>NC_090438.1:644149259-645399259 GCF_031143425.1 Pleurodeles waltl
AAGGTAGGCCCTGGGTAGCCCATAGCGCAGGGTGCTATATAAGTAAAAGGCAAGACATGTACATTTTAGTTGTATACGTCCTGGTGATGCAAAAACTCACAAAGTAATTTTTCACTATTGAGTGGCCTAATTGTCTTACAGACCAGCATTGGAAATTCCTTAATATCCTTTCATCTGTAATTTCTGATCAGAAAGGAGTAGCTGAATCATTTTTCATATCAATAGAATGGTAATGATAAATCCTATTTAATGGTAACGTTGTATTTCTCAGTCCTTACTGCTCTGTGTGTCTTGCAGCCCGTCTTCACTACAGGTCTGCGGTTGGTGACATCTACACTTCTGCATTTCCTGCAAACACAGGAAGGTTTGGTGTCTCTGAGCACTGATCTGCTTTCATCTGCCTTTTGATTGGCCTTACTGGGCAGGAAGGGGGAGGGGCTGACACTTACCCTTGAATAGGGAAGTACCTGTCCCCAGACAAAGGGCTGATTACTCCCTACTGATACTCTGGAACCAGGGCTAAGAAGAAAGGATCTCTGTGCACTTCAAATCCCCTTTTTTGAAGTCATTCCCACTTCAAAAGCACATTTGGGTATAAGAACTGGGGCTCTGAGCCTACCAAATCAGACACTTCTGGATCCTGAACAGAACCTCTGTCAGAAAAGCTGCTGTGCTTCTTAACGGACTTAACCGGAGTGATTTTATTGAAGGACTGCTTTTCTGCTTGTTGCCCTGCCACCTGCTGCTCTTTTATTCTGTTGAAGGAGAACTGGACACTGACTTCTGCCAGGTACTTTCCAAGGGCTTGTTGGCTCTCCCTCATTCAAGAAGTCTCAGGGACAACAAATACTTTGTTTTCCCTACACAGTGAGTGGGCTGTACTTCAAACCCGAGTGACACCCAAGTTTGTCTACAATCAGCGCTTCATGTCCAAGTGACAGTGCTTGATGTCCAATTGACAGCAGAGTTTAGTGTTCGAGTGATGGCGGAGTTTGTCTATGAGCATTGATTCACCTCTGAGTGACTACGGTTTTTGCCTATGATCAGCGCTTCATGTCTGATCGGCAGAGGAGTGTGACAAATAGAAGCTCTTCATAGTTGCACACTGACTGAAGTTGCCACACTCCTTCCCATCACTGCTGCAGCCAGCCTACATAATGAGAATCAAAGCTGTCTGTGTGCCATGCCATCAGTCTTGTTCCCATTCTAGGTACTCAACTACACAGGCCCTTCCTCCAAGGTACAGTGTGTTGATGAACCTCTATGTGCCCATAGCTAGCCTGGGCTCCCTCGCTGTTGATCACACTGTTGAAAGTATCCCAGTCTCAGTGACCGGAATTAAGTATTGGATTATTAGTGACTTTTGGGTGCATGGTTCAATCACCATTGTGATTAAGTCTCTCTGGTGAGTCTCTGAGGAACTGTTGTCGCATTACCATGGCCTGCACAAGCAAACAACTCTTTCAAAAAGATTAGCGATCTGTAAGCACTGTTTCACAATAACACCCAAAAAGCATATTGAGAGACTCACTGACTGGATTTTTTGTTGTTGTTGTCTTGGTGTTGACCTGTTTATAATACATGTCCTATTTCTTTACAAACCTTTCTGGAGTCTTTTTGTGGTGCTTTCATTGTGTTACTGTGTGTGTGTGTGTTTTCACAAATAATTTACACACTGAGAGAAGTCTGACTGCTCTGTGCCAAGCTACTAGAGGGTGACCCCAGGTTAGCCTGAAGTGTGTATCTAACTTACGGTGACTAGGATTGTGGTTCCTGCATGCACAGGGTGCCTGCTTCTGCTTTGACAATCAGAAATAACAGTTCTAACATTATGGCCCTCATTTCAACCTTGGCGGTCTTTTCGCAAGACCGCTGAAGTACCGCTGTGCTGAAGACCGCCAGTGCGGTTTTCAGCACAACGTATTATGACTGCTGGCAGCCCTCTGCCCTTTTTTGGACGGAGAGCCGCCATCGGTCCGTGGGGAAGTGGAGGCTATTCCACCTCCACCCCCACGTCATCAGAACACCACCCTCCGAATCATGTTCCATGATTCGGTGTGGCAGTGTTCTGGTGATGTGGAACTGGTGGTGGAGCAGCCCCCAAGGATCCTGTTCCCTCCCGGAGGATCAGCAGACCAGGTAAGTTGATCGTCCGTTAGGGAGGGGGTGGGGGCAGGGTTGTGTGTTGTGTGCGTGCATGGGGGTGTGTGTGTGAGTGTGTAGAGGGTGTGTGTGAGTGCGTGTATGCATGCGGGGGGGGGGGTGTTGTGTGTATGGAAAATGTGTGCGTGTATGTCTGTTTGTATGTCTGTGTGTATGTGTGCGTGTATGTCTGTTTGAATGTCTGTATGTGTGCGGGTATATGTAGTTGTAGTATATGTGTGCATGTAGGGGGGGGGTGTCAATGTTGGGGGGTGTGGAGGGGGGTCCTGCCACCTTTGGGAGGTGGTAGGGGGGTCATGGGTGTGGGGGGAGGACTCTGGGGAGGGGGATGGGGGAGACCCCTATCAGTGCCAGGGAAGGAATTCCCTGGCACTGATAGTGCCTACCGCCATCGATTTTGTGGCGGTACAGAACCCCATGAAATCCATGACGGTATGCAGGGTCGTGATACCGGTAGCGGTGTAGTGACAGCCGCTGTTCTGGATGCTGAAGTCTCCAGCCCAGCAGTCGTTACCACCCTGGTGGTCGGAGTGGAGAAGTGGTGGTTTAGCATGGCAGTCGCCGCCATGCTGGTAATGTCATTTTTTTTTTTCGCCAGCCTGTTGGCAGTATTACTGCCACTTCTCCACCGACCGCCAGGGTTGTAATGAGGGCCTATGTGTTGTACTTGGCTTACTCTGCAGTAGTTATAATATAATTGTAATTATAATTGCATTTTGGGAATAACTGTGTTACTTTATTTAGACATATTATTGTACTTGTGTCAGAGTCACCAGATCCTCGGGGTCTGTGCACGTTCCCAACACGTCCACAACTGAACAGCTCCAAGACTCTGATAGATAAATCACAGAGACTGAGAGAGTTCAAGAGGGGAAGAGGGGATTAGGAAGGGAACAGCTGGGAAGGAGACCTGTAATAAGAAAAAGGTTAGAACACACAATATGAAAATTATGGTGGTCATTTCGACCCTGGCGGTCCGAGACCGCCAGGGCTAATAGGACGGAAGCACCGCCAACAGGCTGGAGGTGCTTCCAGCCCTATTACGACCGCGGCGGAAGCGCCGCGGTCGCACCGCCTGGGCCGGCGGTTTCCCGCCGTTTTAGCCCCAGCGGTGATAATCCGCCAGGGCAGCGCTGCCCTGGGGATTATGACACCCCTACCGCCAGCCTGTTTCTGGTGGTTTGCACCGCCAGGAAGAGGCTGGCGGTAAGGGGTGTCCTGGGGCCCCTGGGGGCCCCTGCACTGGCATGGGCAGTGCAGGGGCCCCCTAACAGGGCCCCGGCCAGCTTTTCACTGTCTGCATAGCAGACAGTGAAAAGCGCGACGGGTGCAACTGCACCCGTTGCACGGCCGCAACACCGCCGGCTCCATTAGAAGCCGGCTCCTATGTTGCGGCCTCATTCCCGCTGGGCCGGCGGGCGCAAACTTGGTTTGCGCCCAGCGGGAATGTCATAATGGGGGCCGCGCGAGTGCGGCCGCATTGGAGGCCGCGCGAGTGCGGCCCCATTGGCGGCCGCACAGCGGTTACCGCCTAGGTCGCAATGACCCCCTATATCTCCTGAAATCAATACTAGACTATGATTCTAAGCCTAGACACTCTGAAAACATGAACAATCTAAGAGTTAAGTTTAAAATGACTAAGTTTCAAGATGGCCGGATACCTGTAAGGGAATCATGATGAATTAAATGAAAACTTTCTTATTCAAGTACTTTCCTTTACATGAGAATCAGAAAAAAATTCTGACTACATTTTAAACCAGTCATATAAATCCTGTTTTGAAAATGTATACTAGGACCATACAATACTGCATCTAGAAACTAGGCCTTCTGTGTACTCTTAAAATGTTTCAACACAAATTGCGTATATAGCAGATATATATATATATATATATATATATATATATATAGTAAACACCATAAAAGGATTGTGCACCATCAATAACACAATATGGATTCAGGAAACAAATCACATAACTTGTCAACTTGAATATTACATAATAAATATCTTAGAATAGTGGCATACAATAAACAACATGAAATAAACTTGAGAAGAGAATCGTGCGTCTTACCGATTCGAGTGTCACCATGTAAAATACCAAGAAATGGTAGCACGCAATGAATATCAAAGTCAAATCATCATTAATCGAATCGCACATCTTGCCGATTCGTAAAACACGATGTAAATGTCAAGAAATAACAGCTCACAATAAATAACAAGATCAAAGTACAATGAAACGAATCGCGCTTCTTTTGCCGATTCTTAAGCCACCATGTAAATGTCAAGAAATGGTAGCGCGCAATGAACAACAAAGTTAAATCCTCATGAAACGAGTTGCGCGTCTTGCCAATTCGTAAAACATCATGTAAATGTCAAGAAATAGTAGCGCGCAATGGACAACAATGTTTAAACACCATAAAACTAATTGCGCATCTTGCCGATTCTTAAGAAATGGTAGCACGCAATGAATAACAAAGTCAAACCTTTATGAAACAAATCGCGCGTCTTGCCTATTTGTAAACTACCATATAAATGTCAAGAAATGGTAACGCGCAAGTAATCTGTTACTCATTTAAGAATTAAACCAAGAATATGAAAATTCTCAATAACGGTGTCGGAACAGTCCAACCACCGTCTTACTGCCTGGAACAATGATCACCAATGAAGGATGAAGGGCAGAAGACTGGAAGATCCAAATTAGCAGAATAAAGTGAACAGAATAAAAGAAAGTGACACATGCTTTGTTTAGAGAAGCTATCACAATGACAGTTCGGAGTACCTTTTGCTGGGACTTTGCTTTGGAAAGGCCAATCTAAAATGTATCAAATTTAATCTAAATAAAGCAAGAAGAGAGTATTCCGAGGAATTCGGGAAGCAAGTTAAATAAGGTTCCATAGGAGTTGTAGTTGAGGTCTGGACATAGGGATCAAAAGTTTTCAATTTCAGGGCCCCCTGTAATCTTTCATTCGAAGTATCCTCAATGTATCATATTTTAACCAGATCTTTAGCATTAAACGGCAGTGACTCTGGATTGATAAACATGTTCTCCAACCCTAAGTTCCGAAAAGAAGTATGCAGGTATGAGAGCCACGGAATCCTGTTAAAATAGGGCAAATGGATATAGTCAGTCAAACAATTTTGTACCAGGCTAGCCGCCGGGTTTAAGCAGGCTTTCAATCACAGTAGAAGTGGGGCAACACAATAGAGTCCTCAATATGCAATAATCCCAGTTCTTCATAACATATGACATTTGCTAGATTCTTAGGTACCATCAATAGTCTATGCGCAAATGTATTCTCAAAGCGTTGGAGAGAGTCAACTTTGGTATGGCCCCACAAACCCACCCCGTATATAGCTGCTGATACACATTTTGATTTATAAAGCCTAACGATCTGGTGAACTGGTCTGTGACCTAATTTGCGAGTGAAACGAATGATTGCTTCCAAGTTTCTCAACATTTGTTGAGTCTTAATGGGAAGATGGGAATTCCATAACAAGGAGGAGCGTACATGCAGGCCCAAATAACAAAAGTCTTTGACTTTATTTATAATGTTCCCGTCCATAGTAAATCGTTTAGATCCTGTATAACATACGTCTTCGTAAAATTTATTTTTAGATCTAAGTCTTGCATGAAAATTAGGAAAAGATCCAATAAGCTTTGAAGTCCGTTGGCTGTACGGGCAATTAAAACCACATCATCATCATAAAAAAAGAACAGGGAGCTGTCTCACACCCATTCTGGGAAAGTCCTTACCATATTTTACCAAGAAACCATAAAGGCCATTTATATATAACAAAAATAAAAACGGTGCTAAAATACAACCCTGTCTAAGTCCTCTCAAGGATGGAAAAGGTGAAGACCTCTCACCATGCAATCCATACTGCACTGAAACCATCAAATCAGTGTATAAATGTTTGATTAACTCCAAAAGGTTCCAATCGACCCCCATGGATTCCATAATTCACCAGATCAAAAGCACTTGATAAATCAATGAAAACCAGGTGGATAGATTCTTTCCTAAAGGTCACATATTTACTGAGGATAAGGTGCAAATTTAGCGATTGTTTGACTGTGCCCAGACCGGGTCTAAAGCCATATTGGATTAGGGAAAGGATCTTTGCCTCCGCTGCCCAATCCTCCAGTCGGGTCAGGATCACATTCCCCAATATCTTGGCAGTAGAGTCTATGAAAGAGATTGGCCTATAGCAAGTTGGATCTTGCCTGCTACCCTTTTTGAAAATAGGGATGATAATTGCCAGTTTCATGAGTGGGGAATTTTACTCATTGCACTTCTTAATACATTTGTAACTAGGGGGCCCCAAAAGTCCGACATAAACTTAAAAAGGTCAACAGGGACCCCATCTGGACCGAGAGCTTTCCCTGGTCTCGAGCGATTGATTGCTTTGATAACCTCATGTAACTCAAAGGCCAAATCAATAGTAACCGGGTTGGAATCCGCAAACTTCTGATTATTACTTTCGTCCCCTTCGGGTATAATGTTACCATCTGGCTGAAAAACCCTCATAAAGTGGCTTACCCATACCATTTGTGGTATCAGACAATCATCCTCCTTATTATTCTGGTCCTTGAAGTAAGGGTAATTAACCACCCTTCAGAATTGTGTAGTGTCCTTCAGTTCGGAGGCTGCCATAAGCTCATCCCATCCCATGCTCTAGTTCTAATTTCATTTTTCCTCTCTACCAAAACTGCCTTATATTGACCCCTGGCCCTTTGAACTAAATCACAGGATCTAAGAGCCCTTTTTAAATATTTGTGGGCCTTTGTACAAGCAGAGTTGAACCATTGGCATACCGCTGGACCCCGAGGGGGCCTGTCGCTCACCAGATCGTCGGAGATAGCAAAGCTTAGTTGCGCATATGCCGAAACTAAACAGACGTGGGTAGTTTATTGCGACAGGCATAAATTAATGGAGTCCAAATTTTGCTCAGTAATTTTCTGGTTAAATATCTTGGGATCTACCCTTTCCCATTTCGTACATAAACCAGAATTTATATTGGAAACAGAATTCTTTCTCAGTTCTCTGATATCTAAGGCCGGTTTGCTATTACAAGCAAGATTAATGCATAGTGGATTGTGATCTCTGGCACAGTGTGGTATTATCTTAAAATCAAGAATTAAATGAAAGTCAGGGGCACTAATGAGAATAAAATCAATAATGCTCCCTTTAGGATTCGGTGTGAAAGTGGGTATTTTTGGATATGAGCAGCAGCCTTTTCCCTTGCGTAAATAAGGTCAAATTTATAAATAAAAGTATTCAAAACTTCTCCTTGATTTGTATGAATAGAGTGAGCTGACGTCTCTCTATCCTCCATGGGGTTACAACACCCAATTAGTAAAAAAAAAATCTGGAAGCAGTTCCTTGGCATGTGTATAGTAAAGATCCAAGTACTTGAGGGCTTGCGCTCAGGTAGAGTGATGATCCCCTTAGTTGTGGGCTAACTGTGTAACAGTTTGTGGGTTTGCATGTTCTTTATTTATACTCTTCAAATTACTTATATTTTCCTATTTGTTAAGCATTTTAGTTTTAAAATTAATTGGATAAGGTCTTAGGAATTTCACTTGTGGAACCCTAATCTTCAAGGGGGTGGAGGACATTATTATCACAGTGGTTCCTTTCAATGTACAAAGAATTTGCTGGATGGCTGCCATGGGTTTCACTGGCATCCAACAAACTTTTTCAAGGTTTTGCTTTTGAGACAAAATCTCTATGACCAACTACAAAATAATAACACCCACGACCTAGGAGTGTTCTCCCAGGCCATAAGGGTAATCATTGTTTTGTCTGCTCCTCATTGCCTGGCTTTTTTCTGGTGGTGACAAATAGAAAAAAAGACATTACACCATCTACCCTAAATAGACTGGGCTGCATAATGTCCTTCCATGACACCCCCACTCTTAACAAAGGCAACTGGAACTCCACCAACAGGAAATAGGTTTAGCAGATACTTATTTTCATCGTGTTTGTGGTGAAATAAAATGCCAAACACTAAAATAGGCCTTAATTAATTATTATGTTTTATGGATTACCATAAGGTGAGGAAGTTATTACTGATGTTTTCATTATATATTTTTTTGGATATTTTATTTGGTATATTCCTTAGAAGTATATCATTTTGTATGTTTTGATGCTATGTATATTTTGGTGCTCTCTCTGATAATCTGATTAGGTAGAGATAACACACCTATGCATGATCAGGGATGATGGTAAACCTGAAGACTAGATGAGGAAAATGTCTCTAAATTTCACCAAATTACAATGTAAAAATCAGCAGTTTGTGGAAATAAATCCTCTGAAGTCATTGATAAAATATAGACCATGAAGGTTTAATAACTTACTTCAAGAGCATTACAGAAGACAAAAATAATATTCAATCATATTTCATAGGCAATTAGCATAAGGCTCAATCAAACACTAATCCAGTTTAGCATACATTCAGCTAAACATTTAATCATTTTAGAAAAACCCTATTTCAGTATGCATGCCTCACAAACACACCCTACCACTTTGCAGACAAGTTCAAAACAATTAATATATCCTGAGATCTTGGATTTCAACATATCTCCATTTATCAACACTTCATCAATAACTACATAAACGCAACACCGCAAATCAAAATAACACCAAACCCAGCTCACATGTCTGAGAACATCATCAATATCATAGTAACTGAACCAGCTAAAGACCCACAAATGAGAACTGCAAAGCCAAAGTGCTCACATAGAATGTAGTTCATTGCAAACACATTCATACTACAAATTCCACAGTGGATTCGGATAAAGCCAAAATCCAACACAATACATCCAGTCCTATTAATATTTACTCTCCTATTTTCAGGAACAGCTCAGGAACACTGGAACACAGCAAATATAATCAAATTTAGTAACCATGGTACAAGGGGGGTAAACAGAATTGTGTGGTACCCTGTATTTGGGGTGTCTAATTTTTGGGCTTCCCAAAGATTTTGAGGTGCCTATTTTTGGGTTGCGCTCATTCGCCTGTTCACATTATCTGAGATAAAATGATAAGATAGAGATAAAGCGCCTATGCAGGATCGGTGATGGTGCTAATCCTCAAGACTAGATTAGACAATGAATGTATCCCTACATGATTTAAGGCAAAATTATGCCAAGTCAAACCAACACAGGTTCAGTCTCCAAAGTGAGGGAGTCAGAAGACTGACCCCTCCAAAATACATGAAGCTCCATCCTAATGGTAAAGTGTTGGAAATGGCCTCTCTGCAGGATCACCCCCAAATGTTTTGCCTACCTCCCTTTCTTTTTTTGACCTCATTTTTGCTGGCTTCAGGACTCTGCACACTTTACCACTGCTAATCAGTGCTAAAGTGAATATGCTCTCTCCCTTAAGCATGGTAACATTTGCTCATACTCAAATGGTATATTTAATTTATTTGTAAGTCCCTCGTAAAGTGCACTACATATGCCCAGGACCTGTAAATTAAATTCTACCTGTGGGCCTGCAGCACTGGTTGTGCCACCCACATAAGTAGTCCCTTAACCATGTCTCAGGCCTACCATTGCAAGGCCTGTGTGTGCAGTTTCACTGCCACTTCGACTTGGCATTTAAAAGTACTTGCCAAGGTTCAACTTCCATTTTTCTACATATAAGTCACCCCTGAGGTATGCCCTAGGTAACCCATAGGGGAGGGTGCTTTGTAGATAAAAGGCAGGGCATGTATATGTGGGTTTTATATGTCCTGGTAGTGGAAAACTACTAAATTCAATTTCCACTATTGTGAGGTCTGCTCCTGTCATAGGATGGCATAAGAGCAACCCTCATATACTGTTTGAGTGGTAGATTCTGATCATAAAGGGGTAAACAGATTATGTTTCGTATGGCCAGAATGGTAATAGAAAATCCTGCTTATTGGTGAATTTGGATTTTATATTACTATTTTGGAAATGCCACTATTAGAAAGTGAGCATTTCTCTGCACTAAAATCTATCTGTGCCTTACAGTCTGTCTCCAATCAACGTCTGGGCTAGTCTGGTTGCCAGCTTCCTTGTGGATTTCACCCAGACAACCACAAACACAGGATACTCAGTCACACCTTCACTCATCTGCATACTGAATGGGTCTTCCTGGGCTGGGAGGGTGGAGGGCCTGGCACTTAGACTAGAGGCCTGACCTCACACAATGGACTGCCAAACCCCCTACTGGGACCCTGACAGACAGACCTGTGGTGAAAGGGGACATTGTGCACTTCAAAACTACTCCTTGAAGTCTCCCCCACTTCTTAGGCATTTAGAGGTATATAAACTTGGTCCCTGAGCCCACCAAATCAGACACTTGTGGACCTGAACCTGCAACCAGTCAAGAGGAGTTGCCTGGCTGCCCAAAGGACTGATCTGGACTGCTTTGCTGTGAAGGACTACTACTTTGTTGTTGCCCTGCTTCCTTGCTAACCTCTGAATTTTCTGAGAAGTGCTCTCCAAGGGCTTGGATTGAGCTTGCCTCCTGTTTCTGAAGTCTCAGGGCCAAAAAGACTTCTTCTCTTCAAGTAAACACCTTGTCCGCAACAAATTGATGCACAGCTTGCCAAAAACAACACACAGCCAAAAGTGAAAATCGGCACACTGCCGAACCGGAAACACGCAGCCCGAATTCCTGAGTGAAGATCGAAACAGTGCCTACATTGCGACTGGAATTTAGACGCACAGCCCTACCGGATAGATACACAGCTGAGCCAGAACAATGCAGCTCAACTTCCTGAGTGAATAATCAATGCACGCCTGCCGTGCAACAGAACCTCACTGGATCGAAGCAGTGTCTGTGACTTCATCCTGCATGCCCAGGATTTCAACACATCATCCCTGGGCATCAAAAGAAACCTGAATCACAGTGAGGATTCAAGACTGCACACCGGAAATTGGCACAAAGGCCTTGCAGAGTGGGAAGAAATGATGCATTGTCTGTGCCGCATCAGGAAATCTGACGCACACCTTCTTTTTTCCACACATCTCCTCCTCTGCTGTCTCCGTGAGTGTATTTTTTTACACAAACCAGGTACTTTGTGAAACCTAGAGACAACTGTTGATTTCTAAGACTTAAGACTCTTTTTAATCTTGCAAAAGTGATATTTCAAATTGTGCTTGTTGAATCTTTGTTGCTTTGACCTTAATTTAACCTGATGAATATCTTATATTTTTCTAAACCTGAGTGGTGCATTTTTGTGGTGTTTTCACTGTGTTATTGTATGAGTTATTGCACAAATACTTTACACATCGCCTTCTAAGTTAAGCCTGACTGCTCAGTGCCAAGCTACCAGAGGGTGGGTACAGGATACTTTGGATTGTGTGTGACTTACCCTGACTCAGATTGTGGTCCCTAGTTGGACAAAGGTGAATACCTCTGCCAACTAGAGACCCCGTTTCTAACACAAAGTGACACAGCACAGCAATTAACCTTGCTGCACTTTGTCACAGGGAAAGGGCAGAAATAAGCTGTACTTAATAGAATACAGTGCATTTCTACCTTTGTCCCTGTGCTGGTACCATTTTGGTAGCTTTGCGCCAATTTAGGCACCCATGCATCATGGTGCAAGGGTGCCTGTGTTGTAAGGATGATTGTTTTTGTGTTGGAAGGAGCACCTTTCTCCACAAAATAATCTCTTGAGGCCTATTCCTCTTTCTATGTGTGCCTAGAATGCAGCACACATAGAAAGAGGAAATAATGAGGAAAAATAAAGATATTTCTCCTCGTTATGCCTCCCTCTCGTTGCATTTTGTTGCCTTTCCAGGTCTACCACTTCTCAGAAATATGATAATAAGTCAGAATCCATGGATGTTGCATGGAAATACTCATGCAACACACATGGATCACCTCCCTGGGGCAAAGTAGTGGTTCTGCATCATTTTACTTCAGATTTATGAAGCCACTCATAGCCACGCAAAGTGCGTGGCTTCATAAATCTCATTTTTCAGTTGTGTTACGTACGAACCGCATTCTATGGGTCAAGTGCAACACAACTGGGCTCATAAATATGGCCCTAATTTTATAGACAAATCTACAAAGGAAGTCAATAGAAATTGCACAGTCAGAATAGGGTGAAGATTGACAAATCAAAATACAGAATTATACATCACCTAATGTCATAATTATAGCTCTAACACCTATATTAATGTGCCTTAATCTAACCTAATGTAATTGAAGTGGCAATACAAATCTAGTTACACAACCAGTGGAAGTCCTACAAATGAATAGGTCCAATCTACCATGAACAGGAGGAGCCTTGAATGTAGTGAACAATTTTACTCCATAGTTCTTCAATAATAGATTGTCAATGAAGAGTATCAGTGCATATTTTGGTTGACTATGGTGTCAGAGAGACAAATGAAATCACACAGCATGGCTGTATTGGAATCTAGGACACAGGTAAGGCCTAGTTCAGGTCTAGTTTAAGACATCAGATGAAAATACAGTTCTGTCAAGTGCAGTGTTTTCGTTTTAGTTCAGAAATGTACATAATCTTGAGTACGCATTTTTGTTAAATTGAAATCAGCTCTCACAGGTGTGTTTGCATGTGTTTGATATTTATAATGGTATTCCAGTGGTTGTTATGTTGGTTAACAATATTTTGTTTTTTATATTTGTTTAAATATTATTTTACCATTCTGTGAGTCTGTATTTTTGTTTAAAATATTTGTGATTTTCCAATGTTTTCAAGGACAATATTTTGTAGTAGATATTTTTGGTATTTCCTTAGGGGTTTAAGAAAGTCAATATTATTGTTATTGGTGTTCTTGTATCAATGTTTTTGTATGACAATATTTTTGTGGTCGATATTATGACACACAACACAGTTTCACTCATAGGCACAATGCTTGACAGAGACTTAGCTGATTCATCACAACAGCCTTCACAAGTTGAATTAACAAGAGCTTTCTCAGTGGACTCTGCAAGCAAGGCTATAAGGATGCCTAGCACAATCTGTTTAATACTTTCAACATCACCGCATGCATCCCACGGTCACCTAGTTGGCAGTGCAACACCCCTTACTTCAATTGAAACTTGGTACCCGACATCATCCCCCTCATTCTTCAGCAGTTTATCTGAACTGATTACACTGCCCTCTCTATCAATGTGAGCTGTTTTTTCTCAGCATGCTTAAGGACCACTAAAAGACCATTCAAATACTTGCTTGGAATTTACACCACTGTGACCTTGGAGCTCACAAAACCTCATACAACCTCAATGACACATTCCAGATGAAATTAGACAGGTGTGCTACACCCAAACCTTGAAACTTGAAAATCAATCCATTCAGCCCATGGTGCATAACAGAATATATTGATAGCACATGCAAATGAGATCACAGAAAAAACACCATTACTGAGGTCTCCAACAAAAGCAAGGGTTCTTTAAAGTCTTTACACACTGCTAATCCACTTTGCAGGAACCATAGTCACACAGGAGGAATTGTCTCTAAATCAATCAGCTCCTCAAGGCTAAGACTGAGAAAATCCAAAACCATATTGGCAGTGCCCCTTTCTCATGTCCACACATCAACCTAACATTTCTGTTTGCTTAACTGAACGTCATTCAATTCTGTTTTCTATAGAACAACTCCCAAGCATGCTCCAGTCACTGAAAGCCACCCCTATGTCTCCCTCCAAAACCAACATAAAAACATTACAGGTGTGCCTAAGTAAAACACATATGCGAATCCCTTTTACAAGATACATTTATTGATGGTCTTAAAAATGGACAGATCCTGCCTCTCAAAAAGCCTAACCAGAACTATGATCACCATGCTACGTACTACACAATCACACATCCACAGTCAGTTGCAACTCTCAGGGGAGAAAGGAGTGGGGTGGCACATTACATGGCAGGGGCGGAATGACAAAAAAAATATATATATATATTAATTTGTTTTATAACGTACCTTCCTCACTGTGCTGCGCTGCACTGCTGAGCTACTGTGGCTCCAGTACTTGCAGGCACAGGCTCCCAGCCTGTCCTGCAACCAATCCAGGATTCGATGGAGCACCCTGGCTGGGCAGTTTGAGGCAGAGTGGAGGCCTCTGCCTGTTCTCTCCAACCCGGCAACACAGTGCCAAGTTGGAGAGAGCCATGTGCACATGTGTGTTTGGCCTGCCTGTTTGGCCTGCCTGAGACGACCATTTGCACTTCCTCCCCTACCCTGTCATCACCCTTGGCCCCACCCCGTTTACCATAAAACCATAATGAACATAGTTTATTATGGTTTTAATGCAAGAGGTTTGCACCTGCTGCTGGTGGGGCGTGATGCTCCTCCAGAAAGCAGAGGAGCCGCCTTTCCCTACAGTTTCTTGAAACAGTCATCCAAAAAGACATTTCCATGCAGCTCCATCATATGATCAAGCACAATACCCTCTTGCAGACCTACCCATCAGTTTACGATACAACACAAGGTTGACAATTGACTAATGTCAATAATAATGTAATAATAATAATGTAGCAATATGCAGACAATAGAACACTATGGTGACTCCTAGCTTGACATCCTACTAAACCTTTTCACAGCATATAATACCTTAAACCACCAAACATGTCTGCACATGCTAGCACTCAGAATCTGGTCCAAAGGAAGTGTCCTACAGCAGTTTATAGTTCAAGAACAGGGCCGCCTGGTACAGATGAGAGCCTTCAGATAAGAGATTCCCCAAGGGTCCCCTCTACTGTTCAGTCCTCCATTGCTTTTTAGCCAGATGATCACTATATAAATCTATAAACATACCTTCAAAATAGGTTAGCAGCACCCAGGAAATCTGACTGAATATAAGAGTAGAACAAATGTTGGATAATATCAATAATAATGGAATCTCTTCTCTTCTACGAATGGACATAAGGGCATATTTACAAGGAACTGTTGCATTGGCTCTGATGCGCCTGTTTACTTGCATTGTCCTGCGGCTTCTAATGACACCAAGGTAGCACTGTATTTACAATACAGCGCACCATGGAGCGCTTTAAAACAATAGCGGCAAACATTTTTACTGCTATTGTAATGCTTTGCTGGACTAGTGGCAGAAATGATGACTCTAGTCCAGCAAAGCTCCAGGAGGCTCATGGGAAATAGCCTACCATCACTTTAATGCCTGCCCTGTGCAGGTGTAAAAATAATGACGCTATAATGACACAGTGAAATCTTGCAAATGTAACTGTGCCATTTTTGTGGCCTCCCTATGGGGGATCACCCCCTTGCATACATTATACCTGATGCAGGTATAATGTGGCGCAAGGGGTTACAAATTTGAACAGTGCTAGCATTGCACCACTTTGTGGCGCAGAGTGAGGGCCTGTTTAGCTCTGTGTAGAGTCTTAAAAAAATAAAGCTATGGTGATGCTAAGGGGAGCAAGGGGCTTGTAAATGTGCCTCTTAGATTTGCAGCACCGCAAGAATTTCAACATGGTGAAGGTGCTGTTACTGTTACTCCAGGCAAAGGTACAATGCTTGAGATTTTCTGCCCAGGGAAGCATTGAGGAAGGGAAGCAGTAGCAAGACATAGAGAAAAGGAAGATATGTCTGATCATGGATCTAAAACGATGGATTAAACAGCAGCAACAAGCCAACCACCAGTGGAGTCGTATATATGAGATATGCTGACCTCCACAGAGGAAGGAGGGTTTCACCAATGAAAGGTAGCCTTCATAATCTGAAGGTAGATATAGGAAGTTCTGAAAAACTTCTTTTTAGATTTGCCATTCCTGTGTCGCCCTTCTCTTATGTAGACATCCTCATTCATTTCACACCTCTGTTTCTCCTGTCTGTAGGTCTCTCTTGTCATTCAGGTGCCTCCATACACTGTTCCTCAGCCCCATGTGCGCCCTGGATTCACTTTCTTTGTGCAGATCAAATGTAGAGTTTGACATGTCTGGGATCTACTAGAGTCAGTACTAGTTGCGAGCAGTACCTTGTGGGATTGGGC
Organism: Pleurodeles waltl; assembly: GCF_031143425.1. Classification (NCBI taxonomy): domain Eukaryota; kingdom Metazoa; phylum Chordata; class Amphibia; order Caudata; family Salamandridae; genus Pleurodeles; species Pleurodeles waltl. The sequence continues at coordinate 644,165,375 of NC_090438.1, forward strand.
ATGTTTGTGTGTGCTTATGTGTGTGTGTGAATAAGAATGAGCGTATTTGTAAATGTGTGTTTGTATCTAATTGTATGCTTATTTGTGTCCCTGGCTCAGTGGGTGGGCGTCTCTACAGGTGTGCCTCATTTGTTCCAGGGTAGCCGTGTGCCTAAATATGCAAGTTTGTGTTTTCCTTAGTATGTGCCTATGTGGGTATTTACATGTGTGTGTGTGTGTGTTTGTACGGCCTGTGTGGGCCTTTAGATTTGTGGATTTGTACCTCTGCCCATAAATATGTGATTGTGTTTGTGTGTGTCTGTGTACGTGTACACATGTGTCTTGCTGTCCCTGTTCTGTGTAAAAGCACAAAGTTTACATACACATCGAAAAGCGCTAGGTAATTGTGGAGGTGAGCGCATAAGCCCTAAATGTAAAGAAATATAGTCCCCACACAAAAAAGATTGGCACTAAAATGATCTGTCTAAGGGGAAATACTGAGTACTTGTGAGTCCTATGGAGTGTTTGGACAAAATACTGAGTCCAAAATAAAGTGTGGACAAAATATTGTGCCAAGAATATCGAGGACAAGAATATTGTGAAGGTGTGTTTAAATGGGAAAGCAAAGTTTAATACACTTATATGTGGCTTGACAATATGGCCCTCATTATGACCTCGGCAGTCTTCAGTGAAGACCACCGTGGTCCCGCCAGACCAAAGACCGTCATTGTTGGCAGCCTTCCGCCAATCATATTATGAGTGCTGGCGAACCTCCGCCATATTTTGATCGGAGAGCCACCAGCAGCCATACTGGCAGTATACGGTGCAGTGGAGGTTGCTCCTCCGTCACCACCACGTCATCAGAACACCGCCCACCGAATTACGTTTCAGTATTGGGCGTGGGGGTGTTCTGGTGACTGGGTGCTGGCGGCGGAGCAGCCCCCATGGAACCCGTTACCTCTTGGATGACCACTGAGTCAGGTAAGGCGATCGTCCAACAGGGGAGGGGGTGGGGGGTGTTGTGTGGTGTGTGTGTGAATGGGGGTGTGAGTGTGAGTGTTTAGAGGGGGTGTGTGAGTGCGTGTATGTATGCGGAGGGTGTGATGTGTGGCGGGGATGTATTGTGTATGTGTGTGTGCATGTGTGCAGGTCTGTGTGCGTGTATGTGTGTGAGTGGTGTGTGCGTGCGTGTGTGGGGGGATGTCTGTGGGGGCCCATGGAGGTCGGGGAGTGGGGGAGGGGAGGGGCCCTACCACCTTTGGAGAGATTTTATGGGGTGCTGCAATTGGGGGCTTATTTATGATGAATTGGAATTGGGCAGCACAACAGGTCTCCTTGCTGTGCTGCCCTACGCCAATGTGAGTGGGTAGGAATTCCCCATACTTATGGAATGCAGTGTATTCCTATTCTTTCCCTCCGAGCTAGTTCACAACTAGCTTTCTAGTGGTAATGAAGGCACCCTTTCACAGGTGCACTGTGTCTGTACTGCATGCAGGATTGTTTTTGTGCAGGATGGGGCACCTTCCTGCATAAAAACAATCCAGAGAGGCGTTTTCCTTCTCCATGTGTGGAAAGAGGAAAATACGAGGAGAAATACAAATATTTCTCCTTGTTACACTTCACCTGGGGAGCTGTAAGGTTTTTGTGCTTCCCCAGGCTTACGCGATTAAGTAAATCTGGGGAAGCATCAAAATCCATGGGTGTTGCATGGAAAAACCCAATGCAATACCCATGGAACACCTCACTGGCGCAGAGAAGGCAGCGGAGCGGCTTGTGCTGCTTTGTCTTACTCCATTTATATGAGGCCATTCAAAGCTACACAAAGTGGCTTTGCTTAGCCTCATAGATATGGTTGGGAGGTTCGCGCCGCTGGAGCGTCAGAAAAAGTGATGCTCCAGCAGCACAAGCCTCTCCTATATAAGCCTCTTGGTATTACCGTGAGGCAGCATATTGTATTTTTAGAATGTGGGTATGCCTTGGTAAAACAATATTATGTCAGAGAACTTACTGAATTTTCCATTTTGCTAAATTCATATAATTTTGCTGTATGCAATTTTATGTGATTTCTTTGTGTGGGTGAGTGGCTCATGGAGAAAATATCTCAAAGAGAGATATTTGTTGCTCAAACCAGTATCTGTGATTTTTTTTTTATGCAAAGGTATGTTTTCAGGTGAAAAAAGTCACGCATGAGACAGCAAACCACATTTCACACTAAAAGGAAACATTCAGCTAATTAAAAAAAAATAGTCCAAAGTTTAGTTTGAAAATAACTAAGCCATTTCACTCGCCGCAGAGGGAGAAAGGGCATCAGGGTTTCTTTCCTTACAGACTGCCGCGGGCCCCAGATTATTGAGAATACATTTGGGCCCATATTTATACTTTTTTAGCGCCGTATTTGCGCCTTATGTGCATTGGTGCCGTCCCATCTTTTCGTCTCTGTTGTCATAACATTGGGAAGCGCTTCTGAATAAGGTAACTTTGACGAGAAAAATTGTGCAGGCCTCCTGTTCCATGTATGAGATATGTTTGAATGGAATGTGATCCAAAATTCATTATAAAGCGGATTACCGATATCTTCCAGCCTCAACAAGATTTTCTACATAGGGTTTGAAAGACATGATCACACATTCTTGCATGTGAAGAAAGCATTTCATTTCCCCACCTTCTGTTACTAGGAGGAACGTAGGAAATAACTATCCATTTAAGGTCCTGCTGGTTTTTTTTATAATAATTTATTGATTAAGGTTGAATTAAGAGTTTTGGTGTGTTTTTATGATTTCTTTTGTTTTGTGCTAGTTTAGGTTTTTTGATCTATTTTCCCAACATAAATCAGATCACTTCGGCATAATACTGCATTTCTACGTGTTGTGAAATGCAATTAGTGAATTGTTCATGTCAGATTTTAAATAATTTAACTGTAGCATAATTCGCTACTTAATAGGATAGAGCACGGCATAACTCACATCTGTGGTAGCCTGTGATTGGTTGAAGGCTCTAGACAGAATGGCAATTACTAACGTTTTTCTCAAAATAACTTCCTTGTGCTTTTACAAGATGATCTCGTAGATTCTGTTTGCGCCATAATGCAAATTGGTTTCTTGAGAGGTTGTGCTAAGCTGCTCAGGATTTTTCACTTTTTATGAATTGTATGTTTTTTAAAGATGTTGCACCTATCTTCTCCAAACACACTAACACAAATAAGTTGTTCATTTCACTTATGGTTCATGGAGAGCCTCTTTAGGAGTGTGCCAATTTTCTCCTTGCTGTAGTTAATTTGGAATTGAATATCTACCAGTCATTAATTTCCATTTTTGTAAATCTGGAAGTTCTTGTATGGTGTTTCTCCCTTACTGAGGCACTTTCCCATTCGACTAAGTTAAAAAACCCGTTTGATGTCCAAACCCAGTATAAACAAATTTGTTGTCTCAGGAGCAAAGCAGCATACCATGTCAACTTTTTGAACTGGACGAGGTACTTCTTCTAAAGGTTTTGCTGAGGATGATTTTCACTAAATCCAGAACAAATTTAGAAAGTAGTTTGGATTGTTCAATTGTTGATATAGGTGTCTATCACCTCTATTACTGCTTCTAGCGGAACACACACTTGTAAAGGTACTGAATATCCATGGTTATCTCCAGCTCTGCCCTCTTGCCACGCCATTGTTGGGGATAGGGACTCAGTGTCCCAAGGATCTTTGCTGCCGCTGCTGGGCCGGGCGGACTCTTGTGGGCGCTCAAAGCGCGCCGTGTTGCTCACGCAGCGTTGTCTCCTGCCCTGCCCTCTTGCCACGCCATTTTTGGGGATAGGGACTCAGGCCCATATTTATACTTTTTGACGCATAACTGCGCCAACGCACTTGTGTGTCAAAAATTTTACCGCTGGCTAACGCCATTCCAACGCACCATGCGGGCGCCTTATTTATGGAATGACGTTAGCCGGCGCTGCGGACTGGTGTGCGTCAAAAAAAATGACTCACACCAGGCAGCGCCGGCGTATGGGAAAATGGAGGTTGTGCGTCAAAAAATGGGGCAAGTCAGGTCTGAGGCAAAATTCAGGCCTCAAACCGGATTTGCGCCAATTTATTTGACGCCCAACCTCCATTGACATGACTCCTGTCTTAGCAAAGACAGGAGTAATGCCCCCTTGCCCAATGGCCATGCCCAGGGGACTTATGTCCCCTGGGCATGGCCATTGGGCATAGTGGCATGTAGGGGGGCCCAAATCAGGCCCCCCTATGCCACAAAAAAAATCTGAAAAAAATACTTACCTGAACTTACCTTTACTTCCCTGGGATGGGTCCCTCCATCCTTGGGTGTCCTCCTGGGGTGGGCAAGGGTGGCAGGGGGTGTCCCTGGGGGCAGGGGAGGGCACCTCTGGGCTCCATCCGAGCCCACAAGGTCCCTTAACGCTTGCCCTGACCCAGGCGTTAAAAAATGGCACCCATCAGGCTGTGCGTCGTATTTTAAGGCCCACCCCCTCCTGTGCGTCAAAATGACGTCAGAGTATAAATATGGGGCACAGGCCTTAAAGTCATTTTTTGGAAGGGAACGCCTACCTTGCATATAATTAATGCAAGGCTGGTTCCCCCTTCCAAAAAATGACGCACATGGTGGAATTTTGACGCCCGCGGGGTCGGACGTCAAAGTATAAATATGGGGCAGGGTTTGCGCTGATTGTGCGTCAAAATGTTTGACGCACATTCGGCGCAAACGGAGTATAAATATTCCCCTCAGTGTCCCAAGGATCTTTGCTGCCGCTGCTGGGCCAGGCGGACTCTCGCGGGCGCTCAAAGCGTGCCGCGTTGCTCACGCAGCATTGTCTCCTGCTCTGCCATCTTGCCACGCCATTGTTGGGGATAGAGAATCAGTGTCCCAAGGATCTTTGCTGCTGGGCCGGGCGGACTCTCGCCAGTGCTCAAAGCGTGCTGCGTTGCTCACGCAGAGTTGTCTCCTGCTCTGCCCTCTTGCCACACCATCTTTGCTGCCCCATTGCATCAGGAGTCCGGGCTGGGCAATCCCTCGTGGCTTTGAGGTAGGAGATATCCATAGATATGTTGAAGCTCTGCCTTACAAACTGTTAGATCTTGTTATACAATTATTTTGCTGAAATGGGGAAAGTAAAGCAAGGAGTAGCCCGCCAGTGGGTACTGCTCAAACAAAAATTGTGAAATTGCATCAAGCGTTACATATCACATCCAGTCGTGTGACTGATGAAATTGACAATTTAATTGAGGAAGTAGAGACCTTACTGACTAAAAAGAAAAAAGACCCTCAGAAACGACTGAAAAATGGCTCACTTACCCCTTTTCTGTAAACTAAATCTTGTGAAAAGGGAAATAATTCCAGCAAAGGTGTTACTCTGAGGCCGCCGGTTTTACTGGCTGATGGAACAAACACAAGATGCAAGGAATCATGTTCAATTCAGAAAAGTCCAGAGAATCCTTTGTAAGACAGTGTAATTGTACATGATATTCCCTGTTCTAATCGCTTTTCACTGCTGGAATCTCAGGACCAAATAGAAGGATTGGGAAGCTCTAACCCGAGTGTTCGCCTCTCAAGCCACAATCCTACCATATTTCAATCCCAGGGGGACCTAATTGCCCTTGTTTCTGACCTAAAGGAAGAGGTGAAGGGCCTGAAGTCACTAATGTCAGAAGTCTTGTTCCTTTTTCGCTCTAACAGTTTCCAAAGGGAAACTGCTTTTGTGCACAAGCCAGAGCCAAATGATAATCCTACCTGCACTAAGGAACTTGACTTTAGGAAGAAGACACTCTCCTGTTCAAACAGTAATCATGATGGGGAAATTGGAGATTCACAGACTTGTTTTATTAGCACTTCTAGTACAAAAAGTCATTCCGGTGCTCCAATGATCCGTCGATCATGTATTAAAGTGGTTCGGGACCCGCCCACTGTGCAAACCTCACATCAGTCCAACGGTAGGGCCTACCCGATTCTTATGTGCAGAGCTCCTCCCTCAGCGTCCAACGCATATGAAGATAATGCTTCTCTTACAAATAAGGTTATCCATTGGATGCGGCATACCAGACAGTGTTATTCCATTATTCACTCAGACATAATTTCTGTACAACATTATACAGAGAGTGAGGGTCGCCTGGATACAATAAAGTTAGAACTGGCTGCGCCGGAGTTAGTAAGGGGTCTATTATCCTTGGAAACGCGGAACCCCTTGCAAAGTGGCTCCAATATCCGCTTCAAAAGCTGCTGGCCAGCTGTTGATTCTTTGATAAAACCAAATCCTTTGGCTCTAAATTGTAGCCCTGAAATTGAGAGGGAATACCTTTTAGGAACTTTTGAGGAGGCTCCTGTTTTTGCAAACAAGAAAGAGCTTGTTTGCCAAAATGCAATGACGTCCTTAAACAGGCTGGCACAGGAACCCGTGGTTTTAGATACGGACTGACTTCTTTTGCCTCGAACTGACCAGAATAATAGTGGACTTTCTTGTATTATAAATCCACAAGCAGAAGGGCTATTAGACTCAGAATCCCCGTTATTTGTGACAAAGGGCTCAGTACCCGTTGCATTAGATGCACCAATAGTTAAATTATCATCTTGGAAGAACTATGTCAGACCTTGTACCTTGTCATCGTGTCGAAAGGGTTCCATAGCCCAGGAGACATCGACATCAAAGCTCCTGACATGGAATCTGGCTGGAATTCGCAAGATGACCCAGACTGGGGGGGTTTTATTGATAAATTTGATATCTGCATGTTCCAGGAAACTTGGCTAACCTCTAATGCTTTTAGACAGGGGTTTAATTCATTCTGTAAAGAAGCCGGACCGTCCTTGGCAGGGAGAGTGGCTGGGGGGTTCATTACATGGATAAGGAATACAGATATGGGTAATGTTAGAGACATTTTTGTGGATTTAGAGGATAACCTGGCCTTATCCATTAAGCAAAGGCATGGCTTCTCTTTGCTGTGCGTTAATGTTTATAATAGACCAGGTCCTCCCAATCAATTGTCAAAAACTATTCAGGTATTGAATGCTCTTGTTTCAGATTATAGAATATCGCACTTTATTTTTATTGTTGGGGACTTAAATGTTTTACTCGAACCAAACTTTGCATTCTCTGAGATTACACAGTTAGAAGATGCGTCATGGAATATTCCTCCCTTTTTTTCCTCAAAGAAGCACTCTAAATTAAGTAGTGGGGGTTCGCAGATTATTGATTTTATGATAATACACGGACTTCGCCCAGGAAATGGACGGTTTCCTTCGGACTCTCCTGCAAAACCCACATTTTTTTAGAAGGTTTTATAATAGTATATTAGATTACGCGATTATCGATGTGAGGATATGGTACAATATACAGGACATTCGTGTAGGAAACCAGTATAAGAGTGATCATGCACCAATCTTAGTCACACACGACGGGCTCATTTTTAAAAGAACAGATATCCAAACTAACAATGAAATCATTCCCCCTTTAAACGTTTCTTCAAATAAGCGTGCCCTGAAATGGGACTGCTTTTAAAATTCCAAGAAACTGTGGGAGAAGATGTTAGATTTAGTGTTGACACATCAATTAGTAGAGGATTCCTGTTCACATTCCCCAGATGAGGTCATGGTTCTGCACACTGATCTTTTTTCTTCTTTAAAGAATCTCTTTTATAGAACTGTCAGGGGAAATAAGCATTTAGCCACTGGACCCCATAATGTGTGGTCTGGTAAAGCATGCAGGGAATCAAAGAGCAGCTTGATAAAGGCAATCAAATCCAATGATAGGCAATTAATAATTAGTGCAAGGCGTGAGTTCAAAGACCTGTAAAAACAATTGGGAAGTAGAGACGTTTCAGGATTTGCTGACAGCAGTTAAGGGGAAGCAGTCAAAACGTTTTTGGACTTTGGTGGCCTCCAATGGGCAAAATGAAAATTCTAGACCAGATTGTCATATTCCACCAGAAGATTGTGTGGCCCACTTTACAAAGCTGTATGACGTCGAAACTAATAGTAGTACAGTAGCTGGATCAGATTCCTCTTCCTTTGACAGCCTGCTCCCGTTTACATTGAATGAAACCAGGATGGCCATTAAGGCCCAAAAGCCAGGAAAGGCCACTGGGTTAGTCGGTATACCTGCTGATCTATACAGATCTGATCTAAGCACGTGGGGACCCTATGTTAATAATGTATCAAACTCCGTTTTGGCAAGTGGAACATATCCCCGCTCATGGAAGGGTGCAATTATTGTACCTATTTCTAAAAAGGGGAACAGGGCAGTCCCGGCGAACTATAGACCAATCAGCATAGTTACCACAAAGACTAAGGCACACGTTGTTAGATAATCTGTCTATGTAGTCAATAACTATTGATATTCAAATTCAAAATTCCAATAGCCTAATTCACATAAAACATATATATGAATAAAGATCCGATGAAAAATCCTTGAGGTGAAGAATTCATCTTTAATACGAGACAAAAGACAGCCAACACGTGTTTCGTAGTGGGAGTCAATACTCCCCGTGACTTTTTCAAGGCTGCAAAAAATATATATAATGGACATATAAGGGCCACAAATAATATACATAAAACAAAAACATACATCACATATAAAAAAGACAAGACTTACATATACATCTCGAATTCCCATCAAGACAACCCAAAATAACATGATTAACATATCCACCCATTGTATAAACAACTCATTATACAGTCCAAATTGTCAATTACATTATGTAGTAAAAATAAAGTCAAACCATGTCTGCTTTGGAAATGAAAGGGAGGAACCAAGATATAATCCGCAGAAAAAATATATAGACTGTAGCTAATATTAGATAAACAGAGTCCAAAATTGCCAAAAGGACCTCAAAACTTAGATCCACAAACTACCATAACAGGAAATAAGGGGGAATGCAGTATTAAACAAGTGTTTCACATATTATAAATGCTAAATCCAAAAAGACCCAGTGTGCACAGAAAACACCAAATCTAACCATGGTGACCCCAAGTAAGAAGGAACCATACCTTAATTGAGTATAGCGCAAAAAATCTGTGTTGACATAGTAAGGTGTTCCTGTCAATAACAGAGCATAGAATTCGACACGTGAGAAAATCAATAAGTTAGGTACAGAAACCCTGTGAATACATCCCAGGTTAACCATAAAAGCACCTACCAATCACTAACCGCGAGTAAGTAAGTCCGTACGCTGAAATGATGTATAAAAAAACCCTAAAGCAATGAGATTAACATACATTTATAAGTATTAGAAAAATTAAATAAGCTCCATAATGTCTGCCAGCAAAAAAGACAAAAAAGCTAACCGCACTAACAACGCGTGAACATAATGCAGTCCCCACTCACCTCTCGTTCTGGTCTATTTTATATATAGAAACCGGAGCACGAGTACATAACCCCGAGAGACGCGAGCGAAGCTCGTATTTATCCGCCATCTTTAAAGGGGCAAAACGAATACAATTAAAACTTGCGAGAGGACGGAAGACCCGCTACGTGTGTTCAGTAACTCTGACCATACAAAAAAGGGGAACGTACCAACAAGTAAAAGAAAGAAAGTGGTAATAAACATGGACGCCATCTTTGAGATGTGAGAATCTTATGATAACACGTTCGTGAATCCCCATTAGCCTCCTTGAAATATGAATATTTATTTCAGAGTATCTACACTGTGTAAAAATTAGCACAAATGAGCTAAAAAAATGAAAAAAAAGAAAACAAAAAAAACTAAAAATTCATTTAAGAAAATTATTTCCAAGTTTAGAAGATGTATAAAGCAAAATAAAAGATGTAAGAACGAATCTCAGCACCAATCCAAAATCAAAACAAATCGTATATTAGAGAAGATCTTACCAAAGTCCCATTCACGTTTATATCCTGGTCCTCCCCTACAATCCAAATCCAATAATGACATGTTTGTTCAACAAGAAAACTCATCCATTGACATAATCTATAAAATAAAAGTAACTAATGAACAGAGCATGAAAAAGGCCCACCATATTGTGAACAATACTAATTAATACATTGATTTCATAAGCGAACAAGCAGAATGAATATCGTCCGCCCACATCAATATAAAAGAACATAGTGTGAGATTGTCCAATATCGAGCATTATTACACATCATTGCCAATGATAGTTGGCTGCTGTCCGACTATATTGAGCAAAAGAAAAGGGATATAAGTAAATTACAATCTAAATTTCCAAAATGCAACATTATACCTCCATAAAAAATAATAATACGCATACATTTAACAGCATGCGTAACAGAATTCAAGTAGTCCAAATAATATTCCATCTCATAATTGGTATTGAGACCCATTTCCACTGCTCTTAATTTGAGAATCCAATAGCATTCTCTCTTCCTCAATTCTAACTCTCTATTACCACCTCTTGGACTGGCCTGTAATGTTTCAAAGCCAAAGAATTCAAAAGTCCAAGTATCATTCTGTTTGGAACACTGGTACATGTGTGTGACTATGGGATAACGTTCATCCCGTTGTATGAGAGCTCTATAGTGTTCGCTGATTCTCATTTTAAGGGATCTAATAGTACTACCTTTATAATATAGACCATTACAATATACAATATTGTTTGATTTACGTAGGAGGTGATTGTTTGGGAGCACTATTTTTCCCCTAACATTTCTTCCCAATAGTTTAATATATAGACCAATCAGCCTCTTGGACAATCTTTAAAAAATATTTTGTTATCAGGTTTTGACAAGGGTCAAAGAATGGCTAGAGGAATCCCAAGTGCTTAGTGATCTTCAAGCAGGCTTTAGACAGAAAATTGGCACAACTGACCAGATATTTAGGTTTCTCACTATTAAATGGAAGACTGTAGATCTGGATGCAGGTAAACTTTTTGTGGCCTTTGTAGACCTCAAATCTGCGTTTGATTTGGTCCCACGATGTAGATTGTGGGATGTACTAAACAGAGTAGGCTTTCCAAGCCCTTTATTAAACTTAATTAACGGTTTATACACTGAGAGTTTTGCAAAAATTAGATGGGGAGTAAATGGGGAGGTAACAAGTGAAATTCCAATTAAAAGAGGGGTGATGCAGGGATGTGTGTTGGCCTCTACATTGTTCCTGTTGTTTATTAATGCTTGCATCCCTTACTTAAAGGCCTGCGATAATGATGCACCAAGATTAGGTGGGATAAAGACTCCGTGCTTATTATTTGAAGACGATACCTTGTTATTATCTCAAACCGCCTCTGGCCTTGCCAGTTTACGTCCTTCTGCAAGGATTATGGCATTGAAGTAAATACATCAAAAACGAAATACATGATCTACGGTGACAAAAAATCTAAAATAAGGAGAACGTTTTTTTGGACGGAGAAGTATTAGAGAGAGTGACCGAGTTTGATTATTTGGGAGTTACATTAGAGGACTCACATAAATGGCAGGCCCATTTGTCAAAAGCACACGTGAGATTGAAAAAGAATTCGGGGGGCATCATGAGATTCGCTAATAGATCTTCTAGATTTGCAATCTCTCCCACAATAGAAATCTATAAAATACAAGCTAGAGGGGGCTCTTTGTATGGTGCAGAGCTATGGGGACATGGCAATTTGATGAACCTAGCGCTTGCCGAAAATTCATTTATAAAGGCTCTACTAAAAATTCCTATTAGTTCCCCTACGCTGCCTATCCGGATGGACTTAAATCTAGACTCTATTGCCCATATAGCCTCTTTAAGACCGATATTGTATTGGATTAGGATCTGGTCTATGGATATTTATGGCCCATAGAGAATATGGTTGAATGCCCTGTTGAGTACACACTTAGGGCCAGATGTATCAAAATATTTTGCACTCGCAAACTGCGAAATCGTCCGTTTGCGAGTGCAAAATCGTGGTCTGCAATTCATCAAAGGCATTCGCAGACCACAAAATGAAAATCGAAAAAATGGCGATTTTCTGCGTTGCGACCTGGATTTTGCGAATCGCAATTTGCGATTCGCAAAATCCAGGTCGCAAGGCAATTCTGCAAAAAAACGCAAATTGCGATTTTTTGCAGAATGGTATTTTGCACATGCAAAATACCATTGTCTGCAACCAGGTGGTAATCTGGTGCAAAAATGTTAAATGCAATAAAACTGCATTTTTACATTTAATATGTAAAGCACACATGCCCTTTTGGTATGTGTGTACTTTACATGGTAAAATAAAAAAATTGGGGTGCAGGAGAGGGGGCCTCCCTGGCCTTTTGCATTTCCCAAATTGCGATTTCTAGTTCAGAAATCGCAATTTAGGAAATGCAAAAAATTTGCAGCTATGGGCCAACAGGCCCATAGCTGCGAATGGGGCCAGTATTCCAATTTGCGATTCGGTAATTGCATTTGCGATTTTTAAGAAATCGCAATTACCGAATCGCAAATGTGATACATGGCTCTTTGCGAGTCGGTAATTGCGATTTCTTAAAAATCGTAAATACTGAATCGCAATGGGCCAGATTCATACATCTGGCCCTATATGAGGAAAATTCCCTGGTGTAATCATGTCGAAAATATAATAATTTAGGGCAGTCCCAGTTTTGGACAGACCCTTACAGTCTTTCAAGAAATGCGGTACAAGTGGTCAAGGATGCATACTGGTTCATCCTAAAAACAAGGAAGCTAGCTGAAGTGTCTTCGTCCAGCTTGACATCAAATGTCATTATGAATTTGAAAAATATATGGACTTGATTTTATCCCCTCAAGCATGCGCACTTTATATTAGGTTTAGACTGGGATCATTACCATTGGGCACTTTTACTTGTAGATGGTCTAAATAGAATAACCAACAAAGTCTATGCCCAATGGGTTGTGGGTTACCTGAAGGTATTGCCCATGTGTTATTTTTTTGTCCTACATATGCTAAACAGCGGGCTAAGTGGATTGTACCACTTTGTAGATCCATGGGTTTTAACAATCGGCACTTAGCTTTAAGGATTTGTGAAACGAATACCCATGGTGTTGTGGTGTGTGCCCTGGCTAGATTCCTGGAGGCAATTTGGCATGTGAGAGCTAGAAATTTTAGGGGCAACTTGCAATGTATTACACCAAAATAAGCCTAAGTTTGTAGAGAGAATTGGACATGTTGTGCTTATAGGGAATACCTGATTTAAAAAAATTGTTATATCGAGCCTTTTCTTCTCTGTTTATTAAGTCTAAAGGGGGAAGGCCTTTATATTGTCCTTTTTTACTGGTGGACACTTATTATATTTGATTTTGCTTCAAAATCTGTATTTTATATTTTTAACTGTTTTTCTTGAATGTTTTTATTAGTTATAGTATTACGGCTTCTTATTCTTAAATGTGTATTGTAGCATGAGCTTTTATGGTATTTTTATTACCGAAATAAAGCAAATTAATGAATGAATGAATATCCATGGTTACCGTGCTGTGTCTACTTTGATGGTATCTGTAGTGTCTTTCAAATAGACTTTTTTAAGCGCTTTAAAAGGTTTTTAGACATGTATCTACATATTTTGATAGAGATTTCATAAAATAATCACATCCTGAAACAAATGGGCATCAGGAGGGTTGTTGAGGTCTTTATGTATTATTAGGAGCCCATAGAATACTGGAGTTCTTGGCTGGTCTTACACAGAAAATCAAGTTTGTTGATTGAGAGGTATCCCTCGTTGAGATTTTTGCTTATAACTACTTTGATGACGTCTTGAATACCCTTAGTTGGGTTAAAATGTACAGGAATATAATGTTCTTGGTTATGTAATTGGTGGAGTGCGTCTTTTATTTTGTCATATCTTGTGTCAAGATTGATCTGCCCTTTGCCAGCTGGTTTGATAATGATTTTGTCTTGTTTTAGGTCAATGAGAGTTTTGTATTCTCTGATTATCTTTGATTTAATTGATGCTTGTCAAATCTCACTGTTAGACAACCATGGACATGAAGGATTTTGTCATCTACAAGCACTCAAAGAAGACCTGTGTGCTACCTTCAAACCTATGGGGCATATTTATAATCTTTTGACACAGGACAGCTCTACAATCCTTCTTGCTGCGCTGCCATTTGTCAAAAGAAAAGGGCAGGAATGTGCTGTATCTACAAGATGCAGCATATTCCTGTCTACTTTCCCTGCACTGGAACACACGGGGCTGCAATGCACCACTGCAGGCACCCTTGCACCATGATGCAAGTGTGTCTGCATTGCAGGGATGATTGTTTTTGTGCAGGAAGGGACTCCCTCCTGCACAAAAACAATCATGAGAGGCATTTTACACTTTCTATGTGTGATGCAGAACACAGCACACATAGAAAAAGGAAAAAACAAGGAGAATGAAAGTATTTCTCCTTGTTGTGCCTCTCTTATGCCTTCCCAGGAGAGGCGTAAGCTTTGATGCATCCTTGTAAGTCTAGGAATGCTTCAAAATCCATGAGTGCCTCTTGGAATGCCTCTTCGGCGCAGAGTAAGGCAACACAGTGACTTGCGCTGCGTTGCCTTTCTCTATATCTACAGGCCATGAAAAGCCATGAAAAGTGGCTTTGGGTGGCCTTGTAGATATGGGCCTGCACCGTCTGTGTGTCAAAAAAAGTGAAACACGGGCGGAGCAAGCCACTTGTAAATATAGCTGCATAAATTTTAAAGTCAACCACACTAACAAATTTCCAGCACAGATCTGGATTCTGTCATTCTTTTCCTCTTTGCACTGGAAGCCTTCACTTCAATACTTATTTCAGTATGTAGTATCCACATTTTATTGAAGACATAGGCCCTCATTACAACCCTGGGGGTCAGAGTTAAAACGGCGGTAATACCGCAAACAGGCGGGCGAAAAAAAAAATGGGATTACGACTGTCGCAGAAACCGCCAACATAGATAGCCACTTTAACACTCCGACCGTCATGGCGGTACAAACAAACAGCGCGGCGGACACCGCCAACAGACAGGCGGAAGACAATGTACCGCCCACCCTATTACAACAGGCCTATCCGCCACCTTTTCTGGGGCGGAACCAAAGCGAACAAAAACACGGCGGAAACAGTACACAGAAGGGAAAACACTCACCTCTCCACACCCCACGAGGAACCAGGACGCCATGGAGCCCGAATTGCAGATACTGCCGATGATGGTCTTCCTCCTCTTCTATCAGGAGCACCAACGACGGCGGCAATGACCACGGTGAGTACTGCACCTACAACACAGGGGTGGGGGGGGAGGGAAAAGAGAGTGACACACACACGCAACATGCAACATCCCCACCCCCACCCTCACCCACAACACCATACACACAAATACATGCAGCAACAGTACACATACACCCCCACCCCCTGGAAGAACACAAGGACAAAAGGAATTGATTTGAACGAATGTAATCATGTGAAATCTCATTATCAACGTTCAAAATCCTGTAAACACACAAGTCCGGATAGTGCACCAATCATTGTCCGTGGACCACTGGGCGCAAAATACATGGGCCAAGCCCACACATGACACCTGACTGGAAACGGAGAGAACACTGCAGGGGCATCAGATCGAAATGAAACAGGCACCGCAGGGGGAGATGAAGGGGGGGCACCTCAACCAGATGAACGCACGACGCCACTGCTGCACGAGGGGGCTCCATGCCCACTGCTTTATCCTGGGGAGTGCAAGGCCACAGTTTCTCAGGTCTCTCAAGTGGGTGGTTTGCCCACTGCTTTATCCTGGGGATTGCAAAACCACAGTCTCTCAAGTCTCTCACGTGGGTGGTTTGCCCACTGCTTTATCCTGGGGTGTGCAAAGCCACAGTCTCTCAAGTGGATAACAGTCTCCACTGGTTCTGGAGGGGTTTGGTGCCCAGAGTGCTTCATCTTGCCCAGGACTGAGGTAGTGGATGTGATACTCCACTGGTTCTGGAGGGGGCTTTGTGCCCAGAGTGCTTCATCCTGCCAAGGACTGAGGTAGTGAATTTGATACTCCACTGGTTCTGGAGGGGGCCTTGTGCCCAGATTGCTTCATTCTGCCAAGGACTGAGGTAGTGGATGTGATACTCCACTGGTTCTGGAGGGGGCCTTGTGCCCAGAGTGCTTCATCCTACCAAGGACTGAGATAGTGGATGTGATACTCCACTGGTTCTGGAGGGGGCTTTGTGCCCAGAGTGCTTCATCCTGCCAAGGACTGAGGTAGAGGATGTGATACTCCACTGGTTCTGGAGGGGGCCTTGTGCCCAGAGTGGCGGTGCTGGCTGCGGGGTCTGTGGCAGCGGGGCTTGCGGCAGTGTCAGTCGTGGTGGTGCTGGCGGCGGGGTCTGTGGCGGCGGTGCTGGCGGCGGGGTCCGTGCCGGCGGGGCATGTGTCAGCACCTGATGTGGGAGAAAGCTGGATGTCTCCTGCAGCCTCAGACGGCTGCCCACCGGGGAAGAGGCTGGGGACTGTCACAGCGGCTGTAGACGTGCCGCAGGCGGTGTAGGTGGCGGTGCAGCTGGCAGTGCAGGTGGCGGTGTTCGCCGCCGTACAGGTTGACATGGACGTGGACAGAAGGTGTGACACTGGTCCCTCGGTCTGTGCCACCATGCCGTCTCCTGACCTGCCCTTCAGTTTTTGGCCCTTCCCCACCTTTGATGGTGGCGGAGTTGTCTTGCCACTACCCCCTTTCGTTTTCGCTGACCGCTTGGTGGCAGGTGTTTTCTGTTTCTCCCTCCGGGATGTGGGCAACTTTTTAACCTTGGCAAGTGGCAGAATGTCCTTGCCCTCGCTCCGTGGCACACTGGCAGCCCTGATGGTTGGCGCACTCCATGACCCCGCAGTTGCTGGCACCACTGTGCCTGGGGATGTGGTGGCTGAGGTGCTGGGCTGGGACCTGGAAAGCCTGGCCCTAGGGGAAGGACGGGGGGAGGTGTAGGGAAGAGGTCAATGTTAGCCAGGAAAAGTTTTTTAGACACACTGGTACAGGTAGATGGAGGGAGTTTGGGAGTGGAGGAAGAGGTAGTGGTTGTAGGAGGTGTATGTCTGCTGAATTTGAGTGAAGGTGCATGGTTTGGAGGCTGTTGTGAGGTGGATGGCTGTTGGGTGGGTGTGTGCCTGCGTTTGTGTACTTCGGGAGGAGGGCTCACTGCCACACTGGGAGAGGACACTGGGGATGTGTGAATGGTAATGGGAGTGGTGAGTACACGTGAGCGGTGTGTGGTGATGGGCGTGCTGGTGATAGAGGTAGTGGCTGAGGATGTAGTCCATGCAGGTGTGAGTGGAGACGAGACTGGGAGGGAGGAGGGAGACGTGGAGGAGGGGGACACAGTGGAGGAAGTGGATGTTGGTATGTGTGCATGGGTATGATGCTTGTGGGTTGTGTGGTGCTTATGTTTGCCTGAGCCACAGAATGATAGACTGCCCAACAGTGAGGGATCTCAGGAGGTCAATAGCCTCCTCACTGAGGGCAGCAGAGCTGACTGGGGCAGGGCCTGAGGTGCCTGGGGCGAAGGAGATGCCCACCCTCCTGGGTGAGCGGGCACGGGACAGACGCTGAGGGGCTACTGGGAGGGTGGTGCTGTTAGGGGGGGTGGTGGCTGTACCTGTTGATGCGGTGGGCACAGAGGGGCCCGACACCACAAGGGAGCTTCTATCAGAGGAGGAGTCACTGTCGCTGGTCTCTGCTCCTGTCCCGCCATGGAGCTCCCCTCCGTCCCCCTGGTGGCTTCAGACTCTGTTGCTTCACCCTCAAGGCCCAAGTGGGATGCAGCTCCCTCCTGCTCCGGTGCCAATGCTCCTCCGCCTGATGATGGTATTGCACACAAGAAAAGGGAGACCACAAAAAGGGGGGGGGAGACAGAAGAAAGACATGTTCAGTGCATGCAATACCACTACAGTTGGCGGAAACAACACACAGGGAGCAGCCCTCTGCACTACTCCATGCACGAACAGTTCCTAGAAATTTCAGCTGTGGCCTAAGCCCAACTGCTGGACACCTGGAAGTCACAGCAGCCTGACTAGGTGTAGATTGCTCTAACCACTGGTGGGGTTAGGGTGCCACATAGCCTGCGTCACAAGGGACCTTGCCTACCAAGATCGCCCTGGCCTAGGGAAACCCACTGCCCACCTCCCCCGCTCAGACACCTCGTAATGCGTGCAAAGTCAGCTGAATGAGAGTGCACTCACCCCCTTGTGGCTGCTGTGATGCCCTCAAGCGCCCATACAACTCCGGATACGCCACCGCCAGGATCCAGAACATCAGGTGGGTCATGGTGCGATGGGCACCCCTCCCATGTTGGGAGGCCATCCCCAGCTGGGCCTCCGCCATCTTCTTGCTCCAACGGTGCAGGTCCTCCCATCTTTTCTGGCAGTGGGTGCTCTGTCTGTGGTGGACCCCCAGGGTCCGGACGTCCTTGGCGATGGCACGCCAAATACCTTTCTTCTAGTGGGCGCTAACCTAGAGTTATGGTATAGGGGGAAAGGACATTACTTACCCATACGGACCGTTAAACTCATTGCCCCGTTCCCACCCTTGCCCTGATGCACATACACTCCCCATCCGCACATGCAGGCCTCAGCCCCCCATGTATCTTTCATCCACACCACTCAAAACAGGCATTGCCCATGCAGCATGCTCACAGTGTACTCACCTGTTTGTCTGGGGAAAAGTACAGTTGCTTGTACTGGGGGAGGATCCCATCTACTAGTCTCTCCAACTCCTCCGAAGTGAAGGCAGGGGCCCTTTCCCAAGACACATGAGCCATCGTCGCTTCCAGACACAGGTCACAGCAGCACTTGCAGTGTAGGTCCTCTCCTGTTGAAGGTCAGGTATCAAGTGAGTGAACAGACAGAAAATGGCAGTCCTCTCCACGGCGGTGCGTACCGTCCCCGCCGGCATACATCATCATTGGCTCCTCTGACCCATAGGGCCCAATGTTAACCAATGCTGAATAGCGCTGCGGTCTTCGACCGCCCACCACGACAGTGTAGAACACCAGCGCAGTTACCTCATATCCCCTTGCCCCACCTTACAGGTTAGGCAGCCGCCATTTCAGGGGGCCACATGGCATTAATAATAACTGTATCACACCTATGTAGGCCTGGAATACTCACAGTTACAGGCACATTGCGTATTAATAAATTTGTGCAAATTACATTTTGTGATACCTCAGTGTTGGCTGACTCTCTGCTCGCAGTTCTCCTCCATAGGGCACGTCTGCTGGGGAAGGTGATGAGATGGCGGCATCCTCCGGTGTACAGACCCCTGGTGGACCTGTCCACAATGGAAGAGAGACACATAATTATCACATACAGACTTGATCGTGCAACAATCCAGGAACTTTGTGCCCAGTTGGAGCCAGACCTGATGTTAGCTATCCACCATCCCACAGGGATGCCCCCTCTAGTGCAGGTCCTGTCAGTACTCCATTTCCTGGCAAATGGTTCATTTCAAACAACAGTGGCCATAGCATCAGGGATGTCCCAGCCAATGTTCTCTAACGTGTTGTCCAGAGTGTTGTCTGCCCTGCTGAAACACATGCGCAGCTACATCGTGTTCCCTCAGGTGGAGGATTTGCCAACAGTGAAAGGTGACTTCTATGCCCTGGGACATATCCCCAACATCATTGGTGCCATTGATGGGACACATGTGGCATTGGTACCCCCACAGGAGTGAACAGGTGTACAGAAACCAGAAGAGCTACCATTCTATGAATGTGCAGATGGTGTGTTTGTCAGACCAGTACATCTCCCATGTGAATGCCAGGTTTCCTGGCTCAGTGCATGACGCCTATATTTTGAGGAATAGCAACATCCCTTATGTGATGGGGCAACTCCAGAGGCACCGGGTGTGGCTAATAGGTGAGGCCAAGGACCCAATACAGTGTGAATAGGTGTCTGGGTATAGGGTTGTCCCTAAGGGTTAGTGTGTGTCTAACAGTTGTCCCTTGATATTTGCAGGTGACTCTGGTTACCCCAATCTGTCATGGCTACTTATCCCAGTGAGGAATCCCAGGACAAGGGCAGAGGAACGCTACAATGAGGCACATGGGCAAACTAGGAAGGTGACCGAACGAACCTTCGGCCTCCTGAAGGCCAGATTCCGGTGCCTCCATATGACAGGTGGTTCACTCTACTACTCACCGAAGAAGGTGTGCCAGATCATCGTAGCCTGCTGCATGCTGCACAACCTGGCTTTGCGACGGCAGGTGCCTTTTCTGCAGGAGGATGGGCCAGCTGGTGGTAATGTGACAGCTGTGGAGCCTGTGGACAGTGAAGAAGAGGAGGCAGAAGAAGAGGATATCGACAACCGAACCAACATAATCATGCAATACTTCCAGTGAGACACAAGTAAGAAGATGTCACTGCCTCCCACATCTCATACAATTTCTGGAGCTAGCATAAGTCTGTCATTTTCACTCAGTGTATGGACCCTGACTTGTCACTTTGCCTTTCCATTTCACAGATGTGGGTCCCACTTTGTGCCCTCTGCTATATTTCCTCCAGGCCTACAGCTGTGTTACATCGGTATGTGCACAAGTATTCCATGGTTATTGCAATTACACGTTTGTGAAAGCACAGACAGACTCCAGATTGTTTTGTGATTGAAGTGTGTTTATTTCTGTGGAAATAAGTGGAGGGGGCTGTAAAATGGGCTGGGGGGTATGGTGGAGGAATGTCCATGGCAGGGTCCAGTCTATTTGTTTCACGGGTGCATTGTCCAAAGGGGCATAGGAAGTGGAGCAATGGCAGTTGAAGGATGGACAGGGTGACAAAGTGGGACAGAAGGGTGACATTCAGTGGGTCTCATTTCCTGGCGGGGGTCTTGGCAATGTTCTCTGTCTTGTTCCTGGATCTCAAGGACCATTTGCGGGGTGGCCCTCCATCTGCAGGGGGTGGGGTGCTGATGTTGTGTTCCTGTGGCAGTGCCTCCTGTCCACTAGCGCCGGCAGAGGTGGAGGACTGTTCATCATCCAGGCTAGTGTCAGGGGCCCCTTGTTGTGCCACTGTGTCCCTCCTGGTGTTGACAAGGTCTTGCAGCACCCCTGCAATGGTGACCAGGGTGTTGTTAATGGACTTCAAGTCCTCCCCGATCCCAAGGTAGTGTTCCTCCTGCAGCCGCTGGGTCTCCTGAAACTTGGCCAGTACCATTGCCATTGTCTCCTGGGAATGATCGTAAGCTCCCATGATGTTGGAGAGTGCCTCGTGGAGAATGTGTTCCCTGGGCCTGTCCTCCCCCTGTCGCACAGCAGTCCTCCCAGCTTCCCTTTTGTCCTGTGCCTCTGTCCCCTGAACCGTGTGCCCACGGCACCTGCCCCCAAGTCCCTGATTTTCTTGGGTTTGTGGGGTTGCCTGGGTTCCCTGTAGTGGTGGACACACTGCTGATTGGCGTGTCCTGGGGACAGAGGTATGGGCCCGCTTGGTGGGTGCTGTGCTGGAGTTTCCTGCGGGTGGAGGTTCAGTTGTGGTTTGTGACTGTGTCAAGGGAACCAACTGTCCCGAGGTCCCTGAAGGGCCGGGCTGGTCATCTTGATCCAGTTGTGCAGAGCTGCTGTCATCACTGTGGGTCTCTTCTGTGGGGGGACTGGCTATGTCTGGCACCTCCTGTCCAGTGAAATTGGGTAGGGGTCCTGTAGGGGTGAAAAGGCATGATTATTGCATCTGTGTGTGCCATCGTGTGCAATGGGTGAGTGACCCTGTACTCCAGTGCTTGCATTCTTGTCTAGGTCCTTGTGTGCATTTGGTTTGGGGTCTGTGTGGGTATCTGTAGTGGACATGCTTTGGTAATAGGTGTTCATGCTTTGGTGTAGCATGCAGGGCTTGGTATTGGGATGGCTGGGTTGTGATCGTGGGGCATATGTGAGGTGTTGGAGTGATGGGGGTGAGAATGAGGGTGGGGGTATGTGATGGCATGCAGGTGGGGTGTGGGATGTGGTAATAAAGTTATGTCTTACCAGAGTCCAGTCCTCCTGCTACTCCTGCCAGGCCCTCAGGATGCAGTATTGCCAAGACTTGCTCCTCCCATGTTGTTGTGGGGGAGGAGGTGGGGGTCCACCGCCAGTCCTCTGTACAGCAATCTGGTGTCTGGAGACCCCGGAACGCACCTTCCCCCGTAGGTCGTTCCACCTCTTCCTGATGTCATCCCTTGTTCTTGGATGCTGTCCCACTGCGTTGACCCTGTCGACAATTCTGCGCCATAGCTCCATCTTCCTTGCAATGGAGGTGTGCTGCACCTGTGATACAAATAGCTGTGGCTCTACCCAGATGATTTCCTCCATCATGACCCTGAGCTCCTCCTCAGAGAACCTGGGGTGTCGTTGAGGTGCCATGATGTGGTGTGGGTGATGTGTGAGGTGGTGTCTGTTGTGATGTGTGAGGGGATGTGTTGTGTGTTGTTTGAGGGGCGTCGATTTTGTGTAAGTGATGGTGTTGTGCGTCTGTGGATGCTGGTGTTGTTTTAGGTAGTGTCTCTCTCTGGCCTGCTTTCACATTTCTGGTAGTAAAGGTTTGTGGGTAATGTGGGTGTGTATTTTATAGTGGTGTGAGTGTATGGGAGTGGTGTGTGTATGTGTATCAGCTGTGTTTATTTCGAATTGTCCAATGTGGTTGTGTTTTGTAAATGTGTGTGTATTTTGAGCGCGGCGGTGTGTACCGCCAATGGATTACCTCGGTTGAAAGACTGCCGTGTTGATTCGTGGGTCATGATACTGTGGGCGTATTCCTGTTGGTGTGACTGTCGGTTTTGTTATCGCCAGTTTATCACTGACCTTTGGTGTGGCGGACTTGTGAGGGTGTCTGTATTGTGGCGGATTACGAGCTGTAGGTCGCAACAGATGTAGCGGAATTCCGCAGCCGCAACGGTATGTTGGCAGTCTTCTGCACGACGGTAAGCGGCATTTACCACCAGGGTTGTAATTGAGGGCCATAATGTATATGTCAAATGCACACTTTTAAATCCTTTGTACATTTCATGTTTACTAGTGTCCAGGGTGAAGCCTGATAATGCAATTTTAGTTCTGTCTGTGGTGTGTGGGTATTTTTCTATTTATATACAGGATTAACATGATGTCATATAATGATAGCATCTTGCCACACTTGAATTTGCACCACACAGCAATTGTTCACATTCCAGACAGAGGACTGGCAGAATGTTTGAACAAAATGTGCCAGCAACTATGTATTGTATCATGCGTCCTCCTCTGCATCTTTTACTGGCCCTCTGCATTCTGACAGGATTATTCATTTGTTGCTTAGACTTCATTAACACCTATGCTACTGGATGCATGTACAGGGTTCGACTCTATGTGAAGAAAGGCAGTGTTCTTTCTAGGAGTGTGCAAAGTTCCAGTATTTTGCTTTTTTTCACAAATATGCAAATTTAGGATTTATGAATTCCGATTAACTTCACAGAATGCAACCCAGGCACTTAGTGATATTTTGGATGTGAAGATGCATTTTGAGCTATCAAAATATAAGCACAAGGTGCACAATCGTTAGCCTCTGGGGATCTGGTCATTCACATCGTTCTTATTCACGCTTGCTCATTTCTTATCACAAACTGCATGCAATTATGCAATGTAGCATAACATCGTAAATTAGGGTGTTTCGCTGAGCAATTGCAAAGCGAAATTACAGAAATTACACAAGATTATCCTGTAGGAACGGAATCTTTACTCCGGCATAATTGTTTTCAATCCTCTAGACATCGTTCGCTGTGAAAATCACGCCTTATAAGTGATGGCGTGCACGAGGTGAGAGATTCCAGCAAGATAACGTCACTTGAGGATACACAACACTGCTGAGAACACTTGCTGCTCCTTGTTGATGTTGTCGACAACAACCTGCGATGTCCCTCCTGTTGTCTGTCACTATCCAATCGAAGATAAACCCTACATTACCAGCAGAAGGATGGTTAGAGATGGAATAAGGGTTTTGAAAGATGTATTCCCTGCGCACGATTTTGTTTGACTGTAGTTGAACATTCTTGTGTTCAAATGTGATTGTGTTATATTTTTCATGTTGCTCGCTTATGAGGACATTAAAATATCACATATATGATAACTAAACATGGTTGTTTATATTGCCCATTGCCCTTTTTCAGTCTATAAGCTGTTTAAGTACTGTAAATGTTTGTTTCTGTGGTGCATTTTCTCGTGTTCATTTTTAAGCAATTTGATTAAAAGGGCGTTGGGCCGCCCACTCAGTATAAGGCTTGCTCCAAATGTGATATTATCACTCAAGGGCAAATTAACAACATGTTGCATGTACTCTGCGGACCTTTGTATACAACGAGGGGTATATTTACCATTAAATCACGAAGCGCAGGGCAGCAGGTCAACTTGCTGCAGTGAGCTTCGTGATAGGGAATGGGCAGGAATGGACCATAATTAACATTGTATGGCCCATTCATGGCTTTACTAAGCACTGGTGTGCAATGTGTTGCTTAGCGCCATCACAGACACCCTTGCACCATAGCAGGATTATTTTTGTGTAGGAAAGGACATTTTCCTGCACAAAAAGAATCCCGAGATGCATTTCTCTTTTTTACATGTGTTGCAGAATGAAGCACACATAGAAAAAGGAATTAACAAGGAGAGGTGTAGGTTTTTGATGCTCTACCAGGTCTAGTAGTAATGGTAAATCTGTGAATGCGCCAAAATCCATGGGTGGATGCGTGGGTACACCCATGGAACAGCTTTTCAGGGCAGAGTAATGCAACACAGCAATTTACTCTGCGTTGCTTTACTCTAGATTTACCAAACCAGGCTAGGCCACGCAAAGTGACATCGACTAGCTCGATAAATATAACTTAAGAGCTGCATCCCTCTTGCACCACCATGCTTGGTGCAAGAGCGACACAACTCTTTGATAAATATGGCCCAAGGGTTTTAGCCCACTGACCTATGTAGAATGTGGTCATATTTATCAAGTTTTCTTGCAGCGCAGCAAGCCACCTAACTGTGCTACTTAAAAGTGAAATGCCAGGACTACATCTTTTTTAACATAATATGCACATTACTGTCCTTTCCTTTCGCTGGTACCCTTTTGGCTACCTGCACCTATGCAGGCACCCTTGCGCCGTGGTGCAATGGTGCAATGGTGTCTGCGTCATAGACAGGATTGTATTTGTGCAGGAAGGGACACCTTTCTGCAAAAAACAATCCTCTGATGCATTTTCCTCTATGTGTGTTGCAAATTGCAGCACACATAGGAAGAGGAAAAAGCAAGGAGAAATAAAGGTATTTTTCCTCGTTACGCCTCAACTGGGGAGGCATAGCATTTTGACGGCATTCCTAGGTTTACCAGTGTTAGACCTGGCATCCTTGGTGTGGTTTCCAATTACTTTTTGACTTCTGACCTCCTGTTTTGCTGATTTCATTTTTGCTGGCTTAAGAATTCTGTGCACTTGACCACTACTAACAGTGCTAAAGTGTAGGTGCTCTGTACTCTAAACATGGTGACATTGGCTTATCCACAATTGGCATCTTTAACTTCCTTGTAAGTCCCTACTAAAGTGCACTATATGGGGCTAGGGACTATAAACTAAATGCTACTAGGGGGCATGCAACACAGATTGTCTCATCCACTACAGTAGCCCTTTAAACATGTCTCAAGTCTGGCACTGCAGAGCTTTGTGGGCAGTTTTAAACTGCCATTTCGACCTGGCAAGTGCACTCCCCTGCCAGGCCCAGACTTTCCTTTTCATTATTACATGTAAGTCATCCCTAAGGTAAGTCATAGAGGGCCCTAAGGGCAGGGTGCACTGTATTTAAAAAGTAGGACATATACTTTTAGGTTTAACATGTCCTGGTTGTGAAAGACTATTGCAATTGTTTTTCATTATTGCAAGGCCTAACTCTCCAATAGTTTAACATTGGTATTACCTTGAAAACAGTCTTTAAGAGTAATGTCCAATTGTGAAAAATGTGGAGTTTGGTGTCTCTGGACTCACAATTTATAATCACAACTAATGGTGAAGTCAGATATAAAATTGTAGGTCTTCAACTGCCACTTTTAGAAAGTTGGATTTTTTTTTTTAACTTTAACCATTCTGTGTCTCTGCCTGTCACTGAATACACATCTGAGGTGGATGACACCTGAGATTTATGCATATTCCTTAGACAGGCACTCACAAAGGGAGCTGGGGTGTGACATATACAGCCTGATGTCCCATCAACAAGTTGATGGGCCACCTGGGCCAGATGAGAGGGAGGAGCTAACACCTGCACCTGAATAGGGCTGTGCCTGTCCCCACACACTGGGCTGCATAACCTCCTGTAGAGTGTCTGGGCCAGAGAAGGAAGGGCAGGGAACTTGTGCACTCCAGCGCCTCTTTTCGAAGTCTCCCCTACCTCAAAGGCTCAACTGGGTCTAAGTACTGGAACTCAAACAACCACCAAATCAATACATGTCAGGATCTGAGAATATTCTGCAATGAAGGAATGATGTGCTGTCAGGAGGGACTGCCACCCAGCTGAACTGCTTTGCGATATTGGCCTGCTGCCTGATGCTTCTGGCCTGGGAGTGAGAAAAACTGGACTTACCTCTCCATAACTGATAAAAAAACTTAAGTGACTCCAAGGTATTGTTGGCTTGCCTCCTGTTCTGAAGTCTCAGGGCCATCAAAGCCTTCCTCTAACCATGCAACCATGTTCAGCTGCTGGGCTCTGCCAACTGAGCATCCTAGCCTGCCAAGAGGTGCCAAATTCAGTCCTGGGCCTTGAAAGGGGACTCTGCAGTTGTCCTGCAAAAAGTGGTGCATTGATGCTGTAGCATCAATCGGAATCACTGCATTCCTCCTCAATACTGTTGCATCACTGTTCAGCACAAGGACTTTGCATCACTGACTGAGTGGCTTAGGATCAACGCATCACCACCAGGTCCGGTGCATCGCCTTTGCATCGCTGGCTGTGTGGCTCAAAGATGATGCGTTACCTTCATCACAAGGGGTTCAACACTGCACCTCAAAAACATTGTTTCAATGACTGCGTGGCTTGATGACAGTGCATCCTGGGGCCTGCATGCAATGCATCCTGGGGACTGCATGAATCAGAACCAACACATCACCCTCTCATCACCTCCTCAACTCCAGTGTGACCTTTCATCCAAGGTGCTTTTCAGCTGGCCCTGTCATGGGTCCTGTAGCCAGCCTGTCCTCCATCGTGGTCAGCCTGAACTTTGGATTTACCTGGTAAAGCGTGACTTTAAGTAAGCTTTTAGGGCTATTGCTTTCTAAGTACTCTATTGCAGTTTACTCTTTAGAAAGTCATATGTCTAGTTTTATTTTCTGGATTTTTGTTGTTTTGGTCTTGTTTTACTCATGAAACTAATCCTTTTTTCATAAACCAGTGTGGATTCTTTTTGTGGTGTTTTCCCTGTGTTACTGTAATTAAAATTTTCCTAAATACTTTACACATTCCCTTTCAAGTTAATCCTAACTGCTCTGTGCCAAGCTACCAGAGGGTAAGCACAGGTTAATTTTGGATGTGTATCTGACTAGGATTGTGGTTCCTACTTGGACAGGGTGCATACCTCTCCCAACGAGAGATCCTATTTCTAGCAACCAGTAATGATAAATCATGGAATGTGCCAGAATCCATGGGTGGATGAGTGGTAACACCCATGCTCCACCCATGTAATGCCTCCCTGGGGCACAGTGACATAAGACAGCGATTTGCAGTGCGTTGCATTACTTCATATTTATCAAGCTACTCAGGGCCATGCAAGGTGGCCTTGCGTAGCTTGATAAATTTTACTTGAGTGTTGGGTCACCTTTGGGCCCCCCTTGCATGGCACAAGGTGACTCCACACTTTAATAAATATGTCCCTAGGTCTTGGATGACCAAAAACTATTTAACAACTTTATATTATCTAAATTAACTTGCTCATTTTATGCAATTCAAAAGGATGAAAAGCTTAAATCCCCTTTGCAGGTTTATGTACAACAAGTGACCCTGTAGATTCACTCATTGAATGCATTGAAGCAGGTGCTTTAACCAACTAATCAATTTTATTAACCAACATTTTCACAAGAGACAGCTTTGAATAGGCATTATGGCCTAGTGTCCTCTGAGCACAAATCTAAAAAAGATATCTGTGCTGATTGGTCCCTACTATGAACAATGTAGTAGGGATCCTATTACTAGTTCCCTGTAGAAATGTTAATGTCAGCGGTAACACATGTTGAAACATACAGTCAGCCTTATTGGACTAAGCCATATAGGGCCTCATTACAACCCTGGTGGCTGTTTTGGTGGTTGTACTGCCAACAGGCTGGCGGTAAAAACTTGCGGATTACGACCGTGGAGGAAGCGCCGCATTCGCACCGGCGGGACCAGCGGTTTACCGCCATGGTTGTCCCAGCGGTTTTAATCCGCCAGGGCAGCGCTGCCCAGGGGATTACGAGTCCCCTTCCCGCCAGCCTGTCCATGGCGGTAGGAACCGCCATGGAAAGGCTGGTGGGAAGGGGAGTCGCGGGGCCCCTGGAGCCCCCTGCATTGCCCATGCCTCTGGCGTGGGCAATGCTGGGGCCCCCTGGCACAGCCCCACACTGCTTTTCACTCACTGTTCAGCATCCATTAGAGAGATTGTCAATTTGGAACCAGTGAAAATGAAGACGGAATCTCCAAGTGGGAACAACCGGGTAACAGTGGTCGAGATTCACCAGCAGTCTCAACCACAAATTGAAGAGGTTCAAGCAAACAAATCCACAGACAACGGATGAGTTTGCTCCACCCCGCTACACAGCTTCACGGGAATGGGCAATCATACTAGAGCAAGATGATTGGCCACTGCGAGAAATAAACATGGGAGCACCAAGCACCTGGGAAGGGACCAAAAATTCCAAGGAGCCACCCCCAAAATGACCCCCAAAAGGACAGTGGAGATGTGGTTAGACCAGAGTACATCATAGAGACCATTAATGCTTCCCTTCTAGCACTTTAAAAGCTTTAACTTGGCAGTCACACAAAATGGATATCCACCTAGAACTAACCCACATGCTAGCCCAAAGCATACTAACTATAGATAGTAAACTGAACTCACTGTGTTGGACCATAGCAGGATAGAGTATAAGGCAGCCATGGGGGCACGAAATGATGAAATAATAGATAAACTGGCGACCCTCCCAGATCTACTAACCAGCATTATCCAGCACTGCAAAACAGCTGTAGGAAACTGCAAAAAAACACCTGGTATGGGAGCAGTGGACATCCAGCAAGAGACTGTGCCCTTTGAGTTTCCCTCCAAAGAAGGCCCAACAGTGCCCACAGAAGGGGAAGAGAGAAGTGGGGAGTCGGAATCAGATAATATGCAACATAAAGCGGAACCCCTAGAACTGCAGCCTTCTGTAGCAACTAATATGTCAGTAAACAGTGTAGAAGAGCAAGTTACTGATGTAAACCACAAGCCATTGTGCGAGCATGATCTTAAGGCCAAGCAGCATCCACAATTAACAAGACGACAGAAAAAGAAGCTAAAAAACCACTTAAAGTCGCAAAGCAAAAATATAAAAATCACAGATATAGAGGATCTTGGGACCCCAAGCAGCCCCTCGGGCAGATTGAGTCCTATCCAGTTTTCCGGAAAGGCCACAATCAAATGTGAAACATGAAACCTGTGTCCAGGAACATACCTGTAGAGTAATTGACCAGGCAGGAACAGGGAAGGTAAAGTCTTATAAGGACATAAATATGGAAGAATTCTCTACAATAGGGCCTAATGAACACAAAGCGGCCACAAACTCAACACTCTCTAATGGCAATAAGCATGAAATAGTAACGGATAATTCAACTCCAACAGGCGAACAAGCAGCCTCATTGACCGTGAGACAGAGGTTGTGATGACCCTAGAACAACCAGCCACGGTGGAGGGAGGCGTGGCCGACATAGAAGGGGCAGTCAACAAGAAGCAGCCCCCCACGACCGGTCAGCCGGCCCCAGACGATAGAAGGAGCATTGCACGGGATAAGGAAACAGAAATTCCCTCATATAGCAACAATGATGCTCCCAAACGATATAAACATACAATAGAAAGGTCACAACGAGTCCCACAACTCAATACCAATACCAGGAACCACTCACACAAGGACACAGTAACCAACCGAATGGAATGGAACAGGAAGGGAGACAGGAGGAACACCTCCGGTAATCTAGCCCAAGTGAAAAAAGAGCTGATTGGAAGCTCGTCAAAGAATTTCCTGCACGCACAGACACAATGGAGATTGCTCAGGGGGACGCCTGGAGGAGAGATTATAGACAGCAAATATTTGCACACACTGTCCAATCAGAACACCCCATCATAAATAAGCCAGAGAAATAGCGGGCGTACCAGGGTTTTCTAAATACAAATAGAATACATTTGAAAGAAATCGGTGAACAGCCGACAATAATATTCTCCCTCCTATATGAATCACAGGGCTCCTGGGATATACTAAACAGGTCAAACATCCTGACATTATTATTGCATCACATACCATCACGACTGACTCTCACATCAGGGGACCTCCTAACAGTAAATTTCAATGAATACCAATGGATCTGTCCAGGAGAGTCTACATTAACATCTTGGGCTATCCAGGCCTTGGTTGATAAAATCTTGGAATGTGAGGGACTCCTGGAAGATTGGGGCACAAAAATTAGCAAAGCAAGAAAGGAGCACTATCCGCGAGTGCTGACCAGGGAAATTCAAGCCATACGGCCGATTAAAAAAACATTCAGCGTCTTGAGAGGCACTCCGGCGGTAGAATAATTGATAATAGACAAGGCGATCTCTGCACAGCTAATAAAGCAAGCTGGAAAGCCTCAACTGGAGAGGGCAAGAACTGATTATTGCATCTGGGGTAGGTCGAGCTGGGACTGGCTCCCTACAGCTTTGAACATCAATGAAAAAATGTGCCTTAAACTATCTTGGTGCCCCGCAAAGTAATATAGACAATGCGATTAAGGTCATCAGTTGGAATGTGGCTGGGGTAGCCTCTCTCATTGCTAGCCCCAACATTGAGGACTTCCTAAAAAATGCAGATATCCTCTGCTTCCAAGAAACTTGGACGAAGGAACCACAAACCATTGCTGGTTTCGCAACCACTCATACCCCTGCAAAAAAGAAAAACATATTTGGAAGACAAATGGGCGGTCTTGCAACATATGTCAATTTAGAACAAGCAGTGAAATCAGTCCTGTGGGAGAAATCAACCAACGACGTTCATGTAATAACCACATATGGCTTTGCCCTGACTAAAAAGTAACACTAATTGCAATCATAAACGTCTACTTAAATCCTAAACGAGAAACTTAACAGACTAAACTTAAGTCAATGCTGTCTAGATTAAAGGAATATGCATATGAGTACCCGGAACATGAACTTCTAATCGCAGGTGATTTCGATACTCAACAACTTCGACAGGGTGCGGGTCTCCCCGGAGATTCTTCGAGAACCGCCCTAGAGCTTTTTTTACAGACCACCAACTGAGATCATCACATGTTAAGAAGACGAGGCAGGGCCCTTCTATTCCAACATTTAAAAATATCTCCATATCAGACTATGGGGGTCATTACAACCTCCGCGGGAGACAGAATATCGCCATTGCCGGCGGTATTCCTGTCTCCCTATTATGACATTTCCGCTGGGCCAGCGCACGGTAACAGTGTTACCGTCCGCTGGCCCAGCGGAAATGTCACATCAACATTGCAGCCGGCTCGTAATAGAGCCGGTGGCAATGCTGATGTGCAGCGGGTGCAGTAGCACCCGTCACGCATTCCACTGCCCGAAATTCGGGCAGTGAAATGCGCGACGGGGCTATGCCTGGGGGCCCCTGCACTGCCCATGCCAAGTGCATGGGCAGTGCAGGGGCCCCCAGGGGCACCCCAAGTCCCCTTACCGCCGGCCTTTCAATGGCGGTGTGTACCGCCACGGACAGGCTGGTGGTCGGGGACTCATAATCCCCAGGGCAGCGGTGTTTGCACCGCTGCCCTGGGGATTATGACAGCCTGGCGGAATCCTGGCGGGAAAATGGAGGGGCCGGCGGTATGGCCGTGGCAATTCCGCCACGGTCATAATTGCTGGCGGAACACTGCCAGCCTGTTGGCGGTGTTACCGCCAACATACCGCCGGCCGCCAGGGTCGTATTGACCCCCTATATATTCCTGAGCTGGCACTATGGCATAGATGCCAAAATGTGAGGTGATCCAAAGATCTGAGAGTGACCACGACCCCGTTACAATAGAAATCACCCTGGAAGCAACAAGTCTGCCGTCCTACATAGCTAGTGGCCAGCAACTCGTAACTAATCTGTGTCCATTGACAAAGAGACTCAAATGGAGTGAGAAGGATAAGGTAAAATACGAGCTTTGGAAGCATATTGACCCCCAACCTTAGAAGGAGAGACCAGCCGTATTGGTAAACAGTGGGCACATGCGATAAAAACCTTACACTCCACATTAAGTGGCCCAGCCCAACAAGGGCTCATAGACACCAGCAGACACAAGGTATAGCTGCCTAATCCAACAAGGGACTATGTTGAGAGCAAACGAAAATGCAGGCAGCTAGAAAAAAGATACAGAGGGAACAAATCTGCAGCAGTAGAAACTCTCAGGAGCCAGGCGAGGAAAGATCTTAAGGGGAAGGCACGAAAACTGAAGCAGAAGGAGATTGAAGAATGCTGGATCCATCTACAAGCTTTGTTGCCCCCTAACCAAAATAGAGAGTTCTGGAATAACATAAATGCCCTAGAACATGGGCCAGTAAGTAAGGCCAACGCAATAGCAGCCAGTGTCTGGGTAAAACACGTGGGCTCCCTTTATGTGGATCCAGGACGCGGTAAAATCTAGGGTACCATGGGGAGGCAACTTGATCTTGAAGGCCTAGAAAATACTACATTAACGGTCACAGCCAAATCAACTAAAATGATCCTAAATAGTATCAGGCGGGACTGAGCTCCAGGTTCAAACGGTCTACTAGGGAGCATATTAAAGGATGATCAAGACTTTTGGGCAGCCCCCTTGACCACCCTCTTCAACAACTACCTATGTCAATCAGACATTCATGGAGCCTGGAAAGGCTCATTATTACATACCATTTTTAAAAAGGGTGACTTTAACCTCCCATTAAATTATAGGTTAATAGCCCCATTGGATTTGGACGGCAAGGCCTATGCAAGGGTCCTGCTTCAGGAACTGTAACATTGGATTACAGAAAATAACATTATACTCATGTACCAAACAGGATTCAGGCCATGCTCATCCACCCTAGACAATGTGCTGGCTCTCACACATTTAGGACAGAAAACCTTGAAACCAGCTGCTCAACCTCTCTTTGCGTGCTTCATCAATTACAGTGCAGCTTTTGATGGTGTAGTAAGCCACATACTCTGGAAGAAGTTGGCCTCCTGGGGGATTCCCGGGAATTTACTGGTGGCAATAATGGCACTCTACTCTGAACATGGCTTAGACTAAAGGTATCGAACATGCATGTGACCAAAAGAATATATACTAACAAGGGTCTAAAACAAGGTTGTGTCATTGCTCCCACCCTTTTCAATCTCTATACGGCCGACCTTGGTAAGGACCTACTCAGAGGAAATACATTTCCCCCAAAACTGGGAAAGACAGTTCTTCCTATAATCCAATATGTCAATGATCTAGTCCTGCTTACTCCATACTCAACTGGGCTTTAAAAGGGGCTTGGCCACCCTGCACGATTACAGTGAAAAAACGCTCTGAAGGTTAATGCAGCGAAAACCAAGGTATTGGTGTTCGGACGCCAGTCGCAGAAATATCCAAGAGCATGGGAGCTTGGTGCTTTACGAATAGACACTGAAGAAAAATACCAGTACCTAGGGGTATGTCTCTCTAATGCCAGTAAATTAGTACATCAGGCAACAGCATTAAGGACAAAGGCAGAGAGAACTTCCTTTACTTTAGCCAAACTCTATCTCCGGCTCCAAGCCAAGGAGAATTATAAAAGCAAAACCTCTACCCACTATTACTTACAGCCATTTAGCATACCCAGGCAGGATAACAAATTCTCTGGAGAAATGTCAAAGGAGAGCATACAAAAGGATCTTTCAAATCCCTAAATCCACCAGACATGCAGGGATGCACCTAGAATTTAACATAACAAGTATGGACATGAATTGCAAAATGGACATAATTAAGCTATTTCATGCTGTCTCCAGGGCCAATACTGACAGTTTGAGGGGTTCGCTGAAAGTCATCTTTGAAGAAGTGTCCAGCAGCTGGGTCGCCTATCTCAGGCATGCCAAAGTTTTTTTTTATCTAGTCCCCACGTATTCATCGGATCCCCTAATATCGAAGGCCCTCTTGAAAAAGATACTGAAAAATCACGGCACACACATCTCCAGAGAACAGGATATTACCATAATCAGGGAAATGAGGAGGGCAGAGGGTTTAGCCTAATCGTATAGTGTCGCTAACATTCAGCCGTATATGACAGCAGCCCTGGGAGATCGAACTTTTCAAAGCATTTTACATATGCGACTCCTAACATTACCGGCTTGAGAATTTAGATACAGCTGGAAATCAATGCGGCTGCACCTTCAGGAATGTATTCTATGTAATTATCACACTGAATCCATTTGTCATTTAATATGCTGCTGCCCAGGTTTGGCCTCAGAAAGACATCGACTTTTAAAACCTCTTTTCCTGAAATAAGGTCTAAGGACATGTAAAGAAGCAGTTGAATACATATTTACTGCAGAGATTCCCACAGAGCTGGCCTGTCTTGGGAAATTCTTCAGCATCATGAGGAAAAACCTACTGCAAGCACGTGCAAAACAACTTACAGGAATTAAAAAGTGGGAGGCAGCACCTAAATTCACGTTGTTAACCAAGTGGCTGACTAGGAATAGGATCAAAAAGAGCAATTGCACGCTCCACCGGGAATTACATATGAGACCCAACATAGACCCTGAACATTAGTACACTGCCACAGGCGGCAGGACCCGAATGGAGGTAGATTATGCATTGCAGGAATCTGTATCTCCTTGTTGGTATTTTTAATATATTATACTCCTTTTAGGCAATAATTTTTTTTGTTGCTTATATCAAGTTTGTTTTATTTATGTCATGTAGGTTTGTACATTCCATACACATGGTGGCGACTCGTACATAATTCCCTCTAGCAAGCATTCATAAGTGCACCCAGATTCTACAATTTTAATAGGTGCAGGGAATCCTTCTTATGCAACAAGTAACTAACACGTATTGCAAGATGTGGGTATGTTACATTTTTAAAGATCATACACGCCATTTAGCATTCTATAACTATAACTAAGTTCAGTGATTTAAATCTACACTTGTCCAAGATAACTTTAAGTAATGGCGCGAAGATAGATGCTGTGAAGTGTAATTTTAGTTTGATTGTTGTTTTATCATATTTTCTAATATTGTGCTTTTTGCACAGGTTTTAAATAATCATGCAAATAAAGATTATTCATTCTTTCATAATTAATGGATGGCACATCTAGGCAAGTGTCACAAATACCAACTGATGGATAGCAAATCTTAATACCCGCAAAACAGTGCTAATAGAATTTCCTCAAGTTACTAAATGAAATATAGTAAATGGAAGCACATTGACCTCACATCTGACCCTGCAGATTCACCAGGAAGGTCAAAAAGAGTGCAAATGAAATTATTTCAATAGTGTGTTTAAAGAAAACATTCTATCAATGATTCTGAAAACGAAAATACTGTGAAGTACCTCGACAAGGGTGTTTAACATTGGACTTATATTTTTTCATTTCAATTCCTTGAAAAATGTATTTATACAGACATTTGTGAACAGTAGTGCAAAAAATAAAAAACATGTTTGACGACTATGGCATGAAATCGGTTAGCTGCATTTGTCTACAGTCCTTGATGTTTGCTAAGGGTTTTATGGTCATACCTGGTTCATGACTTCTACCCCCCAGGAAGCAAAGTATGCCCTTATGGTCTGTTGAGTCAAAGGGGTATATTAAGACTTATACTGTAGGTCTTTATAAGACAGCAACCTAATAGAGAACTATATGTAGCAAGACTATAGATAGAATCACAATAGCATTAGCAATAATAAACAAGAGAAGAGTGTAAAAGGAGAAACAACTATGCATTACATAGGCATGTATATGTCTCTACATAGCTTTGTAACCCTAATTGCTAATAGCCAACAATCTGTCATTATAAGAAAAAATAAAGGAGAGCCGCGTATGTGTTGTAAAGTTTTAGAGCTTACAAAGTCCATTCATATCCATATCCTATGCCTGGAGAAGATGCCAGTGGTCCTTGTAGCTGCAATTCTCTGGATGGTTCTATCATCTCTGCCTCTTAGATGGAGTAACTGTTCCTTTTGTATTGGTTTTCACAAAAAGCCTTATTGTGTTTATCTTACATACCTCGTGGTACAGAGAGCACTGTTCTGCATCTGTAACAAGCAAATTATATTGTGTATTTATGGTGAAGACATAGAAAATGGGTAGATGGCCATAAGGGATTTATAGTGACAACAAACTGAAAGCACAGCATTGTAACTCCTTTTAAGACAAAATACAAAATATGTATGTTATACAGGAGTAGTCAGAGGTCATATATAGCACAGCCGACATTGAACATGTCCTGCATATACCAACCATTTTTATCCGCTGTTGTTTCAGATATTTCAGAATATAAAGCCATGTAAGCAAAAAGTAAACTTTTACTGAAAGTGTCACAGCAGATGTAGTCCACTTCACAAACATAAACAGTGGATGGAAAATAAAGATTGATGGCCAGACTCACAAAAGTAAATTTACACATTTGTGTATTCATACTCTTCCGTATTCCTAAAATTGCTATTTAATAGTAAGTTTACAACAACAGAGAGTTTGTAGTCGGGGCATAGACCTCCACATATAAGAAGATAGGACAGACCTATTGAAGCCTGTCAGACTTTGGGGCTGATTTAGATGTTGGCGGTGATGGTCCCACCATTGAGTTTTTTACTGAAAACTCATCCACTGCCATGACAGTCTGCTATATTTAGATGCTGGCGGTCCCATAGGCGAAAGCCCCCAATCAAACCGCCGTCTCTACCAGGAAACACTGCCCACATTGACTGAGATATAGGAGAAAGTGGCTGCTGGTGGGACCCCAGCCACTCTTCCCGACGTGAAGATTTGGAAGTGCCTTCCTGCCAAGCAAAAAGTGGCGGTCCGACCTCCACTTCTGAGTTGGTGGATGGGGGGGAAGGGATACAAACTCACCTTTCTCCCTGATTCCACCTCTGATCTTGAATGGAACCAACAGGACAAACTTCCGTCGCTGCTACCACTGACCCGTGAAGAAAACACCCCTCCAATGCTGGACTCAAAGGGAGGGATGCTGCGTTGCTAAGGTACATTGGGTGGGCACCAGATAACAATGGTGCCCATGTGTGTGCATTGCAAGGGGACCTGTAGTGGTAGGTTTGTGCTATCTGTTGTATATATGAGTCAGTACGTGTATTTGTGTATGTGTGCGTGGATTGGCTAGTTGAGGTAGAGGGAGTTGGTGTGGGTGGTGTGGTTGTGTCTGTATATGTGTCACTTGCATATGAGATCAATGTTGTTGGGTATGTTGTGTTGCTGTGTGACACATTCAGGTGGGTATTTATTGTGTGGCAGACATTGTTGTGATGTGTGTAGTTGTGTTGGTTGTTGTGTCATGTGTGGGTGCTGGGACAATGGTGTGTGTGTCATGGATGTATGCCAATGTGTGTTTTCAGCATGTACGGGTTGTGTTGTGTTGGAATTGTAATGGATGATAGTGTATATGTGGTGTGTTGTTTGTAGTACAGGGGGACACATACGGCTAAGGTACAGTGTGTGTGTGTCACTTACCTTTATTCCATAATCACTGCCTTAGTATGAAGTCTATTGTGTCCTGCTGCCATCTCCCTCCATCAGAAATCCGTCACCAGTGCACCACTTGCAGAGCTGTAACATATAAATATGGAGGGCAGAACACCATCGACTTGACAGCCTTTTTGGGTACACCACAATGCAGCTTGGCGGTAGCACCATCAATATCTAAATCTGGCCCTTTGTGTCTTTTTCATTCTTCATCATTAGGGACATTATCAAAAGGCAGCACCAATTTTTGGTGTTGTGTTCTTTGTCATATAAGAACAGTAGAAGTGTTGTATTCTTAGCAAATCAATTTCTTTTAAAAATGATTATTTGAACAGGACAGCATCCTCTGCATCTGTTTCCATACTGGAGCAAAGCTCATAGGGAGAGTGTCACAAAAATTGAACACCTCAGGTGATTCCACTGGGAAACAAAGAGGAAGATTAACAAATGAAAATGTGGAGCTATCCATACATGTAGATTTCTGCCTATGCATAGATGGATATCTCTGCCTGGATGGTATTCATGAAATCTTGGGAACAGACATCCAGAGGACAAAATGTAAATTCAAGAAGATTTAGGAGTCTCCTCCCACCTTTACACAAGGGTGTGGCATCCCCTTTTGAAGAAAATACATAACTTTAAAGTTGCATTTCAACCATACATCTGTTGGGGAAGCTTTCTATCATAACGTAGACTTCTCCACTGAAGGTCAGAATACTTAACCAGCAGAGAGGAGAACTTAAAATGGAATGGAATACAGAAACTACAATCATATGTTCCAAATGTCAAACACTTCACACACATTAACATATTGGT
The DNA here is from genome assembly GCF_031143425.1 of Pleurodeles waltl. Classification (NCBI taxonomy): domain Eukaryota; kingdom Metazoa; phylum Chordata; class Amphibia; order Caudata; family Salamandridae; genus Pleurodeles; species Pleurodeles waltl. The sequence goes on from NC_090438.1 coordinate 644,203,900, forward strand.
AATAAAAATGTAGTAAAACAAGCAATAACAAATCTAAAAATACTAAATCAAAAATATAGAAAACAAATTCATCAACAATAATCCTGAACAAAAGAAGCACAACCTAAATATCGACATCAAAGCATCAAACACTAAAATATTGTAAAATAACTAAACAAAAATAAGAAGCTTATTGTTAGACTTGGCATCATTATCATGGTCTCCCCTAACTTTTTGCCTCTACTTCCCAGTTTGGTTCTGTGTGCTGGACTTTGTTTCTGCTGTTTTTATTTGCTCTGGACACTTCTACCTTTGCTGACCAGTGCTAAAGTGTAAGAGTTACCTATATGCATTGTATTATACATTGGTTTATCCATGATTGGCACTTTGATTAACTAGTAAGTCCCTAGTAAAGTGCACTAGCGGTGCCCATGGCCTGTAAATCAAATGCTACTAGTGGGCCTGCAGCACTGGTTGTGCCACCCGCATTAGCAGCCCTGTAAACATAGCTCAGACCTGCCACTGCAGTGTCTGTGAGTGCATTTCTAAACTGCCAATTCAACTTGGCAAGTGTACCCACTTGGCAGGCCCAAACCTTCCCTTTTTATACATGTAAGATACCCCTAAGGTAGGCCCTAGGTAGCCCTATGGGCAGGGTGCAGTGTATGTTAAAGGTGGGACATGTACTTGTGTGTTTCACATGTCCTGAAAGTGAAATACTGCCAAATTTGGTTTTCACTGTTGCAAGGCCTATGTCTCTCATAGGTTAATATGGGGGCTGCCTTTAAATATGATTGAAGCGTAGACTCCGTGTGGGAGCAGATAGATATGTGGAGTTTGGGGTCTCTGAACTCACAATTTACAAATACATCTTTTAGTGAAGTTGGTTTTGAGATTGTGTGTTTGAAAATGCCACTTATAGAAAGTAGTCATTTTCTTGCTTAAACCATTCTATGACTCTACTTGTTTGTGGATTCCCTGTCTGGGTCAGTTTGACAGTTGTGCAGTTTTCACCTCTCCTCTAGACAGTGACACAAAGGGAGATGGGGTGTAGCCTGCATATCCTGATGGGCCATCTAGACTGAAGGGAGCGGAGGAGTGGTTGCTTACACCTAAAAGGGCTGTGTCTGCCCTCACATAATGCAGTCTCCAAACCCCTGGTGTGTGTCTGGGGCCTGGCCTGGGCAAAGCAGAATCTTGAAAACAACAACCACTTCTCTTTGAAGTAGGCCTACTTTAAAGGCAATAAGGGGGATATGAAGAGCACCCAAAACCCCTGAAAATCAGATTACTTCTGGAATCAAGAGGAACCTCTGCCAAGGAGAAGAGCTTGAGAAGCTGGAGGAGGAGTACTGCCCCTTTGCCTGTGACTGTGCTTTGCTGGATTGGTCTGCAGTAACTGCTTCTACCTGAGAGAGGTCAAAGACTGACTTTGTGTGACTTCCCACTGGTGAAGAATCTCCAAGGGCTTGAAACTGAGCTTGCTTCCTGTTGTTGAAGTATCACGGACAGCAAAGACTTCTCTCTGCCAGCACTTTGGCTTTGTGCTGAGAGTCCTGCCTGCCAAGTAGTACCCTAACCTGTTCCTGGGCTCTTGAAAGGTGCAACTCATAGAAAAGGACCAAAATCCATACAAAGACAGGCGTGCGGGGAAACCTTTGGGGAAACCTTTGACTCACCACCCATCTTCATGACTGAAAAACAACACGCTGCCAGCCTCACAGCTAAAATCGATGTTCCATCTGCATCGCAGCTGGGAGATCAATGCAACATGGCTGGAGAAACAACACGAAACACCCGCAGCGGCTGCTGTTAATGGTGCAAGCCCCCACAGAGTGTGGTTTCTTGACACCGTGCAACCGGATTTCTACACAACATCGCTGGGCACGGAAAATCAACACAAAGCCTACCTGGACCCGAGGTGCATATCCAAATCGACTCATCGCTTTCTTGCGGGAGAGAACAAATAGTGCACGCCGCCCGACCAGAGGCCGAACGACGCACGCTCTCACTTGCGAGTGAGAAATAAACTAATCTCTGGCCCTTTCCAATGCACACTCACCCGTGTGGCATTATTTTGACGCTACCCAGGTGCTTTTGTACGCAAGCATCATTCTCACTGCTTTCTAAAGGATTTAAGACTCTTTTGATTTTTAAATTCATAACTTGACTTGTGTATGTTGGATTTTTGTCAGTTTGGTCTTGTTTTGTTTAGATAAATATCTGTTTTTCTAAACCTGTGTTGTGTCATTTTGTAGTGTTTTCACTGAGTTTACACCTTGCTTCTGAAGTTAAGCCTGCCTGCTGGTGCCAAGCTACCGAGGTGGTGAGCGGGGTTAACTGAGGGTAATTCTCCTTTACCCTGACTAGAGTGAGGGTCCTTGCTTGGACAGGGGGTAACGTGACTGCCAACCAAAAACCCTATTTCTAACACTTATATAATAAACTGCTATAAAACAAAACAAAAGGTACAAAAATAAACATGTAAATAGACAAATATCTTTGTGACCAGTGTGGCATTTTACGAACTGACCTATGTACTAATGGGTACGTTTGCAAAATATGATGTCAGAGTACGTCACAATTGACCTACCCCAGGAATATTAATGCGGTAGGTCGCTATTTGTGACCCACTACAATTGGCTGCCATCAGAGGGATAGAGGCTATCAGAGATCAGCAGACTAGCATGTCTGTGATTGCTTTAAACTAAAGCAATAATTTTATAATCACAGCTTATTCCATAGAGGGAAACAAGTTTGCAAACAATTTTTAAGACTAGACAGTGATCTATTGGAACACACTACTCTTAAAAAATGTTTTTGTCAACATTCACAAAGTGGTCTATTAAGGGCCCCTACCCATTTGTGAATGGGTTTCCTCCACTTTTGTGTAGTCAGTAAAATATTGTTTTGTGATTGCATTTTGGTCATGAAACATTAATACATTGCATTCCAAATCTCTATGTAGAATCGAAACCCCCTTCTAAACAACAATTTAGTATGCAGTCACAAGCCCAAGTTGTGATTCAGTAACATGTTACCAAATCGCAATTTGTGTTTGGTACACACCAAGTGGCCATTTTGTGGTCACAAACGATTGGGTTTTGCAAATTTTACCCTTTGTTTCTTTCCAATCACATGTGCTGGTTGACTGCCACAGGTATGTATGAAAGCCTCACAGTAAGAAGGTACCTACAGTCTAAACGTTAACATCACATTCCATCACCCTGAAAGTTGAGGGTTCTTTTCCAGGTGCGTCCATGGTCATTTTCCTTCTCTAATTTCTTTTAAACTTCAAAAGTTTAAGGTTAATACTGAAAGGTGATCTCACTCGTTTTAAATGACAAATACACTGTTCTTTTTAATTTGTCTTAAAATATCTCATTCTTCGTATATAATTCATCAAAGCCTAAAAAACTGCTCTCTTTATCTTTCTCTCTCTCTGTCAAGTTCTCTCTGTCAATCTCTTTCTCTTAATTTCACTCTCTCTTTCTCATTCTCTCACTTTCTGAGTGTGTCTATCTATCTCATTTCCATTCCATATTGGAATGGAAAGAGAGTGAGAGAGAGATTGTTTTTGCAAATTATCTATCCAAACAATGACTTCAAAGAGTCAGACTAGCAAGATGTTTGATAAGAATGCTATAGTTACATGTGGAAGCGGAGCATAACTGAGTCATGTCTGACCTAAGGACCAAAGCCTTGTTCTGTCACTCAGTAGGTTGAAGGTTCAAATCCTAGTATCACTTTGCAGTGTGTCTGTTCATTTTCTAGTGTTTTCACTCTTAAATATTCCTAGTGATGCAACATTGAAGTCTTTTTCTCCTCAAAATCTGTGGGTTGCATGTCATAGCTAAGTCTGGACACTGCACAGTAAGGAGACTCCTCTGGCCCAGTGTTTAAGGCCTCAGACATGCACATTAAAGGGTAAGAGTTCTAGTCTAGGTAAGTCTGTGATCATTTCCTGCTTTAGTTTCTTTACAACTATAAATATAGGGCCACAAACCTCCACTAGGTTCAGTTAGGTCTCAATAAAGTAACCCCAGCTCAACCCTTGGTAGCTTGGCAATGAGGAACAAGGCTTAACTTAAGAGACAAAGTATAAGGCATTCATGTATCACAAAACAGTAATTAAATAAAACACAGAAAACAGTTTAAAAATTACAAAAACTATTTACAAAAATAGGAAATAATTTTAGCTTTAAAATTTGACCAAAACAAATAAAATTGGATAAATTAATTTTATTCTGATTTTTTAAAGAATTAGGGCCTCATTAAGACATTGGCAGCAAATGCCGCAACCGCCACAGCGACGGCTGCCAACATACCATTGCCGTGGCTACCTACCGTCCATGGAATCATGACTGTGGCAGGAATTCCGCCAGAAGGCTGGCAGAATTCCGGCTACGGTCATGGCGGCGCGCAGCAGTAAGGTGGCGTTGCTGCCAGCAGCAGCGCCCACACCAGCAAAACACTGCCTACCGTATCATGTTCCATTTTACAGCCTGGCGGTGTTTTGCTGGCCGATACTTCTGCTGGCAGCAGCGCCATGTCCCAGCTCCTGCTGGAGGACCCTTGACAAGCAGGTAAGTCAGGTTCTCCGATAGGAAAGGGGGGTGGAGTGTGTTGTGTAAGTATGTGGGTGTGTGTGTGACTGTGTTTGAATGTGTGCATGCATGTGTAATGCGTGTGTGCGTGAGTGGGTGGGTGTGTACGTGCATGTTGTGTTGTGTGATTGCGTGTGTGCCTGGATGTATGTTTGTGAGTGTGGCTGTGAGTTTGTATGAATGTATGGATGCGTGGGTGAATGTGTGTATGCTTGTGTGTATGTATGTGTGTATGCATATGTGTATGTGTGTGTATGTGTGTATATGTGCGGAGGGTGGGGGAGGATTCTGGGGAGGGGAAGAGGGGAAGGAGAGACCCCTATCAGTGCTGGGGAAGGAATTCCCTGGCACTGATAGAGCCTACTGCCTTGGTTTCCGTGGCTGTACAGAAACCACGGAAACCATGGCGGTGGGCGGCGTCAAAATGCCATGTGCGCCCTAGTGACAATGACTATCGTCTCCAGCCCGGCGGTCATTACCGCTGTGGTGGTAGGTGTGTTAATTTGGCGGTTTGGCTTTGGCCAAACCGACCAATGTAATAATAGTGGAGTTATGTACCGCCAGCCAGTTGACGGCAATACCTCCACTATTACACCAACCGCTGGGGTCGTAATGACCCCCTCACTGTTTTTTAGTGCATAGAAATGAATAGCGCCAATCTGGTCATCTGGTCACACCTCGACCGGGGCAAAGTCAAAGTTTGAGGCCTACTGCTATGGAGCCTTGTTCGGCTACAGCTTGCGGGAGGCCTCGGTCAAAAGTTTACCTTCAGACTTAGTAGTTTTTCTGAAGATTTTCTTCAGCGGGACCAAGTCGGCAGTCCAATTCGACCTCCTGAACTCTTCCTCGAATACGCGTTGTGGTAGCCCTTGGTGGAGATTTTTACCTTTGGACTTAGTCATTTTTTTTTAGATGAATATCCTTCGACTGGGGCAAACCTGAATCTCGATCCAACGTTCCTGAAGCCCTTTTCGGATACCCTGCCTGGAAAGTCCCCGGTCAACTTTCTAGGTCCGGACTTCATCACTTTTTCAGAGATTTTCTTCACCGGGGCGAACCTGCAAGTCAGGTCGGGTCACGGTTGAGGCAAGCCGGAAAGAGTTGCAGGGGGTCGGTCCCCTTATTGGAACTGTTTTCCAAAAGTTCTCCAAACTTCTTCAAACTTCTGGATCTTCTTACAGATGTTCCATTGAGGTTCTTTTGAGGTCCACAGCTCACCCAAGTTTCCAGAAGCTCTGAGATGCTCCTTGAGGGGTACGTATTACAACTCTCAGAATGCACCTGGCACAAACTCCATTTTGGCCACTGGTCAGTGGTCAGCTGGTTGGTTTCTTCAGGAGTTGGTGTAGGGGACTCTGGTTAGCAAGTTTTCACCTGTAGCAAACAGGGAGTCCCTCCTTGAACCAGTTGAAGCCAGGCAAAGTCCTACTTGTGGTGCAGCCCAAGTTTGCAGCTGGTGCAATACTCCAGAGTGCAGTGTCCAGGTGCAGGTCATGGGTCCAGCAGGACAGTCCTTCTTGTTCCCTAGTTCTTCTTTGTTGAAATCTGGTAGGGATCTGAGGTGTAGGTGCAGGGCTGCTAGTTTTATCCTTGTTCCTGTGTGAAAAACAGGGGGGTCCTGGTTCTCCAATCAGATGCAGGGTCCTTCCCCCTTTGATGACCACTTCCTGGGAAGTGTGGCAAAAATCAATCCCAGGGAGCAACATTCCTCAAAAATCCATCATGGCTGAAAATTGTTGTTGGAGGTTACATCCACCCACTGGTCTGGCTAAAAATCCTAAACACACCCCTCTCCTGCCCTCTCCTAATCTAATCAAGTGGGTACCTAATTGTTTGGGGTTGCAGGGTGTGAGGGCAGTGCAGGAGTGCTCAAAATGTCCTTCTCTGGCTTTGAAGACCAGTTTGGCAGCCCTCCCCCCTTCCTACTTCCCCATCTGCTGAGGTAGTTCTCCTCCCCCAGGCACATACTTTGTGTTCAGCCCAAGCCACTTCACTCCTCATCAAGGCAGCCTGGCCAGGCTGCCAGAGGCTGGCCAATCAGAAAAGGACACTACAGAGTTGAAGTTGGCAATTCTTTAGGTATAGTTTGAAACTCTTTACCTGAACAAGTTATATTAAATCCAACAATTGTAAGTTGTGGGATTTATTATAACAAATTACTTTGATACCAAACTTGAGTCATCTGACACTTAAAGGGACTTTGTTAATTAAAATAAAGTCTCCCCATTTTAGCCTATGGAGGCTTTTACTGCAGTGAGGGAAAAACAAATTTGGCTATTTTACCTCACCAGGGCTGGCTTATGAAACAATTTTTATAAGGTACCTGCTTATAGTTACATAGCACCCAACCCTAAAGGCACATAGGACACCCCTTAGGGGTGACTTATATGTACATATAAGGTAGTTTAGGACTTTGGAAGTACTTTTAATTCCAAAGTCGAATTTGCATACAACTTTAGCTTCAAAGCAGCCAGCAAGGCAGTCCTGCCTTTAAAATGACGCTGGGTACCTAAGAAGTGCACCTATGGGTACACTGCCTAAGATGGGGTCACTAACCCTACATGCCCTACCATGTACTAGGGACTTATAGGTAGGTTAATACCGCCAATTATAATTATCCTAATGTGCATTTCCACTTTATACAGAGCACTGGCCCTGGGACTGATAAGGAGTACCCAGGGCACAGCCAAGAGTCAGTAACGTGTAACAGTATCTGTCCCAAAAATATTGGGTGTGACCAGGGCAAAAAGGAGGACTTTCCTACAATATTTAAGTTACATACTAAAAGGTGGTCTCACTCTATTTAATTGAAAAAAACATGTTTTGTATTGATTTGTCTGGAAATATCTTTCATCAAAGCCTAAATCTCTCTCTCTCTCCCGCTCAGTCTTTCACTTTTTCTACCTCTATCTCACCCTTTCCCTCTCAAGGTTGGGTGGTTAGAGGGGCGACCCACAGACATCCAAAGGCCATTCATAGCTGTGGTTGGATTAATGTATAGTAATGAAAGTAACTATTAACTTTGCCCTTATGTAACTATAAAAATATATGTTATAGGCAACAATGTTAAAGAAATAAATGTAAACTTTATTGATAATTTCTGCAAGGTAAAAAAAAAGTATTTTCATCTTTAATATTTAGGCCAGCAATATTCTTCACATGGCACTATTTCTCCACAATCTTAGTGACCAAAATATTGTTGAGACAATACTAAGGTGGAAAACCCCATTACAAAGAACTACATGGTCTATCTAAATACACCCTCACTGGAGCGGAGAAGGTGATTTACTGGCAAGAGTTAACATACTATGATGCGCCTTGGTGGTGAAGTGCTTCACTGTGTAGAGCCTCAAGAAAAAGTAGTAGGATCAGAGAAGGTGGATGAAGGAGCAATTTACCAGGATACAGGTGGGAAATACTATTCTTAGAAGCAGGCTTAGGGCCTGATTATTACTTCGGCAGTCTGTGCACCGAACTGCACAGACTGCCATCCGATTGTCAGTAGGACCACTGTATTATGATTGTGGTGGACCTATGGAGCAAAGACTACCACGGTTCTGCTGACACCACTAGACACTGCCCCAGTGACAAGACAGGACGGACAGGCTGATGGAGACATGGTTTCCATCAGAGACATTATGGTGTTGCACAGCGCCAACAAGATCATGGCGGTCCAACTACCATGTCCCAGCAGGCTGGAACTGAGGAACTCGCCTGCAGGCAGCATTACACATCCTGTGCCACCATGGAACCCATCACACATGTCCTGCTGCTTCTGCTGCTCATCAATGAAGCCCAAATTCCATGCCGCTGTTGATGGAACAGACGGTAAGTACACACGCCTACCTGTCCCATTGACCTTAACAACAGATAGTTGTGCCATCATTTACATGATGTGGGGCCAACACTACGGGCACCAAGTACACTTCACATTGTGTCCACAGTCAGAGTCATTCTCAAACAAGGACACATTCAAAGCCATTAAACGCCCCCTTTTGGGCAGGTCACTTAACTGCACTGCCACACTACACAAAAGCACACATCTGCACATCTTAGGCACAGAGACAGTGAAGTGTACACAACATATTGTCACACAACAGCAACTAAGCAAAAACAACAAGTGATGGACGGAATGCTGAACATTGTCAAACACTCACCCCCAGTCACAGATCTGGGTTTAATCCATCGTTCTTTTGCTCACCATGCCACCCCAGTTTGGACCCAGCCATGTGCAAATCAGTCTTGACCCTGTTCCTCATGGGAACAGTCCAGCCCAAACTGCCAAGCCAGGTCCTCACTGGACCGGAAACAAGCATCCTGGGACCGGTTTCGGGGTTTCACCCCTCATCAGCCAGGCTAGCTTGAATCCAGTGGCATGGGAAGCACGGGACCCACGTCTGGGCATACCCTTCCCACTTAGGGCGACAAAGCAAAAACAACAAGTGATGGACGGAATGCTGAACATTGTCAAACACTCACCCCCAGTCACAGATCTGGGTTTAATCCATCGTTCTTTTGCTCACCATGCCACCCCAGTTTGGACCCAGCCATGTGCAAATCAGTCTTGACCCTGTTCCTCATGGGAACAGTCCAGCCCGAACTGCCAAGCCAGGTCCTCACTGGACCAGAAACAAGCATCCTGGGACCGGATTCGGGGTTTCACCCCTCATCAGCCAGGCTAGCTTGAATCCAGTGGCATGGGAAGCACGGGACCCACGTCTGGGCATACCCTTCCCATATAGGGCGACAAAGCAAAAACAACAAGTGATGGACGGAATGCTGAACATTGTCAAACACTCACCCCCAGTCACAGATCTGGGTTTAATCCATCGTTCTTTTGCTCACCATGCCACCCCAGTTTGGACCCAGCCATGTGCAAATCAGTCTTGACCCTGTTCCTCATGGGAACAGTCCAGCCCGAACTGCCAAGCCAGGTCCTCACTGGACCGGAAACAAGCATCCTGGGACCGGTTTCGGGGTTTCACCCCTCATCAGCCAGGCTAGCTTGAATCCAGTGGCATGGGAAGCACGGGACCCACGTCTGGGCATACCCTTCCCACTTAGGGCGACAAAGCAAAAACAACAAGTGATGGACGGAATGCTGAACATTGTCAAACACTCACCCCCAGTCACAGATCTGGGTTTAATCCATCGTTCTTTTGCTCACCATGCCACCCCAGTTTGGACCCAGCCATGTGCAAATCAGTCTTGACCCTGTTCCTCATGGGAACAGTCCAGCCCGAACTGCCAAGCCAGGTCCTCACTGGACCGGAAACAAGCATCCTGGGACCGGTTTCGGGGTTTCACCCCTCATCAGCCAGGCTAGCTTGAATCCAGTGGCATGGGAAGCACGGGACCCACGTCTGGGCATACCCTTCCCACTTAGGGCGACAAAGCAAAAACAACAAGTGATGGACGGAATGCTGAACATTGTCAAACACTCACCCCCAGTCACAGATCTGGGTTTAATCCATCGTTCTTTTGCTCACCATGCCACCCCAGTTTGGACCCAGCCATGTGCAAATCAGTCTTGACCCTGTTCCTCATGGGAACAGTCCAGCCCGAACTGCCAAGCCAGGTCCTCACTGGACCGGAAACAAGCATCCTGGGACCGGTTTCGGGGTTTCACCCCTCATCAGCCAGGCTAGCTTGAATCCAGTGCCATGGGAAGCACGGGACCCACGTCTGGGCATACCCTTCCCACTTAGGGCGACAAAGCAAAAACAACAAGTGATGGACGGAATGCTGAACATTGTCAAACACTCACCCCCAGTCACAGATCTGGGTTTAATCCATCGTTCTTTTGCTCACCATGCCACCCCAGTTTGGACCCAGCCATGTGCAAATCAGTCTTGACCCTGTTCCTCATGGGAACAGTCCAGCCCGAACTGCCAAGCCAGGTCCTCACTGGACCGGAAACAAGCATCCTGGGACCGGTTTCGGGGTTTCACCCCTCATCAGCCAGGCTAGCTTGAATCCAGTGGCATGGGAAGCACGGGACCCACGTCTGGGCATACCCTTCCCACTTAGGGCAACAAAGCAAAAACAACAAGTGATGGACGGAATGCTGAACATTGTCAAACACTCACCCCCAGTCACAGATCTGGGTTTAATCCATCGTTCTTTTGCTCACCATGCCACCCCAGTTTGGACCCAGCCATGTGCAAATCAGTCTTGACCCTGTTCCTCATGGGAACAGTCCAGCCCGAACTGCCAAGCCAGGTCCTCACTGGACCGGAAACAAGCATCCTGGGACCGGTTTTGGGGTTTCACCCCTCATCAGCCAGGCTAGCTTGAATCCAGTGGCATGGGAAGCACAGGACCCACGTCTGGGCATACCCTTCCCACTTAGGGCGACAAAGCAAAAACAACAAGTGATGGACGGAATGCTGAACATTGTCAAACACTCACCCCCAGTCACAGATCTGGGTTTAATCCATCGTTCTTTTGCTCACCATGCCACCCCAGTTTGGACCCAGCCATGTGCAAATCAGTCTTGACCCTGTTCCTCATGGGAACAGTCCAGCCCGAACTGCCAAGCCAGGTCCTCACTGGACCGGAAACAAGCATTCGGGGACCGGTTTCGGGGTTTCACCCCTCATCAGCCAGCAACTAAGCAGCAACATCTTGCCTGCCAAAACAACTGACACTCTCACATTGCACGCATGCCATGGACAGCCTTCAGATTCAACAAACATATGTATGGATGTGTCATGGAACACAAACACCCCTCCCACAAAACAGCCCTGCAATGGACCCCACATCACCCATATTGCAACACAATGGAAGCACAACGGGATGCACAATAGCTTGAGAGCCAAATATCCAAAGCTCAAAATGCAAGCTACCTGCACAATAGGGATCAGGACATCACAAACACTCATGGAAGGATGCTGCCCTGGGGCACATTATGCTTTGCACGTGCAGCAATACTTGCACAGGAACTGGCCCTTCAGGTATCTCAGGGAGAGACAAAACTCAAGCTGCCACACATGAGACAAATCATAAATCCATATCAGTCTAACATAATACATGCTGATATTAGACCACACAAGATTAAGTACTTACCATACGGAACATAACACAATGCAATGACACCCCATTTGGATTAACACCCACATATCCATACTGTCAACATCTACCTTTGTCTTGGGCAACAGCAGAATTGCCCATAAAGTCAGATATTGCAAATAGCAGCAAATGCATCAGCAAGCAGGCTGAAACACATACAACTGTAGGCATACAACACAATTTACTCAGGAAGAACATAAAGGTAGAAAATGAATTGCATGACGAAGTTGACCCCAAAAAAACAATAACTGAAATTGCATAATAGCAAAGGCCATTGGCCTGTCCATTTGAAAGTCTTTTCACAGTACTGTACCCACACTTGACTCTTATCACTGCCAGGGAACCTCCACAGGAAAGGGCATCAACTGGGCAGTCAGGCACCTCAGGGATCATCCTTGGATGGGGAGCATCAGGTTTGGGATGGTTGGGTTTTGGCCTGGGAGAGGTGGAATGTTTGTTTGGAGGGGTGGGCTTCCTCTTGGAGAGAGGGGTATGGGTTCCTGCAGGGGGCAGGTGTGACAGGGGAGTACTTCAATGTGGAAGGGAGAGGTTGTGATGTGGGTGGGGGCCTCTGGGGTTTGGAAGGGCATTGGGAGGTAACAGGGGAAAGGGCAAGGTCTAAAAGGAAACTCTCCTTGGGAACATGGGGACAAGCATCAGAAGGGGCTTAGGATTTGGAGATTCAGAGAGTGGTTGTCTGGTGATGTGGATGTAGATGTATTGGGTGTGTGCATCTGTGAGTCATCCTTTTGTTTGGGTGGTGACTGTTGCATATGTGAGTGTTTGCATGTTTTTGGGTGTTGGGAGGTGGAGATGCTGGGTGATGGAGTGGTAGATGTATGTTTGTTTGTTGGGGTGGTGCCTGTGGATATTCTGGCTGTGGTGGATGTGGGTGTCTATTGGGGTGGTGCTTGTGGGTATTGTGGATGTAGTTTAAGTTTGTGTGTCTGTTGGGGTGGTGTCTGTGGGGTGGCTGGATGTGTCTGTTGTGTTGGTGTCTGCAGGTATCGTGCATGTGCCTGTGTGTGTTGGTGTGGAGTCTGCAGGTATGGGGGAGTGGTGACTGTGTCACTGGCTATTGTGGTGGTGCCTCTGGGTATCCTGAGTATAATATGTATGTCAGTCAGTGTTGTGGGGGTGTCTGGTAAAGTGGTAGCTAATGTCATGTTTTTAGATGTACATCAAGTGCCTACATGCCGGTGTGTATTGTGGTGTTTTTGTGTCTTGTGGGTTGTGTGCTGTAGTGTGTGCATACAGATGTGTCTATGTGCTTGGAATAGGTAAGGGAATGGGGAATTTGGACTGGAAAGCAGAAGGTGCAGGGGGGAGGAATGTTGGTGTTGACTTGCTGCCATCAGTGAAGAGACCATAGCCTGAAAAGATCTCTGTAGGTTAGACAGGGCACTATAAATGCCTTCCAGAAAAGCATTGGTCTGCTGAAGTTGGCTGGCCAAACCCTATGGATGGCATTCACAATGGCAGTGTGCCCCACAGAGATGCTCCTGAGGAGTTCAAGAGCCTCGTCACTAAGGGCATCAGGGGTAGCAGGGGCTGGAGCAGAGGTGTCTGCGGCAAAGGAGCCACCCTCCTCCTGAGTGAGTGGGCACTACTGAGTGGGTGTGGAGCAACAGGGAGGTTGTGATAGAACTGGGGAGGTGGGCAAAGATGGTACAGGAGTAGGTCCTGATGGGTCCACCATCGCTAGGGAGTTGCCACTGGAGGTAGAATCTGATGATGAGGATGTTAATCCTGTCTCCTCTCTGGCCCTCTGGTCCACCTGGTCTCTCTCTGTGTTGGTGGTGTGGCCAGATGCCTCACCACTTTGTTGTGCCCTGTCTCCTTTGCTTGCCTAGGATGGTGCTGCAAATACAAAGAGGAAGGGGGTCACCACATGTTTCTGAACACACTTGAACAGCTGTGATTAGCAAACATTACCATGACATTAAGTAGGCCCCAGCAACAAACTACATCAAAGTGGCTCCGACATGTACCACGCCATATGCATGCATGCCATTTGAACTGTCAAAAGTTGCCCACAGGAAAATCTGGATCTCAGACAGCTACAATTGCATGGCTGAAGATGTGCAATCATAGTAACCATTGAACAATTAGAAGACCACATCACCTTCATTGCTTTGCCTCCTGGAGAATACCTCAGTTACCTGTTGTCATACAATAGTAGTACTATGCCAACTTAATTCCCACATATCCAACACAAGATCATGCAGACATCTATTTGTCTCATATACAATAACACAACAATAAAAAAATCCTGACTTTTTGCTGACAGCAGTACAGTAGCCTACAGAAGGTGTAATACTCATATACAAAACACATCAACAATGCACAGTTCACCAAGCAAAGTTTATCATAATGGAGTCATGGAGGTAGTACTAATGGCATGGAATGGCATGGAAATGGACATGTAGACAAAATGTGCTAAATGTCAGGGAGATATGTCCCTAAAATCCACAACACAATGAATCGGCAAGTGGTATGCCATTAATTGTGTTTGACCACTGATTTTGTGTTTCACTACTGCGCATATTAGTTGTTCAATGTTCACCAGTAGCACATTTCAGGTTGTATTCAGTTTAGCTGCCTATTGGCTTTAACGTGGCATTAGACAGTACATGCTGTATTCAGTTTAGCTGCCAATTGGCTTTATCGTGGAGTTCAACATTGCAGTTGAGACATTGCAGATGAGCTGTGTTTTTCCACATGGTAGACCAAGCGTATTTTGTTCCCCACCGAACCCTAGCGTGATAAGAGACTGTATATTTTGTGTTTTCCTCTCTACTCAGCCTTGGGAAGGAGTGAGGTTTAGGAGATCTGGCCAATCTCCAATGGCTTGTTTTCTTCCCAACTCTGCATGTTTTGACTATTAGAGGAAAGGGCCTCTTAGCAGGCTTTTTCATTATACCGGGGTGTCCCCGGGCAGCAGTGAGGAGAATTTTCCAAGACTTCAGTCAGGAGCGGACGTCAGCTGCCTGACCTCCCTACGGTGATGAATTTTGACTTTTATTCTTTGCTTTGAAGTTATGCTATAATATATTCACATGTATTTGCTGTGTACATTGCAATTGAGAAGTACTTTGATATACTTTGCTTTCATTGCTGGGACTACTTTTAAACGTGTGCTTCCAACCTTCTAATCTCGTCTCTCAGGAACCTTGTGGTGAAGTAATAATAAATGTCTTCTTTAAAGTAAGAAGTGCATTCCAGAGAAGTTTTGTCAGCTTGGTCATTAGATAAGTGAGAAGCAAAACAGCAAGCCACAGGGAAATCACTGCTAATGTCTGGCATCCCTTACAATGACATAATCTGATTGCATCAGTAGATGCCATTAGTCCTTTTTATGTTGGAGCGGTACAGATATTTGCAAGTAATGGTAGAAAGCCTTCAACATGCTGCCCACTGGAAAGCTACATCACTGTCTCCATTTAGGTCCTATACACCCAGATGGCTGTGGATGAATGGGTGACTCAAACACAAATGATTTCAACATAACAGTAAGTCACTCCATGATGCATGCCAACAGTCAGATTACAAACTATTCCCATTACACGTGTGCACAGCATTTTCCCACATGATGCCACAACAATGGCATAGAAATGCATATTGTGGCTAAATAATCTAGTCATGCATGTCATGACCCTCATTGCTACTGCAGTTGTACATGCCAAATGACATGCAATGAGGGGTGAGGGTATGGGTCAGCCAACAAGTAATGGTGACAAGCTCCTTCTTGAGTCACCATATGCAATGTACCCCCATTGCAAACGTCCTATTCCAAACACAGGTTGTCATGCACATATATGTGAGAGAATACAAAAATAATCCCATGAACATGTGTAGACCATGCATGAAACAGCAGTATACACATTTTGTCAGAAGAGAAAGGGACACAAGCTAACATGTAGGCGTAAGAAAGGTTGATAACAGTCATGGCACACAAATCATGTCAATGGACTTTCTGCACTTACCAAGGAAAGTATTGGTCTGTAGCTGACCCAGATTACAATGTAAGCTCTGCCACATGTATGATGGCCTTTTTCACATTACAGGCAGTAGTGAGGGACCAGCACTCAACACACACTGAAGAAAAGTAGCTTCTGGGTGGCAGATGCCAATATACTGATGTGAACAGACACATGGCTGAGGACAGAGATTCATCACTTTGTTTTCTTTGGCCTGTAACACTGAGGAGTAGTGGTCTGTAGTGCAGAATGTACACCCACAACATCAAATATTACTTGATTGATCAAATTACAAAGCCATGTGTTGTCCCTAGAGAGCAAATTGTTTGTGGATTGTACCCAGTTGAGTCCTAGCACCCTGGGGCAATAGGCAAGGAACATCAGTATGCACCACATGACGTATCTACACAAATAGTCACTCATCTAGAGGATCACACATGTCTCACCCCTAACTGTCAGGGGGATGTCAGAACCTAACACATTAACTTGGCAATGTGACAGGCAGGATTATCCCTTGTATTCGGCCTTTGTGGCTGCTGAGCTCCCCTCAAATGTCCATCAAGGTCTGGGTATGCCACCACCATGATGTGGGACATTAGGGGTGTCATGGTCCAATGTGTGCCTTGCCCACACTGGGAGGACATCCCCCCAGCTGGACCTCTGCAATCTTCCAGGACCAGCGTTTTAAGTCCTCCCAACTCTTGCGATAGTAGGTGCTCCACTGTCTGTGGACCCCCAAGGTCTGCACCTTCTGGGCGATGGCTATCCATATCTCCTTCTTCTGATGGGCGTTTACCTGTATGGATGCAGAGACAAATTAAGAGATTGCAGTCATAAATATTGGCACAAATAGTTGTACCACACACTTGTCAAAAACATCAAGCTAAAACTTTTCAATTTTGTCAACACACTACAAGTGTAAAGCACACAACACAGTAAGAACAGGGACATGAGTACAAATGTTGGTATCCACATTCAGACTGATCCACTACTCTGCTCAGGGCCTACAATGACTAAGCAAGTCTACTCACATTAGGTAGCCCATGCTCCAGCAACATGTACTGTGATGTGAACACAATCAAACACTACACACATTGTGACTTCTGAAGGGTAACTCCTTTGGCCTGAATGGACCAACTTATTTAGCCTTCCTGCAGGCAACATCTGTAATACGGACTTTGCCCTTACTCTTGAGTGACAATGAAGGGGCTGGCATGGTGGGTACAGAAAGTGTCTTCACTGTGCATGTTTGGCCCTCTGGCCTACCAAATGAGGGTGGTTCTGCAGTATGTACTTGTACCACCAAACACTTCTTTGGACATATGTCTCCTACAGAGATGGGGTCCAACATACAAATGTATGCTTTGTACAGTTTCTGTTATGTAACCAAACTACTGACTCACATGTCATGGCCTCCCAGGAATCAACATACTGCCTGCACTGTGGGACGGCCATTCATGCAATAAACTTGTATTGCACAAGTATGACTCATGTGACAACAGGGCTGTGGGAGTAAGGGACCTGTTATGCGTCAAAGGCACACATTGACAATGATGCAAAATGCACATATGGACTACTTCTGGGATGCCTCAGTACCCATTCCAAATCTAGTCAATGGACTGAGCAAGTTTTGCCACTAGAGCATCATATTGTCCACATGACAGGATTGCTTGTGTACAGATAGTGAGCACAGTGCCACAGTTGCATAACCACAGTGACTCTTGGACAGCCTGGACTAGGTCCCATACTGAGAGATGCATGTGACAGGCCCTGGTTCTGCAGCCTGAGCATACAAACCTACATGACACTCACATTTGCATCACTTCCATGCATGACAATACATCTTGTGGTCATCAGCAATGTGGCATGTTGTTTGTGTGGCAACCTAAAAGGCAGAGTGAGTCATGACACGCCTTCCAGACAACAGTTTTGCAAGGCCAGATGTGGGTTGAAAGATCTGTGGGACTATACACATTGCTTTCAAGATCCTCAAATGGCTCAGACAAGATGCATACACAGCTCATGCTGTCATGCACATACATGTTGTCCAACATTTACAACCATCATGAAGAAAGAGATGTCTTTGGATGGCAGTAGAGTCTCCTTGTCTAGTTTTTATGCATCCAACACAAGGAGGATCTAGGTCCTCAAAAATATCACACAACACAATGTTTATGAAAACAACGTATAGTACTGGCCACGGATACCTACATAATGTACATAATGTACATCCCATTGAGGCCACACAGACTGCACCAACAGGCACACAAGAAGTCTGACCAGCACACAGGGACACAATGTTGTCTGTGAGGAAGGAATAGGATGGTGTTGAACAGTCAGTTGTGCACATTAGGTTCTTCTCGGCTCCTCTGGTGAGCCATAGAGTTGTCCATGCAGGGGAAGGACCTCATTAAGAAGACTCTCCAGCTCCCTATCACCTGCTGGACAAGGCATGATTTCTCCCAGAGATTACACACAGCAGCACAAGTAGTGGAGGTGTTGCTGGCAGCAGTGTCAGGAGTCAAGTGAGTGAATTTGCACAACATTGCGGTCACATTAGCCACATACTCAGTCATTACTCCTGATGGACACAGTCATTAGGCCACGACCGCCACAGGCAACAACGTTAGCCTATGGCTATGTCTGCCGCTGTAGGAAAAGCCTACCACCCAGATGACCTCTGCTGGCAGTTGTGGGCACTTCCTAGCAGTAAGTGGAGCAGGTCAGGCATCCACCATTTTGGCGGCCTAAAATACTGTATTTGGCTTTGTAAACTGCGTCACATCTACAATATATGTGTTGTAACATCACAAACATCGTTATTCTGTCTTGCCATGTAGGTCCTTCTACACAACCACCAGTGTATTGTGTTGCAGGGCAAAGATAGCGTTTGACGGCAGTGCATGGTCCACAACCGGTGATGGTCTTTTAAGCAGTTGGAAAATACAGTAACATTTTGAGGGGCAATTGTGTAGCAAGTAGTTGAGTTTCATCCAGATCCATGTTATGGACACATGTTGACAACTATGGGGGTCAGATGTGACCCTTGTGTAGTTGCCAGCTGGTTTTGGTACTGTGTGTCATGTCTATCCAATCAGAAATGATTTATTTTATATAATATTACATGATATTATTGCCATGCATCATGTATGTTGCTGTGGACACACTGACTAATGTTGCAAATCATGTCTTGATACATGAAGGTGCCCTGGGAGAGGGAGGATGCAACAACCTCCTATCTACTGTTCACTGTCAAGCAGTAGTGGACTTTGTTCGAGTGATGTCAGTTTTGCACTTCCTGGCCACAGGGTCCTTCCAACATACCAATGTTCAGTCTGGTGTTGAAGGATTTCCTCTCAGCAATGATGAAACACATTGACAGCTATATCACATTCCCTCGATGTGAGGATTTAGCCATTATGAAGGGTGACTTTTATGGTTTTGCCTACCTCCCACATTTGGTGGGGGCCATTGATGGCACACTTGTTGGATTGGTGCCACCGCAGGCCACTGAACTAGTCTACCGCAACACAAAGAACTTCCATTCCATCAACATACAAGTTGTTTGTTTGTTAGATCTCTACGTCTCACATATGTGTGCCTGTTATCTAGGGTCACCCATGATTCCTTCATAATGTGGAACATAACCATACACCAGCTGATGTCACAACTGCACCCAGAGAGGGCCTGGCTGGTTGGTAAGTCATGTATGTCCTGATTGTGCGTAAGCAATGTCAGGTTCTACAATCATGAAATGAGGGACTTATTGGTTCACTTATGTTCCACTCCCTAACAGGAAACTCAGCCTATCCAAATCATCCTTGGTTGTTGATGCTGCTGAGGAATCCAACTAAGCCAGGGGAAGTCCTTTTCAGTGAGGCCCACGGAAAAGCGGTGAGAATCCTGAAATGCCAACTGAGGATGGCAGTCATGAAGAGGAAGGCGCTGACTTGCGAGAAGCTCTCATCCACAGCTACTTCTCCTGAGAGTAACTATGGCCCTCATTCCAAGCTTGGCGGGCGGCGGTTGCCGCCCGCCAAGCGGGAACCGCCAATTGGCCGCTCTGCGGTCAAAAGACCGCGGGGGCCATTTCGACTTTCCCGCTGGGCCGGCGGGCGCCCGCCAAGGGAGCACCCGCCGGCCCAGCGGGAAAGGGCCTGCAACACAGAAGCCGGCTCCGAATGGAGCCGGCGGTGTTGCAAGTGTGCGACGGGTGCAGTTGCACCCGTCGCGCTATTCACTGTCTGCTAAGCAGACAGTGAATAGCATACTGGGGCCCTGTTAGGGGGACCCTGCACTGCCCATGCCAGATGGGCATAGGCAGTGCAGGGGCCCCCAGGGGCCCCAGGACACCCGTTCCCGCCATCCTGTTTCTGGCGGTGAAAACCGCCAGAAACAGGCTGGCGGGAAGGGGGTCGGAATCCCCATGGCGGCGCTGCTTGCAGCGCCGCCATGGAGGATTAGCCCAGCCGGGGCTAATCCGGCGGGAAACCGCCGGACCCGGTTTTCCGACCGCGGCTTTACAGCCGCGGTCGGAATGGGCAGGGAAGCACCGCCAGCCTGTTGGCAGTGCTTCCGTCATTTTAGCCCTGGCGGTCGCGGAACGCCAGGGTTAGAATGACCCCCTATGTCTTTTGATGTCTTGATCATGACTGCATGACAAACTGTAGTTGTGAGAATGTTTTGAGTTGCATGTTTTGAATATAGCTAGGGAGCTAGTACTCAGCCAAACGCTGCTTGATGAGATAGATTTTGAAACATCCCCACTTTGATGATGTTGCTTTATTTGTCAGTTTCCTTGAAATGTACCTTTTGAACAGATGCTTGCTGCATGACTTGTGTCATATGTATAGTTTCAAGCCTATACTCCTTGTTTTGTTCATTGTACAGGTACCTTCACCATGACTTTTTCATGTGAGCATTTCAGTGTTGTGACATTGGCTGGTATGTGATGCTGGTCTGACATTCAAAGTGGACATGGATTGATCCAGATAATGTCAGTCACAGAGTTTAGGTGTATGGATCTGTGCCAAGACAGCTTGCACAGTGTTTGGGTGGAAGGACACAAGTGCCCATTGAAATTGTGTGCTGTGGTGGGCCTGATGCATCATGTGTGTCATCATGGGGACGTAACAAATGTAGTGCTAGTTTATGACCAAGTCACTTTCCTTCACATTGGCTAAACACTATTTTTGTATGACCTGTATCTAGCTGTGTTTCATCATTGTAGGCCACAGTGCCTTTTCCACAACACTGACATATGATTGTGGCATACCACCAGATGCAAGGATATTGGTTTATGACGGCCCTGTGATCAGGAACTGTTGGACTGCCATCTATCTGTTTCCTGGATTATGTGATATTGACTTACTGTGGTGTGGTATGAGATAAGGCTCAAGCTGCTGACATAAGCCACCTCAATGTTTACCTATTCTACAGGACAATGTCTGACAAATGCCTTCCTTCAGTGGTTGGGAGGTCTGTACCTGTCTACATGTTCATTTACTCAGGATGAGTCAATTCGTTTTGATTTCCAATTTCCAAGGGTTTTTATAGATTGACAGCCTATTTGCTGAACACTGTAATAACACTTTTTGTTTGAGCAGGCGCTTGTATTTATGTACTTGTATGGGAGGGTTTTAATCCTGAGCTAGACACTGGCCAAAATGTACAATGTTACTGGTTGTATTGTGACATCTACCTTCAACGGTCTAGAGTTACAGTAAGCAGAGACCTTGTACAAAGTTAAGTTGTAGTTAATCCAATTGTAGCAAGTAACCATGGTAGTGGGTGATCTGACAGACATATGTGAAGCAGGTGAGTATAGTTTATTTGGGATTTGACAAACAGGGGTATTTGGACAAGTGACCACTGTGCTGGTGTTTACATATGTCTGTCAGATCACCCAATACCATGCAGACTTGTGCCCCCGTCACCTAGTGACTTTTAACCTACTTAGCATGCTCTGTCTTAGCTCATTTATTTGATTAATTCTTTTAAGATGGCTGCCTTGTTTATAGTTAGGCCATTTGTTTAGCTTTATGTTATCAGTGCCACTGCGCTAAGGCGTCAAATCAAGCGACAAATTCAAACAAACTGTAGGTGTTCACATTAGGTACTTTCCCTCTTCACGCATTTAAGGGAATTGTTTATATTAATTACCGTCCCAAGCATGCTGTGTTATCTATTGTTTGGGAACAACCTATGTCAGGGGTCCAAGTAGATCTATATAAAAACACCTCACTTTAGACAGATAATCAGAGGGATTCCGACCAGATACCATCGCTGCTATCGATGTTGCACGTCACCTTGACCCTGACCCGGACTTCTTGTTCCTACGGAGTTTGAGCTTGAGACCTCATTCAAAGGTAACAAGGATTAGGGGCTCCTTCCAGGGAATAGGTTTAACATACCCAGCTCTCCTCTAGGTAGAAGGTAGGGGATTAGGACATATAATACATTCTGTGCCTATCTATATTACTGCAAGATGGTGGGGGTCTTTATAATCATGACTTGTGTCTTTACAATTCTGTCTCTTGCATTGTTCATTATCATAATCATTGCAGCCCATGCAATTTATCGCAGATTGCAGATTGTGTTGAATAAAAACTATTGAAACCTTAATGCATCTTCGTTACTGCCTGTGTTTGGTTGAGACATGATGTATCTGTGAGAAAGGAGTCCAACTATGACATGGTGCCACCAAATATGGTGTTTGGGCACTAATCTACGGGTACCTCGACTATCACTGTCTTACAGACAACCAGTACCCTAAGTACCATTATACAGAGACGTCCGTGGTCTTTGGGAAAATCCTCCTCAGCTGAACAGGGAACACCTAATTAGGCTGTAGGTTGTTCAAGCTCAAACTCTTAAAAAAGGACTTTACTCCCCACTTGGTGTTCCATCTCTTCACCCATTCTACAATATGGCTAACGCCATAGACATTCCTGAGAATGCTACACAAGCATTAACATTACATCTAGTAGCGCATGGCTTAATAGAAGAGGGCGGGGATGTCACTTTCATAGTAAAAGATAATGAAGCTTACCAAACAGAAACATTCTACTCCTGGGTCTCCTGGGGATGAAACTAATGCGTAACTTTGACACAGTTTCCTCAATAATACTCAGTAACATTAAAGGGGAAGCAGTAGCACTGGCTATACACTAGAGTCTCAGAGAAACTACACATTTGGAACAAGAGAGACAGCTACCAAAAATAATTTCCGATACCTATACTAGTATAGGATGGGATAGTCTGGGAGCCAAACCAAAGAAGCTAGAAGTACTGAGTACCAGCTCAAGGAAGGTGCAAAACAGATACAGGAGGGTTCTAAAAAGCTCTGGGATAAGCCAAGACAATTTAAAGACAGACAGAAGCAGAGAGCAGACTCGCCACATCCGCAGAACTCGATAAGCAGATACATTCTCTGAAATAGGGAGAATATAAAAACTCCTGATAGATATACTGATTCACGTCTCTCTCATTCCTTTCAGGATGCACTGGATAGGCATAGCGAGAGAGGGGGCGGTCCTGACCGACGTCCTGAATACGTGAAACAAAAGAAAGACTCCATAGATTCTACAGTCAAATAAGAAGAGAAGAATTCAGAACAAAAGCCACAGTTTAAAAAGAAAAAGGTGGCAGCACTTTCAGTTAAAAATGCCAGTACGCTTAAGAACATTGCTGAAGAACAAGACGTGGGCAGTGACACTGTTAGACAGCGCAGCAGAGGTCATGATATGTCGCTGGAGTCTGAAAGATCATCTGGATGTGACAGTAACTAGCGATTTTATTTCAGTTGAAACAGCGGACGGCACCTAATAGACTTTGGGGGTCATTCTGACCCCGGCGGGCGTCGGGAGCCGCCCGCCTGGAGGGAACCGCCGAATGACCGCACCGCGGTCAAAAGACCGCGGTGGCCATTCTGGCTTTCCCGCTGGGCCGGCGGGCGACCGCCAGAAGGCCGCCCGCCGGCCCAGCGGGAAACCCCCCTCAACAATGAAGCCGGCTCCGAATGCAGCCGGCGAAGTTGTAGGGGTATGACAGGTGCAGTGGCACCCATCGCGATTTTCAGTGTCTGCAAAGCAGACACTGAAAATCTTTATGGGGCCCTGTTAGGGGGCCCCACGACACCTGTTCCCGCCATCCTGTTCCTGGCGGTAAAAACTGCCAGGAACAGGATGGCGGGAAGGGGGTCGGAATCCCCATGGCGGCGCTGCAAGCAGCGCCGCCATGGAGGATTCCCTGGGCCAGGGGTAAACCGGCGGGAAACCGCTGGTTGCCCTTTTCTGACCGCGGCAGTCAGAATGGCCCAGGAAGCACCGCCAGCCTGTTGGCGGTGCTTCCGCGGTCCCCGGCCCTGGCTGTCATGGACCGCCAGGGTCGGAATGACCCCCTTTATGTTTTGAAGATTCAAATTGAGGGAGACGTAGAATGCACAATAGGTGTGATCTTTTGGGACAAACTTGATTGTGACATCCTATTGACCGAAAGAGATTGGCCGCCCGAACACGTCC
Source organism: Pleurodeles waltl (assembly GCF_031143425.1). Classification (NCBI taxonomy): domain Eukaryota; kingdom Metazoa; phylum Chordata; class Amphibia; order Caudata; family Salamandridae; genus Pleurodeles; species Pleurodeles waltl. The sequence continues at coordinate 644,228,059 of NC_090438.1, forward strand.
CTAAGCTCTCACATGGGGAGAATGTCATTTTTCCTTCTTTCTCTAATCTTGTTCCAGAGGCGGAAAAGGAAGCCTACGCTGTCAAATGGGCTCTAGCGCAGGCATCTGCGTTATACTGCAATCATATAGGTTGGGACAGGGATTCTCCATGTCATATGATACCTATCAGGTCTACACCCCAGCCTCAGACACAATATCCAGTTAAACACGAGGCTAAAGCTCCAGTGAGGGAGATCCTCACTCAGCTAGAATATCAGGGGGTAGTTGAGCCCTGTGCCTCTGCAATGAATAACCCACTAGTCCTGGTTGCAAAGCCAGACCATTCATGTAGAATACTCTTAGACTGCAGTCATTTAAACAGCCATACACGTACATATGCTATACAAAATTCACATAGCACAGCACTAATAAACAATATAGTGCGCAAAAAACATAAAACAACGTTGGATACATCCAACAGGTTTTTCTGCCACAATTTAGCAGAAGAAAGTCAGGACCTCAGTGCATTTTCATTTGGCTCACAAAAACACTTTTGCCGTTTACCCCAGGGCTTTAAGAATAGCCCAGGGCTGTTCTCAGCCTGAGTAACATCAATATTACATGATATTGATTCCGAGGCGTTATCCTATGTGGTCGACATTTATCTCTCGGGCGACAACCTAAACACTCCTTTTGTAAGGGTCGATCTAATAATTTTGGGGGTTGCAGAAGTTAGTTAATAATTCAACTTTAAGAAAACTAGGATTGCCCTTCTCAGTGTGTTATTCCTGGGATACGAGCTATCGAACAAGGGGAAGAGCCTGGCTCTGCATTGTTTCGAAAGAATTTGCACAACTTTCTTCAATTTTGGCAGAACATTCATTCCTGACAATGTACAATGTATCAAGCCACTGTGGGCCAGATGTATCAAGCATTTTTGCATTCACAAATGGTGCGAATGGCTGTTTGCGAATGCAAAAATGCCTTTCAGTATGTATAAAATGCATTCGCTATGCAATTTTAAGGAATCGCTAAAATAGCTTTCCCTTAAAATTGCGAGCCCGTTTAGAGAATCGCAAATTGCAAATCTCTAAATAAGAAATCGCAAATAAGGAATCCTTATTTGCAATTTCTAAACACATATTACAAGCTTTTCCTTAATGCGAATTGGGCATTAAGGAATCACAATTACCACCAAGTAAAACTTGGTGGTAACCCTGTGCAAAATTTTAAAATGCATTTTTAAAATTGACATGTAACGCACACATGCTCCTTTGGCATGTGTGTGCCTTACATGTCCTAAATTATTTTTTTGGGGTGCAGCAGAGGGGGCCTTAGGCCCCCAGCACCTTGTGGTTTGCATTTCCCAAATTGCGAATTCCAGTTAGGAATTCACAATTTGGGAAATACAAAAAATTTACAAATATGAGCCTACAAGCCCATAGGTGCAAATGGGGTCAGAATCGCTAGTTGCGATTCGGTAATAGCATTTGCGTTTTTTACTAAATCACTATTACCAAATCGCAAATATGATACATGCCATTTTGCGACTCAGAAATAGCGATTTCTTAAAAATCACTATTAGAGAATCACAAAGTAGATTCTTCATACATCTGGCCCTATATAACTTAATACGTCCAGATTCTTCTAGCAGACACTGGACAGATGAACACACACACATCCTTAGGAAATTGCAACAAGACATGCTGGAAGCGAAACACTTGTACACACGTGACAATAAAACAAATTTGGTTATCCGAATAATTGCTGGTGCCATTGGATTTACTTATGTCACCTTCAATGAGGATGACACAGTGCCCATAGCATATAAATTACATTTGTACTCTAATGTGGAACAACGTTTTGCACCCACATAAAAATTCTAATTGCAGTTCAGATGGCTGTCATAAAAGAGAGGCCACTTGCCCAAGGAAAACATATAATTGTCGTTACCCCGGTGCCAGCCTTAGAGGCTGTCACCAGAGCAAGAGTTCCTAACGCCAAGACATTACATCCACGTTGGATTCAGTGGGCAACTTTTCTGACCGCTACTGATGTTGATTATATCTTTGATCCGAAACTCCAGACACAAGAATTTCTCCAGTACGAACAGGAGTGCCCTGCTCCTCTACATCTTTTGCCTTTCGACAGCTACCATACTGTCATTTATACTGATGGTTCAGCATAACCAGCTGTAGGTGCCAAGCATCAACATTCAGCTGCTTGTGAAGCCATGAGTGAACTAATGAAGGATGGAGTCTTCCACCCTCACTGTACCTACACGCAGATCCCAGGGAACTGCACAGCTCAGTTGGCTGAACTCAAAGGCCTTACATTAGTGCTAGAAAAAGCAGAGACAGAGAGACTGACCTTAATAGTCTGCGACTCATATTACTATGTGCAGTCCTACAATGATTATCTTAATCATTGAAAGCTGAACGGATCTAGAGATTCTAAAGGGAACACCATAAAACACAAGACTTTGTGGGGGAGGGTGGCTGATCTAAAGGATAAGCTACTATGGGGGTCATTCTGACCTCAGCGGTAAAAGTCGCTTACCGCCGGGCAGAAGGCCGCCATAACACCGCCGCGGCCGCAGTAAACCGCCACGGTCATTCTGACCCGCAACAGGCAAACCGCCAAAAACCTGATATCCACAAAAGTCCGCCACACCAAAGGTCAGCGGGAAACTGGCGATGACCAAACCTCCACCGTCACGCCAACAGAAATACGCCCATACCATTCCGACCCACAAATCCCCGCAGCGGTCTTTCAACCGTGGTATTCCATTGGCGGTACACACCGCTGCGGTCAAAATACACACACCTTTACAAAACACTACCACATTGGATAATTCAAAATACACACACCTGAGACACATACACACACCACTCCCGCACACCCAATTAAATATAAAACACCCACCCACATCACCCACAAACCCCTACGACCAAAATTGCGAGTGAACGACAGAGAGAGAGAGCACAGCATAGAGTACACCATCACACAGAGGCAAATCACAACATCAGCCACACAATTTCCACGCACAAAACACCATACACCACCACACTCACCACACTCTACAACACATACACCACCCCTCACCTCATCCACACCACCCCATGGCACCCCAAAGACACCCCAGGTTCTCTGACGCAGAACTCAGGGTCATGGTGGAGGAAATAGTTTGTGTAGAGCCCCAGCTCTTCGGGGCACAGGTGCAGCACACCACCATTGCCAGGAAGATGGAGCTATGGAGCAGAATAGTGGACAGGGTCAACGCAGTGGGACAGCATCCACGCAATCGGGACGACATCAGGAAGCGGTGGAACGACCTACGGGGGAAGGTGGGTTCCATGGTATCAAGGCACAACATTGCGGTGCAGAAGACTGGCGGCGGACCCCCACCTACTCCCCCAGAATTCACAGCATGGGAGGAGGAAGTCTTGCACATCCTGCATCCTGAGGGCCTCGCAGGGGTAGGCGGAGGAATGGACTCTGGTAAGTCAAATCTTCACTACTCCATTCCCCCACCCCACCTGCATGCCAAATCATACCCCCACCCTCACCCCCACCCCCATCACACCAACTCCTTGCAAATGGCTCACCGTCACATCCCACTCATCCCAAAACCTAGCCCTGCGTGTGTCCCCAATGCATGGACACCCATCCCCAAAGCATGCCCACTGCACACACCCATCACCCCCACAAGCCACCGTCACAAAAGCCCCCACAAGGGAATGCCAGCACTGGGGGACACGGCCACCCACCCATTACACGAAATGCCACACACAGAAGCAATAACCATACTCTTATACCCCTGCAGGACCTGAACGCAACCACACCGCCACGGAGGGTCCAGAGATGTCCATCCCACCCCCAGAAGAGGCCCCCAGTGATGACAGCAGCTCTGTCTCCCTGGACCCTGATGACCAGCCCGGCCCATCGGGGACCTCGGGACAGTCGGTTCCCCACAGACAGCCACAGGCTACACCAGACCTAACCCCCTCTGGGAACACCAGCACAGCTCCCACCCAGCGGGCCCATGCCTCTGTCTCCAGGACACGTCAATCAGCGGTGTGTCCACCACTACAGGGCACCCAGGTTGACCCACCACCCCAACAACAACAGGGACCTGGGGGCAGTGGTAGTGGGCACACCATCCAGGGGACAGAGGCCCAGGGAAACAGGGGAACTGGGAGGGCTGCTGTGCGACAGGGGGGGGACAGGCCCAGGGAACCGACTCTCCAAGAGGCCCTCTCCTCCATCATGGGAGCATACCACCACTCCCTGGAGACGATGGCTACGGTACTGGCCAGGTTCCAGGAGATCCAGGTCATGCAGGAGCAACAGTACATGGGGTTCAGAGAGGAACTGAGGAACATTAGTTCCGCAATGGGGACCATTGTCGTGGCCCTAACCCAGATAGTCACCACATTGCGGGACCATGTGGCACCACAAAGGGCCCCTGTCACTAGCCTGGACCAGGAACAGCCTACCACCTCCGCCGGCGCTAGAGGACAGGAGGCCCGCACACAACGACAGGCCACCAGAACCCCACCTCCTGCAGAAGAAGAACCACCCCGCAAGCGGAACCTGAGATCTCACAAGAAGACAGAGTAGGATTGCAAGACCCCGCCAGCAAACGATACCCCCTGATGTCATCCCACTGTCCCACATTGTCACCCTGTCCAACCTTGAACTGCCCCTGCTCCATCCTTCAACAGGCATATGGACAATGCACCTGTGCGACTGAGAACTGGACTCTGCCATGGACATTACTCCACCATCACCCATCCCCGTTTTACAATCATGTTCCTTAAATTTAGCACTTGAATTAAATCACTTCTTGCACTAAAAAAATCTGGAGCCTGCTTGTATTTTGAACAAATGTATGAGACATAACGGTGCCAAAATGTGCAGTTACATTGTGATGATAACATACCACTGTCACACAGCTGTAGTCCATGGGCAAACAAAGCAGAGGTCACGCAGTGGGGCCCACAGCTCGGAAAACGGAAGGGAAAGCCACAACTCAGTTAACAGGAACTGGGGGGGAACTCAGACAGTAGAGAGGCAGGAGACTTTAAGTAAATGTAAAATGGCGTGGTTGATTCGTACCTGTGTGCTACTGAAAATACTGTTGTATCACTGTGTCCCTGTTGTCTGTGTCTTCCCGTCGTCCTCCTCCTCTTCACTCTCCACAGGCTCCACAGCTGCTACAACACCAGCATCTGGACCATCCTCCTGCAGGAAAGGCACCTGGCGTCGCAAAGCCAGGTTGTGAAGCATACAGCAGGCCACGTTGATATGGCACACCTTCTTTGGTGAGTACATTAGGGATCCCCCTGTCATATGCAGGCACCTAAACCTGGCCTTCAGGAGGCCGAAGGTTCTTTCTATAATCCTCCTAGTTCGCCCATGGGCCTCAATGTAGCGTTCCTCTGCCCTTGTCCTGGGATTCTTCACTGGGGTCAGTAGCCACGACAGGTTGGGGTAACCAGAGTCACCTATTAGCCACACACGGTGGTATTTCGCATGATGTACGCGTCATGCACTGACCCAGGGAACTTGGCATTTACATGGGAGATGTACTGGTCAGCCAAACAGACCACCTGGACATTCATAGAATGATTACTTTTTCTGTTCCTGTACACCTGCTCACTTCCACTGGGGGGAACCAAGGCCACATGAGTCCCATCAATGGCACCAATGATGTTGGGGATATGTCCAAGGGCATAGAAATCACCCTTCACTGTAGGCAAATCGGCCACCTCAGGGAAAACAATGTAGCTCCGCATGTATTTCATCAGGGCAGACAACACTCTGGACAAAACCTTAGAAAACATAGGCTGAGACATCCCTGATGATATGGCCACTGTTGTTTGGAATGATCCTCTTGCCAAAAAATGGAGTACTGACAGAACCTGCACCAGAGGGGGAATCCCTGTGGGTTGGCGAATGGGGGACATCAGGTCTGGCTCCAGCTGGGCACACAGTTCCTGTATAGTGGCTCGGTCAAGTCTGTATGTAAGTATGACATGTCTTTCTTCCATTGTCGACAGGTCCACCAGCGGTCTGTACACGGGAGGATTCCTCCATCTCCTCGCAAGTCCCAGCGGACGGTGCCTAGGAAGGACAACATGGAGCACAGAGTCAAGCAACCCACAGGTACGTAACCACAGCTTGCACATTACACGATTCGCTATGCATTGAATGGCTTGTATGAGTGGCAATGCAAGGCCTAGGCCTGTGTGACGCAGTAGAAATTAAGCCATGTGGGCCCTTGAAATGGCGGCTGCCTGACATGTGAAGTGTGACAATGGGATGTGAGGTCAATGCGCTGGCGTGGCACACCGTGGCGGTAGGAGGTCGAAGACCGCGGCGCAAAGCAGCATTGGTTAACATTGAACCCTATGGGTCTCAGCAGCCAATGACGATGTGCGCCGACGGTCACGGTACGCACCGCTGCGGTACGCACCGCTGCGGGCGTGACCGCCATTTTCTACTTGCTTAATCACTCGAGACCTGATCATCCACAGGAGAGGACCTATACTGCAAGTGCTGCTGTGAACTCGGTCTGGAAGAGACAATGGCTGCTGCAACTGGGGAAAGGGCCCCTGCCTTCCCATCTGAGGAATTGGATAAACTTGTTGATGGGGTCCTCCCCCAGTATGCGCTACTCTACGGTCCTCCAGACCAACAGGTAAGTACACTGGGAGCACGTAGTATGGGCTATGCCAGTGTTGAGTGGGGTGGATGTAAGATGGTGGGGAGGGGAGCGAATGAGGAGTGCAACGCACGACAGATGAGAGCATGTGCCACATGGCAAGGTTGGGGAAGGGGGGCCGCGCACATCGACCATGCAGAAAAGTGATGATATTTATTTTTCCACCCTGTACATGTCACATAGGTCAGCGCCCATCAGAAGATCGACATTTGGCGTGCCATCGCCAAGGACGTCCGGGCCCTGGGGGTCCACAACAGACGGGGCACCCACTGCCGCAAGAGGTGGGAGGACATCCACCGCGGGAGCAGAAAGACCGCCGAGGCTCTGCTGGCGATGGCCTCCCATCGTACGAGGGGTGCCAGTCGTCAATTGACCCCCCTGATGTCCCGGATCCTGGCGGTGGCCTACCCCGATTTGGATGGGCGCGTGAGGACATCACAGCAGACACAAGGGGGTGAGTATCAGCACATTCCGCTATATTAGCGCACAGTGGAGGCGTCTGGGTGGGGGAGGAGGGCTGTGGCTATCTCTAGGCCAGGGCGGTTTCTGTAGGCTAGGCCCCTCCGTTAGACATGGCCCTGTGCCCCCACCCCCCACCTCTGTAGGGTGCTAAGTACAGCTATCCATGGCCTGGGCTCACCTATGTGTGCATTTGTCGTCCATAGACTTGTAGGCCAAGTCACTAGAATTGAGTAGTGTACCCCGAGTGCGCGGCGTAGTGCAGGGGGCTTCTGTGTCTGTCCTCTCCGCCAACGGTGCCGCCAATGCATGCACTCAACATGTCTTTCTTTCTTCTCCCCCCCCTCTTTTTTTGGTTTTCCTGTTCATGTGTGCATTAGCATCATCAGGCGGAGGAGAAGTGGCATCGGCGCACAAGGGAGCTGCATCTCACATGGCCCCAGAGGGCCCTGCAACAGACTCGGACTTAACCAGTGAGACGGAGGGCGAGCGGGGCTCCACAACGGGAACCCGTGGAGACGTCAGCGACACCGACACGTCCTCGGAAGGGAGCTCCCTTGTGGTGGCGGCAACATCCGTGCCCACCGCAACAACAGGTACAGCCGCCACCCAGCGCACCAGCTCCGCCCTCCCAGCAGCCCCTCAGCTTTCGCCCCATGCCCGCTCGGCCAGGAATCCAGCCATCTCCTTCGCTCCTGGCACCTCAGGTCCTGCCCCAGTTACCCCTGCTGCCCTCAGTGCGGAGATCATTGACCTCCTCCAGACGCTCATTGTTGGGCAGTCTACCCTTTTGAATGCCATCCAGGGGGTGGAAAGGGAGGTGCATCGGAGCAATGCATACCTGAAGGGCATTCATCCGGGTCAGGCTGCCCATCAGCGATCGTTCAACGCTCTGGCCTCAGCACTGACGGCAGCAATTGTCCCTGTGTCTAGCCTCCCCCCTCCAACTTCCTCAACCCAGTCCCACTCCCCTGTTCCTCTGCCTATCCCAGACACACCTACAGACCAGCCTGCACACACCTCAACACCCAAGGGCAGCTCATCCAGACATAAGCACCACAGATCACACAAGCATTCACCCAAGCAACATCCACATGCAGACACACCAACACCCACTGCCTCCACTGTGTCCCCCTCCTCCTCGTCTCCCTCCTCCCTCCCTGTGACGTCTCCACTCACACCTGCATGCACACCACCATCAGCCAGTACGTCCATCACCACCACACCCACCAGAACAGTCCGCACACGTGCAGTCACCACCCCCACTACCATTTACACGTCCCCTGTGTCCTCTCCCAGTGTGTCTGTCACCCCCTCTTCCAAACCACACAAACGCAGGCAGCCACCCACCCAACAGCCATCCACCTCACCACAGCCTCCGTCACAAGCACCTGCACCCAAAGACAGCACACTTGACTCTCCTACAACCACATCCTCTTCCTCCACTCCCATACCCACTACAACTACCCGTCCCTGTATTTCTAAATTGATTTTCCTTTCCAACCTTGACCTCTTTCCAACAACTGACCCACCCCCTCCATCTCGTAAGACTCCAACCAGCACCTCAGCCACCACAAGCCCTGCACCTACTAGGACCATCGTTCAGGGCTATTGGAGTCCACCAGCTCCTAGGGCAGGAACATCGGCCAGCAGCAAGGGGACAGCCTGCCCACCCCCTGGGAAAAGAAGCAAAATATGCAAGGGCCGGCGCCACAGGCCTGAGACGGCTGCCCCCAAGGACACCAGCCTTGCACCGTCACCTGGCCCATCCACCAAGGGAGGCAAGGGCCCCAGAGATTTGTCCAAGGAGGGCAAGGGCCCCAGAGATTCATCCAAGGGAGGCAAGGGCCCCAGAGATTCTTCAAAGGGAGGCAAGGGCCCCAGAGATTCTTCCAAGGAGGACAAGGGCAGCAGGGCGAAGAAGTCCGGCAGCAGGCGAGCTGCCCAGGAGGGCCCCACCAGCCCCATTTGGGGTGTGACGGAGGACACCCCCGGGCCCAGGAGTCCAGCACAGGAGGGCCCCGCAAGCGATAGGTCGGATGGCGACTGAGCGGGAATGATTGCCCAGATCTGGTTCCCTAGGAACACAAGACAAGCACTGCTGAACAGGGCCCCGCCGTGAGAAGCACCGCTGAACAGGGCCCCGCCGTGAGAAGCACCGCTGAACAGGGCCCCGCCGTGAGAAGCACCGCTGAACAGGGCCCCGCCGTGATAAGCACCGCTGAGCAGGGCCCCGCCGTCTCTGCACCGCTCCGCTGGGCCCTTCCTGTCAAGCACCGCTCCGCTGGGCCCTTCCTGTCAAGCACCGCTCTGCTGGGCCCCGCCGTCTCTGCACCGCTCCGCTGGGCCCTTCCTGTCAAGCACCGCTCCGCTGGGCCCTTCCTGTCAAGCACCGCTCCGCTGGGCCCCGCCGTCTCTGCACCGCTCCGCTGGGCCCTTCCTGTCAAGCACCGTTCCGCTGGGCCCTTCATCTCAAGCACCGCTCCGCTGGGCCCTTCATCTCAAGCACCGCTCCGCTGGGCCCCGCCATCTCTGCACCGCTCCGCTGGGCCCTTCCTGTCAAGTACCGCTCCGCTGGGCCCTTCATCTCAAGCACCGCTCCGCTGGGCCCCGCCGTCTCTGCACCGCTCCGCTGGGCCCTTCCTGTCAAGCACCGCTCCGCTGGGCCCTTCATCTCAAGCACCGCTCCGCTGGGCCCCGCCGTCTCTGCACAGCTCCGCTGGGCCCTTCCTGTCAAGCACCGCTCCGCTGGGCCCTTCATCTCAAGCACCGCTCCACTGGGCCCCGCCGTCTCTGCACCGCTCCGCTGGGCCCTTCCTGTCAAGCACCGCTCCGCTGGGCCCTTCATCTCAAGCACCGCTCTGCTGGGCCCTTCATCTCAAGCACCGCTCCGCTGGGCCCCGCCGTCTCTGCACTGCTCCGCTGGGCCCTTCCTGTCAAGCACCGCTCCGCTGGGCCCTTCCTGTCAAGCACCGCTCCGCTGGGCCCTTCATCTCAAGCACCGCTCCGCTGGGCCCCGCCGTCTCTGCACCGCTCCGCTGGGCCCTTCCTGTCAAGCACCGCTCTGCTGGGCCCTTCATCTCAAGCACCGCTCCGCTGGGCCCCGCCGTCTCTGCACCGCTCCGCTGGGCCCTTCCTGTCAAGCACCGCTCCGCTGGGCCCTTCATCTCAAGCACCGCTCCGCTGGGCCCCGCCGTCTCTGCACCGCTCCTCTGGGCCCTTCCTGTCAAGCACCGCTCCGCTGGGCCCTTCATCTCAAGCACCGCTCCGCTGGGCCCCGCCGTCTCTGCACCGCTCCGCTGGGCCCTTCCTGTCAATGCACTGCTCCGCTGGGCCCTTCATCTCAAGCACCGCTCCGCTAGGCCCTTCATCTCAAGCACCGCTCCGCTGGGCCCTTCATCTCAAGCACCGCTGGCCCATTGGCAGGGCCGGATCTGTGTCGGGCAGGGCTTCACGAAGCACTCTGGGCACCATGCCTCCTCCATAACAAGTGGAGTCTGTAATCCACCAGATGGACTGTGGCTTTGCACTCCCCAGGATGGTACAGTTGGCAATCCACCCACTGAAAAGACTTGTGAGACTGTGGCTTTGCACTCCCCAGGATGGTACAGTGGGCAATCCACCCACTGTAGAGACTTGAGAGACTGTGGCTTTGCACTCCCCAGGATGGTACAGTGGGCAATCCACCCACTGTAGAGACTTGAGAGACTGTGGCTTTGCACTCCCCAGGATGGTACAGTGGGCATGGAGGCCCCTCGTGGATCTGGTGTTGTGGACTCATGTGGCTGAGGTGCCCCGCCTTCCCTTCCCCCTGAGGTGCCTGTGGTTTTATTATCTGATGCCCCAGCAGTGTTCTCTCCAATGGAATCGGGTCTCGTGTGTGGGCTTTGCCCATGTGTTTATGCACATTGGCACACGAACAATGGCATGTAGCCAATATGTGCTGGACTTTTGGACTATGTATACATTGTTCATGTTGTGATTTATTTGTTTTAAAAATCTCATATTTCACTTAAGTTCAAATATGCTTTAATATACTTCTATTTTAATGATCATTTTATTTTGTCTTTGAATTATTCCGGGGGGTTTGGGGGGTGTAACTCTGACTTGTTGCTCTGCATTGGTGTATGGGGATTTGGGGGGGGGGTGTTGCGTATGTGTGTGCCCGTAATCTTTTCTCCTCCCCCTCCCCTGTGTCGTAGGTGCAGTACTCACCGTTGTCTCCTGCGGCGGCGTTCGTGCTCCTGGTAGAGGAGCAGGTAGACAATCGCTGGTAGGATGTTTAATTCGGGTTCCATGCTGTCCAGATTCCTTGTGGAGTGTATAGAGGTGAGCGTTTTCCCGTTCGTGGTCTGTTTCCGCAGTGTTTTTATCGGTGGGGCTCCCGCCCCGGAAAAGGTGGCGGATTGGTGGGTCGTGATAGGGTGGGCGGTACATTGTCTGCCGTCTGTCTGTTGGCGGTGACCGCCGCGCTGTTTGTTTGCCCCGCCGTGGCGGTCGGAGTGTTAAAGTGGCGGGCTGTGTTGGCGGTTCCCGCCAGGGTCAGAATTCAATTTTTTTTACCGCCTGCCTGTTGGCGGGTTGGCCGCCGCTTTAACACCGACCGCCGAGGTCAGAATGACCCCCTATGTGTCCATGTAGTACATAAATTGAGCCACCAACGTGTAGGAGTACACCCTATCAGTAATACTTTGGCTGACGAAGCAGCCAAATCCGCAGTCGCTACAGCTTGTGTGGCTGCAGTTACTCGTTCTCATACGAGATTGGATAATGACATTCTGACTGCCGTGAAAGCTTTGGCTCATGGCAAGTCTCTCCCAAAAGGATACCCTAGAAAAAATTCTTACCACGTCAGTGTGCAGAATGTTCCTATGCAACACATCCTGGGTTTGGAGACCGGGCGATCCCCATCGAAGACTAGAGATTAGATCTAGTGAAAGCAGCGCACGAGGGTGTCGCTTCTGCTCATGCTGGTATTTCGGCCACAGTAACACTCTTGCAGAAAAGATTCTGGTGGCCAGGTCTATACAAACAGACAAAGCAATACATTCTATGTTGTGACATTTGCCAGCAGATAAAGGGCTCCAATATCAAACGCCCACCGCAGACGTCCCTCATAGTGTCTAGCAGGCCATTACAATGTGTGTACCTGGACCATTGTGGTCCACTCCAACCTGATAGTGTATACAGATACATTTTAGTCGCTGTAGATACTTGTTCTAGATTCCTGTGGGTATGGCCGCAGCGGTCCGCTGAGGCTCAAACTGTTATAAAAGACTTGCTGATCTTTATCGGTACATATGCGGCTGCAGCATTCCATTTGGACCAGGGCCCTGCTTTTGCCTCTAAGGCATTCAGGGACACCATGGGAACGATGGGTGTTGAACTCCATTACTCCTCACCATACCATCCTGAGGGAAATTTGGTCGTGTAGAGGCGGAACCATGATCTAAAGCAGTTTTTAACAGCTAGGGTATTAGGTTCTGGCCGCAGTTGGCTTCATCACCTATATGGGGTCCAGAGAGCACTAAATAGTCTGCCAAGACGGTCCTTGGGGGGGACGCACTCCCTTTGAGGTTCTCTTTGGGATACCTGTGTATGTCCCAGATCTTGATGGTTATGGTATGGTGGCAGCAGAAACACCTTTTGACATAAATGAACATCTCACTGTCTTACAGGAGCTTCAGCAATTTTGTGATGATAAATCATCCATCAGTGCTGCCACCCTAGGAATAAGGGATACACCAACAACTTCCACTGGCTGGGTTCCTAAAGTTGGGGATCTGGTTCATGAAAAGTTTGCTGTGAAGAAGGAATTCGGTCCATCCTACAGAGCACCGGTCTCGGTCCTGGGAGTACAAGGTACCAGAACTGTTATCCTGCCACCACTGCCTGGATCACGAGGACACAGATTCATTTCAATTGACAACGTCAAATTACACCATGTGGCTGATCCTGCACAGTAGACCGAGAGGTCCCTTGAGTAGCTCCCGATCCCCTCTCACTACCCAACAGGACATACCTCTTCAGAATAAAGTGAACAACACTACTGTGGACAATGCTACAAATTCCTCCTTGACCATGGGGAGGGCAGAAAATGAGCTCTTGCTGGTTCCTGTTACTATTTCAATGACAACACCTGTCCAAGATTTAGCCATTTTATACACCAATACCACACAGACTGATGGCACCATCTACTATGAGCTTCCACGTGAAGTGGACCCATCTACAAGTACTGCACTTGCTCCCATGTTTGCAGAGACTGCCTCTGGTTATTTAATCGATATCGAGGACTTTTCTTCAGACTCATCAACTCCAGTGACTGAAAATGTTCCAAACACAAGTAAGCTATATCTATGGCCCATAGCGAATTACTTAATATACCCCTGGAACTATTTATGGTTCTGCCTGACATTTTTTACCTTATTTCTATGGATTAGTTTCATGACTGTTTTCTTCTTGCTTATAAATGGTCATTACATTCCTGAACGCGCCTCTGTAGCTCCTGTGGATGAGGTCTTAACTCCATATCATTCCTCCCATAAGGTCCGCTGAGACTTGTCCCCAGTGAACATTTCAGCTGTACCCATTTCTGATAGGATTGTGTGGGACAAAGGGCCAGATGTAGCAAAAAAGCTAATTGCGACTTGCAATTTGCGAGTCCGTGCGACTCGCAAATTGCAAGTCGCAATTTGCTATGCAAAAAGGTGTCTCAGACACCTTCTGCAACTCGCAATGGGGTCGAAAAGACCCACCTCATTAATATTAATGAGGTGGGTCGCAGTTTGCGACCCCATTGCGAGTATGGGCACTCACGGGGATGGTGGCCTGCTGGAGACAGCAGACCACCATGTCAGTGACTGCTTTTTAATAAAGGAGTTTTTTATTTTTCTATCTGCAGCCCGTTTTCCTTAAAGGAAAACGAGCTGCACTTAGAAAAAAACACCGAAACCTTTTGTTTCGGTATTTTTCAGAGCAGGCAGTGGTCCATAGGACCACTGCCTGCTCTGAAAAATAATTTTTGTTTCCATTCACAAAGGGGAAGGGGTCCCATGGGGACCCCTTCCCGTTTGCGACTGGGTTACCACCCACTTCAAGTGGATGGTAACTGCGATTTCATTTGCAACCGCTTTCGCATCGCAAATGAAATTGCATAGCATTGCGAGTCGCAAATAGGAAGGGGACACCCCTTCCTATTTGCGAGTTTGAAATGCATTTTGCGAGTCGGATCCGACACGCAAAATGCATTTCTGCATACCGGAGAGGCTTTTGCGCCTCGCAAACGGCGTTTTTCGCCGTTTGCGAGTCACAAAACCCTTTTTACATCTGGCCCAAAGTTCCATTTGAAATATACGGGCCTACTGAGACTATCCAAATACCATATGTATTTAAAATATCTATGACAGATGTTATTACACCCATTGTTGTATCTGATGATTGGGATGTCCAGACAGTTGACTGAAATGAAGGACTATTCAGTATTTGAAAGTGATGATGTATATGTAAATACAATGAATTATGGGGAAATGTTCTGCTATAATAATTGGGGACATTACTACGTGCACTGTGCAACTAGACATAGACCGGTACTTAACTACACATAGTCAGAACATTGTTCGACACCACCGGTGGGGAGCCCGAAAAGGTATTTAGGGAAATTCACTTATTTTTCTGGGCATGACACAAAAAATTCAGAGTCATCATTTTTCAAATTACCTCCTTCAAAAATTAGGAACATTTTGCTAACAGACACAAAACTGATTCATTCAGAGTCCTATGTTTCCCGTCTTGCTGTCGAAGGTTACGATCACTGGAAAAACACTATTGATTTAAAGAGTGTATGGGGAACACAAGATTGGCAGATATAGGGTAGGGAAGCTTTATTTAGAGCATGCCTGTTTCCTGTGCAAATGATCTTTTTAAATGACACGATTCAACAGACGTTCTGCCTAGGGTTAGCAAAAGTAAAAGACATGAACATGCCCAGTATCTCCACACCGGCAAAGTTTAATGACTGGCAATTCCTCCTGAATAACACAGAGGAAGAGCTAGATACAAAGATTCAGGCTGGTACCAATAATTCTTCACTTTCCAGTCCCAGCGGGTGGTTAATTTGGCCAGTAGACACCAATGGCTGTCAGGCTCGTTTTTTGAATTCCTCAGGGGGTTTCAAGATTAGCCGGGCAGATCCTCGCTTTATCTAAGGTCAACACACTGGGATAGTTACTACATACAGTGTGGGTAAACTGTGCCAACAATGGGTACAGTCTAATACGTTAACGGCAGTTAAAGAACCTCTTACCACACTTTCTGAAGATATAGACTTGCAGGACTTTTTGTTAGGTCCTAGGAAACAGCACTCTAAAAGATTCCTCTATGCTATGTATAATGAGATATGGAAACTTTCTCAGATAGAAGCTGCTGCGTGTTTAAGGCAAATAGATAAAGAAAACTTAGGAAAGGCTTTAGCAGTTGTCGATAACGGCATGAACACTCTGTCCAACAGGATTTATTCGCTAACAAACGTAGGCCCAGATTTATACTTTGTTTTGCGCCGCATCTGTGTCATTTTTTCATGCAAAAGTGGTGCAAACTTACAAACTACAATTATGTTTTGTAAGTTTGCACCGCTTTTTAATAAAAAAATGACGCAACTGCAGCCTAAAACAAAGCATAAATCTGGGCCATAGTGTCATCTATGACAGATATCATTCAGACAGACATGTCCCGTTTATACCATGGACAAAGTCAGCTGCGTTGTATTCTGCAGCTTGGTTGGACATTACAAACATTGAAAAATGGCAGTATTCCATGGAGGTACATTAACGGTAGTGAATTGTTCACTGCTTTTAATTTATCCAGGGAACAACAGACAATGGCTAAAAAAGAAGCAAGTTTCACCATGCTTCATATAGAGAGGTTAGAAAAGTTGCCTTTTACAATAGCAGAGAGTCCTTCGACAGTATGGCTCCTACATGGCATCATTAATCTGCCCATATCCACTTTTCGTTTTTTGAAATGCCTGAAACATCTTGCTGTGGGCAGATATGAGCGACTGGGTGATAGCTATATTAAGGAAGAGTGGGAGTTGCCCTTTGATTACAAATGTCTGATCGGCAAAACAGAGGTCTTTCTTAGCATGAGCGAATGTGAGACTACTGTTAGTCATTCAATGATCTGCAAGCAGGTGTCCCTTCATGGCCATTGCAATGCGGGGGTCGCGAACTTGGCCTGTTTTATGAAGGGTACTCCCATCTCTTTGATTCGACCAGCATTTCATGTACTTTTCAATGGCAGTTATGTGGTGCTGAGCGATCAAAGCTTTTGCGGTATGCAACCGGGAATTGCCTACACAATTTAGGTCTCTAAGGTCGTTACGTGTTATGGACATTTTATATTCCCCCCCCCCACAAGAGATAAAGGTATCAGAAATGTGGCCCCACATTGATACTATTAATGTAAATTAT
Organism: Pleurodeles waltl; assembly: GCF_031143425.1. Taxonomy (NCBI): domain Eukaryota; kingdom Metazoa; phylum Chordata; class Amphibia; order Caudata; family Salamandridae; genus Pleurodeles; species Pleurodeles waltl. Next base: position 644,244,694 of record NC_090438.1, read on the forward strand.
GACAAGCTGAGCAGATTAAAGGGGATATTGTTTCAAAAACAGGTCTCGTTGACATCCGCTGGAGAGACGTATACTCTCCAGATTGTGAGATGATCAGCCGAGATACAATCCCTAATAAATACCAGCTTCCCCAAGCACTTTGGTGAGCTGGGATCCAGAATTTTCAATGCCTCGAATACTACTGGGATTGTCCATCTCTTTAGGGCTGTAGGGTCTGGATTTGTGTTAGTCTTCCAGACTATCTTCGGAGTCATCCCGTCAGCCATTCATTCACTCTTTTCAAGTGTGTTTGGTGGCTTTCCTGTAATTTTGGCATTAACTGGTAGAATACTGCTGCTGTTTTTTCTGATTCACAGTGGTTGTTTCTTCACAGCTACACTGAGTGAGGGAGCAGTGGGCACCAGCACAACTGTGCCTTGAACGCATGATTCAGATCTTCAGTGCTTCCTAGTTGGAGAAACTAGAGTGGGATTGGTCATTATCATTCCGACCACTCCTCTGGTGCGTGCAGCCTGTCTTTTGCTGAGTATGGTGCTTCTTCGAACATTTGCCAACAGTGTGTCTTGTCGTCATGCCAGTGCCTTCTGTGGACCAAGAATTGCTGATGTCCTTGATAAGGGTTCATACACGGTCATGCCCCATCAGACTAAGGCTGATCTGCGAGGCCACGTACGAACACTCAGGGGGTCATTCCAAGCTTGGTGGCCGCCCGCCAGCCCAGTGGGAAACACCCTTCTACGAAGAAGCCGGCTCCGAATGGAGCTGGCGGAGTGGAAGGTGTGCGACGGGTGCAGTAGCACCCGTCGCGAATTTCAGTGTCTGCTGTCGAAACCGCCAGGAACAAGATGGCGGTGAGGGGGTCGGAATCCCCCATGGCGGCGCAGCAAGCTGCGCCGCCATGGGGGATTCCTCAGGGCAGCGGAAAACCGGCGGGACACCGCCGGTTTTCCGTTTCTGACCGCGGCCATACCGCCGCGGTCAGAATGCCCTTAGGAGCACCGCCAGCCTGTTGGCGGTGCTCCCGCCGGCCCTGGCGGTCAAGGACCGCCGGGGTCGGAATCACCCCCTCAGTGTTGAATGAGTTGGCTCTTCACTCTACGGAACTCGGCTCTAATGCAGGTGAACCTACACGAGAGACTACTGCGCACTTTTGCTCCGTGAATCCATCCACCCATGTGATCGACCTTACATCTGACGATTTGGCCTCATTTTTTTATGACTTTTTAGTATGTGACTTCGGAGGTACTCTTCAAGATCATGACTATAGTTCCACAAAATAATGATTGTTCTTTTATACCTAACTAAGGGCCAGATGTAGCAAAGGTTTGCGAGTTGCAAATGGCCCGAATCGCTATTTGCGACTGTGCAAAATCGGAAATGGGATGCAAAAATCCCATTTCCGACTCGCAAAAAGTGATGCGAGCCGTTAGCAACTCGCAAAGATTGCAACCCCATTTTGCGACCCGCAAATAGGAAGTCGCAATTTGCGAGTCGCAAACCATATGCAATTGTAACTCGCAAATTGCGACTAGTCGCAAAAAGCCCAGTTTGCATGTCCCATTTACCACTAACTCAGAGCAGGTGGTAACCATTACCAAAGTATAAAAGGAGACCCAGAAGGCACCTGGGTTACTCAAGATGGCGAAGATATACCTGATAGCAGTGAGGAGGAGAGTCCACGCAGCCCAGCAGAGGAGGAGGAGGAGCCAGAGACAGGAGAAGATTTACAGAACAAGGCAGACACTCTTCCAGCAAACTGAGGAAGAGATATATGACAAATACCGCCTTAGCAGCGCAGCCATACTAGAATTAATTGAATTACTAAAACCACAGCTAGAACGCCAGACGCTGCGTGGCTGCGCCATCCCTACGCATGTGCAAGTGCTATGCTCACTGCACCTCTTGGACTCAGGGAGCTATCAGGGGGTCATTGCTGTGGCAGGTGGGGTATCTCAAAGTGCACTGTCAAGGTTCCTCAGGGCATTCCTAGATGCCATACTCACACACATGTCTCACTTCATATACCTACCCAGGAATGAGGCAGAAATGAACAGCACCAAGTTGGACTTTTACCGGATTGCCAACTTTCCCCATGTCATAGGGTGTGTAGATGGGACACATATTCAAATATGCCCCCCTGCAAACCTGGAACATCTGTTCCGCAACAGAAAGTGTACCCACTCACTCAACATTCAGGTGGTTTGTGACGCCCATTATGTCATCACCGACATTGTTGCACAATTTCCAGGCAGTACCCATGACTCCTACATTTTTAGGCACAGTGGGATACACCAACACCTTGAACGTGGGGAGTTTGGAGATGAATACCTCCTAGGTAGAGCTGCATACACCTCGTAGACATACACACAGGTCACTGTGCACACCAACCAGGAGTTTCTAACAGTGTAATGTTTGTGCCCAACAGGTGACAGTGCATATGCTCTACGCCCATGGATAATGACTCCGTACTTAACACCCAGCAATGATTCCGAGAGGCGATACAACAGTGCACATAAGAGGACCAGGAACATAATAGAACGCACCTTTGGATTGCTGAAAGCAAGGTTCAGATGCCTCCACTGCAGTGGAGGTGCCCTCCAGTATACCCCCATTACAGCATTCAAAATTGTTGTCGCATGCGCCATCCTGCACAATATTGCCACCCGACGTGGGCTACCTCTCACCCCTGCAGACCCAGATTCAGAGGATGATGAGCAGGAGCAACCACATCGCCATCATGGGGATCGGAGTATAGCAAATCAAGGCAGACTGAGACGGGAACACATCGCAACCCAATACTTTGGAAGGTACGTGTCAACTTCAACCATACTCACCTATTGACCAAAGACTCCATTTGTTAAGTGGAACAAAAAACTATTTAATATGTGCAGAAATTGAACTATGTACAATGACTAACTGTTCATGAACATCAAAAAGCAAACCATGCATGGGGCACATTGCTGTCATGTGCCCCAACATCAGGGACAGGGTTCAGTCTATGTCCTAAGGCGGCCTCTGCCAGCCTGGCTGGTCCCAGGTTGTTCTGCAGTGCTCTGCCTGGTACTCCCACTCCGGAGCACCCTGGTGTCACTGGCAGAGACACTGCTCACTGTAGAGCCCTCTTTGCTGTCCTGGGGGGTGTCCCCTGTGCCCCTGGACAGATGCCGTGCCTCCATTAAATCGATCACATGTGTGAACCGGCCCAGGCCTCTAGCCACATCCCCTGCAAAGTGGCCCATTTCTACTTGGAGGCCAACTGTCCTTCTCGACAGGCCAGTGGTGTTAACTGCCAGTCTGCCAATTGATGTGGCCATCCTGTCAAGCCTCTGTAGCAGCTGACGGTCCCTGCGCCGCTCAGCCTCGCTCTGTGACAGTAGTCCTGCCACCAGTTCCCTCATGGACAGGGCTAGGTCCCCAGTGTTTGTGCCAATCACGTCCAATTGGGAATGGAGCTGCTGCATGCTGGCCTCATTGCTCCTCACAAAGCGGTGCAGCACCCCACTAATTCTCCCTAACATATTGTTCTGCAGGCGCTGACCACGGAGCAGCTGTGCCTCGGTGTTGGTGGTAGATGGACGGCCGGACTCAGCCTGCAGCCCTGCTCTCCTGAACCTGCGTCGCCTGCACAGCGGTGGATGCCCTGTGTGCCCTACTGTGGCACTCCTGGCTGTTGCTGGTGCAGCCTCATGAACCACTGTTGCAGCAGGTGTTGACATCACGGGGATGGTGTTGGTGGTGCAGGTGGGAGTGGTGGCAGCTCCTGTGCTGTCCTCATGGGGCTGGCTGCCGTGGCTTGTGGTGGTGTCTTGTGGGAGACCTGTGGGACATGGGGAACAGACTGTCAGTGTCTACTATCTGTTGCACACTTCCTAATAAACATTTGCCTATTAACTGCCTACTTGACTACATTTCCCATAATGTATCATTCTGGTGTTTGCTACCCTGAAATGGAGCTATCTTGGTTGTGCATGCCCCTGTGTACATTGTGGGTGGGGGTATGGCATTGATGGGGGTACAGGCATATCACATGGTACTCACCGGTTGATGTAGTGGGCTCAGAGGTGTCCAGATCTCCTATTCCTGTCACTGCCTCCTGCTCCAGGGTCTCCTCCACCCTTTCCTCCAGGGGTGTGGGTGGTGGTACGGATGATGGTCCCCCTCCTGTGCCTCTCATGGACCGGGAGCGGAGGTCATACCACCTTTTTTTGATCTCATCCACACTCCTGTGGCTCACCCCCAGGGAGTTCACTTTTTCTTGAATCTCCAGCCAGAGTTGTTTTTTGGTTGAGTCTGGCACATTGAGGGCTGCCTTTCCAAAGAGATCATCATAGTGCTGACAGCATTCTTCTGTCAGCACCTCCAGCTCCTTCTCAGAAAATTAGAGTTTTCTCTTTCTTGGTGTTTCAGCCATTGTAGCTGCTGTTCCTCCTGTTGGCTGTGCAGCAGTTTAAAATGGGTGTGGTCCTCCCTCCTCCCAGGTGTATTTGTAAACTTCCTGGCTGTGATGTCATGATCATGTGCCAGGAAGTGTTTCCAGAGTGTTCTGGAGTGGTTTCTGGAGTGTTCTGCAGCACCTGCAATCAATTTACGTGCTACTCGCAATTTGCGACACCCACTCGCAAATTGCGAGTCAGTTTTTTGCCTGGTGCCAAACAGCGACCTCGCACACAGTGGACTCGCTATCAGCGTTGCGACTCCGGGTGCGAGTCGCAAATTGTACACGGACGTTGTACCTGCATTCCTATTAGCGACAAGCAATTTGCGAGTTGCACATGCTCGCAAAATTGCGAGTCGCTAATTTTTTTGTACCTACATCTGGCCCTAAAATTCAAAGTATGTTTTTTTTCATTACTTTGGCCTGCTGTGCTTGTCTTGGTCGACATTAAGGCCCTCATTACAACCCTGGCGGTCAGTGATAAAGCAGCGGTAATACCGGCAACAAGCCAGCGGTAAAAAAAATGGAATTATGACCATGCCGGAAATCGCCAACACAGACAGCCACTTTAACACATCGACTGCCATGGCGGTATGCCATGGCAGTAGTAACAAGCACCGTGGCGGTAACCGCCAACAGCCAGGCGGAAGACAATGTACCACCCACTGTATTACAAGAGGCCTATCTGCCACCTTTTCCAGGGCGGTATCAACGACAACAAAAGCACAGCGGAAACAGATCTCAGAAGTGAAAGAACTCCCCTCTGGAAACTCAGGAACGAACCACACCGCCATGGAGCCACAACTGTAGTTGTTCCCCATGCTGGGCTACCTCCTCCTACACCAGGAATACAAACGCCAGTGACGACAAACCACGGTGAGTACTGCCACCTAGCACACAGGGGAGGGGGAAGGAAAAAGTGAGTGACACACACACACACAACACGCAACACCCACACCCCCAAAAACACACACACAGACAGATGCAACAACATTACACATCCACCCAGTACCCCTCAGGAATAATGCAAGGACAAAAGGAAGTGATTGAAGTAAGTGTAATAAGATAAATCTATAGAAATACGTCCTCAAAAATCAAAACAGTATTTACATATATATACAAATGGAGGGATACTTTCCAGTCCATAATGTCCATGGGCCACAGGGCCACATCACATAGGCCAAGGCCCCATCTTACTCCTGCATCAACACGGAGAGAACACCGCTGGGGCATCAGGTCAAAAATACAAAGGCACTTCAGGGGGGCAGGGAATGGGGGGCACCTCAGCCGGAAGATGGTACAACACCACTTGTCCTGGAGGGGGCAACATGTGCTGTACTTGGTCCTGGGGAGTGCAAATCCACAGTCTCTCAAGTTGGTGGTCTGCCCACTGCTTGGTCCTGGGGAGTGCAAAGCCGCAGTATCTCTAGTGGGTGGTCTGCCCACTGCTTGATCCTGGGGAGTACAAAGCCACAGTCTCTCTAGTGGGTGGTTTGCCCACTGCTTGCTCCTGGGGAGTGCAAGGCCACAGTCTCTCAATTGGGTGGTCTGCCCACTGCTTGCTCCTGGGGAGTGTAAAGCCATAGTCTCTCAAGTGGGTTGGTTGCCCACTGCTTATGTATGGGGAGTGCAAAGCCACAGTCTCTCTAGTGGATGCCTTCTTCCACTGGTTCTGGAGGGGACTTTGTGTCCAGAGTGCTTCATCCTGGCAAGGAGGGGGGTGAGTGGATGACTTCTTCTATTGGTTCTGGAGGGGGCTTTGTGCCTAGAGTGCTTCATCCTGGCAAGAAGGGGGGTGAGTGGATGCCTTCTTCCACTGGTTCTGGAAGGGGCTTTGTGCCCACTGTGCTTCGTCCTGGCAAGGAGGGGGTGAGTGGATGCCTTCTTCCACTGGTTCTGGAGGGGGCTTTGTGCCCAGAGTGCTTCACCCTGACAAGGAGGGGTGAGTGGATGCCTTCCCTTCTTCCAAAGGTTCTGGAGGGGGCCTTGTGCCCTGTGATGCAGATCTTGGGGAGTGCAAGGTCACAGTCTCTCACCTGGGTGTCAGACCCACTGGATTTGCTGGATCGAGGTCGCACAACAGGCCATGGATGCAGGACTACACACTTCCCGCTGGCGGTGACGGCTGCTCAGCGGTGGCAGTTTTGGTGCTGGTGGTGCTGGAAGTGGTGGTGGGAGGCTCCAGTCCATCCCCTGCAGCCTCGGATGGCTGCCCACTCGGGCTGCCGAAGCTGCCAGCGGTGCTGGTGGCGGTGCTGGCAGTGGGGGGGGAGGCTCCAGCCCATCCCCTGGAACCTCAGACGGCTGCCCTCTAGGGCTGCCGCTGCTGGCAGCGGTGCTGGTTGCGGTGCTGGTAGTGGTGGGGGGAGGCTACAGCACATCCCCTGCATCCTCAGACTGCTGCCCACTGGGACTGCTGCTGCTGGTGACGGTGCAGGTGGCTGTGCTGATGGTGGTGCTGCTGGCGGTGCTGGCAGTGGTGGTGGGAGGCTCCAGCCCTTCCCCTTCAGCCTCGGACGGCTGCCCACTGGGGCTTCTGCTGCTGGTGGCGGTGCAGGTGGCGGTGATGGTGGCAGTGCAGGTGCGGTGCTGATGATGCTTGTGGCGGTGCTGGCAGTCATGGGGGGAGGCTCCAGCCCTTCCCTTGCAGCCTTAGATGACTGAAGCTGCAAATCCACAGGGGGAACCCTATCACCCTACCCTATCTAGGGTTAATACAACGTCACAAAAAAGAGAATGACAGGTAGGGACAAATTAAATCCTAAATTAAATAAACAGTCATTAATTCTGTTAATCCTAGATTTAATTTCTTTCTCAAATTTATTTCAAAAAATTAAATAGTAAAAAAGGAAGCTATGGTAGTGTAATCCAAAGTCTAATACACATAACATAAATTGCTGCACTATTATTTACAAAACTCATATATAAACCACAATGAGCCACACATTGCACAAAGTACAGTAACAAAACTAACAAAACATCATACCCTACATATTTAAACAGTGGTCACTATAACACAACTGCCAAGGTGATTCACTTCTATTAACTCAGCCAGTGGGCTTTTAATGCACTTGACTATCACTCACTTGTGTATTTCTTTCACACAAGCGTGTATTGGTGCATTTTGAAATATTTTTTACTATATAGTCCATTAATTCGGTAAGCCCAATGTACTTGTAAGGAGAAGTCAACGCGTTTCGGCCTGTAGATTAAGGCCTCATCAGGACTGGATAAGGGCACAAGTGATTCTAAAAAACAATTAAACAGACAAAAAACAATTCTTTCAACTATACATACAATATCCTACACATATTAATCAGGTCTAGAAAGTATATGGTCTCACTGACAACAGACTATTTGATATTTACAACCTTTCATTTGTGAACATATTAGCTCATACCAGAAGCAAGAAAAAGATAAAAAATATATAACAAATATATATAATGGTGAATCTAACTTGAATCTCAAACATCTAATGCTTTTGTACAACCCCATACAACCTAATTTACCCGTGTTTATCCTATTATGAATTAGCTTAAATGAAAAACCATCATTATATAGACTTACTTTGTGGAGAACGACAACCGGTCAAGCCCTTTAGTCATCTCACATTTCGGGCCGGTTATTGAATATATCGAAGCCGTCAAGGCTCCAAACTCTCCTGTCAGTGGGGCGAACAAAAACCTCGTAAAAACTAAGGTTTATGTTTGAGATGCAGTTGTTCTACAAGTTGTTGAACAGGAATCACATTAAACCGCTAGTCTTACCGGCTACAGCGTTTACTAATCGCGTATCATTCTTCAACCACGTTGATTCAGGTCGCGTCTCTGCGTCAATCTGGTTGCTAAGCAACGTGGCAACGTTGCACTCATTTAAACGTAATGGCGTTACGAATAACGTCATAACGTTAAGGGCTGAAATAGCCCTCCGATCCCCGTGTTATTCCACTATGTGGATCCTTATTCACACTAACGTGAGTCAATATCGGTGGCCATCTTAGGACGGACAGCACCGTCTTATGTTAATTGCTTGCTACAAGCATAAATGTTACTGAAACTGGAGAGCTCTCAATCTCTATGTGAACACCAAGCGTTAGTGAACTCGAAAAGCGGTGGAAATAATAGGATGGAGTCAAACTAGCGAGTGCCCCCTATATTCATTTAAATAGAGGCCTCTAAATATTAAAAAGACTCTCAGAGTAATTATGTCGGCCATCTTTACTGTCCCTCATTTTAAAAGAAACAAGGACTTCCTGCCCAGGATGATTTTTGTTATTATTACCCAAAAAGAGAAGTGTATCACTAAATTCTCAGGACTTTTTTAAAAAAATTAAACATTTCACCACAGACACTATATCTCCCATTGTCACAGTATCCACTCTTTCTTCGGTATTGCCATCACAATAGTGACTATACATATCAGTCCAAGGGCAATCAATATTAGCTGGTACTATAAACTATACCACACAGTCTATTGTAATCCCAAAGGAGCCACGCCTCACTTCAAGAGTAGATAACTCAAAAATTCAGGAACTCATTTAATTAAAGCCCACATTTCATCATCATCATTCAGACCAGTTTTTGCTGTTTGGAATTTCTCAATAAATCTTGCTTCCATTTTTAGTAATTTCTTTGTCGTTGTTGGTCCATCAGATTTAGTTTGTATTACCAATAATACTGTCCACCAGATGTCTTCTTCTGTGTGTGTGTAATCCACAAAATGTTCGACTAATGGTGCTCCTTTCACTCCACATTTAATTCGTGAACGGTGCTGCAGGATCCTGGTTTTTATTGGTTGCGAAGTCTGTCCAATATACGCTTTTCCACAAGGACACAAAATGCAATAGATCACATTTTTAGTGTTACAATTAGTAAAGTCATTTTGCACATGCACTCTGCCATTTATTTTAACCTCTTTGGTATCTTGCGTGTATTTACATGCCAGACATTTGCCACATCTAAAGTGCCCTTGGATTGCTGGTAGTTGTAACAGGGATCTCAAATCTTTTTTCTTTTTTTCTGGTTGTTTTTGCACTGCCTTAACCAATTGATCTTTCAGACTTCGTGCCTTCTTAAACGAAAAAAGTGGTTTGTCTATATTCAATTCACTGATTATTTTCCAATTACGTTCAATAATAGATCGTATTTTATTTGCCTTAGGGCTAAATGTGATCACACATGTTAAAGGTACATCTTTTGTCTTTTCTTTTGGGACCAATAATGTTTCCCTAGGAGTAAACCATGCCCTTTTCGCTGCATTCTTAACCAATTTTTTGGGGTACCCTCTCTCAATAAGTTTCCTAGTCAATTCTTCCGCATTGTCAAAATAATCAGTTTTTTCTGTACAATTCCTCCTGATTCTCAAAAATTGCCCATAAGGTAAATTTTCTTTGAGTGTCCGTGGATGTCCACTGGAGAAATGTAACAAAGTGTTACGGTCAGTAGTTTTTTTATATAAACTGACTGCTAGTTTACCATTTTTGTTCCATATCCATAGATCAAGGAAATTAATTTTGGTTTTGTCCTTACTCATAGTAAAATTGAAATCGACTGTGCGGTGGTTTAGCCAGTCATGGAAAGCTTTTAAAGTTTCCTCTGATCCTTGCCATACCATCAGGATGTCATCGATGTATCGAAACCAGTGGTTAATATGCTCCCTAAAAGGGTTAGTTTGAGGATAAACCCATTTGTGTTCGAAATAATCCATCACTAGGTTAGCGACCTCTGGGGCAAAGCTACAGCCCATCGCTACGCCTTTAACTTGGCGATATAACTGATCGTTATATATAAAAAAGTTGTTTTTTAAGCAAAGAGTCGCTAACTCTACTAGGAATTCCGTGGGCGGAGTGTGAGGCATAATGTTATTGTTCAAAGTATTTCTGATAATTTCAATAGCTTCGTCTTGCGGAATGTTAGTATACAATGACTCAATGTCAAACGTAACCAACAGCTGACTGTTCTCCTCAAATGTTAAATTTTCCAACTTGTTGATAATATCCATGGAATCCCTTACATAAGCTGATGTCTTAATCACAGCAGGTTTTATGAATGCATCAACAAATTGAGCAAGAGGTTCTAGGATGGAGCCACACGCTGATACTATTGGTCTCCCTGGTGGATGCTCAGCATTTTTATGGATCTTAGGGAGCATATAAAAACAAGGGGTTCTTGCGTCAGATTGGCTCAAAAAGTTAATCTCTTTTTTACCAATCCAACCTTGTTCTTCCGCTTTAACCAGAAGTAAATCAATTTGTCTCCCAACCTGTTTAGGTGTATCATCTTGTATTTCCCGATAATGAAGAGGGTTACTCAATTGTCTCATGGCTTCCAAGTTGTACTGTTCTTTATCCCAAATTATGATCCCACCTCCTTTATCTGCCGGTTTTATGATTATTTCTTGGTTGTCAGCCAACTCTTTTATGGCTTCTTTTTCTATTTTAGAGCAATTATCATTGAAATGAATTCTTTTAGAGTTAAGTAAATCTAGTTCCTTCAGAACCACATTTTCAAATACTCTAATTTCTTCAGGTAACTCATTTCTCTCTGGTAAAAAACTCGACTTTGGTCTAAAGCCACTGTCTTCAATTCCATCCTGTATAGGAGTTATACTAAAAAAAGCTCTCAATCTAACCTTACGTAGAAATTGCAGTATTTCTATTTTACTTTCAACCGAGTCTTGGTTCTTAATAGGGACAAAAGACAATCCTTTACTTAGCACATGTTTTTCTATTTGTGTAAGAGAGTGTGAAGACAAATTGTAAATAGGAATTGAATCCTCAGATTGCATTACTGTCGTCTGTAGGCTCTCCTCCTGGTTCGAAACAAATTTTGCTCTTGAAATTGTCCTCTGGAGTTGCCTCCCCCTCTCCACCCTCTGCGGCTGCCTCTGCCTAAAAAAGGTTGTGCCGTAGAGTAAGCACCTTGTATCTCTGGTTCAGATTCAGACGAAGTATCTGAAAAAGTAATTAATTTTTTGCGTGATCTTGTCTGCAACTGAAGGTTAAGATTATTAGGGTTGTTGTTTCTATAGAAGTCTTCTCTTAAATATGGATAAGTATTTAGAATATCAAAATTCTTTATATCTCGTGCTAGTTTAGTTATCTTTTGATGGATTGTATTGGTTTTAAAGTCTGAAATAGTTTTATCCACTACTTCCAACAATTGTTGGGCATTCTGTATGGTGTTATCTGCTGAAATCTCTTGTTCCAAATCTGCTATTTCTTTTAACTCACATTCACTGATCCTTAGAGCTGTTTCAATCGACAAAGCTAACCAATCACGGGAGCATTTGGTGCCTACTCCACTAAATTGTGACAAATATTTAGGGTCACCAATAAAGATCACAGGAATATTTTTAACCTGTAGACCTAACGGAATTGTATTATTTTTTAGATGTTCAAGTAAGACCTGCGCATGTAATTGGGTTCGTGTATTTTTCTTTTTCAGCTGTTTTAATCTCTCTATTTTATCTAGTTTCGGTGTCTCACTTAATGGAGATTCCCCACTAAGAAGTGAAGGTAATTCCAAAAGTTTTGATATTTGTTCATCTGTATAGCTAACTGTTTGATGATCTGACATATTATCTATTTAGTATGTGAAATACACTCTTTTACACTTTCTAGGCTGTTAGTGGCACTCTATCTCATACACCACCAATTGCATCCTTTTTAGAACTAAATAATACCTATTTGGACCTCCACATAGTGGGGGTCAGATATCACTCATATATCTTAATAAAACCATCACACCTAACAAGGTGTAATACAAATCTGCAAATCCACAGGGGGAACCCTATCACCCTACCCTATCTAGGGTTAATACAACGTCACAAAAAAGAGAATGACAGGTAGGGACAAATTAAATCCTAAATTAAATAAACAGTCATTAATTCTGTTAATCCTAGATTTAATTTCTTTCTCAAATTTATTTCAAAAAATTAAATAGTAAAAAAGGAAGCTATGGTAGTGTAATCCAAATTGCTGCACTATTATTTACAAAACTCATATATAAACCACAATGAGCCACACATTGCACAAAGTACAGTAACAAAACTAACAAAACATCATAGTTTTGTTACTGTACTTTGTGCAATGTGTGGCTCATTGTGGTTTATATATGAGTTTTGTAAATAATAGTGCAGCAATTTATGTTATGTGTATTAGACTTTGGATTACACTACCATAGCTTCCTTTTTTACTATTTAATTTTTTGAAATAAATTTGAGAAAGAAATTAAATCTAGGATTAACAGAATTAATGACTGTTTATTTAATTTAGGATTTAATTTGTCCCTACCTGTCATTCTCTTTTTTGTGACGTTGTATTAACCCTAGATAGGGTAGGGTGATAGGGTTCCCCCTGTGGATTTGCAGATTTGTATTACACCTTGTTAGGTGTGAGGGTTTTATTAAGATATATGAGTGATATCTGACCCCCACTATGTGGAGGTCCAAATAGGTATTATTTAGTTCTAAAAAGGATGCAATTGGTGGTGTATGAGATAGAGTGCCACTAACAGCCTAGAAAGTGTAAAAGAGTGTATTTCACATACTAAATAGATAATATGTCAGATCATCAAACAGTTAGCTATACAGATGAACAAATATCAAAACTTTTGGAATTACCTTCACTTCTTAGTGGGGAATCTCCATTAAGTGAGACACCGAAACTAGATAAAATAGAGAGATTAAAACAGCTGAAAAAGAAAAATACATGAACCCAATTACATGCGCAGGTCTTACTTGAACATCTAAAAAATAATACAATTCCGTTAGGTCTACAGGTTAAAAATATTCCTGTGATCTTTATTGGTGACCCTAAATATTTGTCACAATTTAGTGGAGTAGGCACCAAATGCTCCCGTGATTGGTTAGCTTTGTCGGTTGAAACAGCTCTAAGGATCAGTGAATGTGAGTTAAAAGAAATAGCAGATTTGGAACAAGAGATTTCAGCAGATAACACCATACAGAATGCCCAACAATTGTTGGAAGTAGTGAATAAAACTATTTCAGACTTTAAAACCAATACAATCCATCAAAAGATAACTAAACTAGCACGAGATATAAAGAATTTTGATATTCTAAATACTTATCCATATTTAAGAGAAGACTTCTATAGAAACAACAACCCTAATAATATTAACCTTCAGTTGCAGACAAGATCACGCAAAAAATTCATTACTTTTTCAGATACTTCGTCTGAATCTGAACCAGAGATACAAGGTGCTTACTCTACGGCACAACCTTTTTTAGGCAGAGGCAGCCGCAGAGGGTGGAGAGGGGGAGGCAACTCCAGAGGACAATTTCAAGAGCAAAATTTGTTTCGAACCAGGAGGAGAGCCTACAGACGACAGTAATGCAATCTGAGGATTCAATTCCTATTTACAATTTGTCTTCACACTCTCTTACACAAATAGAAAAACATGTGCTAAGTAAAGGATTGTCTTTTGTCCCTATTAAGAACCAAGACTCGGTTGAAAGTAAAATAGAAATACTGCAATTTCTACGTAAGGTTAGATTGAGAGCTTTTTTTAGTATAACTCCTATACAGGATGGAATTGAAGACAGTGGCTTTAGACCAAAATCGAGTTTTTTACCAGAGAGAAATGAGTTACCTGAAGAAATTAGAGTATTTGAAAATGTGGTTCTGAAGGAACTAGATTTACTTAACTCTAAAAGAATTCATTTCAATGATAATTGCTCTAAAATAGAAAAAGAAGCCATAAAAGAGTTGGCTGACAACCAAGAAATAATCATAAAACTGGCAGATAAAGGAGGTGGGATCATAATTTGGGATAAAGAACAGTACAACTTGGAAGCCATGAGACAATTGAGTAACCCTCTTCATTATCGGGAAATACAAGATGATACACCTAAACAGGTTGGGAGACAAATTGATTTACTTCTGGTTAAAGCGGAAGAACAAGGTTGGATTGGTAAAAAAGAGTTTAACTTTTTGAGCCAATCTGACGCAAGAACCCCTTGTTTTTATATGCTCCCTAAGATCCATAAAAATGCTGAGCATCCACCAGGGAGACCAATAGTATCAGCGTGTGGCTCCATCCTAGAACCTCTTGCTCAATTTGTTGATGCATTCATAAAACCTGCTGTGATTAAGACATCAGCTTATGTAAGGGATTCCATGGATATTATCAACAAGATGGAAAATTTAACATTTGAGGAGAACAGTCAGCTGTTGGTTACGTTTGACATTGAGTCATTGTATACTAACATTCCGCAAGACGAAGCTATTGAAATTATCAGAAAGACTTTGAACAATAACATTATGCCTCACACTCCGCCCACGGAATTCCTAGTAGAGGTAGCGACTCTTTGCTTAAAAAACAACTTTTTTATATATAACGATCAGTTATATCGCCAAGTTAAAGGCGTAGCGATGGGCTGTAGCTTTGCCCCAGAGGTCGCTAACCTAGTGATGGATTATTTCGAACACAAATGGGTTTATCCTCAAACTAACCCTTTTAGGGAGCATATTAACCACTGGTTTCGATACATCGATGACATCCTGATGGTATGGCAAGGATCAGAGGAAACTTTAAAAGCTTTCCATGACTGGCTAAACCACCGCACAGTCGATTTCAATTTTACTATGAGTAAGGACAAAACCAAAATTAATTTCCTTGATCTATGGATATGGAACAAAAATGGTAAACTAGCAGTCAGTTTATATAAAAAAACTACTGACCGTAACACTTTGTTACATTTCTCCAGTGGACATCCACGGACACTCAAAGAAAATTTACCTTATGGGCAATTTTTGAGAATCAGGAGGAATTGTACAGAAAAAACTGATTATTTTGACAATGCGGAAGAATTGACTAGGAAACTTATTGAGAGAGGGTACCCCAAAAAATTGGTTAAGAATGCAGCGAAAAGGGCATGGTTTACTCCTAGGGAAACATTATTGGTCCCAAAAGAAAAGACAAAAGATGTACCTTTAACATGTGTGATCACATTTAGCCCTAAGGCAAATAAAATACGATCTATTATTGAACGTAATTGGAAAATAATCAGTGAATTGAATATAGACAAACCACTTTTTTCGTTTAAGAAGGCACGAAGTCTGAAAGATCAATTGGTTAAGGCAGTGCAAAAACAACCAGAAAAAAAGAAAAAAGATTTGAGATCCCTGTTACAACTACCAGCAATCCAAGGGCACTTTAGATGTGGCAAATGTCTGGCATGTAAATACACGCAAGATACCAAAGAGGTTAAAATAAATGGCAGAGTGCATGTGCAAAATGACTTTACTAATTGTAACACTAAAAATGTGATCTATTGCATTTTGTGTCCTTGTGGAAAAGCGTATATTGGACAGACTTCGCAACCAATAAAAACCAGGATCCTGCAGCACCGTTCACGAATTAAATGTGGAGTGAAAGGAGCACCATTAGTCGAACATTTTGTGGATTACACACACACAGAAGAAGACATCTGGTGGACAGTATTATTGGTAATACAAACTAAATCTGATGGACCAACAACGACAAAGAAATTACTAAAAATGGAAGCAAGATTTATTGAGAAATTCCAAACAGCAAAAACTGGTCTGAATGATGATGATGAAATGTGGGCTTTAATTAAATGAGTTCCTGAATTTTTGAGTTATCTACTCTTGAAGTGAGGCTTGGCTCCTTTGGGATTACAATATACTGTGTGGTATAGTTTATAGTACCAGCTAATATTGATTGCCCTTGGACTGATATGTATAGTCACTATTGTGATGGCAATACCGAAGAAAGAGTGGATACTGTGACGATGGGAGATATAGTGTCTGTGGTGAAATGTTTAATTTTTAAAAAAAAGTCCTGAGAATTTAGTGATACACTTCTCTTTTTGGGTAATAATAACAAAAATCATCCTGGGCAGGAAGTCCTTGTTTCTTTTAAAATGAGGGACAGTAAAGATGGCCGACATAATTACTCTGAGAGTCTTTTTAATATTTAGAGGCCTCTATTTAAATGAATATAGGGGGCCCTCGCTAGTTTGACTCCATCCTATTATTTCCACCGCTTTTCGAGTTCACTAACGCTTGGTGTTCACATAGAGATTGAGAGCTCTCCAGTTTCAGTAACATTTATGCTTGTAGCAAGCAATTAACATAAGACGGTGCTGTCCGTCCTAAGATGGCCACCGATATTGACTCACGTTAGTGTGAATAAGGATCCACATAGTGGAATAACACGGGGATCGGAGGGCTATTTCAGACCTTAACGTTATGACGTTATTCGTAACGCCATTACGTTTAAATGAGTGCAACGTTGCCACGTTGCTTAGCAACCAGATTGACGCAGAGACGCGACCTGAATCAACGTGGTTGAAGAATGATACGCGATTAGTAAACGCTGTAGCCGGTAAGACTAGCGGTTTAATGTGATTCCTGTTCAACAACTTGTAGAACAACTGCATCTCAAACATAAACCTTAGTTTTTACGAGGTTTTTGTTCGCCCCACTGACAGGAGAGTTTGGAGCCTTGACGGCTTCGATATATTCAATAACCGGCCCGAAATGTGAGATGACTAAAGGGCTTGACCGGTTGTCGTTCTCCACAAAGTAAGTCTATATAATGATGGTTTTTCATTTAAGCTAATTCATAATAGGATAAACACGGGTAAATTAGGTTGTATGGGGTTGTACAAAAGCATTAGATGTTTGAGATTCAAGTTAGATTCACCATTATATATATTTGTTATATATTTTTTATCTTTTTCTTGCTTCTGGTATGAGCTAATATGTTCACAAATGAAAGGTTGTAAATATCAAATAGTCTGTTGTCAGTGAGACCATATACTTTCTAGACCTGATTAATATGTGTAGGATATTGTATGTATAGTTGAAAGAATTGTTTTTTGTCTGTTTAATTGTTTTTTAGAATCACTTGTGCCCTTATCCAGTCCTGATGAGGCCTTAATCTACAGGCCGAAACGCGTTGACTTCTCCTTACAAGTACATTGGGCTTACCGAATTAATGGACTATATAGTAAAAAATATTTCAAAATGCACCAATACACGCTTGTGTGAAAGAAATACACAAGTGAGTGATAGTCAAGTGCATTAAAAGCCCACTGGCTGAGTTAATAGAAGTGGATCACCTTGGCAGTTGTGTTATAGTGACCACTGTTTAAATATGTAGGGTATGATGTTTTGTTAGTTTTGTTACTGTACTTTGTGCAATGTGTGGCTCATTGTGGTTTATATATGAGTTTTGTAAATAATAGTGCAGCAATTTATGTTATGTGTATTAGACTTTGGATTACACTACCATAGCTTCCTTTTTTACTATTTAATTTTTTGAAATAAATTTGAGAAAGAAATTAAATCTAGGATTAACAGAATTAATGACTGTTTATTTAATTTAGGATTTAATTTGTCCCTACCTGTCATTCTCTTTTTTGTGACGTTAGATGACTGAAGCGCCATGGTTTCGGTTGGGGGCTCAGATTCAGTCACAGCACCAGGCCTCCTGTCCCTCCTGCCTGCAGGGGCAGGCCCCTTTGCCCTTGCTGTCTGTGTCCCTCCTTGCCATCTGGTGGTGCCTCCTTGCCCTTGTCCTTGCCATCTGATGATGCCTCCTTGCCCTTCCCCCTGCCGTCTGGTGTGCCTCCTTGCTCTTCCCCTTGTAAGCTGGTGGTGCCACCTTGCCCTTTCCCTTGCAAGCTGGTGGTGCCTCCTTGCCCTTCCCCTTGTAAGCTGGTGGTGGCTCCTTGCCCTTGGCAGCTGGTGTTACATCCTTGCCCTGCCCCTTGGCAGCTGGTGCAGGCACACTGCCAGTGTGGATGGGTGTTTCCTTGGAGCCTCTCACACCTGCAGTAGCTGCCGAAACTACAGTGGCCGTGGACTGAGTGGCTGAGGTGCTAGCCTGGGTTCTGCCCATCCTGGCCTGACAGGAAAGATGGGGGGTAGTGAAGAGGTCAACGGTGGAGAGGAAAAGCTTCTTAGGGACACTGGGGCAGGAAGAGGGTGAAGGTTTGGGAGTGGAGGAAGAGGGAGTGGTTGTAGGAGGCGTCTGTCTGCTGTGTTTGGGTGCATGGGCAGGATGCTGTTGTGAGGTAGATGGCTGTTGGGCATCTGAGTGCTTGCGTTTGTGTACTTTGGGGAGGAGGGGGCACAGACACAGTGGGAGAGGACACAGGGGACGTGTGCATGGATGTGGGGGTGGTGACTGCCAGTGAGGGGCGTGTAGTGATAGGTGTGATGGTGATGGAGGCAGTGGGTGTGGAGGTAATGCATGAGGGTGTGAGTGGAGACGCTACTGGGAGGGAGGTGTATGATGAGGTGGAGGGAGACACAGGGAACTTCCATCGGAGGGGGTATCACTGTCAGAACTGTCCCCTCCTGTCTCTGCTGTGGTGTTCCCCTTGTTCTCTGTCCCACTGGTGCCCTCACCGTCGGTGGATACGGCCTCCTGGGCCATGTGGGATGCAGCTCCCTCCATCGCCGGTGCCTCTGGTCCTCCGCCAGATGATGCTAATGCACCTAAGGACAGGATGACAAAACAAAAAGGGTGGAAAGAGACAGAGGATACACTTCGTCAATGGCAGCAACAACACCACAGTTGGCGTACGCAACACACAAGGAACAGCCCTATGCACTAGGCAATGCACTACCAGTCACAATGCTAGTCACCATGCCATGGACAGTAATACCTAATGCCAGTTGAAGCATACCTGAGACCCACAGAGCCCTGCCCAGTAGTGGATGTCAACACTAAGCAACAGTATCAATGCACATTTCCTAATTTACCCAAGTATAAATGCTGTTAGGTAGTGCTCATACACTAATGCACATCGTTGCCCTGATGTGCTTTCCGTTTTTTCAAAGAGAAGACCGTAACAATAGAAACAAACAAAATATACTAGCGGAGCACAACAATTTTTTTCTTTCTTTCTTTCTTTTTATCTAAAGTATTGATAATCAAAAAGTCAAAAAAGTCAAATATGACTATCTAATTAGTAAATTGTGATAGACTATCCACAATCCAAATACATTCATATATTATTAAACTCAAACAATGTAGGTTCTCATAATTTTATATAATGAAAATATTTATTTCAAAAATTGGTTACAATAATAAATAACATACAACACTAAACCCCTACAATAGACAACCAATCAACATAAAAGACATAATGTAAATAGATACAACAAAAGTCCATAATCTAACACAGAAATAAACTATGGGTCAAAGGACCGGATGATATTTTGTCGAATCCACATGTAACATCAGCCGACGTGTTTCGTCCACACATTGGACTTCTTCAAGGCTGATAAATCATAATTCAAAAATATTACATTAATAATTTAAAAATACAAAATCTGAAAAACAACTCCAAAGACTAAAGAAAGGATCACAGTTAGTCAACCTGCACCAAAAGTGTGTTGGAAATAGAAAAAGTGCCATGGAGAACCTACATCCCAAATTAGTCTTTGAGATTAATAAAATGATATAGTAAGTATTAGTGATAGGGATGAAATTTGATATGAATGTGAAGGTGAGTCACTATTTTTAAGTATAAAAGAGAGACCTATGTAACCCCCAAAAAGAGTTTTGATGGGAAAGTACCTTAATCTCTCCATTTACCACTTGTATCTCCAAATGATATTCAAATCTCTAAATGACAGAGAAACAGGGGAAGAGATCCAATCATCAACTGTCAAAATGTAGATCATATGTGTTACCTATATTCAAAATCTGGTACCCCACTAACCTTTGGTATTGTCCGCACTAAGCTTGTTCATTGTAAAAAAAAAACGCAACTGATTTTCATTTTTTTCGATAATATAATTTTAGTTCATCAGCTTATAGTTGGTCCTACAAATAGATGAAAAGAACATGTATGCACATATTAGTAGCTGATACAGGCCATGTTATGGTCTTTATTTATCATATCCTTCTTATCAAAGGAACCGAAATCCAATCTAAGCAAAATATCTAAACCGTCACAATAACATGAAACCTGGTTCCCTACAAAGTACAATTTAACTCCATATAGATACATCACGTCACAAATGAAACTAACCTCTATATGTTGTTCAGAGTGCTTGGCCATAACAATGTCAGGCCACAAATAGAAAGTCACATAAGAAAATGTATCGCCGATATTAAATAAAGTCATGATATGAGAGAGAATATTCAAACCTGATTCAATATCAAAGGTATAATAAAGTCAGAAAACCATATCCAAAAGAATATGTCTTGTCCATGATAGTATAAAACAGGAATGTCCCACATAACTATGTGGCCAATGAGTAATGAAAATCAATGCGGCATCCCCAAGGCAAGCTAGCCGTAACGCCTTCAAAACTAACCTGTATCCTCGTAACGTCCGCATAATAGCAATCCGCGACCCGTGTTGCTTCGTTGCAATACCAACGAAGGTGTGTACATTGAAGAGAGCACGGATGTCTTCTTAAATTTGGTTGGTGTCGGCAATTTAGCCAATGCCGACCCTGAGTTTCAAACCCACAATTAGAATATTCTTATAGTAGAAAGAGAAAAGGGCCCACTACAAACATCGCGAACATGGCGCCATCTTAGAATAGTTCGTTTTCATATTACTCAGACCTGTTGTCCTATTGTCAGAGAACCTAAATATATTGGGCCAATGAGTGAAGCTCTTGTCGAATACTCTGATCTTTAGATTTAAATAAACCTAAATTGAAAAATCTTCTGTGTAGGTAATAAACCATCCTCAATGTATGGACAGAATAAGGTAACCAACGAGACTCTGAATGATATTACAAATGGACAATACACTAGCAAAAATATTACCTAAAAGACTGAGAATGATCCACAAAAGGGGCAAAACAATTAGAAATGTAATATGAATAAGTTATTTGCCACCTTTAAGGGAAGAAACACCGACATGGTTACCAGGCAAAATCAATGGTTTTTACAAATGTGGTCATTGTAATATGTGTGGTTTCACAATGCATAAAACCCTGGAATTTGAGTACAATGGAAGCGGACCACATAAAATTACCACCTTTATAAATTGTAACACCAAATTCACTGTGTATATTTTGGAATGCGAATGTGGCCAGATATACGTGGGAAGTACTATCAGGCCCTTGAAAGAACGCATTCAGGAACACATCCGTGCCCTGCGAAACAATGACACAATCTCACCAGTAGTCCGACACATGAACATCAAACATCCAGTAAGAGAAATTCCTTCGATTAAATACATTGGAATTTATCATACCCCTGTTAACCCTAGAGGAGGTAATAGAACATTGGAGCTAAGAAAAAATGAGGCGAAATGGATTATCAGGTTAAGAACTATAGAAATGGGGATGAATATTGATGATGAACTATATCATTTTTTACAATAATGTATACATGATTGTGGATTATAAGATATGTCTTCTTTTTATTACCAATACATCTCTTTGCAGGCTGATAATACATTGGGATCAGTGGTTTGTTGTGCCTATATGTTTAACTGATGTATACTCACATACTATGGTGATGGATGCCTCTCTTTGAGCGATATTGGATATCTCCTGTCTGTCCAATCACTTTTTATCATATATAACTTTCTATGATAATGTGCACATATTGGACTAATATGTATAGGATCTTTCTTCCAGTTCCTCCTTTCTCCTTCCTATCATTCGGAGTCTCGTTGGTTACCTTATTCTGTCCATACATTGAGGATGGTTTATTACCTACACAGAAGATTTTTCAATTTAGGTTTATTTAAATCTAAAGATCAGAGTATTCGATAAGAGCTTCACTCGTTGGCCCAATATACTTATATATATGCTGCCTGATGATTAGTATGTATCAATTAGGTTCTCTGACAATAGGACAACAGGTCTGAGTAATATGAAAATGAACTATTCTAAGATGGCCGCCATGTTCGCGATGTTTGAGGTGGGCCCTTTTCTCTTTCTCCTATAAGAATATTCTGATTGTGGGTTTGAAACTCAGGGTCGGCATTGGCTAAATTGCCGATACCAACCAGATTTAAGAAGACATCCGTGCTCTCTTCAATGCACACACCTTCGTTGGTATTGCAACGAAGCAACACGGGACGCGGATTGCTATTATGCGGACGTTACGAGGATAGAGGTTAGTTTTGAAGGCGTTACGGCTAGCTTGCCTTGGGGATGCCCCATTGATTTTCATTACTCATTGGCCACATAGTTATGTGGGACATTCCTGTTTTATACTATCATGGACAAGACATATTCTTTTGGATATGGTTTTCTGACTTTATTATACCTTTGAAATTGATTCAGGTTTGAATATTCTCTCTCATATCATGACTTTATTTAATATCGGCAATACATTTTCTTCTGTGACTTTCTATTTGTGGCCTGACATTGTTATGGCCAAGCACTCTGAACAACATATAGAGGTTAGTTTCATTTGTGACGTGATGTATCTATATGGAGTTAAATTGTACTTTGTAGGGAACCAGGTTTCATGTTATTGTGACGGTTTAGATATTTTGCTTAGATTGGATTACGGTTCCTTTGATAAGAATCCTGTATCAGCTACTAATATGTGCATACATGTTCTTTTCATCTATTTGTAGGACCAACTATAAGCTGATGAACTAAAATTATATTATCAAAAAAATGAAAATCAGTTGCGTTTTTTTTTACAATGAACAAGCTTAGTGCGGACAATACCAAAGGTTAGTGGGGTACCAGATTTTGAATATAGGTAACACATATGATCTGCATTTTGACAGTTGATGAATGGATCTCTTCCCCTGTTTCTCTGTCATTTAGAGATTTTAATATCATTTGGAGATACAAGTGGTAAATGGAGAGATTAAGGTACTTTCCCTTCAAAACTCTTTTTGGGGGTTACATAGGTCTCTCTTTTATACTTAAAAATAGTGACTCACCTTCACATTCATATCAAATTTCATCCCTATCACTCATACTTACTATATCATTTTATTAATCTCAAAGACTAATTTGGGATGTAGGTTCTCCATGGCACTTTTTCTATTTCCAACACACTTTTGGTGCAGGTTGACTAACTGTGATCCTTTCTTTAGTCTTTGGAGTTGTTTTTCAGATTTTGTATTTTTAAATTATTAATGTAATAGTTTTGAATTATGATTTATCAGCCTTGAAGAAGTCCAATGTGTGGACGAAACAAGTGTCGGCTGATGTTACATGTGGATTCGACAAAATATCATCCGGTCCTTTGACTCATAGTTTATTTCTGTGTTAGATTATGGACTTTTATTGTATCTATTTACATTATGGGGGTCATTACGACCTTGGCGGGCGGCTACCGCTGCCCGCCAGGTGGTAACCGCCGTGCGGCCGCTAATGTGGCCGCACTCGCGCGGCCCCCATTATGACATTCCCGCTGGGCCGGCGGGCGCAAACCAAGTTTGCGCCCGCCGGCCCAGCGGGGATGAGGCCGCAACATAGGAGCCGGCTCCTAATGGAGCCGGCGGTGTTGCGGCCGTGCGACGGGTGCAGTTGCATCCGTCGCGCTTTTCACTGTCTGCTATGCAGACAGTGAAAAGCTGGCCGGGGCCCTGTTAGGGGGCCGCTGCACGGCCCATGCCAGGGGCCCCAGGACACCCCTTACCGCCAGCCTCTTCCTGGCGGTGCAAACCGCCAGAAACATGCTGGCGGTAGGATGTCATAATCCCCAGGGCAGCGCTGCTGATCCAGGCGAGCAGAGCTGCTGTCATCACTGTGGGCCTCTTCTGTGGGGGGTCTGGATGTTGGTGGCACCTCCTCTCCAGTGACGTTATGTGACGGACCTGTGGGGATGTAAATGCAGTGCTATTGTTTCTGCGTGTGACATCTTGTGCATGGGTGTGTTGGCCTCTATGGTTATGAGTGCCCTTTCAGCTTTGCCTTGTGTGAGTAGTTATTTTGTGGACTAGGTGATTCTCTCTAGTGTGCATGCTGTGTTGATGGGTGTCTATGCAGGGCTGTGAGTGGTGTCCATGCATTGGTGGTGCATGCAGTGCTTGGTACTGGGATGGGTGGGTTGTGATGGTGGGGTGTATGTGAGGTGGTGGAGTGACGGAGGTAAGGGCATGCAGGTAGGGGGTGATAATTATAGAGATTTGACTTACCAGAGTCCAGTCCTTCTGCTACTCCTGCCAGGCCCTCGGGATACAGTATTGCCAAGACTTGCTCCTCCTGTGTTGTTAGTTGTGGGGGAGAAGGTGGGAGTCCACCGCCAGTCCTCTGTACTTCTATCTGGTGTCTTGCAACCACAGAACGCACCTTCCCTGTAAGTCATTCCACCTCTTCCTGATGTCATCCCTTGTTCTGGGGTGGTCACCGCCAACAGGCAGGCGGCAGACAATGTACCGCCCACCCTATCACAACTCACCAATCCGCCACCGATAAAAACACGGTGGAAACAGACTACGAACGGGAAAACGCTCACCTCTACACACTCCACGAGGAAGGAGGACAGCATGGAACCCGAATTAAACATCCTACCAGCTATTGTCTACCTGCTCATCTACCAGGAGTACGAACGCCGGCGCAGATGACAACGGTGAGTACTGCACCTACGACACAGGGGAGGGGGGAGGAGAAAAGCTTACGGGCACACACATACGCCATACACCCACCCCCCCACCCCAAATACCTACACCCCAATGCAGAGCAACAAGTCAGAGTGACACCCCCCAAACCCACCGGAATAATGCAAAGACACAATTAAAATGATCTATAAAATATATATATAATATAGCTCCATTGAAGTTATGGGAAATATGCAATATGAAAGATACAAAATAAGGAATGAACATAGTTAAAATTATATACAGAGGCAATAAGTCCTGCCCATTCTGTCAAAGTTCCATAGTCCGTGGGCCAATGTGCACAAACACATGGGCAAAGCCCACACACGAGACCAGATACCATTGGAGAGAACACTGCTGGGGCATCAGATGATAAAACTACAGGCACCTCAGGGGGAAGGGAAGGGGGGGCACCTCAGCCACATGAGTCCACGACGCCAGATCCACGAGGGGCCTCCATGCCCACTGTCCCATCCTGGGGAGTGCAAAGCCACAGTCTCTCAAGTCTCTACAGTGGGTGGCTTGCCCACTGTTCCATCCTGGGAAGTGCCAAGCCACAGTCCATCAGATGGATTACCGACCCCACTGTTAATGGAGGAGGCATGGTGCCCAGAGTGCTTCGTGAAGCCCTGCTCGACACAGAACCGGCACTGTCAATGGGCCAGCGGTGCTTGAGACGGCGTTGCCCAGCGGAGCGGTGCTTGAGATGAAGGGCCCAGCGGAGCGGTGCTTGAGACGGCGGTGGCCAGCGGAGCGGTGCTTGAGATGAAGGGCCCAGCAGAGCGGTGCTTGACAGGAAGGGCCCAGCGGAGCGGTGCTTGACAGGAAGGGCCCAGCGGAGCGGTGCTTGAGATGAAGGGCCCAGCGGAGCGGTGCTTGAGACGGCGGTGGCCAGCGGAGCGGTGCTTGAGACGGCGGTGGCCAGCGGAGCGGTGCTTGAGATGAAGGGCCCAGCGGAGCGGTGCTTGACAGGAAGGGCCCAGCGGAGCGGTGCTTGACTGGAAGGGCCCAGCGGAGCGGTGCTTGAGATGAAGGGCCCAGCGGAGCGGTGCTTGAGACGGCGGTGGCCAGCGGAGCGGTGCTTGAGATGAAGGGCCCAGCGGAGCGGTACTTGACAGGAAGGGCCCAGCGGAGCGGTGCTTGACAGGAAGGGCCCAGCGGAGCGGTGCTCGAGATGAAGGGCCCAGCGGAGCGGTGCTTGACAGGAAGGGCCCAGCTGAGCGGTGCTTGACAGGAAGGGCCCAGCGGAGCGGTGCTCGAGATGAAGGGCCCAGCGGAGCGGTTCTTGTCACGGCGGGCCCCTGTTCAGCGGTGCTTCTCACGGCGGGGCCCTGTTCAGCGGTTCTTGTCACGGCGGGCCCCTGTTCAGCGGTGCTTCTCACGGCGGGGCCCTGTTCAGCGGTTCTTGTCACGGCGGGCCCCTGTTCAGCGGTTCTTGTCACGGCGGGCCCCTGTTCAGCGGTGCTTCTCACGGCGGGGCCCTGTTCAGCGGTTCTTGTCACGGCGGGCCCCTGTTCAGCGGTGCTTCTCACGGCGGGCCCCTGTTCAGCGGTTCTTGTCACGGCGGGCCCCTGTTCAGCGGTGCTTCTCACGGCGGGGCCCTGTTCAGCGGTGCTTCTCACGGCGGGCCCCTGTTCAGCGGTTCTTGTCACGGCGGGCCCCTGTTCAGCGGTGCTTCTCACGGCGGGGCCCTGTTCAGCGGTTCTTGTCACGGCGGGGCCCTGTTCAGCAGTGCTTCTCACTACAGGGCCCTGTTCAGTGGTGCTTCTCACGGCGGGGCCCTGTTCAGCGGTTCTTGTCACGGCGGGGCCCTGTTCAGCGGTGCTTGTCCTGTGTTTCTAGGGAGCCAGACCTGGCCAAGACTTCCCGCTCAGTCGCCATCCGACCTTGCGGTCGCGGGCCCCTCCTGTGATGGAGTCCTGGGCCTGTGGGTGTCGTCCGTCACAGCCGGAATGGGGCTGGTGGGGCCCTCCTGGGCAGCTCGCCTGCTGCCTGACTTCTCCGCCCTGCTGCCCTTGCCCTCCTTCGCTGAAGCTCTGTGGCCCTTGCCTCCCTTTGATGATGTGGCAGGTGATAGGGCAAGGCTACTGTCCTTGGTGGCAGCCGTCTCAGGCTTGTCGTGCCGGCCCTTAGTTTTTTTTGTCCTCTTCCCAGGGGGTGGGCTGGCTGTCCCCTTGCTGCTGGCCGATGTTCCTGCCCTAGGAGCTGGTGGACTCCAATAGCCCTGCACTATGGTCATAGTAGATGCAGGGCTGGTGGTGGCTGAGGTGCTTTTTTGACTCTTACCAGATGGAGGGGGTGGGTCAGTGGTTGGAAAGAGGTCAAGGTTGGAAAGGAAAAGCACTTTGGAAGGACAGGGACGGGTAGGTGTAGTGGGTATGGGAGTGGAGGAAGAGGATGTGGTTGTAGGAGAGTCAAGTGTGCTGTCTTTGGGTGCAGGTGCTTGTGACGGAGGCTGTCGTGAGGTGGATGGCTGTTGGGTGGGTGGCTGCCTGCGTTTGCGTGGTTTGGAAGAGGGGGTGACAGACACATTGGGAGAGGACACAGGGGACGTGTAAATGGCAGTGGGGGTGGTGACTGCACGTGTGCGGACTGTAATGGAGGGTGTGCTGGTGATGGAAGTACTGGCTGATGGTGGTGTGCATGCAGGTGTGAGTGGAGACGTCACAGGGAGGGAGGAGGGAGATGAGGAGGTGGGGGACACAGAGGTGGTAGTGACTGTTGGCATGTCTGCATCTGGATGTTGCTTGGGTGAATGCTTGTGGGATCTGTGGTGCTTATGTCTGGATGAGCTGCCCTTGGGTGTAGAGGTGTGTGCAGGCTGGTCTGATGGTGTGGATGGGATAGGCAGAGGAACAGGAGACTGGGACTGGGTGGAGGGAGTCAGAAGAGGGAGGCTGGAGACAGGTACAATGGCTGCCGTCAGTGCTGAGGCCAGAGCGTTGAACGATCGCTGATGGGCAGCCTGACCCGAATGAATGCCCTCCAGGTATGCATTGCTCCGATGCACCTCCCTTCTACACCCTGGATGGCATTCAAAAGGGTAGACTGCCCAACAATGATGGTCCTGAGGAGGTCAATGACCTCCTCAATGAGGGCAGCAGGGGTAACTGGAGCAGGGCCTGATGTGCCTGGGGCGAAGGAGATGCCCGCCTCCCTGGGCGAGCGGGCACGGAGCGAAGGCTGAGGGGCTGCTGGGAGGGCGGGGCTGGTGCGCTGGGTGGCGGCTGTACCTGTTGTGGCGGTGGGCACAGATGTTGCCGCCACCGCAAGGGAGCTCCCTTCCAAGGACGTGTCGGTGTCGCTGACGTCTCCACGGGTCCCCATTGTGGAGCTCCACTCGCCCTCCGTCTCACTGGTGTACTCGGAGTCTGTTGCATGGCCCTCCGGGGCCATGTGAGATGCAGCTCCCTCGTGCGCCGATGCCACTTCTCCTCCGCCTGATGATGCTAATGCACACATGAACAGGAAGACAAAGCAAATGGGGGGGGGGAGAAATGAAGACAGGTTGAGTGCATGCATTGGCAACACCGTTGTTGGAGTGGACAGACACAGAAGCCCCTGCACTAGGCCACGCAATTGGGGTACACTACTCAGTTATTGTGACTAGGCCTACAGGTCTATGGACGACAAATGCACACATGGGTGAGGCCGGACCATGGATAGCTGTACTTGGCACCCTACAGAGGTGGGGGGCGGGGGCACAGGGCCATGCCTAACGGAGGGGCCTAGCCTACAGAATGCGCCCTGGCCTAGAGATAGCCACAGCCCTCCTCCCCCACCCAGACACCTTCACTGCGCACAAAGATAGCAGAATGTGCTGATACTCACCCCCTTGTGTCTGCTGTGATGTCCTCACGCGCCCATCCAAATCGGGGTAGGCCACCGCCAGGATCCGGGACATCAGGAGGGTCAATTGGCGGCTGGCACCCCTCCTACGTTGGGAGGCCATCCCCAGCAGAGACTCGGCGGTCTTTCTGGTCCAGCGGCGGATGTCCTCCCTCCTCTTTCGGCAGTGGGTGCCCCGTCTGTTGTGGACCCCCAGGGCCCGGACGTCCTTGGCGATGGCACACCAAATGTCGATCTTCTGATGGGCGCTGACCTATGTGACAAGTACAGGGTGGTAAAGGAAATCTCATCAGTTTTCTGCCTGGTCAATGTGAGTGGCCCCCCCCTCCCCAACCTTGCCATGTGGCACATGCTCTCATCTTTCGTGCGTTGCACTCCTCATTCGCTCCCCTCCCCACCATCTTACATACACCCCACTCAACACAGTCATAGCCCATTCAACGTGCACCCTGTGTACTAACCTGTTGGTCTGGAGGACCGTGGAGTAGCGCATACTGGGGGAGGACCCCATCAACAAGTTTCTCCAATTCTTCGGAAGTGAAGGCAGGGGCCCTTTCCCCAGTCGCAGCAGCCATTGTATCTCCCAGACCGAGGTCACAGCAGCACTTGCAGTATTGGTCCTCTCCTGTGGATGATCAGGTCTCGAGTGATTAATCAGATAGAAAATGGCGGTCACGCCCGCGGCGGTGCTTACGGCCGCGGTGCTTACCGCGACCGCAGGCGCCCATCCTCATTGGCTACTGAAACCCATAGGGTGCAATGTTAACCAATGCGGCTTAGCACCGCGGTCTTCGACCGCCTACCGCCATGGTGTGCCACGCCAGCGCATTGACCTCACATCCCACTGTCACACTTCACAGGTCAGGCAGCCGCCATTTCAAGGGCCCACATGGCATAATTTCTACTGCGTCACACAGGCCTAGGCCTTGCATTGCCACTCATACAAGCCTTTCAATGCATAGCGATTCGTGTACTGTGCAAGCTGTGTGAACGAACCTGTGGGTTGTTTGACTCTGTGCTCCACGTTGTCCTTCCTAGGCACCGTCCGCTGGGACTTGCGAGGAGAAGGATGAATCCTCCCGTGTACCGACCGCTGGTGGACCTGTCGACAATGGAAGAACGACATATCATACTTACATACAGGCTTGACAGAGCAACTATACATGAACTATGTGCCCAGCTGGAGCCAGACCTGATGTCCCCCATCCGCCAACCCACAGGGATTCCCCCTCTGGTGCAGGTTCTGTCAGTACTCCATTTTTTGGCAAGTGGGTCTTTTCAGACAACAGTGGCCATATCATCTGGGATGTCTCAGCCTATGTTTTCTAAGGTTTTGTCCAGAGTGTTGTCTGCCCTGATGAAATACATGCGGAGCTACATTATTTTCCCTGAGGTGGGCGATTTGGCTACAGTGAAGGGTGATTTCTATGCCCTTGGACATATCCCCAACATCATTGGTGCCATTGATGGGACCCATGTGGCTTTGGTTCCCCCCAAAGAAAGTGAGCAGCTGTACAGAAAAAGAAAAAGTTATCATTCGATGAATGTCCAGGTGGTCTGTTTGGCTGACCAGCACATCTCCCATGTAAATGCTAAGTACTCTGGGTCAGTGCATGACGCGTATGTCATGCGAAATAGCAGCATCCCTTATGTGATGGAACAGCTACAGAGACACCGTGTGTGGCTAATTGGTGACCTTCGGGGTCCTGAAGACCAGGTTTAGGTGCCTGCATATGACAGGGGGATCCCTAATGTACTCACCAAAGAAGGTGTGCCATATCATCGTGGCCTGCTGTTTGCTTCACAATCTTGCTTTGCGACGCCAGGTGCCTTTTCTGCAGGAGGATGGTCCAGATGGTGGTGTTGTAGCAGCTGTGGAGCCTGTGGAGAGTGAAGAGGAGGAAGACGACGGGGACAACACGGACAACAGGGATACAGTCATACAACAATATTTTCAGTAGCACACAGGTAAGAATCACCCATGCCATTTTACATTTACTTAAGGCCTCATGCGTCTCCACTGTCTGTGTTTCCCCCCAGTTCCTGTTAACTGATTAGTGACTTTCCCTTCCCTTTTCAGAGCTGTATGACCCACTGCGTGACTTCTGCTTTGTTTGCCCATGGACTAAAGCTTATTGAAATTGGTATGTTGTCATCACAAAGTAACTGGACATTATTGCACCGTTATGTGTAATACATTTGTTAAGAATACAAGCAGACTCCTGTTATTTTAAGTGCAATAAGTGATTTATTTTAAGTGCTACATATAGGTACATGATTGTAAAACGGTGATGGGTGGGGGTGGAGTAATGTCCATGGCAGAGTCCAGTTCTCAGTCACACAGGTGCATTGTCCATATGCCTGTGGAAGGATGGAGCAGGGGCAGTTAAAGGTTGGACAGGGTGACAATGTGGGACAGTGGGATGACATCAGGGGGTATCTTATGCTGGTGGGGGTCTTGCAATCCTACTCTGTCTTCTTGTGAGATCTCAGGTTCCGCTTGCGGGGTGGTTCTTCTTCTGCAGGAGGTGGGGTTCTGGTGGCCTGTTGTTGTGTGGGGGCCTCCTGTCCACTAGCGCCGGCGGAGGTGGTAGGCTGTTCCTGGCCTGGGCTAGTGACAGGGGCCCTTTGGGGTGCCACATGGTCACGCAATGTGGTGACTATCTGGTTAAGGGCCACGACGATGGTCCCCATTGCGGAACCGATGTTCCTCAGTTCCTTTCTGAACCCCATGTACCGTTCCTCCTGCAGTGCCTGGATCTCCTGGAACCTGGCCAGTACCGTCGCCATCGTCTCCTGGGAGTGGTGGTAAGCTCCCATGATGGAGGAGAGGGCCTCTTGGAGAGTCGGTTCCCTGGGCCTGTCCCCCCCCTGTCGCACAGCAGCCCTCCCAGTTCCCCTGTGTTCCTGGGCCTCTTTCCCCTGGACGGTGTGCCCACTACCACTGCCCCCAGGTCCCTGTGGTTGTTGGGGTGGTGGGTCAACCTGGGTGCCCTGTAGTGGGGGACACACCGCTGATTGATGTGTCCTGGAGACAGGGGCATGGCGCCGCTGGGTGGGAGCTGTGCTGGTGTTCCCAGAGGGGGTTGGGTCTGGTGTAGCCTGTGGCTGTCTGTGGGGAACCGACTGTCCAGAGGTCCCCGATGGGCCGGGCTGGTCATCTGGGTCCAGGGAGACAGAGCTGCTGTCATCGCTGGGGGCCTCTTCTGGGGGTGGGATGGACATCTCTGTACCCTCCGTGGCGGTGTGGTGGCGTTCGGGTCCTGCAGGGGTATAAAGGTATGGTTATTGCTTCTGTGTGTGGCATTTCGTGTGATGGGTGGGTGTCCGTGTACCCAAGTGCAGGCATTCCCTTGTGGGGGCTTTTGTGAGGGTGGCTTGTGGGGGTGATGTGTGTGTGCAGTGGGCATGCTTTGGTGATGGGTGTCCATGCTTTGTGGTCGCATGCAGGGCTTGGTGTTTGGATGGGTGGGTTGTGATGGTGAGCCATTTGCAAGGAGTTGGTGTGATGGGGGTGGGGGTGAGGGTGGGGGTATGATTTGGCATGCAGGTGGGGTGGGGGTGGGAAGCAGTAGTGAAGATTTGACTTACCAGAGTCCATTCCTCCGCCTACTCCTGCGAGGCCCTCAGGATGCAGGATGTGCAAGACTTCCTCCTATCATGCTGTAAATTCTGGGGGAGTAGGTGGGGTCCGCCGCCAGTCTTCTGCACCGCAATGTTGTGCCTTGATACCATGGAACGCACCTTCCCCCGTAGGTCGTTCCAGCGCTTCCTTATGTCATCCCGATTGCGTGGATGCTGTCCCACCGCGTTGACCCAGTCCACTATACTTTGCCATAGCTCCATCTTCCTGGCAATTGTGGTGTGCTGCACCTGTGCCCCGAAGAGCTGGGGCTCTACACGGACTATTTCCTCCACCATGACCCTGAGTTCTGCGTCAGTGAACCTGGGGTGTCTTTGGGGTGCCATGGGGTGGTGTGGATGAGGTGTGGGGTGGCGTTTGTGGTGATGAGTGTGGTGCGTGTGGTGGTGTGTGGTGTTTGGTGCGTGGATTCTGTGTGGGTGATGGTGTTGTGTGCCTCTGTGTTGTGGGATTGTCTATTCTGTGCTCTCTCTCTAGCCTTCGTCAATAATTTCAGGTCGTAGGGGTTTGTGGGTGATGTGGGTGTGTGTTTTATATTGTGTTGGGTGTGTGGGAGTGGTGTTAGTATGTGTATCAGGTGTGTGTGTTTCAAAATGACCAATGTGGCTGAGTTTTCTATGTGTGTGTGTATTTTGACCGCAGCGGTGTGTACCGCCAATGGAATACCGCGTTTGAAAGACCGCTGTGTGGATTTGTGGGTTGGAATGGTATGGGCGTATTTCTGTTGGCGTGACGGTGGAGGTTTGGTCATCGCCCTTTTTTCGCTGACCTTTGGTGTGGCGGACTTTTGTGAATGTCGGGTTTTTGGCGGTTTGCAAGTTGCGGGTCAGAATGACCGTGGCGGTTTACCGCGGCCGCAGCGGTGTTATGGCGGTCTTCTGACCGGCGGTAAGCGCCTTTTACCGCCGAGGTCAGAATGACCCCCTTTGTTTCTTATATTGTTTTGTTGAATACAATCTAAACATTACACATCCAAAGACTGGTGTTGTATTTCTTTTCTCAATTTGTCCCATTTGCATCATACATTTTTAAAAGTTACAATTAAAAATATTGTTTATGCATAAATACATTACATCTAATGTAATGCTTTTCACATTTTATAAAAATTACACAAAAATTACAAAATTGACACATCAATATGTATTATTTTATTAAATTGGATAAAATAATTGTTTTTCATATATTCCATATGCAATAGAACCCATGCATAAGATCAATACTTCAGGCTATATTTTCACATACAGTGCCATACCTTCCCACCATAAAAGAACGAGATATAACCTAACTATTTATATTAAAAGGGCATACTATCATTGTTTTATTTCATCAGCTGGAGCCAGATCTTCTGCCTCACAATGGGAATCCCACAGCAATAACACCAATAGTGAAAATATTGGCAGTACTCCATTTTGTGGCCACAGGATCATCTGATGGAATGTCAAAACCTACTTTCAGTGGTGTGCTGCAAGACATTCTTTCCTCAATGATGAGGCATATCAACAGCTGCATACAGTCACCCTCAAATGAGGATTTTCCTAATGTGAAGGGAGGTTTTTATGCTTTGGGTCGCCTGACACATGTAGTATGGGTGAAAAGTGATGGCACATATATTGCCCTGGTGCTACCACAAAACAGAGAACTAGTCTACCACGATCAAAAACACTTTCATTCAATCAATGTGCAAGTTGTGTGCTTACCAGATTTGTACATCACTAGCTCTTCAATAGTATTGAAAACAGTATTCCAGAACACTCCACCATCTGGGCAGCCCCAGGCCGATTGCAGAAAGCTGGCATATGGCACCAAGCATTGGACGCAGAAGGCCCATTCTATGTAGCCACTATGGAGTGTGATAAAGCGTATGTAAGAATTTAAAGTGCGCTAGGCAGAGCTGGTAGTTGGGCGATAGAGCACAAGCCTGAGCGCAACAGAAGGGCAATTCCTTTTCGGTATTGTCAAGAGCATCTTCTCATGCCTGCCGGGTACCTGGGACCCGCACTGGAGCCATTTCTTGCAAATGGGAGTATAGTCTAGTAATGAGCCTTCGCAGGGATGGATTTGTCAAGAAAGCCTCAAGTGCTTTGAATATTTGAGGCACCACAGGGAATGAGCGGTGAAGTCCACATAGCACCGCTGTTAGCTGACAGTATGAAAATTTGTCTAGTAAGGAGGTGTCAGGGCCCAGTAGTGCCTGTTGAGAGGTGATAAAGGTACCCTCTGGATAAATGCCACCTATAGTTGTGAGGTTTAGCTTTCGCACCCTGTTGCTTGTGCCAGTGTTTTGTGTGATGGGTAAAACAGGATAGCCTGTTAGTGGAATAGAAGGGCTACAAAAGGCAATCCAACCAGACCCACTTTCAAAGCTCATTCCATGCCCAGACAGTGCAGCCCACAGTGTCAATCAATCCCCATGGACATTTCGGAGTTTGGTAAAGCACCAATCGGAGGGGGCTAGGAACAGTGTGGTCATGTTTGTGTGAGCCAGAAACTGGGTAGGATATAGCCAACAGTGTGCGAATTGCACTTGCACGCAATATAGTAGTAGAGGTCCATTGCCATAGCACATAGGGAGATCCTTGGTGCATTCCGTGGGTCACAGAGAAAGGAGAGGAAATGGGTCTATTAATGTGAAGGCAGGCAACAGGGCTTGTATAAAGGAGGCGGATGAGTTTGA
This sequence comes from Pleurodeles waltl, assembly GCF_031143425.1. Lineage (NCBI taxonomy): Eukaryota > Metazoa > Chordata > Amphibia > Caudata > Salamandridae > Pleurodeles > Pleurodeles waltl. The sequence continues at coordinate 644,279,842 of NC_090438.1, forward strand.
ACAATCTTGGGCTGATATTTAGCCACGCCAACAGCAAAAAAAGGTATGGCCAATCCAATGAATTAAAGGCCTTAGTGGTATCTAAGAAAACTGCAACTACACAAAGTCTAGGTTTGATTGTATGCAGGAGAGTGAAAAATGTTTGGAGAGATTTTTTGGGATGTAGAACACCTGGGAATGACTGGTCTGGCCTAACTATGAGTGGGAGCAGTCTGGAGGCAATCATATTGGTGAGGATTTTATTATCTATGTTATTCATGGAGCGTGGTCAGTAGGATTCACACTTCTGTAGATCCTTGTCAGGTTTTAAAATTGTAATGATCGGAGCTTCGTGAAAGGAGAGTGGCAGTACACCTCTCGCCAGGGATTCCTCGAACATGGTGAGGAGATGAGGGGCTAAGAGGGGACCAAACTCTTTATAAAATGCAGCAGTGAGTCGTCAAAGCCTGGGGCCTTATCCACAGGGAGAGCAGTAATCACTTGGACATCGTCCTCTAACATGAAGGGCTCATCCAGGAATCTATAGTGGCCATCCTCAAACCAAAGAAGTTGCAGCGACTCAAAGAATGAATTTAAATCTGATGGCATAGAAGATGGGTTGTCTGGTACAGGGAAGAGTAGAAATGAGTCATTTCCCATTGTACAGCTACCAGACCTGCCACCACTTCACCATGCTCAGTTTTTAACTCTGCAATGTGATCATTAGTTCAAGGCTTGTGCAGCATATTTACAAGTGTTGCTACCTCCCACACCGTATCACCGGGCTCAGGTGACTTTACTCATATGTTGTGTGCACTGCTTCCTCAAATTCATTCAACTTGATGGGAATTCTGGCCAGTGTGAGTCCATTAAAAACTGAAGCTCTAGTGCCCTGATCTCAGCCTCAAGTGTGTCAGGTTCCTTTGCAACATGCGCAGCACCCAGACTGTTTGGCAAAAAAATAAACCTTGGATTACAATTTTGAACACCTCCCATAAGGTAGTGTATGAATTCACTGTCCCTTAATTATGTGCCAAGTATTCCACTATCCTTGTCCACACTTCTTGAAGCACTTGATCGTGCAGGGCATCCGATGGCAGGTGTATTGTGAAAGCTCGAGACTTGAAGTCTGGAGGGGCAAGTCAAAGAAGGACAGGGGCATGGTCTGTCAGGGTATGTGGCATGTGGATAACCTCACTGGTCCATGCATCTACATCTTGTGTAGCCAGCCAGAAATATGCATTGGACAAAGTAAGGCAGATAATGGCACCACAAGTTCCCTCTCCACTACTTATATGACAGGCTCTCCATAAGTCAATTAGGTTAATGGTGCCATAGCGCAGATTTTCAAGCTGAATCAATTGGGTCATTACATGCTCGTAGAGGGCAGAAGTGTGTTCCTGCATTAGTGTTTTCATGTCAATTTGTTGGGGGTTTTTGATGACAGAACAGAAGACCAAAAGTGTAAAACAGTCAAACATGATACTCTAACACTGGCACTGCCCACCACCCTCTTCAGTCCCCCAATCAAACCGAAAGTATCTTCCCAACCCTAAACCAGGCAGAAAATGCCAGAAACGAAGAATATCTGTAGACCATAGACTCATCCCACAGGGGCATCTAGAAGACCAGCCCTCACCTAGCTGAGAAGAAGCTTGGGACCTGGGTAGAAATCACAGTTTAGAGTCATGACCACTGGCATATGGGGTGATTGAACATGTATATGGTGCAATCCTAACAATCCGGGGGTTCTTAGTCACATGTTGTCGGCTACAGCAAGGTCAGATGTCAGGTGATGTCAACAGCTCTGGCAGCTGGGCGGCAACTAAGAAATTGACATGCCAGGGCCTAATCATTATCTCCTAGGGGACAATGCTTTGTATGGGTGGAGTCTGTGTGTGGGGTAGTTACCGTCAGCGGAATATTTTTTATAAAGTTAGCGGCTGCCCTAGGGGTAAAGTACCTGGTCTTGCCAGAATGGAAGATTCTCAGCTTTGCTGGGTACAGTAAGGATTTTTCTTGCATCCGTCTTGAAGAGGAATCACTTGACTGGCCGAAAATCTCTCAGATCCGCATGCAAACAACTGTGAAGTCCAGATAAAAGGACGTGGTCAGGCCCTGGTAGATGAGGGATTGTTGGTCTCTTGTGAGTCGCAGCGCAGTGTCACTGTCCCTGTTGTTTAATAGATGGGAAATTGTGGGTTGGGCCGGAGTTCTAGGTAGAGGGCTCAGGCCCAAGGATCTGTGTGCTGTCTCCATGGTCAGCATGACAGAGAGCGACTCACTGAAAAGGGCTGGGAACATTGCCTCCTCGTAATCCTCCATGTGGCCCATTGCGGTTGACTCTGCAACTTCCATGATCCTTAAGTTGTTCCGTCATCAGCGCGCTTCATTTTTTTTTGTTTTGGATGACTTTTAGAACTTTTTCCTCTGGAGCAATTTCTCGCTCACTTGTGCCTAGTCATCTTCAAGCATGGACGTGCAGCTCTCCAGTTGGGTTATTCATTCACTGTGGCCATCAACCCTTTCCTTGAGTTGATCAAATCGACTAATTAACAGATCAATCTTGGTGTCCATGGCAGTTAGGCTGTATTTTAAGTCTAGAAACATTGCACATATGGCTGACCCAGTTGGAGAGTTCTCTTTGCTGCCCAAGCACAGTGAGTCATCCTCTAAGGACGTTTCCGCCGTGCATATCTTTAGGCGCTGTTCTAATGTGGGTTTTTAGACCCGCCAGCTCTTGGCATGGTCTCCCTGTATTTTTTTGTTTTTGACTCCCTGGTCTTGGATCATGTGCTGTAATTCATTTTTGCTTACTTTAATAATAATCAGTCTAAAGTGCAAGTGCTCTCTGTATAAAAGATATTGGTAATTGATTTTCCATAATTGGCACAATTGATTTACTGGTAAGTCCCTACTAAAGTGCACTATGGATGCCCAGGGCGTGTAAATCAAATGCTTCTAGTGGGCCTGAAGCACTGATTGTACCACCTACATGAGTATTCCTGTAAGCATGTCTCAGACCTGCGACTGTAGTGTCTGTGTGTGCTGTTTTGCATTGCCGATTCGACCTGGCAAGTGTACTCACTTGCCAGGCCCAAACCTTCCCTTTTACTACATGTACGTCACCCCTAAGATGGGACCTAAGTAGCCCCCTGGGCAGGGTGCAGTGAATTTAAAAGGTAGACCATGTACAGGTGTGTTTTACATGTCCTGATAGTGAAATACTGTCAAGTTTGTTTTTCAGCATTGAAAGGCCTATCTCTCCCATAGGTTAACATGGAGGCTGTCTTTAAATATCTTTTAAGTGCAGCTTCTCAATGGGAGAGATATGGATTTTGGTTTCTCTGTACTCACAATTTAAAATACATCTGGTGGTAGACTTTTTAGATTGTTTGTTGAAAATGCCACAAAGTGGACATTTTCTTGCTTAACCATTTTTTGTCTCAGCCTGCCTTTGGAATCCACATCTGGGTCAGACTGACAGTTGGGCTGTTTGTGAATTCCCTCTGGACGGTGACACAAAGGGAGCTGAGGAGTGTCCTGCATATCCTGATGAGTCTCCTGGGCTAGCGTGGGGAGGGAGGAGCTGACACTTATACCTCAAAGAGCTGTGCCTGTCCTTCCACAGTGCAGACTCCAACCCACTTGAGTATGTCTGGGGCCAGACCTGGGCAAGGCAGGATCTTGTGAACACCAGAGACTTTCCTTTGAAGTTTGCCTCCTTCAAAGGCAGAAAGAAGTATAAGTAGTGGACCCAAAACCGCAGACTTTAGTTTAATTCCGGATCAAGATGAACCTCTACCAAGGCAGAGAGCTTGATGCTTGAGGAGGACCTGCCATTCTGCCTGCTGCTTTGCTCTGCTGGCCTGCTGCTTCTGCCTAAGAGGGAGAGGTGCAGCTTGTGAAGTGTCTCTAAGGGCTTGGACTGAGCTTACCTCCTGCTTAGAAGTCTCAGGGTCAGCCAAGACTTCACCTACTAGCCTCTGGGTTCACTTGCTGTGGATCCTAACTCGCCAAGTGTGCCTACTCCAGTCTCTGTGCTCCAGGGAGGGAAAGCTGGTTGAAAAACAAGAAAAAACAGTTACACTGACTCCAGATGATGCCAGGACTGATGCTGCTGTCTGACTCCGTGACACCACCTGTAACAAAGCAGTGGCGTGCGACGACCCTGCCTGACATCACAGGCCTGACGCCACCACAGCCCTGCTGACATCCCATGGCTTTGTGAGTCCCAAGTGCTGGGTCACCCAACTTCACCGTGGCACCTGGAACCCCGTGAGGTCCTCCCACCGCGTGTTGACCCATGAGACATCGACCCCGCTGGAGCATATGGAACAGATACTGCGCACTGACACTGCATCACCTTCCCTGCTCTGCAGTGAGGAACTGATGCCGTATTGGATCCAGCAACGCCTCACCTCCCCAACCCCCTGCACCGGCTGGTTTCTTCGTTACCAAAGGTACTGTACCTTGGGGTCCATGTGACTCCATGACGGTGCCATTGGCATCTGACTGTTGATAACAACTCAGTCACAATGCCATGATAACACTAAATTGAAGCGTTTGTGTTTCTAAGCACAATATTGAAGTTTAAAGTTTGAAAATTCATAACTTTTGCTTGTGTATGTTGGATTTTTGTCTTTCTGATCTTGTTTTGCTCAGATAAATATTGGCAATTTTCTAAACTGATGTTGAATGTTTTTCTGGTGTTTTCACTGTGTTGCTGTATGTGTTGGTACAAATACTTTACACATGACCTCTGGAATAAACCTGACTGCTTGTGCCAAGCTACCAACGGAACGAGCAGAGGTTATCCTAGGCATGTATCTCCCTCACCCTGACTAGAGTGAGGGTCCATGCTTGGACAGAGTATAAACTGACTGCCAACCAGAGAACCCATTTCTAACAGTGGACTTTAATGGCTTTGCATCTGTTTTCCACATCATGTAGATGGTTGATGAGGCCAGATGTGCACTTCTAGTGGAGATGGTGCCGGTCAGGCAGGTACAGTGAGTGACCTCCCCAGGCTGTTTCAAGCCTCACCCCCCGAAGTGGTCAAGGGGGCACAAGCAGACCACAGGGGCACAAATCATTCCCTTCCTTAGTTATGCCCTAGCTCCTAGGGTCAGGTCATATTGCGGCTGCAATCAGGGTGAGCTCCAGGTCTAGACAAAGGAGGACAGCTCCCACCACTTTCTACAGTCCGGAAGTGAGGGGCACAAGCAGGCTGGTAATCATCAAATTAAGTAAAACTGATTGCAGTCTCAAGTGTCCTATACTCACTCAGTGGGGGTCAGTAGCTCTCTCAGGTCATGATGTTAGGGAGCAGGTCCTCACCGCCCAGGCCATCAACAGAGTCTCGCTACAACAGCATTGTTTGGGAGGTTGGTCATCCCCGAGACTCCCCAATCACTCCCTCTCACACTTGAAACACAAGGAAGGGCTCAGGGTTGCCTCACCTCCACTGGCCTCTGAAGGGCAATGCAGGCTTCCTGTTGTATACATGACGGGTGCAGGTGGGCAACCAGTAAGCATGCACAGTCAAGAGATTCAGTCGGGCTCTACTGTGCTGACCAGTGTTGTAAAACGCAGCGCATCACATGTAGGGCTTCAGCAGCAATCAGCCTCAGCCCAGTGACCTGGCCTGCTCCAGTCCCAACCGCAGTCCAGGGCTTACCCTTGATTGTCTCTCCAGTGCTTCTGCAGTTGCTGCACAAGGGGGGGCCACACCTCCGACTTCAATCTCTGTGTCGGGCTGCACTGCTGCAGCCCAAAATCTCCGGCAAGCCGCAACAGAGGACTCCAGCAGCACATAGCTCCGTACATGCCCCTGCAGTCGCAGGCCATCAGTGGCACACAAAGACAAGCACACATCAGCACCTCCTCTTTGTTTCTCGGCAGGTGGGGGGTCCACAGCTTCAGTGTTGCTCAATCACTGTACCTCAGCCCTCTGGTGCTTAAGCTCCAGGAACACTGCTTTCTGCAGGGAGTGTGCAGCCTACTGCAGGTGTGGTCCACTCCTGTAAGTCTCTTGTCCTCACCTCTCCCAGCTGCTTGGGCGCCGTGGCAGATTTGTCACCCCAGTGCCCACTGCACCGCAGGAAGTTGGCGGGTGCAGATGTTGATATTCATGTCGGACAAATGCTGATTTTCAGTCCCCAGTCAGAGGAGCCTAACAGAGTTGTGGCCATCTTGCGGCCGGGCTCTCTAACGCCCCCCATCTTTTTTTATTTTTTGGCCACCATCCGTCTAGCGGAGACCATGTTTCTGCCAGAGTCATTACGAGGTTGCACACTGCCAACATAATTGCCACCATCGGACCACCAAAGAATACCAGGCAGAAACGAACAGTATGAAAGGAGACAAATAGTATAAAAGGATACACTCATTTCCAGGAAGCCATATCCATCTGGAGCCACCATGGAACCACTACTAGACGTCATCCCATTGCTCCTGCTCTCCGAAAGACAATGGAATAATCACCGTTGAGGAAGACAACCATAAGTACACACTATCAACTTTTACATATGTAAGATGTATTAATCACAACTGTTACATAGCATACCATAGGGAGGGGGTGCAAGGGCCATACTCACATGTAACAGTACAGTGACATACATACACATACAGCAACAAACACACCCACACATACACAGCATGCACAGAGTAGACAGCACACACACCACACGTCAAGGACACACGCTTATGCAAGGCAACACCACACAGGGCCAGTCCCACCAATTCACATATAACAAACAAACTTGTAACAACAACACCATAATCACACAAATATGTACACATGTCAAACACTCACAGCCGACACTGGCCAGGAACTCCACACACATACAACAGAATATACAACCATTTGTGATGAAACATACACAATTACATTGTCATACAACCTATTAATCAACATACAAATCAAACACAGTACACCGACTGTATTATGCCATGCACAATGCACGCCAACTTAAACAGGGCGAACACACAAAGCCACACAGCACTACAACAAACACATATCAACACTAACACAACACAACACCACAACCACAACAAATCAGCTACGTACACATACCCATCAAACAAAACAAACACAATCCCTGGGGGACAAGGCACTGCAAACAACCTCACAAACTGCTCAGACAATACTGAAACCATCAAGCAGCACATACACACAAATACTGTCACACAACCAATGTCAATTATGAACAACTCAAACCCAAGAGAGGAAAGGCTTGATGAAGATGGAAGGTTAAACCAACTGGTTGAGTTAACCTTTATGTGAAAAACATTATTTAGAAACAATGTCCAAGGTCATAGGCCAGTCCATAGCTGCTTCAAACAGCACCAAAGGCAAAACATGGTGCCCCACTTGACTCCTAACTGCCATCTAACCTCTACAGGCAGGGGCATCAAGGGGGCAGGCAGGCACCTAAGGAGTCCTTGGGGTGGTAGGGAGGGAGGTTTGGGCTAATGCTTGGGAGGGGGGTTTAAGCTTTGGCTTGTGAAGGGGGTTTCAGGCTTTTGCTTGGGAGGGGTGGACTTCTTCTTGGCAGGGGAGGGGCATGGATGCTGGCAGGGGGGTAAGGGAGGGCTTGGAGGTGGAAGGGATGGACTTGGGGAGGGAAAAATACCTTTTAGGGGTGTCACAGAGGAGGAGCAGTAGGGAAAATGTTAAACTGGAAAAGGAAAGTTTTCGTGAACACATGGGGACAGTCATCTAAAGGGTGTTTGGGTGTGGAGGGTGAGAGAGTGGTTGTATGATATGTCAGTGTGGATATTTTGTGTGGGTGTTTGAGGGAAGTGTGATTGTGGGTGGTGGGTGTCTGTGGGCATTTATGTTTCTTAGGCTGAGGGGGTGGAGGTGCTGAGGGATGCTGTGGTGGGTGGGTGGCTGTCTGTTGGGGTGGTGACTGCAGGTATGGTGGACATGCTGCATGTAGGCGTGTCAGTGGTTATGGTGTGTGGGGTGTAGTGACTGGTGTGGATGGCTGAGGGGCTGCTGGGGTGATGTCTGCAGGTAGTATAGGTGTGGTGGCTGGATCACTGAATGTTGGTGTGATGTTTGCAGGTGTTCCAGGTGTTGGGTCTGTGATGCTGGGAATGGTAGGGGTATCAAGGCAGGTTGTGACTGTTGCTGTGTCTGCAGGCGGATGTTGTCTGTGGCATGCCAGTGATGTGTCTTGTGGTGCTTATGTTTGTCTGCACTACCCTTGTATGCTGAGGTGGATGCATGCCTGTCTGTATGTGTTCTTTGGCTGGGTCAGGGAAGGGGGATTTGGACTGGGAAGAGGAAGTTGGAGGTAAGGAGGATGGTAGACAAAGGATGACTGGCTGCCGTCAGTGTGGAGGTCAGATCCTGAAATGATCTCTGTAGGCCTGCCAGTGCTGTGAATGCCCTCCAGGAAAGCATTGCTGTGTTGTATTTGAGTTGCCAGTCCCTGGATGGCATTCATCACTACTCACATGTGTATGTGTACTACCATACCAGACCCACAGAGATTGAACTCAGGAGGTCAATAGCCTCCTCACTGAGGGCAGCAGGGCTAAAAGGGGCTGGGGCAGAAGTGCCTGCAGCAAAGGAGATGCCCACCCTCTTGGAAGGGCAGGCACGGGCAACTGGGTGGGGAGCTACAGGGAGGACAGTGATAGAATGGGTAGTGGTGGACAGAGATGGTACTGAGGTGATCCCCCATGGTTCTGCTATCATTAGGGAGTGTCCTCTGGAGGAGGATTCTGAAGAAGATGTATTGGATCCGGTCTCCCCCTCGGCACTCCCCTCGCCCTCTAGGTCACTGAGTTCCTCACTGTTGTTTTTTTTACTGACTGGAGGTCCCATGGTCAGAAGCTTCCCCACTCAGCTGTGCCCCTTCTCCTTCGCAGGCCAGTGCTGATGCTGAAAAAGAGAAAGTTAGGTATGATCATCATATTCACAAAATAACACTTCCCTCATACAGTACACATAAGTCACATTGGCCCTCATTATGACATTGGAGGTAAGTCCCGCTTACCGCCATGCTGACTACCGTCAACATACTGCCGCTGCGACAGTCTCCCGCTACCCATATTATGAGACACACATAACAACCCGTCACTATACAGACACACATACAAGTCCGCCAGCCCAAAGATCAGTGATAAACTGTCGGTATCCAAACCCACACCATTACACCAACAGAACTACGCCCACATGATTATGACCCACGAATCACCACAGCACACATTCAACTATGGTAAACCATTGGCGGTACATTCAGCTGCGCTCAAAATACACACAAACTAACAAAACAACACTACATTGGACAATTCAAACTACACACACCTGACACACATACACACACCATATACACACATCCACACCACTATAAAACACACACATACATTACCCACAACCCTTTACGACTCAAAAAAATTGACAACTGAGAGAGACACAAAGAGCACCCACAGAACCAGAGCCACATAACACCATCACCCATACACCATCCACGCACCTTTCAGCACACCCCCAACACGTCACCCCACACACCCTCACACATACCACACACACTACACCCACGGCACCACAAAGACACCCCAGGTTCTCAGAGGAGGAGCTAAGAGTCATGGTGGAGGAAATCATCCGGGTAGAGCCACAGCTATTCAGATCACAGGTGCAGCGGACATCCATTGCTAGGAAGATGGAGCTATGGCGGGGAATCGTGGACAGGGTCAACACCATGGGACAGCACCCAAGAACAAGGATGACATCAGGAAGAGGTGGAACGACCTAAGGGGAAGGTGAGTTCAGTTGTTACAAGACACCAGATAGCTGTACAGAGGACTGGCGGTGGACCCCCACCTCCTTCCCCACAACTACCAACATGGAAGGAGCAAGTCTTGGCAATACTGCATCCTGAGGGCCTCGCAGGAGTAGCAGGAGGACTGAACTCTGGTAAGTCAATCTCTATTACTATCACCCTCCCCACCTGCATGCCATCACATACCCCCACCCCTACCTTCACCCCCATCACTCCACCACCTCAAATACACCTCACCATCACAACCCACCCATCCCAATACCAAGCCCTGCATGCACCTTCAATGCATGGACATCACTCACAGCCCTGGATGGACACCCATCACTAAAGCATGCACATTAGAGAGAATCACCTAGCCACAAAATCACTACTCACACAAGGCAAAGCTGACAGGGCAATCACAACCATACAGGGCAACACACCCATGCACAAGATGTCACATGCAGAAACAATAACACTGCATTTACATCCCCACAGGTCCCCCACACAACGTCACTGAGGAGAAGGTGCCAGCAACATCCAGTCCCCCCACAGAAGAGGACCACAGTGATGACAGCACCTCTGGTTGCCTGGATCTGGATGACCAACCTGGCCTATCAGGGATCTCTGGACAATTGGTTACCCAGGCACAGTCCCATACCACCACAGAGCCTCCCCCCTCAGGAAACACCACCACAGCATCCACCCAGCGGGCCCATACCGCAGTGTGTCCACCACTACAAGGACCCCAGGCAACCCCACAAACACAAGATGAACAGGGACCTGGGGTCAGTGGGCACATGGTTCAGGGGACAGAGGCACAGGATAACAGGGAAACTGGGAGGACTGCTGTGCGACAGGGGGAGGACAGGTCGAGGGAACCGACTCTCCAGGAGGCACTCACCAACATCCTGGGACCATATCACCATTCCCAGGAGATGATGGGCCAGATACTGGACAAGTTGCAGGAGACCCAGCGGCCGCAGGAGGGATAGTACCTGGGGATCAGGGAGGACCTAACAAAAATATACACCATCTTGGTCACCATTGCAGGGGTGCTGGCAGACATGGGCAAGACAATGAGGGAGGCAGTGGCACCACAACGGGCGCCTGACAGTAGCCAAACTGAGGAGCAACCTTCCACTTCCGCCGGCGCTAGTGGACAGGAGGCCCCGCCACAGGACCAAAAGGCAACCAGCACTCCACCCCCTGCAGAAGGAGAACCACCCAGAAAATGGTCCCTGTGATCCAGGCAGAAGACAGAGAACATTGGCAAGACCCCGCCAGGAAATAAGACTCTCCTGATTGTCACCCTTGTGTCCCACACTGTCAACCTGTCCACCTTGAACTGCCATTACTCCCCTTCCTAAGCCCCATTGGACAATGCACCTGTCATTCCAAGGGACTGGACTCTACCCTGAACTTCCTTCCACCTGCAGCCCAGCCCCTTGCACCACCCCCTTTACTTATGAGTACCTAAATAAACACCCTTGGAACAAATACCAATCTGGAGTCTGTCAAATGATTCAAATATGTATTAGTACAACATTATCAAAGCATTGCAAATCAAAAGTACAGTGAAATATACTTTAGGATGACCTCTGGTGGGCAGCAGTACACATAGCAGGAGCCAGAATGGGGCACACAGATCTGAAAATGGAGATGCCAAAGGTTACAGTCAGTGGCCATAGACATAGGGAAACAGGCTGCCTTGTACAATGTCCAACGGATAACTGAAATGTTAAGTGAAGTTACAGTGTCTTACCTGTGTGTCACTGGAAGTACTGCAGAATATTATTGGTTCTGTAGTCAACATCTTCTTCCTCTGTCTCCTCTTCCTCACTGTCCACAGGCTCCACCGCTGCCACAAGACCATCTCCTCAACCTCCTGCAGAAAAAGCACCTGGTGTTTCAAGGCCAGGTTGTGCAACATGTAACATGTAACGATGATCTGGCACACCTTCCTGGGTGATTAGTACAGGGATCCACTTGTCAGATGGAGGCACCGGAACCTGGCCTTTAGAATGCTGAATGTTACTTCTATAATCTTCCTTGTACGCCCATGTGCCTCATTGTAACGTTCCTCTGCCCTTGTCCTGGCATTCCTTGGGGTCAGTAGCCATGAGAGGTTGGGGTAACCAGAGTCACCTAAAAACGTTGAGGGACAAATTTTAGACACACACTAACCCTTAGGGACAACCCCATACCCAGACACCTACTCATACTGTGGTGGGACCTTTGGCTCGCCAATTAGCCACACCCGGTGCCTCTGGAGTTGTCCCATCACATATGGGATGCTGCTATTCCTCAAGATATAGGCGTCATGCACAGAGCCAGGAAATTTGGCATTCACATGGGAGATGTACTAGTCCGTCAAACACACCATCTGCACATTCATTGAGTGATAGCTTTTTCTATTCCTGTAAACTTGTTCAGTTCTCCGGGGGGGGGGACAAATACCACATGTGTACCATCAATAGCACCAATGTTGTTGGTGATATGTCCCAGGGCATAAAAGTCAGCTTTCACTGTGGCCAAATCCTCCGCCTGGGGGAACCCGATGTAGCTGTGCATGTTTTTCAGCAGGGCAGGCAACACCCTTGTCAACACGTTAGAGAACATTGGCTGAGACATCCCTGATGCCATGCCACTGTTGTTTGGAAGGAAGCACTTGCCAGGAAATAGAGCACTGGCAGGACCTGCACTAGAGGGGGGATACCTATAGGTTGGCGGATAGCAGACATCAGGTCTGGCTCCAATTGGGCACACAGTTCTTGGATTGTGGCACGATCAAGTCTGTAGGTAATGATAATGTGTTTGTCCTCCATTGCCCCTAGGTCCACCAGGGGTCTGTACACCGGAGGATACCACCATCTCATAATCTGCCTCAGTGGTTGAAGCCTATGGAAGAGAACGGTGAGCAGAGGGTCATATTCACACTTATATTGCACTAATGATGAATTGTTGACTTTACAGAAACAGTATGTGAACTCGAGAGTCCGTTGATGTGCCAATGTCTGCTGTGACGCAGTTAGGTGCCATGCCCTGTGCCCCCCTGAAATGGCAGCTGCCTGACCTGTGAGGAGGGACAAGTGGAAATTAGGTAATTGCGCTGGCATTGTGCGCCGTTGCGGTAGGTGGTCGATGACTGCAGTGCATATTCGCATTGGTTATCATTGGGCCCTATGGGTTCCAGGAGCCAATGGCAATGTACACCGGTGAAGGTACGCACCGCCGTGGACGTCACCATATGAATGGACATTAACCTTTTCATTTTTTCAAAAGAAAAAAAGTTTGTTGTTGGTTTTTATGTGATCTTATGACTTATGGATATGATGAGTCATATACTTCTTTTTTAATATATAGAAATGTATCATCATTAAAGATGTTAATGACCAAGAGAATGTTGACACCCATATGGAGACACCCCTTCCTATTTGCGAGTCGCATTCACAATTTGCGAGTCGGTAAGACTCGCAAATTGTGAATGAGCATCGCGATGAGCATTTTGCATGGCGCAAACTGCGATTTTTGCAGTTTGTACCATGCAAAATGCTTCCTACATCTGGCCCCACGTGTCCAGATTGGCACTCTTAATTTCTATGCACTAAAAACATTTAGGTAGTCATTACAACCCTGGCGGACGGTGTTAAAGCGGCGGTAAGACCGCCAACAGGCCGGTGGTAAAAATGTTGCAATTACGACCGTGGCGGAAACCGCCAACAAAGACAGCCACTTTAACACTCCGACCGCCACGGCTGTACAAACAAACAGCGCGGGTGTCACTGACAACAGACAGGCGGGAGACAATGTACCGCCCACACTATTATGACAGGCCAATTCGCCACCTTTTCTGGGGCGGATTCACAGCAGGTAAAAACACAGCGGACACAGGAATTTCGAAGGGAAAACACTCACCTCTACACACCCCACGAGGAAGGAGGACACCATGGACCCGGAACTCTAAATTCTACCTGAGATAGTCTTCCTGCTCCTCTACCAGGAGCACGAACGCTGGCGGCTAAGACCACGGTGAGTACTGCACCTACGACACAGGGGAGGGGGGAGGGAAAAAACAGGGACATACACCCCCACCCCCACCCTCACCTACTACAACACACACACTAATGCATATTTCTACATCACAGTTACACCCCCAACCCCCCTGGAAGAATGCAAAGACAATAGAAAATGAGTGTAACCATTGTAATATATTCAAATCAAGTAGGCAAAAATGTATATATATATACACCATTCACAAAATATATACCAAGCATAGTAGTCCAGGTAGTGCTCCAATTAAGTCTGTGGAACACTGGGCCCACACAAGATCCCCGACCATGACGGAGAGAACACTTGAGTGCACGACGCCAAATACACGAGGGGGCCACATGCCCACTGTTCAATCCTGGGGAGTGCAAAGTCACAGTCTCTCAAGTCTATACAGTGGGTGGGTTGCCCACTGTTCAATCCTGGGGAGTGCAAAGCCACAGTCTCTCAAGTCTCTACAGTGGGTGGGTTGCCCACTGCTTTATCCTGTGGAGTGCAAAGTCACAGTCTCTCAAGTCTCTACATTGAGTGGTTTGCCCACTGTTCACTCCTGGGGAGTGCAAAGCCACAGTCTCTCAAGTCTCTACAGTGGGTGGGTTACCCACTGTGCAATCCTGGGGAGTGCAAAGCCACAGTCTCTCAAGTCTCTACAGCGGGTGGGTTGCCCACTGTTCAATCCTGGGGAGTGCAAAGCCACAGTCTCTCAAGTGGATAACAGTCTCCACTGGTTCTGGAGGGAGCCTTGTGCACAGAGTGCTTCATCCTGCTAAGGACAGATGTAGTGGATGGATCTCTCCACTGGTTCTGGAGGGGGCATGGTGCCCAGAGTGCTTCATCCTGCTAAGGACAGATGTAGTGGATGGATCTCTCCACTGGTTCTGGAGGGGGCATGGTGCCCAGAGTGCTTCATCCAGCTAAGGACAGAGGTAGTGGATGGATCTCTCCACTAGTTCTGGAGGGGGCCTTGTGCCCAGAGTGCTTCATCCTGCTAAGGACAGAGGTAGTGGATGTATCTCTCCACTGGTTCTGGAGGGGGCATGGTGCCCAGAGTGCTTCATCCTGCTAAGGACAGAGGTAGTGGATAGATCTCTACACTGGTTCTGGAGCGGGCATGGTGCCCAGAGTGCTTCATTCTGCCTGTGATGGACTCAGTAGCGTCAGTGCCCTTGGCGCTCATGGACCAGTGGTGATTGAGGAGGCGGTGCCCTGTTCAGCCGTGCTTGAGACGGTGGTGCCCTGTTCAGCGGTGCTTGAGGCGGCGGTGCCCTGTTCAGCCGTACTTGAGGTGGCAGTGCCCTGTTCAGCGGTGCTTGAGACGGTGGTGCGGTATTCAGCGGTGCTTGAGATGGTGGTGCCCTGTTCAGCGGTGCTTGAGGTGGCGGTGCCCGGTTCAGCCGTACTTGAGGTGGCAGTGCCCTGTTCAGCGGTGCTTGAGACGGTGGTGCCCTGTTAAGTGGTGCTTGAGACAGCGGTGCCCTGTTCAGCGGTGCTTGAGACGGCGGTCTCCATTGCAGGGACTCAGCTGCTGGCGGTCCTTCATGGTCCAGCGGGTCTTGTGCTGGCAGTCCTTCATGGCCCAGCGGGGCTTGTGCTGGCGGTCCTTCATGGCCCAGCGGGGCTTGTGCTGGCGGTGGCCTCCTGGGCAGCTGGGCTGGTGCTGGCGGTGGCCTCCTGGGCAGCGGGGATGATGGCGGTGGCCTCCTGGGCAGCGGGGATGATGGCGGTGGCCTCCTGGGCAGCTGGGATGATGGCGGTCTTCTCCGCCAGGCTGCTCTTCCCAGACTTTCCGGGATTGTTGTGGCCCTTCCCCACCTTGGAAGTTGTCACAGCTGACTCCACACTCCCACCAGGACCCCT
This sequence comes from Pleurodeles waltl, assembly GCF_031143425.1. Lineage (NCBI taxonomy): Eukaryota > Metazoa > Chordata > Amphibia > Caudata > Salamandridae > Pleurodeles > Pleurodeles waltl. Next base: position 644,295,507 of record NC_090438.1, read on the forward strand.
GGGAGCGGCTTTGGTGGCTGGAGTCCTCCCCCTCTCCCGCCGGGCAGTGGCCAAATTCTGATGCTTCACAGGTGGGGGACTGTCTGTGCTGTGGCTCCGTGCCACACTGGCTGCCCTGGTGGCCGGTGCACTCCAGATTCCGGTGACTACAGGCACCACTGGTCCCGGGGATGTTGTGGCTGAGGTGCTAGTTCGGGACCTATGAGACGGACAGGGTGGAGGAGGTGTGGGAAAGAGGTCAAGGTTGGACAGGAAACGTTTTTTTGACACACTGGGACGGGTAGCTGGAGGGGGTTTGGGAGTGGAGGAAGAGGTTGTGGTTGTAGGAGGCGTTCGTTTGGTGACTTTGGGTGAAGGTGCATGCGCTGGAGGCTGTCGTGAGGTGGATGGCTGTTGGGTGGGTGTGTGCCTGTGTTTTTGTATCTTCGAAGGGGGTGTCACAGACACACTGGGAGAGGACAGAGGGGACGTGTGAATGGTAGTGGGGGTGGTGACTGCACGTGAGCGGGGTGTGGTGGTGGATGTGCTGGAGAGGGACGTAGTGGCTGTAGAGGTAGTGCATGCAGGTGTGAGTGTAGACGAGACAGGGAGGGAGGAGGGAGACGAGGAGGCGGGGGACACAGTGGAGGCAGTGGATGTTGGTGTGTCTGCATGTGTGTGATGCTTGCGTGAGTGCCTGTGGGATGTGTGGTGCTTATATTTGCCTGAGCTTCCCTTGAGTGTTGAGGTGTGTGCATGCTGGTCTAGAGGTGTGCTTGGGAAAGGCTGAGGTACAGGGGATTGGGTCGGGGTGGAGGAAGTTGGAGGGCGGAGGCTAGACACAGAGACAATCGCTGCCATCAGTGCTGAGGCCAGAGTCTGAAAAGCTTGCTGAAGGGTCTCCTGACCAGAATGAATGACCTCCAGGAATGCATTTGTTTGTTGCAACTGCCTTTCTACACCCTGGATGGCATTCAAAATGGTAGACTGCCCAACAGTGAGGGACCTGAGGAGGTCAACGGCCTCCTCACTGAGGGCAGCAGGGGTGACTGGGGCAGGGCCTGAGGGGCCTGGGGCGAAGGTGATGGACACCCTCCCGGGTGAGCAGGCACGGGGCGAAGGCTGAGGGGCTGCTGGGAGGGCGGTGCTGGAAGGGGGGGTGGCGGCTGTACCTATAGATGGGGGGGCAGAGATGTTGCTGCCACCACAAGAGAGCTCCCATCAGAGGACGAGTCCGTGTCACTGGTCTCAGCTCCTGTCCCCGCCGTGGAGCTCTCCTCGCACTCCGTCCCACTGGTGAACTCCGAGTCCGTAGTGTGGCCCTCCATGGCCATGTAGGATGCAGATCCCTCGTGCTCGGGTGCCACTGCTCCTCCGCCTGATGATGCTAATGCAAACAAGAACAGGGAGACCACAAAAAGGGGGGGGGAACGAAAGAAGAAAAACATGTTGAGTGCAGGAATTACCGCTACCGTTGGAGGACACGACAGACACAGAAGCCCCCTGCACTACGCCGCGCTCTTGGGCTCCACTGTTCAATTCCTGGGAAATGGCCTACAAGGCTATGGATGACATCTGCACACATAGATGACACAGGGGTATGACTAGGTGTACTTGGCACTCTACAGAGGTGGGGTGGGGTGCCACATGGAGAGACCTTGTCTACGGAACTCGCCCTGGCCTAGGGAAACCCACAGCCCACCTACCCCACCCAGACCCCTCCACTGTGCGCAATGTCAGCAGAATGCGAGTGTACTCACCCCCTGGTGTCTGCTGTGATGCCCTCAAGCGCCCATCCAACTCCGGGTACACCACCGCCAGGATCCTGAACATCAGGGGGTCATGGTACGACGGGCATCCCTCCCACGTTGGGAGGCCATCCCCAACTGAGCCTCCGCGGTCTTCTTGCTCCAGCGGCGAATGTCCTCCCATCTTTGACGGCAGTGGGTCCTCCGTCTGTGGTAGACCGCCAGGGTCCGGACGTCCTTGGCGATGGCACGCCAAATATCTTTTTTCTGGTGGGCGCTGACCTACATGATTTGTACAGGGGGAAGAGAAAGTAATTACCAACTGCACCGTCAAAGTGATTGGCCCCCATCCCTACCCTTGCCATGTGGCACATGCACTCACCGTTGTTTCATGCACGCAGTACTCTCCCCCCTTCCTTCTTACATCCACCCCACTCCACACAGGCATAGCCCATACAGCATGCTTCCAGTGTACTTACCTGTTTGTCTGGAGGACCGTAGAGTAGCGTGTACTGGGAGAGGACCGCTCCCCGAGTTTCTCCAACTCCTCCTATGTGAAGGCAGGGGCCCTTTCCCCAGACACTCGAGCCATTGTCTCTTCCAGACGAGGTCACAGCAGCACTTGCAGTGTAGGTCCTCTCCTGTCGAAGATCAGGTATCGAGTGATTGAACAGATAGAAAATGGCGGTCACATCCGCGGCGGTGCGTACCGTCACCGCCGGCGTACATCGTCATTGGCTCCTGGGACCCATAGGGTCCAATGTTAACCAATGCAGCATTGTGCCGCGGTCTTCGACCGCCTACTGCGACGGTGTACAACGCCAGAACATTTACCTCACATCCCATTGTCCCACTTTACAGGTCAGGCAGACGCCATTTCAGGGGCCCACATGGCTTCATTTTTAAGTGCGTCACACATACCTAGGCCTAGACTCAACACACATACAGGCCACTTTTTATGTATGAATGGTGTTCTGTGTAAGCTATGGGTACGTACCTCTGAGTTGTTTGACTCTGTGCTCGCTGTTGTCCTTCATAGGCACCGTCCGCTGGGACATGTGAGGAGATGGTGGCATCCTCCGGTGTACCGACCGTTGGTGGACCTGTCGACAATGGAGTAAAGACACGTGATCATCACATACAGGCTTGACCATGCCACAATCCAGGAACTCTGTACCCAGCTGGAGCCAGACCTGATGTCAGCTATCCGCCATCCCACAGGAATCCCCCCTCAAGTGCAGGGGCTGTCAGTGCTCCATTTCCTTGCAAGTGGGTCATTTCAAACAACAGTGACCATAGCATCAGGGATGTCCCAGCCTATGTTTTCCAACGTGTTGTCTGCCCTGCTGAAACACATGCGGAGCTACATCGTTTTTCCTCAAGTTGAGGATTTGCCTACAGTGAAAGGAGATTTCTATGCCCTGGGACATCTCCCCAACATCATAGGTGCCATTGATGGGACACATGTGGCTTTGGTCCCCCCCCACAGGAGTGAACAGGTGTACAGAAACCGGAAGAGTTATCATTCGAAGAATTTACAGATGGCATGTTTGGCTGACCAGTACATCTCCCATGTGAATGCCATGTTCCCTGGCTCAGTGCATGACGCTTACATCCTGCGGAATAGCAGCATCCCTTATGTGATGGGTCAACTCCAGAGGCACCGTGTGTGGCTATTAGGTGAGGACATGGAAACTAGTCAGTGGGAATGGTTGTCTGGGTCTGGGGATATCCCTCCAGGTTAGTGCGTGTCTAACAGTTGTCCCTCGCCATTTGCAGGTGACTCTGGTTACCCCAACCTGTCATGGCTACTGACCCCAGTGAGGAATCCAAGGACAAGGGCAGAGGAACACTACAATGAGGCACATGGGCGAACTAGGAGGGTGATCGAACGCACCTTCGGCCTCCTGAAGGCGAGGTTCAGGTGCCTCCATATGACAGGTGGATCCCTATTCTACTCACCAAAGAAGGTGTGCCAGATCATTGTGGCCTGCTGTATGCTTCACAACTTGGCTTTGCGACGACAGGTGCCCTTTCTGCAGGAGGATGGTCCAGATGGCGGTGTTGTTGCAGCTGTGGAGTCTGTGGACAGTGAAGACGAGGAAGCAGAGGAAGAAGACATGGACAACAGGGACTCAGTGATCCAGCAATATTTCCAGAGAGACACAGGTAAGAATACAAACCTGCCTACTACATGTACTTTAACACTACTACCTCTCTACTGTCCCACTGTGTGACATCTGCTTTGATTCCTCATGGACTATAGCTGTGTGACATAGGTATGTTGACATAACTAATGAAAGAGATTTTTGCCACAGTTATTGCTAATACAGTATTCCGAAATCACAGACAGACTCCAGATTGTTTTGTGCTTTAAGGGTGTTTATTTTAGTGCTCAATATTGGAGGGGGTAGCAAAATGGTGAGAGGTGATGGCGGAGGAATGTCCATGGCAGAGTCCAGTCTATTAGTCTCACATGTGCATTGCCCATATGGGAATAGGAAGTGGAGTTGGGGCAGTTTAAGTATGGACAGGGTGACAAAGTGGGACAGTAGGATGACAATCAGGGTGGTCTAATTTCTTGGCGGGGTCTTGGCATCGTTCTCTGTCTTGTTCCTGGATCTCAGGGTCCGTTCGTGAGGTGGTTCTCCCTCTGCAGGAGGTGGGGTGCTGGTGGGGTGGTCCTGTGGCGGTACCTCCTGTCCACTAGCGCCGGCGGAGGTGGTGGGCAGTTCATCATCCAGGCTAGTGTCAAGGGCCCCTTGTAGTGCCACAGTGTCCCTCCTGGTATTGAGTACTTCCTTTAGCACCCCTACGATGGTGCCCAGGGTGGAATTGATGGTTCTGAGTTCCTCCCTGACGCCCATATACTGTTCCTCCTGCAGGCGCTGGGTCTCCTGAAACTTGGCCAGTACCGTTGCCATCGTCTCCTGGGAGTGGTGGTAGGCTCCCATGATGGAGGAGAGGGCCTTGTGGAGAGTGGGTTCCCTATGCCTGTCCGCCCCCTGTCGCACAGCAGCCCTCCCAGTTCCCCTGTGTTCCTGGGCCTCCATCCCCTGGACCGTGTGCCCACTACCACTGCCCCCAGGTCCCTGGTGTTGTTGGGGTGGTGTGTTAGCCTGGGTTCCCTGTAGTGGTGGACACACTGCTGATTGATGTGTCCTGGGGACGGAGGTATGGGCCCGCTGGGTGGGTGCTGTGCTGGTGTTTTCAGAGGGGGGAAGCTCTGTAGTGGCCTGTGACTGTGCGTTGGGAAACGACTGTCCTGAGGTCCCCGATGGGCCGGACTGGTCATCTAGATCCAGTTGGACAGAAGTGCTGTCATCACTGTGGGCCTCTTCTGTTGGTGGTGTGGACATGTGTAGACCCTCCTGTCCGGTGACGTTGGGTAGGTGTCCTGCAGGGGTATAAAGGCATGATTATTGCATCTGTGTGTGTCAAGGTGTGCAATGGGTGGGTGACCGTGTACCCCAGTGCTTGCATTCCTGTGTGGGACCTTGTGTGATGGTGGTTTAGGGGGGTGTATGAGTATGTGCAGTGGGCATGCTTTAGTGATGCGTGTCCATGCTTTGTTTTTGCATGCAGGGCCTGGTGTTGGGATGTGTGGTTTGTGATAGTGGGACATTTGTGAGGAGTAGGAGTGATGGGGGTGAGGGCGAGGGTGGGGGTAGGTAATAGCATGCAGGTGGGTGGGGGATGAAGTAGTTAAAGGTTTGACTTACCAGAGTCCATTCCTCCACCTACTCCTGCGAGGCCCTCAGGAGGCAGAATCGCCAAGACCTGCTCCTCCCATGTTGTTAGTTGTGGGGGAGGAGGTGGGGTCCGCAGCCAGTCCGCTGAACCGCCAGGTGGTGTCTGGAGACCACGGAACGCACCTTCCCCCGTAGGTCGTTCCACCTCTTCCTGATGTCCTCCCGATTTCTTGGGTGTTGTCCCACTGCATTGACCCTGTCCACTATTCTTCGCCATAGCTCCATCTTCCTTGCAACTGAGGTGTGCTGCACCTGTGATCCGAATAGCTGTGGCTCTACCCGGATGATTTCCTCCACCATGACCATGAGCTCCTCCTCCGAAAACCTGGGGTGTCTTTGCCATGCCATGGGGTGGTGTAGGTGATGTGTGGGGTGGTGTGTGTGGTGATAAGTGTGCTGATATGTAGTGGGGTGTTGTGTGAGGTGCGTGGAAGTTATGTGGGTGATGGTGTTGTGTGCCTGTGGATGCTAGTGTTGTTGATGGTGGTGTCTCTCTCTGACTTCGTTCGTGATTTGCTGTCGTAAGGGTTTGTGGGTGATGTGGGTGTGTGTTTTATAGTGTATTGAGTGTGTGGGAGTGGTGTGTGTATGTGTATCAGGTGTGTGTATTTGGAATTGTCCAATGTGGCTGTGTTTTGTATGTCTGTGTGTATTTTGAGCACGGCGTTGTGTACCGCCAATGGAATACCGCGGTTGAAATACCGCCGCGTGGATTCGTGTGTCGTGATAGTGTGGGCATATTTCTGTTGGCGTGACGGTGGAGGTTTTGTTTTCGCCAGTTTATCACTGACCTTTGGTGTGGCGGACTTGTGTGGGTGTCTGAATTTTGGTAGATTCCGAACTGAGGGTCATAATAGCTGTGGCGGAATTCCGCGGCCGTGGTCTTCTGCACGGCGGTAAGCGTCTTTTATCGCCAATGTTGTAATGACTGCCTTATTCTTTAAAAAATTATATCTCTGGTTTCCTTTTTTGGATTTTTGCAATTTTAAAGATAAAAATATAATCTCTTTTATAAATTGGTGTTGGATTGTCATTGTGTTTTGAGTTTTACTTATTTACTGTTTTGATATTATTAAATGCTTTATGCACCTATCTCCTAAATTAAGCCTAACTACTTGTTGTCAAGCTACCAAGGGTTGAGCTGACTGGACCTATTGGGGTTTTGTGGCCCATTGCTAAGTGTAGGTACTTACCTGCCCTTAATAGTAATCAACTTTCCAACACCCCAGCTTCCCAACCTGCCCAACCTTCTTCCCCAAATCATTAACTCCAAAAGACACAAGTAGCACAATTGCACACTGGATAAACATAAACATACAAGATAACACAAACAAACACACAAACAACCTGCACACACTATTGACATTACATGCACAAGCACCACAAGCACAACATCTACAAGCACTACCACCACACCCACAAGCACCACAACCACACCAACCACCACATCACACTCATCAAAATCAACACACTCACACAAAAGCACACCTATCATAAAACAACACCAACCAAAAGCAAATGCCAAAGGCACACACTCACCATAATATCACACACCAGGCAAAAACACACATCCAAACATACAGATAAAACACCAAACTCACATGCAACTGCCAAACACAAAGACACAAGCACATCTCCCACTCCTGCTCCCTCTCCCTCAATAAGCTATTCCTCCACCACCCCTCCTACCCTTCCTACCCCTTCTGAATTCTTCTCTCACCTTGCCTTGACCACTACTAAACCTAAACCCACACCTCCCAAGAAAAGGCTTTGAGGTGCTTGCTCTGTGCCCGCCAGATACCCCTTCTTGAGGAGGTTACCCTTGTACTACGTATAGGAAACAATTAACGGGCAAGGCATCCACAAGCTTTTGTGTTGGACAACCTTGTCTTGATAATTTATTTATTTTCATTACAAAATAATTTGGATGTGAGAATTATCTAATTTATGAATAAAAACGTATAATTTTACAAAGTTTGTTCTACTATTATTACTCACGTACAATTAATTGATTATTAAAAATGTTAATGTGAAATATATATCCTTACTCACATTTACAACAGTAAGTACAAATATTCTGACTTATTTGTAAAGTCCAAACATTAGAAAAATTTGAAATTGTAATGGACATTACAATTTTGATGCAAGCATTCATCATGATAATGGATACTTACACTTACACCAAAAAATACAATTCATATATTTATTTACAAGTATTAGCATGTGTGTGTTTCTTTTACTTATTACTTAATAAGCGGAACAAACACATATGCATTACACCTTAAACAAATGTAACTTAAATGTAATAAAAGGGAGTTCATGCACAAGGCAAGGAGCTAGATAACATACATAGAATTGATGTTATGTTTTAAGTTCTTAACTAACATTGACTTTACATTTATTTTTTAAAATGTTTTAACTTTTCCAGTGAAATTACTGATGTATGTTAAATGTAAAATATTAAAAAATATGTGTAATGCATATGTTCACAATTTGTTATTTTATGATAAATAAATGAGCACACCTGTATAAACAAATTATGTATTTTGATTTGTGTTAAACGTTGGGTAATTGTCCACTATCATCTGGGAGCTTAGACCAAATTTGAATAAAAAAGGTTTACTCAGGTGTGTTTCTATTATTTTTAACATTATACACATATGCATTACACATTTGAAAAAAAAATGACTTGCAAGACATTGTTGAAAATGCATGAGTCCAGAGCAAATGTAAATAGACAATCCAAAATGAAATAAAGTGGAGACAATGGGGTTGATTTGCTTCATGGTCAAGTAGCAGCAAAGGAAGGATTTGTATGAGTGGGGTCATGCTGGAAAAGGAAGTGGAAAAAAGATAAAAGGTATGTTTCTACCTTATATCCCTTTGAAACCCCAACTCAGGTGTGGAGATTTATCTGCTACAGTTAAATCAATGGAAAGGCCCATCATGATTGGCCTGGTGGAAATTCCACTTTTATCTATAACGCCATTGACACAGGAGGTCAATTTTGGTGGAGACAGCAGGACCTGGACAGACTATCGTCCGTAGACCTGCCTGCATCTATATTGAGTGGGCAGACCGCCTAATAGGCAGATTGATAACCCGACTGGAAAATGACGACGGGACCAGATTCGCAAAGATCTAAATCAGTCCCTAAAGCACCTATTAAAAAAGTAGTGAATGGCTTCATGGTCATTTTGATTATTCAATAGTAGCTGAGTATTTGTAGCGTTTTAACTTCTTTATTTAACCCCTTGGCTGCCAGGCCTTTTCCTCCTAGGTGCTTGGCTATTTGGGGCAGTTCGCGCTTAGGTCCTCATAGCTTTTTGTCCACATAAGCTACCCATGCCAAATTTGTGTCCTTTTTTTTCAACATCCTAGGGATTCTAGAAATACCCAGAGTTTGTGGATTCTCTTGAAGGAGACCAAGACATTAGCCAAAATACAACAAAAATTCATTTTTTTTCACAAAAATGGAAAAAGGGCTGCAGAGGAAGCTTTGTGTTTTTTTTCCTGAAAATGGCATCAACAGAGGGTTTGTGATGCTAAAATCACCAGCTTTCCAGCTTTCAGGGGCAGGCAGACTTTAATCAGAAAACCACATTTTTCAACACAATTTTGACATTTTACTGGGACATACCCCATTTTTACTATTTTTTGTGATTTTAGCCTCCTTACAGTTAGGGACAGAAATGGGTATGCAACCAATGCTGGATTGCGAAAAGCTAAACATTCCTGAACAGTAGACAAAATTCTAATTTCAGCAAGGGGTTATTTGTGTAGATCCTACAAGGTTTTCCTACAGAAAATAACAGCTGAAATAAAAAATTATTGAAATTAAGATCACAAAACAGCCATTTTCTTCACATTTTACTCTGTTAATTTTTACTGTGATATCAGATTTTTTAAAACAATATACAGTTACGTATGCTGGACTCTTGTGGTTGTGGGGGTATATAGGGCTTGTAGGTTCATCAAGAACCCTAGGTACCCAGAGCCAATAAATGAGCAGCACCTTGCCATGGGTTTTCATGCTATACCGGGTATACAGCAATTCATTTGCTAAAATATAAAGAGTGATAGTTAGGTATCAAAGAAACCTTTGTATTTCCAAAATGGGAAAAAGATAAGGTGCTGAGAATCAGTGGTTATTTGCACATCTCTGAATTTCGGGGTGCCCATACTAGCATGCGAATTACAGGGCATTTCTCCAATAGAACTCTTTTTTACACATTGTCTTACATTTAGAAGGAAATAATTTAGTGAAAGACAAGAGGTGATAACATCTGTTCTGCTATTCTGTGTTCCCCCAAGTCTCCCAAAAAAAATGGTACCTTACTTGCGGGGGTAGGTCTAATGCCCGCGACAGGAAACGCAACATGGACACATCACATTTTTACATTGAAAACTGACATGTTTTTTGGAAAGTGCCTAGCTGTGGATTTTGATCTCTAGCACAGCCGGCACCTAGGACAACCTACTAAACCTGTACAATTTTTAAAATGACAGACCCCTAGGGGAATCCAAGATGGGGTGACTTGTAGGGCTCACACCAGGATCTGTTACCCAGAATCCTTTGCAAACCTCAACATTTGGCCAAAAAAACACTTTTCCCTCACATTTTGGTGACAGAAAGTTCTGGACTCTGAGAGGAACCACAAATTTCCATCCACCCAGCGTTCCCCCAAGCCTCCCAATAAAAATAGGACCTCACTTGTGTGTGTAGGCCTAGCGCCCATGACAGGAAATGCCCCAAAACACAACGTGGACACATCACATTTTCCCAAAGAAAACAGACCTGTTTTTTGGAAAGTGCCTAGCTGTGGATTTTGGCCTCTAGCTCAGCCAGCACATAGGGAAACCAACCAAACCCGCACATTTTTGAAAACTAGACACCTAGGGGAATCCAAGATTGGGTGACTTGTGGGGCTTTTACCAGGTTTTGTTACCCAGAATCCTTTGCAAACCTCAAAATTAGCCAAAAACATACTTTTTCCTTGCATTTTGGTGACAGAAAGTTCTGGAATCTGAGAGGAGCCATAAATTTCCTTCTACCCAGCGTTCCCCCAAGTCTCCTTTTTCTTCAAAACATAGGCTGAACTGACCCCAAGGGGGGGGGCAGATATGGCCAACAGCAATGTGCCCCCATGCGGAGCAACCCTTGCCGCCGAAGGGGCAGTCCCCCCAAACAAACACACACACACACCAATCCCTGTTGCCTAAGTGGTTTCGGCCCCCCGGGGACAGATCAGCCTAATAGAAATAGGCTGATCTTCCCCCAATGAGAGCAGAAATGGTCTAAAATAAATTTGTCCCCCCCAGGGGAGTGACCCTTGCCTAAGTGGTCTCTCCCCTTGCGTGAAATTAGCACCAAAAAATATTCCTGGTGCCTAGTGTTTCTGCCCCCCGGGGGCAAATTGGCCTAATAAAAATAGGCTGATCAGCCCCCAAGGGGGGTAGAATTGGCTTAATACAATTTGCCCTCCAGTGGAGTGACCCTTGCCTAAGGGGTCGCTCCCCATACATAAAAACATAAAGTAAATTTTTTTTTTAATCACTGGTGTCTAGGGGTTTCTGCCCCACTGGGGGCAGATCGGCCTATCTGATAGGCCGATCTGCCCCCAGGGGGGTATACAAGGCCCAAAAATATTTTTCCTCCCTGGGAAGAGGCCTTGCCCAAGGGGCCGCTCCCCTTATGCGTAAGTATAAAAAATAAAAAATAAATCCCTGGTGTCTAGAGGTTTCTGCCCCCCTTAGAGGCAGATTGGCCTAATAAAAATAGGCCAATCAAAATGGCCTAAATACGATTCCCCCCGGGGAGCGACCCTTGCATAAGGGGTCACTCCCCATACATAAAAACATAAACTAAATTAAAATATATATATATCCCTGGTGTCTAGGAGTTTCTGCCCTCAGTGGGTCACTCCCCTTATACGTAAGTATATATATAAAAGACATCCCTGGTGTCTGATGGACATTTCTGCTGCCCGATCGCATCGCTATCGAGCAGCAGAAATGCTTGCATAGGCATGAAAGGAAAGGAAAGGCCTTTCCTTTCATGCCTCTACCTGCCCCCTCCTCCCGAGCGGAAGAGAAATGCTGAGCATTTCTCTTCCACATCGCAGCGCCATGGGCGGTGACCTCTGATGAAGTCAGCACGTGATCGTGTGCTGACGTCATCAGCCGTCACTGGAGTGGATCGGAGGGGGTTGGGGGTGGAAGCAGTAGCAATTTCCCTTCCATCCCCGACTGGGGGTGTGGGAGGGCGGCCCACGGGGGAGCGCTAGTGTTCCTCTCATGGCCAGATGCAGGACGAGCTGGTCTCATCCCCGGCACACGGGAACCGTGTGCGAGGACGAGGCCAGCTCGTGCTGGGCACCCTAGGGGTTAATAAGTTGGGTATTCTGTCAGTGATAAACAGTTGCAGTTCTTGGAAAACAATACCCTCAAATGAAATTTATACACTACTGAAAGCAAATAGAGGAACAGTGAAACACTTTTACAACTAATGAATTGACATACTTTTGGTCATAGCTCTTTTTGCAGGGTCACAACTAGTTCTTTTTCTTTCCGTTGCTGAACCAGTATTTGTTGACATTTGTGCACTTTACCCCTGTTAACCAGTGCTAACGTGTTTGTACTTTCTCTATCAAACATGGTAAAATCAGATTACACCTGATTCTCACATTTTAATTTACCTATAAGTATCTAGTACATTTTACTACATGTTCCCAAGGTCTGTAAGTCAAATGCTACTAGTACACTGCAATAATCATGCCACCCCTAAAGTAGCATTTTAAAATTTGCCTCAGGCCTGCCACTGAAGCCTTTAGTACAGTTTTATACTGTCATTTCGACTTTGTAAAATAAACCTTTTGCTGGGTCTAAACTTTCCTTTTTAATAAATATGTCACTGCTAAGTTAGGCCCTAAAGGCTCACAGGTCAGGGTGCATTGTATTTAAAATGTAGAACATGGGTACTTAGTTGTACTTGTCCTGGCAGTGAAAAAAACCTACATTTTTACACGTTGTGAGACCTATATCTTTTATTGACTAACACTGGGTTACCTTATTACTTTCAATAATTGCTAAGTTTGGTTTGGGAGTAGATAGAAATATAGGTGGTCATTACAACCCTGGCGGACGGTGTTAAAGCGGTGGTAAGACCGCCAACAGGCCGGTGGAAAACAAAATGGAATTACGACCGTGGCGGAAACCGCCAACAAAGACAGACACTTTAACACTCCGACCGCCAAAGTGGTACAAACAAACAGCATGGCGGTCACCTCCAAAAGACAGGCGGAGGACAATGTACCGCCCACAGTATCACAACCTACCAATCCGCCACCTTTTCCGGGGCGGATTCACAGTGGACAAAAACACGGCGGAAACAGGACTTCGAAGGGAAAACTCTCACCTCTACACAAACCACGAGGAACCAGGATGCCATGGAACCAGAGCTGCACATTTTCCCTGCCCTTATCTTCTTGCTCTTCTACCAGGAGTACGAACGCTGGCGGCAAAGACCACGGTGAGTACTGCACCTATGACACAGGGGAGGGGGGAGGGAAAAAACAGGGACACACACATGCAACACCCCCACCCCCACCCTCACCTACTACAACACACACACTAATACAGCATGATACATTACAGTTACACCCCCCAGGCCCCACGGAAGAATGCAAAGACAAAAGGAAATTAGTGTAACCATTGTAATATATTAAAATCCAGTACGCAAAAAATATATATACACTATTAACAAATATATACACCAAGAATAGTAGTCCAGGTATTGCTCCATTGAAGTCCGTGGAACACTGGGCCCACACGGCATGGGCGAGGCCCACAGTCAATACCTGAACATGACGGAGAGAACACGTCAGGGGCATCAGATAGCAATAAAACAGGCACCTCAGGGGAAAGGGAAAGGGGGGGGCACCTCAGCCGGTTGAGTGCACGACGCCAAATCCACGAGGGGGCCCCATGCCCACTGTTCAATCCTGGGGAGTGAAAAGCCACAGTCTCTCAAGTCTCTACAGTGGGTGGTTTGCCTACTGTTCAATCCTGGGGAGTGCAAAGCCACAGTCTCTCAAGTCTCTACAGTGGGTGGGTTGCCCACTGTTCCATCCTGGGGAGTGCAAAGCCACAGTCTTTCACGTCTCTACAGTGGGTGGGTTGCCCACTGTTCAATCCTGGGGAGTGCAAAGCCACAGTCTCTCAAGTCTCTACAGTCGGTGGTTTGCCCACTGTTCAATCCTGGGGAGTGCAAAGCCACAGTCTCTCAAGTGGATAACAGTCTCCACTGGTTCTGGAGGGGCTTTGTGCCCAGAGTGCTTCATCCTGCCAAGGACTGAGGTAGTGGATGTAAATCTCCAATGGTTCTGGAGGGGGCTTTGTGCCCAGAGTGCTTCATCCTGCCAAGGACTGAGGTAGTGCGTGTAAATCTCCACTGGTTCTGGAGGGAGCTTTTTGCCCAGAGTGCTTCATCCTGCCAAGGACAGAGGTAGTGGATGCCTTTCTCCACTGGTTCTGGAGGGGGCTTTGTGCCCAGAGTGCTTCATCCTGCCAAGGACTGAGGTAGTGGATGTAAATCTCCACTGGTTCTGGAGGGGGCTTTGTGCCCAGAGTGCTTCATCCTGCCAAGGACAGAGGTAGTGGATGCCTTTCTCCACTGGTTCTGGAGGGGGCCTTGTGCCCAGAGTGCTTTATCCTGCCAAGGACTGAGGTAGTGGATGTAAATCTCCACTGGTTCTGGAGGGGGCTTTGAGCCCAGAGTGCTTCATCCTGCCAAGGACAGAGGTAGTGGATGCCTTTCTCCACTGGTTCTGGAGGGGGCTTTGTGCCCAGAGTGCTTCATCCTGCCAAGGACTGAGGTAGTGGATGTAAATCTCCACTGGTTCTGGAGGGGGCTTTGTGCCCAGAGTGCTTCATCCTGCCAAGGACAGAGGTAGTGGATGCCTTTCTCCACTAGTTCTAGAGGGAGCTTTGTGCCCAGAGTGCTTCATCCTGCCAAGGACAGAGGTAGTGGATGCCTTTCTCCACTGTTTCTGGAGGGGCCTTTGTGCCCAGAGTGCTTCATCCTGCTCGTGGAGGACACAGTAGCGTCAGTGCCCTTGGCGCTCATGGGCTAGCGGTGCTTGTGGGGGCGGTGTCCTGTTCAGCGGTGCTTGTGGCGGCGGTGTCCTGTTCAGCGGTGCTTGTTGCGGCGGGGTCCTTGGCAGCGACTCAGCTGCTGGCGGTCCTTTCTGGCCCAGCGGGGCTGGTGCTGGCGGTCCTGTCTGGCCCAGCGGGGCTGGTGCTGGCGGTCCTGTTTGGCCCAGCGGGGCTGGTGCTGGCAGTCCTGTCTGGCCCAGCGGGGCTGGTGCTGGCAGTCCTGTCTGGCCCAGCGGGGTTGGTGCTGGCGGTCTTTTCTGGCCCAGCGGGGCTGATGGCAGTGGCCTCCTGGGCAGCAGGGCTGATGGCGGTGGCCTCCTGGGCAGCGGGGATGATAGCGGTGGCCTCCTGGGCAGCGGGGATGATGGTGGTTGCTTCCTGGGCAGCGGGGCTGATGGTGGTCTTCTCCACCATGCTGCTCTTACCAGGCTTGCTGAGTTTCATGTGCCCCTTCCCCACCTTGGAAGGTGTCGCAGCTGACTCCACACTCCCACCTGTACCCCTGGGAGTGACTTTGGTGGCTGGAGTCTTCCCCCTTTCCCGCCGGGCACTGGCCAACTTTTAATGCTTGACAGGTGGGGGACTGTCAGTGCTGTGGCTCCTTGCCACACTGGCTGCCCTACTGCCTGGTGCACTCCTGAATCCTGTGACTACTGGCACCACTGGTCCCGGACATGTTGTGGCTGAGGTGCTAGGTTGGGACCTGGGGAGTCGGGCCCTAGGAGACTGACGGGGTGGGGGAGGTGAGGGAAAGAGGTCAAGGGTGGACAGGAAAAGTTTCTTGGGAACACTGGGACGGGTAGCTAGAGGGGGTTTGGGAATGGAAGAAGAGGATGTGGTTGCAGGAGGTGTTCGTTTGGGGACTTTGGGTGAAGGGGCATGCGCTGGAGGCTGTTGTGAGGTGGATGGCTGTTGGGTGGGTTTGTGCCTGCGTTTGTGTACCTTGGGAGGTGACGTCACAGACACACTGGGAGAGGACACAGGGGACATGGGAATGGTAGTGGGGGTGGTGACTGCACGTGAGCGGGGTGTGGTGGTGTGTGTGCTGGTGATGGAAATAGTGGCTGTAGATGTAGTGCATGCAGGTGTGAGTGGAGACGAGACTGGGAGGGAGGAGGGAGAAGAGGAGGAGGGGGACACAGTGGAGGCAGTGGATGTTGGTGTGTCTGCATGTGTGTGATGCTTGCGTGAGTGCCTGTGGGATGTGTGGTGCTTTTGTTTGCCAGAGCTTCCCTTGTGTGTTGACGTGTGTGCATGCTGGTCTGATGGTGTGCTTGTGGTAGGCTGAGGGACAGGGGTGTGGGTCTGGGTGGAGGAAGTTGGAGGGGGAGGCTAGAGACAGGGACAATAGCTGCCATCAGTACTGAGGCCACAGTCTGAAAACCTCGATTAAGGGCTGCCTGACCAGAAAAAATGCCCTCCAGGAATGCATTTGTTTGTTGCAACTGCCTCTATGCACCCTGGATGCCATTCAAAATGGTAGACTGCCCAACAGTGAGGGACCTGAGGAGGTCAATGGCCTCCTCATTGAGGGCAGCAGGGGTGACTGGGGCAGGGCCTGAGGTGCCTGGGTCGAAGGTGATGCCCACCCTCCTGGGTGAACGGGCACGGGGCAAAAGCTGAGGGGCTGCTGGGAGGGCGGTGCTGGTAGGGGGGGTGGCGGCTGTACCTGTAGATGTGGGGGGCACAGATGTGGCCGCCACCACAAGGGAGCTCCCATCAGAGGACGAGTCCGTATCACTGGTCTCAGCTCCTGTCCCCGCAGTGGAGCTCCCCTCGCCCTCCGTCCCACTGGTGAATTCCGAGTCTGTAGTCTCGCCCTCCAAGGCCATGTGGGATGCAGCTCCCTCCTGCTCTGGTGCCACTGCTCCTCCGCCTGATGATGCTAATGCACACAAGAACAGGGAGACCACAAAAAGGGGGGGACGACAGAAAAAAGACATGTTGAGTGCATGCATTACCGCTACCATTGGCGGACACGACAGACACAGAAGCCCCCTGCACTACGCCGCGCACTCTGGGTCCACTATTCAATCCCTAGGACATGGCCTACAAGGCTATGGCCGACATCTGCACACATGGATGTCACAGGAGCCTGACTAGGTGTAGTTGGCACTGTACACAGGTAGGGTGGGGTGGCACAGGGTCTGCCAGAAGAAGGGGACCTAACTAGCACACTCACCCTGGCCTAGGGAAACCCACAGCCCACCTCCCCCACCCAGGCACCTCCACTGTGCGCTGAATCAGCTGAATGAGAGTGTACTCACCCCTTGTGGCTGCTGTGATGCCCTCAAGCGGCCATCCAACTCCGGGTATGCCACTGCCAGGATCCTGAACATCAGGGGGGTCATGGTGCGACGGGCACCCCTCCCACGTTGGGAGGCCATCCCCAGATGGGCCTCCGCCGTCTTCTTGCTCCAGCGGCGAATGTCCTCCCATCTCTTATGGCAGTGGGTACTCCGTCTGTGATAGAACCCCAGGGTCCGGACATCCTTGTCGATGGCACGCCAAACATTCTTCTTCTGGTGGGCGCTGACCTACAGGAATTGTACAGGGGAAAAATAAAAGTTATTACCAACTGCACCGTCACAGTCATTGGCCCCCATCCCTACCCTTGCCATGTGGCACATGCACTCACCGTTGTTTCATGCACGCCTCAATCTCCCCCCCCATCTTTCATCCACCCCACTCCACACAGGCATAGCCCATGCTCCCAGTGTACTTACCTGTTTGTCTGGAGGACCGTAGAGTAGCGTGTACTGGGGGAGGACCCCATCCACGAGTTTCTCCAACTCCTCTGATGTGAAGGCAGGGGCCCTTTCCCCAGACGCACAAGCCATTGTCTCTTCCAGACTGAGGTCACAGCAGCACTTTCAGTGTAGGTCCTCTTCTGTCAAAGATCATGTATCGAGTGATTGAACAGATAGAAAATGGAGGTCACGTCCGCGGCGGTGCGTACCGTCACCGCCGGCGAATATCGTCATTGGCTCCTGTGACCCATAGGGTCCAATGTTAACCAATGCAGAATTGCACTGCGGTCTTCGACCGCCGACGGTGTACAACACCAGCGCAGTTACCTCACATCCCATTGTCCCACTTTACAGGTCAGGCAGCCGCCATTTCAGGGGCCCACATGGCTTAATCTTTAACTGCGTCACACATACCTAGGCCTTGCCTCAACACTCATACATGCAAATTTCAGATTATGAATCGTGTTCTGTGTAAGCTGTGGGTACATACCTCTGAGTTGGTTGAATCTGTGGTCGCTGTTGTCCTTCATAGGCACCGTCCGCTGGGACATGTGAGGAGATGGCGGCATCCTCCCGTGTACAGACCGCTGGTGGACCTGTCGACAATGGAGGAAAGACATGTGATCATCACCTACAGGCTTGATCGTGCCACAATCCTGGAACTGTGTGCCCAGTTGGAGCCAGACCTGATGTCAGCTATCTGCCATCCCACAGGAATCCCCCCTCTAGTGCATGT
Organism: Pleurodeles waltl; assembly: GCF_031143425.1. NCBI lineage: Eukaryota > Metazoa > Chordata > Amphibia > Caudata > Salamandridae > Pleurodeles > Pleurodeles waltl. Next base: position 644,313,628 of record NC_090438.1, read on the forward strand.
GCTGTCAGTACTCCATTTCCTTGCAAGTGGGTCATTTCAAACAACAGTGGCCATAGCATCAGGGATGTCCCATCCTATGTTTTCCAACGTGTTGTCCAGAGTGTTGTCTGCCCTGCTGAAACACATGCGGAGCTACATCGTTTTCCCTCAGGTGGAGGATTTGCCTACAGTGAAAGGTGATTTCTATGCCCTGGGACATATCCCCAACATCATAGGTGCCATTGATGGGAAACATGTGGCTTTGGTACCCCCCCGCAGGAGTGAACAGGTGTACAGAAACCAGAAGAGTTACCATTCGATGAATGTGCAGATGGTGTGTTTGGCCGACCAGTACATCTCCCATGTTAATGCCAAATTCCCTGGCTCAGTGCAAGACGCTTACATCCTGCGAAATAGCAGCATCCCTTATGTGATGGGGCAACTCCAGAGGCACCGTGTGTGGCTATTAGGTGAGCACCTGGAAGCAAGTCAGTGGGAATGGTTGTCTGGGTCTGGGGATATCCCTACAGGTTAGTGTGTGTCTAACAGTTGTCCCTCGCCATTTGCAGGTGACTCTGGTTACCCCAACCTGTCATGGCTACTGACCCCAGTGAGGACTCCCAGGACAAGGGCAAAGGAACGCTACAATGAAGCCCATGGGCGAACTCGGAGGCTTATAGAGCGGATGTTCGGCCTCCAGAAGGCCAAGTTTAAGTGCCTCCATATGACAGGTGGATCCCTAATCTACTCACCAAAGAACGTGTGCCAGATCATCGTGGCCAGCTGTATGCTTCACAACTTAGCTTTGCGATGACAGGTGCCTTTTCTGCAGGAGGATGGTCCAGATGGAGGTGTTTTGGCAGCTGTGGAGCCTGTGGCCAGTGAAGACGAGGAAGCAGAAGAAGAGGACATCGACAACAGGAACTCAGTGATCCTGCAATACTTCCAGTGAGACACAGGTAAGAATACAAACCTGCCTACTACATATACTTTAACACTACTACCTCTCTACTGTCTGTCGTTTTCACCCAGTGTATGGTCACTGAGTTGTCACTTTCCCTTACGATTTCACAGATGTGGGTTCCACTGTGTGACATCTGCTTTGTTTCCTCATAGACTAGAGCTGTGTGACATAGGTATGTTGACATTACAATTGAAAGAGCATTTTGACTCTGTAATTGCTAATACACTATTTCAAAATCAGACAGACTCCAGATTGTTTTGTGCTTTAAGGGTGTTTATTTAAGTGCTCAATATTGGAGGGTGCTGTAAAATGCTGAGGGGTGATAGAGGAAGAATGTCCATGGCAGAGTCCAGTCTATTAGTCTCACAGGTGCATTGCCCAAATGGGCATAGGAAGTGGAGCTGGGTCAGTTTGAGGATGGACAGGGTGACAAGGTGGGACAGAAGGATGACAATCAGGGCAGTCTCATTTCTTTGCGGGGGTCTTGGCATCGTTCTCTGTCTTTGTTCTGGATCTCAGGGACCGTTTGCGGGGTGGTTCTCCCTCTGCAGGGGGTGGGGTGCTGGTGTGGTGGTCCTGTGGCGGTGCCTCTTGTCCACTAGTGCCGGCAGAGGTGGTGGGCAGTTCATCATCCAGGCTAGTGTCAGGGGCACCTTGTTGTGCCACGGTGTCCCTCCTGGTGTTGAGGACTTCCTTCAGCACCCCTACGATGGTGCCAAGGGTGGAATTGATGGATCTGAGGTCCTCCCTGAAGCCCAAATACTGTTCCTCCTGCAGCCGCTGGGTCTCCTGAAACTTGGCCAGTACTGTTGCCATCGTCTCCTGGGAATGGTGGTAGGCTCCCATGATGTTGGAGAGGGCCTCGTGGAGAGTGGGTTCCCTGGGCCTGTCCTCCCCCTGTCGCACAGCAGCCCTCCCAGTTCCCCTGTGTTCCTGGGCCTCTGTCCCCTGGACCGTGTGCCCACTGCCACTGCCCCCAGGTCCCTGTTGTTGTTGGGGTGGTGGGTTAGCCTGGGTTCCTTGTAGTGGTGGACACACTGCTGATTGACGTGTCCTAGGGGACAGAGGTATGGGCCCGCTGGGTGGGTGCTGTGCTGGTGTTTCCAGAGGGGGGAAGCTCTGTGGTGGCCTGTGCCAGTGTGAGGGGAACCGACTGTCCCGAGGTCCCAGATGGGGCGGGCTGGTCATCTAGATCCAGTTGGACAGAGCTGCTGTCATCACTGTGGGCCTCTTCTGTTGGTGGTGTGGACATGTGTGGACCCTCCTGTCCGGTGACGTTGGGTAGGGGTCCTGCAGGGGTATAAAAGGATGTTTATTGCATCTGTGTGTGCCATGGTGTGCAATGGGTGGGTGACCGTGTACCTCAGTGCTTGCATTCCTGTGTTGGACCTTGTGTAATGGTGGTTTAGGGGGGTGTATGGGTATGTGCAGTGGCCATGCTTTGGTGATGGGTGTCCATGCTTTGTTGTTGCATGCAGGGCTTGGTGTTGGAATGTGTGGTTTGTGATATTGGGACATTTGTGAGGAGTTGGAGTGATGGGGGTGAGGGCGATAATAGCTAAGATTTGACTTACCAGATGTCATCCCTATTTCTTGGGTGCTGTCCCACTGCGTTAACCCTGTCCACTATTCTTAGCCATAGCTCCATCTTCCTAGCTATGGAGGTGTGCTGCACCTGTGATCTGAATAGCTGTGGCTCTACCCGGATGATTTCCTCCACCATGACCCTGAGCTCCTCCTCAGAGAACCTGGGGTGTCTTTGCCGTGCCATGGGGTGGTGTGGGTGATGTGTGGGGTGGTGTGTGTAGTGATAAGTGGGGTCATATTTAGTAGTGTGTTGTGTGAAGTGCGTGGAAGTTATGTGGGTGATGGTATTGTGTGCCTGTGGATGCTTTGTAGTAGTTTGTAGTGTCTCTCTCTAGCCTTCTTTCGGTATTTTGGTCGTAGGGGTTTGTGGGTGATGTGGGTGTGAGTTTCATATTGTAATGGGTGTGTGGGAGTGGTGTGTGTATGTGTATCAGGTGTGTGTATTTCGAATTGTCCAATGTGGCAGTGTTTTGTCAATGTGTGTGTATTTTGAGCGCGGCAGTGTGTACCGCCAATGGAATACCGCGGTTGAAATACCGCCACGTGGATTCATGGGTCATGATAGCGTGGGCGTATTTCTGTTGGCGTGATGGTGGAGGTTTTGTTTTCGCCAGTTTATCACTGACCTTTGGTGTGGCGGACTTGTATGGGTGTCGGAATTTTGGCAGATTCCGAACTGAGGATCATAATAGCTGTGGCGGAATTCCTTGGCCGCGGCGGTGTGTTGGCGGTCTTCTGCACTGTGGTAAGTGGCTTTTACCGCCAATGTTGTAATGAGAGCCATAATGTTTATAGTCAAATTAATTTTTATTTAAAATTCTCTTTAATGGTAAAGTCCAATTTTTAAGTTACAGCTCTGAAAATGTCAGTTTTAGAAAGTTGGCAATTTCTTGTCCAAACCAACTGTGCCTTTCTGTCAGTGTTCTGGTTCACATGAATAGGCCTGGGCGGAGCTCACGGAGTTCCTCTCTGAGGAATTCCACTGAGTTTATTTACAACTCTGTGAAATTCCGTGGAGTTGGAGTTAAGTAAGTGGCGGAGTTCCACTGCCATCTGCCCTTGTGGTACTCAGTCCTAAATGTGCCCAATCTCAGAAGCGCTAACTAGGCCTGACCCAGCTTAGCGCTTCCAAGATCAGGCATATTCATAAGAGAGCTGTAGACAGTGAAAGGTGCCATTTCAGGCCTCTTGTGCACAGGCTTGCCCCATGTGCAGGCCGATGCACAAGAGGCCTGCTGTGGCAGGTTTAACTGCCTACAGCAGTTGCCTGAATTCAGACCAGGGCGTAGGGAGCAAAATTCAGGCCTCTTGTGCACAAGTGTGCACACAATGTTTTTGAAAACAAGGACTTACCTGGGTCCTCGTTCCCAGCGGCCTGGCTGTCTGACTTCCTCTTCCTCCTGCTCCCGGGCTGCTGGCAGAGGGAGGCCTGGATGTGGATCTGGTGCCAGCAGCAACTCTATGCCAGCTGAGAGTGTGCACTGCAGCCCAGTTATGGGCCACAAAGTGCAAGAGCAGACTGTCTACTTGGAGCGTGGGGTTCTGCCAAAAACTCTGCTAGCCCCGCCAGCGGAGCGGAGCTCACTGTCTATGCCTACGCATGATTGTGAATGGCTCAGTTCTTGAGGTTTGTGTATTGCTTGTACATAGTGAAACAAAGGGAGCTTAGGAGTGAACATGATGGGCCACCCTGGCAGGGTGACTGATGATGGCTATACCCAGCCTTACTTACTCTTCAAACGGCTTTGCCTAGAGCATACACAAAGGAACCTGACACCAAGTCTACCCTGCCTTTTGTCATCACTTAGCAGTTGGAGCCTTGGGAAGGGGAAGAACTTTCCAGAACCAGTTGTGGAGGGATGAGATGGAGTCCCCCACAGAACGGCTAGCACCCGGTATAAATATTGAACTTCCAGAAACACACATTACATACACTCTCTGCTTCTGGCTTGTAGAAGACTGTCCTGCTGCTTGATGGACCTGCTTGTGTTGCTCCCAGACTACTGAGTAACTTAAAGTCAATTGACTGACCTCCTGTGTGAGCTACAGGGACAAAATAAGCTTCAGAGGCCTCACTGCAACCAATCAGATGATGTGCTATTCCTGGACCTGTAACTGGATCTGACCCAGGCCTGCTTCTGGCCTCTCCTGGAATGAGTCCTGATCCCCAAGAAGTGCCCCCTAGGTTTCAGGTAGGGGAGGGGGAGGGTGTGTGTGTGTGTGTGTGTGTAATGAAATTCCATCAATCTTGAGCATGTTTGCCACCTATAGGTGTAATTCTACCTCACTGGAGCACACTCAACGTTGGTTTCAAGAAAATATGAAGAGGTGCTGATGCTTAATTGTACAAAAATGTAAAAAATCCACCTGCTCTCCCAGCCAATTGGGAATCCATGATTTCACAGACTTTAAGTAGCTGTTAAATCATTGTGATTAAGGAATCACTTTGAAATATTGGCTCTAGTCAGATTAAGGACACTTTTTTATGCAGTGTACAGCTGTTATGACACAGTTAAAATGGGGGTGGCACTTCACTCCCTCCACCACCAGGCTGTGCTGGACCACCTGATGTAAACACGTCCTCTGTGTTTGAAGTAAGTTTGTCATCTATGCAATGCCATACAGGGGTGTGCTTTTAGTAATAACATAGCTACAGCCGTCCACATGTTTACTGTTTTCTTCTACTGTGTTGGATTATTTCAAGTATGTTTCTGTTCGAAGCAATCATGTTTCACAAGGTGGCTCCGACAGAAAGGGCCATTGTACAAACGACATCAGACGGTGCATCATAAAGATTGTCTCCCCCTCCGACGCCAGTTCCGGTGTCATGTCAACAGACCAGTTATTGCTGATGGCAGAGCTGGTTACACTGCCTTCCCCTATATTTGCAAATAGTCATGGGAAGGATTAAGTGAGCAACAAGGACATCTGCGAGTTTGACTGATGACTCGTTATCACTCATGTTTAAATAACGCTGTAGAAGGACTAGATGTATTTCCCAGGTTCGTCTTTTATTATTTATTATGTATGTGCTGTTGTGTCCTCTGAGAGAAAGTGAGGCCAGCTCGGACTTTTAGGATTGAAATTCAACAAAGAAGGTTTGATAACGGGGCCTCGTTTTGTATCTTATTTTTAAAGCTGGGCATGTTCCAAGCAGTTGTTAAAAGTGGACATAGTATCTGTTTTAATACATTTGGAGTTAAATCTCAACCGTGTACATGCATGTCAATTCCCCTTCTTGCAACAACTGGGGCATTGTTTTCCAAATTAGAATCATTTGAGCAGAGTTTCCCACTCTGAATACGTCTTTGCTTGTAAAGATCTCTCCACTCCTTGTTCTCATAATCTTGAAAGAGCATTTGCACAGATTTCTCAAAACTCTCACAAAGCAAAGCCAAAGAAACATAAACATCCGTTGTGATTTAGTAGACGAGACTGCGGTTGTTAGTACGAATGTAAACACTTGCGGGTAGCTTATGTTAGATTTGTGAATCTTTTTTAAAGCCTCACCCACTGCACCAGTTAACAGGTGCCATATAGCAACATTTAGAGTTTGTGGGGAAAAAAATATGATATTTATATTGTGTGGAATCATTCTCTTACAAAAGTGATTTTGTAGGGGGAAACGTCCACATTCATCCACTGGAAATTAGTGGTTTAGGCAGTTTATCAAAGCTATGCCTTGTCTCCATCAATCTGTAAAATCTTCAAAAGAAAACTGAATATCTCAATCGCGATCATAAATGAAGTTAGTTACCCATGTACTGCCAAATACCTACGCTTTTATTTTAAGTCTTATGAATAACGCTGCACAGTACTCTTGACTAGACCAGAACATGTAGTGCTAGAAGTATTCAGAGGTTTAAAGCAGAGTTGTATTACTGTCAGGCAAGTAATGCCCCACATTAAAATACATTTCTCACTGGCCAAAGAGAATCAACCCTATCTGCTTTTGCTTTTATACCAATCCACGGAAAAAGCTGCTAGTTGTTTCTATTATGTCAGCAGTAGATTCTCAGGAGGGTTTTTCTTGTGCCATTTCATCTCATTTTAGTAGGAGAGTAAAGCAGCAAAACAGTTTCCGACCCACCAAACATGTATGATGCTAAATGTATTTTCAGTAGTTAAGTATGAGTCTAATTTGTGGAGTTTTTCAAATATTACCCTATTTAACACAGTAAAATATATTTGTGAAAATGAGTCTAATACTTACCAGACCCCTCTCTTTCTCTAATCCTGAGTGCAGAATTGGGTTTAAGATACTATGGGGGTGATTCTGACCCCGGCGGTTCCTTACCGCCGGGGCCAGGGTCGGCGGGAGCACCGCCAACAGGCTGGCGGTGCCCCGCAGGGCATTTGGACCGCTGCGGTTTTGCCGCGGTCAGAAGTGGCAAACCGGCGGTCTCCCGCCGGTTTTCCGCTGCCCTGGGAATCCCCCATGGCGGCGCAGCTTGCTGCGCCGCCATGGGGGATTCTGACAGCCCATACCGCCATCCTGTTCCTGGCGGTTCTCCCGCCAGGAACAGGATGGCGGTATGGGTTGTCGTGGGGCCCCTGGGGGCCCCTGCAGTGCCCATGCCAATGGCATGGGCACTGCAGGGGCCCCCGTAAGAGGGCCCCACTTTGTATTTCAGTGTCTGCATTGCAGACACTGAAATACGCGACGGGTGCCACTGCACCCGTCGCACCTTCCCACTCCGCCGGCTCAATTCTGAGCCGGCGTCCTAGTGGGAAGGGTTTTTGCACTGGGTTGGCGGGCGGCCTTTTGGCGGTCGCCCGCCAGCCCAGTGCAAAAGCCAAAATACCCTCAGCGGTCTTGCGACCGCGGAGCAGTATTTTGGAGGGGGGAAGTCTGGCGGGCGGCCTCCGCTGCCCGCCAGACTTAGAATGACCCCCTATATTTGGTGAAAATATGAGAGTAACTATTTGTGTAATGGAACGCTGGTATTAAAGACTGGGGACCTGATTCACAAGGGCAAACTTACACTTTCTGTGTAAGTTTACTTTTTTTGCTGGTATTCACAGAACTCCAATTTAATAGTAAGTTTGTGACTGCAGAGAGTTTGGAATGGGGGGCGGAGAACTCCGCATATAAAAAGATAGGACAGGCCTATCTTTTCATGTACTGAGTTCTCCGCACCGACTACTACTATTAAATTGTAGTTTTGTAAATACAGATAAGAGTAAACTTACACAAACGTGTAAGTTTACCTTTGTGAGTTGGGCCCAAAATGGCTAGGGGGCTGATTTAGAGTTTGGCGAGGGGTTACTCTGTCATAAATGTGACAGCTGCCCCTTCACCATATTACAAGTTCCATGGGCTAGAATGGAATTGTAATATGGCAGACGGAATATCCATCACGTTTGTGACAGAGTAACCCCTCTGCCAAACTCTAAATCAGGCCCGAGGTGCGGTCTTAGAGCTTTTCGTTGATAGCCCTATTACTAAATGGTATTTTGGTGTAAAGGGTTTCCTCCATTTTTAGGAGTCCCCTTTCAGTCTTCCAAGAACCATAAATAGATTATAAAGTCAATTTATTGACAATGTAGTGATGAGCAGGATGCTCTAGTGGATTTAAAATAGCATTGCATTTTTAACACAAATTGCCATTCCACGGGAGACCTGTTTAAATCTTGCTTTCCGTTTCCTCAATATTTCTGCCAATAAGTTCATTCTGAGTCAATGGACCCTAATTACATTTCTCTTCCTACAGACAAATTCAAAATGCCAGAAAATAAATTAGCTGGAAACGTATTTATCTTTTTGCCCAAATCATTAACATTTTTCATTATGTTCTTCGGTATTCGTATAAAGAAAATTGTCACATACTAAGTTGATATACTCTCGAAACAAACCATATTGTGACAGTACAATCCAGTTAGTTGGTATTCCTATGTAGTAATTGTAGACTAATGTAGTGACAATTGGTTGTGATAACAGGTTCACACAAAGAAAGTGCCGGTGCAAGGATTATCCCACACACTTCATGAACTTTAATTACATGTGTAACGCACTTTTGTTGGTTATAGGCTGATTAACAACGTGCATGATTTCTGCATTTCTTCATATTGTTTACATGCTCAACGTTTACTCCCCACAGTTTGTCATGCTCTGATTCTTGCTGCATGCCAACCAACAAAACATGAAGAGCACATTAGTAAGTGTATGTCATGTCTCACTCTTCTACAAAGGACTTCTCCCCAGTTCCCTCGCACACTCATTTCTCAAGGTTCTCCGATAGATTCCTCAGGTGATTCTGTTTCTTAACATGGGTTGTTTTCCCTCTAGAAATTATCACTCTTAAAAGGTAAACAACAAACTCATTCGGGGAAATTGTCATCCTTCTCTACCACCAAGTAATAAAACGTGAGAATAACTGAATGATATATAAAGAGAATGCACTCTACAATATACAAAACATATGCTGCAAAATACCTGAGAGATCCTTTAATGTATTCCATGCTAGCTTGATATCTTTCCTGGGAATTTGACATACGGTGTCGTCAGGGACACATATTGCTCGTTCGATATATTACGTTAAAGACAAAATATATGTTGTACAAAATAAATTGATGACAGAGATGGAAGTGAATAGAATGGAAGTCACTACTCAGTTCTTATTATTTCCCCATAGGTAACAGTGTGAAAGAAAACAGAAGGGGAATTTTCACTGATATAGCATCCTTTTTTGGCTTGAGGTTTATCTATTAAAATGTTAAAGACCAGGGTGAAATTGCAGTTACCTATTTTAACACTGATGTAGCAATGGTGATGGTGTGGACTGAAATATCTGAGCATGTGCTGCATTACCTCAATGAAATGACATTTTGTTGGTAGGAAGGGCAGGTGACAGAGGCAAATGCCGCAGATTCTTGAAAGTATTGGAGGGTGTAGCTGAGGTCTTTGTAGAGCCCTTGGCACTGGAAAAGATGGAAGGTCTGCCCATGACAATCACATCACCTTCTTAGACATATAACTGTAATCGGTAGGGATGATGTCTCACCTACTGGTTAACAAACTGCTAGATTAGAGACATCAATTTGAGGAGGTTGTGGGCTAGATGAAACACAAATTGAGGACGACATAAGAGATGCAGACAGACAGTGTTTGGCATAGAGAAATTCTGCATTAGGGTAGCCAACTCCTTCCAGGTGATTACGGACGCTAGTTTCTAGCCTTAAACATTAGTGTAATCATTTACTGCATTCTGGGAGATGTGGTCTTGCTTTACTATCACTGCAATTGCATACCTGAAAACATTGATTTATTTTAGGGTCAAAAGCTTGGGAATGGAAACACTGTACATAATGACTAAATATTATGTGGTCACCCTCTTCTTTAAACCCCCTTACAGGACTCAGAGGTTAAGGATTATGGATTGAACAAGACAGGATCTGTTGCTTTATATTTGCTTTTTGGATGGCTATGATAGAGTGAAAATATGGATGCAATGTGACCTAAAAATATGGTTATGGGTATGTTCTCTGACACATCAGGTTCATTTGCATTTGATTTATTATTAAAGGGGGAATAGCATGTGTTAGAAATGGGGTCTTTGGTTGGCAGCCAGGTTACCCCCTGTCCAAGCAAGGACCCTCACTCTATCAGGGTAAAAGGAAATCACCCTCAGCTAACCCCTGCTTACCCCCTTGGAGGCTTGGCACGAGCAGTGGGTTTAACTTCAGAGTGCTAGGTGCAAAGTATTTGTACCAACATACACAGTAACTTAATGAAAACACTACAAAATGACACAAAACAGGTTTAGAAAAATAGTACATATTTGTCTAAACAAAACAAGACCAAAACAACAGAAAATCCACAAAACACAAGTCAAGTTATCAATTAAAAAGCAAAAAGAGTCTTAATGTAGTTTTAAACACACACTAACACTGTTAGCGTGAAAATGTACTTTGGGTGTGTCAAAAATAACCCTGCACCATTGAGCGGGCGTCAAAAAGGGCTTGCGATGTGTCAATTTCACTCACGAGCGAGACCTTGCGTCATTTCTCCTTTTGTCAGATCAGGCGCGTCGTTTCTTCTCTGCACAGGAGAGTGATGCGTCGATCTGGTCAGCACTCTCGGGTCCGGGCAGGCCTTGCGTTGTTTTTACACGCCCAGAGGTGTTTGCGTTAGAAATCCAGCAGCACGATCATCCGAAAACCACGCAGTGCGGGTTGCGATCTTCCCAGCCTCTGTCAGCGACGCTGCATGTCGTTTCTCCAGCTCCATGCATCGATTATTCAGTCGCGTTGCAGGTGAGCGTCGATTTTCAGCCCCAAAGCTGGCGGCGCGTTGATTTTTCAGCCGCAGATCAGAGTTGCGTCGATCTTTAACCCGCACGGCATTCTGTGCGTGGATTTCTTCCTCTTAGGCTGCCAGCTTCTCCTTTTAGGGTCCCAGGAACTGGATGGGCACCACTTGTCAGAGTAGGAGTCTCTCCAGAGACTCCAGGTGCTGGCAGAGAGAAGTCTTTGCTGTCCCTGAGACTTCAAATAACAAGAGGCAAGCTCTAAATCAAGCCCTTGGCGATCTTCACAAGATGGAAGGCACACAAAGTCTAGTCTTTGCCCTCTTGCTCTGGCAGAAGCAGCAACTGCAGGATAGCTCCACAAAGCACAGTCACAGGCAGGGCAGCTCTTCTTCCTCAGCTCTTCAGCTCTTCTCCAGGCAGAGGTTCCTCTTGGTTTCCAGAAGTGTTCTAAAGTCTGTGGTTTTGGGTCCCCTTCTTTTACCCAATTTCTCCTTTGAAGTAGGCCTACTTCAAAGCAAAGTCTCTCTTGAATGTGAGATCCTGCCTTGCCGAGGCCAGGTCCCAGACACTCACCAGGGGGTTGGAGACTGCATTGTGTGAGGGCAGGCACAGCCCTTTCAGGTGTGAGTGACCACTCCTCTCCTCCCTCCTAGCACAGATGGCTCATCAGGAAATGCAGACTACACCCCAGCTCCCTTTGTGTCACTGTCTTGTGTAAGGTGCAACCAGCCCAACTGTCAAACTGACCCAGACAGGGAATCCACAAACAGGCAGAGTCACAGAAATGGTATAAGCAAGAAAATGCTCACTTTCTAAAAGTGGCATTTTCAAACACACAATCTCAAAATCAACTTTACTAAAATATTTATTTTTAAATTGTGAGCTCAGGGACCCCAAACTCCACATGTCCATCTGCTCCCAAAGAGAATCTACACTTTAATCAGATTTTAGGTTGCCCCCATAATAACCTATGAGAGGGAGAGGCCTTGCAACAGTAAAAAACAAATTTAGCAATATTTCACTGTCAGGACATATAAAACACATTACTATATGTCCTACCTTAACCATACAATGCACCCTGCCCTTGGGCCTACTTAGGGCCTACATTAGGGGTGTCCTACATGCAAGAAAAGGGAAGGTTTAGCCCTGGCAAGTGAGTACACTTGCCAAGTCGAATTTACAGTTAAAACTGCACCCACAGACACTGCAGTGGCAGGTCTGAGACATGATTACAGAGCTACTTATTAGGTGGCACAACCACTGCTGTAGGCCCACGGGTAGCATTTTATTTACAGGCCCTGAGCACCTCTAGTGTACTGTACTAGGGACTTACTAATATATCCAATATCCCAATCATGGATAAGCCAACTACATACACATTTTGTAAAGGAGCACTTGCACTTTAGCACTGGTTAGCAGTGGTATAGTGCCCAGAGTAACAAAAACATCAAAATCAGAGTCCAGCACACATCAACAACCTGGGAAACAGAGGCAATAAGTTAAGGGAGACCACACCAAGGATGAAAAGTCTAACAGCATGCAGTATAGTGGCCAGAGGCATAAAAAGAGATGAAACGCAGCAATGTGTTCTTTAATATTTTCTGATTCAGTTTTAGTTTAGCTAGTAGGGACAAACACTGGAGGATAAGTAAGCGACTTTTGTGACTGACAATCATGTAATGATGAACATCATTAATAGAATGTCACCAAATGATGTGTGGTCATTACAACTCTGGCAGACGGTGTTAAAGCGGCGGTAAAAAAAATGGAATTATGACCGTGGCGGAAGCCGCCAACAAAGACAGCCACTTTAACACTCCGACCGCCACGGCGGTACAAACAAACAGCGCGGTGGTCACCGCCAACAGACAGGCGGGAGACAATGTACCGCCCACAGTATCACAACCTACCAATCCCCCACCTTTTCTGGGGCAGATTCACCGCGGACAAAAACACGGCGGAAACAGGACTTCGAAAGGAAAACGCTCATCTCTACACACCCCACAAGCAATCCGGACGCCATGGAACCAGAGCTGCAGATCCTGCCAGCCCTTATCTTCTTGCTCCTCTACCAGGAGCACGAACGCCGGCGGTGAAGACCACGGTGAGTACTGCACCTACGACACAGGGGAGGGAAAAAACAGGGACACACACACGCAACACCCCACCCCCACCCTCACCCACCACAATACACACACTAATACAGCATGGTACATTACAGTTACACCCCCCAACACCCCGGAAGAATGCAAAGACAAAAGGAAATGAGTGTACCGATTGTAATAAATGAAAATCCAGTACGCAAAAATATACAAATATACACTATAAACAAAATATATACCAAGAATAGAGGTCCAGGTAGTGCTCCATTGAAGTCCGTGGAACACTGGGCCCACAGGGTATGGGCGAGGCCCACACAAGATCCCTGACCATGATGGAGAGAACACTGCAGGGGCATCAGATAGCAATAAAACAGGCACCTCAGGGGGAGAGAAAGGGGGGGCACCTCAGCCGGTTGAGTGCACGACGCCAAATCCATGAGGGGGCCACATGCCCACTGTTCAATCCTGGGGAGTGCAAAGCCACAGTCTCCCAAGTCTATACGGTGGGTGGCTTGCCCACTGTTCCATCCAAAGCCACAGTCTCTCAAGTCTATACAGTGGGTGGTTTTCCCACTGCTTTATCCTGGGGAGTGCAAAGCCACAGTCTCTCAAGCCTCTACAGTGGGTGGTTTGCCCACTGCTTTATCCTGGGGAGTGCAAAGCCACAGTCTCTCAAGCCTCTACAGTGGGTGGTTTGCCCACTGCTTTATCCTGGGTAGTGCAAAGCCACAGTCTCTCAAGTCTATACAGTGGGTGGTTTGCCCACTGCTTTATCCTGAGGAGTGCAAAGCCACAGTCTCTCAAGTCTCTCCAGGGGGTGGTTTGCCCACTGCTTTATCCTGGGGAGTACAAAGCCACCGTCTCTCAAGTGGATAACAGTCTCTACTGGTTCTGGAGGGGGCTTTGTGCCCAGAGTGCTTCATCCTGCCAAGGACTGAGGTAGTGGATGTCTTTCTCCACTGGTTCTGGAGGGGGCTTTGTGCCCAGAGTGCGTCATCCTGCCAAGGACTGAGGTAGTGGATGTCTTTCTCCACTGGTTCTGGAGGGGGCTTGGTGCCCAGAGTGCTTCATCCTGCCAAGGACTGAAGTAGTAGATGTAAATCTCCACTGGTTCTGGAGGGGGCTTTGTGCCCAGAGTGCTTCATCCTGCCAAGGACTGAGGTAGTGGATATAAAACTCCACTGGTTCTGGAGGGGGCTTGGTGCCCAGAGTGCTTCATCCTGCCATGGACTGAGGTAGTGGATGTAAAACTCCACTGGTTCTGGAGGGGGTTTTGTACCCAGACTGCTTCATCCTGCCAAGGACTGAGGTAGTTGGTGTCTTTCTCCACTGGTTCTGGAGGGGGCTTTGTGCCCAGAGTGCTTCATCCTGCCAAGGACTGAGGTAGTGGATATAAAACTCCACTGGTTCTGGAGGGGGCTTGGTGCCCAGAGTGCTTCATCCTGCCATGGACTGAGGTAGTGGATGTAAAACTCCACTGGTTCTGGAGGGGGTTTTGTACCCAGACTGCTTCATCCTGCCAAGGACTGAGGTAGTGGGTGTCTTTCTCCACTGGTTCTGGAGGGGGCTTTGTGCCCAGAGTGCTTCATCCTGCCAAGGACTGAGGTAATAGATGTAAAACTCCACTGGTTCTGGAGGGGGCTTTGTGCCCAGAGTGCTTCATCCTGCTCGTGGTGGCCTCAGTAGCATCAGAGCTTTTGGTGCTCATGGGCCTGCGGTGCTTGTTGCGGTGGTGCTCTGTTCAGCGGTGCTTGTGGTGGCGGTGCCCAGTTCAGCGGTACTTGTAGCGGTGGTGCCCTGTTCAGCGGTGCCTATAGCGGCGGTGCCCTGTTCAGCGGTGCTTGTGGCGGCGGTGCCCTGTTCAGCGATGCTTGTAGCAGCGGTGCCCTGTTCAGCAGTGCTTGTGGCAGCGGTGCCCTGTTCAATGGTGCTTGTGGCGGCGGGCTCCTTTGCAGTGACTCAGCTGCTGGCGGTCCCTCATGGCACAGTGGGGCTGGTGCTGGTGCTCCTCTCTGGCCCAGCGGGGCTGGTGCTGGCGATCCTTCATGGCCCAGCGGGGCTGGTGCTGGCGGTCGTGTCTGGCCCAGCGGGGCTGGTGCTGGCGGTCCTCTCTGGCCCAGAGGGGCTGGTTCTGGTGGTCGTGTCTGGCCCAGCGGGGCTGGTGCTGGCAGTCGTATCTGGCCCAGCGGGGCTGATGCTGGCGGTCCTCTCTGGCCCAGCGGGGCTGGTGCTGGCGGTCCTCTCTGGCCCAGCGGGGATGATGGCGGTGGCCTCTTGGGCAGTAGGGCAGGTGCTAGCGGTCCTCTGTGGCCCAGCGGGGATGATGGCGGTGGCCTCTTGGGCAGTAGGGCAGGTGCTGACGGTGGCCTCCTGGGCAGCGTGGATGATGGCAGCGGCCTCTTGGGCAGTAGGGCAGGTGCTGTCGGTGGCCTCTTGGGCAGTAGGGCAGGTGCTGGCGGTGGCCTCATGGGCAGCGGGGATGCTGGCAGTGGCCTCTTGGGCAACAGGGCAGGTGCTGGCGGTGGCCTCATGGGCAGCGGGGCTGATGGCGGTCTTCTCCGCCGTGCTGCTCCTTCCAGACCTGCTGACTTTCTTGTGGCCCTTCCCCACCTTGGAAGGTGTTGCAGCTTACTCCACACTCCCACCTGGACCCTGGGAGCGGCTTTGGTGGCTGGAGTCTTCCCCCTCTCCCGCCGGGCACTGGCCAACTTTTGATGCTTCACAGGTGGGGGACTGTCCGTGCTGTGGCTCTGTGCCACACTGGCTGCCCTGGTGGCCGGTGCACTCCATATTCTGGTGACTATAGGCACCACTGGTCCCGGAGATGTTGTGGCTGAGGTGCTAGGTTGGGACCTGGAGAGTCGGGCCCTAGGAGATGGACGGGGAGGGGGAGGTGTGGGAAAGAGGTCAAGGTTGGACAGGAAAAGTTTTTGGGAGACACTGGGACGGGTAGCTGGAGGGGGTTTGGGAGTGGAGGAAGAGGTTGTGGTTGTAGGAGGTGTTTGTTTGGTGACTTTGGGTGAGGTGGATGGCTGTTGGGTGGGTGTGTGCCTGCGTTTGTGTATCTTGGGAGGTGGCATTACAGACACACTGGGAGAGGACACAGGGGACGTGTGAATGGTAGTGGGGGTGGTGAGTGCACGTGAGCGGGGTGTGGTGATGTGTGTGCTGGTGATGGCAGTAGTGGCTGTAGATGTAGTGCATGCAGGTGTGAGTGTAGACGAGACTGGGAGGGAGGAGGGAGATGAGGAGGAGGGGGACACAGTGGAGGCAGCGGATGTTGGTGTGTCTGCATGTGTGTGATGCTTGCGTGAGTGCCTGTGGGATGTGTGGTGCTTATGTTTGCCTGAGCTTCCCTTGTTTGTTGACGTGTGTGCATGCTGGTCTGAAGGTGTGCTTGGGATAGGCCGAGGTACAGGGGATTGGGTCTGGGTGGAGGAAGTTGGAGGGAGGAGGCTGGACACAGGGACAATGGCTGCCATCAGTGCTGAGGCCAGAGTCTGAAAAGGTCGCTGAAGGGCTGCCTGACTAGTATGACTGCCCTCCAGGAAAGCATTTGTTTGTTGCAGCTGCCTTTCTACACCCTGGATGGCATTCAAAATGGTAGACTGCCCAACAGTGAAGGACCTGAGGAGGTCAATGGCCTCCTCACTGAAGGCAGCAGGGGTGACTGGGGTAGGGCCTGAGGTGCCTGGGGCGAAGTGATGCCCACCCTCCTGGGTGAGCGGGCACGGGGCAAAGGCTGAGAAGCTGCTGGGAGGGCAGTGCTGGTAGGGGGGGTGGTAGCTGTACCTGATGCGGGGGGCACAGATGTTGCTGCCACCACAAGGGAGCTCCCATCAGAGGACGAGTCCGTGTCACTGGTGTCAGCTCCTGTCCCCGTCGTGGAGCTCCCCTCGCTTTCCGTCCCACTGGTGAAATCCGACTCTGTAGTGTCACCCTCCAGGGCCATGTGGGATGCAGCTCCCTCCTGCTCCGGTGCCACTGCTCCTCCGCCTGATGATGCTAATGCACACAAGAACAGGGAGACCACAAAAAGGGGGGGACAACAGAAGAAAGACATGTTGAGTGCATGCATTACCGCTACCGTTGGTGGACACAACAGACACAGAAGCCCCCTGCACTACGCCGCGCTCTTGGGCTCCACTGTTCAATCCCTGGGACATGGCATACAAGGCTATGGACGACATCTGCACACATGGAGGACACAGGAGCATGACTAGGTGTACTTGGCACTGTACACAGGTGGGGTGGGGTGCCACATGGCCTGCCTTATGGAGGGAACTTGCCTACTAAACTCGCCCTTGCCTAGGGAAACCCACAGCCCACCTCCCCCATCCAGACACCTCCACTGCTCGCAAAATCAGCTGGATGAGAGTGTACTCACCCCCTTGTGGCTGCTGTGATGCTTCCAAGTGCCCATCCAACTCCGGGTACGCCACCACCAGGATCCTGAACATCAGGGGGGTCATGGTGTCCCCAGCTGAGCCTCTGCCGTCTTCTTGCTCCAGCGGCGAATGTCCTCCCACCTTTTCCGGCAGTTGGTGCTCCATCTGTGGTAGACCCCCAGGGTCCGGACGTCCTTGGCAATGGCACGTCAAATATCTTTTTTCTGGTGGGCGCTGACCTACATGAATTGTACAAGGGGAAAATAAATGTTATTACCAAATGCACCGTCACAGTCGTTGGCCCCCATCCCTACCCTTGCCATGTGGCACATGCACTCATCGTCGTTTCATGCACGCCTCAATCTCCCCCCCCATTTTTCATCCACCCCACTCCACACAGGCATAGCCCATACAGCATGCAGGCATAGCCCATACAGCATGCTCCCAGTGTAGAAACCTGTTTGTCTGGAGGACCGTAGAGTAGCGTGTACTGGGGGAGGAATGAGAATGGCGGTCACGTCCGTGGCGGTGTGTACCGTCACCGCCGGCGTACATCGTCATTGGTTCCTGGGACCCATAGGGTCCAAAGTTAACCAATGCAGCATTGCGCCGCGGTCTTCGACCGCCTACCGCGACGGTGTACAACGCCAGCGCAGTTACCTCACATCCCATTGTCCAACTTTACAGGTCAGACAGCCGCCATTTCAGGGGCCCACATGGCTTAATTTTTAACTGCATCACACATACCTAGGCCTAGCCTCAACACACATACAGGCCACTTTTCGGATTATGATTCATGTTCTATGTAAGCTGTGGGTACGTACCTCTGAGTTGGTTGACTCTGTGCCTGCTGTTGTCCTTCATAGGCACCGTCTGCTGGGACATGTGAGGAGATGGCGGCATCCTCCGGTGTACAGACCGCTCGTTGACCTGTCGACAATGGAGGAAAGACATTGGATCATCACCTAAAGGCTTGGCCGTGCCACAATCCAGGAACTGTGTACCCAGCTGGAGCCAGACCTGATGTCAGCTCTCCGCCATCCCACAGGAATCCCCCCTCAAGTGCAGGTGCTGCCAGTACTCCATTTCCTTGCAAGTGGGTCATTTCAAACAACAGTGGCCATAGCATCAGGGATGCCCCAGCCTATGTTTTCCAACGTGTTGTCCAGAGTGTTGTCTGCCCTGCTGAAACACATGCGCAGCTACATCGTTTGCCCTCAGGTGGAGGATTTGCCTACATTGAAAGGTGATTTCTATGCCTTGGTACATATCCCCAACATCATAGGTGCCATTGATGGTACACATGTGGCTTTGGTACCCCTCCGCAGGAGCGAACAGGTGTACAGAAACCAGAAGAGTTATCATTCCATGAATGTGCAGATGGTGTGTGTTAGAAATGGGGTTTTTGGTTGACAGTCAGGTTACCCCCTGTCCAAGCAAAAGCCCTCACTCTAGTCAGGGTAAGTGACACACAATCCAAGATTATCCTGTGCCCACCCTCTGGTAGCTTGGCACGAGCAGTCAGGCTTAACTTAGAAGGCACTGTGTAAAGTATTTGTGCAATAAATCATACAATACCACCATATAGCACCACAAAAATACACCACACAGTGTTTAGAAAAATATATAATATTTATCAGGATAATTGTAGGTCAAAAAGAATAAAGTTTGCAATGGGAAATTGTAGAGATATCACTGAAAAGTGATATAAAGGGCCTCATTCTGACTTTGGCGGGCGGCGGAGGCCGCCCGCCAAAGTACAGCCGTCAGAATACTGCTGCGCGGTCAAAAGACCGCCGCAGTAATTCTGAGTTTCCCGCTGGGCTGGCGGGCGACCGCCAGAAGGCCGCCCGCCAGCCCAGCGGGAAACCCCCTTCCACGAGGATGCCGGCTCCGAATGGAGACGGCGGAGTGGAAAGGGTGCGACGGGTGCAGTTGCACCCGTCGCGATTTTCAGTGTCTGCTATGCAGACACTGAAAATCTTGGTGGGGCCCTGTTAGGGGGCCCCTGCAGTGCCCATGCCAGTGGCATGGGCACTGCAGGTGCCCCCAGGGGCCCCACGACACCCGTTACCGCCAACCAGGTTCTGGCGGTCAAAACCCCCAGAACCAGGCTGGCGGTAAGGGGGTCGGAATCCCCATGGCGGCGCTGCTTGCAGCGCCGCCGTGGAGGATTCCTCAGGCCAGGGGAAAACCGGCGGGAAACCGCCGGTTTCCCTTTTCTGACCGCGGCTTTACCGCCACGGTCAGAATAGGCCTGGATGCACCGCCAGCCTGTTGGCGGTGCATCCACGGTCCCCGGCCCTGGCGGTCCATGACCGCCAGGGTCGTAATGACCCCCAAAGTGTCTTAAGTCTTTAGAATATAAACAAAGTCTCTTTCAAGCACAAGTACCTGGTTTAGAGTAGAAAAATCTCCTCAGAGGGCCACAAACGAAGAGGTGCGTGGAAAAAGGGTGTGTGCGTCGATTTCTCCCCAGCACACACGGACTTGCGTCGTTATTTTTAACGCGGGGAAGTTGTGCGTCGTTTTCCGGCACGCGGACAGTCTCATTTCGTGGATCGCGGGGATTACCAGATGTCCCGGGTCTGTGCGTGGATTTTCCTGCTTGTTTTCTGGCTGCGCGTCGTTCTGCGGGGCTGCGCGTCGAAATTACGATCTCACGGCAGGCGTCGCGTCGATTTCTCCTCTAGAGGTCGGGCGGCATTGTCCTTGCGAAGCCGTGCGTCGGATTTTCGGTCGTCCCAAGAGCGTCGCGTCGATCAGCGTCGGTGTGCGGCATTTTTCTCGCCGCGGAACAAGCTGTGCGTCTAAATTTTTGGCGCACGGAGCGTCCAAGTGAAAGAGGGAAGTCTTTTTGGTCCTGAGACTTCAGGGAACAGGAGGCAAGCTCTATCCAAGCCCTTGGAGAGCACTTTCACAGCCAGACAAGAGTTCAGCAAGGCAGCAGGCCAACAGCAAGGCAGCAGTCCTTTGTAGAAAGCAGACAGGTGAGTCCTTTCAGCAGCCAGGCAGTTCTTCTTGGCAGGATG
This sequence comes from Pleurodeles waltl, assembly GCF_031143425.1. Classification (NCBI taxonomy): domain Eukaryota; kingdom Metazoa; phylum Chordata; class Amphibia; order Caudata; family Salamandridae; genus Pleurodeles; species Pleurodeles waltl. Next base: position 644,333,932 of record NC_090438.1, read on the forward strand.
TAGTTTCTGGTTCAGGTTTCTTCTCCAGCAAGTGTCTGATGAGGTAGGGCAGAGGCCCTGTTTTATACCCAAATGTGCCTTTGAAGTGGGAGAGACTTCAAAGAGTGGCTAAGAAGTGCACCAGGTCCCCTTTCAGTTCAATCCTGTCTGCCAGGGTCCCAGTAGGGGGTGTGGCAGTCCTTTGTGTGAGAGCAGGCCCTCCACCCTCCCAGCCCAGGAAGACCCATTCAAAATGCAGATGTATGCAAGTGAGGCCGAGTACCCTGTGTTTGGGGTGTGTCTGAGTGAATGCACAAGGAGCTGTCAACCAAGCCCAGCCAGACGTGGATTGTAAGGCACAGAAGGATTTAAGTGCAAAGAAATGCTCACTTTCTAAAAGTGGCATTTCTAGAATAGTAATATTAAATCCGACTTCACCAGTCAGCAGGATTTTGTATTACCATTCTGGCCATACTAAATATGACCTTCCTGCTCCTTTCAGATCAGAAGCTGCCACTTCAACAGTGTATGAGGGCAGCCCCAATGTTAGCCTATGAAGGGAGCAGGCCTCACAGTAGTGTACAAACGAATTTAGGAGTTTTACACTACCAGGACATATAACTACACAGGTACAGGTCCTGCCTTTTACCTACACAGCACCCTGCTCTAGGGGTTACCTAGGGCACACATTAAGGGTGACTTATATGTAGAAAAAGGGGAGTTCTAGGCTTGGCAAGTACTTTTAAATGCCAAGTCGAGGTGGCAGTGAAACTGCACACACAGGCCTTGTAAGGGCAAGCCTGAGACAAGGTTAAGGGGGCTACTTAAGTGGGTGGCACAACCAGTGCTGCAGGTCCACTAGTAGCATTTAATCTACAGGCCCTATGCACATGTAGTGCACATTACTAGGGACTTATAAGTCGATTAAATAGTCCAATCAGGTATGATCCAAAGTTACCATGTTTAAAGGGAGAGAGCATATGTACTTTAGCACTGGTTAGCAGTGGTAAAGTACGCAGAGTCTAAAAACCAGCAAAAATGAGGTCAGAAAAAGAAAAGGAGGAAGGCAAAAAGTTTGGGGATGACCCTGTCAAAAAGCCCGGTCCAACATGACCCCCTCCCAGCCTAAAGCCAGGGTAGACTAATCAACACTCTGATGGACTTCCCTGCTTAAGGCGATAGAACATGGACAATGGCCCACTACTGCAGGGGCACTCGCCAGTTCTACGCCTTTCTGAACTCAGTGAGGCTTCTTTGTCTATACTCTCTGGGGCCACTGATCTGGCCCATGGGGAACCCTTCTCATCACCTGAGGACCCCATCTGTACAGCTCCTAACTTTAATTTGCTTACAGATGCATCCCAGTATGCAGACAGTATCACCATGGCCAACAAAGTGATGTGGCCCATTCCATTCCTTGGGTCTGACTTCTGTCCCCAACCCAGGGAAAACTCTGCCCACAAGGACAGAAACCAACAGATGCCACTGACATCTGTCAGTGTTATGAGCAAGGCCCCTGACCATCCACTGCTAGGTGGAGACCCTGAGGGGGGCCGTTGGCTGAGCTTCTCCTCCAACTGGGGGACTAGTAGGGAGCTCCCAAGGGATTCCTGTAGCATCCCAGAATGGAGGGTAGTAACCCCAGGGGTCTTGCACCCCTTCTCCACTCTCACCAGGTCAGGGGTGGGTCCCTGATACTGGTCCCTCAGCCCAGGGTCTGTACTCTGAGGCTGAACAGAGGACATGGGTGAGTCCTTCCTCCCCATGCCTCCCTATCGAGGCTTACATACCCTCCTCTGGGGAGTGGTACTGCCAGACATCTGAACTGTTAGGGCACCCTTGGGGGTTGGCCCTCTCAGCTCTGCTGACACTAGGGGAAACTCATTCCCCAGAATGCAGTCAATGGGCAGCTGGGGACTAACTATGACCCGCCTCTGGGTCACCTCCCCACCCCACTCTAGGGACACCCGGGCCATGGGGCGGAAGAAATCTTCCCCAATGGCTGGAGTCACTCTACACACCTGTCCGGTGTACTGCTCTGGTGACACTAGTCTCTCCACCATCATGGTAAGACTAGCCCCTGTGTCTCTCAGAGCGGTGACTGGGATCCCATTCACTCCCACCTGGTGGAAGTGACGGCTCCCACCCTCAGGGATCACCAGTTTACCCTCTGAGTCCACCTCCCAACTAAAGGAGATGAAGGCATGGTCTACGACCTGCCCCTGGGGACTACATTCCCCTAAGGCCACATGGGCCACCCCTGTAGAGGTCCCAATATTGGGTGAGTTCTTTGGACAGACAGAGTCCCCCTTCCTGTGTCCTATCTGGGAACACTCAAAGCAGCGGGGTTGGGAATGGGATGCTTTGGGCCACTGCCCACCAGAACCCCCACCCTGTTTCTCAGATGAGGTATGGGAACCCTTTCTTCCCCCCTTACTCTGGGACTCGTCTGGGTCATTTCTAACCTCCCCCTCACTTTGTTGGGGGGAACCGGAACTACCCTTCTCGGGGTCACTCCCAGATACCTTTTTGGACACTCTGGTGCTTGCCCAGAGGTCCGCCTCTTCAGCAAGCTTCCTGGGATCAGTCAGCTTACTATCTACCAAGTGCTGGCGCAACTCTGTAAAAGTAGTATTAAGCATATGCTCTCTCAGAATCAAGTCATATAACCCTTTATAGTCATTTACTTTGTTGCCTCGCACCCATCCATTCAGTGCCTTACTGGAAAAGTCAAAGAAATCTACCCATGTTTGTGTGTTTTGTTTGGTGCTGTCCCTGAACCTCTGACGGTATCCCTCAGGGGTCAGCCCAAACTTGGCAAGTAAAGTGGCTTTCTGAAGTGGGTATGTGTTTTGATCCGGTTGATCCAATGTGAGAAGTGTGTCCCTCCCCAATGGCGGCACATAACCCCACATAGCTACCCTCCATTGCCCTTCAGGAACCTCATGAGCCCTTAGTGCAACTTCATAAGCAGCTAACCATTTATCTATGTCATCTCCCACCACAAAACTGGGCACCACATTTTTGGGTATACGAACCTTCTTTTCTCCAGCAGGTCCTGTCTGTATGCTGCCACCATTATTTCTGGATTCAGACTGTCTCGCCTTGATCTCCAGCTCCTTGAGACTCAGTTCATGAGCCAACAATAGTTTCTTTTCAGCCAAAGCTCTTTCAGCTTCCACCTGTTTGGCTGCTCTTTCAGCTTCCACTTGTTTGGCTGCCCTTTCAGCTTCTGCTTGAATCTGTTTGGCTGTTCTTTCAGCTTCTATCTGTTTGGCTGCTCTTTCAGCCTCAGCTTGTTTGGCTTCTCTCTCTGCCCTTCTCTCCTCCTGTTGAGCCTCAATTTTCAGTTTTACCATTTGCAATTGGAACTCCCTTTCCTCTCTCCTTTCCTCTGCGGTCAGGCTTTGCATAGAGACACTGCTCCCTGGTCTGGAAGGGGGCACAATTGCAGTGGTAACACCATCCACAGATATTGAAAATTCCTCTGAGGTGCCATTTTCTGGCTCCTCTTCCTCATCATCCTCTAAATGGGCTTCTGCCCAGGCCCTCAGCGCCACTTGAAAGTCCTCCTTTCTGGAGGCCCCTTAGGTGGGTACCCTCAATGCCCTGCAGAATCCTCTTAGTTGTTTGACCGTATATGTATCCAACTGGACTAGGTCAAAGTCCCCTGTCTGAGACCCAGTCAGAGACATGTTGAGTGAGGATTTAGTTTTTGAAAATTGTCAGGAAAAAACAGATTTGCAAAAAGAGATAAAAAGCCAAGTTGACCTTCAACTGTGGGTAGGTAGTGAAATACTTAGCTACTGTATGTCACTGCACAAATACAAGTCCTATCCTCACCGCTGATCACCAATGTTAGAAATTGGGTTTTTGGTTGGCAGTCAGGTTACCCCCTGTCCAAGCAAAAGCCCTCACTCTAGTCAGGGTAAATCACACACAATCCAAGATTATCCTGTGCCCACCCTCTGGTAGCTTGGCACGAGCAGTCAGGCTTAACTTAGAAGGCAATGTGTAAAGTATTTGAGCAATAAATCATACAATACCACCATATAGCACCACAAAAATACACCACACAGTGTTTAGAAAAATATATAATATTTATCAGGATAATTGTAGGTCAAAAACAATAAAGTTTGCAATGGGAAATTGTAGAGATATCACTGAAAAGTGATATAAAGTGTCTTAAGTCTTTAGAATATAAACAAAGTCTCTTTCAAGCACAAGTACCTGGTTTAGAGTGGAAAAATCTCCTCAGAGGGCCACAAAAGAAGAGGTGCGTGGAAAAAGGGTGTGTGCGTCAATTTCTCCCCAGCACACACGGACTTGCGTCGTTATTTTCCACGCGTGGAAGTCGTGCGTCGTTTTCCGGCGCGCGGACAGTCTCTTTTCGTGGATCGCGGGGATTACCAGATGTCCCGGGTCTGTGCGTGGATTTTCCTGCTTGTTTTCCGGCTGCGCGTCGTTCTGCGGGGCTGCACGTTGAAATTACGATCTCACGGCAGGCGTTGCGTAGATTTCTCCTCTAGAGGTCGGGCGGCGTTGTCCTTGCGAAGCCGTGCGTCGGATTTTCGGTCGTCTCAAGAGCGTTGCGTCGATCAGTGTCGGTGTGCGGCGTTTTTCTCGCCGCGGAACAAGCTGTGCGTCGAAATTTTCGGCGCACGGAGCGTCCAAGTGAAAGAGGGAAGTCTTTTTGGTCCTGAGACTTCAGGGAACAGGAGGCAAGCTCTATCCAAGCCCTTGGAGAGCACTTTCACAGCCAGACAAGAGTTCAGCAAGGCAGCAGGCCAACAGCAAGGCAGCAGTCCTTTGTAGAAAGCAGACAGGTGAGTCCTTTGAGCAGACAGGCAGTTCTTCTTGGCAGGATGTAGTTTCTGGTTCAGGTTTCTTCTCCAGCAAGTGTCTGATGAGGTAGGGCAGAGGCCCTGTTTTATACCCAAATGTGCCTTTGAAGTGGGGGAGACTTCAAAGAGTGGCTAAGAAGTGCACCAGGTCCCCTTTCAGTTCAATCCTGTCTGCCAGGGTCCCAGTAGGGTGTGTGGCAGTCCTTTGTGTGAGAGCAGGCCCTCCACCCTCCCAGCCCAGGAAGACCCATTCAAAATGCAGATGTATGCAAGTGAGGCCGAGTACCCTGTGTTTGGGGTGTGTCTGAGTGAATGCACAAGGAGCTGTCAACCAAGCCCAGCCAGACGTGGATTGTAAGTCACAGAAGGATTTAAGTGCAAAGAAATGCTCACTTTCTAAAAGTGGCATTTCTAGAATAGTAATATTAAAAACGACTTCACCAGTCAGCAGGATTTTGTATTACCATTCTGGCCATACTAAATATGACCTTCCTGCTCCTTTCAGATCAGAAGCTGCCACTTCAACAGTGTATGAGGGCAGCCCCAATGTTAGCCTATGAAGGGAGCAGGCCTCACAGTAGTGTACAAACGAATTTAGGAGTTTTACGCTACCAGGACATATAACTACACAGGTACAGGTCCTGCCTTTTACCTACACAGCACCCTGCTCTAGGGGTTACCTAGGGCACACATTAAGGGTGACTTATATGTAGAAAAAGGGGAGTTCTAGGCTTGGCAAGTACTTTTAAATGCCAAGTCGAGGTGGCAGTGAAACTGCACACACAGGCCTTGTAAGGGCAAGCCTGAGACAAGGTTAAGGGGGCTACTTAAGTGGGTGGCACAACCAGTGCTGCAGGTCCACTAGTAGCATTTAATCTACAGGCCCTATGCACATGTAGTGCACATTACTAGGGACTTATAAGTCGATTAAATAGTCCAATCAGGTATGATCCAAAGTTGCCATGTTTAAAGGGAGAGAGCATATGTACTTTAGCACTGGTTAGCAGTGGTAAAGTGCGCAGAGTCTAAAAACCAGCAAAAATGAGGTCAGAAAAAGAAAAGGAGGAAGGCAAAAACTTTGGGGATGACCCTGTCAAAAAGCCAGGTCCAACAGTGTGTTTGGCAGAATAGCAGCATCCCTTATGTGATGGGGCAACTCCAGAGGCACCGTGTGTGGCTATTAGGTGAGCACCTGGAAGCAAGACATTGGGAATGGTTGTCTGGGTCTGGGGATATCCCTACAGGTTAGTATGTGTCTAACAGTTGTCCCTCGCCATTTGCAGGTGACTCTGGTTACCCCAACCTGTCATGGCTACTGACCCCAGTGAGGAATCCCAGGACAAGGGCAGAGGAACGCTACAATGAGGCCCATGGGCGTACTCAGTGGATTATTGAGCGGACCTTCGGCCTCCTGAAGGCCAGGTTCAGGTGCCTCCATATGACAGGTGGATCCCTATTCTACTCACCAAAGAAGGAGTGCCAGATCATCGTGGCCTGCTGTATGCTTCACAACTTAGCTTTGCGACGACAGGTGCCTTTTCTGCAGGGGGATGGTCCAGATGGTGGAGTTGTTGCAGCTGTGGAGCCTGTGGACAGTGAAGACGAGGAAGCAGAAGAAGAGGACATGGACAACAGGAACTCGGTGATCCTGCAATATTTCCAGTGAGACACAGGTAAGAGTACAGACCTGCCTACTACATGTACTTTAACACTACTACCTCCCTACTGTCTGTCGTTTTCAGCAAGTGTATGGTCACTGAGTTGTCACTTTCCCTTACGATTTCACAGATGTGGGTCCCACTGTGTGACATCTTCTTTGTTTCCCCATGGACTAGAGCTGTGTGACATAGGTATGTTGACATTACAATTGAAAGAGCATTTTGTCACTGTAATTGCTGATACACTAATTCGAAATCACAGACTGACTCCAGATTGTTTTGTGCTTCAAGGGTGTTTATTTAAGTGCTCAATATTGGAGGGGGTTGTAAAATGGTGAGGGGTGATGGTGGAGCAATGTCCATGGCAGAGTCCAGTCTATTAGTCTCACAGGTGCATTGCCTATATGTGCATAGGAAGTGGAGCTGGGGCAGTTTGAGGATGGACAGGGTGACAAAGTGGGACAAAAAGATGACATTCAGGGTGGTCTCATTTCTTGGCGGGGTTCTTGGCATCGTTCTCTGTCTTTGTCCTGGATCTCAGGGACCGCTTGCGGGGTGGTTCTCCCTCTGCAGGGGGTGGGGTGCTGGTGTGGTGGTCCTGTGGCAGGCGTCCTGTCCACTAGTGCCAGCGGATGCGGTGGGCAGTTCATCATCCATGCTAGTGTCAGGGGCCCCTTGTTGTGCCACAGTGTCCCTCCTGGTGTTGAGTACTTCCTTCAGCACCCCTACGATGGTGCCCACTGTGGAATTGATGGTTCTGAGTTCCTCCCTGAAGCCCAAATACTGTTTCTCCTGCAGGCGCTGGGTCTCCTGAAACTTGCCCAGTACCGTTGCCATCGTCTCCTGGGAGTGGTGGTAGGCTCCCATGATGGAGGAGAGGGCCTCGTGGAGAGTGGGTTCCCTTGGCCTGTCCTGCCCTTGTCGTAGAGCAGCCCTCCCAGTTTCCCTGTGTTCCTGGGCCTCCGTCCCTTGGATCGTGTGCCCACTACCACTGCCCCCAGGTCCTTGTTGTTGTTGGAGTGGTGGGTTAGCCTGGGTTCCCTATAGTGGTGGACACACTGCTGCTTGACGTGTCCTGGGGACAGAGGTATGGGCCCGCTAGGTGGGTGCTGTGCTGGTGTTTCCAGAGGGGGGAAGCTCTGTAGTGGCCTGTGACTGTGTCAGGGGAACCGATGGGCCGGGCTGGTCATTTAGATCCAGTTGGACAGAGCTGCTGTCATCACTGTGGGCCTCTTCTGTTGGTGGTGTGGACATGTGTGGACCCTCCTTTCCGATGACGTTGGGTAGGGGTCCTGCAGGGGTATAAAAGGATGTTTATTATATCTGTGTGTGCCATGATGTGCAATAGGTGGGTGACCGTGTACCCCAGTGCTTGCATTCCTGTGTGGGACCTTGTGTGGTGGTGGTTTAGGGGGGTGTATGGATATGTGCAGTGGCCATGCTTTGGTGATGGGTGTCCATGCTTTGTTGTTGCATGCAGGGCTTGGTGTTGGGAAGGGTGGGTTGTGATGTTGGGACATTTGTGAGGAGTTGGAGTGATGGGGGTGAGGGTGGGGGTATGTGATGACATGCAGGTAGGGTGGGGGATGTAATCGTTAAGATTTGACTTACCAGAGTCCATTCCTCCATCTACTCCTGCGAGGCCCTCAGGATGCAGAATCGCCAGGACTTGCTCCTCCCATATTGTTAGTTGTGGGGGAGGAGGTAGGGGTCTGCCGCCAGTCCGCTGAACTGCAAGGTGGTGTCTTGAGACCACGGAACGCACCTTCCACCATAGGTCGGTCAACCTCTTCCTGATGTCATCCCGATTTCTTGGGTGCTGTCCCACTGCGTTGACACTGTCCACTATTCTTCGCCATAGCTCCATCTTCCTAGCTATGGAGGTGTGCTGCACCTGTGCTCCGAATAGCTGTGGCTCTACCCAGACGATTTCCTCCACTAAGATCCTGAGCTCCTCCTCAAAGAACCTGGGGTGTCTTTGCCGTGCCATGGGGTGGTGTGGGTGATGTGTGGGGTGGTGTGTGTAGTGATAAGTGGGGTCATTTTAAGTGGTGTGTTGTGTGAGGTGCGTGGATGTTCTGTGCGTGATGGTATTGTGTGCCTGTGGATGCTTGGTAGTAGTTTGTAGTGTCTCTCTCTGGCCTTCTCTCATAATTGTGGTCGTAGGGGTTTGTGGGTGATGTGGGTGTGTGTTTTATATTGTATTGGGTGTGTGGGAGTGGTGTGTGTATGTGTATGTGTATCAGGTGTGTGTATTTCGAATTGTCCAATGTGGCTGTGTTTTGTAAGAGTGTGTGTATTTTGAGCGCAGCGGTTTGTACCGCCAATGGAATACCGCGGTTGAAAGTGTGGGCGTATTTCTGTTGGCGTGATGGGGGAGGATTTGTTTTTGCCAGTTTATCACTGAACTTTGGTGTGGCGGACTTGTGTGGGTGTCTGAATTTTGACAGATTCCGTGCTGTGGCTCATAATAGCTGTGGCGGAATTCCGTGGCCGCGGCGGTGTGTTGGCGGTCTTCTGCACAGCGGTAAGCGTTTTTACCGCCATTGTTGTAATGACCGCCTTTGTCTTTTGACACAATTAGCTTTACGGTGTTTACAGCAGTTTCTTTGTTTTGAGCACAACCTGTTACGACTCTGCCATCCTATCTGTAGGGGGCACCTTAAACAGACTATCTGTAGCCTGGGAACCATCATTAACACACCCAGAATCCCTTTCTGATCCCTGTTTGCTTCCCTTTTCAATATGGCATGCTATGGAAGAAATCCTTTTGCTCCCATGGACTCCGAGTCCCATAGTACACTGCCATGTAGTTGGTAAGACCTGTAATCTTTTCTTCCGTTGCTTCCTATGAGAAAAGTCCAGTTGTTCCTTTATATTGGATTCTCTCATCCAGGACCTGTGAGAGACTGAAACTACACACATGTGTGACCTCTCTTGTGCAGCCCAGCCATGTGACTATGCCCTGGGCTTGCTGCTGACTGGAACTGCTTCTAAGCTGCCATTTCCTGAAGCTCCTCGTCGTGCAATGGAGTTTGATTCCTTTGTGTACCTTGTTCGATTGTGTACCTGTCCTGTTCTGCTTCAGTCTGAACCTGCTCTCTGTTTCACAACCCTGTTCCTGCTTGTTTCAGCCAGAATCTGATCCCGGTTTCTCATCCCTGTTCCTGCTTGTTTCAGAAAGAGCTTGCTCCCTGTTTTCCAGTCCTGTTCCTGCCTTGTTTCAGCCTGAACCTCCTCTCTAATTCCCAGTCCTGTTCCTGCTTGTTCCAGCTCCCTGTATTCCAGTCCTGTTCTTGCTTGTTCCAGCCAGAGCCTTCTCTCTGTTTCCCAGTCCTGTTCTTGCTTGTTCCAGCCAGAGCCTGCTCCCTGTTTTTCCAGTCCTTTTGCTTCCTTTGCTTCAGTCTGAGGCTTCTCACTGTTCCTGACTTTGCCTCCCAGTTTGTTCCGCCTGTTTCTGTTTCCTTTTGGGTTATCATGTTTGGTAAGTTTACTATCAGTTCTCACCTATGTCTAATTGTTTTTCTTTGTACTGGGGTTGGCTCCTGGCTTCCAGGAGGCAATTCCAGCCCCCATCCTTTGTCTAGTGTTGTATGTAGTCTTTAGTGCCTAACAGTGACAGTGTGATGTTGTTGTTTTCCAGGAATTGCCACTGTGTTTCCAGCTGGACCTACAAGGGATAGTCATATAGTCGGATAGTGTGTATTTAAGTGCAATCCTTCTTTGTGCCCTAAGGGTCTGCTGCCTCCTTTCTTATGGGGCTTACGGGGTGACTGTCTGTAAGAGTAATCTGCACAGAGGCATTGACGCCTCTTGCTGTGGGAAGTTCCGAGCCCTACCCTGTCTGCAACCTTAGTGATAACCCCAGGGTGTTTGACCATTACTGATCCGTTCGTTGTTTGTTCACATTGAAGTTGCTCTGCCTTCACTTTCCTGTTTTCTATGCCTTACCAAAGCTGTCCTTTCCACGTGTATGCCTTCAGCTGCTCTTCAGTACACTACCTCCCTGGGAAGTATTCTGAGACCACAAGGGGTGCCCCAACCAGAGTCCTGACAAGACTGACCCGAAACCGTGAACCAACCTACAACAAGACTCTGGGAGAACTGGACAATGGTGGGTTCTCGGTCTCGTTCAGTGAGTAAATTCTGATTGGTGCCAGAAGCACAATGACATGGAATGGTGGCCCCTGAAGACAGGAGGACGGTTGCTTTTTCCATGAGAATGCATACTGGTGGGCATGGGAAGAATTCACAAGGAATGTAGTAAACCTGGTTTTGAATTCTGCAGCAATGTTTTACTTTGTACTGAATTTGATGGTAAAATTTGAAATACAAGAAGTAGTCCTATACAGAAAGTGATCATGGGTGCAATGAACTGAATGGTGATCATTTTGTGAATCAGATTTCAAAGGGTGGGTGGCAGGAAAAGAGAAGAGACAGAAGATAAATGGCCCTATTACAGTGACAATATTGAAAGAGTTGATTAAGAAGGCAAAATCTGCATGCCCTTCTACATGCTTTGCAGGTTCATATTTATGGTGATGATCCTCAGGTTTTTCCAAGTGTAAGAGCAATGGTCTATCCATTAGGGTGGTTAGGGGCATTTGTAACTTGGAAACAGTTAGTAGGCAGAAAACTATTTGGTACAACATTACAATAGAAATGTAACAAAAATATTGTTCAAGAGCATTTAAGAGCTATAGACTATGGAGATATAAAATATCCGGTGGCTGGACATTTTCAAAAGAAACATGGCAGCGATCGGGATAAATTATCTTTTTTTGCTGTGGAACAAATCACACACAATTTGAAAGGTGGAAATCAAACCCTATGATTAAGACGGAGGAAATCGGACTTGATTATTGATCTTGAGACCTGATGTCCTGGGGGTTTAAACTTGGTTGAGGAATTAAGTATTCATTTGCAGTAGCAATAGCAGACACCATCTGTGAGAATTGTATCGTATGATGACAATATGATCCATATATGTGTACATCCTGTCCATAAAAGTTGGGTTGTCTGGGTACTTTCTTCTTTTTTTGACCATAGCATGGGTTGCATTGATTGTCACTATTTTGTCTTATACAACCTTGGGTTATACTTTATTTGGTTATCATTGTTATGTCATTTATCTCATGCTACAGTATATAATTGACAATGAGTGGGTAGTTTATTACTATTGAATCATGTCACAGTAGATAGCTGTATTTCTCCCCCATAGTATGTATAGTGAAAAATTAGTAGTTTAATGACTGTCATTCATATATTGTGTTTTTCTTTGTCATTTCACTTTACAGGGGGAAAGAAAGGGGTCCTTGGATCCAGTGGGTTTCCCCTACCCTTTCTTCATCTTCTTTCCATATCCAGTACTTTTCCATCAGACAAGCACTTGGTGGTTTTATAACTTATTGTTTTTGTAGGGTTCAGTTAGGGGAGAAGAGGATTGTCGCTGCTTTAATTGTAAATTTGATTTTCCCATTTGGGCTTGACTGATTAATATAGCCGGATGAGTAAAACGCCTCATTGGAGTTTGAGGAATTTAGGGTGATGATGATTTACAATGTGTGGCAGTGTTTCGTTATGACAATAATCATGAAACATTAGTTCTATATACATTTGACCACCTTGCCATTCGTATGTTTAAATTGGACAACATGTTGTTTAATTTTTGATATACCAGATATATGGAGTTAAAAAATGTATGTATAGGTGTGTGCAAATTTCAGCAACAGAATATGAATGAACTGGATAAAGGTTGCTACTCTATTTATTATCAGCTACTTACATGTGGATGTTACAATTCCAATATGGAACAATTTAAACATTTTGTTATTACTCCTGTTTTGATGTCTATTACAAGTATAGTCATGGCATATACAGTTCACAGGTCATGTGACCAAGGCTGCATAGTCAGCCGAAACGCATCAGTTTGAAGTAAAACTTCTATCACTTTTTACCTGAGTGAGTGTTTTCTCTCTGGGCATTTTGCCGGTGTGCTCTGCCGGCCCATGCTCCACCCCCCTTGGGTAGTGGGCCCATTCGGAGCAAAGATTTGTTTGTCATATATATATATATATATATATATATATATATATATATATATATATATATATATATATATATAATATATATATATATATATAGAGAGAGAGATATTACATCATATTAATGTTTTTACATTTTTCATTTAAATGTATTCATTACTATGAAACATATATGGGTAATTATTTATTACTAACTTAACTTCCCACTACACATTTAAAATTCAATTAAATAATACATAATTAATCTACAGATAATAATTAATAATGAATTATTGTTCAAATAACTTTCCACGATATCCTTACAAACCTAGCATCCTGCAACTGATATATAATTACAGTAAATCAGGAGTCCATATTTTACATAATTAAAATCAATTAAAGAAGGTTTCTGACGGACACGTGCTGAGGTTTAAAGAAAGTTTATGATGAATATCGGACATAAGGTTGACCAGTTTGGCACCACTCGGGTTTTAAAAGAAAAGACACGCAAAAGGATAACGGATGGTGAAGGTTGGAATGCATGTGTTGTCATGTTCATCCTGATTGTTGGTAGAATATTCCATGACAGTTAACTGAATATTCTTTTGTCAGAGTTAAAAGGAGGCCTGGATTTGGCAGCCTCTGGTAAGTGAAGTAGGCCGGTGGACATGCTGGGAGACAGATTTAAAAGCTAGCAACTACGTTTAGGTGACAAGAAATTTGGGTTCATTATTCAGGAATGCATATCACATGGGGGATCTGTGTGTGCAACAAGAGGCCAAGGCCAGATGCATTCATATTAATATCTGAAGGAGAGAATGATCTTGTGCAAAGCTCAATGTTGGGACTTCTAAAGATAATTTAATAATGGGCATAAAACAGTCCTGAGCAAAGGGCAAAAACTGGGATTTTCTTGACACAATTTCTACCATAGAGGTCATTTAGGGGTCTTGCTTGCCCTTTGTGACCCCTGTGATGGTCTTTGCGACCCCTAAATTCAGAGGTGGCAAAATCAGTGCCAGGAACGCAGTGGCAGCACACCATTATGTACATCGGCTGGGGCTCTTTTCTCTTTGTCTTCTTTCATTTTTTTACTACACTAAAATAATGTTTAATTATTCACTATTACTATAATAAAAAATTGAATACAATTATTTGGACTATGGCCCTCTCTGATAGCTGCGATAAGTAAAAAAATGCTTTGAAATGTATGTTTTGTGCGTGCTTGCGAATGTGTGTATGTTTACTTGAGAATGTGTTGATGTGTAAACTGTGTATGTGAGTGAAATTGAAGGTCAAAGGGCATGTGATATCACTTCTGCTACCCCTGAAAGTTTAGTGAATTGACGTTCGTGTTTCTACCAAGGAGGGTTTGGCAACTGGCCACGAAGCCAGCAGCAATAAACATGGCCTAGGATAAAGGTGCACATTTCCTGAAAACTAGAACCATTGAATAAGAACAGGAATATAGAAGAGAAGGTTGAGAGTGAGCAAATAAATGTCAGTCCTTGTCCAAGAGTGGGCAGGCTGGATTTGATTTTTGGAATGATTTGGAAAGTAAGAATATAGACATAGAAATCCTTAAGACTAGGATATAAGATACGTTGAGGTAACAGAATGTTCAACTGTAGTTGAATGGGAAAGCGTCTTGAAGGGTAAGGGGTAGGAATGTATTAGGGAAGGGGCGAAGGGTTAGTAGTTGTTGCTAAAAAGTTTGGAAAGATATTTATAGTGTGTGGCTAAACCCGAAGGGTGTATATAATATCTGTGAACTCAACCTGCTTCCAATTAAGGCAGCTTTTTACACTTTAATAGAGAGATTGGTGGTGTATGTGCTACCCACTGTTTCTTGGCTGCCTTTGTGTTTTTTAATAAGGAGTTCATTTCAGTGAGTAATATTTACAGTTTTGTCATGTCACTATGAATTATGAATCTGGACTCATGTATGCTTGTAGTCTTAGGGCCTGCTGTGTTTTGTACCATCTAAGAACAATTAACTCATTTATATACACTTGTTCATTCCTGGATTTTAACTGCTTCCAAAATATTTTAAGGGTGCGGTTTGCAGGAGCATGGGCAAGTGGTTTTCCTCATAAAAGTGATGATGTTTACCTAACTGTAAATCAAATGGAATTGTTATTTTGAAAGCTTCATTCATTTCCTGTATTTTTAATATGTGATTTGAATGCCTCGCTAAACTAGAAATAAACCTACAAAAACTATTCTTAGAAAATACACATCTTTGCAAGTGTAAAAATATCACTTCATGGCCCATTTGAAAGTAGAGAATTACTCATAAAATACTTGGCACCAAAGTCAATGATAATATGGGAAAAACATTGCATTCCTGGAGCTACCACACACACCCATTAGAGGTGAGTAAACAGTATGGCATTTGCCATGAAACCCACTAATGCTCTTGTCAAATCAAATCAGCATCCAGTGAACAGGTCATACTTTGGTTACACGTTCATTGATGACCTGTTCATTATCTGGAAGGGGGCTGAATCTAAAGCTGTGAGCTTTGTTGAAAAACTTAATAACACTACCCACAACATTATCCTTTCCCACAAAATGAGTAGATCTACAATAGAATACCTGGCTGTGAGGATTAAGATAATTGATAATGATACAGAAACTACACTGTTTCAGAAATCAGCTGCTGGCAATAGCCACCTTCATGCCCTCAGTAGCTAACCCAATGCCCCCTGATACCCTTAAGTGGAGTGTCCCTTATGGGTAGCTACTGAGGGCAAAGAAGAACTATAGCAGTGAAAAATGGGGAGCTACTGGGTGCAAAGTGGATCTGTAGCACTGAAGAATTCTTCTTGTTGGAGCAAGTGATGATGGTTACTACGTTCAGGGAAAGGGGTTACCCCCAGTGGGTCATCAACAAAGTCTTGAACAAAGCCAAGAAGGTCACTAGAGCCCAGACCCTCTTTGACAGCAATCTTTCAGATGATAGTGAAGGGGATAGTGAGAGTAGGATCATCCTGACATAAAATAACAATTCAGGGGATATTTATAAAATCTTGGCTCAAAATGGAACATATTAAGGAATGATTACATAATAGGACCCATGATACATGAGAGACCTAGAATGCCCTATAGGAAAAGACACAGTTTTCGAGACATCTTGATACACTGTAACATTACCATCAACAAACAGACTAAGGAACATGGTCTTCAGTTTTTTTTTTTTGTTTGGACACTGTAAGGCATGGAAGAACAGTACTAGGTGTAAAAAATTCTTAACACGCTGCCAAGGCCATGTGAAAAAGATTGTCCAGGTCCTCACATGTAGTACCCCTTACACAGTGTACATTCTGGAGTACCTGTGTCACTTGAGATATGTAGTAAGCACTATTCATATGGTGAAAAAGAGGGAACTGGAACATATGAGAGCCATCAGCAATAAATACCTCCATCAGCAAGACTTTTTTTTGAAAGTCATAATTCTGTTTGCTTCTCTTCTATTAAGCTATCGATTATGTCCTATGTGACCACAGTTGGGAGATCGGACGTTGAGACTAAAAAAGAAAGAATCTAAGTACATATTGGACCTTGAGACAAAAGGTCCAGGGGGACTCAATATTGATGAAGAATTAAAATTTCACCTAGTTGAAGGTTAACAGCTTGATGTGCTGCTCTGTTGCCCCTGCCCTATGACTCCTTTGTCTCTCTCTCTCTATTCCCCTTTGCATGTCCTTGGGGTTATACATTTGTAGAAAGAGTACCTTTCTTCATCCATATGAGATAGATTGTTTTTAATGGTTTTAATATGCAAGTGCAATGCAATATTTTATTTGTGTTTTAGAAGGAATGGAAGGGGTCCTGGATGTGATTAGTGGCACCGAAACTGGTTCCTATATCCTTTTCTTCATCAGCACAGATTGAGTGATGCTCCTGCACTTTTTCATCATTCTCATTTTCTTGATTTAGGATTTGAGATTTGAACACTTTTTTTTTATCATTTTCATTTTCTGAATTTTTCTTGATTTATGGACATTGTGCTACTGGGTACCTGCCTGGACGTTTTGAAGCTGGGCAAGATGTGAAGATTTTATGGATTTTTATGGACCTGCAGCCTCCCCTTAGATTGCACACTGGAGCAGAATATATCTATATATATATATATATGTGTGTATATATATATATATATATATATATATATTATTTTTTTAAACACCAAGGGCCATATTTATACTCTGTTTGCGCCGGATTTGCGTAGTTTTTTTTAACGCAAATTCGACGCAAAACAAACTCCATATTTATACTTTGGCGTTAGACGCATCTAGCGCCAAAGTTCATGGAGTTTGCGTCATTTTTTTGCGTGGACACCTTCCTTGCGTTAATGATATGCAAGGTAGGCGTTCCCGTCTAAAAAATTACTCCGAGGCATGTGCGCTGTATTTATACTCCCGGGCAAAAATGACGCCCGGGAGTGGGCGGGTAAAATAAAATGACGTCCAGCCGCTTTTGCGTCATTTTTTAGCGCCTGGTCAGGGCAGGCGTTAAGGGACCTGTGGGCTCGGAAGGAGCCCAGAGGTGCCCTCCCATGCCCCCGGGGACACCCCCTGCCACCTTTGCCCACCCCAGGAGGAAGCCCAAGGATGGAGGGACCCACCCCTGGGACATTAAGGTAAGTGCTGGTAAGTATTTTTTTTGTTTTTTTTTGTGGCATAGGGGGGCCTGATTTGTGCCCCCCTACATGCCACTATGCCCAATGACCATGCCCAGGGGACATAAGTCCCCTGGGCATGGCCATTGGGCAAGGGTTCATGACTCCTGTCTTTGCTAAGACAGGAGTCATTTCAATGGGGGTTGGGAGTAAAAAAAAATGGCGCAAATCGGGTTGAGGCGAAAATTTTGCCTCAGCCTGACTTGCCCCATTTTTTGACGCCCAAGCTCCATTTTCCCCTACGCCGGCGCTGCCTGGTGCAAGTCATTTTTTTTTACGCACACCAGGCAGCTCCGCCGGCTAACGCCGGCTAACGTCATTGAATAAATACGGCGCCCGCATGGCGCTTCAGAATGGCGTTAGCCGGTGTTAAATTTTTTGACGCACAACTGCGTTGGCGCAGTTGTGCGTCGAAAAGTATAAATATGGCCCCAAGATTGCCAGACATCTGAGGCTGCTAGTTCCGTAGCGGTCTGGGCGTGGACCTAGCCATCCACAAATATTACCAACACTCCTCTTGTTACATGCAAAGAGTTCCCGGACACCAAGTGGAAGTCCAAAAATGCTTTATTCACCAATGCTTCCTCCCAGAACAACGTGTTTCAGCCGTAGCCTTGATTACGTGATCAAGGCTTCTTTTTTGCTTGCGTTAGCCACGATGTGTCACGGTGTGTCTAAAAAACAACGTGTTTACATTTGACAATGAGCTCTACCTTCAAGTTAAAGGTATAGCAATGGGGTGCAACTTTGCCCCTGAAATCGCAAATCTGGTTATGGCTTTTTTTGAAGATAAATGGATTTTTGAGACAAATAACTCTTTTCATTCCCATATTAAAATGTGGTTGCGTTACATCGATGACATTTTTATGATTTGGGAAGGTGATTTGTAGGCTCTTACTGTTTTTCATCAATGGATTAATCATTTAACACCTGATTTGAAGTTTACGTTGTCATCTGACTGTAAACGGATCAACTTTCTAGATCTATGGATTCAATCGACTGAAGGGTTTATTTCGGTGAGCCTTTATAAAAAACCTACCGATAGAAACACCCTTCTTCGTTTTGCAAGTAATCATCCTCGGCCACTCAGAGAGAACTTGCCGTATGGTCAATTTCTCCGTATTCGCCGTAATTAAACTACCAAAGAAGACTACTTTCAAAATGCTGAATCATTGATATCCAGATTGATCAATAGGAGTTACCCTAAGAAAATTGTCAAAGGGGCCTCTAAACGTGCATGGTATACTCCACGTGAACACTTGTTAGTCCCCCAGTTAAAAAAGACAACATGTCCTCTTACGTGTGTACTTACATTCAATCCTAAAGCAAACCGCATTCGTGCTATTATTGAAAAAAATTGGAAGTTACTTCTTCCTTTAGGGCTAGATGAACCCTTGTTTGCCTTCAAGAGAGGTCGGAACATCTATGACTCTCTGGTGCATGCCCCATTTAGTTCTAATACAAAAAAGGCTGACTTGAGAAGTATGCTAGCCCTTCCCCCAATCATCGGACATTTCCAATGTATGAATTGTCTTGCGTGTCAGTACACAGAAAAGAGCAGTCAGGTGGAGTTGAATGGCAAAATACATCAGCAACGCTGTTTTTCTAATTGTAATACCCGGTATGTGATTTATTGTATCACTTGACCTTGTTTACTGACCTATATTGGTCCAAGTCTTGGAAATTACCTGGCCGGCTCTATGATCAAGTAAGAAGTATGCAAGGCTCCTTTGGACTCGTTTCTTGTAGCAGTTTTAGTTTGCCTGCTGCAGCCCTGCTAAATGGTTGTTCATATATATTTTTGTTTAACTCTGCTTCCTTCTAGAGCATTAGCCCTTCTGCTATAATCATTTATGCATCATTTTTCTACTGCCATGCAGGTCAGTCTCTCTGGCTATGCTTTTCTCACATTTTTGTTTTTATATTTTTGTCCTTATAGGTTTTGGTTATATGTAGTTTCTCATATTCGTTATAGGATTTTGTGTAATTTATTTTCAAATGTTTGTGTTTGACACATCTCGGGAACTGTTTTTTGGGTGTAACCACTTCTCTACAATTTAATTGTCTCGCTCTGGTCAGCATCCTTATTTATTTATTTATTGACTCATGATGGTTATTTTTCACTTTATATTTTTTTTTGTGCACCTAGGGGTGTTTTTATGGTGAACAGGTGTGGTTTTTCCTCACCTGGTAGTGTACATAGTCGTTATGAGCCATAATGGCTTAGATCATCTTTTTATGTTGTACATATAGGCACTGTTTACATTGTCCTGAGGAGGCCGGATTTGTTAAGGCTGAAACGCGTCGACTGTATCTTTTAAGGAATGACTGTTTGAATTTTCGAACTGTGGGATTTAAGAATTTGTGTACTGTATCAGACTTTTTTCCAGTGATTGTTTCCTCTCACTGAGGCGAGATATGTTCCTTGGACAACTGTCACCTCCTTCTTCTGTAACTGCTGGCCATCGGATGGTTAAGCAGATCATATCTGATGTATTACAGTGCTCTAATGGAACTGTTGGTTGATTTTTCTATGTATAATATGTGTATATATAACTAGAATTGTTTTTTAAGTGTGGTATATTATATTCCTTTTGGGTGCACAGGTAATCTGTAGGCACTATGACTAAATTGGTTTAGGACTTCCCCTCCTGCTGTTTGCTAGACAGTCCATAGGGCAGGATGCAATGTTATTGAATAGCTTTACATGTATGTTTAAGCTTTCCCTGTACTGGGAGTGAAACACTTACAAATGGATTTTTCACATCCACAACTGTGAGGACTACCTCTTCTATCGGATACCTTTGGGTTGCCTTATTTCAGTTAGTAAGTGCTTGAGATATTGTCATTCAAACTCCTCTTTAAGTCAGATTTTAAGTCACAGTTTTTAAAATTACACTTGTAGAATGTTTTCTTGTCCTAACCATTTGGTGCCTGCAGCCTGTTCTTGGTTCACATGACAAGGGGTAGTTGGCTTTTGTATATTTTCCAGACAGCCACAAAACTGAGGGATTAGGTGTGCCTGAATGGGCCATCGCAGGATGGGGAGACTGATCTGGGCAGAGCTCCATTTGCAAGTCAATCGGGTGTGCCCCATCTTCACAAAACAGAGCTTCTCAGTAGTCCATTGTGCCTGTAGTCAGGCTGGAGCCAGGGCAGGGAGGCAGGACATTCCAAGCTATTCTGGAAGTGTAACCTCTAGAAACATCTACTTCAAAGGAGACACCAAGTTTAAAAATAGGAGCCTTAGACTCACTCTTCAGTTCCCATTCTTCACCCATGGAAGGACTCTTATGGGACTTCCTACTCTTATGGCCTACTGTGTACTTCAGAAGACTGCTTTGCTACACCAAGATGGACTACCCCAAACGCCCAGAGGTCTGCCCTGCTTCTGCGCCCTGAACTGTTCCCCAAGGGATAGTTGGCTGGCATCCTGATTAAAGCCTCAGAGAGAGAAAAGTCTCCAACCATCTTTAATCTGTATCTTGACCTCGGCTGAGTGAGTTGTGCCCCTTTCCAGTCATGGACCCTTGGAAGTGGTGCTAAAGGTGCCCACGTAACCAAAATCCAAAACTTGGGGCTTTGAACATTTTTGTAAGAAAAGTACTCAGAGAACCAAAAGGAGACCAGGACCAACCTGCTCATATATCTACACAAGGTTTATCATCGGACAGCCTGACTTCTCGGCAGTTAGAGCTACTTTCTTCTCCACAGCAGCAAATCCTGCTCAGTAGCTACTCACAGAAGAAGTGTCGGGCCTCATGGAAACTTTTGGTTACAGCCTGCTGCCTCCTCCACTGGAGCTCTTCGACCTGTAAAGATAAGACTTACGGCCTGATTACGAGTTTTGGCGGTCCCAACGAGGGATAGCCAAACTCACAGGGAGAACGCCACCACCATGGCAGTGGCGACGCCCACCACCCTATTACAATGTTCCTTCCGGTCTGACCAGTAGAAACATTGCAATAGAGCATTTCCAAAAGTCAGATAGCACTGAACGTCATTAAAATTGCAGAGTGTTGTCTCATAGCTCAGAGCGTACCGACCAACAACCTCGGAAGGAGCACTGTCTGCAAAGCCTTTTCTTAGTGGCGAAACCGCTATGAAAAGGCAGGTGGAGAACCAGGTTGTAGTTAGCCAGTCAGCACTGACTTCAGCGCTGCCCTGGCTGACTGTAGGAAGGTAGCCTCTTTCTAGCCTTGTTACCCCCACTTTTGGCCTGTTTGTGAGTATATGTCAGGGTGTTTTATATGTCTCACTGGGACCTTGCTAGCCAAGACCCCAGTGCTCATAGTTTGTGGCCTGTATGTGTTCCCTGTGTGGTGCCTAACTGTGTCACTGAGGCTCTGCTAACCAGAACCTCAGTGCTTATGCTCTCTCTGTCTTTAAAATTGTCACTGCAGGCTAGTGACCATTTTTACCAATTCTGATTGGCACACCGGAACACCCTTATAATTCCCTAGTATATGATACCTAGGTACCCAGGGTATTAGGGTTCCAGGAGATCCCTATGGGCTGCAGCATTTCTTTTGCCACCCATAGGGAGCTCAGACCATTCTTACACAGGACTGCCACTGCAGCCTGAGTGAAATATAACGTCCACGTTATTTCACAGCCATTTTACACTGCACTTCAGTAACTTATAAGTCACCTATATGTCTAACCCTCACTTGGTGAAAGTTAGGTGCAAAGTTACTAAGTGTGAGGGCACCCTGGCACTAGCCAAGGTGCCCCCACATAGTTTAGGGCAATTTCCCCGGACTTTGTCAGTGCAGGGACACCATTACATGTGCCTATACCTATATGTAGCTTCACAATGGTAACTCCGAATATGGCCATGTAACATGTCTAAGATCATGGAATTGTCCCCCATGCCAAATATTGTATTGGGGTGCCAATCCCATGCATCCCCTGGGCTCCAGCATGGACCCTGGTTACTGCCAAACTACCACTGCTGCTAACCCACAGGCAGACTTCTGCCCTCCTGGGGTCAGGGCAGCCCAGTCACAGGAGAGCAGAACAAAGGATTTCCTCTGAGAAAGGGTGTTACACCCTCTCACTTTGGAAATAGGTGTTAAGAGCTGGGGAGGAGTAGCCTCCCCCTGCCTCTGGAAATGCTTTGAAGGGCACAGATGGTGCCCTCCTTGCATAACCCAGTCTACACAGGTTCAGGGATCCCCCAGCCCCTGCTCTGGCGTGAAACTGGACAAAAGAAAGGGGAGTGACCAGAGCTCCTCCAGTGTGTCCCAGACCTCTGCCATCTTGAATGCAGAGGTGTGAGGGCACAATGGAGGCCTCTGAGTGGCCAGTGCCAGCAGGTGACGTCAGAGACCCCTCCAGATAGGTGCTTACCTGACTAGGTGGCCAATCCTCCTCTGAGCACTATTTAGGGTCTCTCCTGTGGGCTTCTCTTCAGATAACGAATGCAAGAGCTCTCCAGAGTACCTCTGTATCTCCCTCTTCGCCTTCTGCCAAGAATCGACTGCTGACTGCTCCAGGACACCTGCAAAACTGCAACAAAGTCGCAAGACGGCTACCAGCAACATTGTAGCACCTAATCCTGCCAGCTTTCTTGACTGTTTCCTGGTGGTGCATGCTCTGAGGGCTGTCTACCTTCACCCTGCACTGGAAGCTAAGAAAAAATCCCCCTTGGGTCGACGGAATCTTCCCCCTGCTAACGCAGGCACCAAACTTCTGCATCCTCTGGGTCCCCTCACATCTTGACAAGCGTGGTCCCTGGAACACAGGAGCTGGATCCAAGTGACCCCGATAGTCAAGAGGTCCTTGTGTCCACATTTGGTGGAGGTAAGTCCTTGTCTCCCCACACCAGACAGTAATCCTCTGTACTGCATGACCTGCAGCTGCTAGAGCTTCTGTGCACTTTTGCAAGGAAATCCTTTGTGCACAGCATAGCCCAGGTCCACAGCACTCTGTCCTGCATGAGTTGACCACCGGCTTTGTGTGACCCTCCTTTGTAGTGTTGAGATGACCACATGCTCAAATTTCTTGAACACCTGTTCAAATGCTTCTGCGGGTGCTGCCTGTTTCTGCATGGGCTCTCTGTGCTGCTGAGTGCCCCCTCTGTCTCCTCCTCCAAGAGGCGACCTCCTGGTCCTTCCTGGGCCCGGGCAGCACCCATTTTCTTCAACCACAACCTTAGCAGCACTAACCTTAGAAGCTAGCAAGGCTTGTTTGCATTCTTTCTTGGTGCAAACAACTCTGCATCCTCCAGCACACCGTGGGACATCTTCTGTGCAAAGGAGACGTTCCTGGCATCTTCCGTTGTTGCAGAATCTTCAGCTTCTTCCACCCAGAGGCAGCCATTTTGCACCTTCATCCGGGGTTTAGTGGGCTCCTGCCCCCCTGGACACTTTCATGACTCTTGGACTTGGTCCCCTTCCTTTACAGGTCCTCAGGTGAAGGAATCCATCTTCAGTGCTTTGCAGTAGTTGTTGTCTTTGCAAAATCTCCTATCATGACTTTAGTGTGTTTCTGAATAAGTAGGGTAACTTTACTCGTACTTTTCAGGGTCTTGGGGTGGGGTATCTTGGACACTCTTAGTGTTTTCTTACACTCCCTCTACACACTATACTAGGCCTGGGTTCCCTAAGTGGTTCGCATTCCACTTTCTTAGTATATGGTTTGTGTTGCCCCTAGGCCTATTGCATCCTATTGTATTCTACAGTGTTTGCACTACTTTGCTAACTGTTTACTTACCTGAGTTTGGTTTGTGTGTATATTTTGTGTATTTTACTTACCTCCTAAGGGAGTATATCATCTTAGGTATTTCTGCCACATTGTCACTAAAATAAAGTACCTTTATTTTCTGTGACTCTGAGTATTGTGATTCTTATGATATAGTGCTATGTGATATAAGTGGTATAGTAGGAGCTTTGCATGTCTCCTAGTTCAGCCAAAGCTGCTCTGCTATAGCTACCTCTATCAGCCTAAGCTGCTAGAACACTTCTAATCTACTAATAAGAGATAACTTGACCTGGCACAAGGTGTAAGTACCATCAGGTACCCACTATAAGCCAGGCCAGCCTCATACACTGATTACAATCAAGACAGCTGTCAGCCCATCAGGAACAATATTCCTGGTGGGGACAGCAGTCTCCTGGTGGGTCTGTCTACCATGGACGCAATTAGGCAGTTGGACTGCTTTGAGTAGGGTGGCCTGACCATCAACGTGAGTGTGGCAGTGCTCTGACCCCACACTCGTAATGAGGCCCTAAGTCTGAGCGAAGGATTCTTCACCACACCTTTGGTCCAAGGCTCCCTGAAAATGACACCTCCTCCTTGGACAACACCAGCTGCTTTGACATGCTGAACTTTACCTTCACAAACATTTACTCACAGAATTTCTTCTAAAGAAGAAAATAAGCCACAACCAGGTTCAACTCATTTGTCTATCTGAACCACACTCCATTGTGGTAGGCCATAACTTTTGTCTTTGTCCCAGTTCACATGCCTTCATGTCCCCGGTTGAAGCTTTGATTAGTTAGGGGCTAGTTTTCACTATAAACTTCAAAAATCATAACTTCAGTTCTAATGATTGATTTTTGACGTTTTGATGTCAAATATAGATCAAAATGTTATCTGTTTTTCTGAATTGGCTTGAGATCTTTCTTATGTTTTGTTTTCCCTTCATGACTGTGTGTGTGCTGCATAAATACTTTACACATTGCATCTAAGTTCAGCCTGATTGCTTTTGTGCCAAGCTAGGAGAGGGTTTAATTTAGTGACCATATGGGTAAACCCTGATGGGGAATGTGGCTATTTCTTGAAGAGGGTCACAACCCCTACAACCAACAACATAATTCTTCACATTGGTACTCAGTGGTGTTCAGTGCCATAGAGTAAGTGTTGAAACACTTAAATCCTAGATAGATCATTTGACACCAGGGTGGACCTCTTTTTAAAATTCTCCTTAATTTCTGATCGGATGCTCCCCCCTTCCAATATGTATGTTTTCCCCACCTCCTCTTTATCTGCTATGGAGATGAAGCAGTTCAACGTTGATTGCCTCAGAAGGGCTGAGCTGTAGATGTTCTACAAGGAGAGGGGGCTAAATGTGGGCAAGAGGTTCACAAGGTTGGACCTCCAGATAGCCCTCTGAGCCTATGAGAAGGTCAAGAGGATGCACTTCACATCAAAAGAGCAAAAGGATAACAATCATAAGGAGGAAGGATTGGGCCTGAATGAGCAAGAGGGCCTAGCCATGGGTCCTGAGCAGCAGGAGGATGACAAATTGCCTACCGGAGAGGAGTTCCCTGCTAATATAAGGAGCAGTGTGTCCTCCCACAGCCTGTCCCCTGAGGAATTGGAACATAGGAGAACTGAAAGGAAGTTCAGGTTGCAGCTAGCTAAGATTCAAATGGAAGAGAAGCTGTCTTTGAAGGAAAAGAGGCATGCTCTTGAGAGGCGCTGTAAGGTGCTGGAACTTAAATCCAAGCAAACATAATAAGCAATAATGTTGGCATCCCACAAGACCTGGTCTCCAGTTATGAGGTGGGTGATGATGTTGACAAGCGTATTTTGCCTATGAGGTGGTCTTGACGATGCACAGGGTTCCAGAAGAGCACTGGGAGGCCTACCTTAGGGAAAAACATGTCGCAGTGGGGAGGGATACCCTTCTAACACTAGATGTGTGGGGCCAAGTGCAGAACACCCCACATGGAGAGTGGGAGCAAGGTTAATGACTATATTGGATATATTCTAATTTTGAGAGAGCTTGTGATCAATACCTGTTTTACAAAGCTGCAATAGCACTTAGTGGACAGTAAACCCACTGATCCCAGGGAGCTTGCTAAGGTGGCAGGCGTCTGGGTAAGCACCAGAGTATCCCAGAAAGCATCTGGAGGGATTCCTGAAAGGGTGGTCAGGGTTCCCACTTGAAGAAAGTGGGCAGATAAATAGAGGAAGGAGTTATGTCAAGGTTCTCAAAATTGTACACAGGGGAAAGGGACCCAGCCATTATCTGATCACAAGAAAAGTGGATTTGAAGACAAGAACACTAGAAACTTTGTCCCTAAGTGTAGTGAATGTTCCCAGATAGTATAGCCTGAACTGGTGTGCCTACTCCCACGTTGGCAGTGTAGTGCATGGGGAGGAGATGGCCCCAGTTAGTATGAGAAGATCCAGTGACTCTAATGTCCCTGGGTGATAGAAAGATTAGATTATGACTTTGGTGGTCTTCACAGAAGACCTCCAAAGCAGTGGGCGACAGAAGACCGCTGGCAGTCTTTCGCCCACCATATCACGGGTACTGGCGGATTTCTGCCACACTTTAGGTGGAAACCCAGCAGTTTTTGTGCTGGCAGGTGGAGGCACTTCAGCGGTTCCACTACCGTCCCCGCCCTGCCAGAAGGACTCCACCAGCCGTATTATTGGCCTGGTGGTGTCCTGCTGGTGGGGCACTGCTGGCGGTGGAAGCGCCACATCCTGTTCCCTGCCGGACATCCTTCTCCCCGGACCAGGTAAGGTGATCGTTTGACAGGAGAAGGGGTTGGGAGGGTGGGTGGGGGGTATTGTGTGTGCACGTATGAGTGTGTGATGTCTGCATGTGGGTATGAATGAATGTGTGTATGCGTGGTTGTATGTGTGTCTTAATGTAGAAGCGAGTGTGTGTCTGCATGTAAGTATGTATGTGTGTGTGTGAGTGTGTGTTGTGGTTAATGCATCTTTGCATGTGAGTATGCATGCTTGAATGGGTGTGAGTATGTGTGCTTGAATGGGTGTGAGTATACATGCATGAGTGTTGAAAAGAATGTGTGAATGGATGCATGGAGTGAATGCATGCATGTAAATGTAGGTGAATGGGTGTATGCGTGGTATGTGTGGATGTCTGTGTGCATGTATGCGGGGAGGGGGCACTGTGTCTGGAGGGGGGTAGGGGGAGAGGGGCACTGTGGCTGGAGGGGAAGAAGCGGGGTCTAGTGCTTGCTGGGTGTGTGGGGGAGTCATCTACTGGTGACAGGGAAGGAATTCCCTGCCACTGGTAGCCTTTCCCCCATGGTTTTAGTGGCAGTCCTACTGCAGTGGAAACCGTGGCGGAAAGCCGGCTCCTAATTCTGCGGGCGGTCTTCTCTGGACCGCCAGGTCAGAGATGAACATCTCCGGCCTGGCAGTTCCAACCTCCATGGTGGCATGTGTGGAGATGTGGTGTGTTGGCAGTGGCCAACCCGCCACACTCATAATGTGGCGGTCTGAACCACCAGCTTGTTGGCAGTGGGACTGCCACATTTACCCTGGCGGTCAAGAGACCGCCAGGGCCAAAATGAGGGCCATAGTGCCCAAAGCGTACATGTCATCTAAAACTTTAAAGTATAGGCAGGAGTTCATCATCAATGGGCAGATGATGGAGGCGCTGAGGGTCACAGGAGCCAGCATGACTACAGTAAGGTGTCAACTGGTGTTCTCATAGCAGATGATACCCAATACATTCCACTGCGTTCTAGTTTCAGAAAACCATAAAAGCCATTATTACTATTCAGTGGCTCTTGTTCCCTTTGATTGGGTGGGGTCTCC
Organism: Pleurodeles waltl; assembly: GCF_031143425.1. Lineage (NCBI taxonomy): Eukaryota > Metazoa > Chordata > Amphibia > Caudata > Salamandridae > Pleurodeles > Pleurodeles waltl. Next base: position 644,361,647 of record NC_090438.1, read on the forward strand.
GGATCTTTTAGGGTAGCTGTGAGCCCTGCCATGTCTGTGGATTGTGTGTTAGGAAGTAACCTAAAACACACTGCCTGGAAGGAGGTGGCACTCAGGTCACACCAGGAAATGTTGGGGTTACCTGACTGGGTCTGCATGACTACACAGCCCATGGCTGCCCAGGAGGGAAGTTAAGGAAGGCTGGAAGAAGGGCCCAGGCAGTTGCCAAGAAAGGGAATGGCAGGAGGCATGGGAAATCAACCCCTAATCTCCCACAGTATAGGTAGATGGGTCACCAGAAGGGGCCTTCCCCAAAGCATGCTTCCTTAGGAGTCCTGCCTGAGCTTGCTGGATGGCAAGCTGTGGGTGGACACACCAGAGTTCTGCAAGGCACAAAATGAGTGTCCAACCCCAGACAGCATGAGGTGGGAAGCTGAAGCCGAGGCAGCTGGTGAGACCTCTGGAGATCACTTAATTTATTGAGAGAATAGTGATCCCAAGGTAACCTACTGATGGGCTAACACAGGTGTTGGTGGGCCCCCACTTCTCCAGGGCCTTGCTAATGGGACTGGCTTATGAGATACTCCTAGGAGGAGATCTGGGGCAGGGCAAGAACTTTGCAAGGCTTGTCTCATACAGTTATTAACCCCAGATGAAAAAATCCTCAGATACATTCTTCCAGAAATGTCTTACCTGCCAGGCCAACGGGAAGAAAGTGAAAAAGTTTAAAGCTTACCATGAACCCTTTACTTGTCATTGGCACCCCTTTTGAAAGGATGGGCATCAATCTTTTTGGACCCGACTTCAAAACTGCCCTAGGCAACAAGTGTATCCTGGTTTTGATGGACCATGGTGCTACATACTCAGAAGCAATACCTCTGAGCACTTTGACTATACCTGCATTGGCTAGGACCCTGATGGTGATTTTCACCCTAGTGGTGTTCTCTAAGGAAGTGGTGTCTTACAGGGCATCAATATCATGTCACCTTACAAGCAGTCCATGGGAAGAGTGAGGGGGTAAAGTATAAGTTCTCCACATCCTATCACCCTCAAACCAATAGGTTCATTGAAAGGTTTAACAATACCCTGAAATGCACCATTATGGGCCTGCCTGAGCCCATGAGGCAGAAGTGGGACAAAACATGTCTACAAAGTACTCTGAGAAACAAGCAAAGATCAGGACCAACCTGCTTGTCTATCCACCCAAGGTGCATTACTGTCCGGCCTGACTTTGCAGCAGCTGCTTTCTTCACTCCAGCAGCAAATCCTGTTCAGCGGCTGCTGGCAGAAAGCTTTTTAGGCCTTGTGGAGCCCAGCTATAGCCTGCAGTTTCATCCCACTGGAGAGCTTTGATTTCCAAAAAGAGGGACTAAGGCCCATATTTATACTCTTCTGGAGTTGAGTCATTTTAAGGATGTTTGAAACTGCCTAGCGTTAATGAGATGCAAGATAGGAATTCCTGTCCAAAAAATGACTCAAACACCCTAGCGCCATATTTATCAAACAGGGCAAAAATGACGCATGGGTGGGAGGCGGACCTGAAAAATGACGCTAAACCCGATTTGCATCAAAACTTTTCACCTGGGTCAGGGCAGGCATTAAAATGAGGCAAACACGCCACTTCTTGAGAAAAACACACACACACAACCTTACCCACATACACACAGATCAGCAGGACAACATGGAGGTACTACTGATGCAGTTTGCAAGACAATGCCGAGCACAGGACCAAAACCAGCAGCCACCACCACCCCAATGCGTCCCACAAAGGCAACAAAGAAGGCAGGAGAGGGTCTTCAGGAACAGGACAATCCTCCATGGCCTTAGGGAACAGGACATCATCCGGAGGTATAGACTCAACTGGCAAGCCATACAGCAGCTGCTGCACCATATTGAGCCACAACTAACAGCTCACCTGCAGACACCACACAACATATCAACGGTGACCAAGCTGTTAGCTGTCCTGCATATATTGGCAAGTGGCTCCTTCCAGACAACGGGTGCCCTGGTCACTGGGGTATAATAGCCCTCATTCGCGGCCTTCCTTCCCAGGGTGTTAGATGCCATAATCTCCCTTACACCCGCCACATGAGCTTCCCCAACACCCAGCAGAAGCAGCAGGATATAAAATAGGGTTTCTACCAAATCCATGGCTTCCCGCATGTGCTCGGTGAAATTGACTGCACCCATGTCCGGAATGTCCCACCTGCAGCAACAGAGCACCTATTCCAGAACAGAAAGCACATGCATTCCATCAATGTGCAGGCCATAGTTGACCACCAGGGATTGTTCACTAACATCTTGGCCAAGTATCCTGGAGTGTCCATGATTCATTCATATTCCGCCACAGTACGATCAATCAGCACTTCCAGGACAGACAATATGGCAATGGCCTTCTTGCTGGTAAGTCAATAAACCTAACAATATACACACAGCACAATAACCCTGTAGGATACACAATACATCCACCACTACATTGACACATGGGCAGGCTGACACTGAAGTATGACACTGGTAGTTATGTTGAACACCCTGACAGTTAGAAATGGGGATTCTGGTTGGCTAGGGAATGCACCTCAGCCAGGCAGAACCTACCCACTCTAGTCAGGGCAAGGGAGTTACACGTCTAAGATAACCCCTGCTCACCCCCTTGGTAGCTTGGCACGAGCAGTCAGGCCTATCTCAAAGGCAATGTGTAAAGCATTTGCACAATACACACAACACATGTTACGCAAAATGTACACCACAAAGTAAACACAACACTGAGCTATGTAAAAATAATCTGTATTGCAAAAAACATAATTAGACCAACATTACACTTAAGTAATAACATGCTACCTTTGCAGTTGTCAGATCGTTACACAAGTTTAATAATACTCTGCAAGAATATGCAGTTGTCACATTAGAACACGTAAGTACTCAGGATTCTGCAACATAAGCAGTAGTAAGGAATTACAATAAGAATTATATGCACTTGTCATGAACAATTCCTAAATACCCATAAAAGGAACATTAGAGAATACATAACAATTCATAAAGATACATATCAGCTAGACCTGCCCAAAAGGAACAGTAGCACATATATGTAAGGTCACTAAAGCAGGTAGGAACCATATAACCCCTCCCCCAAGTTCTATATTAGGCTCCTAGAGCCAATATCACTGGAAAAGTACCTGTTTGGTACGACGAGACACTCCCTGTGCCTAAAAGAGGAGCATAGGGGGCCCCCGGCGCTCCTGTGCACAAAGAGGGGGCCACGCGGTGCTCCAGGGGGGAGAGGGGCGGTGGGCGCCCTCTTCTCGCAATAAACGGGCACTCCGGTGACCCACGCTTTAGGTGGGGCCTGCCTTGGCCCTCTCACACCCTGTCCTCTGGGTGGAGGCCAGGCGAGACCCAATTAACTGCGGGGTGAAGGGGAAGGGACCTCTGTCGTGGTCTCCCTTCCCGGGAAGCCAGGTATGCAAAAATAATGTGAAAAAAGGAGCATTCTGCTCCTACGGCAGTGACCGTGGAAGGGGGCACTTCCCTCGCCTTCACCGAGTCCTGCGGTCTAGAGATTCCGGAACTCGGACCCCTCCGGGGGCCCAAGAAGGCAATTGCCCGCACCCGACGTGGTGTGCGAGTGTGCTGTAGTGTTTCCGGGCCGCCACAGTGATCTTAGAACGATCGGAGGTGGCTGGTGCCCCGGGGGCACTCCTGGGGGCGGACCGTGCCCCGTGGGTGCCAACAGGAGCACGCTTGCTCCGGTTGGGTCTTCCTTGTGCCCCAGAGGCACTGAGATGAGCGCAGATCTCGCGCTAAAGATAATTCAAAAGCCCGGCTGCTGTGGTGATTTTAGGGCTCCAAATAAAGCACTTTTCACAGCGCTAAGGCCAAATCTGCAGCCTGGGCTGAGGCTGTGATTTTTCCTCAGCAATAAAGTGCCTGTTGGAAAGTGCTTCGGTCACAGTTGTAGAGAGTGGTTGCAGGGGTCAGGGGCCACAGCACCATGCCCCTGGGAGCAAGCCAGACAAGAAGGAGCACAGGGCTGGTGGGCCCAGCTACAGGCCAGCACAAGGGGTACAGCTGGTGGCAGTTCCTCCTATTGACCAGGCAGGTCACAGGTCAGCACAGCAGCAGCAGTCCAAGGTGGTTTCCTGGTGAGTCAATTCAGCAGCGTTCTGTGTCCAGTTTCAAGTTCAAAGAATGTTCAAATTGTGTGGAAAATTTCCCTGTACTTATACTGGGTTTACAGTGTGTTTTACAATTGGAGGGAGAGGAGGTTTCAGCCAGTTACAACTGGTTCTGGGAGTGCCCCCTCTCTCCTTTCAGCACAGGCTCCAAACATCAGTGGGGGGTTAACGACCCTATTGTGTGAGGCCAGGGCACAGCCTTTAAAAATGCAGGTGTGCCCCGCCTCCCCCTTCTCTCAGCCCAGGAAGGCATTACAATATGTAGATGCACCTCTGTGACACCTCCACCCTCCCTGTGTTCAGGCTGTCTGAGAAGTATGCACAAAGCCCCAACTGTCAGTCTGCCAGGATGTGGATTGGAGGCAAAACACCAAAGTCATAAGCACCGATAAATGCGCACTTTCTAGAAGTGGCATTTCTGTGATAGTAATAAAAAATACATCTACACCAGTAAGCAGCATTTCTCACCACTATCACAACCATACCAAACATGCCTACGCTACCCCTCATAAATCAGACAATACCCCTTACACATAAGGCAGGGCATTTCCAATGCAATCCTATGAGGAGGCAGCACTCACAGCAGTGAGACACCAAGTTAGGCTGTTTGTCACTACCAGGACAGGCCACGCAGCATGGCACCTGCCCTACCTTCTACATACATGGCATCCTGCCCAAAGGGCTAGCTAGGGCGTACCGTAGGGGTGACTTACATGTAGTAAAAGGGGAGTTCTGGGCCTGGCAAGTAAATTTAGATGCCAGGTCCCTGTGGCAGGAAACTGCGCACACAGCCCCTGTGCTAGCAGGCCTTAGATAGGTTTGACAGGCTACTTCAGTGGGTGGCACAAGCAGCGCTGCAATCCCACTAGTAGCATTTAATTTACAGGCCCTGGGTATAGGGATACCACTTTACAAGGGACTTATTGGTAAATTAAATATGCCAATTAGGTATAATCCAATCATACCAAATTTGTAAGGAAGAGCACACACACTTTAGCACTGGTTAGCAGTGAAAAAGTGCTCAGAGTCAAAACGTCAGCCAACAAAGGTCAGAAAAGTAAGGAGGCGAAAAGCAAAAAGTCTAGGAAATGACCCTGTAAAAGGGCAAGGTCCAACACTGACATAATGGGAAACACATCTCTGGACAAATGACGGCTGCCACAAACATTAGCTGCCACTCTAGAGCAACAAGGGACCAGTGTCAAAGCCCACAGTGTCAATGACATGGCCTGCCCTGGAAGTACAACTTGGTAAGATGAACCATTTACAATTACATTGGGCCACATAGTCAATTGGATACCCTCCCAAGCAATATGCAGCATGGAAGGGGTATGCAATTTGTGTTGCAGCAGGTCTAACACCATGAGACACATAGCATGATGATGCTGACTCACAGGTAGGTGACACAGAAATACTGAGGCAGTCACAACATCATATATCACTCCTGGGGTGCTATTGCCAGGTTGCAATAAGGAAGTGGACTGTGTTTTGAACACAAACTGATGTGGCACGAATGCAAACTGCACACTGCTGCACACACTGAAAGAGCCAATTGTCCATCAAAATAGCATATGTACAGGGAGATGGCCCTTCCTGCACAGATACATCCACCTCCACAAGCCAGTTAGCCTGGTTCCCTGGAGCAAGTTCAGTAGTGTAGGTGCATGGTTGCCCATGAGCTACTTGCAGAGGGAACAACAAAGGTTTGCCTAGAACCAAGTCACACATGGGACAATTGTGCATTGTCAATACTGAACACCTAAGTGCTGCCAACTTATGGAAATGTGTTGTGCATTGTCACCTAGCCAAATCAACGGGCATCGGTGTTGCATTTCATCTGCAATGATATATACCTAAATGGATGGGATGTCCAGGCCATGTAGTGTAACCATGTTACCACCACATCTGAATCCATTGTGTGTGTGGAAGTATCATTCCCCTCCAGTGAATGCACAGTAAAACATTTTGGACACTACACAACACATAGTACATACATACTGACCACCAGTTTGGAAATAAAATCAGAGAACCCAGGTCAATGAGCCAAACACAAGTTGTCAAGTCTAACAACCCACTGAAGAAAAAACCTCACAGAAGCCCAGGATCTTACACAATACCACAAACACATATGAGTCACAGACGGAACAAGATATCAACTGCCATGCTACATGACATTCCAGTTGCGAGCACTAACAAAATACTCACTCTTATTATCTTTTGCAGCGGATCAGGGTTACGGGATCCAGCAATGGATCATTATCTCATTCCCCAACCCAAGCACAGCAGCAAAGCGTGCCTATAATGAGGCACATCGGAGGACATGCACCACTGTGGAAAGGACCTTTTGCAATCTGAAGTCCAGATTCAGGTGCCTGGACATCACAGGAGGCAGCCTCCTATATGCCCCACACATTGTGTGTAAAATTGTACTTACCTGTGCTATCCTTCCCAAATTTGTGTGAGGAGGAAATTCCCTTTATATGAGCCAGAGCAAGAACTGCCTAAGGAGGAGGAGGATGGTGGCAGGGAAAATGAGGGGGAACAGCAGAACACAGCTGCAGGACTGCGCCGCAGACAGCAAATTGTACAAAACATTTTCACTCAATAGTCACTCAACACACCTTGTTAAGATATGTAAGTAAACATCTTACTTGATCATACAATCCTGCTCTGGTTTCTTCATTCTCCATCACATGTTCCTTAGGAATGTGAGTATTACCTCAGGGAGCATGTTACAAAGAGAAATCTGACTACCTCTGATGCAACATCACATGTGATGCGTATGATTGTACAACAAACATCACACACATATAAAATAAAAACACTAATTTCTTGAATTTCACATATGAAGGACAAAATCAATGGATTCCAGCATATGACTCACATCCGCATTGCCAACATGGTCTACTATAGCACATGACACACTACTATGACATCTCCAATCATAAGGTAAATACGCACCCCATACATTAGGCAGTGGATGTGAAATACCAGTAGAAACAGGAATGTATGAACAGACCCCTGACATTAGTAAGTGTGACACTTGCAATCTCTGCAAGCAGCTTGTGTGACAAGGGGGGCATCATTTGTGAAAATGGAGAGCATGAGTGTCCAAGGTATGACAAGCAATGTTCACAACACATGCCCTGCGCAGTTCATCCCTGGAAATAAGTCCTGCCTCTGCCATGTGTTACATCTCTGCCCTCCCTTCTCTAGGGGGTGCTGTAAGCGGACTATCTGTACCCTGAGAATTATCATTAACACTCACTCAGAGTCACTTTCTGACTCCTGTTTGCTTCCCTTTTCTATGTGGCATGCAATAGAAGACCTACATTAGCTTGCATGGACTTCAGGTCCCGTAATGTACTGCTTGGTAGTCGGTAAGACCTGTAATCTTCTGTCCATTGGTTCCAATGGGAAAAGTCCGGTTGTCCCTTTATACTGGATTCTCTCCTCCAGGACTTGTGAGAGACTGAAGCTGCACACACCTGTAACCTCTCTTATGCAGCCCAGCCATGTGACTCTGCCCTGGCATTGCTGCTGCCTGGAACTGCTTATAAGAAGCCATTCCCTGAAGCTCCCCTTCTTGCATTGGAGTATGATTCATTTGTGTTCCATACCCCTTGTTGGATTGTGTTACAGTCCTGATTCAGCCTGGACCTGCTCTGTGTACCCAGTCCTGTTTATGCTTGTTCCAGTCAGAGTCTGCTCCCTGTTTCTCAGCCTTGTTCATGCTTGTTTCTGCCAGACCCTGCTTTCTGTTTCCAGACCTGTTTCAGCCTTTGCATCAGCCTGAGCCTGTGCCCTGTCCCTAGCTTTGCCTCCTAATTGGTTCCTTTGCTTTCTGTTTCCCCTTGGGTTATTGTGTCTGGTAAGTGTCCTATCAGTCCTCACCTGTCTAGAATTGTTTTCCTTTGTACTTGGGTTGGCACCTGGTTTCCAGGAGGCATATCCAGGCCCCATCCTTTGTCCTCATCCTACTCCTATCTCTCTCCCTAATCTCCTAAACCTCCTAACACTCACCCCCCTCCACTCTTAAACCCTCCTCCCCCAGCTCTTCTCACTCTACCTGTCCCCCCCTCCCTCGCGCTTTCCCGCCGCGACCTCCTTCACGCCCCTGCCCCCCAGCTCCCATTCGCCCCCAGCTGACCCCTCCCCCCCTCTCCTCCCTCTTATGGCGGCTACTGCGCGACAGTGGTAGCGACCCTTGACCCAAGGGTAGGTCGCTCTCCCTGCCGCTGCAGCTCCTCCAGCTCCTCCAGGTTCCTGAGACCCACCTCGCAGTAAGTACCCCCCACCTCCCAGCCCCTCGCCCTGCCCCGCGCTACTCACCCTCTCTCCTGCTCCTGCTTCTTTTCTTCCTCTCTGTTCTTCCTCCTCGCTCCTCTTCTATAATCTTCTTCTGTACTCTTCTTTTCCCCGTCTTCTCTCTTCTTCTGTGTGCTTCTCATCCTCTCCTGTCGCCTCTCTTCTTCTTCATCTTCTTCTGTGGTCTTCTGCCTTCTGTTCTTCGTCTTCTGTATCTTCTTCTGTGTTCTTCTGTGTTCTTCTGTGTTCTTCTGTGTTCTCCTGTGTTCTTCTGTTCTCCTGTGTTCTCCTGTGTTCTTCTGTTCTTCTGTTCTTCTGTTCTTCTGTTCTTCTGCGTTCTCCATCCTCCGTCTTCTGTTTCTTCTCGCACCTGCCCTCCTGCTCCTGTCTCATCCCCCTCCCTCACTCGCCTCCCCCTCTCTATCACCCCTATCTACCCCGTTCGCTATCTGCCTCCCTCACTCCTCCTATCTACCTATCTCTCTATCTCTCCATCTCACTATCTAACTCCCTCACTCACCACCTCCTCCTATCTACCTATTTTTCTATCTCTCCACCTATTTCTCCATCTATCTATTTCTCTATCTCTCCCCCCCTCCCCACCACCCCCTCTGTTACCTATCTTCCTATCCTCTCACTCTACCTCTCACCCTCACCCACCTCTACAACCCCCCTCCCCTATCTTCCCAACCCTACTCCTATCTCTCTCCCTAATCTCCTAAACCTCCTAACACTCACCCCCTCCACCCTTAAATTCCCCTCCCCCAGCTCTTCTCACTCTACCTGTCCCCCCTCCCTCGCGCTTTCCCGCCGTGACCTCCTGCACGCCCCCGCCCCCCAGCTCCCATTCGCCCCCAGCTGACCCCTCCCCCTCCTCCCTCTTATGGAGGCCGCTGCGTGACCGCGTGCAGCGGGCGCGCCAGAGGCAAGCCCGTCTGCGCCCGTCTGCGCCTGGCCCACGCCCAGCGCCACGACCCCTGGTCCCCAGCTCTCCCAAGCCCCGCTGATCCGCTACGACCCCACCACCCTCCACGCCCTCAACCCAGGGTGCTCCAACACCTGCTTCCAAGCTCACCCCAAACGCACCCATGGACCCTTCGCCTGCAACTCCTGCAAACGCATCTTCCACCACGCAACTACCACGACCACCAGCCCACGCGCCATCAACCACCTCAAGTGCATCCTGGTCAACGCTCGTTCGGTCAACAAGCACGCCGTTGAACTCTGGGACCTCCTGGACTCCACAGCACCGGACGTCGCCTTCATCACGGAGACCTGGATGAACGCCTCTTCGGCCCCAGACATCGCCACTGCCATCCCCGAAGGCTACAAGATCTCCAGAAAAGACCGCACCAACCAAGTAGGAGGAGGTATCGCCATCGTCTTCAAAGACTCCATCAGCGTCACCACCTCCACCGAAGACACCCCTCTCGCCGCAGAACACCTGCATTTTCAGATTCGCACCGACCCCAAGACCACCCTCAGAGGATCCCTCGTCTACCGTCCCCCCGGACCGCGCGCCCCTTTCAGCGACTCCATCACCGACTTCATCTCCCCGCACGCCCTCGCCTCGCTGGACTACATCCTCCTAGGCGACCTCAACTTCCATCTGGAACAAAACAACAACCCCAACACCACCGCCCTGCTCGACAACCTCGCCAACCTCGGACTCAAGCAACTGGTGAACACCGCCACCCACATCGCCAGAAACACGCTTGACCCTATCTTCTCCGCCAGCAAACACGTCTTCTTCAGCCACACCTCCGCTCTACACTGGACCGACCACAGCTGTGTCCATTTCACATTCCGACGCGAGACCCGCCACCTCCACACTCAACCCACCCCTCGTCGACAGTGGAACAAAATCCCCGAAGAGCAACTCTTCTCCGCACTCACCGTCAACCAACCCACCCTCACCACCTACCCCAACGACGCAGCCCTCAGCCTCTCAAACTGGATCTCCAACTGCGCAGACAACCTTGCTCCCCTCAGACGCACGCATCAACAGGCCATCACCAGACAACCTCTCTGGTTCTCTGACACCCTCAAAGAATCGAAGAAAACTTGTCGCGCCCTCGAGAAGGCCTGGCACAAGGACCACACCGCCGACAACATGACCGCTCTCAAAAACGCAACCCGCGAACACCACCACCTGATCCACGCTGCCAAAAGGAACTTTTTCACCGACAGACTGGACAAAAACAGCCACAACAGCAGAGAACTTTTTAGCATCGTCAAAGAGTTCTCCAACCCCAGCGCCCTCACAAGACTTGTGCAACTCCCTCGCCACCTTCTTCCATCGCAAGATCAGCGACCTCCACGACAGCTTCGGAAACCAGACCCAACCAAGCACCACCGAACCCACACCCCCGACCATCACCCTCAACGACTGGACCCACATCAACACTGAAGAAACCAAAACCACCATGAACTCTATCCACTCCGGCGCCCCATCGGACCCCTGCCCTCACTTCATCTTCAATAAAGCCGACGACATCATCGCCCCGCACCTTCAGGCCGTCATCAACTCTTCATTTTCTTCTGCTACCTTCCCCGAATGCTGGAAACACGCCGAAGTCAACGCCCTACTAAAGAAACCTACGGCTGACCCGAGCGACCTGAAAAACTTCCGCCCCATCTCGCTCCTCCCCTTCCCCGCCAAGGTAATAGAGAAGACCGTCAACAAACAGCTGACCACCTTCCTGGAGGACAACAACCTGCTCGACCCTTCACAAACCGGATTCCGAACCAACCACAGCACTGAAACCGCCCTCATCTCAGTCACAGACGACATCAGAACCCTGATGGACAACGGTGAAACAGTCGCCCTCATCCTCCTCGACCTCTCGGCTGCCTTCGATACCGTCTGTCACCGCACCCTAATTACCCGCCTCCGCTCCACCGGGATCCAAGGCCAGGCCCTGGACTGGATAGTCTCCTTCCTCTCAAACCGATCTCAAAGAGTTTACCTCCCACCGTTTCGCTCAGACCCCACCGAGATCATCTGCGGCGTACCTCAAGGCTCATCGCTCAGCCCGACACTCTTCAATGTCTACATGAGCCCCCTCGCCAACATCGTACGCAAGCACGACATCATCATCATCTCCTACGCTGACGACACCCAACTTATACTCTCCCTCACCAAGGACCCCGCCAGCGCCAAGACCAACCTACAAGAGGGCATGAAGGACGTCGCAGATTGGATGAGGCTCAGCCGCCTAAAGCTGAACTCTGACAAAACGGAAGTCCTCATCCTCTGCAACACCCCGTCCGCTTGGGACGACTCCTGGTGGCCCACGGCCCTCGGCACCGCACCTACCCCCACAGACCACACCCGCAACCTCGGCTTCATCTTGGACCCTCTTCTCACCATGACCAAGCAAGTCAACGCCGTGTCCTCCGCCTGCTTCCTCACCCTCCGCATGCTCTGCAAGATCTTCCGCTGGATCCCCACCGACACTAGAAAAACCGTGACCCACGCCCTCGTCACGAGCCGCCTGGACTACGGCAACACCCTCTATGCTGGGACCACCGCCAAACTCCAAAAACGCCTGCAACGTATTCAAAATGCCTTGGCCCACCTCATCCTCGACGTACCCCGCAACAGCCACATTTCCGCACACCTGAGACACCTGCATTGGCTACCAGTCAGCAAAAGGATCACCTTCCGACTTATCCCCCATGCACACAAAGCCCTCCACAACAAGGGACCGAAATACCTCAACCGTCGCCTCAGCTTCTACGCCCTCACCCGTCTCCTCCGTTCCTCGGGCCTCGCACTCGCTGCCGTCCCTCGAATCTGCCGCTCCACAGCGGGTGGGAGGTCCTTCTCCTTCCTGGCAGCCAAGACCTGGAACACCCTCCCCACCAGCCTCAGGACCACCCAGGACCACTCCGCATTCCGGAGACTCCTCAAAACCTGGCTTTTCGAGCAGCAGTAACCCCCCCCCCCCTTCCCCCTAGCGCCTTGAGACCTGCACGGGTGAGTAGTGCGCTTTATAAATGTTAATGATTTGATTTGATTTGATTTAGTGTTGCATGTAGTCTTTAGTGCCTAACAGTGACAGTGCGCTATGGCTGTATTTAAGGATTTGCAACTGTGTCTCCAGCCGGACCCACAAGGGCTAGTCTTGTATATGTTAGTACAATCCTTGTTTGTGCCCTAAGGGTCCAGACACATAATCACTTCTGCTGCCTCCTTTCTATGGGGCTTGCGTGGTGACTATCTGTAAGATTAATTTGCACAGAGGCACTGATGTTCCCTGTTGCTGTGGAAAGTTCTGAGCTCTACCCTGTGTACAACCTTAGTGATAACCCCTGCGTGTTTGTCCATTACTGACCGTTCCATATTTTTCTCATACTAAACTTTCTATGACTTCACCTTTCTGCTTTCTCTGCCTTACCATAGCTGGCCTTTCCCCATGTATGCCTTTTGCTGCTCTTCTGCTTTGGTACACTACTTCCTTGTGAGATACTCTGTGAAGGCAAGGCGTGCCACTAATAGAGTCCTACCTAGACCCGCCCCTAAACCTTGACCACATGGAGCCCAAACCTGACACAGGGTACACACTAGAACTGGGCACTTCTGTGGAATGGGCATCTGAAAATATGTGAACACATGCAGCCAGGGCAGCAGGTTCACCACAGCAACACAAGTAACATAGGTAATTGTAATGAGTCAAACTGACATGTACCAAACATTTTATGGGTGGAATTAAGGTACAGTGTCTCAAATACAGTAAATACCAAACATGTACACATGTCAGACATTTGTGTAGTCCACACACAAGTCACCATGAAATCGTAACCAACAATTAATGACATATGAGAGGTAGCATATCCTACATAGCACTCATCAACCATCCTCAATGATACCTGAGTTTTGCTTGTCGTGTGAAACGCAATGTCCCCAATGTCAAACAACTACACACATCACATGAGTCAACACATATTACAAACACATATCATGACTGTTGTAGATCACTGATTGCCATCAGATGTAGATACCCATTTGCATGAAGTCCAATGTATTGCATGTCGTTCCTCCAGAAACACACACATTGTTGTTACAGATCATTGAGACCCAAAATACACAGTTGCATGTTCTACCACATGCGGCCAACCATTATACCACATACTGCAGGCCATAACATCCTATCTTCGTGTTGATACAGAGTGCATGCATGTTAAGTTTTTAGAAGATCACGCAATCACAGATGGCGTAAAAAATGTTGGTGCAAATTCGTCAAAAAATCATGCAAACACAAACTCTCCATACATGGGCCCTTATAGTGAATTCCACCTACGCACCACACGCACGCGGATATCCTTTGAAATTGAAGTCTACAGGTAATGCATTGTATTTTGCCGCACATGTAGGTTATGCGTCAAAAATATTTACGCAAACATTGTATGTGTCAAAAAAATACACGCATGACGGAAAACGGGCCACAAAGAGGAGAGGAAGTGATGTAATAGGAAATCCTGTTTACAGGCATGGTACAATGGGTGTACTTTCACTTTCACTTCACAGACTGTGTTATTCTTGACTGTGTGGCTGTGTCTCGGTGTTGCTTGTGTCTTAATTACATTTATTTTATCTTGTTGTATCTCTCTTGTGTCTTTTGTGAATTTTGTTTGTTTATTGTACCTGTGTATGTGATTTTGTGTAGTTAAGTGTCTTTCATATTGTATTTGTACTGTCAGGTGTCTGTCTGGGGGTTAGATTAGTGGGGTTAATTAAGGTTCTCAAGTATGGGCTGTAGGTTTCCTTTGTTTTCCTCTTTTTTTTTTTTTTTACACATTCTCAGTTTGGATTTTCTGATCAGGGACATGTCTGGAAGGGCGAGGCTGACCCGCATGGGAGAGGAGGAGCTTGGGGGCTTTGTGTGGCTGGTGTGCCACTTTCTTCCCTTGATGCTTGAGATGGGTGGGCGGGTCATACAGGGGTATTGCACAGAGGCAAGGCTGCTGCAGTGGGGCAAGGTGCTCTACCACCTCAAGAGAGTCTGCCATACAAGCAGGATTGAGTACCACTTAAAGCATCGCTGGGCTGACCTGGTGGCCAGAGAGCAGGATCTGCTGTACCACCTGGGTGTGGTGATCAGTGGCCCTTTTGGTGAGTATCACATTTACAAATGTGTACAGTAGAATGCTCCTGAGTGACAGGAGCAGATGTCTTGACATGCTGCATGCAATGTTTGTGGCCAGGTTTAATGCAAGTAGAAAAAAGTGTTAGTGTCCCAGTACTGAGATGGAATCCACATGTCTATACATGTTAACAATGCAGGCCTGAGGTTTGTTGAGTCATGTACGACTATCACTTGGGGCCACCTGTGCAAAGCTATTTTTAATTGTCACAAACAGCCTACTTTTAAGAATTTGTGTGTTCTCTTCAAGAAAAAAAGTTTATTCCAGTGCACGTACCCAATTTTGCCATTCTGCAATCACATTGCCGAATCACCAAACAGGGTTTGCTAGTGGCATTTAGGAAGGGGTGTTCCCTTCTTGTTTGTAAGATGCAGTCCGCTGATTAATTGTTTGGTAGCCACAAATGCCGTCACAAAACTATTACAGTTACCACCAGTTTCAAGTTGATGCTAACCCATTCGCAAAAGGGAAGGGATCCCCATGACACAGGGAACACTGCCGATGTGGCATTTGTTACCTACATACAACTGAATGCATGATAATTGCAGACTGAAAATTGAGCCACATGTTCATCACACTATGACTCAGTGTCCCTTGATACACAAGCCACAATACCTGAGTCACCTGTATTGCAGTGCACCAGGGAAGTTCCATTGGAATTGTCACCAAAATATAAATCATGCCATGGAGTACCATCTGAAATGGATTAGCCACAAATGGTTGAAGTAGGTTTAGCACTACATGATTGTTAGGCCCAGTGCATGTGTGCAGATGTGTGGCTATCACTGACTGGAGTGTCAGTGTCAATGAGAGTTTGCAATGGTATGTCTGTAGTACTGTCTACATGCAGGATCACCAGCTCACTCATCTAAAATGTTATACATTGTGATATGATGTCCACACGTTTGTACAGTGATCTGACATTGAGCATATATTTCCTTTCCATGTCTTACAGGTGGACCTGCCCCCTATGCCATCGGGGAAGTGGCTCGATTTCAGGACCCAGATGTATCCAGTAAGTGTGATAATGTCTGTCCAGTGTAGTGATTGCAGCTGTTGTGTGAGTGACTCTTGTGTGTTGCACTCATTACAAGATATGATTATATGATTGGCTGGCACGTGATCTGATATCTTACTTGGCTGGATGTTTGACATAGTGTTCCGTGCAAGGGTTACACATTAACAGGTGGAGAGTCATATATTGGGAGTCTTGTGCTGCTCAATAGGCAGCAGCGTGTGAACAAGGTGATTACTAGCCACATGTAGGCCCACATGTTATTTGGAAGTGCACCAGTGTCAGTATATTGGCACAGGGCCATACCCTCATTCTCACAACACAGTGATACATCAGTTTTCCACACACAATTGTTTATCCCTGTGTTGTAATGTACATGTAGGACAGTATGGGTTACTGTCCCCCAGCATCTAGCCCCATAAGTTGTACTCCATTTACATGAAACTTATGTGGTATGTAATAGGCGTGCATGCAGGTCAAGGCCAGACGTGTGCTGGCATCAATGTGGGTGTTTTGGAAATTGTATTGGCAGATCAGGTGTTGATGGTTGTACACAACTGGACACATGAATGTAGATGTGAATGACCTATGGATACCTTATTGCTAGGTGGCAGTCCTCCTCACATGTGTTCCACTCACTAAATCCATGTACAAGTGGACATGTCTTAGTGGTTGTCCTCAAAAGTTGTGATGATGTATTGCATGCCCATCCCCCCTGAGGCACAGGGATAGGGGAACAACATATATGTAGGTAGATGTGATGTCACAGTGTAGATGACATCTCATTCAAGCATGCATGTGTCCCAAACAACACTGACCCCTTTTGATTAGCAACTGCATACCATCCTGCCAATTACATCTAAAAGTCACTGGTCTTCTGTGCCTTGAAGTTGACTCAGGTGATAACGATTTGTTGGCCTGGCCCATGTGAAGTAGTTGCTACCTTTGCATTTTGACACATTGCACTACATCAATGCACAGATCACTTTACTTGGTCCAACTCTTGTGCTTTGCTGTGGTGTAAAAGACGTGATGGGTAGGCAGCGTTGCCATTACATTCATCAGGGACGTTGTATTAACTGGACTGTGATTTGTACTGCATGTGCAAATCGAGGCAGAGTTTTAGACTATCATCTGTACATGCATCACACAATGATGATACTGATGGTTGAGTATCTCATTTTTACAGCTGCCAACCTGGATTTTGTGGAAATCAGGGCTTTCCAAAAGCGGGCAGTGCAATACCGACACAGCTTGGATGTTGAGTCTGGGTCCTGAACGATGGCCCGATGCTATCAAAAAGAACGAGCCACAGGGGAATGGCGGGCTTTCAGCCAAGGGGGACCGGCATTGGCCACAAAGGTTGTAGCCACCACCACAACTATACAGAGTACCAGAGCCGCCACCGTCACATCTGCCCTACCTGCTGCACCATCAACCTCTGCACCACAGGCCACCACACCTGCTGCACCATCAACCTCTACACCACAGACCACCACACCTGCTGCAATGGACATGTCCGCAATAGGGGAGCTCCAGAGGGACATTAAGAAGGTCCTCAAAAAGCTGGACAGAATTCAGAGGGATTTGGACAAAAACACAAGGAAACTGAAGGCCATCAAAAAGACACTGAGGAGGGCCAACTTGTGAACTCTTGCCTCCCTTCACCCCTAGTTCAGTCCCCTCCCTCCTCATTTCTCATCCTGTTTCATAGTGGGTTTAAGTGGTTTAGTGATACCTTAGAGTAGGGTAGTTGTTTAGATAGGCTAAGTAGGTTTGGGGGTGTTTTTTACATATTATTACTTGTTAGTTTGTAGGTGGGTGGGTGGGTTTTAATGTTGGGGTCTTGTGTATTTGAAAATAATATATATATATATATATATATATATATATATATATATATATATATATATATATCCAAGAAAGAAGTGACTCAAACAGATGATCTAACTAAAGAACAAAAATATATTTCTACTACAACGTTTCAGCTTCCGCCTTCCTCAGGTAGTACAAGATGGTTTGCTCAGTGGCTGCACAGCTGACACTGCTGGATTTTCAAAAAGCATCATGAGTGAAGATTCCAATTGGAATGTGGAATCAATGCAGTCCTGAGAACTCTTCAGATATGCAGAAATCAAGTGGTATTGTCAGTGATGTTCAGTCCATCTGGATGCAGTGATTTTAAACGTTACATCTAGAAATTTTCTCTGATGTCCAGTAGTTCTTCTTTTAAAACATGTTCCACAGGGAAAATCTTCAAATCTGATAGTAAATGGTCCACAAGGTTAAAATGATTCGCTACAGGTTGGTCATGTTTCTTGTTAATTATTGCTGATTTGTGGTTCCTGAATCGTGTACAGAGGTCATTCACAGTTTGACCTACATATTGTTTTTTACAGCTTTGACTTTGGCACTGAATCACACAAATAATGCATGTTGAATGACATGTAAGATGCTGTCTTATTCTATAGGTCCTTCTTGTAACAGAGCTAGTTACTGATGATGTTTGTAAAAGGTATTCACATGTGATGCACCTTTTGGAATCACAGCAATTAACTCCTGCATTTGTTACCACTTGCTTAAGTTCAGCTCTCACAATAAGTGATAGTAAATTGGGAGCTCTGCATTAAGCAATGACTGGTGGTTTTGGAAAAAGCTTTTGCAATTTTTCACAAGTAGATAGTAAGGGAGAAGTTGTTTGTATTATATTTCTGTAGTTGGGAGATGATGGATGATAGTCAACCACAAATGGGATTCTGTCACTTTTGTTTCTTCTCTTGGTATTCCAAATAAGTGCTTCCCTGGGTAACTGCAAAGACTTGTGAATTTGTTGCAGCATGATATGCAAAGGATAGCCTTGCTTTTTAAATAATCTAACAAGCTCCTGTAGATGGTCTTTTCAAGTGTCTTCATTGCTACAGATGCGTCTTATTCTGAGTGCTTGGCTGTAGATGATGCTGAGTTTAGTGTGGCGTGGGTGACATGAAGTCCAGGTTAGATACAAATGAGGATCTGTAGGCTTGCAGTACAGATCAGCTATAATTTTGTGTTCATGAATGGTGAGTAACACATCCAAAAAAGGGAGATGACTCTTCTGTTTAGTATAGCTGTCAGTGAATTTGATGGTAGGATGGATACTGTTGACAAAAGCTGTAATTTTCTCCAGTGTTCTGTTTCCTGCATTCCATATTGTAAATATATCATCAATGTATCGTAGCCATACCAGTGGTTTGATGTTAGAACTCGCCAGTATATAGTCCTCCAGTTTTGCCATGAAGATATTTTCATAGGAAGGAGCCATCCGAGTGCCCATGGATGTCCCTTGTACCTGCAAATAGTGTTTACCATTGAAGGTAAAATTGTTGGATTTAAGGATAACTCTTGCAAAGTTGGTAAGCACATTTGTTGATGTTTTTTCACAGTTCTTTTATTAAGAACCTCAGATAATGCCATAAGCCCATCATCATGTGGTATATTGGTGGATAATGATGTAACATCAAATGTTGTCATCATCAAATCTGTAGGTTTGGTTTAATTTTTCAATAATCTGAAGAAAGTGACTGGTGTCCTTAACAAATGATGGAAGTTGTTGGACAATGGGCTGGAGGTGCAGGTCAACAAATAAAGATAGTCTCTCAGTGGCCGTATCATTGGCAGAGATGATGCGGCGGCCAGGATTGTTAATTTTGGGAAGCATATAAAATCTTCCAGGTCTTGGTTTGGGGTGAACAAGTATGTCTGCTGTTGTTTCATCAGTGAGGTTTAAGTTTCTGTACTTTGAAACCATGTTCTTGATTTCTTTGTTCAAGTCTTCTGTGGGATCGGTTTCTAAAGTATTCTGCAAGTCTGCATCTTCTCTCGAAGGTTTTTAGGTCTCTCTTCATGTTGGCTGTATTATGGTCCTTAGGTACAGGCCAGAAATAGAGGCCTTTGCTCAAGAGGTTTAATTTGCCTGGTGATAGCAGCCCTCCAGTTAAGTCAATAACTGTATCTGATGTCTGGAAGGGTTGTAGCTGGCTGGTGCTATGCAGTCTTTTTTTTCCCTAGAAATCTGTTTTTTTATGCTGTTTACCCACAGGACATACACTGACAAGTGAATCTCCAAGAATAGAATGATTTATAAAGTGGTGATTTGGGAGAGGAGGTATATGAAATCTTAACATGTCTCTTTTCAGTTTTGCAGATTTAATTTTAAAAGCATTCTTTGCTGTGATCTTTTTTACTTTTTTCCAACTCTTTTTGTAGCTTGGTTTTAAGCATCTGCATTTTTTGAATGGTCACTTTAACATATACTGATAGTAGGGACATTGGTGTGTTATGCAGTAAAATATTCCATGAAGCAGACCATTCACAGTTACTTAGTTTAAAGGGTGGTTTAGATTTAATCGCCAGCCCCATGGGATGATGTTAAGTTTCTTATAGATTTGTCAATGTGCTATTCTAAATTGGCACTTACTGATTTTCTCCTAGATGAACAATGCATATCTGGGATGTAGATTTGTTCTTGACATGGTGGTTGCTTCTGGCTTGAGCGTCGGATCCAAGGAGGATACAGGTTTGTGATCTCAAAAACAGTACACTGGAAGATGAAGGATCACAAAAAAACAACAGTCAGCCAGGGCAAAAATCTGGATCCCAAAGGATACAATGAGTCACAAGAAAGTGTATATATATTTGCTTAGTATTAGGTAGTATATGTTTAGGTTAGTATATGTTGTCCTGCATGTGTCTTGTCATATAAGAGGGGTAGGGGGCAAATGTTTAGAGTGAGTTGTTAAATGTGGTAAGTAAGCTTAGCATACGGTAGTTAGGGCCAGTTGTGGGTAATATATAGTTAGGATAGATTAGGTTAGTATAGGTGTGTTACATAGTTTTAAGTTCTGTTCCATACATAGATAATAAAAATGTAGATACTCCCTTACTGCATGTGTCATATGCTTGGGGCTCAGGGTTTTTGCATGAGTGTACAATGCCAATTGTCTTTTGGCCTGTGAATTCCATCCTGCATCCACATCCCTCTCTTGACATGTTAATTCCCACTTCCAACTGAGCTGTCACATTGGCAGCTACAACAAATATAAATCTCAATGCATCTGCCACCCATTGTACCCACCACTCAACGTGACTATGGTTCACATGTATTGGACAGGTAGGTGTGCTTTTTAAGCTGTGTCATGATGTTGGGAACTGTGGGACGTCTGCCAGTTCATGTCAACACTGCTAAACTGAGAAGTGCCAATTTCAGATGAGGTCAAGTATACAAATTTCACCCCAGTGTGTTTTACTTGTACTCACAGCTTACGTTATTGACCGAGCACTATTACACAGCCATCCCTGCTGTATGATGTGGGTGAGGAATGTATGTTTTAAAGCAAATGTCACATTCACAGTGACTTGCTTGTAGGGGATGTGGCCAGCATTGACATCCGCCTTGTATATACCTTGTGCGTAGATATCTGCCCACATTATTTCTGCACTCTGGTATTGACACTCTCTAAGCATAGACATGTTACACACATCACAAATCTCCAGCAAAGTAGATGTGTCACATTACATTGAGACAAAGTGGGTGTGTAGGTGCTGTTTATTATAAAGTGCTATAATGCAATATTTACATAGTGCAGGTCTGTGACCCCATTAGTGTAAAGCATTCTATTGTGACGCAACACAAGTGCAAGTTTGAGGGACATGTAATTGGACATGCTGAGGTGAAGTGTTATTCAGTTCAGGGGAACATGAATTGCCAATTGAGTAGTGAGAAACAATTGTAGTCCATAGTGGAAAGGTTAACAGTGTTTCGGTGAAGAGTGCATGACACCAACTGTAGCCACACTGGCATGTTGTCAAGCACAGGACAAAGGGAAATTGCTGCCCATGTGGAATGGGCTGGTGCTACTGTGTACTCCTAAGGGTGAAGATGATCTGTTCCACATCTTCATCCTCTGAAGTGTGTGTCACCTCCTCTGCCTTTGGTGGTGGTGGTGGTGGGTTTGAAGGGGCTACACACACTTCAGTGGTTGGCGAAGTGGACACCATAATTCCCGGCAGCTGTCACCTGTGGAATTACATATGGCATCACTGTAGCAAGGAGGAGCTGCTGATTATTGAGTATGGGAGCAACATCCCTGTGGTAGGCAGCCATGTCCACCCTGAAGAGGCCAGTTCCCAGTGCATGGAGTCCTGCTTGTTGTCATGCATGCAGCAGCAAGATTGGAAGGGCAGGTGTTGTGGCAACTCCCTCATGGCAGTCGTTAGACCCCTCACACACTGTTGGACTCCATGCAGTAGGAATTGTGTGACTTGTTTGGCTGCTGTCTGTTCTGCGGACGTCATCATGCACATGGTCATCCCCTCAAGGCTGGCTGCCATAGTTTGCATCCCCACCTGCACCTCCTTGATTAGCTCCCGCTGTACTCCCACTACAGTCCTCTCAAAGGTGGTCCTTGTGTCATCAGTGTCCTCAGCTGTGTTTGAGCTGGCAGATTGTACTATTGGGGTGGTGGGTCTGGAGGATTCCCAGGACATCTTGGAGGGTTTCCTGGCTGATGGTTGTCAGCTGGTCATCCAGGTGATAAGGGTAGTCCAGGACAGGCAGATCCACAGGAGAGCCATCGTCCTCTGCAATGAGATATTGTCCAATAAGTGTGTATGTGTTGTGCCAGTTGTAATGTGACATCACTGACTTCCTATTGGTGGTACATTGTCATCTTGGTTCCCATGCATTGTTCCTGTCATTAATCTTTGCACTCTCTCAGCCCTATGCCCCACCTGCATGTCACGTGTAGTGTGGGCAGTTTGGGAAATTGTCTGGATCACATTTCCTAGGTGTGGGTTCTTTCCAAATTGTGGCTTGCCACATTCTTGTCCTCATTAACCCTCCCTCTGCTTCCATTAGCATGGTGAGTCCATGCAATGATTGTTGGTGTGCTGATGCCACAGCACCACACATGACAATATGGCCCTGTCCCAGTCTATCATTTTTCACATACACCTATGCGATGCTGAGACCTAGCACCACACCATGCATGGTATTTCCATGCGACAATGCACGTGATACCATTGGTAGTTTCTCATGTTGATGTTTGCGTATGTGTGCTACTTTGCATTGCACTGATGGACCTGGAAGAGTTCCACTTCCTCTTGTGACTGTGCGGGTGTGTTTGCGTTCCTACACACATATGTCCTCCTCTCAATGCAGTTGCCTTAGCACTATGATACCTGAGATGTTGCATGGTGGCATTGCAGCTATTGTGACATATACACAGGGGTAATCCCAGGGATGGCCAGTATGGGTATGAGATTCCTGCTGTGTACACCCTTATGTATGTGGCAGTACCTGATGGTTATTGAGTCTATGGACATGACCAGTTGACAGGAGTTGCACTTGGATAGGGATTGATAAGGATTGATCACCTGGTCATACTGAACCTTCATTTTAAGTGTATTTGTTCCATGGGCACCTAACTGGCATTTCCTAATTGACCAGCGCTCACAGCACAAGTAGTTGTGGTAAATGTTGTCAATGGGGAATGCTACTTGAGCCAGTGGCCTAAGACTGGGCATTGTCCTCTAGTTTACATTCTGACAATACCAGCTGTCCTGTGACACCAGACCACTTTTACGTTCTACCCTACCCTCCTGGTCTGCTTCAGCATTTCTAGCAGCCTTGGCATGGTGGTGTATCCCCATGCAAAAGTTGTTGGTGTTGTGTTGTGCTGTGCCCCTGGATGCCCCTGCACAGCCCATGCACCGGGCATGGGCAGTGCAGGGAGTCCCATGCCATACCTTTTTGCCCTTTCCACTGGCTGATTTGCTGGGCTGACATGCATTGTGTAGTTGGTATGTGCCCCCCCCCTTGCACTTGACATTTTGGCATTTTGGTCCCCCATGCAACCATGTGTTGTTTCCTTGTAGTCTGCGCTGTCCTGCAATACCAGTGATGACTTCCTCCGGGATGATGGCTGCAACTATCTCCTCCATCTCGTCCAAGTCCTCTTGCAGTGCTGGACTCCCACCTCCGGTCTGCAGTGCTGCCTTCCTGTTCCTTGCCATTTTTTCCTTTGTCTTTGTTACAGGAAATACATCTTTCCTTAATGTCTGTTTAGCGGTATCTTGGATACATACTCAAATGATAAATCATGTTAGTTCTAATTGTAATAAAAGACAGAGCTCTGTTTTGTTTCATTTAAGCAAATAATCTTTCTATACCTTGAAATGAAGTTACTTGCTTGAAAATGTCAGAAGAACCCAAACTGTTTTTTTTCACCTTTCTTATTTTCTCTCTTTTACAGGAAACACAGGATCATCGGCAGAAGATGGAAGAGGAGAGCCAGGACTCTGCAGTACAGGTAACCGGAGGGGGAGGATAGCCGGAACTTGACTGGAGACTGTCCGTAGGATGAGAAATGCTGGAAGCTGGTCAGAGAACAAGGAACACTGGAACTCAACTGGAGGAAGGCATGAGAACAAGGAACTTGACTTGCACTGGAACTAATCTGGAGGCAGGCTAGAGGACAAAGAACTTTACTTGACTGGAAACAGGTAAGCAGAGCAATAGGTACGAAGCCAAGGAAGGCCTCAGACTCACAAGCCTCCTTAAATACTTAAATAATCAAATGGGCACATGTGCCTTTTGGCAGTTGATTGCTTGTTAAGGAAATTAGCAATTACCCCCCTTATTGTAGCACATGTTCAATATAGATCACATTGTGAAGAGCACGTTATGGCAGTTACAGTTGGCACAACTTTAGCAGGTGGTATACAAGTTGCCTAATCAACAAGCTTTGGTTATTGCAAACTTGATATTCAAGGATGTAATGAATATACCCAAATAAGTCTGAATCTTGTAAGCAACAGCACCTTACTGTAATCTAGCTTTTGGATGTGCTAGTTTACCCACAACACTTTGGCCAGCAGCTCAACAACAATGATGTCTCTTCCTGAGACACCACCAGCTGACTTGCCCCGCTGAACTTACCTTCTCAGATATTTTTCTACAGAATTTCATCTGAGTACGAAGGTAACCCGAGGCCAAGCCCAATCCACTTTGTGACTCTAGGTGCTGATTTTTACTATAAACTTAAAAAAATTATAACTCTTGTTTTACTTATTGGATTTTAGTTGTTTTATTGTCAAATAACTTATTATAGTTTAAGCTATTCTGCAAAACTGGTTTGCAATCTGTCTTGTGTTGTGTATTGACTTTATTACTGTTTGTGTGCTGCATTAATGCTTTACACATGCCTCTAAGTAAAGCCTGACTGCTTTTGTGACAAGCTACCAGAGGGTTTAAGCACAGGTTAGTTTAGTGACTTTAATGGTTCACCCTGGTGGGGTTTGCAGCAGATACTTGAAGTGGGTACACACCTCCCTCAACCCACAACCCAATTTCTCACACTAGGCAATTGTTTTATTTCACTTTGTCTCAGTTTTCTTCAATATCACATACAAGAGCATCCAAAACCTCTTGGTTTTATTTAATAAACTATAATGTTTTACATGTAGAATAATAATCTAGGCTGCATGTAGGGTGCAGATGACAACTGATTTGCCTAATTACTAATGAAATCAACAGGGCAGGGAAAGCATGACTGTTTCCAAGTTCATGTTTGAGAACTACCACTTTTTAAAAAATGCTTTCAATCAGATCATATCTGTTGGAAAATGGGTTATTGGTAGGGCAGGTAGGTACCTACACCTAGCAACAAGCCACAAACCTCCACAAAAGTACAGTTAGGTCTCAGTAAATTAATCCCAGCTCTACCCTTGGTAGCTTGGCATCGAGCGTCAAGGCTTAACTTAGGAGACAAAGTGTAAAGCATTCAAATATCACACAACAGTAATTAAATAAAACACAGGAAACAGTTTAAAAATCCAAAACCAATTTATAAAAATAGCTTATATTTTTATCTTTAAAATGACACAAAAACGATTAAAATCGGTTCAGGGGAACCGGAGATATGAATTTTTAAAGTATTATTATTTTCTAGCGCTTAGAAACAAAAAGCGCCAATCGGGTCATCTGGTTGCACCAGGACCGGGGCAAAGTCAAATTTCAGGCCGACCGCGATGGAGCCCTGCTCGGCTACAAGTCGCGGGAGGCCTCGGTTAAAAAGTTACCTTCTGACTTAGTCTCTTTTTTGATGTTTTTCTTCGCCGGGACGAACCTGCCAGTTGGATCCGACCTCCTGGAGCCCTTGTCCGGATACGCGAAGTCGGTTTCCTCGGTGGTGATTTCTACCTTCGGACTTAGTCGTTTTTTCGAGATGAAAATCCTTCGACCGGGGTAAACCTGGATCTTGATCCGACGTCCGTGGAGCCCTTCTCGGATACGATGGCTGGAAGGTCCCGGTCAACTTTTTACGTTCGGACTTAGTCTTTTTTTCGGATGTTTTTCTTGACCGGGACGAACCACGAAGTCAGGCCGGGTCGCGGTTGAGGCAAGCCGGCTAGAATTTCCGCGTCGAGTCGGTCACTTTATGGAGCTTTTTTCTAAAATTTCTCCAATCTTTTCCAAACTTCTGGGGCTTCACCCAGATGTTCTTTTAAGGTTCTTTTGGGGTCCACAGCTCACCCCAAGGGTCCAGAAGTTCTGTGATGGTCCTTGGGAAGTGCGGACTTCAACTCCCAGAATGCACCTGGCGCAAACTCCTTTTTGGCCACTGGACAGTGGTCAGCTGGTCACTTTTTCAGGAGTTGGTGCAGGGGACTCTGGTTAGCAATTTTTCACCTGTAGCAAACAGGGAGTCCCTCCTTGAACCAGTGGAAGCCAGGCAAAGTCCTTCTTGTGGTGAAGCCCAAGTGTGCAGCTGGTGCAGTCTTTCTGAGTGCAGGGTCCAGGTGCAGGCCAGGGGTCCAGCAGGGCAGTCCTTCTTCTCCTTGTAGTTCTTTCTTCTTGAAATTTGGTGGGGATCTGAGGCGTGGGTGCAGGTCTGCCAGTTTTATCCTTGCTCCTGGGTGAAAAGCAGGGGGGCCCTGGTCCTCCAATCAGGGACAGGGTCGTCCCCCTGTGATGACCACTTCCTGGGAAGTGTGGCAAAAATCCATCCCAGAAGGCAATAGTCTCTAAAAATCCAAAATGGATGAATCTGATTTTTAGAGGAGAGATCTGGCTGAGCCCACCCACTGGTGTGGCTAAAAATCATAAACACACCCCTCTCCTGCCCTCTCCTAATCTAATCAAGGGGGCACCTAGCTGTCTGGGGTTGCAGGATGTGGGGGTGTTGCTGGGTGCTCCAGATGTCCTTCTCTGCCTTTGAAGACCAGTTTGGCAGCCCTCCCCCTTCCTGCTTCCCCATCTGCTGAGGGGAGATTCTCTCCCCCAAGCACATTCCTTTGTGTGAAGTCAGGCCACTTCACACCTCATTAAAGTAGCCTGGCAGAAGCTGCTGCAGGCTGGCCAATCAGAGCACAGCAGCAAAAACAATGCAGAGCTGAAATTGGCAACTTTTTAGGTAAAGTCTAAACTTTTTACCTGCACTAGTTATATTAAATCCAACAACTGGAAGTTGTGGGATTTATTATAACAATCAATTTGATACCAAATTCTTGGTATGTAACATTTAAGGAGACTTTAAAATTTAAAATAAAGTCTGCCCATTCTAGCCTATGAAGGCCATTTACTTCAATGAGGGAAAAACGAATTTGGCTGTTTTTACCTCACCAGGGCTTATAAATCTATTTTTATAAAGTCCCTGCTTATAGTTACATGGCACCCAGCCCTAGGGGCACATAGGGCACACCTTAGGGGTGACTTATATGTAAAAATAAGGTAATTTAAGACTTTGGAAGTACCTTTAATTCCAAAGTCGAATTTGCATATAACTTTAATTTAAAAGCAGCCAGCAAGGCAGGCTTGCTTTTAAAATGACACTGGGCACCTCAGCAATGCACCTAGGTGTGCACCATCTATGCTGTGGTCCCTAAACCTACATGCCCTACCATATACTAGGGACTTATAGGTAGGTTAAATTAGCCAATTATAATTAGCCTAATTTGCATATCCATTTTACACAGAGCACAGGCCCTGGGACTGGTTAGCAGTACCCAGGGCACCATCAGAGTCAGGAAAACACCAGCATAAAGTGGAAAATGGGGGCAAAAAGTTAGGGGGCCTCTGCAATCAGCCCCAGTTTCTCACACAACCCCCCCCCAGCCCACACGCCCAGGAGACTCAGCCCAACCCTGGGAGAGTCTTCCTGGCTTGTTAGGCGAGGAAGACAGTGAAGAAAACTGGCTGTCCCTTTGCAGGGCCTACTCTGCCTTATATCCTCCTGTCAGGGTCACTCCCTCTGGATAGTGAAGCCATCCCAACAGTAAAAGGACCCAACTCAAACTGAAACTTCCCTCTAGGGGGGTCTTCCTCCTCTCTCTCTGTCAACTTGGGTAGTGAGGTGCCCACCTCCCCTACTCCTAACTTTGCTAGGGCAACACCTAGCTTACCCAAAGAGGTCACCCAACACTTGAGCAACCCCACCATGACCAACAGGGTCAGGGGGCCTACTTTGCTATTGGCCCTGGGGTCTGCCTCCCAGGCCAAGTACAGTGCTGCCAGGAAGGCTAGCACCCAGCAGAGGCTACTGACAGCTGTTAGTACCCAGAACCACACCCTAAGCTCTCCACTGACAGGTGGCTGAGCTGCTTTAGGGGCATCTTTGGGGTCCTGGCACCCCTCTTGCTGTCTAGAGTGGGGGGCTACCACCTCCTGTGGCAGACACCCTCCTTCCACTCTCCCTTCTGTCAGTGCAGGGGCAACACCTTGCATCTGAACAGCTGCCTGACTACTCAGGACTTCCTTGGGGTCAGGTGAGGCCTCACCAGTGCCAACTCTGGGCTCCCCCCTTACTGGGGCAGAAGGCCTTTGGCTCCCTGGAACTCTCTTTAAGAGTGGCCTACCCTTCCTTTTCTTCTTTCCTTTTCTTGGGGACCCCTGTCTCCTAACTGTAGGGACTGACTCCCCAGGACTTTGGGTTGGGGGGGCGCCCTGGGCGACCACCCCATCTGTGACCAGACTCACCTCTGGGAGGTCATTGCCCAGGATACAATCTAGGGGAAGGTCAGCACTGACTACCACCCTAATCCAGTCAAGGATACCCTCCCTCTCTAGGGGCACTATGGCTACAGGTTTGGAGGTGACCTCCCCTGCGGCTATCCTGACTTTCTTTGTCTTTCCTGGGACATACATGTCTGGGGTCACTAACCGGTCACTCACTACAGTGTGACTGGCACAGGTGTCTCTCAGGCCAGTGGTAGGGATCCCATTCACTTGAATGTGGTGGAAGTGCCTACTCCCACCCTCAGGGATCACCAGCTTACCATCTGGTCCTGTCTCCCAGCACAATGCTAGGAGGACTTCATCATCTGAGGAATCCTCCTCTATGGCTACACTGGACAGCCCAGTGCTAACCACCTTCCTTGGACAGGCTGCATCTCCTCTGAAGTGACCTGTCTGCTGACAGTCAAAGCAAGCCCTACTGTCCAAGAACTTTTTTAACCCTGGGTCTCCCTGTCTCTGCATGTCAGATTGGGAGTGGGATTTACTCTCCTCCTTCTTAGGGTTCTGGGGTACAGAGGGAGTCTCTGTGGTGGGCTTACCACCTCCCTCCTTAGGTTTTTGGGGACCTGTCCCCCCCTTCTTGGAGTCTCCCCCCTGGGACTTGACAACCACCCTGGTTCTCAACCACTCATCAGCTGCCTCCCCTAGCTCTCTAGGGTTGGTCAGCTTAGAGTCCACTAGATGCTGGCGTAACCTTTCTTGGATACAATTGGTCAAGATGTGCTCTCTCATGATCAGATTGTATAACCCCTCATAAGTATTTACTTTGTTGCCAATAATCCAGCCCTCCAGTGCCTTTAGTGAGGTGTCCACAAAGTCAACCCAAGACTGGGTACTGACCTTCTGGGTGTCCCTGAACTTCATTCTATATTGCTCTGGGGTCAGACCAAACTTCTTGACTAAGCACCTCTTCATACTAGGGTATGAATCTGCCTCCTCCCCCCTTAAGGTCAGAAGCCTATCCCTCCCTGAGTTGGGGACCAACTCCCACAAAAGGGAACCCCAGTATTGAGGCTTAACCCTTCTCATTTGGAGTGCCCTCTCAAAGGCCCCTAGCCACTTATCTATGTCATCCCCCTCTACATAAGCAGGAACTACCCCCTTGGGTAATCTGGGGCAAACTCCCCCACCCATGGACACCTCAGCTTCTTTATCGCTGCTTCCATCTCTTTTCTCTTTGTATGCCCACTTTTTCTTTTCTAGGGCAAGCTTCTCTGCCTCCAAAGCTATGTAGGCTAGCTGGGCTTCCAGCTCTCTTTCCCTGATGGATGGGTTCTCTCCTCCTGAAAGGACCCTCTTCCTACCACTAGCTTTGGGTCTGCCCCTAGTGACTGTGTCCAGTGAGGACCGTTCCTCCTCTTCCTCACTTGGGGTCTGATGCCTTCCCTCCCCTGAGTGGTTAGAGTTAGCATCTTCCTCTTTTTCTCCCTCCTCTGGAGCTTCTTCTGACTCTACCTCTTGGGCCTCAGCCCATGCTGTCAGGGATGTGATCAGGGTTTGCTTCCTGAGATCAGTGGTTGCAGGCAACCCTCTTTCAATACACAACCCCCTAAGCTGGACTACTGTCAGTGTGGGTAGGCTAGCCAGATCAAGCTCCATGGTTCCCTAGTTTTGTGTCACCAAAAACTTTTTGCAAAAATTGGAAACAAGAATTTAGAAAAATTAAAAAAATTCAATAATTGAAATTAATCCAAATTAATTTTAAAAATAAATTAAAATTAAAAATTAAAAACAATTTTTGCACTAGGACAATTTAAAGGATTTTTAATTTGTTTTATCTAAAACTGTAACGTGATATTGAACACAAGTACAGGATCCCACCGCTGCCACCAATTATGTTGGAAAATGGGTTATTGGTAGGGCAGGTAGGTACCTACACCTAGCAACAAGCCACAAACCTCCACAAAAGTACAGTTAGGTCTCAGTAAATTAATCCCAGCTCTACCCTTGGTAGCTTGGCATCGAGCGTCAAGGCTTAACTTAGGAGACAAAGTGTAAAGCATTCAAATATCACACAACAGTAATTAAATAAAACACAGGAAACAGTTTAAAAATCCAAAACCAATTTATAAAAATAGCTTATATTTTTATCTTTAAAATGACACAAAAACGATTAAAATCGGTTCAGGGGAACCGGAGATATGAATTTTTAAAGTATTATTATTTTCTAGCGCTTAGAAACAAAAAGCGCCAATCGGGTCATCTGGTTGCACCAGGACCGGGGCAAAGTCAAATTTCAGGCCGACCGCGATGGAGCCCTGCTCGGCTACAAGTCGCGGGAGGCCTCGGTTAAAAAGTTACCTTCTGACTTAGTCTCTTTTTTGATGTTTTTCTTCGCCGGGACGAACCTGCCAGTTGGATCCGACCTCCTGGAGCCCTTGTCCGGATACGCGAAGTCGGTTTCCTCGGTGGTGATTTCTACCTTCGGACTTAGTCGTTTTTTCGAGATGAAAATCCTTCGACCGGGGTAAACCTGGATCTTGATCCGACGTCCGTGGAGCCCTTCTCGGATACGATGGCTGGAAGGTCCCGGTCAACTTTTTACGTTCGGACTTAGTCTTTTTTTCGGATGTTTTTCTTGACCGGGACGAACCACGAAGTCAGGCCGGGTCGCGGTTGAGGCAAGCCGGCTAGAATTTCCGCGTCGAGTCGGTCACTTTATGGAGCTTTTTTCTAAAATTTCTCCAATCTTTTCCAAACTTCTGGGGCTTCACCCAGATGTTCTTTTAAGGTTCTTTTGGGGTCCACAGCTCACCCCAAGGGTCCAGAAGTTCTGTGATGGTCCTTGGGAAGTGCGGACTTCAACTCCCAGAATGCACCTGGCGCAAACTCCTTTTTGGCCACTGGACAGTGGTCAGCTGGTCACTTTTTCAGGAGTTGGTGCAGGGGACTCTGGTTAGCAATTTTTCACCTGTAGCAAACAGGGAGTCCCTCCTTGAACCAGTGGAAGCCAGGCAAAGTCCTTCTTGTGGTGAAGCCCAAGTGTGCAGCTGGTGCAGTCTTTCTGAGTGCAGGGTCCAGGTGCAGGCCAGGGGTCCAGCAGGGCAGTCCTTCTTCTCCTTGTAGTTCTTTCTTCTTGAAATTTGGTGGGGATCTGAGGCGTGGGTGCAGGTCTGCCAGTTTTATCCTTGCTCCTGGGTGAAAAGCAGGGGGGCCCTGGTCCTCCAATCAGGGACAGGGTCGTCCCCCTGTGATGACCACTTCCTGGGAAGTGTGGCAAAAATCCATCCC
This sequence comes from Pleurodeles waltl, assembly GCF_031143425.1. Taxonomy (NCBI): domain Eukaryota; kingdom Metazoa; phylum Chordata; class Amphibia; order Caudata; family Salamandridae; genus Pleurodeles; species Pleurodeles waltl. The sequence goes on from NC_090438.1 coordinate 644,393,556, forward strand.
AGAAGGCAATAGTCTCTAAAAATCCAAAATGGATGAATCTGATTTTTAGAGGAGAGATCTGGCTGAGCCCACCCACTGGTGTGGCTAAAAATCATAAACACACCCCTCTCCTGCCCTCTCCTAATCTAATCAAGGGGGCACCTAGCTGTCTGGGGTTGCAGGATGTGGGGGTGTTGCTGGGTGCTCCAGATGTCCTTCTCTGCCTTTGAAGACCAGTTTGGCAGCCCTCCCCCTTCCTGCTTCCCCATCTGCTGAGGGGAGATTCTCTCCCCCAAGCACATTCCTTTGTGTGAAGTCAGGCCACTTCACACCTCATTAAAGTAGCCTGGCAGAAGCTGCTGCAGGCTGGCAAATCAGAGCACAGCAGCAAAAACAATGCAGAGCTGAAATTGGCAACTTTTTAGGTAAAGTCTAAACTTTTTACCTGCACTAGTTATATTAAATCCAACAACTGGAAGTTGTGGGATTTATTATAACAATCAATTTGATACCAAATTCTTGGTATGTAACATTTAAGGAGACTTTAAAATTTAAAATAAAGTCTGCCCATTCTAGCCTATGAAGGCCATTTACTTCAATGAGGGAAAAACGAATTTGGCTGTTTTTACCTCACCAGGGCTTATAAATCTATTTTTATAAAGTCCCTGCTTATAGTTACATGGCACCCAGCCCTAGGGGCACATAGGGCACACCTTAGGGGTGACTTATATGTAAAAATAAGGTAATTTAAGACTTTGGAAGTACCTTTAATTCCAAAGTCGAATTTGCATATAACTTTAATTTAAAAGCAGCCAGCAAGGCAGGCTTGCTTTTAAAATGACACTGGGCACCTCAGCAATGCACCTAGGTGTGCACCACCTATGCTGTGGTCCCTAAACCTACATGCCCTACCATATACTAGGGACTTATAGGTAGGTTAACTTAGCCAATTATAATTAGCCTAATTTGCATATCCATTTTACACAGAGCACAGGCCCTGGGACTGGTTAGCAGTACCCAGGGCACCATCAGAGTCAGGAAAACACCAGCATAAAGTGGAAAATGGGGGCAAAAAGTTAGGGGGCCTCTGCAATCAGCCCCAGTTTCTCACAATATCATTTCATGAACTTAGGTGAAACTGTTTGGCAAATTAATTAAATGCATCAATTTGAATTTTGAGGAGTCTTTGTCATGTTTTATGTGTTGGTTGCAAATTGTCTTTAAAACAAAGATGTTTCTAAAGATAAGAAATGCAGGGCACCTCCACTGCTTCTTCTCCTTTCACTTCAGATGAGGTGTGAATTAATCAGTGCTGGTTTAACCCTTGTGCTGCTATGCCTTTTCTCCCCAGTGCTAAGCCTTTTTGACTACTTGAAGTAGGTCTCACTTAGGCCTCCATAACATTTTGTCCACATAAGCTAACCACACCAAATGCGTGTCCTTCTTTTCCAACATACCAGGGATTCCAAATGTCCCCTAGGTTTGTGGACTTCCCAGGACTAGGAAATTAGGTAAAATATAGCTGAATTTGGGTGTTTCTGGGAAAATAGCAAAAAGGTGCTGCAGAAGAAAGTGTGTTTTTGTGTTGTCTGTAAATGGAATCAACAAAAGGTTTGCCATGCTAATATTACCATCTTCCTCACTTTCAGTAGCAGACAGACTTGATTCAGAAAAACAATTTTGTTTAACATAGTTTTGGCATTTTACTGGGTGATAGCCCATTTTCCTATTTTTGCTGCTTTCAACCTCCTTACAGTTTGTGGTAGAAACAGGTCTGAAACCCATGGTGGATCCTGGAAAGCTATACATTTCAGAAAAATAGACAACATTCTAAATTGAGCAAGAGAGCATTTGTGTTGATTCGTCAAGGTTTTCGCAAAAAAAACAAGTGTTGAAATAAATAAATATTGAAAAATTGTAGGAAAAAATAGATATTTGTGACATTTTCATTTGTGACTTCTCATCACGATGGCCGATTTACAAAAGCTATATACCATTACATCTGCTAGACTCTTTTGGTTATGGGAATATATAGGGTTTGTGGGTTTTCTGCCCAGAGCCAATAACTGAGCTGCACTTTCCAATGGTTTTTCATTGTGTACAGTGTATAGAGCAATTCATATGGTAAAATATAAATAGAGAAAATTAGGTATCAAGTAAACCCATGTATTTCCCAAATAGGCACAAGATATTGGGCCAGATGTAACAAGCAATTTGCATTCTCAAACAGTGCGAATTGCTAAATCCGTCAGTTTGCGAATTCAAAAATGCCTTTCCAGATGTATGACAGGCATTTGCTGTGCAATTTTAAGGAATCGCAAAAATAGTGATACCTTGAAGTTGCGTCTCCACTTAGAGAATCACAAATTGCGATTCTCTAAATAGGAAATCGCAAATAGGGAATTCCTATTTGCGATTTCCAAAGCACATGCATCAAGCATTTCCTAAATGCGAATTGGACATTTAGGAAATGCAATTACCACCAAGTCCAATTTGGTGGTAAGCATGTGCAATTTTTAAAAATGTATTATAAATGCATTTTTTAAAATGACATGTAGCGCACACATACCCCTAGGGCATGTGTGTGCTTCACATGTCCGCAAATATTTTTTGGGGGTGCATTAGAGGGGGCCTTCGGCCCCCAGCACCCTAGGGTTTGCATTACCTAATTTGCGAATTCCTAACTGGAATTCGTAAATTGTGAAATGCAAAACCATTCGCACCTATGGTCTACAGGCCCATAGGGATGAATGGAGTCCCATTCTCTAATTGCGATTCTGTAATAGCGATTGCGAATTTTAAGAAATCGCTATTACCGAATCACAAATTTCATACATCCCATTTTGCATTTCTTAAATAGCGATTTCTTAAAATTCGCTAATTAAGAAATGCAAACCGGGAGCTTGATACATCTGGCCCATGGAGTTTACAAGCAGGGGTTATTTGCACATTTGTGGGTACCCATACTGGCATGTGAATTATAGGGTGTTTCTCAAAATGAGTTGTTCCTTACACCTTGTCTTACATTTGGAAGGTGCAAATGCAGTGAAATAGAATTTTGTAATAAGACCTTTTCTATTATTATGAGTTCTCCTAAATGTCTCAATAAAAATGGTACCTCATTTGTGTGGATAGGCCTAGTAGTCGCAACAGGAAATGGCCCAAAATGCAACATGGATACATCAAATGTTTGTACGCAAAACGGACGCATTTTTTTGCAAAGTTTTTGGGTCCTCGCTTATCTGGTACCTAGGGAAATCGAGCAAACCTGTACGTTTTTGAAAACAAGACACCTAGGGCAATCCAGGATGGGCTGACTTGTGTGGTTCTCATCAGGTAGTGTTACCCATAATCCCTTGCAAACCTCAAACTTTGACAAAAAACACATTTTCCTCACATTTCTGCAATGGAAAGTTCTGAAATATGTGGGGAACCACAAACTTTCTTCAACACAGTATTCTGATAAATATGGTCCCTCAGTTGAGTGTGTAGGTTTAGTGCCTATGACAGGAAATGGCCAAAAATACAAGATGGATACATAATTTTCTTATTTGCAAAACATGTTGGGGTAGCTGTGGTATTTGGGCCCCAGACTAGCCATCACCTAGGGAAACATAGCAAACCTGTACATTTTTAAAACTAGATACCAAGGGGAATATAGGATGGGCTGACTTCCATGGCTCTTACCAGGTTGTTTTACCCAGAATCCTTGGCAAACCTCAAACTTTGACTGAAAAACACATTTCCCTCACATGTCTGTGATTAAAAGTTCTGGAATATGTAAGGAGCTACAAGTTTCTTTCTACACAACTTTCCCCTGAGTCTTTTTATAAAAATGGTACTTAACTTGTGTGCATAGGCCTAGTGCCCACGACATGAAACAGCCCAAAATGCAACTTTGATACGTCAACGTTTTCCACTGAAAATGCACCCATTTTTTTTAAGTGTTTAGTTCAGCCGGCACTGAGAGAAACGTATCAAACCTGTACATTTTTTAAAACAAGACACAGAGGGAAATCCAGCATGGTGTGACTTGCATGAGTCCCATGATTTTTTTTTAATGCAGAATGCCCTGTAAAACCTCAAACTTTGCCTGGAATCACACATTTTCCTTATACTTCTGTGATGGAAACTTCCGGAATCCACAGGAATCCTAATTCGAGTTGGCTCTAGACCCAACCACACAAGCAGCACTTTTTTCGACACAAGTGGGGCAATGCTTGGGGGTAGGAATTTTAATCACAGAAATGTGAGAAAAAGGTTTGTTTTTAGTCAATGTTTGAGGTTTGCATGGTATTGTGCGTAAGTAAATGGTTTTGGATGCATGCTAAACACATCATCCTGGACTCCCCCAGATGTCTAGATTTCAGAACTATCTACTTCTAGTAGGTTTTTCCAGGTTGCAGCCTCCTGAAGCCTCAAAAGTGCAACTGTGTACCATTGCAAGTAGCATGATACTGGGAGTTAGCCAAATTCTCTTGGCCCATTTATAAAAGCAACACCCAAAAGAATCAAATATCCTTTTGCTTGCTATTGAGATGAGATGCTTTAGACAGCAGGGGGACAGGAAGACATTTCCCTTTTTTTTAGGGGGTGGGGGCATGGCCATGCCTATGCTGGGCATTCCCCATTCCTACAAATTAAAAAAAACAAAAGAAATCCCTGGTATCTAGTGGACTTTCTGCCTCCCGGTGGAGCAGACGTGGATAGTTTCTGCCCCCCTGGGAAGTCAGATGAGGGCAATTGTGCCCATCTGCCCTCACCTGGAGGGTGTTTCCCGATTTGTATGGGGTTGGGGGCATGGCCATGCGCATTCTGTGCAGCCCCACTCCTACAAATAGAAAAAGTTACCTATGGTGTCTAGTGGGCTTTCTGCCCCCAAGGGGTAGATGGGGTAACTGCCCCATCTTTCCCCCAAGGGGCACAAAGAATGCTTTTGTTTTTGGGGGATGGGGGCATGGTCATGCCCAGGCTGGGCAAACCCACCCCTAGAAACAAAAAACTAAAAATCAATCCCTGGTGTTTAGTGGGCTTTCTGGCCCCTTGGGACATATTGGGGGAAATTGTCAAGAGGGTGCAGAAACACTGTTTCCCTTTTTGGGAAGTGGTGTCATGGCCATGCCCATGCAGTACAGCCCCCAACCCTACAAATACAAAAGAAAAGTAATCGTCAGTGTCTAGTGGTTTCTGTTCCCCTTGGGGCATGCAAATATGGCTGATCTGCCCCGGGGGGGGGGGCAGCAGAAAATAGTCATAATTTCCCCATGAAGGGGGAGCTACCATTGCCTACCCCCCCCCCCCGACTGGCGTTTTATCTAAACCCTGGTGTCTAGTGGTCCTTGGCCCCCATTGGGGCAGATAGGCCTAAAATATGACTGATCTGCCCCTTGGGGGCACAAAATAGATAAAATCATGCCCCCAGAATGAGGAGTGACCTTTGCACCAGCAGCTGCTCCCCTACATATATTTATAAAAATCACTGGGGGGGTCTAGTGATTTTCTGCCCCCCCCACCCCATCAGCCTAAAAATAAAGCTAATTTTCCCCTGGGATAGAAAAAGGCCAAAATATATCCCTAATGATGGGGAGTAGCCTTGACCAAAGGAGGCCCTCCCAGAAACTAAAATAAATCCCTGATGTCTAGTCGAGTAGATCCCTGCTTGGGGATCACCCTCTTTCAGTAGTTCCTCAAACAGAGATCCAATTGGGAAAGGTACCATTGAAAGGGAAGATTCTTCACTTTCTAATAATCCCACCAGCATCAGAATCAGTACTCGAGGTGTAGAGATAGCCCCCCGAGCACCAATGTAGTGAAAGTTAAATGAGCCGATTGGCTCATTTACTTTAATTTTCATTGAAATCATGTCAGGGCACCATGTGCACAGATCATCATTTCAATAAAAATACCGAAATAGCCGTGGAAGCTGGGGAAACTTTTCCCCAGCTCCTGAGGCTATAGTTAGTTCCAGGAAATTCCTCTGGTGCCCGCACCAGATTGATTTTCTATCTCATGTGCCAAGACATCTCAGAGCTGTCCTGCACTCACACACACTGTCTGTGCAGACAGATTTTAGCCATCCTGCCCTCACAAGTGGTTAAAAGGTTTTGGCATGGCACTGCTAAATCAAATAAAAACAGCCCTGGGCCCTATGTAAAGATCACGAAGGCTGCAAGCGGCCCCTGGGATGGACTTTGAGTATCTTGGATTTAAAGAATTTTTTCCTGATATACTAGAGGCACTGTCCATTTTTTAAGAGTCGTCCCTTTCGGTTAGATATGCTGTCTTTATGATTTTTGTTGCTTATTGGGCCTTAACGGCATATATATTTTGCATTATCTCTGTAAGCCTATATTTGAGATTTTTGTAATAAAACCATTAACTTTTTAATGATCTAGAGCTTAGTTTTTGATTAGTGCCAGTCACTATTTTATTACTCTACTAAAATAATGTTGGCTCTGATGTCAAAGAAGCTGGTGACTCTTAGCTCAAGATCAAGAGTACTACAGCAAAACTGCCTGAGGTAAACGTTTGGAAGGTCTAAATTTTGTGGTGCATTCGAATACTGGGATTCCTCTCCCATAGAACTGCCGCTTGCATTGGGAAGATGCTGCTCACATTTGTGTTGAGCTGTTTCCTGACATTTTGTAGTAAGATTTCCCACCAAACTGAAGTCTCTTTATGCAATGTGGCATAGTTTGGAATCTTAGTAATAACATGCTTTTTTATGCAAAATTGCCAATGTTGTACTGTTTACACTGGCATAGTAAATGTTTCACAAGGGCTTATAAGATTTTAGCTTAAATTAAAAAAAAGAGCAAAAATATATTTCCACTTCAACATTACGGCTTTCACGTTGCTCAGGTGGTACAATACATTTTGCTCAGTGGCTGCACATCTGGCAATGCTGAATGCTGGATTTTCAAAAAGTATTATGAGTGAACATATCATTTGGAATGTGGAATCAATGCAGTCTGGAAATTATGAAAGAAGCATTTATTTGGAATAGCAGCAGCAGAAACAAAAGTGACAGAATCCCATTTGTGGTTGACTACTATCTATCAACTCTCATCTACAGAAACATAATGCAAAAATATTTCCTTTATATCCAATTGTGAAAAGTTTTGCCAAACCCACCAGTCATTACTTAGCTTACTGCAGAGCTCCCAATTTGCAATTGGTCCTTATGAGAGCTGAACTGACGCAACATGTAAAAAACACAGGGGGCTATTGCTGTGATTCTAAAAGATGCATCATATGTGAATACCTTTCATAAATATCATCAGTAAATAGTTCTGTTAGGAGGTGGGTGTATGGAATAAGAAAGAATCAACATGCCACTTAACATGAATCATCTACTGAATTCAGTGCACCAAAGCTGCAAAAAACAATATGTAGGCCAAACAGTGTATGACCTCTATACACGATTCATGAACCAAAAATCAGCAACAATCAATAAGAAACTTGGCAAGCCTGTAGCCCATAATTTTAACTTTGTGGACCATTTGCTATCATATTTGAAGATGTTTTACTGTGGAACACGCCTTAAAGGAAGAATCACCTAATTACCACATTTCTCAAGCGATCTCAAGATTGCACTAATTCCATATGCCAAATGGAATCTTCACTCATGATGCTGGTGGACCTATTTTCCATGTTTCCATGTTAAAATAAATGTTTGTTTTGTTTATACTTTTATCTCCATTTGACGAATCATAACGAATTTTTCAAAACTGGTTTGGCACTCATTTCAGCTGTTGTCTGGAAACAGGCAGCCTCTCACACACCCAATCACAGACCCATAAACCCACACAAAAACACACACTCACAGAGCCATACATTCACTTACACATGCACTCATACAACCACTCACACACTCACACATCCACTTATACATCCACACAGTAGAAAAACCCTAGAAATGAACTAAAAAAGCAACATTTAACGGGATGTTATAGTTAGAAAATAGAAATTAAAAACCCTTAGAAATTCACTGAGAAAACAAAGGTTACAGGGATGTTATAGGTAGGTTCAGATTTTACATGCACAAAACAATAGAAATTTAACAGTTATAGTTATACTTATCTCATGAAACTATGACTGGTGTCCTAAGGTAACTAAAGCTTTACACACAACACAATGCAGTTTGTGAATAGGCCTCCATATATGTTGATGTTCAGGCTTTAAGTGGACAAGTAATGGTACTTGAAGTCTATGAACAATAGAATTTCTTTGAAATGTTAACATAATATCCTAAAGTAACATAGGGCCAGATGTAGTAAAGTAAAATTTAGCGACTTGCAAATTGCGAGTCTGACCGACTCGCAATTTGCAACTCGCAAAATTGTATGCAGAAAGGTGTCTCAGACACCTTCTGCGACTCGCTATGGGGTCGCAAAGACCCACCTCATCAATATTCATGAGGTGGGTCGCAGTTTGCGACCCCATAGCGAGTCCCTGCACTCACAGGGATGTTGGCCTGCTGTAGTCAGCAGACCTCCATGTCTGTGACTGCTTTTTCAATAAAGCAGTTTTTTTTTTCATTTTGCAGCCTGTTTTCCTTAAAGGAAAACGAGTTGCAAAATGAAAAAACTAGGACCACTGCCTGCTCTGAAAAAATATTTTTTTCGGCATTCACAAAGGGGAAGGGGTCCCATGGGACCCCTTCCCTTTTGCGAATGAGTTACCACCAGTGTGACACTGGTGGTAACTGCGAGTTGGTTTGCGACCGCATTCGCGGTCACAAAGCAACTCAGCATGGCGATGCGGTCGCAAATAGGAAGGGAACACCCCTTCCTATTTGCGAGTCGCATCCTCAAATTGCGAGTAATTTGAGGATGAGCATCGCGTTCGGCCTTTTGCATGCCGCAAACTGTGTTTTTCACAGTTTGCGACATGCAAAAGGCTTCCTATATCTGGCCCAAAGTTTCATGTTTGCATAGGCATATCGATTTTTACTGGCTATGACGTGACATGGATGTAAGATATCAATGCATGGCAAGGTACTCTGACATATTGACAGTGTCAGATTCACCAAGATTAATGTATATAGCAAGTTGTATTTACTCTTGCAGTACTCCTGACTTACTCTTGTAATTTAAATGCAAATCAAGAGTACTACAAGAGTAGTTCACAGCATAATCTTTGTGAATCAAGACTAAAACCACTCGGTACCCTCTAAATTGGCTGCAGAGTTTTGAAAATCGCATCGAGAAGGCATATTCACATATTACATAATCTTATGTAGCTCACTTTTATTGTATCTGCATTTCATTGTGTTCACCAATGTATTTTATAGTCAAAATTGGAAGTTGTTTCTTAGAGTCAGATGTATCAAAGGATTTTACATTCGCAAACTGTGCGAATCGGTAAACTCCACCATTTGCAAATGCAAAATCGCCCTTCACGATGTAAGAAAGGCATTTGCAGTGCAATATTAAGGAATTGCTAAAATAGCGGTTCCTGATTGTGATTCGCAAATACCAAATAGAAAATCAATGTATCACGAATTTGCAAATTGTGATTAGTCGCAAAATGAGTTTTTGCATGTGCAATTTAACATAAATTGAAATCAGGTAGTAAACAGGTGCAACCTATATAAAGAGGCCCAGAATGCATCAGCTCTTTTCACATTGGCTGCACTCTATGTCATGACGAGGAGGAGGATGATCCTGGCAGGTTTGAGGAGAGGGAGGATACAGGAGTGCATTTTTAGAGTGCCCATTACTCTATTTGAACAGACAGAGGAAGAGATTTTTGACAAGTACAGGTTGAACTCTGCCTTAATACTTGACTTAATAGTACTACTACTACTAGTACCTACTGCAGCGACACACCCACAGAACCAATGCCGTACCCACTCATGTGTAGGTATTATGCTCCCTCCACCTCTTAGCCTTAGGAAGCTATCAAGGGTGATAGCAGCAGCTGGAGGTGTATCTCAAACTGCGCTTTCACGCTTCTTTAATGCATTCCTAAATGCAAAGTTAACCAAAATCGTCTGCACATAAAATTCCCCAACACCCTACCGTATTTACAAAAAACTAAATTAGATTTCTACCAGGATGCCCAATTTCTACACGTCATTGGCTGCATTGATGAGACACATGTAGCAATCTGTACACCATCTGCCACACAGTATGTATATAGGAATAGGAAGGGTACATATTCTATGAACATCCAGGTCTTATGCAATGTCTCCAACATAATAACTGATCTTGTGGCCAGATACCGTGGTAGCACACATGATTAATACATCTTCAGGCACAGTGGAATACAAACAAGACTTCTTGCGGGGGAGTTTGGCGAAGGATACCTACTTGGTAATGTAACAGTGAACAATGCTGCATAACGTCTATATGATGTCACAGATAACAATAACTAATTGTACTCTCCTGTCATTCTAGGAGACAGTGCATATGCAGTGCGGGCCTTCATCTTGGCACCCTATCACAATACTGCCACACCAAGTGAAAGGAGATACAATGGGGCACACAGGAGGACATGTAGCATGATTGAGAGGACCATTGGGCTGCTAAAGAGTAGTTTCCGATCCATGCACAGGAGTGGGGGCGCACTGCAATACAGTCTGGAAACCACCTGCGACATCAGGGCCACATGTGCAATGTTGCACAACATCGCAACGGCAAGAGGTATACCCGTGGAACTGACAGAGATGGACTCCGATGAGGATGACGACCCCTTGCCACCCCTTCAACCAGTAGAAAGAACCAGAGCAGCAGAGGGCTGGCAAAGACTTGCTGAGATTACGCACAACTATTTCTGATGTAAGTAATGACAACACCACGTCTACTTTCATTTATTTCTGTGGGTATAATATTTATTGCCTTGACTTCCGGTAATATATGTGTGAATAGGACATAGGTACACAAAATACATAATCAGGTCCCAATTACAGTGTGAAACTACTGACATCATAGTATCAATGCATTGCTGCATGATATGCAAGGCCCCTGTACTTCTCAATAATATTTTTTATGTCCACGCACTCCACTTGAACACTCAGTAGGCTCAGTGGCACCTTTTGTTGAGGGTTTAGAGACAGTACTGTGTCTCGAACTGCAACGCCTAGGATCCATCACAGGGGCTGTGACACTGCTGATGCTGTTTGTAGCACTCTGGGCTGTCTGCATTGTCTCCAATACATGGATGACTTGCACCAATCCTCATGCAATATCTAGACTGCTATGTGCCATTTCCACTTGCATGCCCACAGCATGTCGTGACCAATGTTCCCTCAAATTTTTTTCCACTGTGTGCGGCAGTGTGCGGTCTCTGTGCGCTGCAGTCAAGGATACGTGCGCCAAGAAATTGACCATTCACGCGCGTGCAGCGCATAACTAGCCAAGATCTTTGGCATTAGCCTCTCCATACCACTTAAGCAAAAAAGGGATATCATTGCTCCATGCAATAGGGCATCAAGGCAGTTTTGTGACCTGGTTGCACACCCCAAGGACATGACCTGTTAGGGGAGCACGTATATTGCTCTAAAAGGCTTATTTAGGCTTAGAAAGTGATAACGCATATAAACTACCACAAAGTATAGGAATGGTGGAACATTTGATAACAGCACATTTTCTACTGTTCTGAAGCATTTCCTAGCTCATGAACCATTGATTTTCAAGACAAATATCACCTGCCCGCTTGTATGCTAAAGCACGCCAAATGATGTTTAAAACACTCCCTGCGGTATTTAAAAGCTGTTTTCATTGACTTTAATCCAGATTCAAATATAAGCATTATCTGCCTTAGGGGAGCACGTATATCGCTCAAAAAGGCTTATTTAAGCTTAGAAAGTGATAAAGCATATAAACTACCACAAAGTATAGGAATGGTGGAACATTTTATAACAGCACATTTTCTACTGTTCTGAAGCATTTCCTAGCTCATTAACCATTAATTTCCAAGACAAATATCACTTGCTCGCTTGTATGCTAAAGTACGCCAAATGATGTTTAAAACACTCCCCGTGGCATTTAAACGCTGTTTTCATTGACTTCAATCCAGATTCAAATATGAGCATTATCTGCCTTAGGGGAGCACGTATATCGCTCTAAAAGGCTTATTTAGGCTTAGAAAGTGATAACGCATATAAACTACCACAAAGTATAGGAATGGTGGAACATTTGATAACAGCACATTTTCTACTGTTCTGAAGCATTTCCTAGCTCATTAACCATTAATTTCCAAGACAAATATCACTTGCTCGCTTGTATGCTAAAGTACGCCAAATGATGTGTAAAACACTCCCTGCGGCATTTAAATGCTGTTTTCATTGACTTCAATCCAGATTCAAATATGAGCATTATCTGCCTTAGGGGAGCACGTATATCGCTCTAAAAGGCTTATTTAGGCTTAGAAAGTGATAACGCATGTAAACTACCACAAAGTATAGGAATGGTGGAACATTTGATAACAGCACAACGTGCGCGCTTGCCAAAGGGGCCTGCGCGATGGGGGAAGGAAAGGTGCGCGCGCGCTCGCACGCTTGCCTTACAGGGAACATTGGTCGTGACACCAAAGCAGTTGTGGTAGTGAGCCGATTGACAGACTTGCTGAACCCATCAAACCTACCCATCAATTGGTGATGGCACCTACGGTGGGTGACATTCTCCTGCTGCATTACAGTGCAGAGTTCCTTAATGGCCTTTGTCATCTCCCTTACATGTTCTTCTGTAGCTTACTGTCCCTCATGCAGCTTGCACATGTTGCTATTGAGAGACACCAACTGCCTGTGCATTGATCCCATGTTGTGATCGATAGATACCAACTTCCTGTGCATTGATCTCATGTGTTTACATTGCAGGTTCTGCACTTTCAGCATGGATGTCTCAAGGCCACCGAACAGTGATGGGCCTTCACCTTCCTCTGTGCACTGTCTGACTTTTTCACAACACCTCCTGAAGGGAGTAGACTGATGCTGGAACAGGGACTGCTGTTTGTCAGTGCTTCTAACCTCTGAATCTGGTGTTGGTACTTCTTCCTGCAATTCATCGGAGTCCAGGGTAAACTCAGGGGGGTGTAGCACCCTTGCCCTGAGTCTAGTTGGTGCTTGACTGATGGACTAACTGGTGTTTGAATCTGACTGTGGCTGTCTTTCGTCATTCCCCCTTTTTCACTTTCTGCTGCGTCAGGGCCCGGAACATCTGCAACAACAGTGTGCAGCATGTCATTCATGATGTTCGCCTTGCATTTATAATCTTACAGTTACTTTCATGATAAATATTTCCCTTGGCATACGCGGTCATTACAACATTGGCGGTAAAAGCGGCTTACCGCTGTGCAGAAGACCGCCAACACACCGCTACGGCCGCAGAAATCCGCCACAGCTATTATGACCCACAACACGGAATCCGCCAATATTCAGACACCCACACAAGTCCGCCACACCAAAGGTCAGTGATAAACTGGCAAAAACAAAACCTCCACCGGCACGCCAACAGAAATACGCCCACACCATCACGACCCACGAATCCACGTGGCGGTCTTTCAACCGCGGTATTCCATTGGCGGTACACAACACCGCGCTCAAAATAAACACACACTGACAAAACACAACCACATTGGACAAATGGAAATACACACACCTGATACACGTAGACACACCACTCCCACACACCCAATACAGTATAAAACACACACCCACATCACCCACAAACCCCTACGACCACAATTACTGAGAGAAGGCCAGAGAGACACCACCATCAACAATACTAGCATCCACAGGCACACAACACCATCACCCACATAACTTCTACGCACCTCAAACTACACACCACTACATATCAGCACACGTATCACCCCACACACCACCCCACACATCACCTACACCACCCCATGGCACGGCAAAGACACCCCAGGTTCTCGGAGGAGGAGCTCAGGGTCATGGTGGAGGAAATCGTCCGGGTAGAGCCACAGCTATTCGAAGCACAGGTGCAGCACACCTCCATTGCAAGGAAGATGGAGCTATGGCGAAGAATAGTGGACAGGGTCAACACAGTGGGACAGCACCCAAGAAATCGGGAGGACATCAGCAAGAGGTGGAACGACCTACGGGGGAAGGTGCGTTCCGTGGTCTCCAGACACCACCTTGCGGTTCAGCGGACTGGCGGCGGACCCCTACTTCCTCCCCCACAACTAACAAAATGGGAGGAGCAGGTCTTGTCGATTCTGCATCCTGAGGGCCTCGCAGGAGTAGGTGGAGGAATGGACTCTGGTAAGTCAAATCTTAACTATTACATCCCCCACCCTGTCTGCATGCCAGCACATACTCTCACCCTCACCCCCATCACTCTAACTCCTCACAAATGTCCCAACATCACAAACCACACATCCTAACACCAAGCCCTGCATGCAACAACAAAGCATGGACACCCATCACTAAAGCATGGCCGCTGCACATACCCATACACCCCCCTAAACCATCATCACACAAGGTCCCATACAGGAATGCAAGCACTGGGGTACACGGTCACCCACCCATTGCACACCATGCCACACACAGATGTAATAAACATCCTTTTATACCCCTGCAGGACCCCTACCCAACGTCACCAGACAGGAGGATCCATACATGTCCACACCACCAACAGAAGAGGCCCACAGTGATGACAGCACCTCTGTCCAACTGGATCTAGATGACCAGCCCGGCCCATCGGGGACCTCGGGACAGTTGGTTCCCCTCACACTGGCACAGGCCACCACAGAGCTTCCCCCCTCTGGAAACACCAGCACAGCACCCACCCAGCGGGCCCATACCTCCGTCCCCAGGACACGTCAATCAGCAGTGTGTCCACCACTACAGGGAACCCAGGCTAACCCACCACCCCAACAACAACAGGGACCTGGGGGCAGTGGTAGTGGGCACACGGTCCAGGGGACCGAGGCCCAGGAACACAGGGGAACTGGCAGGGCTGCTGTGCGACAGGGGGAGGACAGGCCAAGGGAACCCACTCTCCACGAGGCCCTCTCCAACATCATGGGAGCCTACCACCACTCCCAGGAGACAATGGCAACGGTACTGGCTAAGTTTCAGGAGACCCAGCGCCTGCAGGCGGAACAGTATTTGGGGTTCAGGGAGGAACTCAGAGCCATCAATTCCACCCTAGGCACCATCGTAGGGGTGCTGAAGGAAGTACTCAACACCAGGAGGGACACTGTGGCACTACAAGGGACCCCTGACACTAGCCTGGACGATGAACTGCCCACCACCTCCGCCGGCGCTAGTGGACAGGAGGCACAGCCACAGGACCACCACACCAGCACCCCACCCCCTGCAGAAGGAGAACCACCTCGCAAACGGTCCCTGAGATCCAGAACAAAGACAGAGAACGATGCCAAGACCCCCGCAAAGAAATGAGACCACCCTGAATGTCATCCTTCTGTCCCACTTTGTCACCCTGTCCATCCTTAAACTGCCCCAGCTCCACTTCCTATGCCCATTTGGGCAATGCACCTGTGAGACTAGTAGACTGGACTCTGCCATGGACATTCCTCCGCCATCACCCCTCACCATTTTGCTACCCCCTCCAATATTGAGCACTAAAATAAACATCCTTAAAGCACAAAACAATCTGGAGTCACTCTGTGATTTCGAAATAGTTTATTAGCAATTACTGTGGCAAAAAGCTCTTTCAATTGTGATGTCAACATACCTATGTCACACAGCTGTAGTCCATGATGAATCAAAGCAGAAGTCACACTGTGGTACACACATCTGTGAAATCGTAAGGGAAAGTGACAACTCAGTGACCATACACTGGGTGAAAACGACAGACAGTAGAGAGGTAGTAGTGTTAAAGTACATGTAGTAGGCAGGTTTGTGTTCGTACCTGTGTTTCACTGGAAATATTGCTGGATCACTGAGTCCCTGTTGTCCATGTCTTCTTCTTCTGCTTCCTCATCTTCACTGTCCGCAGGCTCCACAGCTGCAACAACACTGCCATCCTCCTGCAGAAAAGGCACCTATCGTCGCAAAGCCAAGTTGTGAAGCATACAGAAGGCCACGATGATCTGGCACACCTTCTTTGGTGAGTAGAATAGGGAACCACCTGACATATGGAGGCTCCTGAACCTGGCCTTCAGGAGGTCGAAGGTCCGTTCGATCACCCTCCTAGTTAACCCATGGGCCTCATTGTAGCGTTCCTCTGCCCTTGTCCTGGGATTCCTCACTGTGGTCAGTAGCCATGACAGGTTGGGGTAACCAGAGTCACCTGCAAATGGCGAAGGACAACTGTTAGACACACACTAACCTGGAGGGATATCCCCAGGCAACCATTCCCACTGACTTGCTTCCAGGTGCTCACCTAATAGCCATACACGGTGCCTCTGGAGTTGACCCATCACAACAAGGATGCTGCTATTCCGCAGGATGTAGGCGTCATGCACTGAGCCGGGGAACTTGGCATTCACATGGGAGATGTACTGGTCAGCCAAACATACCATCTATACATTCATCGAATAATAACTCTTCCAGTTTCTGTACACCTGTTCACTCCTGTGGGGGGGGGACCAAAGCCACATGGGTCCCATCAATGGCACCTATGATGTTGGGGATATGTCCCAGGGCATAGAAATCACCTTTCACTGTAGGCAAATCCTCCACCTGAGGGAAAACTATGTAGCTCCGCATGTGTTTCAGCAGGGCAGACAACATTCTGAAAAACACGCTGGAAAACATAGGCTGGGACATCCCTGATGCTATGGCCACTGTTGTTTGAAATGACCCACTTGCAAGGAAATGGAGCACTGACAGCACATGCATTTGAGGGGGGATTTATGTGGGATGGCGGATAGCTGACATCAGGTCTGGCTTCAGCTGGGTACACAGTTCCTGGATTGTGGCACGGTCAAGCCTGTAGGTGATGATCACATGTCTTTCCTCCATTGTTGACAGGTCCACCAACAGTCGGTACACCGGAGGATGCTGCCATCTCCTCACATGTCCCAGCGGACGGTGCCTATGAAGGACAACAGCGAGCACAGAGTCAAACAACTCAGAGGTATGTACCCACAGCTTACACAGAACATGAATCATAATCCAAAAAGTGGCCTGTATGTGTGTTGAGTCTAGGCCTAGGTATGTGTGACGCAGTTAAAAATGAAGCCATGTGGGCCCCTAAAATGGCGGCTGCCTGACCTGTAAAGTGGGACAATAGGATGTGAGGTAACTGCGCTGGCGTTGTACACCGTCGCGGTAGGTGGTCGAAGACCACGGCGCAATGCTGCATTGGTTAACATTGGACCCTATGGGTCTCAGGAGCCAATGACGATGTACGCCGGCGGTGACGGTACGCACCGCAGCGGACGTGACTGCCATTTTCTATCTGTTCAATCACTCGATACCTGATCTTCGTCAGGAGAGGACCTACACTGCAAGTGCTGCTGTGACCTCGGTCTGGAAGAGACAATGGCTCGAGTGTCTGGGGAAAGGGCCCCTGCATTCACATCGGAGGAGTTGAAGAAACTCGTGGATGGGGTCCTCCCCCAGAAGACGCTACTCTACGGTCCTCCAGATAAACAGGTAAGTACTCTGGGAGCATGCTGTATGGGCTATGCCTGTGTGGAGAGGGGTGGATGCAAGAAGGAAGGGGGTAGAGTGCGGCGTGCATGAAACGACGGTGAGTGCATGTGCCACATGGCAAGGGTAGGGATGGGGGCCAATAACTGTGACGGTACAGTTGGTAATAAATTTCTCTTCCCCCTGTACAAATCTTGTAGGTCAGCACCCACCAGAAAAAAGATATTTGGCGTGCCATCGCCAAGGATGTCCGGACCCCGGGGGGTCTACCACAGATGGAGCACCCACTGCCAGAAAAGATGGGAGGACATTCACCGCTGGAGCAAGAAGACGGCGGAGGCTCAGCTGGGGATGGCCTCCCAACGCGGGAGGGGTACCCATCGCACCATGACCCCCCTGATGTTCAGGATCCTGGCGGTGGCGTACCCAGAGTTGGATGGGCGCTTGAGGGCATCACAGCTACCACAAGGGGGTGAGTACACTCTCATCCTGCTGATTTAGCGCGCAGTGGAGGTGTCTGGGTGGGGGAGGTGGGCAGTGGGTTTCCCTAGGCCAGGCCGAGTTTAGTAGGCAAGGTCCCTCCATAAGGCAGGCCATATGGCACCCTACCCCACCTCTGTAGAGTGCCAAATACACCTAATCATGCCCCTGTGTCATCCATGTGTGCAGATGTCGTCCATAGCCTAGTAGGCCATTTCACTGGAATTCAACAGTGGAGCCCAAGAGCGCGGCGTAGTGCAGGGGGGTTCTGTGTCTGTCGTGTCCGCCAACGGTAGCAGTAATGCATGCACTCAACATGTCTTTCTTCTGTCGTCCCCCCCTTTTTGTGGTCTCCCTGTTCTTGTGTGCATTAGCATCATCAGGCGGAGGAGCTGTGGCACCGGAGCCCGAGGGAGCTGCATCCCACATGGCCCTGGAGGGCAAAACTACTGACTCGGAGTTCACCAGTGCGACAGAGGGCGAGGGGAGCTCCACGGCGGGGACAGGAGCTGACACCAGCGACACGAACTCCTCCTCTGATGGGAGCTCCCTTGTGGTGGCGGCAACATCTGTGCCCCCTGCATCTACAGGTACAGCCGCCACCCCCCTACCAGCACCGCCCTCCCAGCAGCCCCTCAGCCTTTGCCCCGTGCCCGCTCACCCAGGAGGGTGGGCATCACCTTCGCCCCAGGCACCTCAGGCCCTGCCCCAGTCACCCCTGCTGCCCTCAGTGAGGAGGCCATTGACCTCCTCAGGTCCCTCACTGTTGGGCAGTCTATCATTTTGAATGCCATCCAGGGTGTAGAAAGGCAGTTGCAACAAACAAATGCATTCCCGGAGGGCATTCATTCGGGTCAGGCGGCCCTTCAGCGAGCTTTTCAAACTCTGGCCTCAGCACTGATGGCAGCCATTGTCCCTGGGTCTAGCCTCCCCCCTCCAACTTCCTCCACCCAGACCCAATCCCCTGTACCCCAGCCTATCCCAAGTACACCTTCAGACCAGCATGCACACACGTCAACACACAAGGGAAGCTCACACAGACATAAGCACCACACATCCCACAGGCACTCACGCAAGCATCACACACATACAGACACACCAACATCCACTGCCTCCACTGTGTCTCCCTCCTCCTCGTCTCCCTCCTCCCTTCCAGTTTTGTCTACACTCACACCTGCATGCACTACATCAACAGCCAACACTGCCATCACCAGCACACACACCACCACACCCCGCTCATGTGCAGTCACCACCCCCACTACCATTCACATGTCCCCTGTGTCCTCTCCCAGTGTGTCTGTGACACCCCCTCCCAAGATACACAAACGCAGACACACACCCACCCAACAGCCATCCACCTCACGACAGCCTCCAGCGCATGCACCTTCACCCAAATTCAACAAACGAACACCTCCTACAACCACAACCTCTTCCTCCACTCCCAAACCCCCTCCAGCTACCCGTCCCAGTGTCTCCCAAAAACGTTTCCTGTCCAACCTTGACCTCTATCCCACACCTCCACAACTCCGTCCGTCTCCTAGGTCCCAAACTAGCACATCAGCCACAACATCTCCGGGACCAGTGGTGCCTGTAGTCTCCGGAATCTGGAGTGCACCGGCCATCAGGGCAGCCAGTGTGGCACAGAGCACCAGCACAGACAGTCCCCCACCTGTGAAGCATCAAAGGTTGGCCAGTGCCTGGCAGGAGAGGGGGAAGACTCCAGCCACCAAAGCCAGGGGTCCCGGTGGGAGTGTGGAGTCAGCTGCAACACCTTCCAAGGTGGGGAAGGGACACAAGAAACCAGGAAAGTCTGGGAAGAGCAGCACGGTGGAGGAGACCGCCATCATCCCTGCTGCCCAGGAGGCCACAGCCATCATCCCCGCTGCCCAGGAGGCCACAGACATCATCCCCGCTGCCCACGAGGCCACAGCCATCATCCCCGCTGCCCACGAGGCCACCGTCATCATCCCCGCTGGGCTAGAGAGGACCGCCAGCACAAGCCCCACTGGGCTAGAGAGGACCGCGAGCACAAACCCCGCTGGGCTAGGGAGGACCGCCAGCACAAGCCCCGCTGGGCTAGGGAGGACCGCCGGCACAAGCCCCGCTGGGCCACAGAGAGGACCGCAAGCACAAGTCCCGCTGGGCTAGAGAGGACCGCCCGCCAGCAAGCACAAGTCCCGCTGGGCTAGAGAGGACCGCCCGCCAGCACAAGCCCCGCTGGGCTAGAGAGGACTGCCAGCACAAGCTCCGCTGGGCCAGAGAGGACCGCCAGCATAAGCCCCGCTGGGCCAGAGAGGACCACCAGCAGAAGCCCTGCTGGGCTAGAGAGGACCGCCAGCCCAAGCCCCGCTGGTACAGAGAGGACCGCCAGCAGCTGAGTCACTGCAAAGGAGCCCGCCGCTCCAGGCACCGCTGAACAGGGCACCGCCGCTCCAAGCACCGCTGAACAGGGCACCGCTGCCTCAAGCACCGCTGAACAGGGCACCGCCGCCTCAAGCACCGCTGGCCCATGAGCGCCAAGGGCACTGACGCTACTGAGTCCGTCATGGGCAGGATGAAGCACTCTGGGCACAAAGCCCCCTCCAGAATCAGTGGAGAGATACATCCACTACCTCTGTCCTTAGCAGGATGAAGCACTCTGGGCACAAAACCCCCTCCAGAACCAGTGGAGAGATACATCTACTACCTCTGTCCTTAGCAGGATGAAGCACTCTGCGCACAAAGCCCCCTCTAGAACCAGTGGAGTTGGAGGTGCTCACCTAATAGCCACACACAGTGCCTCTGGAGTTGACCCATCACATAAGGGATGCTGCTATTCCGCAGGATGTAGGCGTCATGCACTGAGCCAGGGAACTTGGCATTCACATGGGAGATGTACTGGTCAGCCAAACATACCATCTGTACATTCATCGAATAATAACTCTTCCAGTTTCTGTACACCTGTTCACTCCTGTGGGGGGGGGACCAAAGCCACATGGGTCCCATCAATGGCACCTATGATGTTGGGGATATGTCCCAGGGCATAGAAATCACCTTTCACTGTAGGCAAATCCTCCACCTGAGGGAAAACGATGTAGCTCCACATGTGTTTCGGCAGGGCAGACAACACTCTGGAAAACACGCTGGAAAACATAGGCTGGGACATCCCTGATGCTATGGCCACTGTTGTTTGAAATGACACACTTGCAAGGAAATGGAGCAATGACAGCACATGCATTTGAGGGGGGATTCATGTGGGATGGCGGATAGCTGACATCAGGTCTGGCTCCAGCTGGGTACACAGTTCCTGGATTGTGGCACGGTCAAGTCTGTAGGTGATGATCACATGTCTTTCCTCCATTGTCGACAGGTCCACCAACAGTTGGTACACCAGAGGATGCTGCCATCTCCTCACATGTCCCAGCGGACAGTGCCTATGAAGGACAACAGCGAGCACAGTGTCAAACAACTCAGAGGTATGTACCCACAGCTTACACAGAACATGAATCATAATCCAAAAAGTGGCCTGTATGTGTGTTAAGTCTAGGCCTAGGTATGTGTGACGCAGTTAAAAATAAAGCCATGTGGGCCCCTGAAATGGCGGCTGCCTGACCTGTAAAGTGGGACAATAGGATGTGAGGTAACTGCGCTGGCGTTGTACACCGTCGCGGTAGGCGGTCGAAGACCGCAGCGCAATGCTGCATTCGTTAACATTGGACCCTATGGGTCCCAGGAGCCAATGACGATGTACGCCGGCAGTGACGGTACGCACTGCGGTGGACGTGACTGCCATTTTCTATCTGTTCAATCACTCGATACCTGATCTTTGACAGGAGAGGACCTACACTGCAAGTGCTGCTGTGACCTCGGTCTGGAAGAGACAATGGCTCGAGTGTCTGGTGAAAGGGCCCCTGCCTTCACATCGGAGGAGTTGGAGAAACTCGTGGATGGGGTCCTCCCCCAGTAGACGCTACTCTACTGTCCTCCAGATAAACAGGTAAGTACTCTAGGAGCATGCTGTATGGGCTATGCCTGTGTGGAGAGGGGTGGATGTAAGAAGGAATGGGGTAGAGTGCGGCGTGCATGAAACGACGGTTAGTGCATGTGCCACATGGCAAGGGTAGGGATGGGGGCCAATAACTGTGACGGTACAGTTGGTAATAAGTTTCTCTTCCCCCTGTACAAATCATGTAGGTCAGCACTCACCAGAAAAAATATATTTGGCGTGAAATCGCCAAGGATGTCTGGGCCCTGGGGGTCGACCACAGACGGAGCACCCACTGCCGGAAAAGATGGGAGGACATTCACCGCTGGAGCAAGAAGACGGCGGAGGCTCAGCTGGGGATGGCCTCCCAACGCGGGAGGGGTACCCGTCGCACCATGACCCCCCTGATGTTCAGGATCCTGGCGGTGGCGTACCCAGAGTTGGATGGGCGCTTGAGGGCATCACATCAACCACAAGGGGGTGAGTACACTCTCATCCTGCTGATTTAGCGTGCAGTGGAGGTGTCCGGGTGGGGAAGGTGGGCTGTGGTTTCCCTAAGCCAGGCCGAGTTTAGTAGGCAAGGTCCCTCCGTAAGGCAGGCCATATGGCACCCTACCCCACCTCTGTAGAGTGCCAAGTACACCTAATCATGCCCCTGTGTCATCCATGTGTGCAGATGTCGTCCATAGCCTAGTAGGCCATTTCACTGGAATTCAACAG
Organism: Pleurodeles waltl; assembly: GCF_031143425.1. Classification (NCBI taxonomy): domain Eukaryota; kingdom Metazoa; phylum Chordata; class Amphibia; order Caudata; family Salamandridae; genus Pleurodeles; species Pleurodeles waltl. Next base: position 644,416,235 of record NC_090438.1, read on the forward strand.
TGGAGCCCAAGAGCGCGGCGTAGAGCAGGGGGCATCTGTGTCTGTTGTGTCCGCCAACGGTAGCAGTAATGCATGCACTCAACATGTCTTTCTTCTGTCGTCCCCCCCTTTTTGTGGTCTCCCTGTTCTTGTGTGCATTAGCATCATCAGGCGGAGGAGCTGTGGCACCGGAGCCCGAGGGAGCTGCATCCCACATGGCCCTGGAGGGCAAAACTACGAACTCAGAGTTCACCAGTGGGATGGAGGGTGAGGGGAGCTCCACGGCGTGGACAGGAGCTGACACCAGCGACACAGACTCCTCCTCTGATGGGAGCTCCCTTGTGGTGGCGGCAACATCTGTGCCCCCTGCATCTACAGGTACAGCCGCCACCCCCCTACCAGCACCGTCCTCCCAGCAGCCCCTCAGCCTTTGCCCCGTGCCCGCTCACCCAGGAGGGTGGGCATCACCTTCGCCCCAGGCACCTCAGGCCCTGCCCCAGTCACCCCTGCTGCCCTCAGTGAGGAGGTCATTGACCTACTCAGGTCCCTCACTGTTGGGCAGTCTATCATTTTGAATGCCATCCAGGGTGTAGAAAGGAAGTTGCAACAAACAAATGCATTCCCGGAGGGCATTCATTCGGGTCAAGCGGCCCTTCAGCGAGCTTTTCAGACTCTGGCCTCAGCACTGATGGCAGCCATTGTCCCTGGGTCTAGCCTCCCCCCTCCAACTTCCTCCACCCAGACCCAATCCCCTGTTCCCCAGCCTATCCCAAGCACACCTTCAGACCAGCATGCACACACGTCAACACACAAGGGAAGCTCACGCAGACATAAGTACCACACATCCCACAGGCACTCACGCAAGCATCACACACATGCAGACACACCAACATCCACTGCCTCCACTGTGTCTCCCTCCTCCTCGTCTCCCTCCTCCCTCCCAGTTTTGTCTACACTCACACCTGCATGCACTACATCAACAGCCACTACTGCCATCACCAGCACACACACCACCACACCCCGCTCATGTGCAGTCACCACCCCCACTACCATTCACATGTCCCCTGTGTCCTCTCCCAGTGTGTCTGTGACGCCCCTTCCCAAGATACACAAACGCAGACACACACCCACCCAACAGCCATCCACCTCACGACAGCCTCCAGCGCATGCACCTTCACCCAAATTCAACAAACGAACACCTCCTACAACCACAACCTCTTCCTCCACTCCAAAACCCCCTCCAGCTACCCGTCCCAGTGTCTCCCCAAAACTTTTCCTGTCCAACCTTGACCTCTATCCCACACCTCCACAACTCCGTCCGTCTCCTAGGTCCCGAACTAGCACCTCAGCCACAACATCTCTGGGACCAGTGGTGCCTGTAGTCTCCGGAATCTGGAGTGCACCGGCCATCAGGGCAGCCAGTGTGGCACAGAGCCACAGCACAGACAGTCCCCCACCTGTGAAGCATCAAAGGTTGGCCAGTGCCTGGCAGGAGAGGGGGAAGACTCCAGCCACCAAAGCCAGGGGTCCCGGTGGGAGTGTGGAGTCAGCTGCAACACCTTCCAAGGTGGGGAAGGGACACAAGAAACCAGGAAAGTCTGGGAAGAGCAGCACGGTGGAGGAGACCGCCATCATCCCAGCTGCCCAGGAGGCCACAGCCATCATCCCCGCTGCCCAGGAGGCCACAGACATCATCCCCGCTGCCCACGAGGCCACAGCCATCATCCCCGCTGCCCAGGAGGCCACCGCCATCATCCCCGCTGGGCTAGAGAGGACCGCCAGCACAAGCCCCGCTGGGCTAGAGAGGACCGCCAGCACAAGCCCCGCTGGGCTAGGGAGGACCGCCAGCACAAGCCCCGCTGGGCTAGGGAGGACCGCCGGCACAAGCCACGCTGGGCCAAAGAGAGGACCGCAAGCACAAGTCCTGCTGGGCTAGAGAGGACCGCCCGCCAGCACAAGCCCCACTGGGCTAGAGAGGACCGCCAGCACAAGCCCCGCTGGGCCAGAGAGGACCGCCAGCACAAGCCCGCTGGGCAAGAGAGGACTGCCAGCACAAGCCCCGCTGGGCCAGAGAGGACCGCCAGCACAAGCCCCGCTGGGCCAGAGAGGACCACCAGCAGAAGCCCCGCTGGGCTAGAGAGGACCGCCAGCACAAGCCCCGCTGGGACAGAGAGGACCGCCAGCAGCTGAGTCACTGCAAAGGAGCCCCCTGCTCCAGGCACCGCTGAACAGGGCACCGCCGCTCCAAGCACCGCTGAACAGGGCACCTCCGCCTCAAGCACCGCTGAACAGGGCAACCCCCGTTTCAAGCACCGCTGAACAGGGCACCGAAGCCTCAAGCACCGCTGAATAGGGCACCGCCACCTCAAGCACCGCTGAACAGGGCACCGCCGCCTCAAGCACCGCTGGCCCATGAGCGCCAAGGGCACTGATGCTACTGAGTCCGTCATGGGCAGGATGAAGCACTCTGGGCACAAAGCCCCCTCCAGAATCAGTGGAGAGATACATCCACTACCTCTGTCCTTAGCAGGATGAAGCACTCTGGGCACAAAGCCCCCTCCAGAACGAGTGGAGAGATACATCCACTACCTCTGTCCTTAGCAGGATGAAGTACTCTGGGCACAAAGCCCCCTCTAGAACCAGTGGAGTTGGAGGTGCTCACCTAATAGCCACACACAGTGCCTCTGGAGTTGACCCATCACATAAGGGATGCTGCTATTCCGCAGGATCTAGGCGCCATGCACTGAGCCAGGGAACTTGGCATTCACATGGGAGATGTACTGGTCAGCCAAACATACCATCTGTACATTCATCGAATAATAACTCTTCCAGTTTCTGTACACCTGTTCACTCCTGTGTGGGGGGGGGGACCAAAGCCACATGGGTCCCATCAATGGCACCTATGATGTTGGGGATATGTCCCAGGGCATAGAAATCACCTTTCACTGTAGGCAAATCCTCCACCTGAGGGAAAACGATGTAGCTCCGCATGTGTTTCGTCAGGGCAGACAACACTCTGGAAAACACACTGGAAAACATAGGCTGGGACTTCCCTGATGCTATGGCCACTGTTGTTTGAAATGACCCACTTGCAAGGAAATGGAGCAATGACAGCACATGCATCTGAGGGGGGATTCATGTGGGATGGCGGATAGCTGACATCAGGTCTGGCTCCAGCTGGGTACACAGTTCCTAGATTGTGGCACAGTCAAGTCTGTAGGTGATGATCACATGTCTTTCCTCCATTGTCGACAGGTCTACCAACAGTTGGTTCACCAGAGGATGCTGCCATCTCCTCACATGTCCCAGCGGACGGTGCCTATGAAGGACAACAGAGAGCACAGAGTCAAACAACTCAGAGGTTTGTACCCACAACTTACACAGAACATGAATCATAATCCAAAAAGTGGCCTGTATGTGTGTTAAGTCTAGGCCTAGGTATGTGTGACGCAGTTAAAAATAAAGCTCTGTGGGCCCCTGAAATGGCGGCTGCCTGACCTGTAAAGTGGGACAATAGGATGTGAGGTAACTTCGCTGGCGTTGTACACCGTTGCGGTAGGCGGTTGAAGACCGCAGCGCAATGCTGCATTCGTTAACATTGGACCCTATGGGTCCCAGGAGCCAATGACGATGTACGCCGGCAGTGACGGTACGCACCGCGGTGGACGTGACCGCCATTTTCTATCTGTTCAATCACTCGATACATGATCTTCGACAGGAGAGGACCTACACTGCAAATGCTGCTGTGACCTCGGTCTGGAAGAGACGATGGCTCGAGTGTCTGGGGAAAGGGCCCCTGTCTTCACATCGGAGGAGTTGGAGAAACTCGTGGATTGGGTCCTCCCCCAGTAGACGCTACTCTACTATCCTCCAGATAAACAGGTAAGTACTCTGGGAGCATGCTGTATGGGCTATGCCTGTGTGGAGAGGGGTGGATGTAAGAAGGAATGAGGTAGAGTGCTGCGTGCATGAAACGACGGTTAGTGCATGTGCCACATGGCAAGGGTAGGGATGGGGGCCAATAACTGTGACGGTACAGTTGGTAATAAGTTTCTCTTCCCCCTGTACAAATCATGTAGGTCAGCGCTCACCAGAAAAAATATATTTGGCGAGCCATCGCCAAGGACGTCCGGGCCCTGGGGGTCTACCACAGACGGAGCACCCACTGCCGGAAAAGATGGGAGGACATTCACCGCTGGAGCAAGAAGACGGCGGAGGCTCAGCTGGGGATGGCCTCCCAACGCGGGAGGGGTACCCGTCGCACCATGACCCCCCTGATGTTCAGGATCCTGGCGGTGGCGTACCCAGAGTTGGATAGGCGCTTGAGGGCATCACAGCAACCACAAGGGGGTGAGTACACTCTCATCCTGCTGATTTTGTGCGCAGTGGAGGTGTCTGGGTGGGGGAGGTGGGCTGTGGGTTTCCCTAGGCCAGGGCGAGTTTAGTAGGCAAGGTCCCTCTGTAAGGCAGGCCATGTGGCACCCCACCCCACCTCCGTAGAGTGCCAAGTACACCTAATCATGCCCCTGTGTCATCCATGTGTGCAGATGTCGTCCATAGTCTAGTAGGCCATTTCACTGGAATTCAACAGTGGAGCCCAAGAGCGCGGCATAGTGCAGGGGGCATCTGTGTCTGTCGTGTCCGCCAACGGTAGCAGTAATGCATGCACTCAACATGTCTTTCTTCTGTCGTCCCCCCCTTTCTGTGGTCTCCCTGTTCTTGTGTGCATTAGCATCATCAGGCGGACGAGCTGTGGCACCGGAGCCCGAGGAAGGTGCATCCCACATGGCCCTGGAGGGCAAAACTACGGACTCGGAGTTCACTAGTGGGACGGAGGGCGAGGGGAGCTCCACGGCGGGGACAGGAGCTGACACCAGCGACACGGACTCCTCCTCTGATGGGAGCTCCCTTGTGGTGGCGGCAACATCTGTGCCCCCTGCATCTACAGGTACAGCCACCACCCCCCTACCAGCACTGCCCTCCCAGCAGCCCCTCAGCCTTTGCCCCGTGCCCGCTCACCCAGGAGGGTTGGCATCACCTTTGCCCCAGGCACCTCAGGCCCTGCCCCAGTCACCCCTGCTGCCCTCAGTGAGGAAGCCATTGACCTCCTCAGGTCCCTCACTGTTGGGCAGTCTATCATTTTGAATGCCATCCAGGGTGTAGAAAGGAAGTTGCAACAAACAAATGCATTCCCGGAGGGCATTCATTCGGGTCAGGCGGCCCTTCAGCGAGCTTTTCAGACTCTGGCCTCAGCACTGATGGCAGCCATTGTCCCTGTGTCTAGCCTCCCCCCTCCAACTTCCTCCACCCAGACCCAATCCCCTGTACCGCAGCCTATCGCAAGCACACCTTCAGACCAGCATGCACACACGTCAACACACAAGGGAAGCTCACGCAGACATAAGCACCACACATCCCACAGGCACTCACGCAAGCATCACACACATGCAGACACACCAACATCCACTGCCTCCACTGTGTCTCCCTCCTCTTCGTCTCCCTCCTCCCTCCCAGTCTTGTCTACACTCACACCTGCATGCACCACATCAACAGCCACTACTGCCATCACCAGCACACACACCACCACACCCGCTCACGTGCAGTCACCAACCCCACTACCATTCACACGTCCCCTGTGTCCTCTCCCAGTGTGTCTGTGACGCCCCCTCCCAAGATACACAAACGCAGACACACACCCACCCAACAGCCATGTGTAGGAAAGTACCATCTTGCCTGGCATGTTACCCCCATTTTTCACTGTATATATGTTGTTTTAGTTGTATGTGTCACTGGGACCCTGTTCACCAGGGCCCCAGTGCTCATAAGTGTGCCTGAATGTGTTACCTGTGTAGTGACTAACTGTCTCACTAAGGCTCTGCTAATCAGAACCTCAGTGGTTATGCTCTCTCATTTCTTTCAAATTGTCACTAACAGGCTAGTGACCAATTTTACCAATTTACATTGGCTTACTGGAACACCCTTATACTTCCCTAGTATATGGTACTGAGGTACCCAGGGTATTGGGGTTCCAGGAGATCCCTATGGGCTGCAGCATTTCTTTTGCCACCAATAGGGAGCTCTGACAATTCTTACACAGGCCTGCCACTTCAGCCTGAGTGAAATAACGTCCACGTTATTTCAGAGCCATTTTACACTGCACTTAAGTAACTTATAAGTCACCTACATGTCTAACCTTTACCTGGTAAAGGTTAGGTGCAAAGTTACTTAGTGTGAGGGCACCCTGGCACTAGCCAAGGTGCCCCCACATTGTTCAGGGCCAACTCCCCGGACTTTGTGAGTGCGGGGACACCATTACACGCGTGGACTACATATAGGTCACTACCTATATGTAGCTTCACCATGGTAACTCCGAATATGGCCATGTAACATGTCTATGATCATGGAATTGCCCCCTCTATGCCATCCTGGCATAATTGGCACAATCCCATGATCCCAGTGGTCTGTAGCACAGACCCTGGTACTGCCAAACTGCCTTTCCTGGGGTTTCACTGCAGCTGCTGCTGCTGCCAACCCCTCAGACAGGCATCTGCCCTCCTGGGGTCCAGCCAGGCCTGGCCCAGGATGGCAGAACAAAGAACTTCCTCTGAGAGAGGGTGTTACACCCTCTCCCTTTGGAAAATGGTGTGAAGGCAGGGGAGGAGTAGCCTCCCCCAGCCTCTGGAAATGCTTTCTTGGGCACAGATGTGCCCAATTCTGCATAAGCCAGTCTACACCGGTTCAGGGGACCCCTTAGCCCTGCTCTGGCGCGAAACTGGACAAAGGAAAGGGGAGTGACCACTCCCCTGACCTGCACCTCCCCTGGGAGGTGTCCAGAGCTCCTCCAGTGTGCTCCAGACCTCTGCCATCTTGGAAACAGAGGTGCTGCTGGCACACTGGACTGCTCTGAGTGGCCAGTGCCACCAGGTGATGTCAGAGACTCCTTCTGATAGGCTCCTTCAGGTGTTGCTAGCCTATCCTCTCTCCTAGGTAGCCAAACCCTCTTTTCTGGCTATTTAGGGTCTCTGTCTCTGGGGAAACTTTAGATAACGAATGCAAGAGCTCATCCGAGTTCCTCTGCATCTCTCTCTTCACCTTCTGCCAAGGAATCGACTGCTGACCGCGCTGGAAGCCTGCAAACCTGCAACATAGTAGCAAAGACGACTACTGCAACTCTGTAACGCTGATCCTGCCGCCTTCTCGACTGTTTTCCTGGTGGTGCATGCTGTGGGGGTAGTCTGCCTCCTCTCTGCTCTAGAAGCTCTGAAGAAATCTCCTGTGGGTCGACGGAATCTTCCCCCTGCAACCGCAGGCACCAAAAAGCTGCATTACCGGTCCCTTGGGTCTCTTCTCAGCACGACGAGTGAAGTCCCTCGAATCCAGCAACTCTGTCCAAGTGACTCCCACAGTCCAGTGACTCTTCAGTCCAAGTTTGGTGGAGGTAAGTCCTTGCCTCACCTCGCTAGACTGCATTGCTGGGAACCGCGACTTTTGCAGCTACTCCGGCCTCCGTGCACTTCTGGCGGAAATCCTTTGTGCACAGTCCAGCCTGGGTCCACGGCACTCTAACCTGCATTGCACGACCTCCTAAGTTGTTCTCCGGCGACGTGGGACTTCTTTGTGCGACTTCGGGTGAGCACTGTTTCACGCATCCTCGTAGTGCCTGTTTCTGGCACTTCTCCGGGTGCTACCTGCTGCTATGAGGGCTCTTTGTCTTGCTCGACATCCCCTCTACCTCCTGGTCCAATTTGCGACCTCCTGGTCCCTCCTGGGCCACAGCAGCGTCCAAAAACGCTAACTGCACGATTTGCAGCTAGCAAGGCTTGTTGGCGTTCTTTCGGCGGGAAAATACTTCTGCACAACTCTCCACGGCGAGTGGGATCCGTCCACCAAAGGGGAAGTCTCTAGCCCTTTTTGTTCCTGCAGAAACCTCAGCTTCTTCTGTCCAGTAGAAGCTTCTTTGCATCCACAGCTGGCATTTCCTGGGCATATGCCCATCTCCGACTTGCTTGTGACTTTTGGACTTGGTCCCCTTGTTCCACAGGTACCCTAGATTGGAAATCCATTGTTGTTGCATTGTTGGTTTGTGTCTTTCCTGCATTATTCCTCTAACACAACTTCTTTATCCTTAGGGGAACTTTAGTGCACTTTGCACTCACTTTTCAGGGTCTTGGGGAGGGTTATTTTTCTAACTCTCACTATTTTCTAATAGTCCCAGCGACCCTCTACAAGGTCACATAGGTTTGGGGTCCATTCGTGGTTCGCATTCCACTTTTGGAGTATATGGTTTGTGTTGCCCCTATCCCTATGTGTCCCCATTGCATCCTATTGTAACTATACATTGTTTGCACTGTTTTCTAAGACTATACTGCATATTTTTGCTATTGCGTATATATATCTCGTGTATATTTCCTATCCTCTCACTGAGGGTACACTCTAAGATACTTTGGCATATTGTCATAAAAATAAAGTACCTTTATTTTTAGTATAACTGTGTATTGTGTTTTCTTATGATATTGTGCATATGACACTAAGTGGTACTGTAGTAGCTTCACACGTCTCCTAGTTCAGCCTAAGCTGCTCTGCTAAGCTACCATTATCTATCAGCCTAAGCTGCTAGACACCCTATACACTAATAAGGGATAACTGGGCCTGGTGCAAGGTGGAAGTACCCCTTGGTACTCACTACAAGCCAGTCCAGCCTCCTACATTGGTTGTGCAGCGGTGGGATAAGTGCTTTGAGACTACTTACCACTCATGTCATTGTACTTTTCATAAGAGAAAAATATACAAAACAAGTTCAGTGTATATACACATAGCCAAAAAGTTTTGCATTTCCTCTTTTCACTCTTTTCTAAGTGCTGAAAAGTACTTCTAAACTTTCTAAAAAGTTCTAAAAAGTTTTACAAGTTTTTTTCTCTGTCTTTCTAAAAGCTCTGACAAACTTTTTATCTTTTACTATCACTTTAACTCTCTCTAAAAATGTCTGGCACAGGCCAAAATGTTGATCTGTCCAAACGTGCATATGATCACCTTAGCTGGAAAGGAGCAAGGAGTCTCTGCATAGAGAGAGGTTTGAGTGTAGGGAAGAATCCTTCCTTGGAATTGTTACTTAACATGCTTAGAGAACAAGATAAGGCTAAAAGTGCCCCATCTGTTGAAAAAGTAGCTAATGGTTCCCAATCTGATCCAGGGACTCCCCCAGGTAAAGGTTCAGGAAAGAAACTTCTTAGCCTTCCCATTTCAAGACAGTCTAGCATAGGTGGTACTGAGGTGGAGTCACATCATACAGATGATGTGCTCTCACATTACACTGTCAGCCAAGCTGTTAGGGTGCCCTCTGTAAGGGACAGGTCTCCTTCTGTTCATTCCCATCATACCTCTGTATCTAGAAATGTCCCTCCCACCAACCCTGATGACAGATTGTTAGAAAGGGAACTCGATAAGTTGAGGGTGGAACAAACCAGACTGAAGCTTAAAAAGCAAAAGCTGGATTTGGATAGACAGTCTTTAGAATTAGAGAAGGAAAGACAGAAGTTGGGTTTAGAAACCCATGGTGGCAGCAGCAGTATTCCCCATAGTCATCCTGCAAAAGAGCATGATTCCAGGAATCTGCACAAGATAGTTCCCCCTTATAAGGAGGGGGATGACATTAACAAGTGGTTTGCTGCACTTGAGAGGGCCTGTGTTGTACAGGATGTCCCTCAAAGGCAGTGGGCTGCTATCCTATGGCTATCATTTAGTGGAAAAGGTAGGGATAGGCTCCTTACTGTGAAAGAAAGTGATGCCAATAATTTTACAGTTCTTAAGAATGCACTCCTGGATGGTTATGGCTTAACCACTGAACAGTACAGGATAAAGTTCAGAGAGACCAAAAAGGAGTCTTCACAAGACTGGGTTGATTTCATTGACCATTCAGTGAAGGCCTTGGAGGGGTGGTTACATGGCAGTAAAGTTACTGATTATGACAGCCTGTATAACTTGATCCTGAGAGAGCATATTCTTAATAATTGTGTGTCTGATTTGTTGCACAAGTACTTGGTGGACTCTGATCTGACCTCTCCCCAAGAATTGGGAAAGAAGGCAGACAAATGGGTCAGAACAAGGGTGAACAGAAAAGTTCATACAGGGGGTGACAAAGATGGCAACAAAAAGAAGGATGGTAAGTCTTCTGACAAGGGTGGGGACAAATCTAAAAATGAGTCTTCATCAGGCCCACAAAAACACTCTGGCTGGGGTGGTAGGTCCAAATCCTCCTTTAATCAAAACAAAGAAAAGAAACCATGGTGCTATTTATGTAAAGTAAAAGGCCATTGGACAACAGATCCCAGTTGTCCAAAGAAAAGCACCAAGCCTCCTACCACTACAACCCCTACTGCTACCCCTAGTGTCCCTACTAATAGCAGTGGTGGTGGGAGCAAACCTACTAATAGCCAATCCAAGGGAGTAGCTGGGCTCACTATTGGTAACTTAGTTGGGGTTGGCCTTGTTAGGGAGGCCACAGAGGCTGTGTTAGTCTCTGAGGGGGCTATTGATTTAGCCACCTTAGTTGCTTGTCCCCTTAATATGGATAAGTACAAGCAGCTACCCCTAATAAATGGTGTTGAGGTTCAGGCCTACAGGGACACTGGTGCCAGTGTGACTATGGTCATAGAGAAACTGGTCCACCCTGAACAACACCTACTTGGTCACCAGTACCAAGTAACCGATGCTCACAACAACACACTTAGCCACCCCATGGCTGTTGTAAATCTCAACTGGGGGGGGGGGGTTACTGGTCCAAAGAAAGTTGTGGTAGCCACAGATTTACCTGTAGACTGTCTACTAGGAAATGATTTGGAGACATCAGCTTGGTCAGAGGTGGAGTTGGAGGCCCATGCAGCAATGCTGGGCATCCCAGGGTATATTTTTGCTTTAACCAGGGCTCAGGTCAAAAAGCAAAAAGGACAGGGAAGCTTGGATCCTGGAACAATGGACCAAGTGCTCCCTAAACCTAGGGGTAGTAGAAGCAAACCACTTCCTACTATCCCTCCCTCTAAAGTGGATTATACTTCTGAGGAAGAAGAATTTCCACCCTGTGCAGAACCTACACCAGAGGAGCTGGAAGCAGACACTGCTGAGCTTTTGGGTGAAGGGGGGCCTGCCAGGGAGGAGCTGAGTGTGGCACAGCAAACCTGTCCCACATTAGAGGGTCTAAGACAGCAAGCTGTCAAACAGGCTAATGGGGATGTCAGTGACTCTCACAGAGTTTACTGGGAGGACAACCTCTTGTACACTGAGGCAAGGGATCCTAAACCTGGAACTGCCAGGAGATTAGTGATTCCTCAGGAGTACAGAAAGTTCCTCCTAACTCTTGCACACGACATTCCCCTAGCTGGGCATCTGGGACAAATGAAAACTTGGGACAGACTTGTTCCCCTGTTTCATTGGCCTAGAATGTCTGAGGACACAAAAGATTTTTGTAAGTCCTGTGAAACCTGTCAAGCCAGTGGCAAGACAGGTGGCACTCCAAAGGCACCCCTTATCCCACTGCCTGTGGTTGGGGTTCCCTTTGAAAGGGTAGGGGTTGACATAGTTGGCCCCCTTGACCCTCCTACTGCTTCAGACAATAGGTTTATCTTGGTGGTAGTGGACCATGCCACAAGATATCCTGAAGCAATTCCTTTAAGGACCACTACAGCTCCTGCAGTGGCAAAGGCCCTCCTGGGAATATTTTCCAGGGTGGGCTTCCCAAAGGAAGTAGTATCAGATAGGGGAAGCAATTTCATGTCTGCATACTTAAAGGCCATGTGGAAGGAGTGTGGTGTAACTTACAAGTTCACTACACTCTATCATCCACAAACAAATGGACTGGTGGAGAGATTTAACAAAACTCTCAAAGGCATGATTATGGGTCTCCCTGAAAAACTCCGCAGGAGATGGGATATCCTGTTACCATGCCTCCTTTTTGCCTACAGGGAGGTACCCCAGAAAGGAGTGGGCTTCAGCCCCTTTGAACTTCTTTTTGGACACCCTGTTAGGGGTCCACTCACACTTGTAAAGGAGGGTTGGGAACAACCTTTAAAAGCTCCTAAGCAGGATATTGTGGATTATGTACTTGGCCTCAGATCAAGGATGGCTGAGTATATGAAAAAGGCCAGTAAAAACCTTCAGGCCAGCCAAGAGCTCCAGAAGCAATGGCATGATCAGAAGGCTGTTTTGGTTCAGTACAAACCAGGGCAGAAAGTGTGGGTCTTGGAGCCTGTGGCCCCAAGAGCACTCCAAGATAAATGGAGTGGACCTCACACAATTGTTGAGAAAAAGGGTGAAGTCACCTATTTACTTGACTTAGGCACTACAAGGAGTCCCCTTAGGGTACTCCATGTAAACCGCCTGAAACCCTACTATGACAGGGCTGATCTCACCCTGCTCATGGCAACTGATGAGGGACAGGAAGAAGACAGTGATCCACTACCTGATCTCTTCTCTTCCACAGAACAAGATGCTCTGGTGGAAGGTGTAGTTTTGGCTGATTGTCTTACTGCTGAGCAGAAAGACCATTGCATAAATCTCCTAGATCAATTCTCTGAACTCTTCTCTACTGTGCCAGGTACCACTTCTTGGTGTGAGCACACTATAGATACTGGAGACAAAAGTAAGATCTATAGGCAGCCTGACCATGTCAGGGACTGCATAAAGCAAGAGGTGCAGAAAATGTTAGAACTAGGAGTGGTTGAGCACTCTGAAAGTCCATGGGCTTCTCCTGTGGTACTTGTACCAAAACCCCCTTCCAAAGATGGAAAGAAGGAAATGCGGTTTTGTGTAGACTATAGAGGTCTCAACCTGGTAACCAAAACTGATGCTCACCCTATACCCAGGGCAGATGAGCTCATAGATACACTGGCATCTGCCAAGTATCTAAGCACTTTTGATTTGACTGCAGGGTATTGGCAGATCAAATTGTCAGAAGATGCTAAACCTAAAACTGCATTTTCAACCATTGGAGGCCATTACCAGTTTACTGTAATGCCTTTTGGTTTGAAAAATGCACCTGCCACTTTTCAGAGGTTGGTGAATACAGTCCTGCAAGGGCTGGAAGCTTTCAGTGCAGCATATTTGGACGATATAGCTGTCTTTAGCTCCAGCTGGGATGATCACCTGGTCCACCTATGAAAAGTTTTGGAGGCCCTGCAAAAGGCAGGCCTCACTATCAAGGCTTCAAAGTGCCAGATAGGGCAGGGTAAGGTGGTTTATCTGGGACACCTTGTTGGTGGGGAACAGATTGCACCACTTCAGGGGAAAATCCAAACAATTATTGATTGGGTTCCCCCTACCACTCAGACTCAGGTGAGAGCCTTCCTAGGCCTCACTGGGTATTACAGGAGGTTCATTAAGAACTATGGCTCCATTGCAGCCCCTCTTAATGACCTCACATCCAAGAAAATGCCTAAAAAGGTATTATGGACAGCAAACTGTCAGAAAGCTTTTGAGGAGCTGAAGCAGGCCATGTGCTCTGCACCTGTCCTGAAAAGCCCTTGTTACTCTAAAAAATTCTATGTCCAGACTGATGCATCTGAATTAGGAGTAGGGGCAGTCCTATCACAACTTAATTCTGAGGGCCAGGATCAACCTGTTGCTTTTATTAGTAGGAGGTTGACCCCTAGAGAAAAGTGTTGGTCTGCCATAGAGAGGGAGGCCTTTGCTGTGGTCTGGGTTCTGAAGAAGTTGAGGCCATACCTGTTTGGCACTCACTTCTTTGTTCAGACAGACCACAAACCTCTACTTTGGCTAAAACAAATGAAAGGTGAAAATCCTAAATTATTGAGGTGGTCCATATCCCTACAGGGAATGGACTATACAGTGGAACATAGACCTGGGAGTAGCCACTCCAATTCAGATGGACTCTCCAGATATTTCCACTTAGACAATGAAGACTCATCAGGTCATGGCTACTCTTATTGTCCTTCGTTTGGGGGGGGGGTGTAGGAAAGTACCATCTTGCCTGGCATGTTACCCCCATTTTTCACTGTATATATGTTGTTTTAAATGTATGTGTCACTGGGACCCTGTTCACCAGGGCCCCAGTGCTCATAAGTGTGCCTGAATGTGTTACCTGTGTAGTGACTAACTGTCTCACTGAGGCTCTGCTAATCAGAACCTCAGTGGTTATGCTCTCTCATTTCTTTCAAATTGTCACTAACAGGCTAGTGACCAATTTTACCAATTTACATTGGCTTACTGGAACACCCTTATAATTCCCTAGTATATGGTACTGAGGTACCCAGGGTATTGGGGTTCCAGGAGATCCCTATGGGCTGCAGCATTTCTTTTGCCACCCATAGGGAGCTCTGACAATTCTTACACAGGCCTGCCACTGCAGCCTGAGTGAAATAACGTCCACGTTATTTCACAGCCATTTTACACTGCACTTAAGTAACTTATAAGTCACCTATATGTCTAACCTTTACCTGGTAAAGGTTAGGTGCAAAGTTACTTAGTGTGAGGGTACCCTGGCACCAGCCAAGGTGCCCCCACATTGTTCAGGGCCAATTCCCCGGACTTGGTGAGTGCGGGGACACCATTACACGAGTGCACTACATATAGGTCACTACCTATATGTAGCTTCACCATGGTAACTCCGAATATGGCCATGTAACATGTCTATGATCATGGAATTGCCCCCTCTATGCCATCCTGACATAATTGGCACAATCCCATGATCACAGTGGTCTGTAGCACAGACCCTGGTACTGCCAAACTGCCTTTCCTGGGGTTTCACTGCAGCTGCTGCCAACCCCTCAGACAGGCATCTGCCCTCCTGGGGTCCAGCCAGGCCTGGCCCAGGATGGCAGAACAAAGAACTTCCTCTGAGAGAGGGTGTTACACCCTCTCCCTTTGGAAAATGGTGTGAAGGCAGGGGAGGAGTAGCCTCCCCCAGCCTCTGGAAATGCTTTCTTGGGCACAGATGTGCCCAATTCTGCATAAGCCAGTCTACACCGGTTCAGGGGACCCCTTAGCCCTGCTCTGGCGCGAAACTGGACAAAGGAAAGGGGAGTGACCACTCCCCTGACCTGCACCTCCCCTGGGAGGTGTCCAGAGCTCCTCCAGTGTGCTCCAGACCTCTGCCATCTTGGAAACAGAGGTGCTGCTGGCACACTGGAGTGCTCTGAGTGGCCAGTGCCACCAGGTGATGTCAGAGACTCCTTCTGATAGGCTCCTTCAGGTGTTGCTAGCCTATCCTCTCTCCTAGGTAGCCAAACCCTCTTTTCTGGATATTTAGGGTCTCTGTCTCTGGGGAAACTTTAGATAACGAATGCAAGAGCTCATCCGAGTTCCTCTGCATCTCTCTCTTCACCTTCTGCTAAGGAATCGACTGCTGACCGCGCTGGAAGCCTGCAAACCTGCAACATAGTAGCAAAGACGACTACTGCAACTCTGTAACGCTGATCCTGCCGCCTTCTCGACTGTTTTCCTGGTGGTGCATGCTGTGTGGGTAGTCTGCCTCCTCTCTGCACTAGAAGCTCTGAAGAAATCTCCCGTGGGTCGACGGAATCTTCCCCCTGCAACCGCAGGCACCAAAAAGCTGCATTACCGGTCCCTTGGGTCTCCTCTCAGCACAACGAGCGAGGTCCCTCGAATCCAGCAACTCTGTCCAAGTGACTCCCACAGTCCAGTGACTCTTCAGTCCAAGTTTGGTGGAGGTAAGTCCTTGCCTCACCTCGCTAGACTGCATTGCTGGGAACTGCGACTTTTGCAGGTACTCCGGCCTCCGTGCACTTCCGGCGGAAATCCTTTGTGCAC
Organism: Pleurodeles waltl; assembly: GCF_031143425.1. Classification (NCBI taxonomy): domain Eukaryota; kingdom Metazoa; phylum Chordata; class Amphibia; order Caudata; family Salamandridae; genus Pleurodeles; species Pleurodeles waltl. The sequence goes on from NC_090438.1 coordinate 644,431,991, forward strand.
AGTCCAGTCTGGGTCCACGGCACTCTAACCTGCATTGCACGACCTCCTAAGTTGTTCTCCGGCGACGTGGGACTTCTTTGTGCGACTTCGGGTGAGCACCATTTCACATATCCTTGTAGTGCCAGTTTCTGGCACTTCTCCGGGTGCTACCTGCTGCTAAGAGGGCTCTTCGTCTTGCTCGATGTCTCCTCTACCTCCTGGTCCAATTTGCGACCTCCTGGTCCCTCCTGGGCCACAGCAGCGTCCATAAACGCTAACTGCACGATTTGCAGCTAGCAAGGCTTGTTGGCATTCTTTCGGCGGGAAAATACTTCTGCACGACTCTCCACGGCGAGAGGGATCCGTCCACCAAAGGGGAAGTCTCTAGCCCTTTTTCGTTCCTGCAGAAACCTCAGCTTCTTCTGTCCAGTAGAAGCTTCTTTGCATCCACAGCTGGCATTTCCTGGGCATATGCCCATCTCCGACTTGCTTGTGACTTTTGGACTTGGTCCCCTTGTTCCACAGGTACCCTAGATTGGAAATCCATCGTTGTTGCATTGTTGGTTTGTGTCTTTCCTGCATTATTCCTCTAACACGACTTCTTTATCCTTAGGGGAACTTTAGTGCACTTTGCACTCACTTTTCAGGGTCTTGGGGAGAGTTATTTTTCTAACTCTCACTATTTTCTAATAGTCCCAGCGACCCTCTACAAGGTCACATAGGTTTGGGGTCCATTCGTGGTTCGCATTCCACTTTTGGAGTATATGGTTTGTGTTGCCCGTATCCCTATGTGTCCCCATTGCATCCTATTGTAACTATACATTGTTTGCACTGTTTTCTAAGACTATACTGCATATTTTTGCTATTGTGTATATATATCTTGTGTATATTTCCTATCCTCTCACTGAGGGTACACTCTAAGATACTTTGGCATATTGTCATAAAAATAAAGTACCTTTATTTTTAGTATAACTGTGTATTGTGTTTTCTTATGATATTGTGCATATGACACTAAGTGGTACTGTAGTAGCTTCACACGTCTCCTAGTTCAGCCTAAGCTGCTCTGCTAAGCTACCATTATCTATCAGCCTAAGCTGCTAGACACCCTATACACTAATAAGGGATAACTGGGCCTGGTGCAAGGTGCAAGTACCCCTTGGTACTCACTACAAGCCAGTCCAGCCTCCTACACCATCCACCTCACGACAGCCTCCAGCGCATGCACCTTCACCCAAATTCAACAAACGAACACCTCCTACAACCACAACCTCTTCCTCCACTCCCAAACCCCCTCCAGCTACCCATTCCAGTGTCTCCAAAAAACCTTTCCTGTCCAACCTTGACCTCTTTCCCACACCTCCACAAACCCGTCCGTCTCCTAGGTCCCGAACTAGCACCTCAGCCACAACATCTCCGGGACCAGTGGTGCCTGTAGTCACCGGAATCTGGAGTGCACCGGCCATCAGGGCAGCCAGTGTGGCACGGAGCCACAGCACAGACAGCCCCCCACCTGTTAAGCATCAAAGGTTGGCCAGTGCCCGGCAGGAGAGGGGCAAGACTCCAGCCACCAAAGCCAGGGGTCCCTGTGGGAGTGTGGAGTCAGCTGCAACACCTTCCAAGGTGGGGAAGGGACACAAGAAACCAGGAAAGGATGGGAAGAGCAGCACGGTGGAGGAGACCACCATCATCCCCGCTGCCCAGGAGGCCACAGCCATCATCCCCGCTGCACAGGAGGCCACCGCCATCATCCCCGCTGGGCCAGAGAGGACCGCCAGCAAAAGCCCCGCTGGGCTAGAGAGGACCGCCAGCACAAGCCCCGCTGGGCCAGAGAGGACCGCCAGCACAAGTCCTGCTGGGCTAGAGAGGACCGCCCGCCAGCACAAGCCCCGCTGGGCTAGAGAGGACCGCCAGCACAAGCCCCGCTGGGCCAGAGAGGACCACCAGCACAAGCCCGCTGGGCTAGAGAGGACTGCCAGCAGAAGCCCTGCTGGGCCAGAGAGGTCCGCCAGCAGAAGCCCCTCTGGGCTAGAGAGGACCGCCAGCACAAGCCCCACTGGGACAGAGAGGACCGCCAGCAGCAGAGTCACTGCATAGGAGCCCGCCGCTCAGGGACCGCTGAACAGGGCACCGCCGCTCCAAGCACCGCTGAACAGGGCACCGCCGCCTCAAGCACTGCTATACAGGGCACCCCCGCTCCAAGCACCGCTGAACAGGGCACCGCCGCCTCAAGCACCGCTGAATAGGGCACCGCCGCCTCAAGCACCACTGTACAGGGCACCGCCGCCTCAAGCACCACTGGCCCATGAGCGCCAAGGGCACTGACGCTACTGAGTCCGTTACGGGCAGGATGAAGCACTCTGGGCACAAAGCCCCCTCTAGAACCAGTGGAGAGATACATCCACTACCTCTGTCCTTAGCAGGATGAAGCACTCTGGGCACAAGCCCCCTCTAGAACCAGTGGAGAGATACATCCACTTCCTCTGTCCTAAGCAGGATAAAGCACTCTGGGCACAAAGCCCCCGCAGGATGAAGCACTCTGGGCACAAAGCCCCCTCCAGAACCAGTGGAGGGATGCATCCACTACCTCAGTCCTTAGCAGGATGAAGCACTCTGGGCACAATACCTCCTCAAGAACCAGTGGAGACTGTTATCCACTTGTTTGCCCACTGTAGAGACTTGAGAGACTGTGGCTTTGCTCTCCCCAGGATGGAACAGTGGGCAACCCAGCCACTGTAGAGACTTGAGAGACTGTGTCTTTGCACTCCCCACGATGGAACAGTGGGCAAGCCACCCACTGTAGAGACTTGAGAGTCTGTGGCTTTGCACTCCCCAGGACTGAACAGTGGGCAAGCCACCCACTGTAGAGACTTGAGAGACTGTGGCTTTGCACTCCCCAGGACGGAACAGTGGGCAAACCACCCACTGTAGAGACTTGAGAGACTGTGGCTTTGCACTCCCCAGGACGGAACAGTGGGCAAGCCACCCACTGTAGAGACTTGAGAGACTGTGGCTTTGCACTCCCCAGGATGGAACAGTGGGCAAGCCACCCACTGTAGAGACTTGAGAGATTGTTGCTTTGCACTCCCCAGGATGGAACAGTAGGCAAGCCACCCACTGTAGAGACTTGAGAGACTGTGACTTTGCACTCCCCAGGATTGAACAGTGGGCAAGCCACCCACTGTAGAGACTTGAGAGACTGTGGCTTTGCAATCCCCAGGATGGAACAGTGGCCAACCCACCCACTGTATAGACTTGAGAGACTGTGGCTTTGCATTCCCCAAGATTGAACAGTGGGCATGTGGCCCTCTCGTGGATTTGGTGTCGTGCACTCAACCGGCTGAGGTGCCCCCCCTTACCCTCCCCCTGAGGTGCCTGTTTTCTTGCTCTCTGATGCCCCTGCAGTGTTCTCTCCGTCATGGTCGGGCATCTTGTGTGGGCTTCGCCCATACCGTGTGGGCCGACTGTTCCACGGACTTAATTGGAGCACTACCTGGACTACTATGCTTGGTGTATATTTTGTTTATGGTGTATATATATATTTTTGCCTACTTGATTTTAATATATTACAATGGTTCCACGAATTTTCTTTTGTCTTTGCATTCTTCCGGGGGGGTTGGGGGGTGTGACTATCATATATTAATATGTATTAGTGTGTGTGTTGTAGTGGGTGAGGGTGCGTGTGTGTCCTGTTTTTTCCCTCCGCCCTCCCCTGTGTCGTAGGTGCAGTACTCACCGTGGTCTTCGCCGCCGGCGTTCGTGCTCCTGGAAGAGGAGCAGGAAGACTATTGCAGGGAGAATTTGGAGTTCCAGCTCCATGGTGTCCTAGTTCCTTGAGGGGTGTGTAGGGGTGAGCGTTTTCCCTTCGGAGTCCTGTTTCCGCTGTGTTTTTATCCACGGTGAATCCGCCCCAGAAAAGGTGGCAGATTGGCCTGTTGTGATACTGTGGGCGGTACTTTGTCTTCCGCCTGTCTGTTTGGCGGTGACCGCCAAGCTGTTTTTTGTACCGCCATGGCGGTCGAAGTGTTAAAGTGGCTGTCTTTGTTGGCGGTTTCCGCCACGGTCGTAATTGCAAATTTTTTACCGCCGGCCTATTGGCGGCCTGTTGGCTTTAACACCGACCGCCAGGGTTGTAATGACCACCATAGTGTCTCTAATTGTCTGTTGTGTTATTTCTCTGTTGGGTTTTATACTATATTGCTATTTATGTAGTAGATGCACTTTTGGGGTATGGACTACCACTACCATAAGGCATTGTTTTGTTGAATGGAATATGTGGATTGGACTACTTATCACTGTGGATAGTCCCATTGCAATTTTCAAAGTGGTATTTGTACATGCACATATGGTGATTAAAATCATTACTGTCCTTACCTTTGCTAGTTCCGGGTGTGCCTGAGGTGTCAATATCAGTGACACCATTTACTGCTTCAGGCAGCAGTGTTGATTCCACCATTTCTTCCATGGGGGTGGTCGGTGTCTCGTGGGTGGTCCTCCGCCAGGGCTCCTTGCCTCCTTCAGCCTGCTTGCTACCCTCTTTTTGGCATGTGCTCGCAAGTCGTACCAGCGCTTGCGTATCTCCTCAACTGAAAGCTGCGCAACACCCACCATCCATTTTTTGGTGTGGATGTCAGTCCACATTTTTCTCTTCTCACTTTCTGGGACCTGTAGTGAGTGTTTGACAAATAACTGGTCATGGTTCTTGACCACCTCTTCTGTGATCACCTCCTTCTCACTGAATTTAATTTTTCATTTTATCTCTCCTTTGTCCTTGCCATTCTCATCAGTGGCCATTGGGTTTTCTTGTCCTGGCTGACTCTCCTGAGTGCCTCCCTGGTGCTCTGCTGGGTCTCTCTGCCTGCTCCTGTGGCTCAGACTTCTGAAAATAGCATACACTGACTCACTTCCTGGTAGTGATATCATCAAGCTGCTCCAGAATCCAGGAATCCCAATTTGTGATTTCAAAATACCAATTCACTTTTTTACTGAATCGCTATTTGGTACTCGCTATTTGTGATTGCGAATTTTAAGGAATCACAAACAATTTTGAGATGGTGTTGTTATATCGCATTTTGTGAATCCCAGTTAGCGATTCAGTAAAAATTGCTAATTGGTTTTCGCAAATGCGAACCTTCATACATCTGGCCCTTTGTGATCTGCAGGGTACTTCAGCTATAGGTTTCAAAACTCCAAAATGCCCATAAGGCATTTTTATTTGGAGTAGTGCATTAGCAGATTTCTGCAAAACATTGCCTCGTTTTCAGAGTTGACAGTTGGTGGGAGAATAATGAACTCCCTATTGTATTCATGAATGATATCTTCTTCAGAAGGAAGTCTTGCACTTCCTGCTTGAGACAATCCAGGCACCATATGTTTTTGATGAAAGTAAAACATTTCTGTCACATGATTAGGTTCCATAGATTGTATTAAGAGAAAGCATACATAGAATAAATGAAATGTCATGTATTAAAGCATTAGGCTTCAACAGACCCTTTTCTAGTCAGACTTCTGGTCAGTGGGAATGTCAGTTCTTTAGGTTTTTTGCTGAGCTCCCCTTTTCCATTAAATAATAGGCTGAATAGTTTCTGAACATGTTGTGCTTTATTGTTAACAACATCAATTTCACTTCACTCTTTGGGGGCGGAAAATGCAATATTCATTTGTGTGTGGCACTTGCCTTCACAAGAAAGTGGATTCAAATGTGAAGCTCTGAAAAGCATACATAATAGAAATGCAACAGAGAAGTAATTCTATCTCTCATAACAATTGTACAATTAAATCTTACTAATTGTGCAGATAGTTGTGAATACACTATTGTCATGGCTTTGATGTCATTTGCATATAGGTTCAAGGACTTTGTACGCATGAATTGTTGGTCGTGTTTTTATGGAATGGCCAAATTACAAGAATGCAGTAAAGTGTTATGGTTCCCTTAACATTCTTTTTTTAGCAATCATATAAAATCCATAAAATAAAATAAACATTTTCTCTTTGAATGTAAGACATATTTCACTGAAAACCTTATTAGAAATAATTACCTTGATATGTTGATGTTTGTACTGGTTTACACATACCTGATAACTCGACACTGTGAAACACAAATTCCCACTGACAAGCTCCATAATGTGATGATAAACAGCACCATGAAAATGTAACACAATGTTCATAGTTAAATAGCAACCAAATGCCTGTTGACTTTAGCAATTCCATTTTGTAGCCAAGGTACGAATAACCAATGATAAAGCAGTTTTATAATAGAAAGAGATCATGAAAAGTGCCTTTTTTCTACCAACTGCCATCTGGAGAATAAAAACATAAACAAGGAACTGATACAACCTTAATGTAGGCACAAACCCATGTGCCAGTCTCATCTGACCACACCATACTGCAAGAAATTCATAACCATATAACACATCCTGTTTCACATTCACTCCAAGTTCAAATGTGTTTTTCAGAGAATCAGCAAGGTCCTGTAATCCAATATTAAAGTGCACATATTATCAGATCTTTGAGGCAGTGTATTTATGTGTGTGTGTGGGGGGTGTCTGTCCGTGAGTGTGTGGCTATGTGTGTGTGTGTGTGTGTGGATGTGTGTGTAGGAGCGTGCTCTCTATATAGTGAATGAAAATGATGTGCGCTGTGCAGAGAGAAAGACGACCAACTAATGATCTGTTTTTGTGGTAGTGTGGGCAAGAAGTTAGGCTTATCTTGGAGCAGTGCTAAGAATTTGTTGTACCCACAGTATCAATAAATGTGGACACACAGTTGGAAAAGTAACTTGAGACCAAATTACAAACATACTTCAGATTTTTATAAAATGTTTAAGACCAAGCTCATCTATATACAGTAAGAACTTCTCTTGTTATAATTTTTCAAAGTTTAGAAAATGTTCTGTTTTTGTTTGTAGTTAAGCACCCTAAGAAAGAATTGGATTTTTTTTTTAATTGCTAATAAAATCAGGCAATGCTCTTACAAGTGTCACCCTGTATGTTTAAGTTAAGGTTGTCAAGATGTCCTGTGGGCCAGCCAAAGACATTCGGTCAGTTCCTGGTTCAAGCGGGACCAGTGGCTGAAAGTTTTGGAGCTGGTGCAAACCGGAGAAGGGGATCACTTGGAAACACAGGGCACAGATGGGCTTAAAGGTAAGCCTGGTGGGTCCCCTTGGAGTGTAGCGGTTGCAAGGGATTAGGGACCCCTAAAGCACAGCTGCTTTTTTGATGCAGGAGTCAGGGAGGCCGGGTGCATTGCAGATAGGTAAGTGAAGAGTTGTGCATCAGGGAGTCCTTGGAGCCAGGTGCAGGTCACTTGGAGGGTATGTTGCAGGTCAGCAGGGCCACTCTTGAGGGTGGTTTTTTGGTGTCCTGAAGTCCCTAATCTGGTGCTTGACTCTGGGCTTTGGAAAGTCCAGAGTGGACTTTGCTTTTGGATGTTTGACATCTGGGGCCCAGTACCTTGGGCAATGGGACATCTCAAAACCTGAAAGGTGCAGTGCCACCAAACTTGGCACACTGGAAGGTGCTGTCATTTGGATTTGTTGTGTGGACTTTGGTTGTGTTGCTTGGTTCGGTTCATTGGTCTGTGGTCAGTCAGGGAACTAGACTCCACTGGTTTCTTGCTTGCAAGTTGCAGGAGAGTGATACCGTCACTCTGAGGGAAGTTCTTGGCAATTTGCAGAAGACTGGAGGTGGGCTGTTTTTTTTTTTAGAGTCCTTGAAGTTTTTAGGCGACACGTAAGCAGAGGTTGCCAAATACTAGGAGTAACAGGCAGTGTTAAGTGCCTTTTTCTTCCTATAGCAGGACTTCTGCTTTTCAAAACTCAGGTCTTCTTTGTTCCTGCTATTCTTGTGTCTATCATATCTGATCAATAGGTCTAGGGAAGCCCACTAAATACTGCATTTAGTGGGTGTTATGGGGAGCACCTGGTAGTGGCCAATGGGGCACCTTCTTTAGGTGGCTACACCCACTAAGAGACCACTTCTTGTGGAAAGGGGTCACATCCTTAACCATGACTGGCTATTTCCCTACCATCCAAGATGGAAGAAAATGCAATGGAGTGGTCACCTGGCCTGCCACGCCTGAGAGGTGGTGCAGGCTGGAGGTGGCCACTCCTCCAACTCTGGCTATTCTTTCCACTGCTTTTCCTACTCAAAGTGGGGGAAAACCATTGGGTGGCCATCTGTTGCTAGCAGCAGAGTCAGAGGTCAGATTTAAAAGGTGCTAAAGTCTTGGAAGCTGATTGCTGTTGCATGGTGCCTGTCTGACTTCCATTAAAGCTAAAATAGGTTGGACAGACGGTGTTTCAAATTCCCTGGCAAGCCCTTTCTCAAAATTGTTATTTTTATGATAACAGGCAAATTCTGATGCTTTACTTGTGTTGTATTCTGACTGATGTAAATCACACAGCAAATGCTCAGTGTCATTACCTCCTCATATTACATTGAAATAATCTTCATCTAGAGGAAAGGAGCCCACTGAAGAGATAGGAGTTATGCATCCTTAATCACAGGACAAACTGCAGCAGCCATCAGCTTTAACTTGAGCATTCCCTTGATTTGATAAACTTAATGGGCAACTCGCCAAGATAATTGCAGCTGTAGAATAATCCCATGGAGTATCAAGGATACTTGATGGCTCTTGATGAATCTCGGCTAGTATTATTTCACTTTTGCCGTTATTAAGTACATTTGTGTCAACTTCTTGTGCAGTGTCCCTTGACTTTTTTCAAGATCCTTTCTCATGGTCATTTGTCATGAGAGATTCAGCTGCTGCCTCAGTAAGTGTAGCGGAATCAAGTAAGGTAAGGGGCATGGAGTGGGACAGCTGAGATAGAGGATAAAGTTGTAATAATTGCTTCAGTTTGCAGTTTTGTACACTATCAATTACTTTTGTATGGGAATTATTAAAGTAATTTGCGAAGGTGTTTACTACTAGTTGGCTTGGGTGCAATTTGTTAACTTGGCTCATTGATGGAACTCGTCTCACCATAGCCATGTCACTGCCCAAATTGAGTTCAGGCATGGGAACATGATATACTGTGGTTTGAGCACCGGAAGAGGTTTTACTGACTTTGAACTCCTCTATCAAGGAATTTACAGTACAAGCTGCTCCTTTGCCACAAATAGAGTTTAGAAGCTGTGTTGTAGCTGTGGTTTCATGCTGATCTTTTTTTGTAGTTGATCTCAAGTGTTATTGCATTTGCATAAGGTCGGTGGTTTGAAAGAAATTTCAAGTTCTAGGCTGGTTACTCTAACGACAAATGCCCCAATTAATGTGTATTATCTTTTCCTCGGGCTTTCACAGAAATGTTCTGCCAAGTTAATTCATGGAATGGATAGATGAGGTTTGAGTTGCAGTGATCGGTGAGAGAGATAGTGGTGGTGGCAGTGTGGGACATCCAAACCAGACCCACAGGATGTGAAAGTTCCTAGACCAGCTGCTTCAATGGGCTCTTGGCTGGACCCAACAGACTGTCATCTAATATAAACAGGGTGCAACTGATTACACCCTCTGCCTGCCCATCACACCTTAACTGCCACTCATTGAGCAACAGACTCAGTTTCCCAACAAGATGCTGCACAAATAGTGGTCTGATAGTTGTCCTTGTTTGTTCTCATTGCCCTTGCTTCTCCTTGTTTCTCTTTGTCATAGAGTAGAAGGTTGGCAGCCAGGCAACTTCTTTCCCTCTTTCCTGAAAGTAATTCCCTAAGATCAAAAACTACAGCTTTTAGGTTCTAAGCAAGCTCTGGTGGAACTGTGCACCTCTGTGAGTGTAAGGGGAAGCCAGCCAAGAGCCAATTACTTCTTCTGCCCTCACCCTGCCAACAAGGGCATGGGTGAGAGAAAGAGGAGACAAACTAGAGAAAGAGGTTGGACAGAGAAGTACAGCAAAACAGTAGACTAGGTGCTTGAGCAAATGAGTGACTAAGAAGATGGGCTGATAGGCTGGGCACATAGTGAGGTAGATTCAATTTCAACCAAGGGAAAAAAGCTAGGGTGGATAGCTAGGTAGATGAAATGGCAGCCAAGGTGAAAAAGCACAGAGTTACAAGACAGTGATTACCAACTTCACCTCCTGTTGCCAGTCTGTAGTTCCATTCTTGTGCTCACACTGTCCACGGCCCACTGTGACTCACCTTCAAGATTCCGAGACTCATGTTCACTGGCTCAAACAAGTTTGAGCTCAAGCTCTGGCATGTAACTGCCGTCTTTCCACCTAGTTGAACTTGGTGGGCTGTCCTGCTGAAGTACATCCCTCTTTACACCTCAGTGTCTTCATTCCCCCACACAGCACATCGCAACAGCCAACAGCCAAGGCCCCTTCTCCTTCTAGGAATGCGTCCCTGCATCATCAGTTTCGAAAACACTTTCCAAATTGGATGTCTATTTCTCTTTCTTAGCCTGGCCTGGCTGATACTTATGGACTATACTAGGAGTCCAGAATATCTCATGAGTTACATGGGGCTTCAAACCCAGTGGCCAGGATGTCCTACACGGGAAACCTTCAGCCCTAGCTCTCAGTGTTTTTATATATCAGACACAAAACAATGTGAAAAACACATCAAGCACAGCAGTGAATAAGACCAATGTAAATTTGAGATGCCATGCCAAAGACAAAGCCTACAATCAAAGCAACTCCTACATTGGAAAGAACTACGTTCCAACAAATCCTAGTCTTGGATGGTGTTCCTACACAGTCCAAGCCAGCAGGCTGTGAAACTTACTCCGCTTTTGCTTTTGGGAGCAATGTGAGCACTGGCAAAGCAACAGGTCTACGTTCCATATGTTAACCCACGGAAACCCAGGGTTAGCCCATTAAACACACACAAATTTAGCCCAAAAAAATCACTGAATAATGGAAGCTCCCAGGCCTTTGTTGCAGTCCTGTTTTTGTTTCTATATCAAATGTTTCTTATGGCAAGTGAGCTTAAATTATGATACTTTGCTTCATTCCATGTCATAAAAACAATTGTTGGGCTACAATGAAGGTTTAATTACCTCTTCATTTCAATTACATGGAAAGAAAAACAGGACTGTGCATTTCAATTACATGGAAAGAAAAACAGGACTGTGGTGTGGGGATTTGAGCTTTCTTTATAGACTAGCTTTTCCTTTTGCAGCATTAACTGATTAGAAGAGGCTAAGATGGGCAAAATTAACAATGGGTGACACACTGGAAAAGAGATGTGAGGGAAGAACAAGCAGCAAAAAGAAAAGGATGATCTACATTAAGTTAAAAAGAGGGAGCGGTAGATGAGAGGAATGAGAGAGAAGAGTTAACAGGAACTGAGAGTGTCGCAGGTGGGAGGATCAAATGGGAGCCACATGAAGGAAGAACACTGATTGACGGGGGAGAATAGAGCATGAGGAAGGAGCAGGAGGTATGAGAAGTGGCACACAGGAGTGAAAGGTGGGTGGTAAGAAGGAGCTGCTAGAGGACACTAGGGGAAGTGGAAAGAACAGGAACTGTTATGAGGAGTACATGTACATCAGAACAAGCACTATTAGAGGCAACAAGATGCACTTGAAGAGAAAATCAGATCGAATATGACAGCACTATTTCGCTTGGCTGAGCCAAGATCTTTGAAATGGTCTTAGAAACAGGATGTCTGTTTAACAGCTGCTGTGTAAAAATGCATACCTAGAAATACTCCCCTTTTTGGAAGCTTGTAGAAATGTTGTCTATGATAACCTGGCGACCTCTGCATTAATATCCATTGACCAGTGAATCCCTTTGTAAAACAATATGCATTTCCAGACAGCAACTCCACTATTTTCAGGGTAAAAAAATACCAATGGACAAAGTGCAGGTGGAGTAACAAAACTTGAGGGGTCCCCCTGTAAGGTACATAGAGAGCTCTTAGGTCAGGGTACTCTGCTGAGGGGGCCCCCTGGAGCTTGTGCTCCCCAACACTGTGAGGACTGTGGGGGCCTTTGTTACACCACTGAACTTGAGCTATACTACTTTTGCCATTGCACAGCAGACCAAGTGTCAGCCCCTCACATACCTCTGGAAGTTCTTCCACTGCAACCACATGCTTCCTCAAACGAACATGTAGATCTGACTCTAATTGCTGTGGGCATTTTTGGTGTCATAGTAACAACACTAGTGACTGTTACTGTTGCATGCTATAGAAGTAGCACATAGCCACCAGTAAGTAAGATTTTTTGTAATGTGGGTTAAGTACCCTAATAAACTGAAACTTGGTGCTGCCTCCTTGTTAGCTCACTGTTCAGCAAAAACAGGGAGGATTGGACATAAGAGTACTGCTCTTGTTATTTTGGTGGGTCATGCCGTATCTGTGGTGGTACTGCAGAGGAGTGTTTGGATTGATCTTCCCACTGTAAGGGATAGTGGTTTAGCGTGATGTAGTCCATTGGAGGGTGAATAGCCTACGACATTACCTAATATGTAGCGTTGCTACCTCCTGATATTAATGGGTCTCTCCCACACATTGGAAGAGACAGCTTTGCCCTGGGAAAAGGATACAATCTGCCCATTAGTAGTGAGTAATATCTCAGGGGAAGAAAATCTGTTTAGCACCAATTGTCTTCTTGTACCTCTATGGGAGGGAGGTGACTTGTTCCTTGGAACACAAGGGCTGGGCTGGAATCTGCTTATAATGCAGGATGATCTGTTTAGGTGAAGAACTGGAATTGTTTTGGGGGAAACAGCTGCACTTTCAGAGCCACCATATTGGTATTTTGCACTCTGTCATATATTGGAAGAGACAACTTTGCCTCTGGTTGTCTGGTGGGAAAAGGGTAGAATCTGCACATTAGGAATGAAGAGAGGAAGATCTGAGGTGAAGAAAATCTGATTAGCACCAGTCATCTGCTTGTGCCACCAGGGGAGGGAGGTGACCTGTTCCTTAGGACGCATAGCTGGTCTGGAATCCTCTTTCTGAAGGGGTTGATCTGTTTAGGTGAAGAATTTAATAGTTCTTTGGGAAACTTTGGCACTTTCAGACCTGCCATATTGGTAGTGGTGTGCTCTCATGTTTTTGCTGGGCAGGGACTTCTCTCCATTGGACCACATCAAGTGTAGGGGGCCACAGGCACATAGCTGGAGGTGGTTTAATTAGGGGCTATTTTATTTCTAAAAATGCATGTTTTTTAAATTGGCTATAAATTCTGTTGAAAAAATGTTTTAAACAGGTTGAATCTCTTTTAGTGATCATTTCCGAGGAAACTTCTGCCTGTCAGAACAGCCACATTTGCATTAGCTCATTCGTGTTTTTGCTGGGCAGGTACTTCTCTCCCCCGGGCTAGATCGAGTACCACCTGGTGAGGATGTGCCAAATGGATGTGCCAAATGCAGGACCATTTGCACAACCCACATCTGGCCAGCAACCAGCACCAGCCATGCTTGTGGATTGTAGAATATGTCTCAAAAAAGGTGTCCCATAGTTTGGATGATTTGAAAGCTTTAATGATGTTAGGGCCTATAGGCAAGTATTGATGTTCTTGGCCTAAAAGGCCTGTGTAGAGGAAAAGAGTAAGCAATCAGTCCTGGTTCCTAAAAGTGGGAGCCAGGGTACTACTCTTCCGCAGGCCAGCTTCAAGGCATGTTCAGTCAATGTACACACTCTACCTAAACATGAGCTGGGCATATGTGAGATTGCCTCTTCTAGCAACTGGAGCACAGTTTTTCTTACTGAAATATGGATCTCTTCTCTTCCTTATAATACAATATATTTAAAGGGGTAGGATTGCTTTAATCAAACCACTCAAAATACCACTATCTACAGCGCCTACACACACAGACCCAACAAAATGCCTCCTAAGCCTGCTGGACGAGGATTAAGATATAGACGAACAACACTGTTGCTATCCTGATAATGTTAATATTAAGACTAACAATGCACCCGCTAATAATATACATGCTACAAGTTCAAAGTATACTACTCACTCGTCTAGAAAAAAAAGTTACACCACCACCACCAAAATGCAATCACTTTACTGCCTACTAATAATTCCTCAATCACTCCCTAAAAGCAAGCACCACATATACGATTTTCTCACTAACACACACCTGACTAAGCTTTATAACTGAATCATGTTTAGGGGATAACATGGCACCAGTGTTGCATGAAGTCATTCCTCCAGGCTATCAAACTGTCAAACAAAAACACGTAGGCAAAAGAGGAGATAGTCTAGCTGTTATTTTCAAGGAACTAATTCAGCTCACTCAGACTGACAGCATTTCCGTACAACGCTATGAGGCCCTTATCACCAGATACAACCCTGTGCCAACTTCCTTCTGTAACTTCCTCCTTTTTTACAGACCATTACTTAGCAATGCAACATTCCCAGAAAACATTTCTAGACACATTTTCAAACCTTATGACACAACGCTCCAACCTATTCATCCATGGTAATCTAAACATATGGTTTGATAAACCCAATATGCCCTATCCAAAAACTATCATTACTGGCCTAAACACACTGAACCTACATCACATTATCCACAAACCCACATGCATGGCTGGACACAGCCTAAATGGCATTTTGGTAATCCTGAGTTTGTTACCTTTGTGGGTGTGTCAGACCTTATTTACTTTTATATTATTATTATAAGGTGACACGTATAGGGTTAGTCATCTGTTACCCTCAGAGGTCGACTCAGACCTTTTGACTCACACAGGAGTGTGTAATCATCCAACCAGACAATATGAACGAATAATCATCAAATATGACATAAAATAATAAGCATTTATTGCCCTTTAGATTAACAATGCAAAGATCACGTAAATCATGCGCAAGACCAAATGATAGAAATACAGAAACATCACATGCTGTCCAAAACACCTGAAGAATCTCAATCTAATTAAGAAATTTAACATTAAACATTCCAGAAGGACAATGCAGAGTAGCAAAAGAATCAAGGGATATAGAGAAACAGCATGCATTTAGTTTGTACAGTTGAAACAAAAGACAACAATTAATAAACAAACAAATTTAAACATTAATTCAGGCATCCCTAACTAGCACTCTAATTAGAAAAGCATGTGTGGATAGCTGGAGAACATGGCGGGCTGCAGCATAGCTGCAGTGCGCTGAGCATTCACCGTGGTTCCCGGGTGGGGCGACACGTAGATTTTTGCTTGTGCCGATGTGCTGACGTGTTATACAGAAGTGTCAGGGGCCGGAGGTGTTTCCATGCGGCCCAGCCAGGTGGAGCAGTATTGCAGGATCCACGTGCTGGGACAGGGCTACCCTGGAGCTCTGTCAGTCACGTAGAGCTGTGGCGCAGGCTTCCCTCGGTGGAGGCAGAGGAAGAGCCAGCACAAGCAAAGGCTGGGTCAGCAAACAGCCTGCCAGAATGATGGTGAGGAGTGGGAAGCCGGTCTGACAGAAGTGCCACAGGGGACCAGGAACTCGGCAAGACACCAAGAAGGGGGGGCCTGGCTCAGCTTACTAGGAGAGAAGAGCAAAATTAAGATAGGAGGATAAGTGAGTGGTGGATTGGAAGGGGTTTTGGTTCATATTAATCCTGTTTCCTCAAGGCAGAGTGAGGGCCTTTTCCATAATTTGTGGTCCATATGTGAGGGCAATACTACTAGTTTATTGGGACATGGATCCAGAAAGCAGAGACAGAGCCCAATTATTTAACATAAAGCTAACATTACTCCCTCACTGAGATCGTACTTCAAAATTAAGCCAGTGACACCGGATATATCACCCAGGAAGTTGGAGATGCAACAGGAACATAGTGTTAAAGGTCCGTTAGTTATGGAGGGGAGAGAGAGAAAGGTTATCTTGGGTCAAGAGGGTCCAACCAGGCATACCAGTTAAGTTTAAGGGTCGGCGAGGAGTTAACCCAGGACTATGAGGGCCCCCCCACACACAGCCACTCAGAGAAGTAGTTCCCCCTGCCAGAAATACAGGCCTGAGGCTACCAGAAGAACTTGGTCCTGCTTGTGATCCCTCAATGGAGATTATGATTCTCTCCCTCTCCAAAGACATCAGAAAAGGTTTTTCAATACATGAAAAAATTAGGGGGAAATAAGAAAAGCCTGTGAGGCATTGGAGAAGAATTTGATCTCCTGTCAATGAGAACTCAGGCTCTTGAAGAAACAGTGGGAGCCATGAAAGATGAATTAGGACTACATAAAGATGAAATAAAGATGAAATTCAGGTGTTGAAGGAATCCAAACAGGTCTTACAGAGTAAACTGGAGCAGTTGTAGAACAGCTTGAGGAGGAACAATTTGAGAGTGTTACATGTTCTGGAAGGAGCGGAAGGAGAAAATCTTAAAGAATTTGTGATCTCATTTATTAAGTATGCACTAGACATTCAAAGGATTCATAGAGACCCCTTTAAGAGAAAAACAAATAATTTGATAAATTTTTTAAGGTATGGTTTGAAAGAAAAAATTATTTCCAAGGCTTTAAAGTTGAAAACTATTAAAGTTCAGGATTTTTCATTTGAGATTAGGTCGGACCTGTCTGAGATCACCATCAACAAACTATTGGAGCTAGGGTGGTGGTTGGAGAAATTCAAAAAGTTAGGAGCGTCTGCACAACTTAAGTTTCCCGCAACCCTTCGAGTTATGTACAACAACAAAATGTACAATGTTAGAGATGGCAAGGCAGCGGATGAGCTGTTGGCAGTTATCAAATCAAGGGAAGGTACCAAAGGAAATTAAAAAGATTGAGTCCCGTCTGGGAACCTTGAGTGCTCTAAATTTGGGCTAACACCGGTCCAATATTCGTGGGGGCTTCTCCAGGGATGGGAAGGGGGCAGTGGGAAGGGGGCATAGGAGGGTTATGAGTGGGGCACTGGGTGGGTAGCATGAGGGGAAAATAAAAAAAAAGGATCCTCTTTCACTTCAACTAATTCTGCACCAAATTAGCACTGGCGGGTGATACTAGTAAATGCCAGAACCCCGGGGGCAGATCCTTTCAGATCTTCTCTTGGAATGTTAATGGCCTAAGAACGAAAGGAAGAAGAGAAAAGGTATTACAATACTTGAGAGACTCACCACCTCAAATACTAATCCTGCAGGAAACCCACTTAGCTAGAGAAGAGGGCATTGAGCTCATTAAAATGCAAAAATGGGTTCAATCTTATGCCTGTACTGATCATAATTTTAACACCAGGGGAGTGGCTATTCTAATTAAACATCAGATTAAGGCAGGAGTATTGGAGGTGAGGTCAGACTTAGTAGGTAGATGGATTATAGTTAAGGTACAGATTAATAATAGAAGGATTACACTGGTTGGGTTTTATGGCCCGAACTGCAATGACATAGGACCTCTTAAAAAGCTGTTCTCGCAGTTAACCGACTTCCCTGACCCTGTTATAATGGCAGGGGATTTTAATGTTGTTTTAGACAACAAGTTAGATAGGTCTGAGAAGTGCAGATCTGTAGGGACTCCAAAATCCCAGCGTTACTTGAGGGGTACGATGAAAGAATTGGGTTTATGTGATTTATGGCGGCAGAGAAGGGGTGCAATAAGGGATTTCTCTTTAAATAATAAAAGGTACAAGCATGCCATAGACTATTTCCTTATCGATATGAAGCTGGGTGACTTGCTAGATTATATAACCTACCTGCCAGCCCACTTATCGGATCTTGCAGCTGTAACATTACATTTGAGGCTGGCAGGGGGGATGGGCGATAGTAGATGGACATTGGACAGCATGTTATTACAAGATGGCGATGTCATTGGTCAGTTACGAATAGAGACGGAAGAATTCTTGAAGATTAACTTGGGATCGGCTCCAGTAGCAGTAGTATGGGGCACTTTAAAGCGGTTATAAGAGGTATGATCCTGAGTTTAGTTAGCTACAAAAACAAGCAGAATAGGACCGCAATCTCCTCTTTAGAACAGGAAATGTTTAAGTATAAGAATAAACTAACTCTGAATACAGAAGGGGAGGCTCTGGAGAATACGTTGAGGGGGTTTAGGCTTCAGCTTGAAGAGGTGTTACATGCTAGAGTTGTTAAAAGAGGCCAATAAGCTAGCCCATTTTGAATATGGTGAAAATGCAGGGAAGTTTCTAGCCTGGACATGTAAGCAAAACCAGGTGAGGAATCATATTAAAGAAATTGAGATAAATCAGTCAGGAGAGAGTTCATCAATGAGTAAGGCAATGGAGGGTGCTTTTCAAGAGTTTTTTTCACAACTTTATACAGAAGAGGCAGTGGTAAGGGAGGAGGACATAGGAAATTGGTTGGGTGAAGATATACTCTCCTGGATCACACAAGAGGAGCAGAACTCTTAAACAGGCCAATTTCTAAGGGGGAAATTAGGATTGCTTTGAAAGGTAGTAAGGGAGGAAGGCAGCTAGACCAGATAGTATCCTGATGAATCTTTATAAAGCATTGGGAGAGGCAATAATTCCAGCTCTGGTAGACTTATATTGCGTGATTTTTTAAAAAGGGGCTCCTACTTCATGGAACGAGGCTACGATAACGGTGATTTTGAAGCCTGGATAGAACCCGGTGAAGTGTGAATCGTATAGGCCTATCTCTTTGCTGAATTGTGATTACAAAATATTCACTAAAATACTAGCAGACAGATTAAGTAGAGTGGTGGGCCGTTTGATTCATCCGGACCAGAACGGTTTTTATTAAAGGAGGATTTCTACACAAAATGGCTACATTCTGGTAGGGGCTATAGATATGGCTACATCGTTTGAAGTGCCTCCAGCTGTAATAACTCTAGATGCAATGAAGGCCTTTGATAGAGTGAACTGGAAGTATTTACGCCAGATCTTGAACTTATATAGTTTGGGAGAAAAACTTTGTAGGGCAATATGACTGATATATAGTGCCCCAACTGCAAGAGTTTTAGTAAACAGTAAACTTACAGAGCCTTTAAAGATAACCAGAGGTACTAGGCAGGGATGCCCTATGTCTCCTTTATTATTTGATCTCTAAATAGAATTGTTGGCGAGGAAAATAAGGGAGAATTTGCTTATAGCACCTTTTGCTTGTAACGGTTGGGAGAAAAAGCTAACCTTATATGCTGATGATCTCTTAGTATATACACATGACCTATCATCAGCTCTCCCCACACTGTTGGCCCTAGCAGAGGACTTTGGTAGAGTGTACGGATATGGCGTGAAGGCTGGGAAGACAGAGATTTTGGCATGGAACCATAAGAAGGACAAGTACAAATGAAGAGAGAAATTAGATACTTAGGGATAATGTTTACACAGGAAAATGAGCATCTTGCAACAAAGAACTTAAAGTTTTTGTTAGACGAGTGCTGTAAGTTACTACAGAGATGGACATATCTTTCCCTGACAATTGTGGGTAGAGTTAATCTGGTCAATATGATGATTCTGCCTAAACTGAACTTTTTGTATACCACTCTTAATGCACAAGAATTACCTTTGGAAACTTCAGCAAGCTATAGTTTCCTTCATTTGGGCATCTAAAGGGCCTAGGATCTCTTGGAAAAAACTGAGAAGAAGGCAAGAGAAGGGGGGTTGGCACTCCCAGATTCAAAATACTATGCTTGGGCATTTCAATGTAAAACTACAAAAATGCTTTTTACAGCTCCAGACTCCTCCACAATTGGTGATATGTTCAAAGCTATGGTGGCTACGGTCAAAGAGGCTTAAAAGGGATTTCTCTAAAAATTTGGAGACCCAACATTTTTCAAAAAGGTAAAATTGAAGACTCCACTTTACCTCGCAACGAGTTGGTACCAGTTAAGTTTAGCAGCGGGAGTTAGTTACTATAGCCAAAATGCCCCCATTTGGGATTCACCAGGCACCCCTGAGTGCCTAAAGGATGTTTTAGTGTTGCCAATTAGGAAGGCTGGCATAGCGGTTTAGGGAGACCTTCTTATGGAAGGAGCCCTAATATCTCGGGAAGAGCTTGAGGATAAAATGGGAGAGGCCTTTTTCAATTTTGAAATATATTCAATTAAAAGGTTGGCTGTTGAAGGCCTGAACGACTTCTGGAACGGCAAACTTTTTTGAAGATAGTGTACTTCCTGAATCCTCCATACCAAGAAGGTTTCGATCTGCTACTGGGAAATACTATAGGGCTTGGATGGCGAATTAGCATTGGCTGGCACTCTCTGGGGAAATGATATGCTTCGAGAACAGGTGTTGATATGGTGGGAGTCATCCATGCGTACCTTGTTTAAGATAGTAAAGCCCACGTCATTAGGGAAGAACTACCTCTTCTCCATTCATAGAGCTTATATGTCACCAGAAAGAATCTCCAAAACAAGAAAAAGCGGAGTGGTAAACTGTACCAAATGCGATCTACATGGTGGTTCTGACATTCATATGTTTCTGGAATGTCCAGGGGATGTCTCCTTCTGGGAAAGAGTGTGTAGATCTCTCTCAAGTATTCTGGGACGAGAAATTAGGGCAAGTCTATCCCTGATTATATTTGGACAATTACAGTAACTAGAATTGTGGGGAAGATGTGGTGTTAAAGGCAACAGGAATCTGATTTATCTACTCTTTTCTAGTGGCCAGAAGAGAAATATGTTGAAAGTGGATGTTGAAATCCCACCCCTTGCATCTGGGCTGGCTTCACACTCTCTTTTATATGGCAAAAATTGATTTAGAGGTGGCTGACTTAAACAAGAGGAAGTAAGAAATGTGGAATCCTTTGGTAAAATGGAGAAGAGACCAAGGGAGATGGTAAAGGTCTGAGAGGGGCTTACGATCTGGTGTTCATAGTCCAATGATTATACTACCTCCCGCACTCTCCAGCTGTGTCGGTGTGGGTGTTTACTCACCGTGGGATGGCCGAGTGAGCGAAAAGGGGTCACCACGGCATGGGTCATCTCCATATTTGAGAGGGTGCAAAGTGGAACATTGGAGTTGGCTCAGGAGTCCGAGGTGTATGAAGACATTAAAAAAAAGCAGGTGTGGACTTCATGCAAAAAGAAAATAAGACAAAAAATAAGTTTGAAAATATAGAAAACATCTATCTATGGTGCTAACAAAAATAAGTGGTTGGATTTTATAAAGAGGATACTTGCAAAGAAAACACAAGTACACATTGGTCATACCTCTCCTAAATGGATCAGCAAGCAGCAGAATCTCCTCAGCAGAGCACAGGAACATCAGGTCCTCAGAGAACAGCATCAGGTCATTAAAGGGGAACTTTTAGATTCATAGGCATTGATCTGGATAGAACTGAAGTTAAATGGAATTTTAGAAAATACAGAAGTAACAAAAAGCTCAGGAAATGGGCAACTAACTTACATCACCTAAAACATTGCACATATATATATATATATATATATATATATATATATATAATGCTTAAAATGTATATAGGTTACTGCATAGTTTACATGTAAGTTATTTGAATATATACTTATGGTTCTCTGCTTTATTAATTTTATTTGAAGTGATATATGTTATTTGATTAGCTGCGTATGGGTCTGTGTTTTAATTTATCTATCACAATGTGCAAGTATAAGCATAACACTTGTAACTATAAGTGTTTCACTATTGAAATATTGGGAAACATATAAAATAAAAATAAATAAATATAAATAAATAGACAGAAAGTATGTAAACTTTACAAAAAAAACAGAGAATCAATACAAAAGCACAAATATATGTAGCTTAATGCACAACAACACTTGAAAGTCTGAGTTTCTAACTATTCATCCATACATGCACATATGGGACTTTATATAAAACAATGTTATATTGGTTTAATATTTTCTACATACAAGTATGCCTTTCGATGTAGTTATGTTTCTATATATTTATTACTTTACTCCTGTTGTAACAAAAAAGGCCTTCAAATCTTTCCAATACACTACTCTATATCTCATCATATTCCTCTTTCAATATATCCTCTACGTCCACTATGACTCATCACAAACATCATTGTACTATCATCTTCCCAATAACCCTTTGCTAAGGCTCTCAAAAGAACATTAAAATCTAATTACTAACAAGTGAGAGTGTTGTTAGGCCAAAACTGCCATTGCTTTCACCGATTAAAAAGCATGCTTTGAACTTTACATAACCCTTTGCAGGTTGAATCACAAATTCACTAGGCTGGCACATTTGTTTGTAATTACATTTTTCTTTTGTAACCCTTATAAGACTTATGATATGCTACAAACCTTGCCTTAAAACAGGGAATCAGTATTAACCATATCCTTTCCCACCTACTAAACTGCTTTGGTATGCTCTGGCTTCATCAGAAAAATAACTAATTTACTTTGCATGGACAGTTTAACATTGTGTGAATAGTGGGAACTGAGTTGGTGTTATACTTATGGATATAAAAAAGTGTTACTGCAGCTGCAAGGAAAGCATGTGAAATGAAAAATGAGTATTCAATCCCTGCTCTTCGTCAAGACACACATTGTTTAACTCTGCAACATCTCATGAAAATGTTTACAAATGATAATAATTGTAACTATTAATAATGTGTAAAAGGTGGTCTAGCAAAAGAATAGCAGAGCAGCAGATGACCAGAGAGCATTACATTTAGACAGGTTGCAGAGCACCACATAACAGCTAGGCCAGAGAGTGACTGTGTCCGTGTATTCCATTATTGACTGCCACCTCTTCCATGAGAGCTGCCTGTCTTCTGGTTTACTTAGGTATAAAATAGTTATTCATTCTGCTGCAGAATAGATTCAGGCACTGTATTGAGACTGAGAGGGTTTGACAAACTGTTGCAGAGTAGAACGATAGCTGTAAGCACATTGAACTGGTAGACGTGGGCAACTGTGTTAGTGTATGAGAGTGAATACTTTTTAACCTTTTGTGACATATTCTCAGACTACGAGACTGAACTATTACAAGTATTCTCACATTCTGTAAGCCAGAGACGAACAGAGTAGGGAAACACTGCATGCAGGTTTCTGTAAAACTTTCTGGTTATTAAAAAACTTTGCCAAACAATTCTCTTAAATATTTTAAACTTACTATAATCCTCTTTACTGACTCTAGAAATCAGAATTTGACAGGAAAATTGTATCTTAAAAGTATTTGTTTGCAGCTTATTAAATACCCAACAGTCACTTTAAAGAAAGGTCCAAACCGAGGGTCCAGAAGAAAGATTAAGTGGTAGCGGGGGAAATAATGATTATTCATTCAAACTGTGATGTTGCTTTTGTAATGTGCGTGCATTCATCTGTTTATATGGTGACAGAGGAATGGTTTAGTGTTAGGGACTTATAAACTGCAACAATTAACAATGTTAGAAATTAAGAAGAAATAAAATAGAGTACCCAATGCCAGGAGCCAGATTTCAGTAAACTGACAAGGTGCGGTTGATGAGTTGGCCACAGTCACAGTTGGTAGTTGCAGAACCAGCAAAGAAATTAGGCTAGTGTGAGTATCAATAGGGTTAAGGCATTGATATATGTGGAAATTGAGATGGTTTTCTTTCTCTCTGAATCTATAAGTTGTTTTGAAGAAGTACAGAGATTATGGTACTAAGAAGTAGTCCAGGATCCTGGGATGGATAAAATAAGATTAATAAAGAATTGTCTGCTAAGATGAAGTGTAAATCATGAAATGTCATCGATTACACAAGTAAAGTGAAATGATAAATTCTGTGTGTGGCTGTACTAATGGAAATTGGTAACTGGGGAACCTGATGCCAAAACTGCCTTGTGGCTAACTGGGTGATTTTTCACCAGTCCAGAACTCACTTGAATGAATAGAGGGTTCATAAATCAGAAGATTCTTAAAAAGCCTTATCCCAGTACATCCAGAGACTATCTTATGATTTTGTTAGAAAAAGCAGATAAGATTTAATAAACTATTGCATTTTAGCTTTTTTCTCTTGCTTGGGACAGAGAAAATTGGAAAGGAGGGGGAGCTCTTGCAAAGAGTAAGTTCGGACATAACAGAGTGCTGCGCTGTTATTGGTCGGTTGCTGTAAAGATTGCACTGTGATTAATTGAAGTTCAGCAAAGAGAGGCTTTGTTCCTGACCATTGTGTTTGACTACATTCTTGATATAATGAAGATTTTAAAGGCCATTAGAAGGTTGATGAGAGAGGATGTTGTGATTCCAATTAAAGAAGGTGAGGAGGCTTCCCTCAAGAGTACATCAGCTTACCAAATGATGATTGAACAAGGATTACATATATGTATTTGTGTAGAGAATGTAACAGAATTAATGAGACCACAGTGACACGGACGTCTGGATTAGTTACACAACAGACAGGGCCTACACAGGTTGCATCTGATACAGAGTATTAGCAAACTTCTGGGGAAACTCCAGTAACTAGGTTTGTCCCGACTCCACAAAACTAACAAATTTTTGTTTGGATACCATTGCAAAATGTTATGGCCTTGAGAGGATGAGCTCAGTTTGTCTTTGCGACACAGCCTAAACAAATGGAAGGAGCAGCAAGGGAAGGATGGTTCGCAGTATGGATACAAGTGGTTATTAGAAACTGTAGGAATGTTCAAGAAGTAGAAAAACAGAGTACCCGCACGAGTGCAGCCAGTGGAGGAACTCACCCAAAAAAAACAAAGGGAAAGACCAATAAACATACCACAACTAAAAGTAGAATTAGAGAAAATCCTAAGGGGTTGTTTGAATCTTGAGCACATTGAACAATATTAGGAAAAATAATTGGTCTATTACCAGGAAAGCAGCAATGGTACATGACCAGTTAACTGAACTGACAAATAAATAAGATGTAGATATTTCAAAAAGCGTACCCCTGCAGAGTACAGTTAGATGATAACGCATTTGAAAACATGCACTCTCCAGGTCTGCAAATGCATCTTACTGAATTTGTGAAATGTGTATAAATTAGTGAAATGTGTATGCAAACGGAGCAAGATAGAAAAATGATAAATTAAATAGGCACAAAAGCAAGACAAGAAAAGGAAACTAGCTGAATAAGCTTAGGAGAAAAAGAAAAGAGCAATCAGAAAAGGAAGAGAAACACTGAGCAGAACATATATTAATGTACCATGGAGCAGAGGAGATATTTTATCTTTCACCAACAGTTTCCCTAAATTAAGAGACAGTCCAATGCAATGGTATACCCAGCTCTAGAAATTTATGAAGGTGTCAAAAGTATTACAGGTTGATTTAGATACCTTCGTTGATATTGTGATTTGTGGGCCAAATGTAAAGCAGCACTTCATTGGCCAACCTTAGAGCCCCAAAGGGAAGCCGTTACTTATGCACCATCCCCTATGGTAATGACTAAAATATAATGAAGTAAATGCATTTCTGTTGAGAACAATTTCCTCTAAAGACTTGAACTATTTGAAATTAAACAGAATGCAGAAAGAAGATATGGAGACAGTACATGAGTTTTACGATTTATTGATGAAGGCTTTTTCAGCAGCATACAGGGCAGACACACTTAGATATAGGGGACATGGTTTACAACTTTTGTGCTTGGATTGAGACCTGAGATTTGTCAGCACAAACAACAGAATGTGATTTGTTGGCAAAGGGTCTGACTTAAATCTTGGAGGTCACACTGCCAAGCTGCGCTGGTGGCAGAACCGAGAAGACTGTCAAGTCGATGGTGTTCTGCCCACCGTTTTACATATTACAGCTCTGCAAGTGGTGGACTTGTGGCAGTTTTCTGATGGAGGGAGGGACTCATGGGACCCACTGGACAGAAGACAATAGCATTGGCTGTGGAATAGAGGTAAGTGGCACACATGCACTAACCACAACAACCAACACAATTATATACTCATCCACACAAACACATTCACACAAAAGCATAACTACAAACATCACGAAAATGACAACCACATAACACCACTCACCTAGATGTTACATACAGCAACACAACACACAACACAACATACACGACAACGTCACAGCCATATGAAGTTTGCATACTTATTGACAGAACCACAGCACCCACTCAGGCTCCCTTCCCCTCAACCAGCCAATCACATTGTATACACACATATACATACGGATTCACACACACAACTCACAGTACAACATGACAAGTACAGGTCCTCTGGCAAGGTGTACACATG
Organism: Pleurodeles waltl; assembly: GCF_031143425.1. NCBI lineage: Eukaryota > Metazoa > Chordata > Amphibia > Caudata > Salamandridae > Pleurodeles > Pleurodeles waltl. The sequence continues at coordinate 644,457,904 of NC_090438.1, forward strand.
GACAGGCGTGAATGTACCATCATTGTGGTGCCAGTATTCATTTGACAATGAATACTGGCATCATAATGACTCTTATGTATGTGTGCGATATGTATTGTGTACCAGTGTGTCCCCATCTGACTTACTGGTGTCACTTACATTTGCATGTCACAGCAAATAAAAAAAAAATACTGTGACAGGTATATATCTGCAGTTGCCCCGACCTTCTGCGGTGTGCCCACCCAACATAACCTGCCAATGCAGCATCCCTACCTTCAAGTCCGGCAACAAGGGGTCGTGTTTTCTCTGTGGGTTGATAGCAGTAGTGATGGCAGGTGTTGTCCAGTTGTGTCCAGTCGAATATAGGGTGGAATGGGGAAAGAAAGGGAGTTTTCACCCCTTTCCTCCCCATTTTGCCCAACTCAGAAGCAGAGGTCGGACCACCACTTTTTTCTTGGTGGTAAGGCACATCCAAATTTGCATGGTGAGAAGGAAGGCTGGGGTCCTGCCGGCATCCCCTATTCCCTTTCCTGCTATCAATGTGGGCAGTATTGCTTGGTAGAGATGGGGTTTAGAATGCAGGCTTTGGTCTATAGGACCGCCAACATCAAACTATGGTGGGCAGACCGTCACAGCAGCGGGCAGGTATCCAGTGGAAAAGTTGACAGTGCAACTGTTATTACCAACATCTAATTCAGACCCAAAGTCTTTAGATGAGATTCTGAAATATGCTCAATATTGTAGCAATGAGCAGGAAATGAAACAGCAGAAAATTAAGGAAAAAATAATGTTAGCCCAGATCAAGTTTGCACAATAGGGTTTTCAAATTTCTTCGGGTGCCGAGAATGCAATAGCCATTCAGGGTATGAGAGGAGTGATGTTGACTGGAATGCAGGCAGGAGAGCATGCTACCAGGAAGAGGGTTCCTATTGATTCAAGTACAGGTATTGATGTTGCAAGGTTGAAGAAAACAACTGCTTGCTACATGTGCATAAAGGCAGGAATTTGGAAGGGGGAATGTAGATTTATTCCAGATAAGAATCTAAATAATCAGATAGGGATATGAACCAAGTTCAAATGTGAAATGTACCAGTGAGACAAACGTAAGCCCCTATACAAACCCAGAATCACATTTTGCGTATGCACAAGCCCATGTGATTCAGACCCTGGTGAATGGAGCCCAGTTAAATCAAAATCAGCTGCCTAGGATGACTCAAAATGTGGTGCAAAATCCTGAATTGTTACAACAGTTCACAATGTTTGATGAAAGTGAGACTTTGAATTTTGATATGTCACAATGCTGGCACCCAAGACTGCAAGACATGCTTGGTGCAATCTTAGCGGTGGACCAGAGTAGACAATATCTAGATAGAAATCTGAGTGGCCTCTAAGTTGTGGTTAGGAGGTTCCCGTTCAACTGTGAGAACAGCGGAAGTGCCAAACTTACCCCTCTCGTGAACAATAATACAAATAGTGGATGTCACAAACAAGTTAGTTATCAATCTACTTTCAGAAGAAGTTCCTGTAAAAATAGGATCATTCGGAGATAAGCAGTAGTTTATTGTCTATGATTCAAATCCTGTTAACCTGATCGGAAAAGATTTACTGTGCAAGTTAAATTGCACTATCAGTTGTACTCTGGATGGAATGGAATTTCAAATACTTGATGATGAGAATGTAGGATTCAGACCTTGCTGTGGTGGTCTCATCGCACGGGACTGGACATTATGAGTTGTGGGGTTTGGCTGAAGCCAAACTGCCACAACATCATCTGGCCTGGCGGCGAGCTCCTCCAGCCCGGCAGCAGGCCTCTGCCTGCCAGCCGGAATACTAGGCTGCAGACCTGCAGGCTTTCTGTGGCAGTCACCCCGCCAAGAAAACAGTGGGGGTAATGCACCCAGCAACAGGAAACCCCATTCCTGTTGCGTTACACGCACCCCCACACATCCACACACATGCAGACACCCCCACACAAGTCCATACACTTACAAATACCCTCCACCCGTCCACACATTTCCAAACACCCCCAACCGTACACATCCATTCTAACACCCTCACCCACTCTCACACTGACATACACACACTCTCACTCACACATACACCACCTCCGCAAACATTCACACCCCCTCCGCAATCATCCACACCTCCACCCCCTCTGAATATGCTTACATTCACATATACATCCCTCCACATACGAATATATTCACATACAGACCTCTCTGCAAATGCATACATTCACATACACACCCCTCCACATACACATACATTCACATACACACCCTTCCGCATATGCATACATTCACATACATACCCCTCTGCATACGCATACATTCACACCCCCACTCACTCACAAATTTACACACATGCACCCCCACTCGCATGTATTTCAATACACATACTGACGCACTTGCACCACGACACCCCCTTTCCCTCTGCATACATGCAGACACACACCCCCAACCACACGCATACATCCAGACACCACCACTCACTTGCTCACAAGCATGCACTCATATGCCCCCATTCTCACACAAATACGCAAACACCACACGTGCACCCAACACTACCCCGCCCTCTTTTGGACAATCAGCTTACCTTTTCCGGTGAGCTGGTCGTCGGGGAGGGGATGGGTCCTAATGGTCTTGCACCGCCAGCACCACCACACCAGCAAGGCTCTGCTAAACTGGAGTATGCTGCCATACTATCTCAGAGATTATCTCTTCAAAGAGATAGTATGGCAGCATACTCGCAGCACATGGAGATTTACTTCCCTCAGGGAGTGTCGATACTAAGTGACTTTAGACTTTTGAACAGTTGAAGGACTCAGAATATGAAGGGATTGGACACCTATACTCTAGTGGGTTTTCATGGATTACCAGCCCTGATGAAGTTGGTGGGATATTTCCCAGGACGAAACACATGTTGGCTGATCTGAGGCTGATTTGAAACCAATTAAAACCGGCTGAACTGCACTGCAGGACTGGAGTTTCAATTTGTGAAAGGCCAACTTGAATCAAGCCAATTGAAGTTCGGATTTTGAATCATCTGAAGAATGAACATTACTTTATATATGGACTAGCCACAATATGAGTGAATAATGTCTTGGAATTGCTTATAGGCGTGTGCCTTAAATGGGGATTTCTTGTTTATGACAGTCTTTGATTGTTCAAATGTGGGGTTGCAGGTGTGTTTGTCCCCCTTTTAAGTGCTCTGCCTTTTGATGATTAGGATCAAGAGTGACTTCAAGGATTGGGTATTTGTGAGCACCAATTCCCCTAAAAAAACACCGCCCTTGCATCTTTGCATGTTTTTGATAGCAAGGTAGCTGTCTTTCCATGGCAGACAGGGCTTAGTTGTTCCCAATGGGTGTGTAGCTGGCAGTGTTTGGCTCCTACCTTCTGTTGTACTTAAACATTGGGAATGCCAGTGTTGTCCATGCTGCCCATTCTCAGTCTCAGTGTGTGACAGTGATGTGCATGCCATCTGTGATGTTGGTGCTGTGATTGACCCTGTGCTCCCTTTCTTTCTCCCCCCTCTCATTTTGTCATCCTGTCCATGTGTGCATTAGCATCATCTGGCAAAGGAGCAGGAGCACTGATGAGTGAGGGAGCTGCAGCCCACGGGACCCAGGAGGCAGAACCCACCGACCCTGAGGGGACCAGTGGGACAGAGGGTGAGGGGAGCACCATGGCGGGGACAGAAGCTGATTCCATTGATTCTGATTTCTCCTCCGATGGGAGCTCCCTGGTGGTGGCAGATCCCTCTGGGACCACCCCAGCTACAGGTTCTACCGCAACCCCCGTACCAACACTGCCCTCCCAGTAGCCCTCCACTGAGTTGCCCGTGCCCGCTCACCCAGGAGGGTGGGCATGTCCTTCAACCCAGGCACCTCAGGTCCTGCCCCAGTCAGCCCTGCTGCCCTCTGTGTGGAGGCTATTGACCTCCTGAGATCCATCTCTTTTGGGCAGTTAGCCATAGTGAATGCTATCCAGGGGCTTGCATCCCAGATGTAACAATGCAATGTCTTCCTGGAGGGCATTCACAGTGGCTTGGCGGCCCTACAGAGATTGCTTAAGACTGGCCTCTTCACTGATGGCAGCCAGTGTCCCTGTTTCCTCCATCCCCACTACAACTACCACTTCCCAGTCTCCATCTCCTCATCCCAAACCCATCCCATGGACACATTCAGACAAGCATGCACACGAAACATCACACAAGACTTGCACATACAAACACAGGCAGCACACTTCAGACCACAAGCACTCACACAGCCAACAGACAGATGCACACACAACATCATCCATCTCCTCCACTGTCTCCCCCACTTCATCCTCCCTCACAGTCACATCCGTACTAACACCTGCATGACCCTGAACCTGCCACCTACACAGCCTTGCACCACAGTCACCACAACAGCAGACCAGCAGACATGCATCCCACACACCACATGTACAGACACCACCACAACATCCATCCACATGTCCTGTTTGCCCTTCCCCACCCTGTCTGCCCCTTACAAAGACACACAAATGCTTGCACTCAGACCCCCAACAGCCATCCACCTCACACACGCACACTGTCCATGCACCTGCACCCAAGTCCAGCACACCTCCTCCTCCTGTAACCACTCCCTCTACCTCAACTCCTATCCCTCCTCCCACATCCCACCTCATTGGCCCTAAGAAACTTTTTCTTTCCCGCCTTGACCTCTTCCCTCCCCTGCCCCCGTACTGCCCATAAAAGGAAGGTCCCACCCCCGGCCCAGTACCTCAAGCATTCAGTCTGACAATGTACCACCCCCAAAGTCTCAAGCTGCCACTAAGGGGCACATGAGTGCAATGCTGGCCCCCCATCCCAAGGACACTCCTCTGCCCCCAAAACCTAGGGCCAAGAAGAGCCGTCCCAAGACCAAGGCCAAGGAGGCTACTACAAAAACAAAGCCCAAGGAGGCCCCTACAAAATCAAAGCGCAAGGAGGCCCCTACAAAATCTAAGCCCAAGGAGGCCCCTACAAAAACAAAGCCCAAGGAGGCCCCTACAAAAACAAAGCCCAAGGAAGCCCCTACAGAACCAGTGGCCAAGAAACACCCTCTAGAACCAGTGAGAAAGGAGCCCCCTCCATAACCAGAGGGCAGGGCACCCTCCAGAACCAGTCGCCAAGGACCCCCCTCCAGAACCAGTGGCCAAGGCTCCTCTTCCATCACCAGAGGTCAAGGAGCCCCTCCATCACCAGAGGTCAAGGAGCCCCCTCCATAACCAGTCGGCAAGGAGCCCCATCAGTATCCAGTGGGCAAAGAGAACCCTCCAGAACCAGGGGGCAAGGGTCCCCTTCAGAACCAGTGGGCAAGGGCCCCCTCCAAAACCGGTGGGCAAGAAGCCCTCTCAGTATCCAGTGGACAAGGATCCCCCTCCAGAATCAGTGGGCAAGGGCCCCCTCCATCACCAAAGGGCAGTGATCCCCCTCCAGAACCAGTGGCCTAGAGCCCCTCTCCAGAACCAGTTACCAAGGACCCCCCATCACCAGAGGGCAAGGAGCCCCAACGGTAACAAGTGGGCAAAGAGTCCCCTTCAGAACCAGTGGGCAAGGAGCACCCTCAGTATCCAGTGGGCAAGGAGCCCCCTCCAGAACCAGTAGGCAAGGGTCCCCTCCAGAACCAGTGGGCAAGGGTCCCCTCCAGAACCAGTGGGCAAGAAGCTCCCTCAGTATCCAGTGGGCAGGGACACCCCTCCAGAACCAGTTGTCAAGGGCCCCCTCCATCACCAGAGGACAGGGGTCCCCACTCCAGAACCAATGGCCAAGTAGCCTCCTCCAGAACCAGTTACCAAGAATCCCCCCTTCCTCACCAGAGGGCAAGGAACCCCCACAGTAACCAGTGGGCAATGAGTCCCCTCCAGAACCAGTGGACAAGCGTCCCCTCCAGAACCAACGGGCAAGGAGCCCTCTCAGTATCCAGTGGGCAAGGAGCAGCCTCCAGAACCAGTGGGCAAGGAGCCCTCTCAGTATTTAGTGGGCAAGGAGCCCCCTCCAGAACCAGGGGGCAAGGGTCCCCTCTCAGTATCCAGTGGGCAAGGAACACCCTCCAGGACCCGTGGGCAAGGAGCCCTCTCAGTATTTAGTGGGCAAGGAGCCCTCTCCAGAATCAGTGGGCAAGAAGCCCCCTCAGTATCCAGTGGGCAAGGAACACCCTCCAGAACCAGTGGGCAAGGGTCCCCTCCAGAACCAGTGGGCAAGGGCCCCCTCCAGAACCAGTGGGCAAGAAGCCCTCTCAGTATCCAGTGGGCAAGGAGCACCCTCCAGAACCAGTGGGCAAGGGTCCCCTTCAGAACCAGTGGGCAAGGGCCCCCTCCAGAACCGGTGGGCAAGAAGCCCTCTCAGTATCCAGTGGGCAAGGATCCCCCTCCAGAACCAGTGGGAAGGGCCCCCTCCATCATCAGAGGGCAGTGATCCCCTTCCAGAACCAGTGGCCAAGGACCCCCCTCCAGAACCAGTTGCCAAGGACCCCCATCACCAGAGGGCAAGGAGCCCCAACAGTAACAAGTGGGCAAGGAGCCCCCTCCAGAACCAGTGGGCAAGGAGCCCCCTCAGTGTCCAGTGGGCAAGGAGCCCCCTCCAGAACCAGTGGGCAAGGGTCCCCTCCAGAACCAGTGGGCAAGGGTCTGCTCCAGAACCAGTGGGCAAGAAGCCCCCTCAGTATCCATTGGGCAAGGAATCCCCTCCAGAACCAGTGGTCAAGGGCCCCCTCCATCACCAGAGGGCAGGGATCCCCCTCCAGAACCAGTGGCCAAGGACCCTCCTCCAGAACCAGTTGCCAAGAATCCCCCTTCCTCACCAGAGGGCAAGGAGCCCCCACAGTAACCAGTGGGCAATGAGCCCCCTCCAGAACCAGTAGACAAGGGTCCCCTCCAGAACCAGAGTGCAAGGAGCCCTCTCAGTATCCAGTGGGCAAGGGGCACCCTCCAGAACCAGTGGGCAAGGAGCCCTCTCAGTATTTAGTGGGTAAGGAGCCCCCTCCAGAACCAGTGGGCAAGGGTCCCCTCTCAGTATCCAGTGGGCAAGAAGCACCCTCTAGAACCAGTGGGCAAGGGTCCCCTATAGAACCAGTAGGCAAGGAGCCCCCTAAGTTTCCTGTGGGCAAGGAGCCCCCTTCAGAACCAGTGGGCAAGGGTCCACTCCAGAACCAGTGGGCAAGGGTCCCCTCCAGAATCGGTGATCAAGAAGCCCCCTCAGTATCCTGTGGGTAAGGAGCCCCCTCCAGAACCAGTGGGCAACGAGCCCTCTCAGTATCCAGTGGGCAAGGGTCCCCTCCAGAACCCTGCCCCCCTGAGGTTTCTTGCCCATTTCCAACATGATGCCCCTGAACAGTGAAGTCCCGATGTTGTCAGGAGTCACGTTGTGGCTTGCACTTTGCCCTGTGGGCATTATTGACTTTGAACTGGCCTTTAGACCTGCATGTACATATACAGTTGTGTATGTTATTTGATTTAGAATTTTCATTCAACATGATTACAGTGGTTGAAACAGAGGTATGTGTCCTGGCATTCTTTAATCCTGGGTCCTGATACAGTCGATTTATTCTGCAGCTGGTTCTGGATGTGTGGCTTGTATGTATGGTGTGTGTTGTGCATGTGTGTATGTGTGTGACACTAACCCCTCCCTCTCTCCCTCCTTTGTGTTCTAGGCGGCTGTACTCACCATTGTCGTCTTTGTCAGTGCTCATGCTCTTGGACAGCCATGGTATGGTAAAGCATCGGGAAGACTTGCAGTTCTGGTTCCATGGCGGACACAGACTCCTCTGTGTCCCTGGAGGTGAGTGTCTCCTTTTAAATGATGCATTTCTGCCAGGCTTTTGGTGTCGTTGCTACCGCCCCTAAATCCTGTGGTGTACTATGTCATACTAGCGTGGGTGGGTCAATGTCTTCCGCCTGCCTGTAGGTGTCTACCACCATGGTCAGTAGTCACACCGGTCATTATTTTGCGGTACTACTGCCATCAGCGGTGTGGCAGGAATCTGACCGCCAAGGTCATAATGACCACCACAGTGTTTAACAACTCAGCATCTCAAAAAAATGTTTACAAATGATAATAATAATTGTAACAGTTAATAATGTATGAGGTCACCTAGGGAAAGAATAGCAGAACAGCAGATGACCAGAGAGCATCACATTGAGATTTTTTGCAGTGCTCAGCATCACAGCTTGGCCAAAAAGTGACTGTATCCGTGTAGTCTATTATTGACTGCCACCTCTTCCGTGAGAGCTGCCTGTCTTCTGGGCTATTTAAGTATGAGATAATTATTCTATCTGCTAGAGAATAGATTTAAGCATTGAACTGAGACTGAGAGGGTTTGATAAACTGCTGCAGAGAAGAACAGAAGCTGTAAGCACATTGAACAGATAGACATGGGAAACCTTGCTAGTGTATGAGAGGGAATGATTTTTTACATTTTTGTGAAATATTCTCAGACTATGAGACTGAACCATTACAAGTATTCTCATACTCAGGAAGCCAGAAATAAACAGAGTAGGGAGAGATTCAGGACACAGTCCGTGTCTTTCTGTAGAACTTTCTGATTATTAAAGAACTTTGCTAATTAATTATGGTGAATAAATCATTTAAACTGACTAAAACGTTCTTTATTGGCTCTAGAAATCAGACTTTGTTAAGAAAATTATATATTAAGAGTATTTATTTGCAATGTATTAAATACCGAATAGCCACTTTAAAGAAATACCCATACCAAGGGTCCAGAAATAAGCGTAAATGGTAGCGGAGAAAAAAGTAATTGTTCATTCCAACTGTGATGCTGCTTTTGTAGTGTGCACACCCAGCACCTTCCTTATCCCATTAAATCCAACTAACAGACTCACATGTCCACCACTCAAATTAACAATGTATATTTCCTCATACTAATCCACGCTTGGGTTTCGAAGTAGCGTGCTACTCACCAAAAAGTGGTTCAACATCTTGTCAAGGGTAATAAGTGCTATATAAATACAATTACAATTACTAGGTTCTAGTAGATCTCAATAGTTGAAACCTGAGTTCAACCCTTGCTTAGCTGTAGCACGGATCAGGCAGACTTACCTTAGGAGAAATGTGTGAAACATGAATCATTACCAAAAAAGTTAAAAGTCGAAAACATAGCACAATGAAAATCCCACTCCAATTTATAAAAATTTTGTAAAACATAATGAACAAATAGACACCAAAAAGACAAAAGTCAGCTATAGGAAACCAGAGATATGGTTTTTAGAAATATTAACTCATACTTGTACCTAGAAAGCAAATTGGCGGGGGAAAGTTAATTGAAGGCAACATGAACAATGACAGTATTGTCACAAATATTAATCTACTTGACTTTGTGCTACAAAAATGACATGCAGTGAGTTGTGCATGGGAAGACTTTAGTAACAAGGGTGACTTCTATCTTGAACAAGATGGTGTTTTAGTCTAAATTGAGACCTAGTGAACAAGGATCAAGAAAGCACAATTCTACACATCCTAGAGGACTTGTTTCAAATACAAGAGTAAACTATCAAAGTGTACATATGTACAGCGTGAAAATACACGGTGCATATTGCTACACAAAAACAGTTTTTAGAGTCTGCCAAGGGTCCTTTACATAGTAGGCACCACTTGGGTATTTAGAGCTGACCCTCTCAAAAACCACCAGCAGGGTCCATAGTAAATCCAATTAAAACTGGTCAGAACTCGTCAGCTGGGCTACTAAATAAACTAGGATTGCTGAATCTTTTTCAGCCCTATATTTTTACAGGAGGTCAGTCAACTGACTGTGGAGTCTGCTTCCGTGCCCTAGGTACAAGTTGGAGCAGAAACATTAATTGAGGTTTCTCTCCACAGATGATTCAATAGCAGCTGCAGTCCTTTGTCTCCCTTCCACAGACCAGTCGACTGAAGATGTTTTGAAGAAGGTATCCAGTGATGCCACATATAGACCTAGCACCAGCTTGAGGATGTGGGAAACTCCCTGACCAATTGGGAAAATGTTTCCAGGGCAACCCTACTCAATTTGACATCACCTCCTGGGGGTTTGGCCCTAAAGAATCCCCCATTACACTGTTCTGCCAAAATACAATGTGATAGAAACTTTCTTCTCCTGGGTAAAACTCTGGGAACACCCATGAGGTGTGTCTATGTATATGTTAAACTCCCCCATCAAACTCATTCTGAAACAGGCTTTCCTATCCACAGGGATTCGTCACCAGCCTTACTAATTGACAGGATGGCCTAGGAGAATGTGCCCACCAACTGCATAATCTTCAAAGGGGCTCGTCCTGTCAGAGGCAGATGTAACTCACACCTATGGCTGCTGTTTTGATAGTTTAGGTAGTCATTCTGGCACCAATCCTGGTGGATGGAAAACTTGTTTCAGAATTGGTTTGAACTCACCACGGAGTTGTCATTATTTGGTGACGGTGGTTCAACATTACTTGAATTAGGTAGTAATCACCTAAAAACAGTTTGAAAAACAACTTATAACCTCTTTCAGCAGGGCCTGACAAGAATCATTTACAGTCAGCTCAACCTGGTTTGACAGAGTGGTAGCCAACGTCAAAACCCTTGCCTTCTACTGTAATCTGTGAGATTCCAAGCAACAAAATACCTATCTGTAGGCTTTAATATGGAGTAATAACCGTTCACACCTAACTACCTATCAGTTTTAACACATGCTTTTCACCAAGATATGTTAGGTTTAGTGCCTTTATCATAACATTTCACATAGAACAGATCAGGCCTAAGCCATGTTCATTGACTTGTCATCATAACCAACTGAGTCCCGCTGCATCGAGTATAAACTTTGCCACAAATCAAAAAGTGCCAAAAACACACCATTTTCAGTTGAAGCACAAATCCGGTCCAATCAAATCCTATATTCAGATGAACCAACTAAGAAGTTGAGCCTAATCTCTCTCTTAGTAGGACTCTGAGAGATTGTTTTTTGTTGACCACATATGTTCAGGTGACAGTTTCACTGCCAAGTCAGACCTAAAAATCCATGTAGGTTAACGTCTGCCCTCGACCCATGTGTGGTGCTGCCAGAAAAATACACTGCTAATTATTTTGTTATCTAAGACATCTTAATAGCATTACAATGTTACAGGTATGTACCCGAAAATTCAAAACCAGGCAGCTGGATAAATAAAATGATCACAGCTGCTTGGAGAGCAAACACTTTTTTGTGGAAACCCAGAACGTCTACCAAATTTAACATGTGGCCAGAGCCAAAGGCCAGCTCCTAGTGATTCCCACATAACGGACTGGCAACAGCTGTGCTGCCAAGACCATAAAAAGGATATATTTAAGCAGTGAGAGACATTACACCAGTTGGAGACATTATATCATATGGCTCAGGATCAAGCGTGAAATTGGTAGCAAATCTATTTGGGACCCTAGGGGTGGCGTTTCGGTATGTACGAATGCCATCGGTAGCCACAAATAGCAATACAACCAATTTGTGATTCAGAACAAGTAGTGACCAGTGGCAACCTTATGTTAGAAGCTGTTGCAAATTGTGATTAGGCACAAGAATGCCTGTTTGCATATGCAATGTTACACTCATTCAAATCAAGTGGTAACTATGTGCATAGTGTAAAAGGTGGCCCAGAATTCATATGGGGTTTCCATAACGGCTGTCTTTTATGTGATTGCTATTAGGAGGTGATTCCTGGCTGCCCAGCAGATGAGGAGGAGAGAGGAGCAGATTTTCAGAGTCAGGCTCTCCATATTCTAGCACATGCAGTAGGAAATCAGGCTGAGTAGTGCTGTGATCCTAGATTTGAGAGCTATGCTAAAGCTCCATATGGAAAGCTGTACCGTGGTCAGCAACTCCATCCTCACATATGTGCAGATGTTCACTCACTGCACCTTTTAGCTTCGGGAAGCTACCCGGTGGTGATTTCTTTAACCGGTTCCTAGATGCCATGCTCATCTACATGAACAATTATATATACCTCCCCAGGAGTGCAGCTTCCCCCATGTATTAGCGTGTGTAGATGAGACACATGTACCTATTTGTCCACCATCACATATTGAGTACCTATTCTGAAAATGGAAAAATATACATTCCTCAACATCCAGGTGGTATGTGATGCCCATAATATCATCATCGATATAGTGGCACAGTGGAGTACATCAATGCCCGGAATGTAGGGAGTTTAAGATGGCTATTTACTAGGTGATGTAATGCCTTAACACAAATCACATGTATGTGTCTGTCTACAGCTGTTACTAACATGCTGACACTTATCTTTGTTTTCCCAGAAGACTGCGCTTATCCGTTATGAGCTAGGATGTTGAATACAACATTGCCCATCGCTGCAGCAGAGCTGTAATAGAACGTACCTTTTGGCATGCACAAATCAATATTCTGGTGCCTTCACAAAAGTGGAGGTGCACTGTATTATGCCCTAGATGTTTCCTGCAAAATTGCTGCAACCTATGCCATCCTACACAACATTGTGACCAGGCATGGGCTACACCTCAATTTGAACAGCACAGATTCTGATCATGACAAGCCAGAAGCACCACTACTACAGCCTGGGGACCGGACCATAGAAGTGGAGGGGGGATGCCAACTGGATCACAGGGCAACACATTACTTTGCAAGGTAGGTTTTGAGTAACACATCACAGAAATGATGCAAACAGACACGATTTTTGTAACTATAGCAAGCTTTAGTGTCAGGCTACTCCTTTTGCCTTGTCATTCTGAATGATATGAAATCCAAAATAGTGTTAGTTACATCACCAAACAAATAATAGCCATGTGTAACTGCAAAGCTACAGATAAGTGTGCATTACTGCTTTGTGACTACGTCCAACATGCCCTGTCTCTGCTTGGTATCCTACAGGGGTACGGCTGCTACAGTGATGCAAGGCACAGGCATCAATGGCTGATATGCTGCTTACACTAGAAGTCTCCTCACTACTCTGAGGGGCATTTTCTGTGCCTCTTGCAATCTGTGCTATATGTAGTAGTTTAACAGCAGAAGTGATCTGTCCGAGTTCCCTGGAAATGTCACAGCTGAAGTGTCCCACTTTAACTTTAAATATGACAGTTGTCTAGGAGAAGTTGGTAGTAGTAGTGGCCAATCTACCAATGGAATTACTTAGCTGGCCCATTCTAGCTGTAGCACTGTGATCCTGATGCCTCTGCTAGGCACAGTCGGCCCTCATTTGCTGGCACAATTCCTGAGTGAAAGTGGTCAGGCACACTACATTGGTGATCCCAATTGTGTCCCGATGTTGTTAAGGCCAACAGACATGTTCTGCTGCATGCTCTGCATATTCCTGTTGAATACATTTAAATGCCTGTTTTGCAGGTGTTGACTTTGGAGCAGGGATGCCTCTAATAAACCCAGCCCCCTGATATACCGCTGTAAAAAAATGTTGTCCAAGGATTTACATTTTTATAGAGAAGTAATTTAGCTTGGGTGGACATTGTTGATCTGGGACAAATTTTTCTGGATGACATTGGAGGATGTGTTGCAGTGATAATATCATATTTCAGGAACTATGAGATGGATATACTTAATTTTGGTGTCAAAACATAGGTTTTGGGGGTCAAGTAGTCTTATAGACACAGCAATTAGGTCCTCAGAGCAAGCCTTTGACCATTTTTCAATATGGCAGCTATAACAAAGGAAGAAGAGACATATATAGGAATGAAACAAATAATAATATTTTTAAATCATATTATGTATACACCCAATAATGTTTATGAATTGAATATGAAAACATGATGTTTCTCACTTCTGTTTTAGACAAATTTTCTTAGTTCACGTAATTTATTTGTTTCGGTAATTACTCGTGGTACATTTGCAGAATGTTGGACATTTGAGAAGAGCATTTCGTCAGGGACATCTCTTTGTAGCACATGTAGAGGTAAGTTCTGTGGGGAGGCTTTAGAAATGCTGTAGGTTTTAGCACCCCAGCAATATCATCCCAACAAATTCACATGGATCTTTCTCTATATATGCATGATCCAAATATGTATACATATTCTGATCAAGTAGAACACTCTTTTATATTGTCCACGCATAGAATAAGACAAAGGTGAAAGGTCACATAGCATGACTGATGTATTGAACTCACTGTAATGAAGATCATCAAATGTGTGACAGTCGGAACTAGTTTTCCATACACACATACATGTTATTTTTCTGTCTTTAAAGTCACACTCTTCTTCTCTCTCAGCAAATCCCTTCAGAAACTTCACAGGTTCAGCAGTTGAAGCTCCAAGCTTTGTTCCAGTTTTGCTCACAGCGTCAACCCTCATAAGAATATGCGCCTTGATCAGAATACTGGGCATCGCTGTTTCTTGTACAGAACATAAAAAGGGATAAAGAGGGTCATTATGACCTTGGTGGTCACCAGACCGCCAGGACCATGGTGGATGTTGGACTGCCATGGAAAGGCTGGCGGAATGGAGGACTTGGTGGGCCCTTGGGGCCCCTACACTGCCCATGCACTTGGCATGGGTAGTGCAGGAGCCCCCATGCACAGCCCCATCATGTCTTCCACTGCCCAAATTGTGGGCCATGGAATGCGGGACAGGTGCTGCTGCACTGGCACATTGCTTCCAGCTCCTTTAGGAGCCAGTTGCAATGTTAAGGTCCTGCTCCCCTCTGGGCCGGCTCTGCCCTCCGGGCCAGCGGTAAATGCAAATTAGGGCCGGCAGTGTTCAGGCTACCCGTGTGGCCTGATGGCGTAATGAGATTGGCGGGTGGCCTGTGCTGCCCGCCAATGTCATAATAAGGGCCTAAGTGTCTTTTCCCGCCTGTTCTATGACGTAGCTATAACTCTGACAATCCTTGACTTATGACCATTGCAACAAATCTGAGTAGCACAATAATAAAATCTGTGTCATTTGACAGTACAATGACTCGATTGGAACCATTTCGAACAGCCCACTCAACATGTCACACAACACGAAGGTCAGCTTCCTCCAAATTTGCTGTTAAGTTCTTGAACAACATGGCCCGTACCTTTTGAATATAACTTCGCAGACATCAACTCTTCATTGACAATCATTCTACGTGCAACAATTGGAAATTCAGTGTTCACTGAAGCATCAACAATATTTTGGCGAGTTAACATTTCCAAGTTCATCTTGTTCAAAGATGATAACCAGAATTGATCAAGTTGCACATGTGTAGGTGTCACATTTTTGATGCAGGCAAGGTCATTTGTTCCACTTCTAGACATTTGTCTGATTCACTCACATTCCTTGACAAATAGTTCAAGATAACTGTCAAAGACAATGTGCGGTTCTTGCGCTGACTTTGTTATCTGTAGGACAGTCTGAATGACATCTCTGAAGTTTTGCATGGATGAAATCGTGACCATTCTCAATTGTGACATATAGTTCACAACAACAGCAGTTTTCAGTGAGTACACCTTTTTAAATTGAAATTCGTCAGGTGAAAGGTTTTCTTTGTGCTCTTCTACAAGTTTGTGCTTCACTGTTTAATTGCCGCATCTCCATCAAATAATGTCTTTGTTGGAAGAAGATCATTTAACAATACATCCTTGATAAATTTACTCCTTCTTTTGATACATCCATTTCTCTATGTGCTTGAGAAAGTTGTTTTTTGTACCTGTTTTGCAGTGGGTGGTTGGACGAAACTCCAACTATGGCAAGTAAAGCGTGGAAGTTTAGATTTAGTGATTACGTCAAACAGCTTTTTCTCTTTCAGTACAAATCTCTCCTGCTCAGTTCTGCATATAGCTTTGATCCATGTTCCAAGACATCTGGTAGACATGTCTTTATATTGTTATGGACATATTGTTTGATCACAAAGTTGTGCAGTCGCCCAAGCTCAGTCATTTTCATTGCTGCTGCATGAAATGAAGAAGGCTTTCAGCATGTTTATCACAACGCTCCCCTCTCTTTCCCACAAGTGTGTGGTGAGGAACAGTTTCACGATGGTCCATTCATTTTGAATTTGTCATCTCTCTAAAAACATTGCAAATAGGAAGGACTTATGGTAAACTAGCTGACATTGAGCAACATATTCACTTTTACCTATCTGACCAACAATTCCCCTGGAGCGTTTATGTGATCTCTGAATCATCTGTTCCAGTTTCATATCTGGAACCACAGCATTAATCCTTCTGTCTCTGTCTTTCAGCACAAAAAAATGAATTTTAATTAATTTTCTGTAGAGGTATGGGTTTTCCTCCTGCAGCTTCTTCAATCTTTCCAAATACCTTGACCCATTGCTCAGGTAGGTCATGCAATCAAATTTGCAAAACACAGCAATCAGTTACTCCAAAGTCTTCACATGCAGCTCGCAATCACCTTCCCAATCAGCATGTGCAAGTTTTTCACTAGAGCTATCATGTGTAAAACATTTCTCCAGTACTTGTAAAGTTCAGCATTTTTCTTCACATTCTTTGACAAACTCTACGAACTTGCGGGCTTATTTACAAGTCCCTTGCACTGTCGCTGCATCACTGTTTGCTATTTAAAAAGTGGCACAGTGCAAGAATCTTGTAAATAAGCCCTTACTTTTCAGGTTTTCTGATTTTAAACTGTGTGTATTGCACGTTGCCTGATTTTGCATTATGGTGGTCATTACAACCTCAGCGGTCTTTTTGAAAGACCGGCGAGGGACGGCCGTGCTGAAGACCGGCAGTGCAGGCGGTTTTCCGCTCGGCAAATTATATCTGCTGGCAGCCCTCTGTCATTTTTCGGACGGACAGCCACCAGCAGCCATACTGGCGGTCGGCGGGAAAGTGGAGGTTGCTCCACCTCCACTGCCCCATCATCAGAACACCGCCCACCGAATTACGTTCCGGGATTCAGCGTGGTGGTGTTCTGGTGACTGGGTGCTGGCGGCGGAGCAGCCCCCATGGATCCCGTCCCCTCCCGGAGGATCAACGGACCAGATAAGTTGATCGTCTGTTAGGGGAGGGGGGTGGGGGGTGTTGTGTGTTGTGTGCGTGCATGGAGGTATGCGTGTGAGTTTGTAGAGCGGGTGTGTGAGTGCATGTATGCATGCGGGGGTGTTGTGTTTGGAAGTGTGTGCGTGTGTCTGTATGTATGTCTGAATGGATTTGTGCATATATGTCTGTGTGTGTGGCTGTTGGCATGTTTGTTGATGTGTGCGGGTATGTGTGTTGGTGGTGTCTGCATGCGTGTACAGTGTGTGTCTGGGTTGCGATGTTGGGGGTAGGGGTGGGGAGGGGGTCCTGCTACCTTTGGGGGTGGCAGGGGGTGGGGGTGTGGGAGGAGGGCTCAGAGGGGGGGGCTGGGGAGTGGGGGAGACCCCTATCAGTGCCAGGGAAGAAAACCGCCATGGTCATAATTCAATTTTTTTTACCGCCAGCCTGCTGGTGGTAAGACTGCCACTTCTCCGCCAACCACCAGGGTCGTAATGACCCATCTCTTTTAAATGAAGTGCACCCTCTGCCTTGTTCACCTCTGAGATAAGATATGCAAAACCTAATCTGTCATTCTCGTTCCAGAAAACATTCCAATACAATGTTTCTATTGCCTCATTTATGATGAGTATACCTTGTCATGAACAAACATAATGAGTTCTGCTCAATACTGATTGTACAGTTTTGCTCCAAAGATTTCCGCCTCAATAATTGCATTGTCTATGCCACATCCACTGAGATAACTTCCTGCATACCTCAATGCAACTGTTGTCATTTGGAAAACGTCCATTTTAGGATAACGATTATCAAATTCTACTGGATTACTCATGAAAATGTCAGCTAAAATACAGAAAACACCTTAATCACAGAACATTTGCAGGATAGGCTGGTCTTCAAGCTGAGCTTGCTCATTTTGGAATTATGTTAGAGCTATGCCTACTGTTGTGTAGTTTGTGACTGAGGATGGTATTACTGGTAAAAACCCAACCTTCTTCAGTGGGGTGGTATACTGGGAGATCAGGGCATGAATTCCAGCCCACAGAGGAACTCGCTTTTCTTCATTCTTCAGTCCTCACCGAATAAGCAAAATGATAAATTCAGATAAATCAGCTTTGTGGACCACAGCATCAGGTAGAAGAAGATCCATTTCCTCATCCACTTTGAAACTTTCTAGTAGACTGGGATGTGTTAATGGCTTATGGTGATTTTGCACACGTTGGCAAGGCAGTTGGGTTATGAGTTTTCAACTTTGTTTATTTATGCCTACAGCTGACACAGCTTGTTTTCCAGCGCTACTTCATTGGTACAGTCTTGAAAAAGCACCATGGCAGTATTGTGTGTGCTTGATGTTCCAGACGAAGAAGAGCTGTCTTCAAAATCAAAATTGTCAAGAGCAGCAGTTGTAAATCCTTTTCCGGTAAAGTGACTTGTAAGTGCTGTGCTGTTGGACTCACAAGTTTTAATACTATGTCATTATAACTTGTTGATACACCAATCCTATTAATTGAAGTGATTAGCTCTCTACTTTTTCACTTATCATAGATTGTATGGGAAGTCATCATGTGTAACTGAGTTTTCTTTTTGCCGTGATGTAAGTCATGAAACATGATTTGGAAAAGACAGTACGTTTGCACAGCATAAGCCTATTGGTTCATGGGATTGTTTCCACTTCTTCACTTATATCCTAAAAGCATTCATCAAAGCTGTCGGCTTCTGTTCCAATTTCAAGAACTTAAATTTGAAACAGTTTTGCTTTGCTGATATTGAACAATGATGTAAAAAATGTTAAGACACCATCAGACATTCTTGTTGACTCCCATGATTTGCAGATCTCTGGGGCATCACAAAATTTGCCATTAAGTCCAAAATCTAAATCTTTCAGGATGTTTATTAAAATGATTCCTGCTGTGTTTACCTCATTCTGTGATCTTATTTTGGCAGCATGAACTTCAGGAGTCAAATCAGCTGAGAGCACATAAGTGGCTCTTTCTTTTTCTTAGACTGACAAAATAAAATTCTGTCATAGTATATTCTCACCAAAAAATGTTAATTTCATTATTATCCATCAATACAGTTTTGTCAATGTTGACCATTATTTCTCTGAACTCACTGAGTGTGAATCGATAGCCAGAACTTAAGAGTGGCTTTAAAGTTTTATTTGCTTTTTCAAAGAGTGCAAACTCACATGAAGGCTAAAGGTTATGTTTCTGCTGGGAAATTTATTATACATTCATATTTTCGAATGTATGCATGCATGCAGTTCGGGTAAGTGTACAAATCCACTATACAAAGACATTCACCTCACTGTTTAGATCAGCTACTCGGCTAAAAACTTCATCCTGGAAGAAACTAACTCCAGATAAAAAAGATTTTACCTTTGAGGCTCACACACTCTGTACTTTGTTCTTTCGTCAGTCCCTTTGGCCCTTGTGTTGCCTAAACCACAGATAACACATCAAAGATACTCAGCTTCTGGTTAGTTGCTGGAGATAAATGAGGGGTAGCTGTCGAACTTTTAAGTGGATGGGCACTGGGTTTGGTTGTTGTTGCTTTCCCTGAAGACATGGCTTCTTGTTGTGATTCACTGGTTTCTGCTATTTTTGTATTACTTTTATCCAGCCTTTTTTCCTTTGTATACGACTTGTATCACTTGTTGCTGCAATGATAAAATATTTGACCCTCTTCAACCATCAGTTTCAATTATTTGTGAATTTCATTCTTTTGTGAACTTCGTCTTGCCATATTTCTGCAGAATCTCAAACTCTCTTCTGTCCAACCGCAGTTGCTGTTAGCTTTTGTTTTGTATTAGTTTGGCATATGACACATTTTTCTTTGCTGAAGGAGTCCTCAGACTTTGTAGTTAGCAACACTTTGTCAGAAGATAAAGACCCTCTACTACCACTCGCTTTGCTCATATTCACAAATTTGATTCAACAGAAAACCTGAATCAAAAACATTATTAAAATAAATTACCAATATGATGGCAGCTGCCATTTTGGAAAATGACAGAACCTATATTTTGACATCAAAATGAAGTATATAGATCTCAGGGTTCCTGAAATATCACATCATCACTGCAACACATCCAACATTTTAAAAAATGTTGTCCAGGTAAAATTGGCATAGGATAGCAATATCTGCTCAATCTAAATTACTTCACTAATGATACAAAAACTCAAATCAAAAATGAAAATCTCTGGACAATTTTTTTTTTATGGAGGTATATCAAGGGGCCAGTACTATAGACCAACAAACACTTGTGCATTGCCGTCATCTTCAACAGTATGACGTGCCTCATGATACCTCCTGCATCCACTCACTGAAAGACACTGCTCTTGGCTCACAGTTGACTGTGGGATTAGAGATGGTGGCTAAGGACATCATCCTCCTCCACTCGTGCAGACTCTGATAACATTACCATAATGGTACTATGTGGTGGTGAGGTGCTCAGGTGGTTGTCTATAAGGATGGATAATTCTGCTGCCATGTTGGCATCATCCACTCCCTCGACATTGATGTTTCTCAGCAGGATCTGTGGGACAAATGAGATACCTTTTTATTAACCTTTTTGATGTCTGCCCCAATAAAGGTGCACATGACTCCTCAGCTGGATTTTTTGATTATATCACCCATAATGCACTGGTAACATGGTTTACATTTGGGAAACAAATGTTTGATGCATGCTGCTGGACCATTTGGATTTCAACATGGCTGTGGGTTCTGAGTAATGAGAAAAGTAAATAATGTACACTTAGGGGGTCATTCTGACCCCGGCGGTCATGGACCGCCGGGGCCAGGGTTGGCGGGAGCACCGCCAACAGGCTGGCGGTGCCCCGCAGGGCATTCTGACCGCAGCGCTTTGGCCGCGGTCAGAAGAGGAAAACCGGCGGTCTCCCGCCGGTTTTCCGCTGCCCATAAGAATCCTCCATGGCGGCGCAGCTCGCTGCGCCGCCATGGCGATTCTGACACCCCATACCGCCATCCTGTTCCTGGCGGCTCTGCCGCCAGGAACAGGATGGCGGTATGGGGTGTCGTGGGGCCCCTGGGGGCCCCTGCAGTGCCCATGCCAATGGCATGGTCACTGCAGGGGCCCCCGTAAGAGGGCCCCACTTTGTATTTCAGTGTCTGCTTTGCAGACACTGAAATACGCGACGGGTGCAACAGCACCCGTCGCACCTTCCCACTCCGCCGGCTCCATTCAGAGCCGGCGTCCTCGTGGGAAGGTTGATTTCCACTGGGCTGGCGGGCGGCCTTTTGGCGGTCGCCCGCCAGCCCAGTGGAAATCCCAGAATCACTGCAGCGGTCTGACGACCGCGGTGCGGTGTTCTGGCGGGGGTACTTTGGAGGGCGGCCTCCGCCACCCGCCAAGGTAAGAATCAGGGCCTTAATTTGTAATGTTCCTGTTGCAGAACTGTTGATGTTTCCAATGCCCAGGACAGCCTCCAGTTTCAGTGTAGTCTCCACCATGGCCTTAAGTGCGGTGGGTGTTGTTACTGTTGGGGGGCTGCCTCCAGTTTCCCGGGATTCAGTGAGTTGCTGAGCCACGTTTTATTTTTTTTGTTACCCGAGGTGAAACCAACCCTGCAGATTTCATCGAGAGAGCAGTGTGTGACTCCAATGACTTTCATTTTGGCTTGAATTTTCTGCCACATCTTATTTTGTGATTCAGAAACTGTCATTGATGCACTCCCAAATGGGACATCATGGTTCTCACAGCACTCCTCTTTTTCTCCCTCCAGGTATTTTCCAGCTGACTGTGTCTGTTGCTTGTCCTCCTCTTAGGCTGTTGGACCTGTGCTGTGTATAGCAGTGCACTCCTCCTCCACCCAGGCTGGTCTGCAGGCATGTTCTGAGAGGCACTTCCTGGTTCAGAGATGATTGACCATGACCAGGGAGTGTGTTTTCCTATTTTGCTGTGCCATTTGCAATTTGTGACACAATTCGCAATTTACGATGTAATTTGCAAATGTAGGTATTTGCTTTTTGTGATTCCTCTAATTGCGATGCAACTTGCTTCCCACTCACAATTTGAGGCCTCACATACATCCGGATTTGCGACTTCCTATTTGTGATTTGCATCGATTCACAAATAGGCACTGGCAGTTTTTCTCTGTTGAAAGACATCCAGCTCTTAATTTTTGGGAAGCAAAGCATTATCAAGAAGTCCATCATGTCTGGTCACTGTCTGCTCGCTTAACCTCATTAGTGCGGGCGTCGGCCACTGGCCAACCCCCACACTACCTCTTTGGTGCAGGTCACGACCAGTGGCCAACACCGGGGGTGGGGGGGTTTAAAAAAATTCTTGAGTGCGTAAAAATTCCCCATGAGGCACGGAAGATCTTCCGTGTCTCCCTCTGTCCCCCCACCCACCCCTTTGTGATGTCAGCGCACCTCACTGTTTGTTTTCTCCATCCGAGTAGGAAGCAGCCTTGTGGCCGCTCCCTGCTCCAGTTGGGAAAACAGCCCCAAACTGCCTTCCCAACATTCGGGAAGGCCTCGTTGAAAGAGGAGACTCTCCTCTTTCAAACAAGGCCTTCCTGAACTGGTTTCCTGGCCCTCGGGCCCCACTAGGCACCAGGGATTTCACTTGGGGGTCGCCCCCTCGGCAAACAGGTGACCCCCCTCTCCAGGGTCATATTTTTTTTTTTTAAAGGGAGGTTTACACCCTGGCGGTGCAATCAAGTCTGATCACACCCCCCAGGGGCTATTTATATATATTTTTTAAACGAAAAACAAAAAGAAATTGACAGGGGGTCGCCCCTGAGTAGGGTGACCCCCTGTGGGGGCAATCATTTTTTGGAGCAGTTGTATGGTTTCCCTGGTGGCCATTATGGCCCCCAAGGAAACCATACAGCTACTAAAACATAAATATATATAGATATATATCTACATATATATACATATATATATATACATATATATATATATGTATATCTCTCTCTCTCTCTCTCTCTCTATATATATATATATATATATAGATATATGTATATATCTATATATATATATCTATATATATTTTAGTGTATATATATAGATATATATATATATATGATCAGCAGAAGAACCCCGACTTATCGAGACTCACTTGCGGCGGTCTTGATATGGGATCGGGAATCCCATCAATATTAATCAGATTTTCTCTCCCAAAGAAAAGAAGTCAAGACACAATATATATATATATATATATATATATTAATCAGATTTTCTCTCCCAAAGAAAAGAAGTCAAGACACAAACGGACAGTTCAAAAAGCTATATTAAAGAAAGATGGTCCTCCTCCCAACGCGTTTCAGCTGTAGCCTTGTTGGTGAAAGCCGACCCAAAGATGCTAGCAACATATTACTTCCATAGTACACTTAACCATTTGTAACACATTAGCAAAATCAGTAAAACCAAACATACAACATACCTCATCAACAAACTGACCATACTACACACAAACTGTCATTCGAGAGCAACCACATGTGTACTGCTACCAACCATTAGCATAAACATACTCTCTTAGAAGTTTGCATTTGTGTCAGCAGCAGTCCTTTAGTATGGAACGCTCCACCCAATTCGTCATGAATACATTTGACTCACTCCTGGTAAGAAATTGATTAAAATACATTTACTCGCACAAACAATTCCCAACATTCAACAATGTACATCCCCAGCACTCTTTCCTGCCAGAGGCAACTACATATATATTAGCCATCGTATATTTGATAACTGAACGTAATCACAGGCAAATTCTCTTTCTGTGCCTAATAATTATTCAGAACATCGTCGCCATCTGTGGGCAGAGGAGCTATATATATTCAAATAAGAGAAAAGAATAAAGGGGAATATTTTTTTATCACAGGCACCTCATACTGATAGTATATTTTGTTTCTCTTATCCCATTATACTGCTTATATTTTAAATAACATTATTCCACCAACAAAAATTATTTACTGAGATTTCCACCTCATAATGGCTCTTCTGCATTCTTACTGGACCAAATACATGTCAAAATGGCGTCGGAATTATTTGTGGTCAGTTGCCCTCAATCTTCCCACCTAGCAAAAGTATTTATATTTTTAGGGTCGAGCCTGCGTAGCATGCGCTTGCGCATGCTTATTGCTTGCGAGACGCTTTAGGAGTTACAAAGGGCTCGGAGCCCCGTCCACATCACGTCAGTGTCTTTCATTGGGTCGTGGGTTTGCCTGTTAATGTCTTTTTGCTTTCATTAGTGGAAGGCACGCATACGTCATGCCTTTTCCGGTGATTAGCCCTCCTCGAGCGCAGCAACCAAGTGCTGAAAACATAAAACATGCGAGGCTCGCTGGGTTTGTGGACTACTATTTCTCTATTTTCGCAGCGCGATCACGCTTGGCAGAAGTCAAGCGATTTGCATAATATCGGCCCTGGTACATAGTTAATTGCACTTTTGCCGGTTACGTAGATAATTGCACTTTTGCCGATAGGTTTCATTACGAGAGAACTGTAGCAGTGCGATCGCGCTGTTTTTTATTTTCAATGTGGCAAGAAAAATCCGGTTGAGAGTTTACAACTGGTAACAGCTGTAACTCGGACAAATGCGAGACCCTAGTGCATTGCAAATGTTTGTTTTAAACTTGGATCTCACATTTTCATCAGAAGCAAGTAGAGTTCTCAGAAGAGTTTAGAGCTCTCTTTGCTCCACAGATTCCTGCCCCTGCCAGAGGAAACAAACCATGTATAACTGATAAGTCCCAATAATGACATTTCAGAGCTGTAGCAAACCTGTCTATGTGAAAATCGTCCAGAAACGCCTACCCAGATTAGGAAATGGGTGGACAACACATTTTGCATATTAAGGAATTTGGCATATTCGATTGTGTTTTACCTATTGAAACTGGCTACAGCTTTCCCCAAATGAAAGCATATTTCCTTCCACCATTCGTACATCATTGTGCTAGTGCTATACCAACAGTGGGCTTATAGTGATAGAACCATTTCAGGCTATATGGAAATCCATCTGTATTTTGTACTTCTTTCATTATAAAAGGAGACATTGAGAGATCTTTGATGATCATCCTCTGTCACCCTCTGGCTTAGACTCACATTTGATTAAAGGATGGTAGGAAGCAGCTTGATCTTTAGGACAATTGCATTATGTCAATGTGTGAGGCAGCAAAATTCCTTGGAGTCCAGAATCTAATTTGGCCCTAGGACACAAAAACAAAAGAACTAAACTAAGAAAAAACAACCTGTTTTGACTGTTGTGTTCAGACCCTATGTAACCTAGCAAAAAACAAATAAATATAGACCTTCTTCATCTCACGAGGAAACACTTTTTGCTTTTAGGGTTTGCTTCTGTAGATGTTACTGTGTGGACCTGGCTGGGTCATGTCGGATTTGCTAGCATTTCTTTTACTCCTTTTTTATTTATTTTATTAGGAAGGCAATGTCTCATGGATACGTTTCTTGGGTGTCTTTGATTGGCTTATCCATGTACTTCATCACAATCTTCTATTGCCTGGTTGTTAGTGGCGTCATTTGCAGGTCCTTCCATGCTGCATTTCCTGTTTGGGGTGCCGGGAGGTGTTCGGGACAAACTCCAATAGACTTCGGAGCTTTCTACTTCCTGATGTGCTTGTGCGATACGGGCATTACTGCAGATAATGTGCTTAGGTATTCATGGCGGATGATTTGTGCACTTCCCCGTTAGTGCTCAGGTCAATATGTGATGTTCTATAAAGTTTTGCTGACATGTTGGGCTGTGGTTTTCTGAGCATCCGTGCGTTGGAGTGCCATACCTTTTTTCTTTTTTTAGCATGTCAGCTTTGCATACTTTTGGACTTTAAATAACTATTCCAGCCTCCTCTCTTTTATGCAATGTTATGTTTAGTCTTGAGTATGGCAGGCTGAAAGCTAACAAGTTACCAGCCAGCTGGCATTTTTTAATGTTAAGCTTTCATTTCTAGTGTTCTAAGAGAGCCTAGGGGACTGAGAGTTCCTCTTTGTAGAAATGTGTAGACTTTCAGGTAAGGTTCTTTGCGGTTCCTGTGAGGGTCTAATCCGGGAAGACTGCCCCGTCTTCGCATCCTTTTGAGTCTGATTAACACGTGGTTCTCTTTTTAAACAACGGATGTATGATACCTAAAGGGTACATGTTAGACCTGACAGGCCTTGGGGTGGTCACCCCTAAATTTTTGCCTGCCTCCCTCCACTTTTTGGACTCTGTCTTTGCTGGCTTTTAGACTCTGCGCACGTTCCCACTGGTATCCCGTGCTAAAGTGCATATGCTCTCTCCCTTTAAACATGGTAACTTTGGATCATACCTGATTGGACTATTTAATTTACTTATAAGTCCGTAGTAATGTGCACTGTATGTGCCTATGGCCTGTAGATTAAATGCTACTAGTGGGCCTGCAGCACTGGTTGTGCCACCCACTTAAGTAGCCCCTTACCTTGTCTCGGGCCTGCCATTGCAAGGCCTGTGTGTGCAGTTTCACTGTCACCTCGACTTGGCATTTAAAAGTACTTGCCAAGCCTAAAACTCCCTTTTTCTACATATAAGTCACCTCTAATGTGTGCCCTAGGTAACCCGTAGAGCAGGGTGCTGTTTGGGTAAAAGGCAGGACATGTCCCTTTGTAGTTTACATGTCCTGGTAGTGTAAAACTCCTAAATTTGTTTTTACACTACTGTGAGGCCTGCTCCCTTCATAGGCTGCTGATCTGAAAGGAGTAGGCAGGTCATATTTATTATGGCCAGAATGGTAATACAAAATCCTGCTGCCTGGTGAAGTTGGATTTAATATTACTATTCTAGAAATGTAACTTTTAGAAAGTGAGCATTTCTTTGCACTTAAATCTTTCTGTGCCTTACAATCCACGTCTGGCTGGGTTTAGTTGACAGCTCCTTGTGCATTCACTCAGACACACTCCAAACACAGGGTACTCAGCCTCACTTGCATACATCTGCATTTTGAATGGGTCTTCCTGGGCTGGGAGGGTGGAGGGCCTGCTCTCACACAAAGTCACAAAGGACTGCCACACCCCCTACTGGGACCCTGGCAGACAGGATTGAACTGAAAGGGGACCTGGTGCACTTCTTAGCCACTCTTTGAAGTCTCCCCCACTTCAAAGGCACATTTGGGTATACAACAGGGCCTTTGCCCTACCACCTCAGACACTTGCTGGAGAAGAAAACTGAACCAGAACCTGTATCCTGCCAAGAAGAACTGCCTGGCTGCTCAAATGACTCACCTGTCTGCTTTCTACAAAGGACTGCTGCCTTGCTGTTGGCCTGCTGCCTTGCTGAACTCTTGTCTGGCTGTAAAAGTGCTCTCCAAGGGCTTGGATAGAGCTTGCCTCCTGTTCCCTGAAGTCTCAGGACCAAAAAGACTGCTTTTTTTCATGTGGACTCCTCGTGCGCTGAAAAATTCTACGCACAGCTTGCTCCGCGGTGAGAAATTCACCGCACACCGATCCAGAAAGATGCCGCTCGATGCAACGCCTGCGGTGCGACCGGAACTTCGACGCACGGCCTCGCGGAACGACGCGCAGCCGGATAACAAGCTGAGGAATCCACGCACAGACCCTGGGACATCTGGTAATCCCGCAATCCATAGAAGGAGACGGTCCGCGTGCCAGAAAACGACGCACGTCTTCCCCGAGTGAAAAATAACGACGCAAGTCCGTGTGTGAAGGGGCGAGACCGACGCACACATAATTTTTCCTCCCATAGAACGGCGCACGTCTCCCCGCGTGAAAAATAACGACGCAAGTCCGTGTGTGAAGGGGCGTAACCGACGCACACACCATTTTTCCATGCATCTCCTCTTCTGCGGCCCTCTGCGGAGATTTTGCACTCCAAACCAGGTACTTTTTGCTTGAAAGAGACTTTGTTTACTTTTTAAAGACTTAAGACACTTCATATCACTTTTTAGTGATATCTTTACAAATTCATATTGCATCTTTGATCGTTTTAACCTGCAAATACCCAGATAAATATTATATATTTTTCTAAACCCTGTGTGGTGTATTTTGTGGTGCTATATTGTGTTAGTGTATGATTTATTGCACAAACGCTTTACACATTGCCTTCTAAGTTAATCCTGACTGCTCGTGCCAAGCTACTAGAGGGTGGGCACAGGATAATTTGGATTGTGTGTGACTTACCCTGACTAGAGTGAGGGTTCTTGCTTGGACAGAGGGTAACCTGACTGCCAACCAAAAACCCAATTTCTAACATTGGTGATCAGCGGTGAGGATAGGACTTGTATTTGTGCAGTGACATACAGTAGCTAAGTATTACACTACCTACCCACAGTTGAAGGTCAACTTGATTCTTATCTCTTTTTGCAAATTCGTTTTTCCTGACAATTTTCAAAAACTAAATCCTCACTCAACATGTCTCTGGCTGGGTCTCAAGTAGGAGATTTGGACCTAGCCCTGTTGGAGACATATACTGTCAAACAGCAAAAAGTGTTCTGCGCCCCTTGGGTACCCACCCAAGGGGCCTCCAAAAAGGAGGACTTTCAAGTGGCGCTGAGGGCCTGGGCAAAAGCTCATTTAGAGGAGGATGATGAGGAAGAGGAGCCAGAAAATGGCCTCTCAGAGGATTTATTGCCATCAGTGGGTAATGTTACCACTGCAATTGTGCCCCCTTCCAGACCAGGGAGCAGTGTCTCTGAGCAAAGCCTGACTGCAGAGGAAAGGAGAGAAGAAAGGGAGTTCCAATTGCAAATGGCAAAACTGAAAATTGAGGCCCAACAGAAGGAAAGGAGGGCAGAGAGAGAAGCCAAACAAGCTGAGGCTGAAAGAGCAGCCAAACAGGTGAAAGCTGAAAGAGCTGAAGCTGCAGCTGAGAGAGCTTTGGCTGAAAATAAACTATTGTTGGCTCATGAACTTAGTCTCAAGGAGCTGGAGATCAAGGCGAGACAGTCTGAATCCAGCAGTAATGGTGGCAGCATACAGACAGGACCTGCTGGAGAAAAGAAGGTTTGTATAACCAAAAATGTGGTGCCCAGTTTTGTGGTGGGAGATGACATAGATAAATGGTTAGCTGCTTATAAAGTTGCACTAAGGGCTCATGAAGTTCCTGAAGGGCAATGGGGTACAGCTATGTGGGGTTATGTGCAGCCATTGGGGAGGGACACACTTCTCACATTGGATCAACGTGATCAAAACACATACCCACTTCAGAAAGCCACTTTACTTGCCAAGTTTGGGCTGACCCCTGAGGGATACCGTCAGAGGTTCAGGGACAGCACCAAACAATCCACACAAACATGGGTAGATTTATTTGACTTTTCTAGTAAGGCACTGAATGGATGGGTGCGGGGCAACAAAGTAGATGATTATAAAGGGTTATATGACTTGATTCTGAGAGAGCAAATGCTCAATACTACTTTTACAGAGTTGTGCCAGCACTTCGTAGATAGTAAGCTGACTGATCCCAGAAAGCTTGCTGAGGAGGCAGACCTCTGGGTTAGCACCAGAGTGTCCAAAAAGGTATCTTGGGGGGACACCCACAAAGGTGGTCAGGGTTCCCAGCAGAAGAAAGAGGGCGAGATAAACTTACAGATAAGGAACTCTCATAAGGCCCGCAAAAGAATTCCCAGGGATGGGGTGGCAACTATTCCTCTTCCAGATTTGGGAAAAAGCCAGGGAAATTCAACCCCAAATGCTTAGAGTGCTACCAGTATGGTCACTATAAGGGCGACCCCCAGTGTTCCAAGAGAGCACCGTCCACTACCGGAAAGAGACACCTGGGTTGACTAGTGTAGCGCTCGGGGGGAGACAGACCCAGATAGCTTTGGGGAGCAGGTAGAGATTTCCCTAGTGTCCCTGGGAGAAATAGAAATGGTGCCCAAAGCCCACATGCCCCAAAATACTTCCAAGTACAGGCAGTGGGTTACCATTGATGGGCAAAAGGTGGAGGCTCTGCGTGACACAGGAGCCAGTATGACGACTGTCAAGAGTCAGCTGGTGTCAACAGAGCAGATGGTCCCTAATACATTCCACCAGGTCATAGTCGCTGACAATCGTGAGAGTCACCTACTGGTGGCTCTGGTTTCTTTTGAGTGGGTGGGGTCTCTGGTACTCTGAAAGTAGCTGTGAGTCCTGCCATGCCTGTAGATTGTCTGTTAGGCAATGATCTTGAGCATACTACTTGGAAAGACGTATAGCTCAGATCCTACCTGGAGATGTTAGGGTTGTCTGAGTGGGTCTGCATGACCACACGGTCCATGGCTGCCCGGGAAGGGAGTCAAGGGCGTCTGGAGCCTGGAAAAATGGCCCAAACAGCTGCAAAGAGGAAGGGCAAGAGGCCCAGGAAACCCTCCTCAAATGTTACCACAGTGGTGAACGGGGCCCCTGAGGAGGAGGAGGCCCCTGAGCCAACTGGGGACGACATAGCTGACCTGGGTAACCTACCTGAACTTGCTGGCTGGCAAGTAGTGGGGAGGCCAACCAGGGCAGAATTCTGCAAGGCACAGAAGGAATGCCACACCCTTGAGGGTCTGAGGCAACAGGCCATAGCCCAAGCAGCAGGTGACGCCTCTGGCACTCACTATATTTACTGAGAGAATGATCTCCTTTACAGTGAGCGTAAGGTTCCAGGTCCTGGGGCAGCCCGTGTGCTGGTGGTCCCCCAGTGTTACCGGAACTTCCTACTGGGTCTGGCTCATGACATCCCCCTGGCAGGACACCTGGGCCAAGACAAGACCTTTAACAGGCTTGACACCCACTTCCATTGGCCCAGAATGAGGACAGCCTCAGATAACTTCTGCAGAGCTTGCCCCACCAGCCAGGGTAGTGGGAAGACAGGGAAACGGCTTAAGGCTCCCCTGCTCAAACTCCCAGTCGTTGGCACCCCCTTTGAAAGGGTGGGCATCGACATTGTTGGTCCCTTGGACCCCAAAACTGCCTTGGGCAACAGGTTTATCCTGGTTTTGGTGGACCATGCCACCCGCTATCCAGAGGCAATCCCTCTGAGAACAGTGACTGCACCGGTGGTGACCAGAGCCATGTTGGGAATATTTACCTGTGTGGGATTCCCTAAGGAGGTTGTGTCTGACAGGGGCACAAACTTCATGTCTGCATACATGAAGTCCATGTGGGATGAGTGTGGGGTGACCTACTGGTTTACCACCCCTTATTATCCTCAATCCAATGGGCTTGTAGAGAGATTCAACAAGACCCTGAAAGGCATGATTAGTGGCCTGACTGATGCCATGAGGCATAAGTGGGACGTCTTCTTACCCTGCCTGTTGTTTGCTTACAGAGAGGTGCCCCAGAAAGGGGTGGGGTTCAGCCCCTTTGAGCTTCTCTATGGTCACCCTGTCAGGGGACCCCTAAGCATTGTTAAGGAGGGCTGGGATAAAGCTCCCAAGTCACCTCCCAGGATGTGGTCAGCTACATGCTGGCCCTCTGCAACCAAACCCAACGCTTCTGGAAGCAGGCCCAGAGTAGCCTCGAGGCCAGTCAAGAGGTGATGAAGGAGTGGTATGACTGGAAGACCACTCTGTTTGAGTTCTCACCTGAAGACAAAGTTTGGGTGATGGAGCCAGTAGAGCCCAGGGCTCTCCAGGACCACTGGACTGGCCCCTTTGAGATCAAGGAGCATAAAGGGGAGGCCACTTACCTAGTGGACCTCAAGACCCCTAGGCACCCCGTAAGGGTCCTCCATCACAACCGGCTCAAACCTCACTTTGAGAGGTCTGAGGTCAGTATGCTCCTGGTCACAGATGAGGGCATGGAAGAAGAGAGTGAACCTCTCCCCGACCTCCTCTCTGTCAAAGAAGGGGATGGGTCAGTAGGGGGCGTCATTCTCTCCGACTGCCTGACTCTAACCCAGAGAGGAGACTGCTATGAGCTGTTAGAGCAGTTCTCTTCCCTGTTCTCCCTTACTCCTGGACTGACCCACCTCTGTGTTCATGACATTGACACAGGTGACAGTCCCCCTGTGAAGAACAAAATTTACAGGTTGTCGGATAAGGTGAGGGCCAGCATCAAGGAGGAGGTCTCCAAAATTTTGACCTTAGTGGTTATTGAGAAATCCAGTAGTCCCTGGGCCAGCCCTGTGGTATTGGTTCCTAAGGCTACTGCCCCAGGTGCGAAGCCAGAACTCCGGTTCTGTGTGGACTACCGGGGTCTCAACTCAGTCACCCGGACTGATGCTCACCCCATCCCCCGAGCTGATGAGCTCGTTGATAGACTAGGCGCTGCCAAGTTCCTGAGTACGTTCAATTGTACTTCATGGTACTGGCAAATCGGCCTGACTGAGGGGGCTAAAGAAAGATCAGCATTTTCCACCCCTGATGGCCATTAACAATTCCGGGTGATGCTATTTGGGTTGCAAAATGCCCCCGCTACCTTCCAACGGTTGGTTAACAGGGTCCTAGCTGGTAAAGATGCCTACTGTGCAGCTTACCTGGACGACATAGCTGTCTACAGTTCCAGCTAGGAGGAACACTTCTCCACCTCAAGGAGGTGCTTCAGGCTCTGCAACAGGCAGGCCTGACTATCAAGGCTAGTAAGTGCCAGATTGGGCAGGGTTCCGTTGTGTACTTGGGACACCTAGTAGGTGGTGGCAAGGTACAGCCACTCCAGGCCAAGATTGAAACTATCAAGGCCTGGCAACCACCTAGAACACAGACTGAGGTGAGAGCCTTTTTGGGCCTCACTGGATACTACCGCAGATTCGTCAAGGGCTATGGTACCATTGTGTCCCCCTTGACAGAACTCACTTCCAAGAAACAACCTAGGTTGGTGAATTGAACAGTGGCTTGTCAGAAAGCCTTTGAGTCTCTGAAGGAAGCCATGTGCATGGCCCCGTGCTCAAGGCCCCTGACTACTCCCAGGAATTTATTGTGCAGACAGATGCTTCAGAGCATGGCATACGGGCTGTTCTAGCACAGCTAAATGAGGAGGGCTCAGACCAACCAGTAGTCTTTATTAGCAGAAGACTATTACCACGGGAACAGAGGTGGAGTGCTATTGAGAGAGAAGCATTTGCTGTGGTCTGGGCACTGAAGAACCTAAGACCCTACCTGTTTGGGACTCACTTCCGAGTTCAGACAGACCACAGGCCCCTCAGATGGCTCATGCAGATGAGGGGTGAGAATCCAAAACTCTTGAGGTGGTCCATTTCCCTACAGGGGATGGACTTTACGGTGGAGCATCGCCCAGGGGTTGACCACGCCAATGCTGATGGTCTCTCCGGATACTTCCGCCTTAGCGATGAGAGCTCCCAGGAGGTCGGGTAGCTCTCCCCACTTTCAGCTGGGGGGGACACATGTTAGACCTGACAGGCCTTGGGGTGGTCACCCCTAACTTTTTGCCTGCCTCCCTCCACTTTTTGGACTCTGTCTTTGCTGGCTTTTAGACTCTGCGCACTTTACCACTGCTACCCGTCCTAAAGTGCATATGCTCTCTCCCTTTAAACATGGTAACTTTGGATCATACCTGATTGGACTATTTAATTTACTTATAAGTCCCTAGTAATGTGCACTGTATGTGCCTAGGGCCTGTAGATTAAATGCTACTAGTGGGCCTGCAGCACTGGTTGTGCCACCCACTTAAGCAGCCCCTTACCTTGTCTCGGGCCTGCCATTTCAAGGCCTGTATGTGCAGTTTCACTGTCACCTCGACTTGGCATTTAAAAGTACTTGCCAAGCATTAAACTCCCCTTTTTCTACATATAAGTCACCTCTAATGTGTGCCCTGGGTAACCCCTAGAGCAGAGTGTTGTTTGGGTAAAAGGCAGGACATGTACTTGTGTAGTTTACATGTCCTGGTAGTGTAAAACTCCTAAATTTGTTTTTACCCTACTGTGAGGCCTGCTCCCTTCATAGGCTAACATTGGGGCTGCCCTCATACATTATTGGAGTGGTAGCTGCTGATCTGAAAGGAGTAGGCAGGTCATATTTATTATGGCCAGAATAGTAATACAAAATCCTGCTGACTGGTGAAGTTGGATTTAATATTACTATTCTAGAAATGCCACTTTTAGAAAGTCAGCATTTCTTTGCACTTAAATCTTTCTGTGCCTTACAATCCACGTCTGGCTGGGTTTAGTTGACAGCTCCTTGTGCATTCACTCAGACACACCCCAAACACAGGGTACTCAGCCTCACTTGCATACATCTGCATTTTGAATGGGTCTTCCTGGGCTGGGAGGGTGGAGGGCCTGCTCTCACACAAAGGACTGCCACACCCCCTACTGGGACCCTGGCAGACAGGATTGAACTGAAAGGGGACCTGGTGCACTTCTTTGCCACTCTTTGAAGTCTCCCCCACTTCAAAGGCACATTTGGGTATACAACAGGGCCTCTGCCCTACCACCTCAGACACTTGCTGGAGAAGAAACCTGAACC
Organism: Pleurodeles waltl; assembly: GCF_031143425.1. NCBI lineage: Eukaryota > Metazoa > Chordata > Amphibia > Caudata > Salamandridae > Pleurodeles > Pleurodeles waltl. Next base: position 644,492,123 of record NC_090438.1, read on the forward strand.
AGAACCTGCATCCTGCCAAGAAGAACTGCCTGGCTGCTCAAAGGACTCACCTGTCTGCTTTCTACAAAGGACTGCTGCCTTGCTGTTGGCCTGCTGCCTTGCTGAACTCTTGTCTGGCTGTAAAAGTGCTCTCCACGGGCTTGGATAGAGCTTGCCTCCTGTTCCCTGAAATCTCAGGACCAAAAAGACTTCTCTTTTTCATTTGGACTCCTCGTGCGCTGAAATATTCGACGCACAGCTTGCTCCGTGGTGAGAAATTCACTGCACGCCGATCCAGAAAGACGCCGCTCGACGCGACGCCTGCGGAGCGACCAAAACTTCGACGCACGGCCTCGCATGGACAATGCCGCTCGACTTCCAGAGAGGAAATCGACGCGACGCCTGCCGTGAGAAAGAAAATTCCATGCACAGCCTCCCGGAACGACATGCAGCCGGATTACAAGCCGAGGAATGCATGCACAGACCCTGGGACATCTGGTAATCCCGCGATCCATAGATGGAGACGGTCCGCGTGCCGGAAAACAACGCATGTCTTCCCTGAGTGAAAACTTACGACCCAAGTACGTGTGTGAAGGGGCGTAACCGACGCACACACCATTTTTCCACGCATCTCCTCTTCTGCGGCCCTCTGCGGAGATTTTCCACTCCAAACCAGGTACTTTGTGCTTGAAAGAGACTTTGTTTACTTTTTAAAGACTTAAGACACTTCAAATCACTTTTTAGTGATATCTTTACAAATTCATATTGCATCTTTGATCGTTTTGACCTGCAAATACCCAGATAAATATATATTTTTCTAAACCCTGTTTGGTGTATTTTTGTGGTGCTATATTGTGTTATTGTATGATTTATTGCACAAACGCTTTACACATTGCTTTCTAAGTGAAGACTGACTGCTCGTGCCAAGCTACCAGAGGGTGGGCACAGGAGAATTTGGATTGTGTGTGACTTACCCTGACTAGAGTGAGGGTTCTTGCTTGGACAATGGGTAACCTGACTGCCAACCAAAAACCCCATTTCTAACAGGAAACAGTCTGTGCTCTGGGCACCTTTTTTGTGCAGTTATCCAGATAGTAACATCGGTTGCATTCTTTCCTTTCCACCTGGATTACATTTCTCTGGGCTGTCAGCTATGCAGCCTGGTTAGTATCTGGAGGACGGTCCCAACTTGGAATTCTGCATAATTTAGTCTACGGGACCTGGTTAGATGACCGTACATTAATTTACTACTTTTCAGCATTGGCCTCTGTCCTGTTTTCTAGGGCATCTTGTATTGCTTAGAGGTTACTGGTGACTGGACCATGGGTTTACTGCTCTGGTATATTCTCATTTAATAATGGCTAAGACAAGGATGGGTTGAGGCCGTAGCGCACAGATTATTTATTATGTAAACTTTGTTGTTTCAATTACCCTTCCTCCTCATACAGTTCTCTTTTTTTTATGTATTTTTATAGCGTGACTTGAACTGAAGCTATTGGAGCACTTTACATGAGCACCACTTAGGTTACACAGGGACACATTCATGTTTTGGTAGGCAAGGGGAGAGTATGTGAGTTGCCCAAATTTGCCCAGAATCACAGGATGTTGACCCAATGCCAATACTTGAACCTGGATCTCCTCACATATGTCCCAACATCACAAACCACCCATCCCAACACCAAGCCCTGCATGCAACAACAAAGGAGACGATGGCAACGGTACTGGCCAAGTTTCAGGAGACCCAGCGCCTGCAGGAGGAACAGTATATGGGCTTCAGTAAGGAACTCAGAACCATCAGCTCCACCCTGGGCACCATAGTAGGGGTGCTGAAAGAAGTACTCAACACCAGGAGGGACACTGTGGCACTGCAAGGGGCCCCTGACACTAGCATGGATGATGAACTTCCCACCACCTCTGCCGGCGCTAGTGGACAGGACGCCCCGCCACAGGACCACCACACCAGCACCCCACCCCCTACAGAGGGAGAACCACCCCACAAACGGTCCCTGAGATCCAGGAACAAGACAGAGCACGATGCCAAGACCCCAGCCAAGAAATGAGACCACCCTGATTGTCATCCTACTGTCCCACTTTGTCACCCTGTCCATACTTAAACTGCCCCAGCTCCACTTCCTATGTCCATATGGGCAATACACCTGTGAGACTAATAGACTGGACTCTGCCATGGACATTCCTCCGCCATCACCCCTCACCATTTTACTACCCCCTCCAATATTGAGCACTTACATAAACACACTTAAAGCACAAAACAATCTGGAGTCTGTCTGTGATTTTGAAATAGTGTATTAGCAATTACAGTGACAAAATGCTCTTTCAATTGTAATGTCAACATACCTATGTCACACAACTCTAGTCCATGAGGAATCTAAGCAGACGTCGCACAGTGGGACCCACATCTGTGAAATCGTATGGGAAAGTGACAACTCAGTGACCATACACTGGGTGAAAACGACAGACAGTAGAGAGGTAGTAGTGTTTAAGCACATGTAGTAGGCAGGTCTGTACTCTTACCTGTGTCTCGTTGGAAATATTGCTGGATCACTGAGTCCCTGTTGTTCATGTCTTCTTTCTCTGCTTCCTCGTCTTCACTGTCCACAGGCTCCACAGCTGCCACAACACCGCCATCTGCACCATCCTCCTGCAAAAAAGGCACCTGTCGGCGCAAAGCCAAGTTGTGAAGCATTCAGCAGGCCACGATGATCTGGCACACCTTCTTTGGTTAGTAGAATAGGGATCCACCTGTCATATGGAGGCACCGGAACCTGGCCTTCAGGAGTCCGAAGGTCCGCTCGATCACCCTCCTAGTTCGCCCATGGGCCTCATTGTAGCGTTCCTCTGCCCTTGTCCTGGGATTCCTCACTGGGGTCAGTAGCCATGACAGGTTGGGGTAACCAGAGTCACCTGCAAATGGCGAGGGACAACTGTTAGACACGCACTAACCTGTAGGGATATCCCCAGACCCAGACAACCATTCCCACTGTCTTGCTTCCAGCAGGTGCTCACCTAATAGCCACACACGGTGCCTCTGGAGTTGACCCATCACATAAGGGGTTGCTGCTATTCCGCAGGATGTAGGCGTCATGCACTGAGCCAGGGAACATGGCATTCACATGGGAGATGTACTGGTCTGCCAAACATACCATCTGTACATTCATTGAATGATAACTCTTTCGGTTTCTGTACACCTGTTCACTCCTGTAGGGGGGTACCAAAGCCACATGGGTCCCATCAATGGCACCTATGATGTTGGGGATATGTCCTATCTGTTGAATCACTCGATACCTGATCTTCGACAGGAGAGGACCTACACTGCGAGTGCTGCTGTGACCTCGGTCTGGAAGAGACAATGGCTCGAGTGTCTGGGGAAAGGGCCCCGCCTTCACATCGGAGAAGTTGGAGAAACTCGTGGATGGGGTCCTCCCCCAATACACGCTACTCTACAGTCCTCCAGACAAACAGGTAAGTTCACAGGGAGCATGATGTATGGGCTATGCCTGTGTGGAGAGGGCTGGATGTAAGAAGGAAGGGGGGAGAGTGCGGCGTGCATGAAACAACGGTGAATGCATTTGCCACATGGCAAGGGTAGGTATGGGGGCCAATCACTTTGACGGTGCAGTTGGTAATAACTTACTCTTCCCCTTGTACATTTCTTGTAGGTCAGCGCCCACCAGAAAAAACATATTTGGCGTGCCATTGCCAAGGACGCCTGGACCCTGGGGGTCTACCACAGACGGAGCACCCACTGCTGGAAAAGATGGGAGGACATTCGCCGCTGGAGCAAGAAGACGGCGGAGGCTCAGCTGGGGATGGCCTCCCAACGTGGGAGGGGTGCCCATTGCACCATGACTCCGCTGATGTTCAGGATCCTGGCGGTTGCCTGCCCGGAGTTGGATGGGTGCTTGAGGGCATCACAGCAGCAACAAGGGGGTGAGTACACTCTCATTCTGCGGACTTTGCGTGCAGTGGAGGGGTCTGTGTGGGGGAGGTGGGCTTTGGGTTTCCCTAGGCCAGGGCGAGTTCTGTAGGCAAGGTCCCTCCGTAAGGCAGGCCATGTGGCACCCCACCCCACCTCTGTAGAGTGCCAAGTACACCTAGTCATGCCCCTGTGTCATCTATGTGTGCAGATGTCATCCATAGCCTTGTAGGCCATTTCCCAGGAATTGAACAGTGGAGCGCAAGAGCGCGGCGTAGTGCAGGGGGCTTCTGTGTCTGTCGTGTCTGCCAACGGTAGCGGTAATGCATGCACTCAACATGTCTTTCTTCTGTCATCCCCCCCCTTTTTGTGGTCTCCCTATTCTTGTGTGCATTAGCATCATCAGGCGGAGGAGCAGTGGCACCGGAGCACCAGGGGGCTGCATCCCACATGGCCATGGAGGGCCACACTACGGACTCGGACTTTACCAGTGGGACGGAGTGCGAGGGGAGCTCCACGGCAGGGACAGGAGCTGAGACCAGTGACACGGACTCGTCCTCTAATGGGAGCTCCCTTGTGGTGGCGGCAACATCTGTGTCACCCCCATCTACAGGTACAGCCGCCACCACCTCTTCCAGGACCGCCCTCCAAGCAGCCCCTCAGCCTTCGCCCGTACCCGCTCACTCGGGAGTGTGGGCATCACCTTTGCCCCAGGCACCTCAGGCCCTACCCCAGTCACCCCTGCTGCCCTCAGTGAGGAGGCCATTGACCTCCTCAGGTCCCTCACTGTTGGGCAGTCTACCATTTTGAATGCCATCCAGGGTGTAGAACGGCAGTTGCAACAAACAAATGCATTCCTGGAGGGCATTCATTCTGGTCAGGCGGCCCTTCAGCAAGCTTTTCAGACTCTGGCCTCAGCACTGATGGCAGCCATTGTCCCTGTGTCTAGCCTCCCCCCTCCAACTTCCTCCACCCCAACCCAATCCCCTGTACCTCAGTCTATCCCAAGCACACCTACAGACCAGCATGCACACACGTCAACACACAAGGGAAGCTCAGGCAAACATAAGCACCACACATCCCACAGGCTCTCACGCAAGCATCACACACATGCAGACAAACCAACATCTTCTGCCTCCACTGTGTCACCCTCCTCCTTGTCTCCCTCCTCCCTCCCTGTCTCGTCTACACTCACACCTGCATGCACAACCTCTACAGCCACTACATCCCTCTCCAGCACACCCACCACCACACCCCGCTCACGTGCAGTCACCACACCCACTACCATTCACACGTTCCCTGTGTCCTCTCCCAGTGTGTCTGTGATGCCACCTCCCAAGATACACAAACGCAGGCACACACCCACCCAACAGCCATCCACCTCACGACTGCCTCCAGCGCATGCACCTTCACCCAAAGTCAGCAAACGAACACCCTCTACAACCACCACCTCTTCCTCCACTCCCAAACCCCCTCGAGCTACCCGTCCCAGTGTGTCAAAAAAACTTTTCCTGTCCAACCTTGACCACTTTCCCACATCTCCCCCATCCCGTCCGTCTCATAGGTCCCAAACTAGCACCTCAGCCGCAACATGTCCGGGACCAGTGGTGCCTGTAGTCACCGGAATCTGGAGTGCACCGGCCACCAGGGCAGCCAGTGTGGCACGGAGCCACAGCACAGACAGTCCCCCATCCGTGAAGCATCAGAAGTTGGGAAGTTGGCCAGTGCCCGGCAGGAGAGGGGGAAGACTCCAGCCACCAAAGCTGCTCCCAGGGGTCCCGGTGGGAGTGTGGAGTCAGCTGTGACACCTTCCAAGGTGGGGAAGGGCCACAAGAAACCCGGCAAGTCTGGGAAGAGCAGCACGGTGGAGAAGACCGCCATCATCCCCACTGCCCAGGAGGCCACCTCCAGCACCAGTCCAGCTGCCCAGGACAGGACCGCCAGCACCAGCCCACCTGCCCAGGACAAGCCCGCCAGCACCTGCCCACCTGCCCAGGACAGGACCGCCAGCACCAGCCCACCTGCCCAGGACAGGACCGCCAGCACCAGCCCACCTGCCCAGGACAGGCCCGCCAGCACCAGCCCAGCTGCCCAGGACAGGCCCGCCAGCACCAGCCCAGCTGCCCAGGACAGGACCGCCAGCACAGCACCAGCCCACCTGCCCAGGACAGGACCGCCAGCACCAGCCCACCTGCCCAGGACAGGCCCGCCAACACCAACCCAGCGGCCCAGGACAGGCCCGCCAGCACCAGCCCACCTGCCCAGGACAGGACTGCCAGCACCAGCCCACCTGCCTAGGAGGCCAGCACAGGGCCAGCTGCCCAGGAGGCCACTGCCAGCACAGGCCCAGCTGCCCAGGAGGCCACAGCCAGCACAGGCCCAGCTGCCCAGGAGGCCACCGCCAGCACAAGCCCCGCTGGGCCATGAAGGACCGCCAGCACAAGCCCCGCTGGGCCATGAAGGACCGCCAGCACAAGCCCCGCTGGGCCATGAAGGACAGCCAGCACAAGCCCCACTGGGCCATGAAGGACCGCCAGCAAAAGCCCCGCTTGGCCATGAAGGACCACCAGCAAAAGCCCCGCTGGGCCATGAAGGACCGCCAGCAGCTGAGTCCCTGCAATGGAGACCGCCGCCTCAAGCACCGCTGCACAGGGCACCGCCGTCTCAAGCACCGCTGCACAGGGCACCGCCATCTCAAGCACCGCTGAACAGGGCACCGCTGTCTCAAGCACTGCTGGCCCATGAGCGGCAAGGGCACTGACGCAACTGAGTCCGTCACAGGGTGAATGATGCACTCTGGGCACAAAGCCCCCTCCAGAACCAGTGGAGACTGTCATCCACTACCTCTGGCCTTAGAAGGATGAAGCACTCTGGGCACAAAGCCCCCTCCAGAACCAGTGGAGTATCACATCCACTACCTCTGTCCTTAGCAGGATGAAGCACTCTGGGCACAAAGCCCCCTCCAGAACCAGTGGATATTGCCATCCACTACCTCTGTCCTTAGCAGGATGAAGCACTCTGGGCACAAAGCCCCCTCCAGAACCAGTGGAGAAAGGCATCCACTACCTCTGTCCTTAGCAGGATGAAGCACTCTGGGCACAAAGCCCCCTCCAGAACCAGTGGAGACTGTCATCCACTACCTCTGTCCTTAGCAGGATGAAGCACTTTGGGCACCATGCCCCCTCCAGAACCAGTGGAAACTGTCATCCTCTTGAGAGACTGTGGCTTTGCACTCCCCAGGATTGAACAGTGGGCAAACCACCCACTGTAGAGACTTGAGAGACTGTGGCTTTGCACTCCCCAGGATTGAACAGTGGGCAAACCACCCACTGTAGAGACTTGAGAGACTGTGGCTTTGCACTCCCCAGGATGGAACAGTGGACATGTGGCCCCCTCGTGGATTTGGCGTCCTACACTCAACCGGCTGAGGTGCCCCCCCTTGCCCTCCCCCTGAGGTGCCTGTTTAGTTGCTTTCTGATGCCCCTGCAGTGTTCTCTCCGTCATGGTCGGGGATCTTGTGTGGGCCTTGCCCATGCCATGTGGTCCCAGTGTTCCACTGACTTTATTAGAGCACTACCTGGACTACTATGCTTGGTATATATTTTGTACATGGTGTATATATATATTTCTGCCTACTTGCTTTTAATATATTACAATGATTACACTCATTTTCTATTGTCTTTGCATGCTCCTGATAGAGGAGCAGGAAGACTATTGCAGGTAGAATTTGGAGTTCCGGATCCATGACGTCCTCGTTCCTCGTGTGGTGTGTAGAGGTGAGCGTTTTTCCTTCGGTATTCCTGTTTCCACCGTGTTTTTATCCGCTGTGAATCTGCCCTGGAAAAGGTGGCGGATTGGCCTGTTGTGATACTGTGGGCGGTACATTGTCCTACGCCTGTCTGTTGGCGGTGACCGCCAAGCTATTTGTTTGTACCGCCGTGGCAGTCGGAGTGTTAAAGTGTCTGTCTTTGTTGGCAGTTTCTGCCACGGTCATCATAGCAAAAAAAGTTCCGCCGGCCTGTTGGCGGTCTTACCGCTGCTTTATCACCGTCCGCCAGGGTTGTAATGACCACCTTAGTACAGAAGGCTGGGCAAAAGCTGTGCGTGAGTCAAGAGAAAGTAACAAGTTTGCCATGGTCTGCTTAAAATACAGATTATATTATCATATACAAAGCAACAAAAACTCTACGTGAATTAATATTTTTATTTTATACAGGTAAATCTAGGCTGATTCATTGCATGGGCTTCCTAATCGTGTATTTGAGGACAGTAAGGTACAATTATATAACCTTATTTGCCGAGGATCACACATTTTGAACATGTGCCGAATTATTGTGCTCAGCCTAGTTTTTTCACGGCAGTTACCTCCTTGAGTTTTACATGCAAAGGACCCAAGCAATACTTTATTTTATCTTTCAATAACTAAACTGATACACAACTGCAGGTCTAATTAGGAGGTTAAAGTGTTGGGCATCTATTGGTGGTCTAGTTCATGTTACAAGCAGGCACATTTTGTTTGTGTTTGTGTGTTCTGTTATCGCTCACATGAGTTATAGAGTGCACAGGAAAACGATATGCCAATAAGTCACAGGACTTACAGTACAGTACAGAATTAAGTGTACTGTTCTGCCACAACTTAGGCTGTAGTGCAACATTCATCTTTGCTACTTGACCGGTATTGACAGGGAGGGGATTGTCACAGTACTCTAGTTGGGAACCTGCCAGCCTTCTTAAAATATTTTGCACCTTTGTGTAAACCACGCATGCAATATTAGCCTTGAAAATGAAGAAACATGCCAATGGTCACTTTTGTTGTGAACTGAAAACTCCTGGCACTGTCTTGCTTGTGCAGCAACACCAACGCTGTTCTTATTTAGATGTGTATTTTATTCCAAATACGTGCAATGTGACATTATGAGACATTTTAATCTTCACCCATAGTATCCCCCTTTTTCTTAAGAATAGTCCAGGAGTGGCAAATTAGAAATGTGTCAACTTGAGTTTGAAATTTAGAGTATCACACATCTTCTTAAGCAAGCAAAGTATGCGTGTTTGCTGATTATTTCATAATATTCCATTACTAAATGTTTATAAATACATACACTATTCTTTAAAATGCCAAACTGGGTGTTCCTATGTGCTGGAGTGCAAACAGAGGTCTTCTTACGGTGGTAAGCTGGTGTTGCTACCACCAGCACCGGCACACCAGTAGAACGCCAGCCGTATTATGACAAGTAATATGGCCTGGCGGTGATCTGCTGGTGGGGTGCTGCCAGTGGTAGCAGCGCCCCTTCCCTACCGGAAGACCTCCTATGTCAAGGTAAGTCGGGCTTCTGACAGAGGAGGTGGGTGGGAGGGGAAGTGTTATGTGTGTGTCTCTAAGTGTGTGCATGAATGTGTGTGTGAGTGTGTGAATGCGTCTGTGTCTTGCATGGTTGTATGTGTGAGTGAATGCAAGTAAGAATGGTGAAGTGAGTACGTGTCTGCATGTCAGTGTGATTATGTGTACCGCCATGGCGGTATGAGTGGAGAAGTGGCGGGTTGGCTGCAGCCAACTTGCCATTCTCATAATGTGGCGATAGGTACCGCCAGCCTGTCGGCGTACACCCGCCACAATAACACTCACCACCGGGGTCATAATGACCCCATAAGTCTACTAAACATTAATACAATTAAACTTTCCAAGAGGATAACACATACTAACAGAACTAGAGCATTCACATCAAAATCAGATTTCAAACCAGATAATAGTGACATCAGTAAATTATCAAAATTCAATTCATAACAATCAGTTTTCAGGGCTGAGCCATCCTTATCCCTAATATGAATTTGGACTTGCATGTGTTGGGATGGACTAGCACATGTGGGCAAAACAAAAGAAGACACACAAATAATTTTGGAAAATCATCTAACTAGGGTGACTCACTATAAAAATAGACTGGTGTAACCACCTAAGCTTAGATCATATACCTCTCCTCATGGGACAGCAGACAGGAATTATTCATTGAGTTAGAGCATTCACAGCTACTCAACATCCATAGACATCAGCATCAAGGGCAGTGCATAACATGAGCTGCACATAGGTCAGGTCAGGAGATCAGAATTTATTGGGCATATTGAAGAGCATAGGTAAATGAGATAATAGTAAGGATAACTTTTAATTCTTCAGAAGATAACTATGGGTCATATGAATTCCGGAAAAGAGAGAGCAGCACAACATCAAGGGTCATCAGCAAGCTTCGACTGACTAAAAGTTTCAAAAGTCTCTCCATATCTAAAAATGTCCATCTGTTTCTGTTTGGTTGACTGTGTGGGCTCATCTTGCGCAAATTAATCAATATCTAATGAAAATCGCTGACACCACCAAGTTTTCAACTATGCTGGATGTTTCCAGGGAAGATGCTAAGTCATATTGATGGATAGATAGATAATATTTATTGCTCGATTAATAAAACGCATTGCAATTTTGTTCAAAATCTGAATGTTCATTCAAAACAAATAAGATAAAACCCTAGAACCATATGAGTGAGTATTGTCTGTCTACTTATCCTGATCAACCTTGGTAAGTTTCCTTTGAACTAGTTTTAAAAATGTAACTCCCCTGCAACAGAATGGGATTGAGTTGCCCTTAGGACATGTAATGACTGCTAATCTGCAAGAGCAAATGTGGTTTGTCAGAAAGGCAAGTTTTAACAGCTTATTTCTTTCAGGGCCTAGAGCTGGGCAGGTGCAGAAGGCGTGCAGCAGTGATTCCTGGTGGTAACCACAAAGGCAACAGTTCCGGACAAGGTGCTGCTCTTTCCAGGATGGGAGAGCGTCTTTGGTGTCAAAAAGGCCCCTTCGATACAGCAAGAATAGTTGTTTTATTCGAGAGGAAAAGTGTTCAGTTGGGTAACGTTGAGGGGATGGAAGCAGATAGGACCCTAGGAATGCCCAGGCATGCCATCTTTTGGCTAGGGAAGCTTTGTCGTGATGAGAGAAAGCAAACAAACAGAGAGGTTGACTAATCTCTTGAATTCTGATTTTCCTGCGCCGCTTTTCCAAACGTCTTCCATGCCCAGGCTGTTGATTACTTGGTTTAAGTAGCTTGCCCAAGAGCCTTTTCTGTTACAGATTTGTTGGGCCTGGACTTCTTGCCAGCAGGAGGAAAGTATTGAAGTGTTCTCTGCCAACCGTAACCTCCATGATGCTTTGAGGAATGTTCCCTGGCAATGAAAAATCTGGTTTGTTAGGCCCATCTCCAACCTTACCTGGGCTGGAGAGACATTTTTTGGTAAATTGAAAACTGTTTTATAGGTTCTGACTTGGCTGCTGCTTAGTGATGGGATCTCCCAGCTGAGCTGACATAATTCTTAAAAGGTGTGACCAATTTGGGCAATACAGCTTTTTCTTGAGTAGCTTGAAGCTGTAGGTTAATGAATTGGCCTTTGCCTGAATTGACTGCAGAGAGATGTTTCTATTTTAGGCGTGGTTCAAGATGTACTCCCTAATATTTATAAGATTGCACCACCTCCACCTTTTTGTCTCCTGAAGAACCAATTGAACAATTTATGGTTTGTCCTGAGGAACCTCATCAGTTTGGTTTTAGCCAGATTAATTTCTAGACCTTGCTGGTCCATAAAAAATTTGAGTGCCAATTAGCTCGTTTGCAGGCCTCGTGGAGTGTAACTCAAAAGCCAGATGTCGTCTGCATATTGTAGGCATCCAATTTTCTCTAGACCGAGGGTTGGGGGATGACTGCCTCCGTTTGCCAACACGCTGGCAAGGCCAGCCAGATGTAAATTAAAGAGGAGTGGGGCCAGGATGCAACCTTGCTTTATGCCAGAGTTTGTGGGGATTTTGTTTGTGAGTCTTGTGCCGTCTCCTATTTTAACCTGAACCCAGGTGTCAGTGTATATGTCTATAATGGCCTCTAACAAGTTGGAAGGAATGCCCCATTGCGCCAACTTGTGCCAGAGTCTTTCCCTGGGTACCCGGTCGATAGCAGATTTGAGGTCAAAGAAGCATGCATAAAGGCTCAATTTCTTGTGACTGGCCCTTTCCACAATGAGGGTAAGGACGGTTAGGTTTGTTGATGTTCCCAGGCCAGCCGTAAAGCCCGTCTGAAATCTTGGGAGGAGCGTATTCTCATTGGCCCAAGCCTGCAGATGTTGTAACAAGCAGGAGCCATACACCTTGGCTTCCATGTCAATGAGTTCTATTAGCCTATAGTTCCTGAGTAGGGCCGGGTTTCCACTTCTGAAGGTGGTGTGTAGGATACTACCTCTCTATGAATCTGGAATGTGGCTGACCAGGGCGGTAGTGGTGAAGAGGGGCAGAAAGTACTATGCCCAATAATCTGTGTGGATTTTGAAGATTGCGTTTGGGAGCCCGTGTGGACCGGCGGCCCCCTCAGGTTTCATCTTCCTAATCAGGCTGGCTATTTGGTCTCATTTCCAGACTGGGCCAAAGGGATCCCTTTCGATGATGGTCAGTACTTGTCGGCCTGCTGTGTTGTTATGACTCCAGGGCGATTGCTCCCACATCCGGTTGAATGGGATGATTCCATTCCTTTTTGCCGTGCCATACAGGCTGCGGATATGACTTTCCCACATGGCTGGATTGATCCCGTAACCGAGCAGGCGATTTTTTCCAAGGGCCAGGTCATTCACTATACTCCAGAATGCTTTGCCGTTTTTCATTTTGCTCGCCTAGAGTAACTTGGACCAGCGATGTTCTAAAAAGTTTTTCTTTGTGGCCCAGCAGTCTGCGTGGTCCTTTTTATCCAAGGACCTCAGGGAGGCTATGCCGCCTTGCGCACCCCGCCTAATGGCGATTGTACATTTCCTGGCCTGCTGCAAGATGCATTTTTTCTGAAGGCCTAGGGCTTCATTAAACCATGATTGACTGTCTCAGGTCTTTTTATAATCAAGGGCCAGGTTCTGAGATGGAGCTTTATGGACAGTTGGAAATTTTGAAAGAAGCCTGCTGCTGACCTCGGTCCAGGCATCAATCCACTTTACTTTGAGAGTGGGGTCCTTTTGGTACTCATCTGCTATGTTTGTTCTCTCCTCTAAAGATCCGGCCTTTTTATACACCTCTTCCATCACTGCCGCATTCCCTATTTGGTGCCATTTCTCTATCTTAAGGATGAATGTTGCGGGGGATGAGAGTAGATCATTCGAGGTCTGTAGTTTCTCAGGTTTATAGGCCAGCTCCAGTGATTATGGAAAATGATCGCTCTCAGCTCTGTATTTTATTTGGAAAGAGCGCACCAGGAGTATTGCGGAGTTACTTATCAAGGTGAAATCGATGGTTGAACTTTTTTTCCTGCTTACAAAGGTTACTGCTGCTGGAGAATACTTTTCGCTGTTACCGTTTAATAGTATCAGACCTAAAAGATCCAGAGATTTCCTATGGGTACTTGCCAATCTGGCCTTCGCAGTACAGCCTTTTGGTAAGAGCAGGTTAATATTGAAGTCACCGCTGACAATAAACGTGGACTTGATGTGTTGCCTTTGTAAGAGCTTGATTAGTTTGGTCAATTTTTCCACTTTCCCTCCCTTTGAGCCTTTTTAGGATGAATGTTCACCTTTATGAGGATTAAATCCAATTGACTGTTTTGCTGACTTCTGAGTGTGACTTTAGTTGCCTGAATTCAGTGTGACTCTGTGTCAATTGCAATTTTATGGCCTATGAGGACCGAGGAGTTCATGGTTATCATGCCTCCTTTTGCATGACTATATTTGCTTGAGCTCTTGGCTTGGGTGCAAAAGGCGGTATACCCTGATACCACAATCGGATCTAAACACCAGGTTTCCTGGAGAAGGATAATATCGTGCTCCTGAAGAAAGGCCTGGGCCTCTGGATCTTGATATATTGACTCGCAACATGTACATTCCATGAGCAGATGTTAATGTATGCGCTTCGAGAGTCCCGAACTCCTCGCTGTTGGTCATGATCAGGGATGTTTTGGAGAGCTGGGGGGAAGAAGCTCTTTTGAGGCCAAGACGATATGGCCGAAACCTGGATCGCCAACATACTTCACTACCGCTAGATTGTTCGTGGTCGTTGCGAATGTGCCGGCTCCCGTTGCCCCTCTTAATATTGATTTGATGCCCGCAGTGGTCCCAGATAACGGGGGTGGTCCACTTGTCGCAGTTCAATCCCCCATGAGTATCAGAAAAAATAACTAATTGATCTACTAAAGCTGCCAAAGACTGTAAGGTGAGTGTGACCTGTTGGTCAGCCCTTTGTGGTTGCAGTTTAAATTCGACGAAGAGAAGATCTGCTGAGGTTATCTGAGATAGATCACTTATTTCCCCTAGTAGTTTTAAGATGTTTCCTCTGTTGAGGGTGTGAAAGTTTCCCTCTGACTTGAAGTGTGGTGTAAGAAGTAGCTTGAACCCTTCTGAAGATGAGACTAGAGCTGGAGCCACCAGTTGGAACTCCCAGCTGTTAACTAGTAGAAAATTATTGGAGTGCGCATTTGAGCGGTGCTGGAGCAGTTGATGTGACTGCCGACTCAGGCCGGGTAGGCTTCTCTCGTTCCTGCTTTGGTCCTGCAGTTTCTGTGTTGGGTAGTCTGTTGTTGCAGGCTACTAAGCTATTGTGTCACTGAAATCCTCGCTTGTGGGAAGGCATGCTGAAGTATGATTGGTGTTGGCTGGCTTTATCTCACCTGGTTTACTGAGTCGATCAGCCTCTTTGACTTTGTTATTTGACCTCTGTGATGGATAACTGGAAGGGGCACTTTGGGTTTCGCTACTCTGACACCCCTCTGCAATAGATATGGGTGATTTTTGGGGGCTTGGATCTGGAATGGGTTGATCCTTTGTGGTACTAGACTGATCATGGTCCGGTGGGGAAGAGGATTCTATAAAAGTATTAGGGGCGCTGGGCTGCTTCTGCTGCTTCTAAAGTTGCCAAATGATTTTCTGCTTGTCCGATCTTTCTTTTTCCTTGCCTTCCTATGCTTTTTCATTTCCCTTTTTGTTTTTGGTGGTGTTACACACTGGGAAGGGCTGCGGGAGGCACTGTTGTTCCAGAGTGATGAACTTCTTCTGTTAAGCAGGACTGAGGACTAGACTGTGGTCTACCAGAGACTGTGCACCCTGGAATTTGTGGGGCTTTTGACATTGCTGTCACTTGAGCACTGTTTACTGAGCGTTGTCTTGGCTTCTTGTGGCGGTGCTTCTATGACTCAAAGTTGTTCCCTTGTGTTAAAAGCCTTGGCCCTGACTTCCGTTAGGATTTTATTAAGGATGGGAGCGATGACCTAGGGTTTGTTCCCGGAGGGACTGCAATGGCATCTAGCTTGTTGAACATAGTTGTGCTTTTGGGCTCGAAGTATCAGTTCATTGAGTGCTTGCAGCTTAGAGTCAATGCCCACGATGTATTTGGCCATAATGTTGAGTAGGTCAACTTGTTTGTCTGCCTAGTGCTTTATTGCTACTGCCATGATGTCAAGCGTCGACAAGAGGGAGCCCCAGGTGTTGGCGTGCACCTCCGATTGTTGCTGAGGAATTTGTGGGCTGTCCAGGAATGGGCTCAGGGAGACTATACTGTTTATGGGGTCCAGCTCTTGCTTTTTGGGGGCAACGGGGGATTTGTGGTTGTGTCCTGCATGATGCTGAGCGTCTCCCCAAGAGAAAGTCTGAGTAGGTCCTTGTCAGAGGGATCAGTTGGAGGTGGAGCATGGGGACTAATGGGGCCCCGGTGGATTGAGTCCTCCCTTATGTGCAAATGTGATGATTGATCCTTTCAGATGCTGAAATCCAAGACTGAGACCAGCTATAGGGAGCGTGCTTTGGTGGATGCAGCCTTCGAACTCTCTTCTGTGAGCGGGGGAGTCGGTTAATATTGTTATTGCTGGGGGGCCGGCCATTCGGACACTTGCGAGTTGAAGGTTTGGCTTATAGAATGACATGTGGATAAGAGGACCCTTTTAGATTCTTTGTCAGGGGTCTTCCCTGTAGTTGTTTATTCTGAAGGGTCAATTGAGGCAAGAGGGGTTGAGGGCAAAACGGTTAAAAAGGTGGTGATTTTGTAACCTGCTTTTTAGGCTGACATAGTTGGGGTAGATTTGCAAGAGTTCGCCATCTGTTTCACAAGCTGGACACCTTCATTTGGTGAGGAGACAGTGAGAATTAGTGAAGAGTTTGCTGGGGGCCTCTGTCTAGTCCTATTTTGTGGCCATTTCTTCCATCCGTTGGGAGCCCCCCGGAATCTGCTGGATCTCATTTGCGCTGGCCTGCTGGAGGTGCTGGATTTAAAGCCAGCTACTTGGCAGATAAGAGAGGTTCTCCTTCCTTGGAGGGGCAGTGCTGGTGCTCGATCAGTGTTCGGGTGTGGGGGAGGTTGAGCGGGTCTCTCTTGGGGTGACACAAGCCACACCCAGGCCTGGCTGGGCCACTTTTGTGAACTTCCTGGGGTCGCACTCAGCAACAGCTGACTACAGCCACAGTGCTCAGCGACCCCCTGCAGGTACCTCCTGGCCAGAATCGTGGATAAGCGGGAGACCTGGTGTGACTGATTGGTTGAATGGCTGACTGGATGGCTGGTTGTGACAATATATGCTGCTATGAGGCGGACGGGTTTGCTGCTGGTGGGATGTTGATGTCTCGCCTTTTCTTCTCCTTCTTCTCTCCCTTTTTGTGCAGGCCTTAATTTGAAGGGGAGTGAGGTACAGGGCTGCTTGAAGCGGTTTATAGTGGTGTGTGGCGATGGAGGTTGCCCCTCCGAGCAGCTGTGCGCCTCCTCGCGCCTCCAGCTCCCGCAGTGAGGGTCTTGGGTTCCGGCCCCTAAGGCCCCTAGGGCATGGGCCCTCCCCCGTGGTGAACAGCGTTGGCAGCAGTGGGGCTGGGAAGGGGCTGGGGGAGGCAGGTGCGGGCGTGGACAGTCGCAATGATCAGGGCATGACGATGCCCGATTACCTCTGGGCCTGTCGGATATTGGTGGCGCTGTCGGTGGCGCTGTCAAGGGTCATTTGAGTCAGCACTGCTCCTGTCTGCACCCGTCCTCTATTCCTGCTCTGCTCAGCTCACCATGCCACTCAGGCACCACGCCGCTCTGGCTGCTCCGGCTGCTCTGGCCGCTCCGATCCGACCCAGAAGCTCAACAACTCTCACCCTCCTAAATCAACAAGATGAATTCATACCGTTCCACCAAAATGTAATGCTTTTTCGTCAATTGAAACTTTACAATTATTTCCCACAGTGCACAGGATGATTCTAACAGTTCTTAAGCAAAATTATTAAAACTTCCTCTCTTGTTCGACAGCTAGAACAAATACTGTTACAGGACATTCACCCAAACATCAGCAAACATCATCGGCTGTAATCTGAATCATCAGGCCTTGTCTAGCTGAGGAAACCTACATTTATATTAATGGAATTAATATATACATATCCTATTATGCACCATACAATTTGAATCTGCAAAGCAAATTATTTTATTGCAATCATTATATGTGACATTAGAAATGTTTTAGACAGGCATTAATTTCTCTGCACACATGTAACTTACATTAATACATTTTTTTAATACATGTTTGTTTAAAACTCATTATATATTTTGATTTCCACTATTTTCTAAGAAGAATACATTTAATATTAATTCATGTCAGTAGTTTACTCAAATATAAATGCACAATATATTTCATGGCAAAACACAATGTCAAAAATGAATTGGAGATCACAATGTCCACCATAATTCAACTGTGAACATTACATTTTTTACATTTCATGTAAATGTTACTGTTAAGCTTTTAAATGAAGTCTATAAGTTGCCATATGCTAACTTCTATGCCACTAATGTATTAGTAAATTTTGACCTCTCTCAGTCCCCCCTCTAATGGCAATTTGTGCAGTAACAAAAGGACATTCTCATTTAAAATGTGACAACTCAAAGTCTTGTACATAGGTCTAGGTCTGTGGTAATTTTCAGTTTTCTTCATGGTATTTTAATATCTGTTTCTCAAATGCTCCATTTCAATCTCTTCTCTCCTCTGTCTATTCTTTGCTCTTTGTCTCTTCCAGAAATTGTAAGTCTTGTAATCATGTGAAACTATGCCCTTATCTATCATTTCTATCATTGCTTTTCTTCTGTCATCAACTTGATTAATAAACTATTTTTCTACTTGTGTGATAAGACATGTTACATTATTTCTGTGTGCTTATGCTGTGCCAAATGTTAGTGTAGGTTCAAAGAACCCACCTACTAATTCCATCTTCTTAGCCTTTACAATGCTGCTCAAATGCTGATTAACAGGAACAAAAGAGAAATCAAGGTTGAAGTTTGAATAAAAATACTGAATGTACTCTTGATTTAACAAATGTGTTAACAATAATCTGCAACTGCCATGAGTCAGTGGTAGGCAGTGATATGTGATCCCTTCTTGTACTGACAAAGAAATCTGTGTACACACATAACAGTCATGCACATTCATTGTATCCATATACTCACACAGCAAACTATAAAAAACATTGGAAGCAAATTCTCCCTTTGTGATATCCAAATGAAACAATCTTTCATCCTTATGAAACTTACCCTCCTTCAATGGTGTTACTCCTTGCACTGACATTCTTGAGCTTTGCATATCTTAGTTCATTGAAACACTAATTCCTGCAATCAATAAAATGCATACAATCATACATACTATAACTAAACCAATGCACACATATTTGCATTTACTAGTTTACCCTTCTCTGGGTTCATGACTTCTGTAAACTCAGAGAGTGAAAATAAAAATAAAAAGTTTAAAGCAAAAGTGAGCAAAAATCAAATCCAAAATGTCTATTCAAAAGTCTTCCGCAACTTATGTACAACAGTTCTCGATCTTGTCGAAAGTTTATCAAATTTTAACTAAGAAGTTCTCAAAATAGTTGAAGATGTTTGTTTTTAATATATCATAGTTTGATGATCACACATTGTCACTTCCAGTGTGTAATATGTATGTTGGTCAATTGGCAAGGTTATTTGAAAACTCAGATAAAATGTGATTTCAAGTTCCAAAATGTTTAACTGAATTCTCATGCTCAAACAAAAGGCCATAAATGTGTTCTCCTATTCATTTGCAACAAGATAGATCCATTCAGGTAAAGAGTATTTGGGGTTGGCAATCTTTTACTTTTTTTCTTCTTACAGCACAAATTTGATCCTCACTTCGATTTGATTCTTCAGCTGCTTCTGTTACAGTTGGAAGTATATCAGCAACCAGGTCAGCTGCGGATGCAGGCCATTAATCTCCTTTTACAGTTCTCTTTTTGGGTGCAACTGGACTCACAACATATGCTGTGTTGACAGGAGTGAGTTGGATTTGACTTTGTTCTCCTGTATCTTTATCTGCATTTGGAATGCTTGCATTTTTGCCATTTCACACTAGTTTTGCTTCAGTCACTTGTTCAGTTCTTAGAGCTTGGTTAATCTGAACCACTTCTTCTTATGCATACACTCTTAGGGGATCAGACCCTGTGCCTTCAAGAGGACATGGAACTTTGCGTGAGTGGCTTGCATGAATCCAGTTCCGAATACCAGCTCACTTCACAGCTGTTGTTGTCACCAAGATGACTTGATACAGTCCTTTTCACCTCTGTTCTGGGTCTTCCTAACGTGCTAAGTACCCATACTCCAGCCTTCAAGCTGTGACACTGTTCTTGAGCTGTTTGAACTGTTGCTGCTTCAAACTGATGAGATAAAGAACGAACCACATCAGCCAGACCTTTGCAATATCCAGCACTAAATCATCTGTTATGCTCGCAAGTGCATTGGCAGGTACTGCTGGTAACCTTATGGCATGCCCCATAAGGATTACATGCGGTAACAATCCCGTTTTCCTGTTGGAAATGCTATGCATGCTTCTCAGGACAATTGGTAATGCATCAGGCCATTTCAACGTTATAGAGGCACAAACCTTAGCCAATCTAGTTTTTAGTGTTCCATTCACTGGCTCCACTAATCCAGAAGCCTCAGGCCTGTAACTGCAGTGCACTGTTTGCTTAACCTTTTAGTGGCCGACGCCCACACTCCCTCCCTGGTGCGGGTCACGACCAGTGGCCGACACCAGGGAGGGGGTTAAAAATCCTCCGGTGCAATGCACCGGAGAATTATTATTATTTTTTTTTACCGTGGGAGACGTGGAAGAGCTTCCGCGTCTCCATCCCACCCCCCTCCCGGCCCCTTATGACGTCAGCGCGCCGCGAGGCGCGCTGATGTCACAGTTTTTCCCCACCGGAGAAGGAGAGAAGCAGGTAAGCGTTCTCTTTTTCTCCGGTGGGGAAAAAAAGGCCAAAACGGCCTCCCCAGATGCCAGGGAGGCATCAATGGAAAGGGGAGGCTCTCCCCTTTCCATCGATGCCTCCCTGGTACCGTTTCCTGGCCATGGATCGCAGCGTGGCTGCGATCCATGGCCAGGAAACACCCCTAGGCACCAGAGATCTTCTTTGGGGGGGTCGGCCCCCTTGTAAAAGGGCCGGCCCCCCCCGGGGGGAATATTTATTTATTTACACGGTTTTGGGGGGCAATCGCGCCCCCCACAATATAAAAATAAGTTAAAAAAAATAAAAAAAATAAAAAAAATGGCGGGGTCGGCCCTTGGAACACGGGCCGACCCCAGGGGAAAAAAAAAAACATGTAGTTTTGCCTGGGGGGGCCGATCGCCCCCCAGGGTAAAAAAGAAAAAACAAAAACAAATTGTTGGTGGTCAGCCCTTGGGGTGACCATCAATGGGGCCTTTTTTTTTTTTATACATGTGTGCTTTGCCAAGGGCAAGCACACATGTATAAAAAAAAAAAGGTTTGTGACATGAGTGTCTTGTTTTCTCTCTCTCTCTCTCATATATATGTGTATATATGTATACATATATATATATATATATATATATATTTAGATATAGATATATATATATATTTTTTTTTTTTCAGGACAAGCATTGCAGCGCCCATGTGCTGCTTTTCTGACTTGTTGGTGTGTATCTGGGCTTCTAACAACGCCCACCTCACGCCCATCACTACCACTCGTTCGTGGGCTTGCCCTTCAAAAATCCTTTGATTACATTGGAAAATGATTTACCTTTGTCCCTCCTTGGGGAGGTTTTGTTACTGCCTTGGCCATCGCCCCTGGGACATGGCTAATTACACTTTTGCTGTTACGTTTAACTGCGAGCGAACTTATTTTCCTTTTGTGTATCTCTTCACATGATGCTCATGGTGGCCGTGGCACTGTGAATCGGCTCTCTTATGTGAAAGAGTTTAACTTTCAATTATCAATTTATGTGGCAAGAAAAGTTGGGTTAGGAGTTTATAACGCTAATAGCTCTAACTCGAGCAGAGGCGAGACCCATTGCATTGTAAATGCTTGTTATTCTTGTGTGTGTTGTTTTATAATGGTGAACAATTTCACCGCACTCCACGAGGACCGTGATCAAGACTCCTTGGTGAGTTGAAACACGTTGGTGGTTATTGACTGCAATAAAATACACCTTTATTTGTACCTCGTGGAGTGCTGTGAAATTTTTCGGCATTAGATAATTTCTAGATTGGTCTTCTCTGTCACTGGGCACCGGCAGTGGAGTGTGCCGCCCAGCAACCCTTCAACCACTTTGTTTCTAAACATATATATATATATATATATATATATTATTATATATATATATATGCAACACAAATTGGTTAAAAAGATTTTTGCGAAACGCACTCCACTGCCGGTGCTCAGTGATGGAGGAGAGCAACCTCGAAAATATTTTGTGAACAAGAATCTCACCGCACTCCACGAGGTTCAAATTGACATGTTTTATTGCAAGTATAAACAATGAAAGAAAAGAGGGACTCATTTACTGTGATCAAGACTCCTTGAGAGTCGAAACACGTACGTGGCTGTTGCTTGCAATATTAGTAAAGGCAAGCGTTACCTGCGCTTTAAAACAAATGTAATGCCAGGGGGACTAAGGAGATATGAGTGGCACTTTTGCTGGGTAGTACTGAGGGAATTAGAAGAGGAGGTAATGGGAGGCAGAGCACCAAAAATGACTGTTGCACATGGTGTGTGGTAAGGTGAAGTAATACATTCTTTTTTTGTTTTTTTCAGTGTTTTCAGAGAATCTGCAGAATTGGAGAAGAAGCGAAGGTAAGGTGACGACATTTCCTGTTGTACACAACAAACATACCCACAAGCAATTTTGTGACTATCTGCCTTCTACGTAGGCTAGTAATTTAGAGGTACAGTTTAGCCAGTTGCAGAGATGGCGTCTCGTTGGATGACTGCTGATCAAGCCCTAGCTCGGGTTATGGAGGACAGTTCTGATGTAGGCTCAGAGACTGAGACAGCAGACACTGAGACAGCATCTGAGGGAGAGGACAATAGGGCAGATTCTGGGAGTGATTTTTCAGTCGGCGGAGTCCCATCTGACGACACCTCTTCCAGTGAGTCTGAAGGAGACAATGACGACATCCGTGCTGTCCCTTCGCAAGCACATTCTGGGCAGCGGGACCACATTGGGTTAGCCGATCCCAGAGAGCACGTGCTTGCTGCCGCAAGCACAGAGAGAGTGC
Organism: Pleurodeles waltl; assembly: GCF_031143425.1. Classification (NCBI taxonomy): domain Eukaryota; kingdom Metazoa; phylum Chordata; class Amphibia; order Caudata; family Salamandridae; genus Pleurodeles; species Pleurodeles waltl. Next base: position 644,514,563 of record NC_090438.1, read on the forward strand.
TCTCTTGGCAGCCCCCCTGTTTGGTTCAGCCCCAAATTCCACCTTTTACTGGTGACGCTGGATGTAAAGTCGATACAGCTAACTTTTTGCCAGTTGACTACATCTATCTGTTTTTGGATGTTGACTTTCTTCAGAAAGTTGTGCAGCAAACAAATTTGCGTGCAGACCAATTTCTGAGGGAGAGCGGAGGCACTCTAGGGCCCGTTCTAGGGCACGCCAGTGGACTCCCACTTCGCTGGCGGAGTTGAAGATATTTTTGGGCCTTACGCTCAAAATGGGGTTAGTGCAGAAACCCACCTTGCAGTCCTACTGGGCGACTCGCACGGTTTGGGTAACTCCCATCTTCGCACCATACATGAGCAGAGATCGTTTTTTGCTACTGCAGCGCATGCTGCATTTCAATGACAATTCTGCTGCATTGCCCCGGGACCATCCAGATCATGACAGGTTGTTCAAAATTCGGCCTGTCGTGGAACATTTGTCTGCCAGGTTTCCAGAGATCTATTCTACTGGAAAGAATATAGCAGTCGATGAGTCCTTGATCCTGTACAAAGGACGGCTGCTTTTCAGACAGTACATTGCGAGCAAAAGAGCTCGCTATGGCATAAAGCTGTACGTGCTGTGTGAGAGCTCTACTGGCTATGTGTACAGCCTGAGAGTGTATACAGGGAAGGATTCTACCCTAAACCCTGTAGGTTGCCCTCCCGTGTTAGGGGTCACAGGTACGTTTTGTATGGGAACTTGTCCAGCCACTTCTTCACAAAGGTTATAACCTTTATGTGGACAATTTCTATACAGGAGTAGAGCTGTTCAGTGAGCTCTACAAAGCTGGCACTGTGGCCTGCGGTACAGTTCGTTGTAACCGCAAAGGATTCCCACGGGAGCTTGTTTGCAAGAAGCTCCAGAAATCACAGAGTACTGCATTGCGTTCTAACGAACTGCTCGCAGTCAAGTTCCTAGATAGGCGTGATGTATACGTGCTCACTACAATTCATGATGAGAGCACTTCTCCCATCACGGTTTGGGGTCAGATGGCCGAAGTCCACAAGCCCATCTGTATACTCGATTACAATAAGTACATGGGTGGAGTGGACAAGAACGACCAGGTTCTTCAACCATACAATGCGTGTCATAAAACTCGCACTTGGTACAAGAAACTGTTTACCCACCTGATTCAGATGGCAACATATAATGCGTATGTTGTTTACCGTCAGACAACAACAGGAAGACTCATGACTTTCCTTGACTTCCAGTTGTCTGTAATTGAAAGCCTCACTGCTGTTACAGAAGAAGCAGCAGCCTCCATCTCATATGTTCTGGAGGATGTGGCAAGGCTGCAGGAGCGACACTTTGCTGATCGCATACCTAAAACACCCAAAAAGGATCGTCCATGTCGTCGCTGTAAAGTGTGCTCAAAGCATGGAAAGCGGCAGGAGAGTCGGTATTACTGTCCCCAGTGTCCATCACAACCAGGCCTCTGTATCCCTACTTGCTTTACGTTGTATCATACTAAAGCAAAGTTCTGGGAAATCAACTGAGGTTGAGCTGCTGTTGGGTAATCCTTTCAGTGGCAGTGCATGGATACCGAACGTCCATGGGCCACTGCTTCGTTAGGCAAGGAGCCACAGAATTTTACTTCATCATGGACTTCCTTTTGGCGTGGTCGGTGTTCTGTTCAATTAACATGCATTTTCTTCCCCCTACTGCATATACTAGTGGACAGAACATATGCCACATTGCCACGGAGTACCCTTTCTTCACCTGCATGTCTACCTTACTTTCAACGGTAGATATGCTCTCTCAGTTCGAGGAATCACTTTGTACAGCATACTTGGAAACCCCCAACTTGCTTCCACAAACTAGTATAGGTTCACTTGGCTATTATAGAGGATTAGCCAGGACTCTGATGAGAACAGAGACATGGATGGGTAAGGAAAGCTTATGGTGGGAGTGCCTTCACAGGGTTATTGCACAGGTAGAAGGCAGATAGTAAAGGTAGTACAGATGTACATCATCTACACCTATGGATTCAAACCCATTGGTGCCATCCAAGCACTGAAGGAGAATGACTTGTATAGGTCAGTGTTTGACCTGCTTTTCATGTTCATCCTCCATCAGAACTTAGTAGATGTTCAGTTTGTTGTATAAGTGCATTATAGTCACATCACTGCACATAATGTTGGCTGGGACATATGCTACGTTCTCATGGACTCCCCTATGTACCAAACACTACCCTTTTCCATAGCCTATGACCTTCTCTTTAGGGAACATCATGAGAAATCCCCAGCATGTCTCCCTTAGTTTCAAAGGTAGATATGCTCACTCAGTTCGAGGAATCGCTTTGTACGGCATACTCGGACAACCCCAACTTGCATCCACAAACTGGAAGGAGTTGGATTTAGCACAGAGAGTGCGTTAAAGGCGCATGAAAAACATGTCTTCCTGAACCTCAGGTGGCTGTCATAGGAGTCATTAGTAAAGGTTTGTTACGCATGCATTTGGTAATGTTAAGGAAGAAGGAGGCAGTTAGCCTATGACCTTCTCTTTAGGTAACAGCATGAGAAATCCCCAGCATGTCTCCCTTAGTTTCAAAGGTAGATATGCTCACTCAGTTCGAGGAATCGCTTTGTACGGCATACTCGGACACCCCCAACTTGCATCCACAAATTGGAAGGAGTTGGATTTAGCACAGAGAGTGCGTTCAAGGCGCATGAAAAACATGTCTTCCTGAGCCTCAGGTGGCTGTCACAGGAGTCATTAGTAAAGATTCATAAGCATGCATTTGGTAATGTTAAGGAAGAAGGAGGCAGTTACTTGACAGGTGGTAAAATGTAGTCAAACTTATTCCGTTCTGTGGCGTGTGAATGTGATGGGCCCTTGTCTGGCAGCGGTAAGTTAATGTGAGTGCAGTGATTGGTTGGATTGGGCCCGTGGCTGGCGATATGAAAGGGTTGTTTGTTGTGTGTGAATGGCGTGTGAATGGACCATAAAGAGGTTGGTGCCTGGACGCGGCTTTATGGCCCACCTTCAGAAGGCTTGGTTTCAATATTCAGATACTTTGATAAGTAATCATGCTTTGAAACCATAATTTCTGAAGGTGCTAAAACCAACCAGTGTGAGTGGTGGGTTAACTTTAACAAACTAGTACCAGGGGAGTCCAAGGGTGCAGGACTTGCATGGCTCTCACCAGTTTTCCTTCACCCAGAATCCCCTTGAAATTACATTATGTGCTTAAAAAACACATTTTCCTTGCTTTCCAATGAGCAGAAGTCCAGGGATCTGCAGGGATCCTCAAAATTCCTACCACCCAGTGTTTCCCCACTTGTCCTGATAAAAACACAACCCCGCTTGTGTGCCTGCGCCTAGTGCCTGCTTCAGGAATGAATCACTCCAGGGTTAACAGTAGACCTCAATCAAGGACTACCATTGACCGTTGTGTGATCCATTCCTGTCGCGGGCGCTAGACCTACCCACACAAGTGAGGTATCATTTTTATCGGGAGACTTGGGGGAATGCTGGGTGGAAGGAAATTTGTGGCTCCTCTCAGATTCCAGAACTTTCTGTCACCGATATGTGAGGAGAACTTGTTTTTTTAGCCACTTTTTGAGGTTTGCAAAGGATTCTGGGTAACAGAACCTGGTCAGAGCCCGCAAGTCACCCCATCTTGGATTCCCCTAGGTCTCTAGTTTTCAAAAATGCACAGGTTTGGTAGGTTTCCCTAGGTGCCGGCTGAGCTAGAGGTCAAAATCTACAGGTAGGCACTTTGCAAAAAACACCTCTGTTTTCATTCAAAATATTTGATATGTCCACGTTGCGTTTTGGGGCATTTCCTGTCGCGGGCGCTAGGCCTACCCACACAAGTGAGGTATCATTTTTATCGGGAGACTTGGGGGGACGCTGGGTGGAAGGAAATTTGTTGTTCCTCTCAGATTCCAGAACTTTCTGTCACCGAAATGTGAGGAAAACTTGTTTTTTTAGCCACTTTTTGAGGTTTGCAAAGGATTCTGGGTAACAGAACCTGGTCCGAGCCCCGCAAGTCACCCCATCTTGGATTCCCCTAGGTCTCTAGTTTTCAGAAATGCACAGGTTTGGTAGATTTCCCTAGGTGCCGGCTGAGCTAGAGGCCAAAATCTACAGGTAGGCACTTCGCAAAAAACACCTCTGTTTTCTTCCAAAAATGTGGATGTGTCCACGTTGCGCTTTGGCGCGTTTCCTGTCGCGGGCGCTAGGCCTACCCACACAAGTGAGGTATCATTTTTATCGGGAGACTTGGGGGAACGCTGGGTGGATGGAAATTTGTGGCTCCTCTCAGATTCCAGAACTTTCTGCCACAGAAATGTGAGGAACATGTGTTTTTTTAGCCAAATTTTGAGGTTTGCAAAGGATTCTGGGTAACAGAACCTGGTCCGAGCCCCGTAAGTCACCCCTCCTTGGATTCCCCTAGGTCTCTAGTTTTCAGAAATGCACAGGTTTGGTAGGTTTCCCTAGGTGCCGACTGAGCTAGAGGCCAAAATCTACAGGTAGGCACTTCGCAAAAAACACCTCTGTTTTCTTCCAAAAATTTGGATGTGTCCACGTTGCGCTTTGGGGCGTTTCCTGTCGCGGGCGCTAGGCCTACCCACACAAGTGAGGTATCATTTTTATCGGGATACTTGGGGGAACGCTGGGTGGAAGGAAATTTGTGGCTCCTCTCAGATTCCAGAACTTTCTGCCACAGAAATATGAGGAACATGTGTTTTTTTAGACAAATGTTGAGGTTTGCAAAGGATTCTGAGTAACAGAACCTGGTCCGAGCCCCGCATGTCACCCCTCCTTGGATTCCCCTAGGTCTCTAGTTTTCAGAAATGCACAGGTTTGGTAGGTTTCCCTAGGTGCCGGCTGAGCTAGAGGCCAAAATCTACAGGTAGGCACTTCGCAAAAAACACCTCTGTTTTCTTCCAAAAATGTGGATGTGTCCACGTTGCGCTTTGGGGCGTTTCCTGTCGCGGGCGCTAGGCCTACCCACACAAGTGAGGTATCATTTTTATCGGGAGACTTGGGGGAACGCTGGGTGGAAGGAAATTTGTGGCTCCTCTCAGATTCCAGAACTTTCTGCCACAGAAATATGAGGAACATGTGTTTTTTTAGCCAAATTTTGAGGTTTGCAAAGGATTCTGGGTAACAGAACCTGGTCCGAGCCCCGCAAGTCACCCCTCCTTGGATTCCCCTAGGTCTCTAGTTTTCAGAAATGCACAGGTTTGGTAGGTTTCCCTAGGTGCCGGCTGAGCTAGAGGCCAAAATCTACAGGTAGGCACTTCGCAAAAAACACCTCTGTTTTCTTTCAAAAATTTGGATGTGTCCACGTTGCGCTTTGGGGCGTTTCCTGTCGCGGGCACTAGGCCTACCCACACAAGTGAGGTATCATTTTTATCGGGAGACTTGGGGGAACATAGATTAGCAAAACAAGTGTTATTGCCCGTTGTCTTTCTCTACATTTTTTCCTTCCAAATATAGGAGAGTGTGTAAAAAAGACATCTATTTGAGAAATGCCCTGTAATTCACATGCTAGTATGGTCACCCCGGAATTCAGAGATGTGCAAATAACCACTGCTCCTCAACACCTTATCTTGTGCCCTTTTTGGAAACACAAAGGTTTTCTTGATAGCAATTTTTTACTCTTTATATTTCAGCAAATGAATTGCTGTATAACCGGTATAGAATGAAAACGTACTGCAGGGTGCAGCTCATTTATTGGTTCTTGGTTCCTTGGGTTCTTGATGAACCTACAAGCCCTATATATCCCCGCAACCAAAGGAGTCCAGCAGACGTAACGGTATATTGCTTTCGATAATCTGACATTGCAGGGAAAAGTTACAGAGTAAAACGTAGAGAAACATTTATTATTTTTTTCACCTCAATTTCAATATTTTTCTTTTTCAGTTGTTATTTTCTGTAGGAAACCCTTGTAGGATCTACACAAATGACCCCTTGCTGAATTCAGAATTGTGTCTACTTTTCAGAAATGTTTAGGTTTCTGGGATCCAGCATTGGTTTCATGCCCATTTCTGTCACTGACTGGAAGGAGGCTGAAAGCACAAAAAATTGCAAAAATGGGGTATGTCCCAGTAAAATGCCAAAATTGTTTTGGAAAATTGGGTTTTCTGATTCAAGTCTGCCTGTTCCTGAAAGCTGGGAAGCTGCTGAGTTTAGCTCCGCAAATCCTTTGTTGATGCCATTTTCAGGGGAAAAACCACAAGCCTTCTTCTGCAGCCACTTTTTCCAATTCTTTGGAAAAAAACGAAATTTTCCCTGTATTTTGGCAAATTTCTTGGCCTCCTTCAGGGGAACCCACAAAGTCTGGGTACCTCAAGAATCCCTAGGATGTTGGAAAAAATGGACGCAAATTTGGCTTGGTTAGCTTATGTGGACAAAAAGTTATGAGGGCCTAAGCGCGAACTACCCCAAATAGCCAAAAAAGGGCTCAGCACTGGGGGGGGAAACGGCCCAGCAGCTAAGGGGTTAATGTTCAGTGCTACAAACAATAATTTTATGATCCCCGTTATTAATGAGTTTCTCTATCTGATTCCAAATACATCAGGAAGCGAAACCTAGGCATCAGTTCCCTGAGCAACAGCTTGCCTACAGTAAGACTGTCATTCCTACATGTTGGATAGGTTTCTCTCCAATGTGAAAACAGACCTACAATTACCATAATATACTTCAATCCATTACAAGGAGGCATCTCAATAAAATCAAGTTTTGCATTCTATTAAATGGACTTCCCAATCTACCTATGTGACTTAAATTAACCACTGTGCATTTCTCTACATTCATGTGTGGACATGTGACGCATCTGTGACATACTGTTTCTGCAATTAACCTAAATCTGGGCTTGTGCTATGTCTGTTTAAATGTGTGAATCATTGCATCTCCACTGAGAAGAACTTGATCATGGTACTATCTAGCTATAGAGGTAAACAAGAAATCTGGCAACATGACTCTTCCTTTATTTGAAATCCAGACATCATCTTCCGCTCTTTGTATACAACCAGCTCTACTTTAACTTCTGCATTCTTCCTCTGTTGCATGTTCCTGCAACCTCTTAATGTTGTCCCAGGTATCAACCACTGACATTAAGAAGCTTTGGTGACACAGTGGATGTCACAATATCTGGCAATTTGGTCAGCATAGCATTGCCCAGTGAAAGATAATCATTTGGTCTCTGATGTGCAGTACACTTTACAACCCCAATTTTCTCAGGTAATTGTAATGCATTTAATAAACTCTGCATTATTCCACCATTTCGAATGGGTGATCCCGAAGAGGTCATAAAACCTCTCTGTTGCCATAACTGCCTGAAGTTATGTACAACACCAAATGAATATTGGCTATCTGTGAATATTGTCACTTTGAGCTGGTCAGATACACAACATGCACTTGTAAGTCAACCAATTCTGCTTTGTGGGCAGAAATGGCTCCTTGAAGCCATGAAGCATCAACTACTCCTGAAGTGGTGCAAATTGCATAACCAGGTCTCAGAGTACCCTCATTGTCTCCTAAATAGAAGCCGTCAACAAATACAACTTGATCATTCTACTCTAAAGGAGTATCCTGAATATCGGGTCCAGAATTGGTGCATAGTTCCGTGACATCGGGCAGTCATGCTCCTTTTCATTAACATCATTTGGATCATCAACATTAACAGATGACAATGTAGCAGGAGTTAAAGCTGCACATCTTCTGATAGACAAATTGGAAAAACCAAGAATTAATAACTCGTAATGGGTATGAGGACACTAGTCAAATATTGGGTTTTGGTTCAGGTCAAAAAGACCTCAATCAATTGTGGGACATAAATGGTTAAAGGGTATCCCATTACAATGCCTTCACATTGACCAAGATTTACACCAATGGGAGCCATGTTCTTTAAACAGCCGGGCAAAACTGCAGCTACAGGATCCAATGTGGCAGAAAAATATGCCACAGGTCTGTTCGTTCCTCCCTGCATCGGTGGCAAAACAGAAGGAGCACAATCATCACATTTATGAAAAAACTGTGAAAAACATTTCATGTAATCAGGCATTCCCAAAACCGGAGCTCTGTTCAAACTTTCCCTTAACTCAGTGAAAGCTTTCATGCATTCTTCGTCAAACAGGTCTGGGTTGTTAATGTCTTTGTGATTCAATTTCAGCAGTGGCTTGGAAATTACTGAAAAATTTGGGATCCACCAGTGACAGTAGCTCACCATGCCCAAAAAAATTCTGACATCTCTCTGTAACTGGGGAATTCATCTGCATAATAACCACAATCATCAAATCATCAATGTATTGTACCAAAGCAGACTGAAGTGGCCTATTTAAGAACTCTAAATTCCTTCTCAGCATCTGATTGAACATGGACCGTGATTCTGAGAATTCCTGTGGAGTACAGCACCAGAAATACACACGACTGCCAAACTGAATTAGAAAAAGAACTGACTATCTTCATTTAAGGGTACTGAGAATAAGGCTTGGGACAAATCAATAACAGAAAACCACTCTGCTTCATATGGAAACTGAAATAAAATTACTGCTGGATTTGACAACACGGACAACAGGAAACCACAATTTCATTCAACTTTCTCAGAGCCTGGACTATGCAGTATTTCTTACTTGGCTTTCAGAATCCCTTAATTGGGGAATTACAAGAGCTAACCAACAAAGTCTGTAATTATTGGACTTCTGGATTCATGTTATACTGTGGCATTCTGTGAAAGACTGCATTTGGCTTTAAGGTTACTTTGACTGGCCAACACCTGGTATGAGTTCAATATCGTTTCCGGAGAGATCGCCAACTCTCTCTACATTATCATGTCTTGCAATTCATCAGGCAAGTCTCTGACTGTCATAAAAGGAAACAATGAAATGAGAGGACACATCTCATCATTTTGATTTGAAGTTACATCATCACTATTTGTTTGAATTGCTATCCCTTCATAAGTACAAGTGATAGAACATTTTAATATGCATAGCAAATCTCTTCCTAACAGACTCACAGGACTTAAATTTCATACCACAAATTGGAGCAAATCTTCAAAGATTCATTTTTTTTAATTGTGATGTACTCTGTAATGGGGTCTATTAAATGCTGGTTTGCTGCTCCTACTACCTGAAGTGTCCTTTCAGAAAGGTGTATATTAGGGATTTCTGCAGATCTGATAGAGTAACGGGTTACTCCAGCGTGAACCAGAAATGAAACATCATGACCATTAACACTTGCATTCACATAAGGACCACACTGATCTACCTCCAGGGAGGCAGCTGGCACACATTCTTCCTCTTCTGAACTCTCACTCAGATATTCTTCACTCACTTTAACATCGCTGAAATCCATTATTAGGTCTTGTGTGAGTAACTGATTTACATTTGCATTGGAGCTTCGGTTTGTGTTGCACTGAGGAACTATTACCTGTTGCTGTGCCATCAGAGCTTGTGGAGTCTGCATTTGCTGTGGGGCCTGAATTTGCATGAAAATTGAACTTGTTGGGGAACTTGCATATGTACTGCCCCTGTAGCATCATTCATGTGTTTGCCACCTTTGAACTCTTTGATTTTAAAATTGACTGTTGTCAGCCATCTGCTCAACACCACCAACTTGCACAAAATTATATATGCCATGATAGGGACACTCCTATTTCCAGTGTCCGACGTCCCCCGATGCACAATAAGAAAGCATTCTCTTCATGTTTTGAACATCAGCAACATTAACATTCTGATCTACTCAAATTGTATGACCTCTACGTCTAAACTATGGCACTATATTTCTCTGCTGTTATACTACCTGCTTTCTTGTTGCTTTCACCATTCCTTGCGATCATAGAATATCTGCTGCTTGGGAAGATTTAATTTGCATCACCATTGCCTTCTCCTTTAATCTCTTCTGCTTTAATTCAATGTAATCACTACAATATTTGCAGTACTTCATCAATCGGTTTACCTTGCCAGCAAATCAAATGATTGCTAATTTCAGGTTTTAATCCTTGAACAAATCTGAACACAAAATGAATCACATCTCTCCATTCAATAATCTCTGTTCTACTTTATTATTTGAATGCTTACAATAATCTCTCATAATAAGCATGAACAGACGCTATTGACTAATGAGCTTTCCTGTAAATTCTCTGCCAAACCACATCTTTGGGGGAAACTATAGTTTTAAAAAATTCAATCACCTTATAATTACCTTTTCATCATGTCTTCAGATGGTGCACCTGTTACTTATATCTCTTGGTAGCTCGTGAGTTGGCGAATCAACACTCTGCTAGCATTCAACCCACAAATCTGCTGGGACCACAATTTCAAATAAAGTGCTCAAATCTTCCTACAAACACTTTGCAAGCTTAACAAACCTCTCTGTTTGTTGATACCAATCCATTGGCTTCTCTCTCAACTTCAGGTAATCATTAGTAAATGAAAATCAGTCACTTCTACTCTAGGGGACATGAACAAAATTCCCTCCCGGAATTTCTCTCATTGGCATCATTTTTACAGCTCCTTCAGCTTGCTGTTCAACATTTGAAGGTGCATTTGGATTTTTCTTCTGATCTCTTTTTTTCCATCTGCCTTTTCATTTATCCAATGCTCGCCATGTTTAGACGTTATGAATCAATTCCTTAATGTGAATTTTCATACCAGGTGATCTCTATTTTGCAATGTCTCTAGAATCGAATTCTAATTTGTAACTTCTGTTTGGATTTATTCATCTCAATTTCATATTTCTCTGCCAAATCAGCTAATTTCCCAATGATCTGTCCTGCACGATGTGTAACATCCATGCAATTAATCACATTTAATTTTTATTGTAAGAATCCAATCTGTCCAATTCAAGTGTTCCCTTTATCATTTCATTCAATTCCAACTTCACTCTGGCCAGGTTTAATGTCTTTTCTCCCACTGTTGTGTTTCGCGAAAGGGATACTCCACTTAAACTTTCTAACCATTCAGTTAGTTGTTGCGCTGTCAGTCCTTGTAAAATAACATTATCACTACCATTTCGAGGTATAAGCTGTGGAATATTACATGGAACTCTTATAGCTTTCTCCTGAACCAACACAGATGTACCTATTTAGCATGGGGGACTTGTAATATCACTCATTGGACCTACTCTATTACATGTCTGATTAGAACCAGATGACTTCTTAGGGGTCATGACTGGCACAGTAGTGCTCAGTCTTTCCACCGCTGCATTAGGTCCAAAAGGAGAATATAATGCTAATGCTGGATTTGGATTTTGAGGACTCCTTTCATTATTACCCTGGTCATATAAACAGACAACTGGACATATTGTCACGGGAACTGTCAATGCATCTGGCCCTGACAAATTCATTTCACTTGATGGGAACATCATTTCTGTATCTTGATCAGATAACACTGTACCAAATGTCTGATTTGACTGATTGGTGACAACATTCTGTGGAGTTGTTTTGGGGGAATACAGGGGCCTTGTCTGTCTCTGATACACAACTTGTTCAGGTGCCTTTACTTTAGGCTTAGACTCAAATTGAGATATTCCTGAATTGATTGTGTCACAACTGGAACTGTGGCATTCTGGGCTGTACTAGCAATTGGAACTGTCAGATAATCCGCAGGTACCTGCCCCAAAGTAGCAGTACATACGTTTGGAACAATTTACACCCGTCTTTGCGTGACTAGCATTGTGACAATACATATGCTGCATTCTGATTTACTGATTCAACTGCATTATATGGTGGAGGATGATTCTGTAAAAGCTGAGATATAAATCTATCATCTGAATCACTTTCAGTGGTTGTTACCCTTTTGTGTTTATCTGGCTTCTGCTCTAAATCTTGTGCAGGTTTTTTTTTGGTTTTAGATCTATGACTTCGTTGAGAGTGTGAATTTTCTAACATGTTTATTAATGATTTTAGTATACAAATTACATAATGAATTAACGTGTAAAACGGGTGACTTTTGAAAATGGTAACCACAGTTTATTTCTGTTCCTGAGTAAAATTCGAACTAAATTGTGGTTATTTTCCATAATTCAATGCTTATATAAAAGTGTACTTAATGATTTATTAGATATGTCCACAGCTACCCCTAGTGGGTTGCTACATTATTTCTTACAAGGTCATGCTTAACTGAATTCTTGAATAAGTTGACGTTCTATTGTTTGAGAATGTTACTAATACGTGATTTCTTCCTCAAGGATGGAAGTGAATGTAGCAAGTGAGAAGGTTTCTTCCTGAGAAGAGAAGTTTAGACGATATAGAACAATGGAGCTACAGATGAGACGGAAGTGGAAAAGTTACTGTTGAGAACATATCCTGGTTAATGTAATGATGTGGTATTTTAGGTTATCAATTTGAATTGTAATTGGTTGAAACGTAACCACCCCATGAACTGACCAATCATAAGCTTTTTGATGATTAGTATAACAACCTTTAGAGGAATTCCATGAGTGTGACTTTTTTGATAGAGACCTGAGAATTTGATGTCGGAGTTCCTGCTGATGGTTCGAGTCATATTAAGCAGTGTGGGGTTAGCTGATGTTAGGCCCGATTCTTCTTAAGGCATACCTGATGGTGTCCCCTTGCTGAAGTAGACTGCTTGTTGTTATTATTGGGGTAAAATATGCAATATTTTTTATTAATTATGTTTTTTATAATAACCTGAGTTAGAAAGATTTTTTCCTAAATTTTGTGTTTCTAAATTCTTTTACATGAAGCCCAACATGTTAATGCTAATTTGTGGTTAGGGAGGGTATTAATACAGAATGCTTAAGATTTATATTGACACTCTTTGAATCTTGTACTATTGCATCCTATGCCATTATTACCAATTTTGGTGTTGCTTATTAGTCTTATTGTTTTAGAGATTATTTGTTTGACTGTTTTGATTAAACTCAGATATATATTAGCTGTTCTAATCAACCATTATTAATTCTATATGCTTACCATTTGAGTTTGAGAGTTATTTTCATGACATTAGCATTGTTAATCTAGGGAAATACATTTTATAATTCTTCTCAATAAACTGGTGTGGTTATTGTTTGAAGTTCAAGATCATTGATTATATTGATTATTGTTGATGCTTGCTTTCCACATTGATGATATTTCCTCAATCCTATGTCGCTTCGATCCTTTAACCTCTTGCGCAGAATCCACTATTCGGTTTAAGTAATAGCTTGGTCTATGTGGCTCTGCAGCAGTTTTTGGAAGCAGATTATTGTTACATCATTTTTTGATAATGTCATAATGAGGTTAATGTAAGATTTTCTTCTTATTTCAAAGATGTTATACAGATTTAACAGGATGAGTTGCTAGTTACCTTTAGTGACTTTCCCCAGTTCTTGGAGACCCTCTAAGTTGAAGGGTATATTTCTAGTGGTGTTTGGTTGAACTGAGTGAAGTGATTTGCGTTTGCACAGCTTGAGCTAATTTTCAGATGATTGAGGTAAGTATGAGTTTAGAGGAGTGGAGATACTCAAGTAGAATTTAGAAGGAGTGGGCGTACTCCTATAGGTAAGAGAGTAGGGAAGCAGCATCTTCATTTGAATTTGATAAGTGAGAAGGGTCACTCACTGATTCATCAATCAGTCCGACAATAGAGTAACACGATTGGAAGCTGAGAGGGTCGGAGAGAATTGTGGGATCGTAATCACTTTTCATGATTGGTTGTTCTTACTTTACATTTGATTTACTATTTGTGTTGCTTAGTTTAATTTAGTTCGTAAATAACTTTTGTTGAAGACATCAGGTTTAAATAAAATTCAGTTCAAAATGAAGTTTTTCAAGGCTTTGAGAAGCGCGCTGAGAGTTGATGAGTATATTCTGGCACTTGAAGGAGAAGCTTGTCTGCCAGAAAATACTCTGGCATATATTGCGTTTGAGGAGAAGGGTGCAGGAGTGTGTCTTTGGTTGAAACTTTGGGTTAAGATTACAAGGAAAGAAGGTTGTTCAGCCTTTCCAGAGAATGGAACATTTAATGTGAGAATTTTGGACAATTTGAGGTTAAAGTTGCAAAGTTTAAAACCTCCACGGAGGCCAGCACAATACAATGCTTTGGCGATTTGGTAGCTGGTAGCTAGACAGCAACAGGCATTACAATTTGAAAAGAAAATGAGAGGAGCAGAAAAGACGCTAGTGGAGGCTAGATGGGATGAAAAGCAGAATAGGTGGAAAGTAGAAACACTACAGGGAATTAGATTATTTTGTGCTAGAACAGGGGAGGATGAGAATGAAACAAAAGATGGAAAGAAAAAGAAAAAGGGTTCAACAGAGACTAAAGAACAAAAATTGAAAGACTTGAAACAAGTCATGTTTAATGATGATGATGAAATGGGTGAAGATGAGATAGTTTCTGAGATTTTAAAGACTTATCCTCCACCAAATATGAATCAGAGAAGTGATAGTGGATCAAATGGGAGTGGAATTAATAATACAATTCCTACTGCACCATCCACATCAGAAATATCAAGGGGTATCCTGAACAATGAAAGAGTTCAGATGCCAAGTAGTTTCAATGATTGATTGAACAACAGACAGCAGATAGAAATAACATTCATGAGATACAGTTAGAGGCTCAGTTTATAAGGACAACTGCTAATTTGGTGTTGTCTCCTGGTCAGCAAGGATTGAACATAAGAGAGCCTGTTCCGATACAGATTCCACAAATGCGGAGCATGGGTGCAGGACAGATGCAGAGGGTTGGATCTTGAGCTAATCTGGATGCAATTACTGTACCTATTACGATGGGTCTGGTAACTCCATTATATGCAGGAGTAAACAATAGTGGAGTGAATTTTCAGATTAAAGTTTAGAATGGGGTTTTTGAAAAATCAATTCCAGACAAAGACAAACTTTGAATGAGACTAATTCTTTAATAGATTTGTCTCTTGTTGAGAATTCTTGGACTATATCTTACAATAGTCAGGGACAGAGATTGATGGTTCCGCAGCAATGTGAAGGTTCAGGACAAGAGCAGGATTTAGGTGTACAATCAAATGGAGTTTCTTTGAAAGGCTTGTCTGCACAAGAAATAACAAAGTGGTTGGAAGATATAAGCAATTAAAAAACATTAGAGACAAAAGACAGAGAAGAAGAGACAATAAATAGATTGAGATTGACAATGGAAGGAATGAACTCCTAGAAGGGACAATGGAAATAAATAGACTTGAGTCCTGTACTGAAGCTCATTTGAGATATTTGTGTAAAATAGTTACCGGAGGAGCAGAGAAAGTTCACCAGCAGTTACATGAAATAGCAGATGATTATGATATTGATTTGTCAAAAATGAAAACTTTGAAAAGAATTTACATATTAAACATGGAGGAAGAGGTTTTATACACATGATATCTGTGAGATGAAAACACCTCGTAGAGGATTACTTGAGAGAGCATGGGTTTGGAGAGTATTAGATAAATGGGAAGGCAGATGAGTCAAGAAAAGAGAAAGGCTGAAGAAAGATGATATGACACAGGCAGGAGATTCAGTAAAAATGCTGCCAATCTTTGTAGGTTTCCTTTACACAGTGAGAATGAAATAAAAGCTGAATGGCCATTGGATAGTTCAGATGAGGAGGAGTATATGATGGCCGCATCATTAGAAGTGGATCGGGGGGGCCCTTATATGAAGGGTGAAGTACTTGGTCATGAGGTTACTTTTTCTGGTTGATACAGGAGCAAGTCGCTCAACAGTGAGAACTGTAGAAGTTCCAGACATACCAATATCAGAGAAGGCAGTACAGATAGTAGGAGTTGCAAATAAACATTTGATTAATACTCTTACAGAACCAGTTCTTGTGAAAGCTGGAAATTTTAGAGATTTCCATAGTTTTGTGGTTTGTGATTCTAGTCTAGTGTCATTATTGGGAAGAGACTTGCTGTGCAGAATAAATTGTTCAATGAAGGGGATTGAAATTGAGACAGTGATGGAGAAGATTTGTCAGTTGTTGTCGAAAGAAGGATGGTGTCTCAAGAATTTCCTTTGATTGATCTCGATGACCCGGCAGATGAAAATGAGCAGGCAAATGAGGATAACAATTCTGTAGATTTAATTATTTTTTTTCCAGTTTTTGAAATGAAAGATCTGCCTATCGATTTACAAGAAAGAGTTAAGTCAAAGGTTTGGAACTTATCAGGAAAGGACATTGGTTTGATGAAAGGAGTTGGAGGAGTCAAAGTAACAGTGAAAGAGAATGTAGAGTTTCCGCAAACTGCACAATACACAATGATAAATGGGGCAATTGAAGTGATAAAACCTTTGATAGAACAGTTTTTGGAACAGGGAGTCTTGAAAGAAGTGATGAGCAGTCTGTGAAATTCACCAATAATGGGTTTGAAAAAGATGAATGGAAAAATGCATCTTGTCCAGGATTTGAGGAAAATAAACGATATTGTGGTGAAATGTTGGCCAGTTGTGCCAAATTCAGCAGTGAAAATGTTTTCGATTCCTTGTGATGCAGAATGGTTCACAGTAATTGATTTGTGGCAAGCTTTCTTTTCCATGCCTCTACGTGAGGACAGTAGATATCTCTTTTGTTTCAAGTTCCTGACCAGGATCATTGCTGGTGTAGAATTCCTCAAGGGTTTTCGGAATCACCATAAATTTTCAATCAAATTTTGAAAAAGAACCTGGAGTCATCTGTAATGCCTTACCAATCGACATTGGTGCAGTACATTGATGATTTGTTGATTGCATCAAAGGCAAAGAAAGGTTGTAGAGAAGATACAATTGCATTGTTGACCTCCTTGGGAGACAATGGTCATAAGGTATGTCCTGCTAAGTTGCAGTATTGTCAGCAAGAGGTGAAATATTTGGGTAATTTGATCGAAAAAGTATCAAGGAGAATTTCGAGAGAAAGAGTAGCGGCAAAAATGAAAATGAAACTACCTAGTTTGCAGAAAGAGTTGAGGATGTTTCTGGGAATGGTAGGATATTGTTGCCAGTGGTTTTCATATTGTTCTCTAAGCCCTTGCAAAGACTGACACATAAGGATGTTTCAGATCCTATAATGATGGATGAGGAATGCATGAGACCATTTACTGATTTGAGAGTGAGTTTGTGCAAAGCTCTAGCTTTAGGTATGCCTGATTACACAAAATCTTTATTGTTGTTTTGTCATGAGCGTGATGGATGTTCTTTGTCTGTTTTGACAAAAACACATGGTGGTGTCAATCGTCCAGTAGCATAATTTTCAGCTACTTTGGACAATGTTGCAGCAGCCTTACTAGGATGCTTGCGAGCAGTTGCAGCAGTTGAGCAGAGTATAACTCAAAGTGAAAACATTGTGATGGGTTATCCTCTGACAGCGATGGTACCTCATTCAATAGAAATTCTATTGACCAGGTCTAAAACACAATATCTGACAAACGCAAGGTTGACACATTATGAGATAGTGATTCTTGGAGCACCAAATGTAAAGATAAAAAGGTGCACACTGCTTAACCCGGCAACATTATTACCAAATGAGGGGGAAGATCCAAACAGAATAGATGACATGGAGCATGATTGCTTGTAAGTGACAGAATTATGCAGAAAACCAAGAGATGCCTTTAAAGACACTTGTTTAGAAGACAGTGATTAAATTCTCTTTGTTGATGGCTCTTGTTTGAGAGACAACAGAGGTGCATTGAGAGCAGGTTACGTGGTGTGTATAGTTACTGGCATGCTAGAAGCCTCATGGCCTAAAGGAGTAATTTCTGCTCAAGTTGCAGAATTGATGGCTCTTACTAGAGCATGTCTATTGTCAGACCAGATGAAAGTGACGATCTACACTGATAGTCAGTATGGATTTAGTATTGTACATGATTTTGGGCAAGTTTGGTCACAAAGAGGGTTTCTAATGTCATCAGGTTCACCTGTGAGAAATGGTGAAAGGATTTATGATTTGCTACAAGCTGTAGAGAAACCTGAGAAAATTGCCATGGTTAAATGCAGTGCACATCAGAGAGGACAAGATTATGTAACATTGGGAAATGCTTATGCAGACAAGGTTGCAAAATTTTGTGCTCTAAATGAAATTTCATTCAAAAGAAATTGGGAATTAATGTCTGAAAATGATGAAGTGTATACAAATTTTACGATGCAAATTGTTGAGACACTAGAAGAGTTAAAGGCCACACAGAGAAATGTTCCAGCAGAAGAGCATACGGAATGGTTAAAACATCATTGCATTCAAAGAAAAGACAACATTTGGATTACAGAAGAGGGAAAAGTAGTCTTGCTAAACAGTTTGTTGAAACAGATGGCCAGATGTTATCATGGTCAGGCACACACAGGGAGAGATGCGATGATCAGATTTTTTAAACAGTTTTGGTACAAACCAAAATTCAGGCATGTGGCTGAACTGGTTTGCCATAGGTGTGAAGTCTGTCAGCAGATGAAGGTCAGCAAAGGAACAATTGTCAACATGGGACATATAGGTATGGCAGGAGGTCCACCCAGCAGGATGCAAATGGATTTAATTGAGATGTTTGTGTGCGCTGTTTTGAGATACGTTTTAGTGATTGTGTGTATTTTTAGTCACTGGATTGAAGCATATCCAAAAAGGAGAAATGATAGCCTTAAAGTAGCTAAGTTACTCTTGAGAGAACTAACACCACGTTTTGGTTTCCCGGTCTCTGTAGAATCAGATGGGGAAGCCACTTCAATAACAAAGTGATAAAATTGCTTTTCTCAGCATTAAATATTCAACAGAAACTACATTGTAGTTATCGCCCACAAACTTCATGACTGGTAGAGCAGATGAATAGAACTTTAAAGTCACGATTGGTAAAAGTATGTGTATCAACAAAGTTAAAATGGCTAGATGCTTTACCACTAGTGCTACTGTCAATGAGAAGCACTCCTGACAGGAAGACTGGGTTGTCTCCACACGAAATACTAATGGGGAGAGCAATGGGATTGCCAGCAATTCCTGCAAATGCACTTGTGAAAATTACAGATGACATGGTGCTAGATTATTGCAAAAGTCTAGCTGATGTGGTTCGGTCTTTTTCTCATCAGGTGCAAGCAACAATGGTGCAACAAACGAAAGGTCAAGGCCACATCTTGAGAGCTCGTGACTGGGTGCTCATACGGAAGCACGTTAGAAAGTCTTGCCTGGAACCACGGTGGAAAGGTCAAATCGTACTTACAACAACAACAGCTATGAAGTGTGCAGGTTTGCCAAACTGGGTGCATGCCAGCCACACGAGAAATGTAAATGATCCAACATAAAGAGAAGAAGAACTGTTGAGATTACCGATAGTTGACAACATTGGGAGCAAAGAGAAAGAAAGTGAACTGAACATTGAAAATGAGAGAGACGTGCCTACTCTTATAACAGATGAAAAATAACAAAATGCAGAAGAAGCTGAACAATCTGCAGAAGGAGTAGAAGACTCAGTTCGTGAAGAAAGAGAAACTCTGATTGATTCTGATCAGAGGAGGGTGTCCTCGAATGAGAGTGATCTGAAAGAAGAGACTGAGAGAAGATCTGCTAAGAGGAGGGTGTCCTCAGAAGCAGGTGGTTTGACATACCAAACTGAACAAAGGACCGTCAGTTTTCCGCCACAGTGGTCCCGGCTGATTTAATCCGTCAGGGCAGCGCTGCTTGCAGCGCTGCCCAGGGGATTACGAGTCCCCATCCCGCCAGCTTTTTCATGGCGGTAGGAACCCCTACATATACACCCTAAATGCAAATATTGCAAGCACACAAACAAACCTGTCTGCTCACAACGTGTAGGACTCAAGCGCTTTGAAAGCTGTACGGTTACACTTCCAACTGTGGCTTTCAGACATACACAGTAAGATTTGACCCGCAAATCTCACTCCGGTCGCTATGCATTCTCACTGTGCACTCAGGATTTACCTAATACCAACCTACAACTCACAAACTCAAGGGATCTACTGGCATTGTTAACAGCACTCAATCGACCAACACCTCACTGCAGACAATAAATTAAACAAGTGTCTCCATACACTTGTGCAGCACTCCGGAGTCTTAGGCCACGCAGGTCCTGTAAACAACAACAACCACATGGGAAATTTTGAGCACATATCGCAACATTCACCTGGAGTACGCAAACTCCCTACTCTCTTACTAGGGTATGAAAACTCCCCACTCGTTTACTTGGAGTAAAGAACCTTACTACTCACTTCACACATTACACTTCACCCCAATTTTAGTAAAAAGCATTGCAAGCGCAAACCCTACTCAAAACACATACCGTACACTTGTAACACAATGCTGACATTTCATCTACCCCTACACTTCACCAAGAACAGATCACAAAGTGGGCAAAATCCAACTCCCCTCCTCATGAGGTGAAACCATAACTCTGCTACCAAAAACTGCAGGAGCACAAGTGGAGCTCTTCTTCCTGCCTCAGGTTCAGAATCCGCACACGCTCTGGTGAGGTGGCACAACTTTTCCTATCTACACTAGAGAGCTTTGGACTCAGTAAGGAGTGTGATAATCGGATTCATTTAACACAGATCAATAACATGAAAAAACATAAACATATTTAAACACTGTGACCAAATTGACCATGAAAACAAACTCCAAACTGAATAAAGTTTCAAAGCTTTACTGCAATCACAAAGTCAATGAAAGGCAAATGGTGTTCGAAACTAAGTTATAAACATCCATGAAAATCATAGGTTGGCCAAAATGTCTAAAAAGATTAAGCCTACTAAACATCAATACTATTAAATGTTCCAACAGGATAACACATATTAACTGAACTAGAGCATGTACATCAAAATCAAATTTCAAAGCAGATGATGGTGACATCAGTAAATCATGAAAATGTAATTAAGAACAATCAGTTTTCAGGGCTGGGCCATCCTTATCTCTAATACGTATTTGGACGTGCATGTGTGGGGATGGACTAAAACAAAAGAAGAGACAAACATAATTTGGAAAAGTCATCTAAATAGGGTGACTCACTACAAAAGTACACTGGTGTAATTATCTAAGCTATAAAAGAAGCAAGAAACAAACCACAATTAGATCCTATACCTCTCCTCAAGGGACAGCAGATAGGAAAGATTTGTTGATTCAGAGCATTCACAGCCACACAGCATCAGTAGACAGCAGCATCAAGGCCAGTGCAGAGCATGAGCTGCACATAGGGAAGGTCAGCAGTTCAGAATTGTTTGGGCATATTAGTACTGAACAGCATAAGCAAATGAAGTAATAGGAATGATGACTTTTAATTCTTCAGAAGGCATCTAGGGGTCATATGGATTTGGGAGAAGAGACAGCAGTACCACACCAAGGGTCATCAGTAAGCCTCGACTGACTACAAATTTCAAAAGTCTCTCCTTAACCAGAAATCTCTACCTGTTTCTGACTAGTTGACTGTGTGGCTCATCTTGCGCAAATTAATCATTATCCCATGAAAACCACTGAGACCACAAAGTTTGCACCTATTCTTGATTTTCTTAGGGAAGATGTTAAGTCATCTTGATGAATTCATAGAGTTCGGCCAAAATATAACACCGATTCATCAATTGAAACTTCACGATTCCTAGCCACAGTGCACAGGATGATTCTAACAGTTCTCATTCAAAATAGAACAGTTCGACAGCTAGAACAAATACGGTTACATTTGTTGTTAATCAAAACATGTTCTGTCTTTAATACAATAAGGCATTCTCCAACACATCAGCAACCTAGGAATTAGTTAAGATTCAAGGGACCAGAATGAATCAGTACGTTTCCTCTTACTGTCTAGCTAAGGAAACCTAAATATATATACATGCAATTAATAAATACAAATACTATTGCACATCTTACAATTTGAATCAAATATGCAAAGCAAATTATTTAATTGCAATCAGTATATGTGACATTAGAAGCGTATTAAATATGCATTTATTTCTCTGCACACATGTAACTTAAGTTAATAAATTAATTCAAATCAATCTAAGTATGATTACTCCATGTTCATTTAATACTCATAATATACTTTGATTTCTACTCTTTATTAAGAATAATACTTTCAATATTAAGGCGTGTCAGTAGTTTACTCAAATATAAATGCACAATATCTTTCATGACAAAACACGTTAAAAATGAATTGGAGGTCACAATGTCTACTATAATTCAAATATGCACATTTCTACATTTTGTATTAAATTCCCTGTTGAGCTTTTAAATGAAGTCTATGAGTTGCCATATGCTTCTATGCCACTAAGGTATTAGTACATTTTGATCTCTATCATGGTTCACAGACAAGTACAAGTACTTGTTGTTGAGATGTGAATGCACAAAAAATAGATTGATGTTAATTTATCCTTTTTAGAAATTATTCTATTTTAGCATTGGCTAATAAACAGGTTCATTCCGTTTAAAGTGAGATAAATGATAGTTCTGAGGTATCACTTCCAGTGACATACCGCATGATGGTATTGCACCTTTCCTTTGCTTTTAGTCCACCCACTATTTTTATGTCTGGCATTAACCAAGGTCATTTGATTTTACTAATAGTATCTGTGTTATACACTCAAATAAACAGACTTTCAGTCATCTCTCTTCACCTGTTTGTCTATTCTTGTGTCATTCACATTTTCATTCTGCCCACTAAAGCATAAAAAACATGGTGCAATGGGCCAGCCGACTGGTGCAAATGGCTTGCACTTTGAGTGACTACATTTAGCCCTTAACAAGGACCACATACAGACACAAGGTAGTGCTTCTCAGTGTCTGTATTTTTTTTTTTTTTACTTTATTATTTCTTTAGTGTTGTCTTTGCTTATTGTTAGAACTGAGGTCTTTGTTTGCAGAAGTATACACCCTTGTCCAAATAGGGACCACAACCCTAGTCAGGGTAATTCACAACACAATCCAATTTATCCTGTGCCCACCCTCTGGTAGCTCGGCACTGAGCAGTCAGTCTAAACTCAGACGGCAATGTGTAAAGTATTTGTGGAAGAAATCATACAGTAACAGTGTGAAACATCACACAAATACACAACACAGGTGTAGTAAAATGGATAATATTTATGTGAACAAAATAAGGTCAAAACAACAAAGATCCAATAGGCACAAGTTGAAATATCACTTTTAAAAGGTTTAAAATAGTCTCAATCCTTAGAAATAAGCAGTTGTCTCTTTGGTAAACACAGTACATGGTATGTGTCAGAAATAACGGCGCACAGAGACCACAGAGGAGGAGATGCGTGGAAAAATAAGGTGTTGCGTTGGATATTCTGATCCAGCACGGATGATGCGTCGTATCTTTCCACACTGCAAGAGTTTGCGTCAGTTTTCAGCACGCAGTCTTGGTTCCTCACTGTGAAGCAGGGATATTTTGATGCCCAGGGACGATGCATTGAAAATCCTTGATGCCCTGGAACAAGGCACAAGCGATGCGTTGATCTCATAGGGTACACGTTGAATTTTCCATCCTAAAGTAAATGCTGCAGCCGGGAAGTCGGGGCTGTGTTGTTCAGGTCGGCTGTGCGGCGATTTCTCGGTCGCAATGCAGGCTTCATATTGACTTCAGCAGGCATTGCGTCAATTTTTAGATGGAGAGCACTTTTGGGGGAAGGCAGAGTCCTTCCAGCAAAGTCAGAGGCCAGCAGGGGCAATAGCAGGGCAGCAGTCCTTCTCAGCAAAGCAGTCCAGATGAGTCCTTTGGGCACCCAGGCAGCTCATCTGACAGAGTGCAGGTGTGGGTCCAGAAGTGTCTGAGTTGGTGGGGTCAGAGACCCAGTTTATACACCCAAAATACCTTTGAAGTGGGGGAGACTTCAAAGAGTGATTTTGAAGTGCACAAGTTCTATTTTCAGCCCAGTCCTGTCTGACAGGGTCCCAGTGGGGGGTTATAAGTCTATTGTGAGAGGGCAGGCAACTGGCCTTTGAAATTTACTTATCAGGCCCTCCACCCTGCCAGCCCAGGAAGACCCATTCAGTATGCAGATGAATGCAGATGTGACTGAGTGTCCTGTGTTTGTGGTTGTCTGGGTGAAATGCACAAGGGAGCTGACAGCCAGCATAGACCAGACATTGATTGAAGCCAGGCTGAAAGGCACAGATGGTACTAAGTGCAGAGAAATGCTCGCTTTCTAAAAGTGGCATTTCTAAAATAGTAATATTAAATCCAAACACACCAATAAGCAAGATTTCCTATTACCATTCTGCCATACAAAGTGTGACCTGGTTACCCCTTTCAGAACCGAATCTACCACTCAAAAAGTGTATGACGGCAAATCTAAAGCTAGGCTATGAAAGGAGGGGGCCTCACAGTAGAGGAAAATTAATTTAGGAGTTTTTGACTACTGAGACATATAAAACACATATGTACATGACCTGCCTTTTACCCATATAGCACCCTGCCCTATGGGTTACCTATGGCCTATATGTAGAAAAAGGGGTGTTTAAGGCTTGGCAAGTACTTCTGAATGCCAAGTCGAAGTGGCAGTGAAACTGCACACACAGGCCTTGCAATGGCAGGCCTGACACATGGTTAAGGGGCTACTTATGTGGGTGGCACAATCAGTGCTGCAGACCCACTAGTAGCATTTTGAATTTATTGTCCATGGGCACATGTAGTGTATTTTACGAGGACTTATAAGTAAATCAAATATGCGAATTGGGAAAGAACCAATGTTATCATGTTTAAGGGAGAGAGCAAATGCACTTTAGTACTGTGAGCATTGGTAAAGTGCATAGAGTCCTAAAACCTGCAAAAAAAGTATCAGAAAAGTGGAGAGAGGCAGGCAAAACGTTGGGGGATGACCACCCTAAGGCTGTCAGGTCTAACACTTATAGAGCCTAATGTGAAAGCAGAACACTTTTTACCAGGCCAGATGAGAGCACGGCACATATGACAGCTTAATCTATTCCTTTCTCCTACCAATGCTGTTGTAAATCCCTTTTGAAGTTGTTTATCTGGATTCCGTTTTTTCACACCATACCATCATCTCTCATGAACTCACAAGGGTGCTCTATTTTTGCATGCCTTTCTTTCTTTCTTCCTTTCTTTCTCATTCAAAATTTTCTTCCACCAACTCTAGCATGCTCCACAGGCATGTGGGAAAGTCATTCTTTTTGTCCTGATCACCCCCATTTTTTGACTAATGCTAGTGGTTCACTGACTCGGAAAGTGCCCTGGGCTCTGCTAAAGAGGGCCAGGGCCACTGCTCTGTTCTCTAAAGGTATATGGTAATTATCATAAATCTAATTGTCATTGTGCATGCTGGTTAAGAGAACCGGAGTGGACTTAATGCACTTAAGTATGCACTGCTGTGGTGGCTGGTGTCATTTCAAAGCCAGGCCTGCCTTTCAGGCTGGTTTTTAAATACAACTATGTTAAAATTCAGCTTTGGAATTAAAAGCACTTCCAAAGTCCACAACTACCTTTTTATGAATTATAAGTCACTCATAAGGTATTCTCTAGGTGCCCCAAGGAAATGGCACATTGCTATAAAAGGCAGGAACACTAGAAAATATGTTGTATATGCCCTGATAGGAAATACAGTCAAAGTCATTTTTCTCTACTGCAGTGTTGGTAGCCCCTTAGGTTTACATTGAAAGAGTTTATTAAATTTAAATTTAAGAAAGTCTAATTTTTTATGAAAGCTAGCTATTCAGGTATCAAAATGATGGTTACAACAGATCTAACAGTTTGCCAGTGCTGGTTTTATAATAACTGTTATAGGAAAGCAAATTTATAACTTACTATCCTGAAGTTACCTAAAGCAGCCCTGTAAAAGCCTCTTCTGATTGGTCAACCTTATACAGCTGGAGCCAAGCTGCTCTCTAGGTAGGTACAAAGAGGTCTGGGGCTGAAATAAAACAGCCATTGTGTAGAAGGAGATTTGCTTCAAATCGGGGAGATGAGGGGGGCTTGAGAGATAAGCTGGACTTCAAAGGCAGGAGAACTGATGTCATAGGACCCAGGCCAGCCCCCACCTCCCTGATTCCCAGCCAGGTGAGAGCCCTTCTGATTAGATTAGGAGGGGAGCTGGAAGGGGAGTGTAGTCAGATGTTTGCCATACCTCTGGATTGGGTTACACAGACACACACACCAAGAAGAGAATTTCTTCATTTAGATTTTTGGGAGGATAATGCATTCTGTGTCAAGATTTGGTCATACTTCGTAGGAAGTGGTTATGGCACAGGGAGGTAACTTTACCCCTGTTGGTGGGGTGTGTCTCCCATCCTGCAAGTCCAGAATAAATGATAAATATTGCAGAGCTGCAGAAGCTCTTCAGATCACTGCTTAGAACACTAGAAGAAGAAGGACTTTTAGAGGCTCACCAAGTCATCATGCTGCAACAGCCTTCCATCCTCAAATTAAACTCCATAAACAAAACATGAGGACTTTTTGTCGAGAAAAAAGCTTCAAGAAAAAGATAAGGGACTTATTTAGATCTAAGCAGAGGGGTTACTCCGTTGCAACCGCGACAGATATTCCATCTGACGAAATCTAAATACCATTATTTTCTATGGTATTTAGATTTTGGCGGACGGGATATCAGTCACCATTGTGACAGAGTAACCCCTCTGCCGAGATCTAAGTCAGGCCATAAGTCTGAAGGTAAACTTTTGATCAGAATCTAGTGGCCAGCCTATCTCAACCACACTCCATCATGGGCGGCCTAAAACTTTGACTTTGTCCTAATCCAGTGTGACTAGATAGCCATGAGTGGCACCTTATGCTTTTTGATACTGGATTACATCCTTTTTTTCTTTAATCTTATCTTTGGTTGCCGGCATTAGAGTTTTGCTGATTTGGTGTCATTTTAAAGGTAAAAATATTCTCTATTTTTAATACTTCGTGTTGGATTTTGTATTGTATATTTTACTTATTTACTGTTATGGGGGTATTAAATGCTTTACACATATTTGTTTCCTATGTTAAGCCTGACTGCGTATTTGCTAGGCTACCAAGGGTTGAACAAGGATTAATTTGCAGAGACTCGACCTATTAATGACTGCAGTATTATTACTAGCCGAGGGCAAATACTAATCATTTATTTTCCTATATTTGGTGCACAGTGGAGGGATCTGAAACTTGTATTTAGAAATATTATTCATTATGAAATTTGGATAAAAAATCTTCTAAAGTGACCTAGTTCAAAAAATGTTTTTGAGTTATTATTTGGACTAATATTGACTGATTATTTTTTTGCTTTTTCTTCTGAATTACTCTGATCTCAATTTCTGCAAAGGTTTTTGTGACCCAATACTAAAGCATACCATGAAGCGTGATCTAGCTAGCCTACTCACTATCCCAATAATACCTATGTAGAGGAAGGGTATTACCAGCAGCTACTAATTCCAGGAATGCAGTCCTGATAAAGGCCCTTACAGCCTGGGCATAGGCCGAGCTGGAGGATCAGACCTCTGATACAGAAGAGGCTCCAGATATAGAAGGACAGGGAGAGGAAGACTCTCTAGATCTCAGTGATGAGGAAGTTGAACACCTCTCCACACACACAGTGACCAGGGCTTTGTCTAGAACTAGTGAGTGAAGAGGATCCACCAGAGGTGAACGAGACCTGTCCCTTAGGAAAAGAGAGCTTGAGGCATGTCTGGCTTATATAACCCTACAATCTGAGAAGTTGGCCCTGGCCAAAAGGATGTGTGTGATTTCTTATTATTGTGTCCAATCCATTAATGAATATCTGCATTACTGGTGCCAGAATGTGTTCAGAGATTCAAAAGGAAACACCATCAAACAGACTCTTGTGGGGCAAGGTAGCAGATCTGAAAGAGATGCTACCAAATACCGATGTACTACATACAATGGGCCATCAACGTGTAAGTATACACATTGCAGGAAATACTTTGGCTGATGAAGCAGCCAAATGAGCAGCAGCCACGGCTTCTGTTGCTGTGATTACTCATTACACAAAGCTGCATGATGAAATGCTGGCTGCTATGAAAGATTCAACTAACACCAAGCCCTTGCTAAAGGCATTTTTACCTCAAATATTCCTACCATTTAAGTGCCCAAAATATTGCATTCTTAACAATATCAAGAGTGAATGATCATGTGATCTCCAGCCAAAACCAGAGATTGTGTGTAATACAAGCAGCGCATGAAGGGGTTGATTATGCCCATGCAGGTGTGGCAGATACAATTAGTTTATTGCAAAATGCTATTGGTGGCCAGGTCTATACAAACAGACCAAACAGTATGTGACATCTGTCAACAAAAAAGAGAGTCCAGCGTTAAACTTCCACAGCAGATACCCCTCTTAATTTCCAACAAACTAATGCAATCTGTTCAGTGTCTGTTTCTCTCCTCAACGTAGCTCCACCAGTGTTTTGCTGCCCCTCGCGCTGCTCAGTGATCTCTGCTGCTGTGAGTTCGAAGCCCTCCTCCACCCACAGGCCCCTCCTGCGCTTCATCCCTGGTAGCCCAGTGATGAGCCTCTGTCTTCGTTCTGCTTTTGCCTTTGATTTCTGCCTTTTGCCTCTTATTACTGCCTTTTGCTCTTTATTCTGCTTTTTGCCTTCACCTCTCTCATCCGCCCTTCTGCCGCTCCTTTCCCTTCCCGCCCTGCTGCTGCTTTGCCCCTGCCCCCTGTCAGCATCACTTTCCTGCCTCCCAGCAGACCAGCCACTTCCACCTCCCTGCCCTTGTTAATGGTGGCCACTGTGCGGTGTCGGGGTGACTAATCTGACCTCTGTTCAGTGTCTGTTGCTCCCCACCATGCAGCTCCACCAGTGTGCTGCTGCCCCTTGCGCTGCCCTGCAAACTCTGCTGCTGTGAATTTGAGCATTGCGTTTCCCGCCTACCAGCTGACCAGCCCCTCCTACCTCCCTGTCATTCTTAATAGCAGCTGCTGTGTGGACGTACTCTTGCGTGCCAAAGGTGTGCTACAGGCAAGCTGGTCTGTGCCGACTGCGCCTGAACTGTACCCAACACCCCAGACCCTGGTTCCCACACCATCCAGCTGTACAACTCCAGCACCCTCCACGCCCTCAACACTGGAGGATCCATCACCTTCTACCATGCTTCACCTATGAACACACAGGACCCCCTCTCCTGTTGCAATTGCACCTTCACCCGCCTCAGCACACCAGACCCACCAAGCATGCGCCCACCCGGCGATCTCAGCTGCATATTATTCAACACCCACTCTCTCGTCAGACACGCCATAGAGATATGGGACCTGTTCGACACTATCTCCCCAGATGTTGCCTTCTTCACAGAAACCTGAATGACCCCCACCTCAGCCCCGGACATTGCCACAACCATCCCTGACGGCTACAATATCATCCACAAAGACTGCATCAACTGACCAGGAAGAGGCGTTGCCATCATCCACATAAGTACCCTCTGCCTCACGACCAGCTCTGACAACCACTCTCCCTGCTAGGAACACCTCCACTTCCAGAACATCCCCCTGCAAGATAAACTCATCTACAGGCCCCCCGACCTCTCACTCCATTCAGCGAATCCATAGCCAATATCATTGCACCTCACGCCCTCACCTCAATGGACTATATCCTCCTCGCAACTTCAGTTTCCACCTAGACAACCCCGGCGACCAGAACACCTCATCCCAAATAGGGAACCTTGCCACCCTCTGACTCAAACAACTGTTCAACTCCCCAACCCACTCAGCAGGACACACCCTTGACCCTGTCTTCTCCGCCAGCAACAATATATTTGCCCGCACACCTCCAAAATACACTGAATGGACCACCACTGCATCCACTTCTCCTTCACCAAGAGAACTGAATGCCACCACACCCAAGGCCAACCCCGCAGAAACAGAAGCAAGGTTTCCAAAGTCCAATTCACTGAGGCCCTCCACCACGCCCCAAAACGGACATCAATGCCACAGCCCTGAACATTCACCAATGGATCTCAGACTGCACCAACACTTTGGCCCCCCTCAGGAAACCCTCCAACAATCAACAGCACAAGAAAACCAGCTGTTTCTTCCCCAACATCCGAAAATCCAAGCAGGTAACTCAAGAGAAAGCGGAGAAGCAGCAAGAACATAGCAGACCACAAAGCCTTCAAATCCTACATCACTGCACACCACCTCCTCATCAGAACAACAAGAAAATCATCTGTTCAGGAACATATAAATGCCAATTCTCACAACAGTAAGGAACTCTTCACCATGGTCAAAGAATTCACCAAACTCAGCATGGACCCCACAGACTCTCCCAAGACCTCTGTGACAACCTTCCCACTTTCTTCCACTGCAAGATCAAGGACATCTATGACAGATTCACAACCCAAGACCCACCCACCGTGCCCACTGCCACCACATCCAAAGAATCCACCTCCTGCCAACCCTCCACCACTGGAGCCACCTCACCTCATAAGAGACCCTCCAGGTCATGAAGGCAACCCACTCCATGGCACCCTTGGACCCTTGCCCTATCACATCTCCAACTAAGCCGGCACCACCATTGCCCCAAACTGTGCCATACCATCAACTGCTCCATTGAGTCTGACACCTTCCCGGAAGACTGGAAACATGCAGAGATCAACACTCTACTAATCCAACAGACCTAAAAAAAACTACAGACCGATCTCACTGCTCCCATACCCAGCCAAAGTGATTGAGAAGGCCATCAATGCATAGTTCATCAAGTTCATTGAGTCCAACCACATCCTGGACCCTTCTCAATCCAGATTCAGGATGAACCATAGTACCAAGACTGCACTGCTCCCAGCAGCGGATGACGTTCTGACCCTCCTCAAACGCGGCGAAACAGCAACCTCATCCTCCTGGACCTCTCTGCCACCCTCGATGTCGTCTCCCACATCGCCCTCTGCACCAGACTACATGACGCCAGCATCCACTGCAAAGCCCTTGAGTGGATCTGCTCCATCCTCACCTTCCGAAACCAGAGAGTCAGGCTCCCATCATTCACCTTGAAACTGACAGAGACCAGCTGCAGAGTCCCCCAGGGCTCCTTTCTGAGCCCCACCCTCTTCAATACCTACATGACCTCGCTCGCTAACATCGTCAGACACCATGGTCTCAACATCGTCTTCTATGCCCAGCTGATTTCTTCCCTCCCCAACGAATCATATACAGCCAAGAACAAATTCCACAACAGAATGAAGGCAGTCACCGCCTGGATGAAAGGCAACTGTCTCAATTTAAACTCTGGCAAGACTGAGATCCTCATCCTGGGCTCCACCCCCACCTCCTAGGATGACTCCTAGTGGCCTGCAGCTCTCAGGTGCTCCCCTCACTCACTGACCACTCATGCACCCTCAGCATCATCCTCGACTCCTCTCTCTAAACGGCCCGCCAAGTCAACATTGCCTCATCATTGTGCTTCCACATGCTTTGTCTGCTCCGGAAGATATTCAAATAGATCCTCATAGAGGCAAGAAGAACAGTCACCCAGGCACTTGTAACAGCAACAAGCTTGACTACGGCAATGCACTGTATGCCAGCATCACCAAGAAAATCCAAACAAGAATCCAGAGAATCCAGAACACCCTGGCTAGACTCATCCTGGACAACCCCTGCCACAACCACATCACCGCTCACCTGAGAGACCTCCACTGGCTACCGGTCAACAAAATAATCACCCTCAAGCTCCTCACACAGAAACACAAGGCCCTATACAACATCAGACCCACCGACCTTAACCACTTCCTCTCCTTCTACACTCCCACCAGTCAGCTCCTCTCCCCCACCTCAAGGATCCATAAGAACTAAGCTGGAGGAAGATCCTTCTCCTACCTTGCTGCCCAGACCTAGAACATGCTGCCTCTCACCTCAGTCAATCCCCCTCACTGATCCAGTTCAGGAAAGACCTCAAGACTTGGCTCTTTGACTAATCCACATCCTTTCACCAGCTACTTGAGTCCCTTGGGGTGATAAGCTGCGGTTAATAAATATTTGATTGATTGATTGATTGATGTGTACCTGGACCAATGTCGTAACCTAACACTTGATGGTGCATACAATTACATCTTAGTCGCTATTGATTCTTGCTCCAGATTTCTAAGGGTATGGCCACAATGATCAGCTGATGCTCAAACTGTTATTAAAGATTTGCATGTCTACATCAGGGATTATGGAGTTGTGGCTTTCCATATCAAACTAGGACCCTGCCTTTGCCTCCAGGGTATTCAGGGACACCATGACGATGATGTTGGTCCAACTACATTACTCGCCTCCATATCATCCTGAGGGAAACTCTGTTGTGGAGGGAAAGAACCGAGATCTAAAGCAATGCTTAACAGCTAGTGTACTAGGTTCAGGTCATAGTTGGCTTAACCACCTATATGGATTCTAGAGAACACT
Source organism: Pleurodeles waltl (assembly GCF_031143425.1). Taxonomy (NCBI): domain Eukaryota; kingdom Metazoa; phylum Chordata; class Amphibia; order Caudata; family Salamandridae; genus Pleurodeles; species Pleurodeles waltl. The sequence continues at coordinate 644,546,784 of NC_090438.1, forward strand.
TAATAATCTGTTCTGTTTGACATACCTATTTATGTCCCAGATCTTCATGTCCCTGCCACTGTGGAGGCAGACACATCTTTTGACATAAATTAACATATCATTGTCTTGCAGGAATTACAACAGTTCCATGTTGAAAACTCATCTGCATATGCTGTTACCTTGGGAATGAGGGATTCACAAGAATGGCTTGCGGCTGGATTCCAAATGTTGGGGATTTAGAACTATATGTACGAAGCAGAGTGCACATCGCAAACAGCGAATTGGGCTGTTTGCGATGTGCAAAATGCACTTTGCCATGTTCCAACCCATTTTTGCGATTCAGTAAACTATTTATAGAATCGCAAAAAGGGATTGCGAGTCGCAATTATAAGGGGTGTTCCTTTCCTAATTGCGACTCGCAGTCCCATGTACGATTGTTTGTGACCATGAATGTGGTCGCAAAACAATCGCAGTTAGCACCAGTGTCACACTGGTGCTAACCCATTTGCAAATGGGAAGGGGTCACCATGGGACCCCTTCCCCTTTTGTGAATGGCAGTAAAAACATTTTTTCAGAGCAGGCAGTGGTCCTATGGCTCTGAAAATATGAAACAAAAACGTTTCATTTTTTGTTTTTGAAATGCATCTTGTTTTCCTTTAAAAAAAAACTGCTTTATTTAAAAGCAGTCACAGACATGGTGCTCTGCTCTCTCCAGCGGTGGTCTGCTCTCTCCAGCAGACTACAATCCCTGTGAGGGCGGCCATTCCCAAGGGGGTCGCAAACTGCAAACCACCTCATGAATATTCATGAGGTGGCCATTTGTGACCCCCATGCGAATCGCAAATAGTGTCATTGTCACTATGCAACATAAGGTTTTGCAATTCGCAAATTGAGAGTCGCTCTGACTGGCAATTTGCGAGTCACAAAACCAAACTTTGCTACATGTAGCCCTTAGTGCATGAAGAAAATAGTGTAAAGAATGAATTTGGCCTTTCATATTGGGCACTGGTTCCAGTCCTGGGACTACACGTACCAGGACTGTCATTCTACAACTGCTTCTTGCTTCCAAAGAAAACCATTTTGTTTCAATTGACAATGTCATATTACACTATGTGGCCAGTCTTTCCCAATAGACCATGAGAACCCCTTAGCAGTTTCCGAACCTCTCTCACTACTAAACAGGATGTGCCTCACCAAAATGTTACCTACAGTGACGAGACTTCCCTGAGTTTGGTGAGTGTGGAAAATTAACTCTCATTGGTACCTGTCTCTATATCGATGAAAATAAATGTCCAAATATCTGAGCAATATTACTCAAATTCAACACAAACAGATGTCATTGTTCACAACAAACTACCAAGGGATGTACATCTGTCAGTTCGCCATCTCCAGTACCGACTCCAATGTGTGCACAAACGGCTTCTTAATATTTTACTGACATCAACGATTCTTCTTCAAACTCTTTAACATCTTCAGTTGTGTCTTTATTAAGAGCACCTTAGCTATTCAATTGGCTTAAAACTAACTATCTGATTAGTCCATGGAATTATCTATGGATACTGTTAACTGGTCTTGCTTTCCTTTTTTGGATTGGATTTGTCATCAATTTGTTTCTGCTGATACATGGTCATTATCTTCCTGAATGCTCTGCTGTTGAACTGGTTGATGAGGTTTAAAGCCTCCTCTGTCCTCACATAAGTTCCACATAGACTTGTCCCTAGTGAACATTTCAGCTGTACCGATTCCTAATGGGACTGCTTGGGATAAAGTATAATTTGATGTACTCAGACCGATGGAAATTATTCAAATTCCTTAAGAATTCAAAGTTTTTAAAAATGATATAATAACACCTGCCATGGTTTCTGATGATTGGGATGTGAAAAGAGATTATTCTTTGCTTTCTGAACTTGAATACTATACTGTGTTTGAAAGTGAAGATGTTTATCAAACAACAGCAAATTATGGGGGAATGCTATGTTACCATTGTTACGAACACCATTTTATATATAAAGCCAGCATCCCTAGAAATGTCTACAATTACACACAATGGGAACATTGTCCAACTCCAGAAGTGGGGAGTTGTAAATTGTAAGTAGAAAAGTTTGCCTATTTTTCTGTCCATGATGTCACAAATGCTAAGTCTTATTATTTTAAACTGCATCCTCTGAAATTTCAGAATGTCCTGTTAACAGATGCCATATTAATCGATTCTGATTCTTTTGTTTCCGAGTTGGCTATTGAAGGCTATGAATATTGGTTGAAGTTGACTGACTAAGTGTGTTGGGAACTAGTAATTGGCAAATACATGGATGGGGAGATTTGTTTAGACCATAACTTATTTCATTGCAAATTTTATTATTTAATTAAACTGTTCAACAAACAAGCTGTTTAGGCTTGGCACAAATTACGGAATTGAATGCTTCCAGTATTCCGTCACCAGCTAAATTTAGCAAATAGCAAAAGATTTTAAATGTCACTGAAGAACAGCTTAATGGGTGGGTCCAAACTGGAACATTTAACTCTACACTTTCAGGTCCAAACGGGTGGTTATTGTGGCCAGTGGACACAAATGGTTGCCACATGCACACAGTGGGTTTTATAGTGATCTGACCTGACCTTTGTTACATATCATCACAATATTCCAATATTGCTACCACATATAACGTTGGCAAATTATGTCAACAATGGTTGAAATCTTCCAAATTAACAGCCGTTAAGGAACACCTTACTCTATTGTCAGAAAAAACAGACTTACAAGATTTCTGGTTAGGTCCAAGAAAACCATGCACAAAGCGCTTCTTATATGTAGTATATAATTGTTAGAAATGGGGTCTCTGGTTGGCAGTCAGTTTGCACTCTGTCAAAGCTGGAACCCTCACTCTAATAAGGGCAGTGGAGATAACACATTTAAGATAACCCCTGCTCACCCCCTTGGTAGCTTGGCACAAGTAGTCAGGCTTATCTCAAAGGCAATTTGTAAATGATTTGTACCAACATACACAGTAATACAATGAAAACACTAGAAAATGGACACCACACCAGTTTAGGAAATATTTATCTGAATCAATTAAGACTAAAACCACAAAAATCCAACATACACAAGTCAACATATGAATTTTCAAAAGCATGAGTCTTACTCCATAGAAAACAATATAGATGTTGATTACACAAAGTACCTTGTTTGCCTCAAAAATAAAGCTCCACGCACAAGCGTGTGTCGAAAAAGTCAGCAATGCGTTGATTCCTTACTCACAAGTGAGGACTTGTGCCATTTTCTTTTCTGGTCATTTTTTTCTCCCACAAGAGAGAGATGTGTCAGTTTCCAGACAGGCACCTTGGATCCATGCAGGCTTGCATTTCTTTTTGATACCCAGCAATGATGTGTGAGAGATATGGTTGAAAAAGTTCGGAAAACCACGCTGCGGGGGGTTTGCATCACTATCAACAGCTGTAAGTGGGTGTTGCGTCTCCCAGCTGCGATGTAGGTGGAGCATCGATTCTTGCAGCGAATCGTGTGACGCCTCATTTTTCAGCTGCATTGCAGGTGGTGCATCAAAAACACTTCTGTGCATGGATTTCAGTCTTGGTTCTGCCAACTTCACCTTTCAAGGGCCCAGGGACTGGATGTGTCATCACTTGGCAGGACAGGAGTCTCAACAGAGAGTCCAGGTGCTGGCAGGGGAAGTCTTTGATGGGCCTGAGACTTCAAAACAAGGGGCAATCTCAATCCAAGCCCTTAAAGATTCTTCACAAGCAGGAATATACCACAAAGTCCAATCTTTGTCCCCTTTCAGGCAAAAGCAGTAACTGCAGGCCAAACCAGCAAAGCACAGTGATAGGTAAAGAAGCAGTACTCCTCCTTCAGCTCTTCTCTTTGGGAGAGGTTCCTCTTGGTTCCAGATATAATCTAAAATTTGGGGTTTGGGATTGAATACTTATACCCCTTTCTCACTTTGAAGTAGGCAAACTTCAAAGGAAAGCCTTTGTTGTTCACAGGATCCTGCCTTGCCCAGGCCTGGCCCCAAACACACACCAGGGGGTAGGAGACTGCAATGTGTATGGCAGGCACAGCCCATTCAGGTGTAAGTGACCACTCCTCCCTCCACTCTAGCTCAGATGGCTCATCAGGATATGCAGGCTGTACCCCAGCTCCCTTTGTCTCACTATGTAGAGGGGATTCACAAACAGCCCAACCCAGAGACACAGAATGGCTTAAGCAAGAAAATGCCCACTTTCTAAAAGCGGCATTTACAAACTGACAATTTAAAAACCAACTTTACCACAAGATGTATTTTTAAATTGTGAGTTAAGAGACACCAACCTCCATGTTTCCATCTGCATCCAAAGGGAAACTGCAATTCAAAGTTATTTAGAGGCAGTCCTCATGTTAACCTTTGAGAGAGATAGGCCTTGCAACAGTAAAAAACGATTTGGGCAGTATTTACACTTGCCAGGTCAAATTGGCAGTTTAAAACTGCACACACAGACACTGCAGTGGCAGGTCTGAGCCATGTTTACAGGGCTACTTATTTGGTGGCACAATCAGTGCTGAAGGCCACTAATAGCATTTGAATTACAGGCCCTTGGTACCTCTAGCACACTTTACTAGGGACTTACTAGTAAATCAAATGTGCCATTCATGGAAAAGCCAATTACACATACGTTTTACACAGGAGCACTTGCACTTTAGCACTTTAGCACTGGTCAGAAGTGGTAAAGTGCCCAGAGCACCAAAAACAGTAAAGCAGCACATAGTCAAAACATGGGAAACAGAGGCAAAAAAGACAGGGGAGACCATGCCAACGATGCCAGGTCTAACAATAATTAAATATGGAAAATTTTACAAAAAGAAGCCGCAGCCCGTTAAAGCAAATAAATACGGAAAACATACAGAGAACTTTAGCCGTTGTAGATAATAGTATGAACACTGTATCAAAAAGCATTTACACCCTAAATAACATTATTTCATCTATAATTGACATCATGCAAAATGAGATGTCATTTTTACTGCATGGACAGAACCAACATAGGTTCATTATGCAGTTAGGTTCGATGTTAGCAATTCGGAAAAGTGGTCACGTGCCTTGGCAGCACATCAGCTCCAGGGAATTGTTTACCGCGTTTAATCTGACTTGACAGCAACAAATAATGGCTAAGAAAGAAGCAACATATATTTTGTTAAACATCGAAAAGTTTGAAAAGTTCCATTTCACTGTGGCGGAAATACCATCTGCACTTTAGTTAATACACAGGGTTATTAATCTGCCCATTTCAACACTTCAATTCACCTCGTGTTTGAAGCATACTCCTGATGTCAGATTTGAAAATCTAGGAGATAGTTATATCCATGATGTGTGGGAGCTACCCTTTACACACAAATGTTTCAATTACATAAAAGAGGTCTTACCTAGTGGGAGTGAATGTGAGACTTATGTAAGTCATTTGATGAATAAACAGCTGTCCTTGCACGGAGCATGTAATGCTTCAGCTGTAAATTTAGGCTATTGTCTGAATGGAGTCTCTGTCCCTTTGATTCAACCAGCATTCCAGGTGCTTTTGAATTGGAGATATCGATGCTGAACTAAATTAATTGTTGTGGCATGTGAGCCGTGATAGCCTATGTAGTCTCAGTCTCCCAAATTGTTACATGTTGCAGAAAAGTGTTTCTTTCTCCCACACTAGAAATAAAATTAACAGACATTAGGCCTCATAATGCTACTGCAAATGCAGATTTTGCCAAGCTGAACAAACTAAAGGCCCTTTTGTTTCAAAAACATGTGGCACTTACATCTGCCTGTGACACCTGTGCTCTCCAAGTGGCAAGGTCATCTGCACAGATAAAGTACCTTTCAAATACAAACTTCCCGAGACATTTCGGTGTACTCATAGTTTGTATTCTTAACACGTCTAACACTGCTGGGACTGTACACTTCTTTAAGGCTGTTGATTCTTGTTTCGTCAGCACCTTCTCCTCTCTATTTGGCATAATAACTTCAGCCATACACTCTATTTTTTCGACTGTCTTTGAAGATTCCCTATTACTTTGGTGTTAATTGGTGCTATTTTGCTGTTGCTACTTTTCATTTGCAGTGGCTGCTCCAACTCCATAAGGAGGACAGAAGCCCAAATGTGTCGTGACTGCCTAATACATTATTTTGGGTCAGAACTCAAGTCCAGCTGGTCTTTGTCATTCAACCAATTCTGAATTGTGTGCAGCATATATTTCGATGTTTGTTCTGCCCATTTCTACATATACCAGAAGTGTGTCCTACCATGCAGCACATACTTTTTTTCGGTGTGCGTCTGTTGGTGTTCTCGGTGAGGGTTAATTACCAGACATGCACATTGAGATTGCAATTGCTACAGAAAGTTTCCTATGATAGGTCCCCTATGGATCAAGTGGCTCTTGATGCTAGAACATCAGGCACTGCACGGGAAACTGCCACCTCAGCCGGAACTATGGCTGAGGCAATGGAACATCAATCAATCAATCAATCAGTGCATTTGTAGAGCGCACTACTCACATGTGAGGGTCTCATGCCGCTTAAGGCGGGATTGGGGGGGAGCTGCTACTGCTGGAACAGCCAGGTCTTGAGATGTCTCCCGAAGGTCAGTAGGTCATTGGTCTCTCGTAAGTGGATGGGGAGGGTGTTCCAGGTCTTGGCAGCGAGGTAGGAGAATAATCTGCTGCTGGTGGCTGTCCTGTGGGCGAGGTCAGGGGAGCAGAGCTGTCGGTTCGGGGAGTAGAAGTTGAGTCAATCACTGAAGTATGCTGGTCCGGCGTTGTGGAGTGCTTTGTGGGCGTGGGTGAGGAGCTTGAATGTGATCCTTTTGTTGACGGGGAGCCAGTGTAGGTCTCTCAGGTGGGGTGTGATGGGGATGTCGAGGATGAGGCATGCGGAGGCGTTCTGTATATGTTGGAGTCTTTTCTGGAGATTGGCCGTGGTCCCCGCGTAGAGAGTGTTGCCGTATTCCAGTCAGCTGCTGACGAGGGCCTGTTTGACCGTCTTTCTGGTTTCAGTAGGGATCCACTTGTAGATCTTGAGGAGCATGTGGAGAGTGTTGAAGCAGGAGGATGAGACGGAGTTGACTTGTTGGGTCATGGAGAGCGATGAGTCAAGGATGAAACCCAGGTGGCGTGCGTGTTTGGTGGGTGTCGGTGCAGCTCCCAGTCTGGTCGGCCACCAGGAGGCGTCCCAGGCAGAGGGTGAGGCCGAGGATGAGGACCTCTGTCTTGTATGAGTTCAGTATTAGGTGACTGTTCTCCATCCAGTTGGCAACGGCCTTCATGGAGGTTGGTGTTGGTTTTGGTGGTGGCTGGATTCTTGGTGAGGTAGAGGATCAGCTGGGTGTCATCCGCGTATGAGACGATGTTGAGGTTGTAAGATTGGACGATGTTGGCGAGCGGTGCCATGTAGACGTTTAAAGGGTTGGGCTGAGGGAAGAGCCTGGTGGTACACCACAGATGGTCTTGGTGGCTTCTGATCGGAAAGGAGGGATGCGGACTCCCTGGGCTCTGCTGGTGAGGAAGGAGGTGATCCAGTCTAGGGCTTTGTCGCGGATCCCTGCATCGTGGAGGCATGTGCGCAGGGTGTGGTGGCAGACGGTGTCAAAGGTGTCCAGGGGGTCAAGGAGGATGAGGGCTGCTGTTTCGCCTTTGTTCAGGAGGGTCCTGATGTTGTGAGTGGCAGCGATGAGGGCGGTCTCGGTGCTGTGGTTGCTGCGAAAACCAGATTGAGACGGGTCCAGAGTGTTGTTTTCCTCAAGGTGGTGGGTCAGTTGCCTGTTGATGATCTTCTTGATGACCTTCACTGGGAACGGGAGCAGGGAGTTGGGCCGGTAGTTTTTTAGGTCCTTTGGGTCTACCTTGGGTTTCTTGAGTAAGGCGTTGAACTCGGCGTGCTTCCAGCTTTCCGGGAAGGTGGCGGTCTCGAAGGAGCTGTTGATGATCATCTGGAGTTTGGGGGCGCTGATGGAGCTTGCTTTGTTGAAGATGTGGTGCGGGCAGATGGTGAACCGGGGTGAATGGTGTTCGTGACTTTGGTGGTGTCATCGTCACTGACATGGGTCTAGGAGAGCAGGAGCTTGGTGTGGCTGGGGGGGCAGTGAGTCTGAGGTGTTGGCGACTGCCAGTGGGGTCTTGGTGTTTAAGCTGTCGTGGATGTCTGCGATCTTGCGCTGAAAGAAGGTGGCAAAGGAGTTGCAGAGGTCTTGGGAAGGTGGGATGCCATTGGTGCTGGAGCTGGGGTTGGAGAGTTCCTTCACGATGTTGAAGAGCTCTTTGCTGTTGTGCGCGTTGTTGTCAATTTGTTCCTTGAAGGAGGATCTCTTGGTGGTCCAGATGAGCTGGTGGTGCTTGTGGATGGTGTTCTTGAGGGCCGTGTGGGTGGCCAGTGTCTGTTCTTGGTGCCACTTCTTCTCCAGTTTTCAGCAAATCCGGAGGTCGGTGGTAAACCAGGTGGCTTTTCTGACAGCGTGGTTGTAGGACAGTTTCTTGATTGGGGCGAGAGCTAGAGGGAATGGACTTTCAATAGGACACAGACCAGGGACTCCCAATGCCAATGCAGATGAACTTTCCAGGTTGTTCTCCTTAGCTGATGAGGACTTCCAGGGTGTAGGTTAGTTTTCCATCACCTTTCAGTCCACCTTTCATCTGTGGTGGTGCAGGAAAGACATCCCTTTTGCCCTCATTACACCCATGTTTTGACTGATGATGGTGGTTACTGATTCTGAAAGTACCCTGAGCTCTGCTAACCAGGCCCAGGGCTGGTGCTCTGTCCTCTAAAGGTGTATGGTAAATGGTATAGATCTAAATGAATAATACACCTTATCTTGAAGTCCCTAGTATAAGGTAGGGCATGCAGGTCTAGAGGCTTCATAGGACTTAATGCACTTAATGTATACTGCTGTGATTTCTGGTGTCATTTTCAAGCCAGGCTTGTCTTGCAGGCTGGTTGTAAAATATAAGTATGTCCAAATTCGACCTTAGAATTAAAAGCACTTGAAAAGTCCAAAACTACCTTTTTATGTCTTGCATGTCACTTCTAAGGTCTGCCCTTGGTGTCCCAAGAGCAGGGTGCATTTTTGTAAAAGGTGAGGGCACTATAAAATATGTTTTATATGCCCTGGTAGGGAAAACAACCTTAATTGTTTTCCCTATTGTAGCACTGCTAGCCCCATAGGTTACATAGGAAGCCTTATTAAATGTAATAATGTCTAACTTTTGGAGCTAGCTACACATATCAGTCAAAGTATCAAAACGATGGTTACAAAATATCCACAACTTCCCAAGGTTGAATTTAAAACTTACTATCCTGTAGTTACCTAAAGCAGCCCTCTAGACAACCTCTTCTGATTGGTTGGTCTTTTTCAGCCTGAGTCAAGCTGCTCCCTGAATAGGTGTGAAGAGGTCTGGGGCTGAAACATTACAGCCACTGGGTGGGAGGAGATTTGCTTCCTGGATAAGCCAGGGAGAGGAGGAGGGCTGTGGAGATGGGCTAGATTTCAAAGGTCGGAGAATAGATGTCAGAGGCCCTAGGCCATCCCACACTTCCTTGATCCACACCCGGATGAGAGCCCCCATAATCAGATTAGGAGTGGGGCTGGAACAAAAGTGTAGTCAGCTGTTAGTCACACTTCTGGGTTGGGGTGCACGGATACAGACACCAAAGAGAGAATTTCTCCAATTTGATTGTTGGGAGAACAGTGCATTCTGGGTCAAAATTATGCCACACTTCACAGGAAGTGGTCATGGCAGAGGTAGGTATCTTTGCCCTAATTGGCTGGGGTGTCCCCATTCCAGCAAGCCTTGAATGGAGGAAAACTATGGCAGAGCTGCAGAAGCTTTTCCGATTACTGTCTGGAAAATCAGAAGAAGAAGGACTGCCCTGCTGGACCCTTGGACTACACCACAGAAGACTTGCACTCAGAAGAAGTGCATCTGCTGCCCTCTCAAGGCTGTACAAAGAAAGGACTGTCTGACTCAGTGTAAAAGGATTGGGCTCCCTGATCAATAACAGGTACAATGTAGCTGGAAGAAGTCACCTGCTAAGTCAATGAGAGGATCACCTGAGCTGAACAGTTGCAACTGAATTTTGCCTGGACTATGAGGGTGCATTGTGGGAAATTTAGTCCTAGCCTTCAAGAGGCTATCCATGGACTCTGAACTCTTGGCTGGTACTACTGGACCCTTGTTTCCCCAAAGGAACCATGAAAATCTGGAAACTTTTTGAAACATTTTGCAGGAAAGCTCCAAGAGGAAACTCGCTCGACGTTAAGAGTCAAGTGGTCATTGTCAACTCATGAAACATCCTGAACTGCACTGGTGTGTCCTGCTGAAAGCTTCAGAGCTCCTCGTAATTGATTTAGATGACAAAGACTTCCAAAGGCTCAACAGGCCCTAGCCTATTTGACCCACGGTGGATCGCAGTAAGCCTACAACTTTCAACTTTGACTATGTACTGGTCCAGCATAACCAGATTGCCACAAGAGGTGCTTTATCCTTATGTCACTAAAATATACAGTCATTTTATTTAATTTTTAAAAAATCATATCTCCTGGTCTTCACATTGCATCTTTGTTGTTTTGGTGTCATTTTAAAGATAGCAAAATATGTGTTGGATTTTTATTGTGTTGTGTCTTTTACTTCTTTACTGTTTTGTTGGTACTACATGATTTACACATACCTATCTCCTAAATTAAGCCTGACTGTTTGCTTGCTAAGGACTGAGCAAGGATTAATTTACTGAGACTTGACTAGGCCTACTAGTGATTGTGGTATTATTATTACCTGAGGGTGAATACCCATACCTATCTATTGATCCACTTTCCTGCAGGGCCACTATGTCAGCCCACTACAGCCATTAGATGGGTTTACTATGAGTTAAAGCTTGCTGCCCTTTCAGGAGCACATCACCATATGAAATATTTCTCTTCAGAGCCAGAGAGTAGTATGACAATGTGTGGTTTTGTGAGACCAAAACAACATTTTTGCCTTGAACCAATGTTTCCTTTTCCAGATTGATGAGGGCCTTAAAGCTACCTGAACAATAAAGTATTGTAAAAACCATGACAAAACAAAACAAGAAAGGCCAAACAGCTGCCAAGCAATACCATCTGTATTAGCTTTTTCAGTTCTTGTTTAGGATTTGTGCCCTGTCAGAATCTATTTCCTGCTTCCAGACATGGTACTTTTTGAACCGTAGATGGATTTAGGTGAACAAAACTGAGTGTGGATCAAGCCCTATATGACAAACAAATATCATTAACATTAATAAACAAACCACTGTTATATTCACAATACTGTAGTTATATAAGGTTGTAAACGTGGCTCTGCAGGACTTGCAAGGTGACCTTCCAGTGTTAGCCACATCAACATGAACACATAAATAAAAACGCCTCTTGCAATTTATGTGACTACAGCACGGAGTTACTCAATGTGAGAGAAAGTAATTGCGTAGAGTATGCCATAACAAATTATATAAACCTAGCTATTTACTACCACACCTTCATTGACATTGACAAAACAGCCACATTGTTTAAGGATGAGATGAGTTATGAAAACGTTTAATGAAGACTGTTGTTCTCCCAGATTAGCACCGTTTCAAAATCCGAACAAATAGGAGCCAAGCCACAGTTGAACTATGCTCTTTCGTTAAGGCTCTGAGCCACCTGCTCTGTAATCGACTCGTTGCTCTTGCTGTTAGGCGCGGCATTCGGTTAAGTGTATGCTTACACTGGATGATTACTTGAAAATAATCCCCCAGCAAGATTTTGGTATGCAAAGTTATGTAACCCTCGCCATCGCCCAGAAGCATTTATGGTATGGACACTTGAGGCCGAGATGTCACGTTTCCAGAAGTGAGGGTGCTTTGTCGCTGTCTCTCCGTGCACGCCTGGATTTTCGGATAAAACCTCGAGGTCACAGCGTCTCTTTCGAACATACTTCCAAGCTGTTATCGTTGCATTAGTAGATCGAAACACCTGGTTGTACTGACGCTTGGGTGCAGTAGAGAGCTAAAAAATGAGCTCACGTGCAGTTGTGGTGAATTTCACGCAATTACATATATGCTCGAACCAACACATATATATGTATGTATGTAAGGGCCTAGATTTAAGCGGGCTAGCGCTAATGTGATGCTGGACGGCCAAAAACACTGCGCCATATTTACAAAGTTGCATAATGCTTACATTGCACAACTTTGAATCGCCTTGTGCCACTTATGCCTGCGCCAGGCATAATGTATGCAAGGGAGGCTTTTCAATGGTGCAAAGAAATGTAAGAGATTTATTTCCGTCATTTTTATCAGCATCTTTAATGTCTGATAGAAGCAGGCGCTTAAGTGAGGCTTCCATTGTTTTCAATGGCCCTCTGGGTTTAGCGTAAGAATTTTTTATGCTAATCCTGTACTTGCATAAAAAATTATGCTGCTAGTCCCTTAACTACGCCATGGTGCGCCATATTTTAAATACCGTGCACACATGGTGGCGTTAGGGGGTGTTGAGGGGTGCAAGAAAAGTGGCGCTGCAATAGGTGAAGGGACACATTTCATAAATCTGCCCTATAGTGTATATAACCTCCAACCAATGCACTCTTCCATATCCTGCAAAACACCCAAAGACCTGTCTTTACAAGTTTAAAACTGCCCCAATTTGGAAACATGGCCCACTTTTTTGGGGTATCAAATTCACTAATGGGGCTACTTTTATTTTGGTGCCCAGGCCTACTTTCTGTACTACTCTGCTTTACTATATACGATTATCTTGCTTTATTACTAGTGTTTTCAAAGCGCACATACTGTGCATTCACTCCATTTTCTTCACTGCTTATATGTTAAAGTATATTTCAGATTCATTATACCTTGCCAGAAGGATTATATTGATTTACAAACTTCTAAAGTCCTGGTAAATATTACTCTGCGCGTTTCTATTGCGAGAGCTCGCTCTTCTGTAGTTAAAAACAAGAATTATAGCAAGCAGCCACAGTCAAGAACATGAAATGAAAGGAATTTTTCTGGGTCTTGGTTTCCAAGCGGTGTTTAAAACATTCAGCAAATGTTTCCACATCCCCTAATCTGCTTGGATTGCAGTAGCTGATGCTTTACACCACATCCTTCATTTGTGAAGTCGCTGGCGGCTTTGTGCCATACTAGAGGAAGCACAGAATAAAGATGCCATACATCTCGGCCTGCTTCACGACCTGCTTACCGTATAGGAAATTGGCACGCCGCACAGACAATTTCTTCTGCCTCTGCAGGTGGTCACTTAATTCTAACCCAGGGTGTACAGGGTGGGCTTGATTTACGCGTTTAGCTCCTTTGCCCTAATGCATGGGTTTACTTAGAAAAGGGAGGCAGATAAGTACCATGAGCCACATGGATTTTTCCTCATTGCCTTGTTTTTCATTTTCCCCAATATGAATATACTGCACATGCTACCTAATCTAATCTGTGTTGAATAATGTGCATGTGTCAATAGAAATATAGTTCGTATATTTATAAGTTTCTTACCTAAATAGTTTAAAATAACTTACACTTGACTTGAGGCTTTTGTGAAAGATCCAGGGCTAATTCTCAAATATTTTACTGTGACTTTGTCTTGTAGAGCTGGCAAAATCTTCCATTCCTGGGGCAAGGCAGGACTATAAAAGGATTACTTTTCATTTCAGGAATAAGAAAGGAGAATTTACTACTACTAAAAAAAAATCTTTGTGAACTGGGCACTCTACAGGGACGGGCTGGGAACCCAAACCAGCCATGGCAAATTTTGTTAGACCAGCCCCCATAGGGTGCATAGAGAGTGAACGCAGTGTACGAGCCTGACCACTAGTAGGGGGGTTGTGGGTATTTTCCCTCCCAAGCAAATTCTGTACAAAATGGTAAACATTGTGCATTCTACAACACATTTTTCATTATATATTCATTTGTATTCGTTTTTAAAGCATAGTAAATGATGACCTTACAGTGCACCAGAAAATTGCAAACGTATTAGGGCTCTACAATGATATCCTCACTATCATCCTTCAACAGTGCTTCTCATCTCGCCATAGCTCATCTCTTGCATGTATTTCTTTTGTTTTATAGCACCTCTCTTACCAGTGTAGGGTGTTGGAACACATTACACCCCTTCACACACAAACTGACAATAAATCATACATGTGTTAATCAGTGTATCAAAAATGTTACATAAGACGTAGGAGACTACAAAGTGTAGGATTTCTGTGTCATCCATTTTTTTGAAAGTGCTTGGTCTGGGGAAGCATACACATATGATTCAGAATGTAACACAGTGGTTAGGGGTGACTTCCTTAATGAGAATTTGTTTCTACCCAAACAAACCTTTTTTTAGAAAAATTAGAATAATGAAAGGCTGGAGGAAAAACATAACTTTCCAACCTGTACCATGCAGTTTATATGCAACTCTTTCATGGCAGTACGTAGCTCACTGTGCTAGAATATGATTGGAACTTGTGAACTTGTAAAAAAAGGAGGTTGTGACAAAAGCAACCCACTGACCTATGCACACAAAATATTGGTCTGTGATCTGCATAGTACACGTTCCTTGCAGCAGGCATATTGATCTTCTGCACTACTTTAGATGAGTCAAAACTGCCACTAGACAAATATAGGGCCCAGATTTGAGAAAAATGATGCACATCGTGCTAGTGCAGTTGTCCGTGAAAATAATTAACGCTGGATAACAACATTTCCCTGCGCCATCTGTGCATCGTATTTTGAAAACAGCGTACCATGACGCTAAGGAAAGGTTAGCGTAAAAAAAATGAAGCTAACCTCTGCAACATGTCATAATGAAAAAAAAAGTTAATGCTACAAAAGTGGTGTTAGCATGATTAGCAGCACATTTTATACGCTTATCGTAATAGTGCCATAATTTGCAGCATTAGCATAAAAAAAGCCAGCAAGAAAAAAAAAGAAACAAAGACCTAAGATGGAGAATGCAGGACAGGACAAGCCAAGATGGATCAGCAGAATCCTAGGAGAAAAGAAAGCAGAATTATCGCTTCAGTGAGGAGGAGAATTACATCTTGGTCAGAGAGGTGACGGAGCACCAACACCAGCTCTTTGTCACCTTCAAAATGCCAATAGGTAGGAAGGAGACCATATGGAAGTCAATTGTCAATAAAGTCAACAGTGTGTCAGAGGTGAAGAGGACTGTCATCAATTGTAAGAAGCGCTGGCACAATTGCAAGGACAGAACTAAAAAGAAATTGACCAGGAACCGTATGGCAGCACTGCAGACTGGAGGTGGAGGTCCTGCACCCTAGGAGGACATGGATGAGCTGGAGGAGATGGTGGAGGAGTTGGTTACTGGAGTAGCAGGACAGGACAGCACAGCCTTCCAAGACCTACCACAAATGCAAGGTAAGTTGCAGTAGAGGGGCAATCTTGAAACTAACAAATGACTGAAGGGAGGCACATAGGACACACTGAATGCATGCAAGAGGCTCACATTGGGACACAATAATACCCAACACTTCTAATGCACTCACACCTTGCCCTCTATATGCACAGACCACTACCCAACCCACACATCAATACAACACTGCTGCAACTGAACCACCTGCCCATTTGTAACACTCATTGGGCAACATGTACAATGCTTGTTGCACAGGGTGGGCCAACAAGAACTGTGCGACACCTCCATGCACCATTGGAAATGGCCACAAAAGTGATCAGGCACAATGTATGGGGCATGGGGCATGTCTGTGATCAAGTAGCAAGGTTGCCTATTATGAGAAAACAGGGCTGATTGCAGAGGACCCTTAACTTTGGGGCCCAATTTTTCACTTTTGCTGGTGTTTTCCTGACTCTGATGGTTCCCTGGGTACTGCTAACCACTCCCAGGGCCTCTGGTCTGTATAACATAAGTGTGCAAATTAGGCTAGTTATAATTGGCTATGTCAACCAACCTATAAGTACCTAGTATATGGTAAGACATGTAGGTTTAGGAACCCAAGCATAGATAGGTGCCCTACTGAGGTGCCCTTTCTGGCTGCCTTTAAATTAAAGTTAAATACAAGTTCGACTTTGGAATTAAAAGTACTTCTAAAGTCTTAAACTACCTTATTTTTACATATTTCATCCCTAAGGTGTGCCCTATGTGCTCCTAGGGTTGGATGCCATGTAACTATATGCAAGGACCATATAAAATAATTTTATAAGCCCTGGTGAGGTAAAACAGCCAAATTCGTTTTTCACTCAGAGTAGTGAATAGCCTCCTTAGGCTAAAACGGGAAGACTTTATTTTAATTAACAAACACCCCTTAAGTGTCAGTTACCTCAAGTTTGGTATCAAATTAATTGTTATAATAAATCCTACAACTTACACTTGTTTGATTTAATATAACTAGTTCAGGTAAAGAGTTTTTAACTCTACCTGAAAAGTTGCCAACCTCAGCTCTGTAGTGTCCTTCTCTGATTGGCCAGCCTCTGGCAGCATGGCCAGGCTGCCTTGATGAGGTGTGAAGTGGCCTGGGCTGAACACAAAATATGTGCCTGGGGAGGAGATCTGCCTCAGCAGATGGGGACGCAGGAAGGAGGGAGGGCTGCCAAACTGGTCTTCAAAGACAGGGAAGAACACTTGGAGCAACCCAGCACTTCCCTCACATTCTGCAACCCCAGACCATTAGGTGCCCTTTTGATTAGATTGGAAGAGGGCAGGAGAGGGGTGTGTTTAGAATTTTTTAGCCACACCAGTGGGTGGGCTCAGCCAGATCTAACCTCCCAAAAATATTTTAATCCATGGTGCACCCACACCTCAGATCCCTACCAGATCTGCCCTGCTGGACCCCTGACCTGCACCTGGACACTGCACACTGAAGGAGTCCACCAGCTGCACACTTGGGCTTCACCACAAGAAGGACTTTGCCTGGCTTCAACTGGTTCAAAAAGGGACTCCCTGTTTGCTACAGGTGTAAAATTGCTAACCAGAGTCCCCTGTCTCAGATCCTAAATAAACTGACCAGCTGACCACTGTCCAGTGGCCAATTTGGAGTTTGAGCCAGGTGCACTCTGGGAGTTGTAGTCCACACCCTCAAGGGACAACTCAGAGTCCCTGGAACCTTGGGGTGTGCTGTGGACTCATAAAAGACCTACTGGAAGAAGATCAGGACAGAAGTTTGGTGTAAAAGTGGCAGTAATACCGCCAAATTATGACCATGGCGGATAGATTTCAGATAGAAAGCCACTTTACCACACCGACCGCCAGGGCAGAAACAACAGCCACCATGGTGGTAGCTGCCTACAGCCAGCCAGAAGTCAATGTTCCACCCACCATATTAAGACCCTGGAATCCGTCACCTTTTCCGGGTGGTACCAATGACATCAAAAGCCTGGCGGAAACAGACCTCAGATGTAAAAGGACCCACCATTGGAGACACAGGGAACAACCACGCTGCCATAGAGCAGGAGCTGCATGTCTTCCCCATGCTCATTCGCGTGCTGCTCCACCACGAACACCAACGCCGGTGAAGAAAACGGTAAATACACAAGGGGGGGGGAAGAGAGTGACACATACACGTACAGCACACACACACCCCAACACCATACAAACAACCAGATGCATTACAAAAACAATATTATCCCGTATCTTGGATGAATAATGCACAGACAAAACAATTTCGCAAAAGTGTTTCTAATAAGATCAACACAGTAGAAAAAATAAGTTAGGCAAGATAATAGATATATACATATGTACAGAAAAAGAGACACAGCCCAGTCCACTATTTGTGTATTTCACATGGCCACAGGTCAAAGTCCAAGGCCATACATGTCACCTGCTTCAACACGGAGAGAACACTGCAGGGGCATCAGTTGGTAAATAGGCAGGCACCCCGTGGGGAGTCTGGGGCACCTCAGCCGGGAGATGTTACAAGACCTCTGGTTCTGGAGGGGGCATTGTGCCCTGTGCTTGATCCTGGGCAGTGTTTGGCATGTGGGTGTCTTACCCACTGGTTCTGGAGGGGACATCGTGCCCTGTGCTTGATCCTGGGGATTGCAAGGTCAGTGTCTCAGGTGGGTGTCATACCCACTGGCTTTGCAGGCCGCACAGCAGCCCATGGAGGCAGGATTACATACAGTCTGCCGGCGGTGATGGCTGCACAGTGGTGTTGGTGCTGCTGGTGGGGGGGAGGCTCCTGCCCATCCCCTGCAACCTCGAACGGCTGCACAGTGGTGGTGGGGCTGCTGGTGGGAGGAGGCTCCTGTCCATCCCCTGCAACCTCGGACAGCTGCACAGTGGTGGTGGTGCGGCTGGTGGGGGGAGGCTCCTGTCCATCCCCTGCAACCACTGACAGTTGCACAGTGGTGGTGGGGCTGCTGGTGGGGGGAGGCTTCTGCCCATCCCCTGCAGCCTCAGATGGCTGCACAACCATGGTTGGTGGTGGGGGCTCCATCCCAGCCCTGCCCCAGGCCCCTTGGTCTTCCTGCCTGCTGGTAGAGGCTCATTTGTCTTCCTGGCAGCTGGGACAGGCTCCTTTCCTTTCTTGCGTGCTGGGGCAGGCTCCTTTGTCTTTCTGGCAGCTGGGGCAGGATCTTTTCCCTTCTTGCCTGCTGTGGCAGGCTCTTTGGTTTTCCTGGCAGTTGGGGCAGGCTCCTTTCCCTTCTTGTCTGCTGGGGCAGGCTCCTTGGTCTTTCTGGCAGCTGGGGCAGGCTCCTTTCCTTTGAGGCTGCCTCAAGCATGCTCCTTCACCTTCAGGACATGTGGCCTGGATCCTTTTCCACCACAAGTGGGTGTGGTGATGACTGGGCCCATGGACTGTGTGGCTGAGGTGCTTGCCTGGGTTCTTCCTACCCTGCCCATACGTGCAAGACTGAGGGGGGGTAGGGAAGAGGTTGATGGTGGATGGAACAGTTTTTTAGGGACATTGTGGAGGGAAGAGGGAGAAGGAATGGGAGTGAAGGAAGAAGGAGTGGTTGTTGGATGTGTCTGTCTGCTGCTTTTTGGGTGCAGGTGCATGGGCTGTATGCTGTTGTGAGGTAAATGGCTGTTGGGTGTCTGAGTGCTGGCGTTTGTGTACTTTAGGAAGGGGTACAGACACAATGGGAGAGGACACAGGGGACGTGTGCATGGCTGTTGTGGAGGTGTGTCCCAGTGAGGTGTGTGTTCTGGTTGGTGTGGTGATGCTGGTACTGGATGATGGTGTAGTGCATGCAGGTGTGAGTGTGGATGGAACTGGGTGGGAGGTGGTGGAGGAGGAGGGGGAGACAGTGGAAATAGTGGACGTTGGTGTGTCTGCAACTGAATCGTGTTTGTGTGAGTGTCTGTGGGATGAATTGTGGTGCTTGTGTTTGGCTGTGACACTCTTGGATGTTGTCTTGTGTGCTTGGGATAGGTTGGGGTTGAGGAGAATGGGACTGGGCAGTGGAAGTTGGAGGGGGGAGGGTAGAAACAGGGACAATGGCTGCCATCAGAGATGAGGGCAGAGCCTGGATCGATCTCTGTTGGGCCGCCAGTCCAGTTTGAATGACCTCCAGGAATCCATAAGATTGTTGTATCTGGGCTACCAGCCTCTGGATGGCATCACACTGGTTGATTGCCCCACAGAGATGGATCTCAGGAGGTCAACAGCCTCCTCACTCAGGGCAGCAGGACTAACTGGGGCAGGGCCTGAGGTGCCTGGGGTGAAGGAGATGCCCACCCTCCTGGGTGCGCGGGCACGGGAAACTCGATGAGGGGTTGCTGGGAGGGCGGTGATGGTACAGCGGATGGCGGCAGTACCTGTAGCTGGGGTGGTCACAGAAGTGTCCGCCACCATCAGGGAGCTTCCATCAGAGGAGGTATCTGTGTCAGAACTGTCCCCTCCTGTCACCGCCATGGTGCTCCCCTCGCCCTCTGTCCCACTGTTACCCTAAGCGTCGGTGTGCTCTGCCTCCTGGGTCCTGTGTGATGCAGCTCCCTCCTTCACTGGTGCCTCTGCTCCTCTGCCAGATGATACTAATGCACATAGGGACAGGATGACAAAACAAAAGGGGGGGGACAATGGATACACTTGGTCAATGGCTGCACCAACACCACAGTTGGCATACACAGCACCCTAACACACAGGGAACAGGCCTACCCAATATGCGATAGCACTATCAGAGAATTAGTTAGCAGCAAAGGCATGGGGAGTGACACACACCACCAAATGTAGCACACCTGGGGCCCACTCAGCCCTGACCAGTAGTGGATGCCTACGAGCTAGGTAGGCAGGATAATCCCTCCAGAACCCTAGCCACCTGGGAACCTACGCTGCAATGTCAGGCCTGGCCTAGGGGCACCCACTGACACACATCCCCCACTCAGATACCACCCTACCATGCGCAAGTTGTATTGATGGGCACTGTGCTCAACCCCTTGTGGCTGCTGTGATGCCCTCAAGTGCCCATCCAGCTCAGGGTAGGCCACCGCCAGAATGTGGGCCATCAGGGGGGTCAGGGTTTAACGGGCACCCCTTCCTCGTTGGGAAGCTATCCCCAGCTGTGCCTCCACCGTCTTCTGTGCCCAGCGTCTCAGGTCCTCCCACCGTTGTGACAGTGGGTGCTCTGCCTGCCATAGACCCCCAGGGTACACACCTCCTTGGCGATGGCATGCCATATACCATTCTTTTGATGGGCACTGACCTGCAGAGGCAATACACACAGGAAAATTGAATTACACACACAGTCCTACCTGTTACACATATGGCCCACCATACCCTTTCACATCACCATTGGCACACACATGGCCCAGTACACAACCTATAAGCAAAATATATGCATCCCTCCACATGATTTTAGTGAAATGGAATGAATGCATGGAACACTTTTATATTGCAAAATACGCCCCTAAAAGGCTAGTCCATGCACGTAATAGTAAATGTGTTTCAGTTCATCCAGTGCAATTATTACTGTACTTTGTAGGGATAAAAAAGTATCATGTGGTTAGCTCTACTTAAATCCAGAACTCTTCAAATTGACACTCTAAACATAACATTTTGTTAAATGGTTGTTTTCATACGATTCCAAAGGAAGCAGCTAATTTCAAGTTTAATCAGAAATTCTTCCTGATCCTTTAATGAAACATAATCTTTGGGATATTCAAAATGCTTGTTAAGTGGTAATAGGAATACTTAAGCATTCTTCAACTGTAATTTATGATGAAGGTTATAGAAAGGGGTCTTTGTTGTACAGAGAATATAATATATATGTATATAAAACAAAACATCTGCTCTTTCATAATG
The DNA here is from genome assembly GCF_031143425.1 of Pleurodeles waltl. Classification (NCBI taxonomy): domain Eukaryota; kingdom Metazoa; phylum Chordata; class Amphibia; order Caudata; family Salamandridae; genus Pleurodeles; species Pleurodeles waltl. The sequence goes on from NC_090438.1 coordinate 644,567,983, forward strand.
GATACAGTTGATATTCCATCAACTTTGTTGCTAAAGTGCATTATATAACTCATAAAAATGTAAATGTACATGTCTTTCTATTTGAAAATAGTATATTGTAAGTCATGACAACGTGCTCCTTTCTCAATTCTGTTTTCAACGTCCTTATAATACTAGTAAAAACATAACTATTTTATCATTTCATCAAGTGAATATCTGCAAATGATTTTACAGAACGGCAAATACACTATATTTAGTATGTTTTGTTTATGAGTCGCACGGACAGAAAGAAAGGATGATGGGATATAGCTGCAAACAGTGAAGGCTGGTGACTTGCGGAAGCAGTGGGGTGAGCACACGAGCTCATTTGTACCCATCCACAAGCACACACACTCACACATGGACATCATTTAGGGGTCACCAGGAGTCGCAGCTGTGACCTCTAGTTTGCACCTTGCGACTTATGGCACTCAGGGGTGACACCTCCATTAAGGAGGAGGAGCGTCACCCCACTGACGAAAAGCATAAAAATAAAGGTTATAATAAAAGTATTTTATTTTTCCTTTATTTTTCCACCTTCATAGGCTCGGCCAGCTTCCTCCATGTCAAGTGGAGGAGGAGTGGTATGTGTGCTTCTAAGTGCACATGTTAGTTTTGCCGGCTGGCTGAGGCCGGCCAAACTGACAGACACAATTAGAAACTCTCCAACTGGCTGTGGAAAGCAAGCGCAGTGCCCCATTCCCACCCTGAGTGGCATTTCTTCCCACTCAGGACAAATCACAGCACTCCTTTCATACTGTGTAACAGCTTGAGAGAAGTGTTGTGATTGGTTGGGGAGGGAAGCACACAAGACGAGGCGGCTGGCAGAAGCAGGAGATCATAGAGGGGCAGGCAAGTGTATTTATTTATTTGTAACTAACCGCCGCACTCACACTCCACATGCTTTCCCGCTGCCCCTTCCTGGCAGCAGCCCCAACTGCTGGTACTGCTTTTGCGACCCCACACCTCAGAGGTGGTAAAATCACTGCCAGGAATACAAGGGCAGCTCATCCTTGCGGGCGTTGGTTGCGGTTCCACTTTCCTTGTTGTCTGTCAACTTTTTATTACAGCAGTATTGAATGATGTTTTATTATTCATTATTACTGTAATAAAGAATGGCTTACATTTAGCTGGAATATGACCCTCCCTAGCAGTTAAGGTAAGGGAAAAATGTTTTTAAATATATCGTGTCTGGGTGCTTGAAGGTGAGAGTGTGTTTATGTGAGAGAGTGTATGTATGTGTGAATGTGTGTGTATGTGTAAGCATGCATGCTTGTGTGAATGAAAAAAAGGTTAAATGGCAAGTGATATCACTTCTGCTTCTCCTAGCACTTTGGTCAATTGACGTTCATGACTTACCCACATCGATTGACAAGCACACGCTCATGCACATATTCACATCCATCCATTTACAAGCACACACGTTCACACACACTCAACCATTCAACAAATACATGCACACACTTCGACCCACCCATTTCACAGCACATGCACAACAGTACACAAATATCCATACATACACCTGTGCCGCCAAACATTCAATATCACACTTTTCAGGTCATGAGGATGATGACAGGACCAGCAGATGGGGGAAGGTGAAGCACAACAGGAAAAAAGAAATATAAGATCCTGCTGCCTCCTCTCATTGACTATCCTTGCCATGAGTTAACCAATAAGAGGAGGACCTTTCCTAACTTGTCACAGAGTGAAGTGGGGTCAGGGAGACTTGCTAATCCCACCCCACTCTGTGACGATTTAGAGGAGGGTGATGTGAGCTGACTCTGATAGACAATCAAGCCAGAATATCTAAAGGCTTAAACCTAAAGTGCCCAGGGCTGATCTCATCAGTGACTCCTCTCCCCATTCATGAAGGTTGGACCGTCGCATGGCTTGCCTGGATGGCGATGTAACTGCTCTCAGGACTGTAAGAACTCCAGTCCAGTAAAATGTGGCTCAGGCTGTCAGATGCCTGTTAATTAGGGCATGTGAAGCACCAGGCTGCCTGACCCTAACTTGGTCAGTGTCTGTCAGGCCGGCCATTTTCTCAGCCCGATAGTCATTAGTCATGCTTTGATTAAGGGGTTGGAAATTCGGGGCATAAACACTGAGCCTGTAATGACGGGCCAGCTCTGGCTGCAAAACTGAGCTGCTCACCCTCCACATTCAGAAACAGCAGTTACACACATATTAATTCACTGGTCAATGCATTAAAAAATTCTAAGATAAACTGCAGCATTTTCCTGGCTACGTACCTTTTTCCTGTGTCCAAGGCACCTATAGAGTGCTTAGAAATGATGTACTCAAAAGCTAGCAATAAACACTGTATGGCGTCTTAGAATTAACAGAAGCCTAACCCCCAACAGCATTGATAAGCTTCTAAATAACACTATATGAAGGCCAACAAGTAGTATTATAACTCCAAACACTGGCAGCAATAATACATCCCCAGTTATCAATATACAGAGTCCACTGGTTGCGACAAAAGCAAACCCTATGGAGGCACGGACAAACCACCAATATGTACAATACTGAGTTTTCCCAGTAGCAAATAAAAAACACATTTGTGGATCTGTAGATTGATTTATGAGCTGACCAAATGTTACCCAAGGCCAACAAGGAGTATTATAACTCCAAACACAGGCAGCAATAATACATCCCCAGTCATCAATATACGGAGTCCACTGGTTGCGACAAGTAAAACCCTATGGAGGCATGGACAAACCACCAATATGTACAATACTGAGTTTTCCCAGGAGCAAATAAAAACCACATTTGTGGATCTGTACAGTGATTTATGAGCTGACCAAATCTTACCCAAGGGATTATTAACTACTAACAAAAATACAGTTGACAACTGGGTTATAGACTATTGATGATTGTTCGGTTTTACGGCCAGAGAAAGCACACATGTGGGAGTGGGGTGTTTGGAAAAGTAAAGATGGAGAGATAGTGTACGAGAAAAAGTGTGAGAAGTGTGGATTATTATATGCTGCTCTGTCACCATGTGATATTGGCACAATTCTGTTTCAGGTGCAGTCAGGTTCATTTGTAAAACCTGGGTTGCTGTGGCTCAGATCAGTCAGGTTTATTGAAGGAAATATTGTAAATCATTAGGAAGTACCAAACAGTTGAACCATTAACCCCTTCTTCGACATGGACGTAATGGTTACGTCCATGGCAGAGCCCGTGTGGCGCCATGGACGTAACCATTACGTCCTGGGACTGGCCCTCGGGGGAAGCGCTAGCGCACCCCCTGAGGGCCACCCCCCACAGCCCCCCAGGCCAGGGCTGAAAGGGGAATCCCTTCCCCTTTCACCCCCATCCCCCCACCCCCCATGACGTCAGCGCACGATCGCGCGCTGATATCATGAAAGGGTGAAAGACGCGCTGGAAGCCATTTGCTTCCAGCGCGTCTAAGGAGAAGGTGAGTTTTCCTTTCCCTCTATGCCTCTTTGAGCATTCCTGCTGCCCGATCGCGATGCGATCAGGCAGCAGGAATGGCCACTAGACACCAGGGATTTCTGTATGTGTGTGTGTGTTTTTTTTGTGTGGGGGAGCGACCCCTTGGGCAAGGGTCGCTCCCCTTTGGGGGCCAATGTATTTTTTGTTGTTTCTGTCCCCCTTGGGGGCAGATTGGCCTTATTTTTAGGCCGATCTGCCCCCAAGGGGGCAGAAAGCCACTAGACACCAGGGATTTTATTATTGTTTTTTTTTTTTGTGTTGGGGAGCGGCCCCTTGGGCAAGAGTCGCCCCCAGGGGCCCATATGTATTATGTACATATGTATATGATAGGCCTATTTTTTTTCGAATCCTAATAGCGCCAGGGATATTATTATGTGTGTATGTGTGCTTTGTGTGGGGGGGTGGCCCCTAGGGCAAGGGTCGCTCCCCCTGGGGGGCCAATGTATTTATCGTCGTTTAAGCCTCCCTTGGGGGCAGATTGGCCTTGAAAGCCACTAGACACCAGGGATTTTATTGTTGGTATTTTTTTTGTGTTGGGGGGCGGCCCCTTGGGCAAGGGTCGCCCCCAGGGGCCCGTATGTATTATTAGTTAGTTCTGCCCCCCTTGGGGGCTGATAGGCCTATTTTTTTAATCCCCATAGTGCCAGGGATACTATATGTGTGTGCTCTGTGTGTGGGGTGGCCCCTTGGGCAAGGGTCACTCCCCTTGGGGGGCCAATGTATTTATCGCTGTTTCTACCCCCCTTGGGGGCAGATTGGCCTTATTTTTAGGCCGCAGAAAGCCACTAGACACCAGGGATTTTATTGTTGTTGTTTTTTTTGTGTTGGGGGGTGGCCCCTTGGGCAAGGGTCGGCCCCATGGGAACAAATGCATTATTGGGCAGTTCTGCACCCCTTGGGGGCAGATAGGCCAATTTCTTTTTAGGCCTTTCTGCCCCCAAGGGGGGCAGAATCCCCATAGCACCAGGGATAATGTACGTGTGTGTGCTTTGTGTGGGGGTGGCCCCTTGGGCAAGGGTCGCCCCCCAAAGGGGGCAATGTAATCCTGGCGATTTCTGCCCCCCCGGGGGCAGATTGGCCTATTTTTTGTAGGCCCTTCTGTCCCCCAGGGGGAGGGGGGGCAGAAACCATGAAGATGCCAGGGATTTTTTTCTTCTTTCTTTTGTTTTTTTTGTGTGCTGGGGTGACCCCTTGGGCAAGGGTCGCCCCCAAGGGCCAAAAAGCACTATTGGTCAGTTCTGCCCCCCCCCCCCCCTTGGGGTCAGATCGGCCTATTTTTTTTTTTTTTAGGCCCATCTGCCCCCAAGGGGGGCAGAATCCACTTAGCGCCTGGGAACATGTGTGTGCTTTGTGTGGGGGGGTTGGCCCCTTGGGCAAGGGTCACCCCCAAAGGGGGCAATATATTATATGGCATTTCTGCCTCCCTTGGGGGTAGATTGGCCTACTTCTTTTTTTAGGCCAATCTTCCCCCAAGCAGAGAACACTAGACACGAGGGAAAATTTAAAAATGGCTGGTGGCGGGGTGTTTGTCAACTGGCGAAGTATTTGCTTTTATGATAATAACAGTTTTTCTCCTTTTTGTTCTAGTTCAAAGCTTTTGCTGACTTCGCTGTGGCTTGTTGCAGTTTTGGCAGTAGTTGTCCTGCGGTTTGCGTAGTTGCATGTTTTAGGTAAGTAAATACATTTACTCCAAGTGAGTATTGTTGCCATGCATGAATGACATGCTTGTAGGTGGTGTACTGAATGCAGGATTGTGTGTGAAATTGTCCTTAGATTTATGCACAATGATTATTGTGTTGTCTTATGTCTAATTTGCTTTTTTGTTTTCTCTTTTTAGTGGGATATCATTGGTGATTGCTGTGGCTGTGGAGAGTAGTTGCTGGTGAGTCAAGCTTTTTCAGGCAAGTGAGCAGTATAGTTTTTGAGTTTATAACTCTTAGTGATAAAGCTACACTTTTTTACTTATCTTACACAGTGCTGGTTGTTGGTGGTGTATTTATCCAGTTAATTTTTGTAGGAAAGATTATTGCTAGCCGTAGGATGACCGCACAGCAGGTTGTTAGTGTGCTTTTTGAGTCATCTTCTGACCATGAATATGAGACTGACTCTGCATCTGAGGCAGAGGAGGAAGTGCAGGATTATGGAAGTGAATTTTCTGTCAGAGATAAATCATCTGATGATGAAGCCACTCTCAGTGCTGATGAAGGGCCTGTTTTAGAGGAGGACACTAATGTGCCGATGGTGCAGGAGCCAGCGGCTGAAAGGCTTCCCATTGGAAGACCTGACACGTGAGTTGCACCAAACATGGAGCAGCCACAGTTGCCTGCGTTTACTGGTTTTCCAGGGTGTCGAGTTAATACGGATAGCTTTTTGCCCGTCAACTTTTTTGAGTTGTTTATGGACAATATATTTTTGGAAGAGATTGTTGAGCAGACTAATTTGTATGCAGAGCAGTTTTTGAGGGACAACGCTGCCAGACTTAGGTCACAATCTAGAGCTAGCAGGTGGATTCCCACAAATCTGGAAGAGTTGAAAAAGTTCTTGGGTTTAACTTTTTTGATGGGGCTGATAAGGAAGCCATCGCTGTCTTCATATTGGTCTACTAGTCCCTTGATGGCAACTGCTATATTTCCTGCCATCATGAGTCATAACCGATATGAGCTTCTTCTTCGGATGTTGCATTTTGTAGATAATGCTTTAGCCTTGCCACGAGATTATCCTGATTCTGACCTTCTTTTTAAGATTAGACCTGTCCTTGATCATTTGGTAGATCGTTTTTCAGAGATCTATGTTCCAGGCAAAGAAATATCTGTAGATGAGTCTTTGGTCCTGTTCAAGGGTCGTTTGGTTTTTAGGCAGTATATTCCTAGCAAGAGGGCACGGTATGGAATTAAATTGTATATGCTGTCTGAAAGTAGTACAGGATATGTTTATAATTTCCGGGTCTACACTGGTAGGGATTCCAATATTGACCCCCCTGGTTGTCCACCCACTTTTGGAGTTAGTGAGAAAATTGTGTGGGAACTTGGTAGACGACTGTTTAACAAAGGTCAGCATTTATATGTAGATGACTTCTACACTGGAGTTCAGTTGTTCAAGGAGTTGTTCAGAGTGGACACTGTTGCTTGTGGCACAATCCGCTCTAATCGGAAAGGCTATCCAAGAGAGCTTGTCTGTAAAAAACTTGAGAAGGGACAGTGCAGTGCCTTGCTGAATGATGAGCTGCTAGCTCTGAAATTTGTAGACAAGAGGGATATATACATGCTAAGTACCATCCATGATGAGAGTACTTCACCTGTGACTGTTTGGGGTCAAGTTGCCGAAGTGCACAAACCTGTGTGCATCTTAGACTATAATAAGCACATGGGTGGTGTTGATAGAGTAGATCAGAGGTTGGACCCTTACACTGCTGCTCGTAAGTCTTATGTTTGGTATAAGAAATTAGCGGTTCACTTGTTCCACTTGGCAACTTTAATGCTTTTGTTGTGTTCAAGGATAGTTCTCCAGAGTCAAGGATGACATTTGTGAAATTTCAGGAGTCTATCATAGCTAGCCTTGTTGTGCTGGAACAGGCAAGAGTTCCTAGAGAAGCAGTGGTGGAGGATGTGGCTAGATTGAAAGATCGTCACTTTGCTGAGCACATTCCTCCCACGGCCAAAAAAAACTTTCCTGCTAAGAGATGTAGAGTCTGTGCTCGAAGAGGTATCAGGAAGGAGACTAGGATGTACTGCCCTGATTGTCCTTCAAAGCCTGGGCTGTGTGTGGGTGGCTGTTTCAGGAGCTACCACACACAGAAGAATTATTGGGAAATTCCGTGAGCGTAAACTGCTGTTTATATTTTTATATGTTCAGTTTCACGGTTGCCATTAGTCATGTATTCAGTTAGAGCTTTTGTGTTTATAGTTTTGTACTTATTTATGATTAGTGGTTTCTACATTGTTTAAAAAAAAAAAAAGGGATGGTATGTGTGGGGTGACGCTTGGCTGGCGGTGTGCGTGGGGTGGCGCTTGGCTGGCAGTGTGCGTGGGGTGGCGCTTGGCTGGCGGTGTGCGTGGGGTGGCGCTTGGTTGGCGGTGTGCGTGGGTGGCACTTGGCTGGCGGTGTGCGTGGGGTGGCACTTGGCTGGCGCTTGGCTGGCGGTGTGTGTGGGGTGGCGCTTGGCTGGCGGTGCCAGCCAAACGCCAGTCCACACACATCAGTTGGTGTGATTGCTGTATCAGGCATGTGGGCGTATGAAAGTGATGGGCCCTTGAGTGGCGCTGTCTGTCGATGCGAGTGTTGTAATGTGCTGGGCCCATGGCTGGCGGCGTGAACAGTCTTGTGCATGTCATGTATGAAAGGTGTGTGAATGGACTGTAAAGCGGTTGGTGCCTTGCCGTGACTTTACAGCTCACGAGCTGTGAGTCATTGGTTACGTTTTTTGGCCTTTCAGTTATTAGCAGTGCATTTCACTTTTGTGAAATCTCTTGTTAATAAAATTTGATCTGCTGAACCATCACTCACCCTCATGCCAAATCCAACCAGTATGTGTGGTTAAAAATGACAAAACCTGTTCCGCTGTAATCAGGCGTCGCAGCACACTTGTGACACGCTAGGTGTCTCAGGTGGGACCCCAATGATAAAGCATGTCACCAACTTGATTGGTGGGTGAGGGGTCTTTTTCACATAACCTAAGTGCGTTTCCGTTCACAATTTTAGTGTTTGGCACATCGCAGACTTATGTGGACACATCAAAATGATATATTACAAAACTACCTGTGTTTGGGGCGGAAGGGGGCACCTATGTTTTTGGTCCTGGGTGCGGCCTTCATCTAGGGAAACCTACCAAACCCAGACATTTTTTAAAACTAGACACCCCAAGGAGTCCAGGGAGGAGTGGCTTGTGTGGATCCCCCAACATTTCTTACCCAGACTCCTCTGCAAACCTCAAAATGTGCTTAAAAAAGCATATTTTCCTGACTTTTCTTTGTACGATCACCGCTCCAGCACAAAATTCCTACTCCCCAGCGTTCCCCTCAGTCTCCCAAGTAAAATGACACCTCACTTGTGTGGGTCCCCAAAGCAGAGTCAGCCTAAAGATGTATAAAAGAAGAATATGTGCTTATCAACTCGCTATGCTATTTCCTCAATCTCTACAAGTTTTTGTCCTTTTTCTGTTGCAGGTACCTGGCCCACCCACACAAGTGAGGTATCATTTTTATCGGGAGACTTGGGGGAACACTGGGTGGAAGGAAATTTGTGGCTCCTCTCAGATTCCCGAACTTTCTGTCACCGAAATGACAGGAAAAAGTGTTTTTTTGGCCAGATTTTGAGGTTTGCAAAGGATTCTGGGTAACAGAACCTGGTCAGAGCCCCACAAGACACCCCATCTTGGATTCCCCTAGGTGTCTAGTTTTCAAAAATGCGCAGGTTTGCTAGGTTTCCCCAGGTACCGGCTGAGCTAGAGGCCAAAATCCACAGCTAGGCACCTTGTAAAAAACAGCTCTGTTTTCTTTCTGAAAATGTGATGTGTCCACGTCGTGTTTTGGGGCATATCCTGTCGCGGGCGCTAGGCCTACCCACACAAGTGAGGTAACATTTTTATTGGGAGACTTAGGGGAACGCTGGGTGGAAGGAAATTTGTGGCTCCTCTCAGATCCCAGAACTATCTGTCACTGAAATGACAGGAAAAAGTGTTTTTTTGGCCACATTTTGAGGTTTGCAAACGATTCTGGGTAACAGAACCTGGTCAGAGCCCCACAAGCCACCCCATCTTGGATTCCCCTAGGTGTCTAGTTTTCAAAAATGTGCAGGTTTCCTAGGTTTCCCTAGGTGCCGGCTGAGCTAGAGGCCAAAATCCACAGCTAGGCACTTTGTAAAAAACAGCTTTGTTTTCTTTCTGAAAATGTGATGTGTCCACGTCGTGTTTTGGGGCATTTCCTGTCGCGGGTGCTAGGCCTACCCACACAAGTGAGGTACCATTTTTATCGGGAGACTTGGGGAACGCTGGGTGGACTGAAATTTGTGGCTCCTCTCAGATCCCAGAACCTTCTGTCACTGAAATGACAGGAAAAAGTTTTTTTTTGGCAAAATTTTGAGATTTGCAAAGTATTCTGGGTAACAGAACCTGGTCAGAGCCCCACAAGCCACCCCATCTTGGATTCCCCTAGGTGTCTAGTTTTCAAAAATGTGCAGGTTTCCTAGGTTTCCCCAGGTGCCGGCTGAGATAGAGGCCAAAATCCACAGCTAGGCACTTTGTAAAAAACAGCTCTGTTTTCTTTCAGAAAATGTAATGTGTCCACGTCGTGTTTTGGGGCATATCCTGTCGCGGGCGCTAGGCCTACCCACACAAGTGAGGTACCATTTTTATTGGGAGACTTGGGGGAACGCTGGGTGGAAGGAAATTTGTGGCTCCTCCCGGATTCCAGAACTTTCTGTCACCGAAATGACATGAAAAAGTGTTTTTTTGGCCAAATTATGAGGTTTGCAAACGATTCTGGGTAACAGAACTTGGTCAGAGCCCCACAAGCCACCCCATCTTGGATTCCCCTAGGTGTCTAGTTTTCAAAAATGCACAGGTTTGCTAGGTTTCCATAGGTGCCGGCTGAGCTAGAGGCCAAAATCCACAGCTAGGCACTTTGTAAAAAACAGCTCTGTTTTCTTTCTGAAAATGTGATGTGTCCACGTCGTGTTTTGGGGCATATCCTGTCGCGGGTGCTAGGCCTACCCACACAAGTGAGGTACCATTTTTATCGGGAGACTTGGGGAACGCTGGGTGGATGGAAATTTGTGGCTCCTCTCAGATCCCAGAACCTTCTGTCACCGAAACAACAGGAAAAAGTGTTTTTTTGGTCAAATTTTGAGGTTTGCAAAGGATTCTGGGTAACAGAACCTGGTCCGAGCACCACAAGTCACCCCATCCTGGATTCCCCTATGTGTCTAGTTTTAAAAAATGAGCAGGTTTGCTGGGTTTCCCCAGGTACCGGCTGAGCTAGAGGCCAAAATCCACAGCTAGGCACTTTGTAAAAAACAGCTCTGTTTTCTTTCTGAAAATGTGATGTGTCCACGTCGTGTTTTGGGGCATATACTGTCACGGGCGCTAGGCCTACCCACACAAGTGAGGTACCATTTTTATTGGGAGACTTGGGGGAACGCTGGGTGGAAGGAAATTTGTGGCTCCTCTCAGATCCCAGAACCTTCTGTCACTGAAATGACAGCAAAAAGTGTTTTTTTGGCCAAATTTTGAGATTTGCAAAGGATTCTGGGTAACAGAACCTGGTCTGAGCACCACAAGTCACCCCATCCTGGATTCCCCTAGGTGTCTAGTTTTAAAAAATGAGCAGGTTTGCTAGGTTTCCCCAGGTACCGGCTGAGCTAGAGGCCAAAATCCACAGCTAGGCACCTTGTAAAAAACAGCTCTGTTTTCTTTCTGAAAATGTGATGTGTCCACGTCGTGTTTTGGGGCATATCCTGTCGCCGGCGCTAGGCCTACCCACACAAGTGAGGTAACATTTTTATTGGGAGACTTAGGGGAACGCTGGGTGGAAGGAAATTTGTGGCTCCTCTCAGATCCCAGAACTATCTGTCACTGAAATGACAGGAAAAAGTGTTTTTTTGGCCACATTTTGAGGTTTGCAAACGATTCTGGGTAACAGAACCTGGTCAGAGCCCCACAAGCCACCCCATCTTGGATTCCCCTAGGTGTCTAGTTTTCAAAAATGTGCAGGTTTCCTAGGTTTCCCTAGGTGCCGGCTGAGCTAGAGGCCAAAATCCACAGCTAGGCACTTTGTAAAAAACAGCTCTGTTTTCTTTCTGAAAATGTGATGTGTCCACGTCGTGTTTTGGGGCATATCCTGTCGCGGGTGCTAGGCCTACCCACACAAGTGAGGTACCATTTTTATCGGGAGACTTGGGGAACGCTGGGTGGATGGAAATTTGTGGCTCCTCTCAGATCCCAGAACCTTCTGTCACTGAAATGACAGGAAAAAGTGTTTTTTTTGCCAAATTTTGAGATTTGCAAAGGATTCTGGGTAACAGAACCTGGTCAGAGCCCCACAAGCCACCCCATCTTGGATTCCCCTAGGTGTCTAGTTTTCAAAAATGTGCAGGTTTCCTAGGTTTCCCCAGGTGCCGGCTGAGATAGAGGCCAAAATCCACAGCTAGGCACTTTGTAAAAAACAGCTCTGTTTTCTTTCAGAAAATGTAATGTGTCCACGTCGTGTTTTGGGGCATATCCTGTCGCGGGCGCTAGGCCTACCCACACAAGTGAGGTACCATTTTTATTGGGAGACTTGGGGGAACGCTGGGTGGAAGGAAATTTGTGGCTCCTCCCAGATTCCAGAACTTTCTGTCACCGAAATGACATGAAAAAGTGTTTTTTTGGCCAAATTATGAGGTTTGCAAACGATTCTGGGTAACAGAACTTGGTCAGAGCCCCACAAGCCACCCCATCTTGGATTCCCCTAGGTGTCTAGTTTTCAAAAATGCACAGGTTTGCTAGGTTTCCCCAGGTGCCGGCTGAGCTAGAGGCCAAAATCCACAGCTAGGCACTTTGTAAAAAACAGCTCAGTTTTCTTTCTGAAAATGTGATGTGTCCACGTCGTGTTTTGGGGCATATCCTGTCGCGGGCGCTAGGCCTACCCACACAAGTGAGGTACCATTTTTATCGGGAGATTTGGGGGAATGCTGAGTGGAAGGAAATTTGTGGCTCCTCCCAGATTCCCGAACTTTCTGTCACCGAAACGACAGGAAAAAGTGTTTTTTTGGTCAAATTTTGAGGTTTGCAAAGGATTCTGGGTAACAGAACCTGGTCCGAGCACCACAAGTCACCCCATCCTGGATTCCCCCATGTGTCTAGTTTTAAAAAATGAGCAGGTTTGCTGGGTTTCCCCAGGTACCGGCTGAGCTAGAGGCCAAAATCCACAGCTAGGCACTTTGTAAAAAACAGCTCTGTTTTCTTTCTGAAAATGTGATGTGTCCACGTCGTGTTTTGGGGCATATACTGTCACGGGCGCTAGGCCTACCCACACAAGTGAGGTACCATTTTTTTCGGGAGACTTGGGGGAACACTGGGTGGAAGGAAATTTGTGGCTCCTCTCAGATTCCAGAACTTTCTGTCACCGAAATGACAGGAAAAAGTGTTTTTTTGGCCAAATTTTGAGGTTTGCAAAGGATTCTGGGTAACAGAACCTGGTCAGAGCCACATAAGACACCCCATCTTGGATTCCCCTAGGTGTCTAGTTTTCAAAAATGCGCAGTTTTGCTAGGTTTCCCCAGGTACCGGCTGAGCTAGAGGCCAAAATCCACAGCTAGGCACCTTGTAAAAAACAGCTCTGTTTTCTTTCTGAAAATGTGATGTGTCCACGTCGTGTTTTGGGGCATATCCTGTCGGGGCGCTAGGCCTACCCACACAAGTGAGGTAACATTTTTATTGGGAGACTTAGGGGAACGCTAGGTGGAAGGAAATTTGTGGCTCCTCTCAGATCCCAGAACTTTCTGTCACTGAAATGACAGGAAAAAGTGTTTTTTTGGCCACATTTTGAGGTTTGCAAACGATTCTGGGTAACAGAACCTGGTCAGAGCCCCACAAGCCACCCCATCTTGGATTCCCCTAGGTGTCTAGTTTTCAAAAATGTGCAGGTTTCCTAGGTTTCCCCAGGTGCCGGCTGAGCTAGAGGCCAAAATCCACAGCTAGGCACTTTGTAAAAAACAGCTCTGTTTTCTTTCTGAAAATGTGATGTGTCCACGTCGTGTTTTGGGGCATATCCTGTCGCGGGTGCTAGGCCTACCCACACAAGTGAGGTACCATTTTTATCGGAAGACTTGGGGAACGCTGGGTGGACGGAAATTTGTGGCTCCTCTCAGATCCCAGAACCTTCTGTCACTGAAATGACAGGAAAAAGTGTTTTTTTTGCCAAATTTTGAGATTTGCAAAGGATTCTGGGTAACAGAACCTGGTCAAAGCCCCACAAGCCACCCCATCCCGGATTCCCCTAGGTGTCTAGTTTTCAAAAATGCGCAGGTTTGCTAGGTTTCCCCAGGTGCCGGCTGAGCTAGAGGCCAAAATCCACAGCTAGGCACTTTGTAAAAAACAGCTCTGTTTTCTTTCAGAAAATGTAATGTGTCCACGTCGTGTTTTGGGGCATATCCTGTCGTGGGCACTAGGCCTACCCACACAAGTGAGGTACCATTTTTATTGGGAGACTTGGGGGAACGCTGGGTGGAAGGAAATTTGTGGCTCCTCCCAGATTCCAGAACTTTCTGTCACCGAAATGACATGAAAAAGTGTTTTTTTGGCCAAATTATGAGGTTTGCAAACGATTCTGGGTAACAGAACTTGGTCAGAGCCCCACAAGCCACCCCATCTTGGATTCCCCTAGGTGTCTAGTTTTCAAAAATGCACAGGTTTGCTAGGTTTCCCCAGGTGCCGGCTGAGCTAGAGGCCAAAATCCACAGCTAGGCACTTTGTAAAAAACAGCTCCGTTTTCTTTCTGAAAATGTGATGTGTCCACGTCGTGTTTTGGGGCGCTAGGCCTACCCACGCAAGTGAGGTACCATTTTTATCGGGAGACTTGGGGGACCACAGAACAGCAAAACAAGTGCTATTGTCCCTTGTCTTTCTCTACATTTTTTCCTTCCAAATGTAAGACAGTGTGTAAAAAAGATGTCTATTTGAGAAATACCCCAGAATTCAGAGATGTGCAAATAACCACTGGTTCTCAACACCTTATCTTGTGGCCTTTTTGGAAATACAAAGGTTTTCTTGATACCTATTTTTCACTTTTTATATTTCAGCAAATGAGTTGCTGTATACCCGGTATAGAATAAAAACCCATTGCAAGGTGCAGCACATTTATTGGCTCTGGGTACCTAGGGTTCTTGACTAACCTACAAGTCCTATATATCCGTGCAACCAGCAGAGTCCAGCTGACGTAACGGTATATTGCTTTAAAAAATCTGACATCGCAGGAAAAAGTTACAGAGTAAAACGTGGAGAAAAATAGCTGTTTTTTTCACCTCGTTTTCAATATTTTTTTATTTCAGCTGTTGTTTTCTGTAGGAAACCCTTGTAGGATCTACACAAATGACCCCTCACTAAATTCACAATTTTGTCTACTTTTCAGAAATGTTTAGCTTTCTGGGATCCAGCATTGGTTTCACAACCATTTCTGTCACTAACTGGAAGGAGGCTGAAAGCGCAAAAAATAGTAAAAATGGGGTATGTCCCAGTAAAATGCCAAAACTGTGTTGAAAAATGTGATTTTCTGACTCAAGTCTGCTTGTTCCTAAAAGCTGGGTAGATGGTGATTTTAGCACCGTAAACCCTTCGTTGATGCAATTTTCAGGGGAAAAACCACAAGCCTTCTTCTGCAGCCCTTTTTTCCATTTTTTGAAAAAAACGAATTTTTCACTGTATTTTGTCTAATTTCTTGGTCTCCTTCAGGGGAACCCACTAAGTCTGGGTACCTCTAGAATTCCTAGGATGTTGGAAAAAAAAGGACGCAAATTTGGCGTGGGTAGCTTTTGTGGACACAAAGTTATGAGGGCCTAAGCACAAACTGCCCAAATAGCCAAAAAAAAGCCTGGCACCTGAGGGGGAAAAGGCCTGGCAGCGAAGGGGTTAAGAAGTACCAACCCTATTAAATAAGAATAACATACAACAAATACAAATCTAACAACAATTTATAAAAATATATTGTATTTCTAGCTTTAAAAAGACAGCTCAGTCAAAAATTCATTCGAGGGTTTGGTGATATGACTTTTTCAGTAAACAATAAATCACTCCTTTTCACTCAGATGCAATAAATCATTTAAATCTACCACGATTCGCAGTTCAGATTTGGCCATGACAAGTGACTTGAAAATATCTATGTAGGCACTCTCATGGCAACCAACTCCAACAGGGATCTAGACAGAGAGGCCAGTCAGGCCTTACTGAACGGTTACCTTGAAAGGACAGCAGTCTATGGTCCAGACCAGGCTTCTGGGTGCACCTATATTTATACAGAGAGTCTACACACAAGCCTACCCCAGGAAAAAACTCAACGGGTGCTAAAAGAAATGCTTTTGCATGAAACCTAGACATACAGAACACCACTTCATTTCATTTTGGAATGTGCCAGGCTTGCTCTAACGAGTAATTTCTTTGAATTGAAGGTGTTCTTTTCCAGCAAGTTCACTTTACATCGATAGGGATTACTTTCACCCCCAGTATAGAGAGGCAACGTATATAGAATTTTGAGTTGAAGTTTGTTTTGAATCCCACCAATTAATTCCTTCTGAGAGAAGATCATGACCTAGAGAAGGTACATAAATGATATCCTAATATGGGAAGGTAATGAAGAATCCATCCTCTATACTTAAATAACCAATATGAGTTCTTGAAGTTCACTTACACAGCTAAAAAAGAGGAACTCATTGTTTTGGAAATGTAGACGTACCCTAACTTGGGAGGCCAAACAACTGACACATCCGAGAAACCCAGAGATAAAAATAACTCACCAAAGCTTGACAGCTTTTACCCAAGAACACTGGGAGAGAATCTGCCCTAAGGCCTGTCGCTGAGGATTTTAAAAGACAAACCGACGAACTTGCTAACAAAAGGTAGACGTAGGGGGTAGAAAGAAAAAATCCTACACCAATCTCAAAAGAGAGCACGAAATCAAAATAAGAATGCTCTTAGGGGCGAAAAAAGAGAAGACACATTGATGTGTATGTCACTATGTATAATATTGCTTCCTATCAAGAGCAAAGGATTATTCAGAATTTGATTTTGAACAGGCTCTTTGAATTCTGAGAAATACGTGTTCTCGTATAGGCAAGCGTGAAGCCTAAGGGAAAAGATAATGAAAACTACTAAATGGGTGGTCGCTGCAGCGTGTGTAATAGAAACAAACAAATAAAGTCCCTGGAATTAGATCTAAAACATCCCTGGACGCTACAAAAACACACAAACTGCAATTCTGAGGCTGTAATGTACACGATCACGTGCCCGTGCGGGTAGCAATGTTTTGGAATGACGTGTAGGAAGGCAAGATCCGAATTGGGGAACATTGAAGCAAATTTAGATGCAAAAAGACTCTAACACAACTGGTCCAACGTTACATCTTAAATGCCCGTATACCCGTAGTGCTTGAACAACTGCATGATAATGTCTCGAACAGAGAAACAGTGTTATTTGAATGAAAGCAGTGATGGATTTATCACCTCCGTACCCATAAACTCCACTGGGGGGGGGGGGAGTTTGCACACACCGAGATTACTTAGCGAAAGCAGTTGAGGTATAATACCCAAAACTACAAGTGAGTTCACTTATAACATTTCATTCTTTTTTTAATAATATGATCAGAGTCACTAAAAGTGACAAGTAGGCACTTCAGTTTGAGCAAAAACCTGTATTTTGGTGGGCTTATGTTCCTAAAGAAATCTAAAAATACAAAACAGCTGTACCAGTATGTGTATGAAATGACAATCAGGGGGCATAATGATAAAGACAGGTTAGAGCACCCAAGAATATCTAATTAACACATAAGGAGAAGGCATAAGGGTGGGGATTGGCCACGTTATTCCTGGCGCACAAGCCTTCAACTGATAGTGTTGCATGATGCAGTAGACAGTCAGTGTGTTGACCAGGTCAAAAAGATCATGTGACACATCAAGGAAATAAAAGCCTTGCTCTAGTCATAACAAATTAAGATGCAGGGCAAATAGCCAGTTCGGACCCTTTGAGGAAGTAAGTCAGGGGTATGGGTTGAGTTTGAGAACTGAAATAATTGTTCGCTATGGTCAGACAAATTGGACTTATACTGACGTCTACTATCAGGATTTTTTTTACCCACCGTGCGTGACTATAAGGACAAGGACAAGGACAAGTCCCCACCCATATCCCTGTGTCATATACATGGTTACAAAGAATGGAGTACCTGCCTAGATGGGCAGCAGTTTTCTTTACCTAGTGCATGAGTGCGGAGTCACAGTTGTTTCACCAATAATAGTCATTTGACTTGCAGTTCTCACTTTACACACCTCAGTAAACAAGGACTTTACATTCTTCGGTGGCAGTATGGATGATAGTACTCTTCTTTTACCCACAGGTACCAATTAAAAATCTGGGAAGTGCCCCAGGAGGATTGGTACAAATATGAGTAGCATGCACTTGTGGATGGTTGATTGTGAATGGTGTGGCACACATTAGGATGCAAACACAAAATAAACAGAAATAGCATCCTGAATAGGTTAGCTTGATTGGTCCTGATAAAAGCCACCTGGTCAGCTATTGGCACTACTGTGGCTGAAGCATGCACACCAGGTCAAGGATGTTGGAGTGTATAACTAACTACAAAAACATTGCCTTTTTTAAAATCTTGCCAAGGGCTCCAATTGTGCAATCATTTAATGAGCCTAAATGCATTCCGGCTTGGTTACCCATAAGCTGTTTTAGCATCGGATCTCATAAAAAAATATATGATCAAGAGCTCTCTTGAGTTTTTCAAAGTTGAGCCCACCCAGATACCTAGGTGTTTCTGGGTGTGAACATGACAATGAAGCATGGCATTCATTCATACAATAGTGGGTGAGAGACCTTTCAGAAAAAAACATGAGTTTCTCTCTGGTGGACGCAAGGTCCTGATGCAAGGGATACCGATGCTGAAGATGCTCAAAGATGAAGAAGATGCTCAGCTGGTGTTGGGGTTCAGCCTGTGTCCACCTTGAAGTCCTTTGGCCTCCAGAGTCGATGTCCCACGAAGTCCTGATATGGTCCAGCACAAAACCGGTTGCCACTGGTGCACTAGTGTCCAGTTAAAGCAAAACCATTGGTTGTCGTTAATGTGCAGCAACTCTAGTGCTGGGTGACCAAACTCCAGTCTGATGCCCTCCCGGCTTCAGAAGATTTGGGTGCACATTTTGAGTTTTGTAAGTTGGTCTCCCAGGCTGCCCCTCAGCATCCAGAAGTGAGCAGGCTTTTTGTGCAAAGCTCACAAGGTTGCAGGATTTTCTGATTTTGTGGTCATTTGTCTGTAACAGGGAGTAAGCCAATTGACTTGTGAAGTCACATTCTCTGCATGAGGCTGAGGGATGAATTTTACTCCAGCAGGGAACCACATGAACAGACCTTTATTTTTTATCCCAAGGTTCAGTATGTGCAGTCAGTCTTTGGGACAACCTCTCTTTACTAGGCCAAGGGTACAGGAGGGAAGTCCCTTCTTCATTTCTCTCTCCAGTTCAGATGTCATCGAAGGCCTGGGTGTCAGGGCACTGTTTTACCCACTCCCACCATGGTGGTTGGAGCTTCCTAGCCCATCTTAGAGGTGTAATTTCCCGGGGCTATATGCCCTTGAGAAAACTGGTTTGACAGTGGCTTCTACCATTCTTCCCAAAAATCTAACCTGTCTGCATAAAACAAAAGAGCAACCTCTTCCAAGTCTAATCACCATTTGCTCTTCAAAGGCAGTTTCACCTTGGAAGCTTGACTTTAAGGCTCATATCCACTCTTGGCCATCCTGCCAGGAGGAGGTCACACCTCTTCCAAACAGCAGATCCATTGTTTGTCTTCCAGAGAGTTGTTCTTACATTCCACCAGAAGGGGCAGAAGCCTGTCGAGTGCAGAAGCTTATGTATAGCCGTGAACAGCTAATGGGGACCTTAGGCAAAAAAGTGGCAAATTTCTAAAGCTGCTACTTGTGTAAAAGTTACATTAAATTTGACTTGAGCAATAAGTCAGATTTATTGCAACAATTCTTTTGATACCTAGAAGTACCAATTTTAGTACTCACATTTGGAAGTTAGCACTGCTGAGTGGTCAGCATGTAAATCCACACTTGTTAACAGGGCTACTAGTCTTTCCACAGTAAAAAATACAATGCAGGATTTTTATTGTCAAGACATGTAAAGTTAATAAAACACATGTCCATCCTTTTACTATAATGTACCATGCTTTAAAGGCTCAGTAGACCTGCCTCAGGGATGACTTAAAAATAGTAAACAGAAAGGTTTGGGCTTTGCCATTGATTTATATGGCAAAGCCGAGTTAGTCTTTTTTTACTGCTCTGCTAGCCTGCAATGGAGAGTTGGAGATCATATTTTCTTTTGTCACAATTGTGGTGGTATAATGAAGACCACAGTCAATGAGGGTACTTAACTTACAGGCCCCTGGTTGCCCCAGGTACCATATATTAGAGGTCTATCAGTAAATAACTTTTGCCAATTGTGGTAAGACAAATTAGACATTTACCTTTTAAAGGTCAGAGCACTGGCACTGAGGCTAGTTTGGGAGGCCTCAGTGCACTTTCAGAGTTGAAAAACCAGCAGCATCAGTTGAAATGTTGGGTCTGATCATGTTGGAAGAGGCATTTGCTTGCATGAAACTTGATAAGCAACTAATCTACATCCTTGTAGTTCTCATCATCTAAGTGGAAGAACATGGGAAGGCCATATGCATTGGCATGATCACTCCCAGGTTTGTGTTCAACTGTAAAGTCCAGATCCTGTAGTTTGGGGTTCAGTTTGGGGTTCTCTCCTCTCACTTGCATAAACCACCTGAAAGGTTAGTGGTCAGGCTGAACACTGAAGTGACTCCCAAACAGGTAGTATCTTAACTTCTTCAAAGACCAAACAACATGAAAGGCTTCCGTTTCAATGGCACTCTAACACTGCTCTCTAGGGAGGAGTTGTCTGCTAGTAAAGGCAAATGGTTGATACCGGCCCTTATCGTTTAGCTGTCCCAACATTTCCTCAATTACATGAGCAGAAGCATCTGTTTGAACAGTTAACATCATGCTATCACAAGGTGAGTTTAAGACAAGTGATAAGCACACATTCATCTTCCAAGTGTAAAAGGACTTTAGAAACTCTGTAGTCAAATACCTTTTTTTCTTTGAAGCTAATTCTGTCAGGGGTGGCACAATCTATCATAGTCCTTTAACAAACCTTCTTTACTACCCAGTCAGGCCAAGAAAAGCTCTGACCTAGGTCAGAGACTTCAGAGCCTCCAACCCAGGATGGTCCAAATCTTGGGTTGAAGATGTTGTGCGTAGCCTCCAACGTGGAGGTTCAAGTACACCACAGAGTTGTGCCTTGTCTGGTGCTTACTTGTCTTAATAATCAGTTCTGCTGCAGGGCCAGGAGCACTTTCTTGTGGTCCTATTCCCATATGGAGCTAAACACAACAAAATCATTTAGATATGCTGCACCAAAAGCATCAAGACCTGATAGGAGTCTATTCACCAACATCTGAAAAGTGTCAAGGCATCACTGTAAATTGAAAATGGCTTCCGGGGGTATGGTGTCTTGCATTTTTAGGATGGAACCTTTCTGGCTCCCAACGGACTCCATTTCAGTGTGACATAATTCTTAGAATAGAATGTAATGAAAGCATTGGTTTACAATGTTGGAGTTCACAGGTACATGCAGAGGAATTAAGATGTATTATTTTCAGCTTCATGTGTCAATCAATCAATAAGAGATTTGTAAAGCTCAGCTAATCACCTGTAGGGTCTAAAGTCTCTGTTTGTGGGAGTGCTGCTCAGTCAAAGAGCCAGGTCTTGAGGTCCTTCCTAAACTGCTTCAGTGATGCGGTCTGCCTGAGCTTGAGAGGTAGCGTGTTCCATGTCCGGGCTGCTAGGTAGAAGAACTATCTTCCTCCTGCTGTGCTTTTCTGGATCTTGGGGACAGCTGCTAGGGTGCGCTGGGAACAATGGAGATCTCTGTTGGGTACGTAGAAGGCAAAGCAGTGGTTGATGTATGCCAGTCCTATATTGTGCAGTGCCTTGTAGGTGTGGATCAGGAGTTTGTATGTGATTTGCTTGTTGACTGGGAGCCAGTGTAGGTCTCTGAGGTTGGAGGAGATGTGACTGTGTCAGGGGATGCCTAGGATGAGTCTGACTGTTGCATTCTTGATTCTTTGTAGTCTTGAGTGTAGTTTTTTGGTGATGCCAGCATGGTGTGCATTGTCGTAGTCCAGTTTGCAAGTGACGAGTGCGCGGGTGACTGACTTCCTTGTGTTGGAGGGAATCCACTTGAAAATATTTTGCAGGAGTCGGAGGGTGTGGAAGCATGATGATGAGATGGGATTGACTTGGCGGGTCCAGAATGATGCCCAGGTTGTGTGTGAGGTCTGCGGGGGCATTTCCCAGTGAGGTGAGTCACTAGGAGTCATTCCAGGTGGAAGAAGTGGAGCTGATTATGAGGGTCTCTGTCTTGTACGAATTGAGTTTGAGGCAGGTGGCTTCTATCCAGGCAGCGACTGCTCTCATCTTATTGTGGAAATTTCTCTTGGCCTTTACAGAGTCCTCTGACAGGGAGATGATTAGTTGGGTATCGTCAGCATAGGAGACTATGTTTAGCCCAGGTTGCTTGATGATCTTGGCAAGCGGGGTCATATAGACGTTGAAACATGTCGGGCAAAGTGAAGATCCAAGGGCATTTCGCAGTATGTGTCTTTGGGTTCTGATGTGAACGGCAGTAGTCTGACACTCTGTGTTCTTCCGGTGAGGAAGGATCTAATCCAATCCAGTGCTTTGTCTCAGGTGCTGGCGTCATGTAGTCTGGCACTGGGGTGGAGTGAGAGACTGTGTCAAATAGTCAAGAGGTTGAGGAGGATAAGTGACGCCATGCATCCATGGTCTAGTATGATGAGTATGTCATTGGTGGCTGCTAGGAGTGCGGTTGCAGTGCTGTGGTTGCTTCTGAATCTCGATTGGGATGGGTCCAGGATCTGGTGAGTCTTGTGGAATTCTATGAGTTGCTGGTTGTCCGCCTTCTCCATTACCTTGGCTGGGAAAGGGAGCATGGAGATGGGCCTGTAGTTTTGCAGCTCCCTTGGGTCAGCGGTGCGTTTCTAGACCAGCGGGTTGATCTCGGCGTGCTTCCAGTCTGATGGGAAGGTGGAGGTCTCAAAGGATCGGTTGATAGTTCGGCAGAAGTCTGGTGGTATGGTGGTGCTGGCCAGATTGAAGATATGATGATGGCAAGGATCTGAGGGTGCTCCAGAGTGGATGGAGTTCTTGTGTCTTTGGGTGTCCTCTTGGGGGTCCAGGAATTCAGGATCTGGTGAGGTGTTGGGTCTTTGGTGGTGAGCAGTGTAGGTGGGTTTTGGTTCTTGTAGCCTTCGTAAATTTCCTGGATTTTTCAGTGAAAAAAGGTGGCAAGGTCATTGCTGAGTTCTTGGGAGGGAGAGATGGATGAAGTATCTATCCTGGGGTTTGTGAACTATTTGACAATGGGGTAGAGCTCTTTACTGTTGTGAGCACTGGTGATGAGGTGTTCTTGAATGGTGGCTTTTTTGGTGTCTCTGATGTTCTGGTGGTGCGTGGTGTCTGCATTCTTGTAGGCTGAGTGGTCTTCGGATGATTTGCTGTACCTCCATTTCCATTCTAGTCATCTGCAGGAGCATTTGGATTCCTGTAGGTCTGTCTTAAACCATTTAGGTGTTTTGTATTGTCGGTTTCCTGCTGGCTTCCTTAGGGGGGCTACCTGGTCAGCGTATGTCGATAATCAGCAGTGTAGATTGCATGTGGCTTCATTTGTGTCTGCTGCATCCCCGGTGGGAGGCAGCTGTTGAGAGCGTTGGTGAGTTGTCCTTCTGTAACTTTGCCCCAGAGTCTGTCAAGAGGGTGTGGAGCAAAGTGGCATGCAGTGTACTTTGTGAAGGTAAACTGGACACACTTGTGGTCAGTCCAATGGTGTTTGGAGGTGTGAGAGACTGTGATGTTGTTCCCTGCTGAGAAGGTGGGGTTGAGAATTTGTCTGGCTCTGTGGGTGGGGATGTTGATGAGTTGTTTGAGGCTGAGTGTTGTGAGGTTGTCTCCGAGGTTTGTGGTGCTGGGGTCATCGTGGGTATCAAGGTGGAAGTTGAGGTCGTCGAATTGGATGTAGTCAGAGGAGGAGAGCGCTTGGGGGGCAACAAGGTCAGCGATGTCTTCACAAAATTGGGGTCGGGTCCAGGTAGCCAGTAGATGAGGATGCCACAGAGGGAGGCATTGGGGTTGGTCTGAATCTGGAAGTATAGGTGTTCATGGGTTGACTGAGACTGTGCCTCAATGGTAGTTGTTAGGCAGAGGTTGTTCTTTTAGACTATGGCAATGCCTCCTCCAGGCTGGCTGGCTCTGCCCTTGTAGATGATTTTGTAATTGTCCGGGATGGCCATGGCGATGTCTGGGCCAGCGGTGGGGATGATCCATGTCTCAGTGAAGAAGGCGATGTCTGGGGCTGTCAGGTCGAGGAGATCAAAGACTTCTAGTGCATGCTTGACTAAGGAGCATGTGTTGAGGAGTATGCACTTGAGGTGGTTGTCCGTGCTTGGTGCAGGATCGTAAGGTGGTCCTTGGAAAGTGCAGGAGCATGCACAAAAAGAAAAAGGTCTATGGGAGCTCCTGATGTCGGCTAGGTGGCTGGCTGAGAATCTTCCTGGGTTGAGGGCATGTACAGTTTTGGTGTTGAACCAGCGGATGGAGGGAGAACCAAGGTTCATGGCAATGGGTGCAGTCAAGGAGCTGATGGGTGCAGACCAGGAGGTCCAAGGAGATGCCTTTTCACTGCACAGCGGATGCCATAAAGAAGTGGAGGGAGGTAGGGTTCCGGTCAGCTTGAGGCAGAAGGGTGGAAAAAGCGATCTGCAGGGTGGGGGAGGGGGCAGGGCTAGGGGTACAGCAGCGGCATGGGAAAAAATGTGGGACAGTGAAGGAAGACAGAAAGAGACAAGAGGCAGAAAGAAGGAATAAAAGACACTATGAGTACAGATGAAAAAAAACAGAAGTAAAGGCAGAGGTAAAAGGTAGGAGTAAAGAGAGACAGAAGATACTTGCTTGCAGATGGCCATGTGTGGTGTAGTGCTTTCCTGGAAAGTTTTCAGTGGTCCAATCAAACTGCTCACATGTGCCATCTGTGTCTTTGTCGAAGTGCCTAGTCAATGGTTGGCATATGTGGAGTCAAAACACAACTCCAGCAGGTGTGAAATCTTTGAACAAAAAGAAAGCATCACTATAGATATCAGGCATCAGAAAATGCAAACTGATGCAGAGAAAGAAGGAAATAAATAACTTACAGAGCCCACTAAAGAGAGTTATCATGCAACAGCAATTGACAGAGTGGCTCAAACTGTTTGAATCATCTGATCATTGGAGATATGTGATGTTATATAGGTTAATAACACACAAAGAAATTCTACTACACAGTTCTAAGGTGAAGAAGTCTCAGTCATGAGATGTCGAGGTAGTGCACTAAGGGGGCACTGGCCAGTGTAGCAGTGCAACTTACATATTGAATTCACACCTACGGCTAGAAGTTGATACCCTTGTGCACCTGAATGGGGATTGAGTTGATTATATTCATGTAACACAGAGTGCACCGTCGACACGCATTACCTCAGCTAAGAGAGAAGACACAGTTCCAATTCATTTTAGAGATGATCCTGAGGATCGAACAACAAAAGACTTTAAAGAAAGTTTGCACAAACATGATCAGCCTACAACATCAGGCAGCATGTTACTCTCAACATTGTAAATTTCACACTGGTTTACAATGCTGTTGCTGTGCAAAAACCATCACCACCTTTTTTTATTGCTAAAAATGAAATATTAGAGATAGATGAACTGCTTGGATTAAGATATTTGAAGGTTTCATTGATCTACTTGAAAAAAACAAATTACAGGAGGCATATAAGTTATCCCAAAAATCTTGCTGGTGATCGTGTGAAAGAATTCATAAACAAAATGCCAAGAACTGACAAAGAATTCACGTACCATCAGATCAAAAATATGTTGAATTTCAAGTTCAATCCAGTTCCAAACATTGATTATAAATAATACATTTTCTGTCAAGAAAGTCAAAGAGTTGGTGAGGCAATTGACGAATTTGTGGAGAGACTTGATGCACTCATCAATTAACTTAATGATGAAGAACTTATGAGTCTCAGAATCATTGATGAATGCATGTCTGATTCATTCAGGGGATGGATGCTGAGAGAAACTCTTTGTGTGGAGCAAGTGTTGATAGCCGCAGGAACTGAGGAACGTGCTGAGAGACAAGCTGCTGACATTGAGGCCGGAGGTGCCCAGAGCAAGTCAGTCATGAGTGTGAAAAGTAATCTAAAAGAAAAAATAAAGGACACAAAGTGATGTGGATTCCTGTTTTCACTCAAAGAAAAGTGTCCTGCCATTAGACAGATATGTAAAGGCTGTGGAAAGGAGAATCTTTTGGTGACAGTATGTAGAGAGAAGGAAAAAGTAAGTGTCATGGGCCGAAGACAAAAAGATCACCAGAACATGCCAGAAGCAATGTTCGATGCACGCCCACAAGGCCAAGAGTCAAATAGATACCGAACAAAGTTGATCATCATATAAATCATCATCAAACAGTTCTTCCACCTCCATAATAAGCTGAAGTGAAGACTGTGGTTATGCGACAGAGATATGTGCATATGTCGGACAGGTCGCATGTGAAGAAAAATGTCAGTCAAAGAAAAGTCGACATGCCAAAGCAGCCAAATCATTCAAAGACTGTCCAAAGCTTACATTGAAAATAAATGGGTGTCCAATACCTTTCATTATGTGGTGGATCTGTGGTATGGTTCCTATTTTAGGAATAGACAGTGTAGTTTAGGGTGGCAGCATGAATAGTCATCATAAAATAGTAAGTACATTTAATTAGTTGTTTTATTGTTTAGGAAAGCTAAAGACTATGGGTCACATGTACAAAAAGTACCTATTTGCAAATCAATGCAAATCACAAATAGGAAGTTGCAAATCCCCATGTACGTACGATGTGAGGCCTCAAATTGCAATTCGGTATCAAGTTGCACCGCAAATAGAAGAGTCGCAAAAACGGATTACCTAAAATTGTGAACGGCGTTGCAAATTGCAAATCATGTGTATTGCAAACAGCACCGGAAAATAGGACAAAGCTCATCCTGGTCTTGGGTAATCGTGACTGAACCAGGAAGTGCCTCACAGACTCTGCCTTTAGATCAGCCTGAGCAGAGGAGGAGTTCAACTGCCATACACAGCACAGGCCCAACAACCTAAAAGGAGGACAAGCAGCAGACATGGCCAGCCAAACTGTGGGAAAAACACCTGGAGGAAGAAAAAATAAGTTGAAGTTTAGCAAACCAGAGTTGGAGATACTCACAAATGAGTGCTGTGAAAACCATGATGCCCTATTTGGGAGGGCACCAATGACAGTTCCCGAGTCACAAAAGAAGAAGGTCTGACAGGAAATCCAAGCTAAAATAAATGCCATTGGAGTCACACACTTCTCCATTTATAAAATCTGCAGGAGGTGGTATGTCTTCAGGTCACGGACAAAAGAAAAGATGGATCAATAACTGAATCCTGAGGAACTGGAGGTGGGCCCCCAAAAGTACCACCACCCACTGCACTTCAGGCCATGGTGGAGACCACACTGGAGCCAGAGGCTGTCATGGGTACTGGAAACATCAACAGTTCTGTACCTGGAACATCACAAAATAAGGCCCAGACTTAAGAGGGCCTAGCCCCACATTAGTGCTGGCTTAGCATCATCTATGTGACCCTGAGGTGGGGCTAATGTGGCCATTTCCCCATGCCATATTTACATATGCATGTATTGTGCCACTTTGTAACCCTTTGCGCTACTTTATGCCTGTGCCAGGCAAAAGGTATGCAAAGGGGGCATTCCCCCTTTAATGTGTGGGGGGGGAAATGGCGCAAAGAAATCTAAGAGATTTCCTTGCTGCATTTTTTTCAGCACTTTTAACGCCTGCTCAGTGCAAGCGTTAAAAGGCAGCACACCATTGTTTGCAATGGGTCCCTATGTACTGTTCACGGTTAGCACCAAAAGTTTGGCACTAACCCTGAATGCTACATCGATAGCGTCAATAATTTTGACGTTATTGCCCCCTACCCTCCACCACGGTGCACCATATCTTAGACATGGTGCACACATGGCGGGTGTAGGGGTTGCTAAAGGACAAAAGGAAAGTGGTGCTGCAGTAGGTGCAGCACCACTTTCCTTAAATCTGCCCCTATGTGTACCATATTTACTTTTGTCACAATTCAGACCCACACCTATGTCCAAATTCAAATGGTCCAGCAACATGCATCAGACTTTTTTTTCCCAAACGTAAAGTATGTTACCATGACAGTGCACTATGGGTAATATAATTTAAAAAAGTCAGCTTAGCAGTAACTTGCACCTTTATTGGGCAGTCATGATAAAGGTAAATAAAATGTTTCTTATTTATCCCACAGAGGCCCCTGAGGTACATAGTGAGGACTCAAATGTTGAGGGAGTGGCTGATGTCAAAATGGTAGAAGAAGAGCCCAGCCCTACAAACAGTCACTTAAGCACCACAGTACTGCACTGTAGCACAAATGTCAATGTCACCAAAGCCTGCAGCAATGGATAAAAATTATGTTCCTATGCCACCAAGTCTAATCCTACAGTCAAGTATGAGCCAACACAAGCGTCTTCCAGTGCGTGGGCAGAGGAGGTGTTGTGAGGCATGTCATGCTGTTAAATATGTCAGCAATGCACAGGTGTTTATTGGTTTAGAGGCGTCCCTGCTCTAAAGTCAACACCTGCAAAACAAGTGGCAGAACATGTCTGTTTGCTTTAACAACAATGGGTCACACTTTTCAACACTGAACACCAATGTAGTGGGCATGAGCACTGCCAGTCAGGGTTTGTGCCAACAAATGAGGTCTGACTGTCCCCAACAGAGGTATCAGGATCGCAGTGCTATAGCTAGAATGGATCGGTGAAGTCCTTCTACAGGTAGATTGGCCCCCTCTACTACCAGCCTCTCCAGGAGAACTGTCATATTGCAGGTTGAAATGAACACTTCAGCTGTAATTTTTCCAAGGGCGTTGTACAAATCACTTCTGCTGTTGAACCGCTACAGACGGCACAGATTGCAAGAGGAGCAGGAGATGCCAACCCAAGATAGTGAGGAGAATTCTAGTGTGAGCAGCGTATCAGCCACTGATGTCAGTGCCTTGTGCCGCAGTAGCAGCCGTACCTCTGTTGGAGACCAAGAAGGGACAGCGCATGTTGGATTAGGCTGCAAAAAACAGTACTACATAATTATCTGTAGCTTTGCAGTTTTACGTGGTTATTATTTGTTTTGTGATGTAACTAACATTATTTTATATTTCACTAAATACTTGACATGGCAAAAAGAGTAGCTTGACATCAAAGCTTGCTTTAGTTACAAAAATTGCATCTACTTTCTTAATTTCAATGAATACAGTGTTACACAAAACTTACTTTTCAAAGTAATGTGTTGCTATGTGATCCCATCGGCGTCTCCCTTCTACTGCTAAGGTCCAGTCCCAAGGCTGTAGTAGTGGTGGTTCTGGCTCATCAACTTCAGAATCTGTGCCCTCCAAATTGTGCTGTAGCCCACACTTGGTCGCTATGTTGTGTAGGATGGCACAGGTTGCCACAATTTTGCAGGAAACATCTGTTGTGCAGTAGAGTGCACCTCCACTTTTGTGAAGGCACCAGAATCTTGATTTGAGCATGCCACATATACATTTAATAATTACAGCTCTTGGACGTTGATT
This sequence comes from Pleurodeles waltl, assembly GCF_031143425.1. NCBI lineage: Eukaryota > Metazoa > Chordata > Amphibia > Caudata > Salamandridae > Pleurodeles > Pleurodeles waltl. The sequence continues at coordinate 644,596,980 of NC_090438.1, forward strand.
TGCAGTGTTGTTTTGCCTCTCCTTGTGGTCTGTAAGGGATAGTTATGGGGTCAAAATGCAAGGTTGTAAAGCATAAGGACTGTCTCCTGGGAAAACAAAGATGAGTGGCAGTACCTGCTGTTAGACAATCACATATATGTCCTTTGTGTTAAAGCATCACATCACCTAGTAACTAGCCATCTTCAAGCTCCCAATGTTTCAGGCACTGGTGTATCCCACTGTGCCTGAATATGTATGCATCACAGGTGCTAACTGAGTATTTGGCCACTATATATGTGATGACATTATGGGCATCACATACCTCTGTTTCGGAATACGTATTCAATATGTGATGGCGAACAAACAGAAACATGTTTCCCTTCTACACCCCCTAATACATGAGGGAAGTTAGCAATCCTGTAAAAGTTTTATTATGTTGTGTAGTTATGTAGCCATTTTAGCTATAGCTTTAGACATGTTATTTTAGCAAATTAGGACTGCTGCTGTGCACTTTAACATAGATTCTAGCTTTGTTATATTATTTTAGCAATAGCCACATTTGCAGTTTTATTTTATTTTCTCTATCTAGTTGTTCTTTATCTATGTCAGCACTGTGTTCTTAAACAAGACATTTCATTTACTCTGTGCTTTCTCAAGGCTGCAGTGAGATAGGTTGCTGGCAAAAAGTTGTACGGTTTTTCTCCAAAGTTTACAGAAACATACACACTCTTACTTGGGGATCCTTTCTTGGAACATCAGTTGTTTTATTACAAAAACACTATTTGACCCATGTACGTTAGAGGGAGATTCCAGCCAGGTGAGCACAGCTGTGATTGCTGAGTGCTTCACTGCAGCTGCTTATTTAGACTACAGGCCTCTTGCTCAGGTATGAGGGATGATTGCTTCCCAGGGGGTACCTAAAGGGCAGAATTAGAGCTTAACATGCTGTGCTCTAACATAGCCTAGGTAGGAACTATCCTTAACAATCTTAGTGACACAATGGTAACATTATTTTGTGTTTTACTCTCCTGGTCATTATTTTAATCCTATTGTGGTTAATCCTCCTAGTTATTGCAATACATGCTTTATTACCTAAGATGCAGTTGCTTTGTGTTTTGGGCCAGAGAGAGTTCTAGACAGACTGGCATTGACAGGGACATGTGTTTACCTAGTGTGGATGTTACTTGGATTGGCCAGAGAAGGTTAAAGTTAAATGTCTTTGGGTGGCAGATGCCATTATACTCATTTAACCAGAAACATGGCTGAGGACAGTCATCCATCGCTTCCTTTCCTTTGGCCTGTGACACTGAGGAGTAGTGGTCTGTTGCATAGAATTTGCACCCACTACAACAACAAACAGTACTTGATTGAGGAATGTACACAGCCATATGTTGTCCCTGGAGAGAAAAGTGTTTGGGGATTGTGCACAGTTGTGGCCTAGGTCGCTTGGCCAATAAGCAAGGCACATCTATATGCACCATACTACATATCTACACAAACAGTCACTCATTTACTGTGTCACACATGACACATTCCTAATAGTCAGGGGGAGATGCCAGAACCTAACACATTAAAATGGCAATGTGGCAGGCAGGATTATTCCCTGTGCTCACTCCCTTGTGGCTGCTGTGCTCCCCTCAAACATCCATCAAAGTCTGGCTATGCCACCGCCCGGATGCATGACATGAGGGGGTCATGGTCCGATGTTCACACCGCCCACGTAGGGAGGACAGCCTCAGCTGGACTTCAGCGATCTTCCAGGCCCAGTCTCAGGTCCTCCCACCTATTGTCACAGTGGGTGCTATGTCAGCTGTGGACCCCCATTGTCCATACCTTTTAGAGAATGGCTCTCCATATCTCTGATCGGAATTGACCTGCATGGATGCAAAAGACAAATCAAGAGATTACAATCCCAATTTTGGCACAAATGGTTGAGTCACACTCATGTCAGAAACACCAAGCTAGGAATTGTAAAGTGGTTCACAGACAACAAGGCTAATACAAACAAGCTCATAAGTACAGGGATTTGACTAAAGAAGTATATAGAAGTATATGTCCATCAACAAACTATTCCACCAACCTGCTCAGGGCCTACAATGACTAAGCAGACCTACTGGCATTAGGTAGCCCATGCTCCAGCAACAATTACTGTGATGTGAGCCATAATGAAACACATTACACATGTGTGGCTTCTGAAGGGTAATTTTGAGACCTGAGTGGACCAACATAATCACAATCTGCGATATTAACTCACTGCAGAGAGCCCCTATAGGCAACTACAATAATACAGACTTCACCCTTACTCTTGAGTGACAGTAAAGGGGATACCATGGTGGGTACAGAAAGTGTCTTCCTTGTGGATCTATGAACATGTGCCCTACCAAATACAGACTTATGCCACTGGGTTCTGTGATATGTACCTGTAGCACAGAACACTCCTTTGGACATATGTGTCTATCCCACAGAGATGGTACCCAACATATAAAGGTATGCATTGAGAATTGCTGCTATGTGACCAAGCTGCTGAGTCACATGTCATGACCTCCCAGGAATCAACACACTGTCTGCACTGTGAGATTATCAACAATGCAATTGGCCTGTACAGGACAAATATGACTTCTGTGAAGGTGAAAGTAGAACTGTGTCAGTAAGACACTGGTCATGGGTCAAAGATACACATTGACAATGATGCTAAATGCACATATGGACTAGTTCATGGACTTACCTCAGTACCCATTCCTAATCTAGTCAATGGAGTGAGACATTCGGAGCATGTTTTGTCACTAGAGCCTCATATTGGCCACATGACAGAATCTGCTGGTGTATAGTTAGTGGGCACAGTGGCACAGTTGCATAGCCACAGTGACTCTACCACAGCCTGAACAATGTCCCATACTGTGAGATACATTTGATAGCCTGAGCATACAGAACCTACATGTCGCTCCATTTTATCACTTCCATGCATGACAGTACCCAATCAGCAATTTGGCATGTGGTGTGTGTGGCAACCTGAAGGGCAGAGTAAGTCAGGCTATGCCTTTCAGACTACAGTTTGGGAAAGCCAGATGTGGGGTGAAGATTCTGTGGTACTATACACATTACAGTCAAGATCCTCAAATGACACAATGCATACACAGCTTATGCTGTCATGCACATACATGTGGTCTAACATTTATAAACATTATAAGGAAAACAATGTCAATGGATGGCAGGGAAGTCTCCTTACCTAGTTATATGCATCCAAAGCAGGGAGGATCTAGGACCCTAAAAACCTCACACACCACAATCTGACTGAACCTAACATATACTACTGGCCACCAATACCTGCACCATGTACATCCCATTGAGGCCACATAGACAGCAACAATAGGCACACAAGAAGTCTAACTGGCACACATGGTCACATTGTAGCCTGTGAGGAGGGAAAGGATGGTGTCAAGCAGTATCAATTATGCCTATGCTTACTCCTCTGGTAAGCCTTAGACCTGTCCATACAGGGGTAGGACCACATCAACAATCCTCTGAAAATAGGGCATGGGCCCTATCACAAGCTGGACAAGGCATGATTGCTCTCTCAGGCAGCACACAGCAGCTTAGGTCTTGAAGGCATTGCCTGCAGCAGTGTCAGGACTCAAGTAAGTGAATGTGTACAACATGGCGGTCATGTCTGCCAACTATGTGGTCGTCACCACTGTTGAACACAGCTATTGGGCCGCGACTGCCACAGGCAACAACGTTAGCCTAAGGCTGGGTCCACCGAGGTTGCAACCACCTACCGCACATATGACTTCCACCGGCAATTGCAGGTGGTTCCTATTGTCCAGTGGAGTAGATCAGGCATCTGCCATTTTGGTGACCTGAAATGCTACACAATGCTTTATATACATCGTAACACTGACAATATATGCTTAGTTGTATCACAAACATCCTGATTCTGTCTTGTCATGTAGATCCTTCTATTCAACCACAATTGTATTTTATTGCAGGGCATAGATGGCATGTAACAGTGGTGCACGGTCCACCACCGTGGATGGTCATTTTGGCTGTCAGAATATGCAGTCACATTTTGATGAGAAATTGTGTGGCTCATCATTGAGATTAGTCCAAATCCATGTTGTAGACACTTGCATTGAAAATCATGTGGGTCACATGTGACCCTTGTGTAGTTGCCAGCTGTGATGTGTACTGTGTTTTATGTCTATCCAGTCATAAATGCTTTGTCACATGAAATTGTTTGCAATCATCATGTATGTTGCTGTGGACACATCGACTAATGTTACAAATCATGTCTTGTCACACATAGGTACCTAGGGAGGGAGAGGATTCAACAACCTCCTGTCTACCGTCTACTGCAAGACCTCCAGACCATGGAGCAATGGCACATTATTATGTTTTACGTCTGGATAGACAAGCAATAGTGGAATCATGCCATCAGTTGGAGCCAGATCTGATGCCAGCTATTAGTTATCCAACCACCATACCACCCATTGTACAAGTCATATCAGTCTTGCACTTCATAACTGCAGGGTCTTTCCAAGATACAGTGGCCCTATTTTCTGGTATTTCCCAACCTATGTTTATTCTGATGTTGAAGTATTTTCTCTCAGTGATGGTGAAACACATTGACAGCTATATCAGGTTCACCCTTCATGAGGATTTAGCCAATGTGAAGGATGACTAGGTTTTGGCCGCCTCCCACGTGTAGTGGGGGCCAATGATTACACACATATTGCCTTGGTGACACCGCACAACACTGAACAAGTCTATTACAAATTAAAAAACGTACATTCCTTCAACGTGCAAGTTGTCTGTTTGATGGACCTCCATATCTCATATGTCTATGCCCGTTATCCAAGTTCTGCCCATGATTCCTTTATAATGCAGAACAGCACAATACCCCAGCTGGTGTCACAACTGCACCCAGAGAAGGCCTGGATAGTTTGTAAGTCACTTCTATCTTGATTGTGTGTGAGCAATGTCAGGTGCTACTATCATGAAGTGAGTGACTCATTGTTGCATTTATGTCACATTCTTTTACAGGAGACTCTGCATATCCAAACTGTCATTGGTTGTTGACGCCACTGATGACTCCAACTACACCAGGGGAAGTCCGGCTCAATAAGGCCCATGGAAGAACACTGCAGCGAGTGGAATGTTTTTTTTTTACTCCTGAAGGCCAGATTTCACTGTCTTGATCAGAATGGTGGAGCCCTCCACTAATGATCCAGGAAACTGTCAGATCACTGTGGCATGCTGCATGTACCCAACATTGACCTGCGGAGGAATCTCCCGTACATCTCAGGGGAGAGAAAGCCTGCAGTGCCATCAGGAGAGACTCCTGAAATGCCAAGTGAGGATGGCAATGGCAAACGGGTATGAGCTGACTTGCAGGAAGATCTCATCAGCAGATACTTTTCATTAACATAAGTATGTCATATGATGTTATGACTGTGACTGTACAATGAACTGTGATTGTGAGAATGGGTGGAGTTGAGTATTTTAGAAACAGCAAAGGAGCTGAAACTCTGCAAAATTCAACCAAAGGCTGCTTGTTAAGACAGCCTTTGACACATCCCCACCTTGATGATGTTGCTTTGTTTGTGTCAGTTTCCAAGCAATGTACTTTGTTTTGTAGTTATTTGCTATGTGACTTATGTGAAAGCCATGGGTTTAAGCCTATACTCCTTGCTTTGTTCTTTGTACAGGTACCTTCACTATGGCATCTTCATGTGGTCATTTCAGAGTCTTGACATTGGCAAGTATCTGATGCTGTTCTGACATAGAAAGTGAGCATGGACTGTTCCAGGTAATGTAGGTTGCAGAGTTTGAATATATGAGGCCTGTATCAAGACAGTTTGTGCTATGTTTGGGTGGAAGTACAGCAGTGTACATTGCACTTGTTTCATGTCTTGTGATGGGCCTGAGATATCATTTGTGTCATCATGTGCTCTGGAAATATGTACTCCTAGCTTTTGACCAAGTCATTTTCTCTTGACATTGGCTAAAAACTCTTTTTATATGACCTGTGTGTTGGAAAATGGGTTATTGGTAAGGGCAGGTAAGTACCTACACTTAGCTATAGACCACTAACCTCCAATTAGGTCCAGTAAGGTCTAAGTAAATTAAACCCAGCTCAACCCTTGGTAGCTTGGCAACGAGCGACAAGGCTTAACTTAGGAGATGGAGTGTAAAGCATTCAAATATCACAAAACAATAATTAAATAAAACACAGGAAACAGTTTAAAAATCCAAAACCAATTTATAAAAATAGATTATATTTTCATCTTTAAAATGAAACAAAAACAAATAAAATTGGATAACGGGAACCGGAGATATGAATTTTTAAAGAATTATTGTTTTTTTAGTGCCTAGAAACAAAAAGCGACATTCGGCCCATCTGGTTGCATCTCGACCGGGGCAAAGTCAAAGTTTAAGGCTGACCGCGATGGAGCCCGGCTCGGCTACAGGCCGCGGGAGGCCTCGGTCAAAAGTTTACCTTCGCACTTAGTTGTTTTTCTGAAGATTTTCTTTAGCGGGACGAACCTGCCAGTCCAATCCGACCTCCTAGAACCCTTCTGCGGATATGCGTTGCGGGAATCCTCGGTGGAGATTTTTACCTTCGGACTTAGTTGTTTTTTCGAGGTGAAAATCCTTCGACCGGGGTAAACCTGGATCTTGATCGGACATCCTTGGAGCCCTCCTCGGGTACGCTGGCTGAGAGGTCACAGTCAACTTTGTACATTCGGACTTAGTCTCTTTTTTGGAGATTTTCTTCACTGGGATGAACCTGCAAATCAGGCCGGGTCGCGGTTGAGGCAAGCCGACTAGAGTTGCTGCGGCGGGTCGGTCTCTCTATAGAGCTTTTTTTCAAAAGTTCTCCAAACTTCTCCAAACTTCTGGATCTTCTCCCAGATGTTCCTTTAAGGTTCCTTTGGGGTTCACAGCTCACCCCAAGGGTCCAGAAACTCTGAGATGATCCTTGGGGGTGTGGACTACAACTCCCAGAATGCACCTGGTGCAAACTCCTTATTGGCCACTGGGCAGTGGTCAGCTGGTTGATTTCTTCAGGAGTTGGTGCAGGGGACTCTGGTTAGCAATTTTTCACCTGTAGCAGACAGAGAGTCCCTCCTTGAACCAGTTGAAGCCAGGCAAAGTCCTTTTTGTGGTGATGCCCAAGTGTGCAGCTGGTGCAGTCCTTCTGAGTGCAGGTTCCAGGTGCAGGCCAGGGGTCCAGCAGGGCAGTCCTTCTTCTCCTTTGGTTCTTCCTTGTTGGAATCTAATGGGGATCTGAGGTGTGGGTGCAGGTCTGCCAGTTTTATCCCTGCTCCTTGGTAAAAAACAGGGGGGTCATTATTCTCCAATCAGGTGCAGGGTCCTTCCCCCTGTGATGACCACTTCCTGGGAAGTGTGGCAAAAATCAATCCCAGGAGGCAACATTCTTCAAAAATCCATAAACACACCCCTCTCCTGCCCTCTCCTAATCTAATCAAGGGGGCACCTAGTTGTCTGGGGTTGAAGGGTGTGGGGGTGTTGCTGGGTTGCTCCAAATGTCCTTCTCTGCCTTTGAAGACCAGGTTGGCAGCCCTCCCCCTTCCTGCCTCACCATCTGCTGAAGGGAAATTCCCTCCCACAGGCACATCTCTTTGTGTGAAGCCAGGCCACTTCACACCTCATCAAGGCATCCTGGCCAGGCTGCCAGAGGCTGGCCAATCAGGGCACAGCAGCAAAAACAATGCAGAGCTGAAATTGGCAACTTTTCAGGTAAAATTAAAAATTCTTTACCTGAACAAGTTATATTAAATCCCACAACTGGAAGTTGTGGGATTTATTATAACAATTAATTTGATACCAAACTCTTCATATCTGTCATTTAAGGGGAGTTTAAAAATTAAAATAAAGTCTCCCCATTCTAGCCTGTTAAGGCCATTCACTACAATGAGGGAAAAACTAATTTGTCTGTTTTTACATCACCAGGGCTTATAAAACTACTTTTATAAGGTCCCTGCTTATAGTTGCATGGCACCCAGGCCTAGGGGCACATAGGGCACACCTTAGGGGTGACTTATATGTAAAAATAAGGCAGTTTAAGACTTTGGAACTACTTCTAATTCCAAAATCATATTTGCATATAACTTTAATTTAAAAGCAGCCAGCAAGGCAGGCCTGCCTCTAAAATGACACTGGGCACCTCAGCAGTGCACCTATGGGTGCCCTACCTATGCTGGGGCCCCTAAACCTACATGCCCTACCATATACTAGGGACTTATAGGTAGATTAACTTAGCCAATTATAATTAGCCTAATTTGCATATCCACTTTACACAGAGCACTGGCCCTGGGACTGGTAAGCAGTACCCAGGGCACAGCCAAGAGTCAGTAACCACCAGTACCTGTCCAAAATGTTTGGGGATGACCAGGGCAAAAAGGAGGACTTTCCCACACTGTGTATAGCTGTAGATGTGTTTCATCATTGCAGGCCACAGTGCCTGTACCACATACCACCAGATGCATGAGCATAAGATTATGATGGGTCTGTTGTCAGGGACTGTTGTACTTCATCTGTTTTTATCTAGAATTATGTGATGTTGGATTACTTTGGTGTGGTATGTGATGAGGATTAAGATGATGATAATAACAACTTAATGTTTGCCTATTCTACAGGACAATGTCTGACAAATCCCTTCCTTCAGTGGTCTTGGGGTCTGTACCTTGAAGTATGTACTTTGACTCAGTATGAGTCACACATTCTTGTTTCAGAAAGTCCAGAAATATTGACAGTCTATGAGCTGTACACTGGGATACAATTTTTGGTTTGACCAGACACTTATACTAAAGTGTAGGTGTCTAATGGTTTAAATCCTGAGCTGGACACTGTGTATCTATAACATATCCCTAGCTTGTGTCTTCATTGTATGGTTCACATGGTTTTACATCTCTACACAGTGAAATGTGAAAATTGAGCAAGCAGACAATGAGTTTGTGATGGGTGAATTTATTACAGTGCTAATGCAGAATCTACATTTTGGACAGAAAGAAGCAAAATATGTAAAGTGAAGGGGTCAGTCATGGTGTAAGAAATCTTTGGAGTAGATCCCACACCACTGGGAGTCCAAAGTCTAGAGTACTCCTCCCATTGGAACTAGTAGATGGTCCAGGATCAGTCAACACAGTAAATGTGTGGCACACCAAGCAGATCCTTTAGAAAGAGGTCGCTTGCTGGCAGTGGTGGGTGTCTTGCCATATGTACCTCTTGGATTATTCGCTGGATGTCCCTGCTTGGTGGTGGTGGGGGGGCATGCTGCTACAGAGACAGGGATGTCTGCGAAGGGTTCTTCCTCAGGGAGGGCTTCCCTGCTAGTGGCTGGCACCCATGTTCATGTGCCTGGTGTTGATGGGACAAAAGAAGGGATAGATTGTTGTTGAAAAGCCCTGTTGAGGGTGGTGTGAATGTTCCTCAGCACCCCTATTGGGGAGGCCATGTTGGTATGTTGGGACTCCATCTGTTCCCACATGTCTCTGTGCATGTTCCTCTGTAGCTGCTATATTTCCAAAAGATCGGTCAACACCTGGCCCAACAGGCCTTGGGGCTCATGATAGACCCCCAAGACATGGCTGATGGTGTTCTGGCTGACAGCAGCCCCAGTGGCCTCACCCTGCTGGCTCACAGCAACCCTCCCATGCACCCTATCCCCACAGGCCTGCGTCTTTGCCACAAGGTGCCCCCTCAAACTTTCTCCTGGACCCTCATTGTCAGAAATTGTGCACTGCAACTCAGGATCCAGGACTGGGGTGCCCATGATTGTAAACACTGTGCTAGGGACACAGGTTAGGAGGTGAGTGGTTACATGTGATGTTGAGGCAACTGGGCTGGGAGGGGACATTGTGGCCACACTGAGACTCACTGTTGCCACCTGACAAGGATGCTCAGATGGGCAATAACTGTCCTCCATGTGCAGACATCCAGGAGTGCCTTCTTGACAGAGGGCTTCATCCGGTGGGTTGGTGGCACACTATTCTGCGGCCTCTGTGTGTCCAGTGGCAGCTCAACCTTTTGATGTAAAAGATATAGGGGGTCATTCAGACCCCGGCGGGCGGCGGGAGCTGCCCGCCTGGCGGGAACCTGCGAATGACTGCACCGCGGTCAAAAGACCGCGGCGGCCATTCTGTGTTTCGCGCTGGGCTGGCGGGCGACCGCCCGAAGGCCGCCCGCCAGCCCAGCGGGAAACCCCTTCCCACGAGGACACCGGCTCCGAATGGAGCCGGCGTAGTGGGAAGGGTGCGACGGGTGCAGTTGCACCCGTCGCAAATTTCAGTGTCTGCAATGCAGACACTGAAAATCTTATATGTGGGGCCCGCTTACGGGGGCCCCTGCGGTGCCCATGCCATTGGCATGGGCACTGCAGGGGCCCCCAGGGGCCCCACAACACCCCTCACTGCCATCCTATTCCTGGCGGTCGGAACCGCCAGGAACAGGATGGCGGTGAGGGGGTCGGAATCCCCCATGGCGGCGCAGCAAGCTCCGCCGCCATGGGGGATTCCTCAGGGCATCTGAAAACCGGCGGGACACCGCCGGTTTTCCTGTTCTGACCGCGGCCAAACCGCCGCGGTCAGAATGCCCTGTGGGGCACCGCCGGGGTCGGAATGACCCCCATAATGTTACTGGTTGTATTGTGACATCTACCTCCAACTATTTAAAGTTACAGTAAGCAGAAACCTTGTACAAAGTTAAGTAGCAGTTAATCCTATTGTGGCAAGTAACCATGGCATTGGGTATATTGACATGAGGTATGAAGCATGCAAATACATTTTGACCCAAGCTGCTATTGAAATGTGCAGATCATTTGCACTTGGAGGGGGTGGCCTGAAAATGACATCTTGCCATCAGTACAGGCAAAACAGTGGCTAGGCAAGATATGGCTTTGTCCATTAGGAGGCCTACTTGAGTGTGATGCAGGCAGACTTAGGACTTTGTTGTATATGTGACTGGAGTCATCATGTGCCAAGTGCAGTGTGAATATATCTGCTGCCAATACCATGATCTGTGCTTGAGAAGCCCCAGGTGAGTCTACTTCATTTAAGAGTTGACAAACAAAGGTATTTGGACAAGTGGCCATGGTGCTGGTGGTTGGAGTTAGAGTTACAGGGCCTATTGGGATTTGCAGTTATGTCACTCCCTCTACTTCCCAACACTTAGCAAATGGTATCCTCCCAGGTGAGTACACTTCAATTCAGAGTTGTCATACAGGGGTCTTTAGACAAGTTAGAACTGGTCTGGTGTTTGGAATCAGAGAAACAGTGCCTCCATGGAGTTGCAGTCAGGTTATTCCCTCTACTTCATACACTTGACAAATAGTATCCTCCCAGGTAAGTAAACTTCAATTGGGAGTTAAGATACCAAGCAGGTGTCTTTGGACAAGTGAACATTGGTCTGGTGTTTGGAATTAGAGACACAAGGCCTCCTGGGAGTTGCAGTCAGGTCACTCTCGCTGGTATTTCAAACAAAGAGAAGGGATGGGAGGATTAATGGTCCAGTGTATACCCTCCAGAGAACCTAATAATATAATATGATACACTGTTCCAAAGAAAGGGGGAAGGAAAATAAAGGAGTCCTAATCATTAGGAGCAAGAGTCCTCACACACCATATTTGGTGTCATGCTTCATCATCGGACAGCTCCTCGTCAGACCGGCGCTGCAATGTCTGACGGGCACCCCCCGAAGGGGGGCTCTTTGCCGGAGATCTTTTGTTATCGATGATGCCGCAGAGCCAAATATGGGTCCGAGGGAAAAGGAAAAATCACAAAAGTAAAGAATAAAATTGGCTCAGGACCCTCACTAAATATTTTATTCTTTGATGTTGGGAAATGGCCAAGATTAAAAAGTGGCAAGGGAGTGAAAATAGAGGTAATGCTCAGACACTCACACAAAGCAAACAAGTGGAGGAAGACGGTAATTATCCGATGTTCCTCAATATGCGGTCGACATGTTTCGCGTCCCTTATGGTCCAAAAGGATTCTATGACGCTTCTTCAGGACTTACTAAATCATTGGACTTCTCCAATTGAAAACAAGGCAAAAAATAGACTCCTGCAATCTAACGCTCACAGTCAAAACGTCATCAGTCACTTACTAAAATTAAACCGGACTGGCTTTTTCCTATCAGTCACCCTAAATACAAGAAGAGCAGAGGTTAAAATTGCATAGCTTCTTCATCAACATGAAAGAGTAGTTCGATCAAGCCAATAATGAAATAGTGACAAACTGTGCAACACAAAGTGATGAAGTGGATGATAGCAACCCATGCTAGTGATATATAGGAGGGCTTACCATCTCCACTAGAGAACTGGCTTCATGGGATCACGCAGGCCTGTTGCCTGATTCACAACAGATCTGGTCATGAGGTGAACAGAGATACACAACAAAGGAACAAATATCTCTGTTACTAAATACTGAACCACACCATTCGTATGGTCACTGGAAGCAAGCAAAACATATTTTGAAATGCAAACCAGATGCAATGAAATACATAATGGATTCAGACACACAGAAACTCAGAGTCACATAATCACAGAATCATCAGTGATGGTAATAATCACCCCAGGTTTCAGGTATATATACATATAGGCCCTCATTCCAACCCTGGCGGTCTCTGACCGCCAGGGTGGAGGGCAGCGGAAGCACCGCCAACAGGCTGGCGGTGCTTCCAGGGCTATTCTGACCGCAGCGGTAAAGCCGCGATCAGAAAAGGGGAACCGTCGGTTTCCCGCCGGTTTTCCCCTGGCCCAGGGAATCCTCCATGGGGATTCCAACCCCCTTCCCGCCAGCCTGTTTCTGGCGGTTTTCACCGCCAGAACCAGGATGGCGGGAACGGGTGTCGTGGGGCCCCTGGGGGCCCCTGCACTGCCCATGCCACTGGCATGGGCAGTGCAGGGGCCCCCTAACAGGGCCCCATACAGATTTTCACTGTCTGCTTTGCAGACAGTGAAAATCGCGACAGGTGCCACTGCACCAGTCGCACCCCTGCAACTCCGCCGGCTCCATTCGGAGCCGGCTTCCTCGTTGCAGGGGCTTTCCCGCTGGGCCGGCGGGCGGCCTTTTGGCGGTCGCCCGCCGGCCCAGCGGGAAAGCGAGAATGGCTGCCGCGGTCTCCTGACCGCGGAGCGGCCATTCGGCGGTAACCGCATGGCGGGCGGCGACCACCGCCCGCCGCGGTCAGAATGACCGCCATAATCTGTTAAACAGATAGTATTTAGACAAGAGAACACTGGGCTGATGAGTGGAGTAACAGTAACAGAGACTCCTGGCCTCAGCGGTCATGGCATTCCCTGTACTATACACAGTATACAAATGTGATCTCCCCAGGTGAGTGCACTTCATTTGTGAGTTACCAAACAAGAGTGTTCGAACTAGTGAATACTGAACTGGTGTTTGGAGTTAGAGAAACTATTCCCCCAATGAGTTGCAGTAATGTCACTCTCTCTAGTACACATACTATACAAATGTTATCCACCTAGGTGAGTACACTTCAATTGAGAGTTAGCAGACAGGAGTATTTGGGCAATTGTACACTGGGCTGGTGGTTGGATTTGTAGATACAGGGCCTTCCTGGCCTTAGAAGTCAGTGCCTCCTGGGAGTTGTGTTCAGGTCACTCTCACTTATTCACACACTTGCCAAATGATATCCTCAAGGTGAGTGAAGTTTATTTGTGATTTGCAAAACAGGGATCTTTGAACAAGTGAACAATGGTCTGGTATTTGTAGTAATAGAAGCAGTAGCCCCTGGCAGTGAGGTAACTGTGTACTAAACACACTATACAAATGTTGCATATTACATATCTGTAAGCGGACTGCATTTGGTTTTGGGCATACATTTACCTGTTGAGACATACCATGAGTCCTGTTATTATTATTTGATAATGAAAGACTTACAGGCCTCATTTCCACTTATGGCATGAGATGGACCTTGCTAACTGTGCTGTTGGGTCTAACAATAAAGATTGACAGTGTTTAATCTTAGATAATCCAGGTATTGAATGTCGGTGGGGTACATTAACAAGACAGTACCAAAGGTGAGCTGTGAGAATGCATGACATGTTTTTTTTAGTGATTTAGGTGGTCATTACAACCCTGGCGGTCGGTGTTAAAGCAGCGGTAAGACCGCAAACAGGCCGGCGGTAAACAATTTTCAATTACGATCGTGGCGGAAACCAGCCACTTTAACACTCTGACCGCCATGGCGGTACAAACAAACAGCGCTGCGGTCACCGCCAACAGACAGGCGGGAGACAATGTACCGCCCACACTATTATGACAGGCCAATCCGCCACCTTTTCCGGGGCAGATTCACCGCGGATAAAAACACGGCAGAAACATGAATCCCGAAGGGAAAACGCTCACTTCTACACACCCCACGAGGAACAAGGACGCCATGGACCCGGAACTCCAAATTCTACCTGCAATAGTCTTCCTGCTCCTCTACCAGGAGCACGAACGCCGGCGGCGAAGACCACGGTGAGTACTGCACCTACGACACAGGGGAGGGGGGAGGGGGGAGGGAAAAAACAGGGACACACACACGCAACACCCCCACCCACTACAACACACACATTAATGCATATCAAAACATCACAGTTACACCCCACAAACCCCCGGAAGAATGCAAAGACAATAGAAAATGAGTGTAACCATTGTAATATATTAAAAGCAAGTAGGCAGAAATATATATATACACCATGTACATGATATATACCAAGCATAGTAGTCCAGGTAGTGCTCTAAGAAAGTCCGTGGAACACTGGGACCACACGGTATGGGCGAGGCCCACACAAGATCCCCGACCATGACGGAGAGAACACTGCAGGGGCATCGGAGAGCAACTAAACAGGCACCTCAGGGGGAGGAAAAGGGGGGCACCTCAGCCGCATGAGTGCACGATGCCAAATCCACGAGGGGGCCACATGCCCAAAGTCTCTACAGTGGGTGGTTTGCCCACTGTTCAATCCTGGGGAGTGCAAAGCCACAGTCTCTCTAGTCTGTACAGTGGGTGGTTTGCCCACTGCCATATCCTGGGGAGTGCAAAGCCACTGTCTCTCAAGTGGATAACAGTCACCACTGGTTCTGGAGGGGGCATGGTGCCCAGAGTGCTTCATCCTGCTAAGGGCAGAGGTAGTGGATGGATCTCTCCACTGGTTCTGGAGGGGGCAAGGTGCCCAGAGTGCTTCATCCTGCTAAGGACAGAGGTAGTGGATGGATCTCTCCACTGGTTCTGGAGGGGGCATGGTGCCCAGAGTGCTTCATCCTGCTAAGGACAGAGGTAGTGGATGGATCTCTCCACTGATTCTGGAGGGGGCATGGTGCCCAGAGTGCATCATTCACCCCGTGACGGACTCAGTTGCATCAGTGCCCTTGCTGCTCATGGGTCAGCGGTGCTTGAGACGGCGGTTACCTGTTCAGCGGTGCTTGAGCTGGCGGTGCCCTGTTCAGAGGTGCTTGAGTTAGCGGTGCCCTATTCAGCAGTGCTTGAGATGGCGGTCTCCATTGCAGGGTCTCAGCTGCTGGCGGTCCTTCATGAGCCTGCGGGGCTTGCTGGCGGTCCTTCATAAGCCTGCGGGGCTTGCTGGCGGTCCTTCATAGCCCAGCGGGGCTTTTGCTGGCAGTCCTTCCTGGCCCAGGGGGGCTAGTGCTGGCGGTCCTTCATGGCCCAGCGGGGCTTTTGCTGGTGGTCCCAGCGGGGCTTTTGCTGGCGGTCCTTCATGGCCCAGCGGGGCTTTTGCTGGTGGTCCTTCATGGCCCAGCGGGGCTAGTGCTGGCAGTCCTTCATGGCCCAGCAGGGCTGGTGCTGGCGGTGGCCTTCTGGGCAGCTGGGCTGATGCTGGCGGTGGCCTCCTGGGCAGATGTGCTGGTGCTGGCGGTGGCCTCCAGGGCAGCTGGGCTAGTGCTGGCGGTGGCCTCCTGGGCAGCTGGGCTGGGGCTGACATTGGCCTCCTAGACAGCTGGGCTGGTGCTGGCGGTGGCCTCCTGGGCAGGGGGGATGATGGCGGTGGCCTCCTGGGCAGCTGGGCTGGTGCGGGCGGTCCTGTCCTGGGCAGAGGGGATGATGGCGGTCTTCTCCGCCGTGCTGCTCTTCCCAGAATTGCCGGGTTTCTTGTGGCACTTCCCCACCTTGGAAGGTGTTACAGCTGACTGCACACTCCCACCGGGACCCCAGGGAGCGGCTTTGGTGGCTGGAGTCTTCCCCCTCTCCCGCCGGGCACTGGCCAACTTCTGATGCTTCACAGGTGGGGGACTGTCTGTGCTGTGGCTCCGTGCCACACTGGCTGCCCTGGTGGCCGGTGCACTCCAGATTCCGGTGACTACAGGCACCACTGGTCCCGGAGATGTTGTGGCTGTGGTGCTAGTTCGGGACCTATGAGACGGACGGCGTGGGGGAGGTGTGGGAAAGAGGTCAAGGTTGGACAGGAAATGTTTTTTTGATACACTGGGATAGGTAGCCGGAGGGGGTTTGGGAGTGGAGGAAGAGGTTGTGGTTGTAGGAGGTTTACGTTTGGTGACTTTGGGTGAAGGTGCATGGGCTGGAGGCTGTCGTGAGGTGGATGGCTGTTGGGTGGGTGTGTGCCTGCGTTTGTGTATCTTGGGAGGTGGCGTCACAGACACACTGGGAGAGGAAACAGGAGACGTGTGAATGGTAGTGGGGGTGGTGACTGCACGTGAGCGGGGTGTGGTGGTGGGTGTGCTGGAGAGTGACATAGTGGCTGTAGACGTAGTGCATGCAGGTGTGAGTGTAGACGAGACTGGGAGGGAGGAGGGAGACGAGGAGGAGGGGGACACAGTGGAGGCAGTGGATGTTGGTGTGTCTGCATGTGTCTGATGCTTGCGTGAGTGCCTGTGGGATGTGGAGTGCTTATGTTTGCCAGAGCTTCCCTTGTGTGTTGACGTGTTTGCATGCTGGTCTGTAGGTGTGCATGGGATGTGCAGAGGTACAGGGGATTGGTTCTGGGTGGAGGAAGATGGAGGGGGGAGGCTAGACACAGGGACAATGGCTGCCATCAGTGCTGAGGCCAGAGTCTGAAAAGCTCGCTGAAGGGCCGCCTGACCAGAATGAATGCCCTCCAGTAATGCATTTGTTTGTTGCAACTGCCTCTCTACACCCTGGATGGCGTTCAAAATGGTGGACTGCCCAACAGTGGGAGACCTGAGGAGGTCAATGGCCTCCTCACTGAGGGCAGCAGGGGTGACTGGGGCAGGGCCTGAGGTGCGATGGTGATGCCCACCCTCCTGGGTGAGCGGGCACGTGGCAAAGGTTGAGGGGCTGCTGGGAGGGCAGTGCTGGTAGTGGGGTGGCGGCTGTACCTGTAGATGTGGGGTCACAGATGTGGCCACCACCACAAGGGAGCTCCCATCAGAGGACGAATCTGTGTCGCTGGTGTCAGCTCCCGTCCCCGCCGTGGAGCTCCCCTCGCCCTCCGTCCCACTGGTGAACTCTGAGTCCGTAATCTCACCCTCCAGGGCCATGTGGGATGCAGCTCCCTCGTGCTCTGGTGCCACTGATCCTCCGCCTGATGATGCTAATGCACACAAGAACAGGGAGACCACAAAAGGGGGGGTGGACAACAGAAGAAAGACATGTTGAGTGCATGCATTACCGCTACCGTTGGCGGACACGGACAAGAACATGCTCCCTGTGTACTTACCTTTCTGTCTGCAGGACCGTAGAGTAGCGTGTTTTTGGGACGGACCCCATCCACAAGCTTCTCCAACTCCTCTGATGTGAAGGCAGGGGCCCTTTCCCCAGACACTCAAGCCATTGTCTCTTCCAGACCGAAGTCACAGCAGCACTTGCAGTGTAGGTCCTCTCCTGTTGAAGATCAGGTATCGAGTGATTGAACAGATAGAAAATGGCTGTCACGTCCGCAGAGGTGCGTACCGTCACCGCCGGCGTACATCGTCATTGGCTCCTGGAACCCATAGGGTCCAATGTTAACCAATGCAGCATTGCGCCGCGGTCTTCGACCGCATACCCCGACGGTGTACAACGCCAGCGCAGTTACCTCACATCCCATTGTCCCACTTTACAGGTCAGGCAGTTGCCATTTCAGGGGCCCACATGGCTTAATTTTCAACTGCGTCACACATACCTAGGCCTAGACTGTACACACATACAGGCCATGATTTGTGTAGGAATGGTGTTCGGTGTAAACTGTGGGTACTTACCTCTGAGTTGGTTGACTCTGTGCTCACTGTTGTCCTTCATAGGCACCGTCCACTGGGACATGTGAGGAGATGGCAGCATCCTCCAGTGTACCGACCGTTGATGGAACTGTCGACAATTGAGGAGCGACATGTGATTATCACATACAGGCTTGACCGTGCCACAATCCAGGAACTGTGTACCCAGTTGGAGCCAGACCTGATGTCAGCAATCCGCCATCCCACAGGAATCCCCCCTCAAGTGCAGGTGCTGTCAGTGCTCCATTTCCTTGCAAGTGGGTCTTTTCAAACAACAGTGGCCATAGCATCAGGGATGTCCTAGTCTATGTTTTCCAACGTATTGTCCAGAGTGTTGTCTGCCCTTCTGAAACATAAGCAGAGCCACATCGTTTTTCCTCAGGTGGAGGATTTGCCTACAGTGAAAGGTGATTTCTATGCCCTGGGACATATCCCCAACATCATAGGTGCTGTTGATGGGACCCATGTGGCTTTGGTCCCCCCCACAGGAGTGAACAGGTGTACAGAAACCGGAAGAGTTATCATTCCATGAATGTACAGATGGTATGTTTGGCCGACCAGTACATCTCCCATGTGAATGCCATGTTCCCTGGCTCAGTGCATGACGCCTACATCCTGCGGAATAGCAGCATCACTTATGTGATGGGTCAACTCCAGAGGCACCGTGTGTGGCTATTAGGTGAGCACGTGGAAGCACGACAGTGGAAATAGTTGTCTGGGTCTGGGGATATCCCTCCAGGTTAGTGTGTGTCTAACAGTTGTCCCTCGCCATTTGCAGGTGATTCTGGTTACCCCAACCTGTCATGACTACTGACCCCAGTGAGGAATCCCAGGACAAGGGCAGAGGAACGCTACAATGAGGCCTGTCTTATCCAGGTGTCTGGTTGACACGTGTTCGGTATAAGTCAATAAGGACGCTCAATGAAGGACCACACACCAATTATAAATACAATTTATCTTTACTAGAATTGAAGGTAAAATGTAGGCATTTAGCACATTAACAATAGTAGAATAAGAATAGCAATGAAAAGCATCTATTTATATATATAAGGAAAGAGTTCATTGTCAGATATTAGTTTTGATTAATTGTATACTAAAATGCATCGCACTACGATATTCAGGAAGCAGAATATAAATGAGTTGAATACTTCAGATAAGCTTTGATTTACTGGACACCAAAATGCATGTTTCAATTACTGCAGAAGGCTCTCACTACGATGTTCAGGAGGCAAAATATAAACGAACTGAATACTTCAGATAAGCTTTGATTTACTGCACACCAAAATGCATGTTTCAGTTATTGTAGCAGTTCACACTAATAGGTTTAGAAAGCAAAATATAAACGAGCTGAATACTTCAGGTTATAAACACAGTTCAGGCATAAATAATCAGTCATAATAATAGAGCAGAGAAAGAAAGGTATTTTATCCCTGTGTGGAAACTTAACTTAGTCCACAACATGCTGGGAAGCTCTCTACCGCCTGCTTGGACCTCTCTCCCCCTCAAGCACCACGAGCAAACAGTGAGGCAGCGCTGGGCCATGGCAGCTTCCACAATTCCATCTGCGAGCTTCCCAAATCCCTCACCCACACTTCAGTGCTTAAATAACTCGAAGCTTGGATTCTATCTCATTCTGGCACTTTCTAGCTCTGTTATCAGTACTTGGCTGCTCTGCTCTTCTCCTGCCTTTGTTTTCATTCCATCTTCTCCCTGTACTCTCGTTCTCAAGGTTGAGACGGAGTCTTCTACACAAACAAGCTTGAAAATAATATCATGACCTTTTCCACGATGTTTGGGAGGGTGTTTCAACAGGCATTACACTCATCTACACTGCTCAAGCTAATTAACCCTTCGCGTTACAATGTCTTCCGCATCTTTCCCTATACTGAACACTCCACCCTTTAGATGAACGTGATGCATGTTGAAACGGATATCATTTACTTTGACATTCCGCTAGCTAGGTTGCTACTAATACTGGTCAATGTTATTCTAAGAGCTTGCATCTTTAGTATGAAGCTGCTTTGTGCATACATATAGTATACATATAGTCTACATAGTATAGTCATTAGCGTAACACAAACAATCAATAACCAAATTAGCTGTTGTAACACTACAGTTAGCGTCTTTATAGCTCCTAGTGCCCAGCCTAAGAAGATGTCATACCAATGATGCTCATTTATTTGCTGGATGCATGAAGCAGTGTGCATAAGCTGTTTAGTGTTTATGGTCATCAGTATGGCTGTATCCTTGGTGTATTTAGCTGCCATATCAAATTTAGCAAAGGTAACTTGTGCGTAGTGCCTGATTGCCTCTTATCTGGGTAGCTTAACAACAAGCGAGATGTTCCACTCTAACTGCGCACGCATTTGCGTCTGTAATGTTGTTATGGTGAACTTGGTCGGTACAAGATGTGAGTGCTTATGTCAATCATGCTGGTAATATTGCGCGTACACATTACTTGCTCTCCGGTGGTTTGTATAAATCCGTTAATAAGTAAGGGATGATTAGTAACGTAACATATACTCTTTGTTCCTATCTGATATAAGTCTGTGCCATTAACATTCTCCTGGTATTGGGTGAAGGCATGGGTCTAGCGCCCGTTCAGTGTGGGTACATATCCACCCCTTAGACCAATCTGCAGATCTAGTGGGATCTACAGTGGGATTTGTTTGATCAATCCATTTTTTGTCAGTGTGAGGTATCCACCATTCTTCACCTATTACTACAGGGAGCAATATAAAGGGGCACCATATTTCAGGAGGAAGATTACTTCTAGCTATATAAAAATGAGCATAACACATCTCTCCCTCACAATGGAATTGTATAGGCTTTACCCATATTTCCTCATGCAAATGCAATTGTTGTCTCCAATATTCACCTTGAAGCTGTCCCCATTCCGCTTTGAAGTCTACATACTGTTGATTAACAATACTTTGCCATAGTATGCACTGAATTCCTTTGGACATTGTTTGGGTGCTTAGAAAACTTTTTCCAAATTGTTCGTAAGTGAAATTATGCCATTGCCAATCACGATACAACCCACGCAGGACTTTCCATACTTCTTGTGAGTGTGTAGGCGCCCATTGAGAAATTACTTTTATGGCCTCTCCTGTACTATATCCTGTAGAAGATAGCTTTTTCCTAATGGCTTCAACATCAAAAGAATTCAGGGCCCCTACCCCGATTCCGGTGGCCCCAGCTATCAAGGACCCTAGATTTCTTCTATTGCGTAACTTTGGCAAGGGCCATAACTGTGGTGTCCAGGGTGCACATAGTAGATCATACTTTGAGACATTCCCCTTGACAAAATTTATCTGTAACACAATACGATTAATTATGCTTGCATGCAGAACTTGTTTACATCCTATTCTATATCGCATTATAGAAACGTTGCTTAAGTTGTTAACCATGCGTCTTTCGGTTATATAAAACATGAAGGCTGGTATTCTATTGTTCATTGTAACAACCACCATGTGTCTTGGTATCACAATATTAACATATCATGTTTAGCATGTAATTCAAAGCCTGTACTGTTGCTGGCGTCCTCTCCACCTTGTTCAGTCTGTTGGCATGTCGGATTTGCTGTCCAGTTACCTTCCAGGTCACAGCTTTGGCAGCCATCCACTTGCCTCCAGGTACCTCCACGTTGGAAAGTGAAACATTTCCCTGGTCATCATTTATCTTAGCTGCTTGAGGTGCACAAGTGACATGACGGACTATATTCGGTCGGACTCATACACTTGTTATAATCATGAACCACGTCATCGATGCAGATGTCATCATTTACGACCGTGAGGTAAGTCTCACTGCAAGTACAAATACAGGTACATTTGAGTTCTTTAAAAGTATTGTCACGTGGGCTCTCATTATCCTAAATGAGACTACTGGATTTCTAGGTAGCAGGATCGTTCCTGGTGTGGGGGACTGAGTCTGACCCACTTTGGAAGGACCTCTGTTACCCTCAATCCGGTTTTGCTCCGGCTAACTAACAGTGCCTCATCTCTTCCAAGGGGGAGGGATGATTGGGCAGCCGAGCGCATGACATCTTTAAAGCTTCTTAGGGAAGTCGTGGTCACTCAGGTCCCAACCAGCTCTCTCATTTACAGTATGATCTCTCATACAAATGACATAGGCAGTTTAAGTTTTATATATTGTTTTTAATAAAACAACTGCATTTTAGATAATAAGGCGTGAGCCGCAATAACCAGAACCACACAACACAGTAGGATTGAAATAGTCATGATGAGAGTGAAACATAAGAACAATGCTATCATGGTGTTAACGTATTCTATTTTCTCTCTCTCTCAGCTAGTTGTATTTCGAGCACAGCATGTTAAGCTATTAACTTGCCTTTCAGATTCCCCGGGAAGCCATCAACCCTCATACCTCAGCAAAGGCCTGTGATCTGGTTCAGCATCTGCAACGAGGCAGTCAGCGTCTAGTTGTGGTTCCCTGGTCGGAATCTCCCTCTTGCGTGTTTTAGGACAAGGAACTGTTTTTATAACTAACATGTCAGTGTGATCACAAAATGCCCCTACGCAAGTAATCCAAAGACTAAACTCCTACCACGTCTATCGGCAATGTACCAGACTGTATCCTTGACTGAAGCACAGAGTGAACAAGAATGTGTTATTGAGAACTCCAGTGCTGAAGCAGGCTAAACAGTGTGATATAAAAAATAAAACAAGACCGTAGAACTGGCTATTTGTAAAATAACAGTACGAAGCTGAATAAAATGCATTTAGAGCAAAGTGCACAGAGGCTCTATGCTGCAAGCAAAGGAATAAAATACATCCAGGGCAAAGTGCACAAAGGCCTAACACCTGAAGCAAACGCGCAAAGGATACATAAAAATTACCACACTACACCCTCCCCTTGTCGGTAGTAAGTGGTTCCACCCTAAATAATATGCCCCAGATATAGAAATACACAAAATATATTTCGACAAGTCCAGAGGACATCAAAGCACAGAACCATATTTAAATTTTTAAGCATGTGACGGTAAAGCCAAATCAATATAATGTCAATTTAGAGAAAAACCCAATTTCAAATGGAAGCCACAAAAAGCAGGAGATCCTCCACTTCGGCAGATGTCAACACCGGAAAATCCACTTCAAATATGAGCATGGAGCAGGTGTGTTCCAAAGCCCCAGAACCATCCAAGGCGGCATCCCGTGCAGAGCCTATGAACGAGACAATACCATCTTCCTCCAGGAAGGGAATCTCGTAAACTGCCTCACGAAGCAAACGCAACCGCAGAGCACATGTCTAGGAATGAGCCCTAATCGGGACCATCAACAGATTAGCATCAACCACTGGGGAGCGCTGCAGTGAGAGACAGAGAGTCATCACATGTTCAAACGAGCACCATAGACACTGAAACACGGGCTGCACACAATCCAGAACTGGTCGGAATGACAGAGACCAGTCACACTCCAAATGTCCCAGGAGTGTTGCTCCAAAATGCTGCATCATGCGCTCACGACACAGCTGCGCAGGTGGGAGCGCCCATATTGGACCTTGTCGCGGTGGGACAGCCATTGCGGAAGAATAACAGCAAAAGCAAAACACCAGCCACTAAAGCCAAAGTTATCGGAAATCCTCCAAAGATGCTTCCGAAAATAGAATGAATAGCCGAAGGTATCAAACCGAATATGGAAGAGAAGGCATGAGCAAACCCAACACCAACGGCTTTAAAAAAAATTGCAATTCCAGCAGTGCTGGACGCATTAAATATACGTCCCACGAGTTCACCAAAGTGGCTCGGAAAGTTAGTATTTAAAAGGGACTGTATTTCCGCTGATGACCTCGCCACCTGAAGTGCGTAAGTCTTGCGTGCAGATGTAAGGGCCACATGCTTTTGAAACAATAGAGCCTTTGGTCGACTCATCTTGTCGAAATTCACCTTGGAAGTAGCAATGTGAGGCCAGATGTCTGCTACCTCCCTAAACTGAGTGGGGGGAAACAACACATTTCCGCAGCACGTAACGGCCTTGGTGACAATGACCATGTAAACTATTCCGGCACGCATGCCTCAACAGGCTTCACTGTTAAGAAGGACGTAGCTGCCGTTTGAAAGCACCTGGAATGTGTTTTTAATCACGGGGACTGGAACTCCCTTTAGATAGCAAGCTAAATTTACAACCAAGGCATTACACGCCCCATGCAAGGACAGCTGCTTATAAACCATTGAATGGCTGACAGAAGTTTCACATTCACTACCGCTAAGAAAAACCTCCCTCATACCATTAAGACATCTGTATAAAAAGGGAAGCTCCCACACCTCATGTATGTAACTGTCTCCCAATTTCTCATATCTGCCCACCAGAATATGCTTCAAACAAGAAGTGAATTGCAGAGTGGAAATAGGCAAATTTATAACCCCGTATATCAACCACTCAGCTGACGGAATCTCAGCCACAGTAAAAGGCAACTTCTTCAACTTTTCAATATTCAACATCACATATGTCGACCCCTTTTTTAGCCCACAGCTGCTGCTGACGTGTCAAATTAAAGGAAAAGAAAATCTCCCTGGCTTTGATGTGCTGCCACGGAACGTGACCCGCCTTCAATGTCTGTAGAGTCCAACCCAACTGCATAATGGACCGCGTTTGACTCTTCCCATGATATAAAGAAGACATATCCGATCTAAATATGTCTATAGCAGAGGAAACAATGTTGTCAATTGTATATACACGGTCTGATAGGGTATGCATTCCATTATCCACAACAGACAATGCTTGTTTCAAATTCTCCTGATCTATCTGCCTCAACCGGACCGCCGCATCCTGTTGTGAAAGTTTCTATATCTCATTGTACACTTCATACAAAAACGTTTCTTCCGGGGCACTCTGGGACCTGACAAAAAATCTTGTAAGTTAGTATAATTAGACAGTAACGTGAGGTGCGTTTTAACTGCATCCAGCGTGGACGACTTTAACCACTGTTGACAAAGTTTCCCCACACTATGGGGGTCATTCCAACCCTGGCGGTCGGTGTTAAAGCGGCGGCCAACCCGCCAACAGGCAGGCGGTCAAAAAAATGGAATTCTGACCCTGGCGGAAACCGCCAACACAGACCGCCACTTTAACACTCCGACCGCCACTGCGGGATAAACAAACAGCGCGGCGGTCACCGCCAACAGACAGGCGGGAGACAATGTACCGCCCACCCTATCACAACTCACCAATCCGCCACCTTTTCCGGGGCGGGAGCCCCGGCGATAAATACACGGCGGAAACAGACTACGAACGGGAAAACGCTCACCTCTACACACTCCACGAGGAATCTGAACAGCATGGAACCAGAACTACACATCCTACCAGCTATTGTCTACCTGCTCCTCTACCAGGAGCTCGAACGCCGGCGCAGAAGACAACGGTGAGTACTGCACCTATGACACAGGGGAGGGGGGAGGAGAAAAGATTACGGGCACACACATACGCGACACACCCACCCTCACCCACAACTACCTACACATCAATGCAGGGCAACAACTCAGAGTGACACCCCCCAAACCCCAATGGGCCTCAACACATGGGCAAAGCCCACACAGGAGACCCGAATCCATTGGAGAGAACACTGCAGGGGCATCAGATAGAAAAAGTACAGGCACCTCAGGGGGAAGGGAAGGGGAGGCACCTCAGCCACATGAGTCCACGACACCAGATCCACGAGGGGCCTCCATGGCCACTGTCCCATCCTGGGGAGTGCAAAGCCACAGTCTCACAAGTCTCTACAGTGGGTGGCTTGCCCACTGTGCCATCCTGGGGAGTGCAAAGCCACAGTCTCACAAGTCTCTACAGTGGGTGGCTTGCCCACTGTGCCATCCTGGGGAGTGCAAAGCCACAGTCTCTCAAGTGGATTACAGACTCCACTGGTACTGGAGGAGGCATGGTGCCCAGAGTGCATCGTGCAGCCCTGCCCGACACAGATCCGGGCCTGCCCCTTCTGCCAATGGGCCAGCGGTGCTTGACTTGAAGGGCCCAGCGGAGCGGTGCTTGAGATGAAGGGCCCAGCGGAGCGGTGCTTGAGATGAAGGGCCCAGCGGAGCGGTGCTTGAGATGAAGGGCCCAGCGGAGCGGTGCTTGAGACGGCGGTGCCCAGCCGAGCAGTGCTTGAGATGAAGGGCCCAGCGGAGCGGTGCTTGAGATGAAGGGCCCAGCGGAGCGGTGCTTGAGACGGCGGTGCCCAGCGGAGCGGTGCTTGAGATGAAGGGCCCAGCGGAGCGGTGCTTGAGATGAAGGGCCCAGCGAAGCGGTGCTTGAGCTGAAGGGCCCAGCGGAGCGGTGCTTGAGACGAAGGGCCCAGCGGAGCGGTGCTTGAGACGAAGGGCCCAGCGGAGCGGTGCTTGAGACGGCGGTGCCCAGCGGAGCGGTGCTTGAGATGAAGGGCCCAGCGGAGTGGTGCTTGAGATGAAGGGCCCAGCGGAGCGGTGCTTGAGACGGCGGTGCCCAGCGGAGCGGTGCTTGAGATGAAGGGCCCAGCGGAGCGGTGCTTGAGATGAAGGGCCCAGCGGAGTGGTGCTTGAGACGGCGGTGCCCAGCGGAGCGGTGCTTGAGATGAAGGGCCCAGCGGAGCGGTGCTTGAGATGAAGGGCCCAGCGGAGCGGTGCTTGAGACGGCGGTGCCCAGCGGAGCGGTGCTTGAGATGAAGGGCCCAGCGGAGCGGTGCTTGAGATGAAGGGCCCAGCGGAGCGGTGCTTGAGACGAAGGGCCCAGCGGAGCGGTTCTTGAGACGGCGGTGCCCAGCGGAGCGGTGCTTGAGATGAAGGGCCCAGCGGAGCGGTGCTTGAGATGAAGGGCCCAGCGGAGCGGTACTTGAGATGAAGGGCCCAGCGGAGCGGTGCTTGAGATGAAGGGCCCAGCGGAGCGGTGCTTGAGACGGCGGTGCCCAGCGGAGCGGTGCTTGAGATGAAGGGCCTAGCGGAGCGGTGCTTGAGATGAAGGGCCCTGTTCATCGGTTCTTGAGACGGCGGTGCCCTGTTCAGCGGTGCTTGTCTTGAAGGGCCCTGTTCAGCGGTTCTTGAGACGGCGGTGCCCTGTTCAGCGGTGCTTGTCTTGAAGGGCCCTGTTCAGCGTTGCTTGTCTTGAAGGGCCCTGTTCAGCGGTGCTTGTCTTGAAGGGCCCTGTTCAGCGGTTCTTGAGACGGCGGTGCCCTGTTCAGCGGTGCTTGTCTTGAAGGGCCCTGTTCAGTGGTGCTTGTCTTGAAGGGCCCTGTTCAGCGGTTCTTGAGATGGCGCAGCCCTGTTCAGCGGTGCTTGTCTTGAAGGGCCCTGTTCAGCGGTTCTTGAGACGGCGGTGCCCTGTTCAGCGGTGCTTGTCTTGAAGGGCCCTGTTCAGCGGTTCTTGGCATGTGTCTCCAGGGCACCATATCCGGCCAATATATGGAGTTCACTCGCCATCCGACTTCTCGCTTGCGGGGCCCTCCTGTGCTGGAGTCCCGGGCCCGTGGGTGTCCTCCTTCACACCCGGAATGGGGCTGGTGGGGCCCTCCTGGGCAGCTCGTCTGCTGCTGGACTTGTCGGCCGTGCTGCCCTTGCCATCCTTCCGTGATTCTCTGTGGCCCTTGCCTCCCTTTGTAGATGTGCCAGGTGGCACCCCACTTCCTGACGGTGCCAGGGTAGTGCCTTTGGAGGCTGCCGTCTCTGGCCTCTCGGGCCTTGCCTTTCTTGGTTTTTTTCCCAGGGGGTGGGTTGGCTGTCCCTTTACTGCTGGCCGATGTAGCTGCCCTTGAAGGTGGTGGACTCCAATATCCCTGTACTATGGTCCTTGTAGGTCCAGGGGTTGTGGTGGCTGCGGTGCAGATTGGACTCTTACGAGATAGAGGGGGTGGGTCAGGTGATGGAAAGAGGTTAATTTTGGACAGGAAAAACTTTTTAGGAGCAGTGGGAAGGGTAGGTGCAGTGGGTATGGGAGTGGAGGAAGAGGATGTGGTTGTAGGAGAGTGAAGTGTGGTGTCTTTGGGTGCAGGTGCTTGTGACGGAGGCTGTCGTGAGGTGGTTGGCTGTTGGGTGGGTGGCTGCCTGCGTTTGTGTGGTTTGGAAGAGGGGGTGACAGACACACTGGGAGAGGACACAGGGGACGTGTAAATGGCAGTGGGGGTGGTGACTGCACGTGTGCGGAGTGTTCTGGTGGGTGTGCTGGTGATGGACGTAGTGGCTGATGATGTTGTGCATGCAAGTGTGAGTGGAGACGTCACAGGGAGGGAGGAGGGAGACGAGGAGGAGGGGGACACAGAGGAGGCAGTGGCTGTTGGTATGTCTGCATGTGGCTGTTGCTTGTGTGAATGCTTGTGTGATTTGTGGTGCTTATGTCTGGATGAGCTGCCCTTGGGTGTTGAGGTGTGTGCAGGCTGGTCTGTAGGTGTGTCTGGGATAGGCAGAGGAACAGGGGAGTGGGACTGGGTGGAGAAAGTTGGAGGAGGGAGGCAGGAGACAGGGACAATGGCTGCCGTCAGTGCTGAGGCCAGAGCGTTGAACGATCGCTGATGGGCAGCCTGACCCGAATGAATGCCCTCCAGGTATGCATTGCTCTGGTGCACCTCCCTTTCTACCCCCTGGATGGCATTCAAAAGGGTAGACTGCCCAACAATGAGCGTCCTGAGGAGGTCAATGACCTCCTCACTGAGGGCAGCAGGGGTAACTGGGGCAGGGCCTGAGGTGCCTGGGGCGAAAGAGATGCCAGCCTTCGTGTGCGAGCGGGCACGGGGCGAACGCTGAGGGGCTGCTTGGAGGGCGGAGCTGGTGCGCTGGGTGGCGGCTGTACCTGTTGTTGCGGTGGGCACGGATGTTGCCGCCACCACAAGGGAGCTCCCTTCCGAGGATGTGTCTTTGTCGCTGATGTCTCCACGTGTCCCCGTTGTGGAGCTCCCCTCGCCCTCCGTCTCACTGGTGAACTCCGAGTCGGTTGCATGGCCCTCCAGGGCCATGTGAGATGCAGCTCCCTCGTGCTCCGATGCCACTTCTCCTCCGCCTGATGATGCTAATGCACACATGAACAGGAAGAGCAGCAGAAAAAGGGGGGGGGGAAATAAAGACATGTTGAGTGCATGCACTGGCAACACAGTTGGCGGAGAGGACAGACACAGAAGCCCCCTGCACTATGCCGCGCACTTGGGGTACACTACTCAATCATTGGGACTTGGCCTACAAGCCTATGGACGACAACTGCACACATAGGTGACACAGGGCCATGGATAGCTGTACTTGGCACCCTACAGAAGTGGGGGGCGGGGGCACAGGGCCATGCCTTACGGAGGGGCCTAGCCTACAGAAATCACCCTGGCCTAGGGATACCCACAGCCCTCCTCCCCCACCCAGACACCTCCACTGCGCGCTAAGATAGCAGAATGTGCTGGTACTCACCCCTTTGTGTCTGCTGTGATGTCCTCACGCGCCCATCCAAATCTGGGTAGGCCACCGCCAGGATCCGAGACATCAGGGGGGTCAATTGACGAGTGGCACCCCTCCTACGTTGGGAGGCCATCCCCAGCAGAGCCTCCGCGGTCTTCCTGCTCCCGCGGCGGATGTCCTCCCACCTCTTGCGGCAGTGGGTGCCCCGTCTGTTGTGGACCCCCAGGGTCCGGACGTCCATGGCGATGGCACGCCAAATGTCGATTTTGTGATGGGCGCTGACCTATGTCACATGTACAGGGGGAGAAATACCATTGTCATAATTTTCTGCATGCTCGATGTGAGTGGCCCCCCATCCCCACCCTTGCCATGTGGCACATGCTCTCATCCGTCGTTTGATGCATGCCTCAATCGCTCCCCTCTCCACCATCTTTCATCCACCCGACTCAACACAGGCATTGCCCCCAAAGCATGCTCCCAGTGTACTTACCTGTTGGTCTGGAGGACCGTAGAGTAGCGCATACTGGGGGAGGACCCCATCCACGAGTTTCTCCAATTCTTCAGAAGTGAAGGCAGGGGCCCTTTCCCCAGTCGCAGCAGCCATTGTATCTTCCAGACCGAGGTCACAGCAGCACTTGCAGTATATGTCCTCTCCTGTGGATGATCAGGTCTCGAGTGATTAAGCAGATAGAAAATGGCGGTCACGTCCGCGGCGGTCCGTACCGCGGTGGTCCGTACCGCGACCGGCAGCGCACTGCGTCATTGGCTCCTGAAACCCATAGGGTTCAATGTTAACCAATGCGGCTTTGCGGCGCGGTCTTCGACCGCCTACCGCCACGGTGTGCCACACCAGCGCATTGACCTCACATCCCATTGTCGCACTTCACAGGTCAGGCAGCCGCCATTTCCAGGGCATACATGGCTTAATTTCTACTGCGTCACACATGCCTAGGCCTTGCATTGACACTCATACAAGCCATTCAATGCATAGAGAATCGTGTACTGTGCAAGCTGTGGGAACGTACCTGTGGGTTGATTGACTCTGTGCTCGCTGTTGTCCTTCCTAGGCATCGTCCGCTGGGACTTGCGAGGAGATGGAGGAATGTTCCCGTGTACAGACCGCTGGTGGACCTGTCGACAATGGAGGAACGACATGTCATTCTGACATACAGGCTTGACCGAGCCACTATACAGGAACTGTGTGCCCAGCTGGAGGCAGACCTGATGTCACCCATCCGCCAACCCACAGGGATCCCCCCTCTAGTGCAGGTGCTGTCAGTACTCAATTTTTTGGGAAGTGGGTCATTTCAAACAACAGTGGCCATTTCATCAGGGATGTCTCAGCCTATGTTTTCCAAGGTGTTGTCCAGAGTGTTGTCTGCCCTGCTCAAACACATGCGGAGATACATCGTTTTCCCCGAGGTGGGGTATTTGCCTACAGTGAAGGGTGATTTCTATGCCCTTGGACATATTCACAACATCATTGGTGCCATTGATGGGACACATGTGGCTTTGGTACCCCCCAGAGAAAGTGAACAGGTGTACAGGAACAGAAAAAGTTATAATTCCATGAATGTCCAGGTGGTCTGTTTGGCTGACCAGTACATCTCCCATGTAAATGCCAAGTTCCCTGGGTCAGTGCATGACGCATACATCATGCGAAATAGCAGCATCCCTTATGTGATGGAACTACTTCAGAGACACCGTGTGTAGCTAATTGGTGACTCTGGTTACCCCAACCTGCCCTGGCTACTGACCCCAGTGAGGAATCCCAGGACAAGGGCAGAGGAACGGTATAATGAGGCCCATGGGCGTACTAGGAGGGTGATAGAGCGGACCTTCGGCCTCCTGAAGGCCAGGTTTAGGTGCCTGCATATGACAGATGGATCCCTAATGTACTCACCAAAGAAGGTGTGCCAGATCATCGTGGCTTGCTGCATGCTTCACAACCTGGCTTTGCGACGCCAGGTGCCTTTCCTGCAGGAGGATGGTCCAGATGGTGGTGTTGTGGCAGCTGTGGAGCCTGCGGAGAGTGAAGAGGAGGAAGACGTAGAGGACGACACAGACAACAGGGACACAGTGATACAGCAGTATTTTCAATAACACACAGGTAAGAATCAACACCGGCATTTTACATTTACTTACAGTCTCCTGCCTCTCTACTGTCTGTCCTTTTCACCCAGTGTATGCTAACAGAGTTGTGACTTTCCCTTCCAATTTCAGAGATGTGGGCCCCACTGTGTGACCTCTGCTTTGTTTGCCCATGGACTACAGCTGTGTGACAGTGGTATGTTGGCATCACAATGTAACTGGACATTTTGGCACGTTTATGTCTAATACATATTTTAATAAATACAGGCAGACTCCAGATTATTTGTGTGCAATAAGGGTGTTTATTAAAGTGCTCAATTTTGGGACATGGTTGAAAATCGGTGATGGGTGATGGTGGAGAAATGTCCATGGCAGAGTCCAGATTTTCAGTCTCACAGGTGCATTGTCCATATGCCTGTGGAAGCTGGAGCAGGGGCAGTTTAAGGTTGGACAGGGTGACAATGTGGGACAGTGGGATGACATCAGGGGGTATCCTTTCTTGGCGGGGGTCTTGGCATCCTACTGTGTCTTCTTCCTAGATCTCAGGCCATGCTTGCGGGGTGGTTCTTCTTCTGCAGGAGGTGGGGTTCTGGTGGCCTGTTCTTGTGTCGGGCCTCCTGTCCACTAGCGCCGGCGGAGGTGGTAGCCTGTTCCTGGTCCATGCTAGTGACAGGGGCCCTTTGTGGTGCCACATGGTCCCGCAATGTGGTGACAATCTGGTTGAGAGCCACAACGATGGTGCCCATTGCGGAACTAATGTTTCTCAGTTCTTCCCTGAACCCCATAAACTGTTCCTCCTGCAGTACCTGGATCTCCTGGAACCTGGCCAGGACCGTCGCCATCGTCTCCTGGGAGTGGTGGTATGCTCCCATGATGGAGGTGAGGGCCTCGTGGAGAGTGGGTTCCCTGGGCCTGTCCCCCCCCCGTCGCACAGCAGCCCTCCCAGTTCCCCTGTTTCCCTGGGCCTCTGTCCCCTGGACGTGTGCCCACTACCACTGCCCCCAGGTCCCTGTTGTTGTTGGGGTGGTGGGTTAACCTGGGTGCCCTGTAGTGGTGGACACACCGCTGATTGACGTGTCTTGGAGACAGAGGCATGGGCCCGCTGGGTGGGTGCTGTGCTGGTGTTCCCAGAGGGGGGTAGGTCTGCTGTGGCCTGTGGCTGTCTGAGGGGAACCGACTGTCCCGAGGTCCCCGATGGGCCGGGCTGGTCATCTGGGTCCAGGGAGACAGAGCTGCTGTCATCGCTGGGGGCCTCTTCTGGGGGTGGAATGGACATTTCTGGACCCTCCTGGGCGGTGTGGTGGCGTTCGGGTCCTGCAGGGGTATAAGAGTATGGTTATTGCTTCTGTGTGTGCCATAGCGTGCAATGGGTGGGTGCCCGTGTACCCCAGTGCTGGCATTCCTTTGTGGGGGCTGTTGTGACGGCGGTTTGTGGGGGAGATGGGTATGTGCGGTGGGCATGCTTAGGTGATGGGTGTCGATGGTTTGTGGTGGCATGCAGGGTTTGGTGTTGGGATGGGTGGGTTGTGATGGTGAGACATTAGCAGGGAGGATGTGTGATGGGGGTGGGGGGGAGGGTGGAGGGGAGGGTGGAGGTATGAGTTGGCATGCTGGTGGGTGGGGGGGATGAAGTAGTTGAGATTAGACTTACCAGAGTCCATTCCTCCGCCTACTCCAGCGAGTCCCTCAGGATGCAGGATGTTCAAGACTTGCTCCTCCCATGCTGTAAATTCTGGGGGAGTAGGTGGGGGTCCGCCGCCAGTCTTCTGCACCGCGATGTTGTGCCTTGATACCATGGAACGCACCTTCCCCCGTAGGTCGTTCCACCGCTTCCTGATGTCGTCCCGATTTCGTGGATGCTGTCCCACCGCGTTGACCCTATCCACTATTCTTTGCCATAGCTCCATCTTCCTGGCAATGGTGGTGTGCTGCACCTGTGTCCCGAAGAGCTGGGGCTCTACCCGAACTATTTCCTCCACCATGACCCTGAGTTCTGCGTCTGAGAACCTTGGGTGTCTTGGGGGTGCCATGGGGTGGTGTGGATGAGGTTTGGGGTGGTGTTTGCGGTGATGAGTGTGGTGAGTGTGGTGGTGTGTGGTGTTTTGTGCGTGGTTGTTGTGGGTGATGGTGTAGTGTGCCTCTGTGTGATGGTGTTCTCTATTCTGTGCTGTCTCTCTCTGGGCTTCGTCTCTAATTTGTGGTCTTAGGGGTTTGTGGGTTATGTGGGTGTGTGTTTTATATTGGATTGGGTGTGTGGGAGTGTTGTGTGTATGTGTATCAGGTGTGTGTATTTCAAATTGTCCAATGTGGCTGTGTTTTGTAAGTGTGTGTGTATTTTGACCGCAGCGGTGTGTACCGCCAATGGAATACCGCGGTTGAAAGATCGCCGCGTGGATTCGTGGGTCGTAATGGGATGGGCGTATTTCTGTTGGCGTGACGGTGGAGGTTTGGTCTTCTAGCTCAAATTAGGAATGGAGCACACCTAAACAAGTGAAAGGGATTACAATTTCTAGTTCAATACATGGAATCCATAATACTATTGAGAAATTTGATAAATAATCGTACTGTGATTTAAGAGAAAACTAGACCTACGCTGTAAGACAATGGTGTATGATGTATCCGAGACTGTACTGTTACAATACTTTTAATACCAAGCATATCTATAAAATGTGCATGTGTACAACAAAAGATTTGTGAAAGACCAACAAGAAATATATAATAAAGCCAAGTCAAGAATAAGCAAGAACACCACACATTTGTCCCAAGACCTATGACTTAGTCACAGCCTCGTATTTTGTGTTTTGGCAATGTCCAAGCCTCATGCTGCAATAAGTTCATCAGTAGCCGAGTAATATCCAATTCATTGGTTTGTTGCACTGAAAGTTCTTGTCATCCAATGTGGAAGATCGACATGTAATTTAATAATCCATTTCAGACCGATGTAGAAAATAAATTTGTAGATCAACAATCCAATTCAGCCATAATCCAATTCAGCCGACACGTGTTTCGTCCCAAGCGGGACTTTATCAAGGCTGATAAAACAAATCATATCATTTCTTAATATCACTTGTTTTTCCATAAATACTTTGACCAATCTACCATCTTGCACCAAAAAGTGAATTTTAAAATCCAATGTGATACCACACACCAACTACGTGTGAACACATCTAAGCACCTAAAAGTGTGATAAGAAAAGGACCTCTACATCAAAACACCAGTCAACATGCCAACAAAATTCTATGTATTCAAAGTAGTATCAGACTTACACAATATATCTAAAAAAGTAGCTTTTGTATTAATTGAAATGCCAGAAAGAAGACAATAATTATCAGGTAGAAAGAGGGAAGAAAGAAGTGTATGCTATGTTCATGCAAGTTAATGTTAGTTGTTGCACCAAGTAAATCAGCAACACGATATCCTGTCACCATATGTTTAAGTGAAAGGAAATATCTATTCTGACCATGAGTAAGTGGCTCTAATAAAGAGCTGAGTAGTGTAAAATGAAAATTTAGATGTTTATATCCTGTACCTTATTTTTCTGTATTCTTTGTAAATAGAATGTCCTGTTTCAGATTGGGTGAATCAATTTAGATGCAGCAGCACTGTAGAGCTACAAAAGGACAAGGTCAGTAAACCATGTCAAATGAAGATAGCAACAAAGGTGTCCCGAAGTCAGTAAGCCCAAGAGTATCACTAACCTGTAGTTGTTTATACAATAAAATCCAAATGTGCAGTTCACAGGTAAGGGTGATTTATGCACTGCGTAACCTGTAATAAGTTGTACAAACAGAAAACTTAACGGATGTTCATCACGCAAAGTCTTGTAGCAAGTAATAGAAAAGAACCAGAAAACGCTACTGCCAAAGTAATACTCAGCATCCAAACAATTTAAGATTGTTAAGTACATGTGTATGCTAATTGCTATACAGTGCATACACGCAATAAGTCCTCACACACAGAACCCTTAATGCCGTCTCCTACCTAGTTTGTAGTCCGTTCGGACTGTGTCGAAAGTCCTTCCGTGTATGTAACGCGAACCGGAATGTCTCCTGACTGCGTCTTTAGTAGTAGTTAGAAACTGAAATAGGACTACCTGCGGCCGCCATCTTAGAGTGTGCAACGAGTATTCCGTTAGCACACACGGCCCATTACAGGGAAACGCAAATGTCTAGTATCGACCTAAAGGTTACGGGGACTCCAAAAGGCAATATTAGATTATTATACGACTACGAGGATTTTGACGCACTTGTCACATTATGTCTCTCAATGTAGATAATGGCTATTTGCAGTGCTGTTAGTCTATATTGTGAAGTGAATTAGAAGTATCAATGGTTAGTGGAGATTATAGAGTGTCATGCAAACCATATTTTAACCATATTAAGATACATATTAGTTTTTCACAGTTCATATGCATAACGGAGTAAGAGTCACAACATATATAGTTAGAAAACATGAGAGGCATACATAAGTACATGTTATTAATCTGGCCATGTAGCTTCATAGGAAATGGTACATTTCATGATCCACGTTCATACCTAGTAGTATGCTCTTCAGCCTGATTATCCATCTAACTTCATTTTTTCTGAGTTCTAACTCCCGATTGCCTCCTCTGGGATGTGCTCGTGTTTGACTAATACCCATGTACTTAAAAACAGGAGTCTCCATAAGGGAGTGTTCCTTAGTCACATGGCGTACTATTGGAGAGGCTGTATCATTATTCCTCAAAGCCCGTACATGTTCCTGAATCCTCTCCTTGAGAGGTCGAATAGTACTCCCTACATATATCTTCATGCATTCACATACCAAGACATACACAACATATCTTGTATTGCAATTTATAAAATCTTGGATCTTGTATGATTTACTACCGTTGAAATTAAAGGTATGTGTCTTGTGTAGAGCAAGGTGACATATGTTACATCTGCTACAATTGAAAAAACCTTTAGGTTTTCCAGGTAGCCAAGTTGATGATTTCTCCTTAAAAGGTGGTAGAAAGCTCTTACATATCAGATCCCTGATTGTGATGCCTTTTTTGTGAATCATGTGGGGCTTCCTAGATAGAATATGTTTTAAGGTGTTATCGGTGTGAAGAACATTCCAGTGTTTAAGCAGGATTCTATATATATCCTGGCTATTTTGGCTGAACGAGGTACAGAACGATATTGTCTTTTCTGATTTAACATCCTTTATTTTCCTATTTCTCAACAGCACTGATCTAGGTAGCTTGTTGAGTTTGGTTCTTGCACTATTCAAAGTAGTATTAGAATAGCCTCTATGGGTAAATCTGGTGACTAATCTGTTTAGTTCTAATTCACAGAGTCTGTCATTGCTGCAATTTCTCTTCACCCGAACCATTTCTCCAAAAGGAACAGCTTTAATCTGTGTAGTAGGATGGGCACTCCTGGCATGTAGCAATGCATTGCAGGCAGTCGATTTGCGATGTAAATTAGTATGTACACAGTTGTTCTCTATAAATATTTCTAAGTCAAGAAAGTTGATTCGATCTCTGCTGTATTCATATGTCATGTTGATGTTAAAATCATTGTTGTTGATATACAGAACAAATTCGACCAACTGTGACTCATCACCTGTCCAGATCATGAGTACATCATCAATGTACCTTCCCCAGAAAAATATGTGTTCAGTTAGATTGGGAGGGCCATTCAACCACAGATGTGTTTTCTCAAACAGTCCCATGTACAAATTTGCATAAGATGGTGAGAAGCGTGAGCCCATCGCCACACCTTGTGCTTGTTTGTACCATTTTCCTTCATGAATGAAGACGTTGTTATCAAGTATAAACCGAATCATTTCCACTAACATGTTGGTGTGTTCCAAATAAGAGGCCGATCTATTGGCCAAAAAGTGACACGTTGCTTCCAGGCCTCTATTGTTGGGTATACAAGTGTAAAGGGAGCTGACATCCAAAGTTACCCACATCATTTCTGAAGACCAGGTGACGTCTTCCAACTTAGTCAGAACATCACGTGTGTCTTGTAAATAAGAAGGAAGGTTTTTGACAAACGGCTGTAAGTAACTGTCAATATATTTGGATAGGGTTTCGGTGGGCGAGTCCAATCCCGATATGATAGGTCTA
This sequence comes from Pleurodeles waltl, assembly GCF_031143425.1. Lineage (NCBI taxonomy): Eukaryota > Metazoa > Chordata > Amphibia > Caudata > Salamandridae > Pleurodeles > Pleurodeles waltl. The sequence continues at coordinate 644,634,721 of NC_090438.1, forward strand.
CCTGGTGGTGCTGTCCTATTTTTATGTATTTTAGGAAGTATATATATACAAGGTGCCTTTGGAGAAGCATTCAGGATATATTTGAATTCAGCGTCCGAAATTAGACATTGTTCAACCCAATTACGTAACAATATCTCTAATTCATGAACGATTCTAGATAAGGGATTGTCTTTTAGTTTTGTATACGATATATTATCCCCTAGTTGTCGATTAATTTCATTGATGTAGTCTGATCTATTGAGAATGACTATATTTCCTCCCTTGTCTGCTTCCTTTATTACTATATCTTGATTGTTGGTTAAGTTTTAAAGTGCCAGTCTTTCTTTCATGCTGATGTTGAATGAGATGTGTGATTTGCCCTCAACAATCTTTTTTTCAAGTTTGTCAAGATCTTCCACCACTAATTTCTGGAACGTGTCTATAGCATTGTCCCCAACTAATACTGGTGTAAATAAAGATTTAGGTTTCAAGCCACTACTTAGGGACAAGTCCTGTGTGACATTTAGATCATTCAGAATTTGTTGAGTGTCATTGGCCACAGTCTCAGTGTCACTAAGTGAGATTAAGGTTTGAATGTCCTCAATATCCTTTATGGTATACGTGCTGGGTGATATGTCTAGTATTTCTGGATGTATGCTTTTCCCTTTTTCTACAAAGTACTTTTTTAATTTCAATTGTCTTAGAAATTTGTATAGATCAATCTGTACCTGAGTCATATTACAGTGGCTAGTGAGACAAAATCCCAGACCTTTTCCCAATATTTTTATTTGTTCATTAGATAGAACATAGTCAGACAAGTTGACAATTGCAATCTCATCATTGTGTGCACAGTCGGCCTCAACTTGTATCATCTGAGAATATGTTGTAGCTAAGTTTTTTGGTATCTGTTCTTGGACGCTCTGGTTTGTACACCCGTAGGGTTGGTAAAGCCAGCCGCCCCTTTTCCTTTTTCCTCTTCGTGTTCTTTTGCATTTGGTAGTACAGTTTGGGGAAACTTCCTCCTGTTGCCAAGACGATATCTCTTGGCCTCTCGTAAAAAACCAGAAGGGGCATTCAAGTTTGTGTCTGAGGATAAGTTAGAACTGTCGCTTTGTACTTCTTGTTCCTGATCCCCTGATGTTAATGAAATTTCAGATTCACTTTCAGAAGTTTGTCCGTTCCTGTTTGTCTCTTTCACTATCGATTTGATTGAAATGCCATCAAACCTTTTTGCAAAGGTATATATCCGTCCTTCCTTATAGTCCCTCTCATCTCTCCTTATTTTGGTCATCTTTTTGTCCTTAATATATGTTTGATGTCTCTCTAGTACTTCTTTTAATATCCTGTCATTTTTGTCCTTCACTTCTTATTTACAAGACACACGTGATGTTCTGACTAAGTTGGAAGACGTCACCTGGTCTTCAGAAATGATGTGGGTAACTTTGGATGTCAGCTCCCTTTACACTTGTATACCCAAGAATAGAGGCCTGGAAGCAACGTGTCACTTTTTGGCCAATAGATCGGCCTCTTATTTGGAACACACCAACATGTTAGTGGAAATGATTCGGTTTATACTTGATAACAACGTCTTCATTCATGAAGGAAAATGGTACAAACAAGCACAAGGTGTGGCGATGGGCTCACGCTTCTCACCATCTTATGCAAATTTGTACATGGGACTGTTTGAGAAAACACATCTGTGGTTGAATGGCCCTCCCAATCTAACTGAACACATATTTTTCTGGGGAAGGTACATTGATGATGTACTCATGATCTGGACAGGTGATGAGTCACAGTTGGTCGAATTTGTTCTGTATATCAACAACAATGATTTTAACATCAACATGACATATGAATACAGCAGAGATCGAATCAACTTTCTTGACTTAGAAATATTTATAGAGAACAACTGTGTACATACTAATTTACATCGCAAATCGACTGCCTGCAATGCATTGCTACATGCCAGGAGTGCCCATCCTACTACACAGATTAAAGCTATTCCTTTTGGAGAAATGGTTCGGGTGAAGAGAAATTGCAGCAATGACAGACTCTGTGAATTAGAACTAAACAGATTAGTCACCAGATTTACCCATAGAGGCTATTCTAATACTACTTTGAATAGTGCAAGAACCAAACTCAACAAGCTACCTAGATCAGTGCTGTTGAGAAATAGGAAAATAAAGGATGTTAAATCAGAAAAGACAATATCGTTCTGTACCTCGTTCAGCCAAAATAGCCAGGATATATATAGAATCCTGCTTAAACACTGGAATGTTCTTCACACCGATAACACCTTAAAACATATTCTATCTAGGAAGCCCCACATGATTCACAAAAAAGGCATCACAATCAGGGATCTGATATGTAAGAGCTTTCTACCACTTTTTAAGGAGAAATCATCAACTTGGCTACCTGGAAAACCTAAAGGTTTTTTCAATTGTAGCAGATGTAACATATGTCACCTTGCTCTACACAAGACACATACCTTTAATTTCAACGGTAGTAAATCATACAAGATCCAAGATTTTATAAATTGCAATACAAGATATGTTGTGTATGTCTTGGTATGTGAATGCATGAAGATATATGTAGGGAGTACTATTCGACCTCTCAAGGAGAGGATTCAGGAACATGTACGGGCTTTGAGGAATAATGATACAGCCTCTCCAATAGTACGCCATGTGACTAAGGAACACTCCCTTATGGAGACTCCTGTTTTTAAGTACATGGGTATTAGTCAAACACGAGCACATCCCAGAGGAGGCAATCGGGAGTTAGAACTCAGAAAAAATGAAGTTAGATGGATAATCAGGCTGAAGAGCATACTACTAGGTATGAACGTGGATCATGAAATGTACCATTTCCTATGAAGCTACATGGCCAGATTAATAACATGTACTTATGTATGCCTCTCATGTTTTCTAACTACATATGTCGTGACTCTTACTCCGTTATGCATATGAACTGTGAAAAACTAATATGTATCTTAATATGGTTAAAATATGGTTTGCATGACACTCTATAATCTCCACTAACCATTGATACTTCTAATTCACTTCACAATATAGACTAACAGCACTGCAAATAGCCATTATCTACATTGAGAGACATAATGTGACAAGTGCGTCAAAATCCTCGTAGTCGTATAATAATCTAATATTGCCTTTTGGAGTCCCCGTAACCTTTAGGTCGATACTAGACATTTGCGTTTCCCTGTAATGGGCCATGTGTGCTAACGGAATACTCGTTGCACACTCTAAGATGGCGGCCGCGGGTAGTCCTATTTCAGTTTCTAACTACTACTAAAGACGCAGTCAGGAGACATTCCGGTTCGCGTTACATACACGGAAGGACTTTCGACACAGTCCGAACGGACTACAAACTAGGTAGGAGACGGCATTAAGGGTTCTGTGTGTGAGGACTTATTGCGTGTATGCACTGTATAGCAATTAGCATACACATGTACTTAACAATCTTAAATTGTTTGGATGCTGAGTATTACTTTGGCAGTAGCGTTTTCTGGTTCTTTTCTATTACTTGCTACAAGACTTTGCGTGATGAACATCCGTTAAGTTTTCTGTTTGTACAACTTATTACAGGTTACGCAGTGCATAAATCACCCTTACCTGTGAACTGCACATTTGGATTTTATTGTATAAACAACTACAGGTTAGTGATACTCTTGGGCTTACTGACTTCGGGACACCTTTGTTGCTATCTTCATTTGACATGGTTTACTGACCTTGTCCTTTTGTAGCTCTACAGTGCTGCTGCATCTAAATTGATTCACCCAATCTGAAACAGGACATTCTATTTACAAAGAATACAGAAAAATAAGGTACAGGATATAAACATCTAAATTTTCATTTTACACTACTCAGCTCTTTATTAGAGCCACTTACTCATGGTCAGAATAGATATTTCCTTTCACCTAAACATATGGTGACAGGATATCGTGTTGCTGATTTACTTGGTGCAACAACTAACATTAACTTGCATGAACATAGCATACACTTCTTTCTTCCTTCTTTCTACCTGATAATTATTGTCTTCTTTCTGGCATTTCAATTAATACAAAAGCTACTTTTTTAGATATATTGTGTAAGTCTGATACTACTTTGAATACATAGAATTTTGTTGGCATGTTGACTGGTGTTTTGATGTAGAGGTCCTTTTCTTATCACACTTTTAGGTGCTTAGATGTGTTCACACGTAGTTGGTGTGTGGTATCACATTGGATTTTAAAATTCACTTTTTGGTGCAAGATGGTAGATTGGTCAAAGTATTTATGGAAAAACAAGTGATATTAAGAAATGATATGATTTGTTTTATCAGCCTTGATAAAGTCCCGCTTGGGACGAAACACGTGTCGGCTGAATTGGATTATGGCTGAATTGGATTGTTGATCTACAAATTTATTTTCTACATCGGTCTGAAATGGATTATTAAATTACATGTCGATCTTCCACATTGGATGACAAGAACTTTCAGTGCAACAAACCAATGAATTGGATATTACTCGGCTACTGATGAACTTATTGCAGCATGAGGCTTGGACATTGCCAAAACACAAAATACGAGGCTGTGACTAAGTCATAGGTCTTGGGACAAATGTGTGGTGTTCTTGCTTATTCTTGACTTGGCTTTATTATATATTTCTTGTTGGTCTTTCACAAATCTTTTGTTGTACACATGCACATTTTATAGATATGCTTGGTATTAAAAGTATTGTAACAGTACAGTCTCGGATACATCATACACCATTGTCTTACAGCGTAGGTCTAGTTTTCTCTTAAATCACAGTACGATTATTTATCAAATTTCTCAATAGTATTATGGATTCCATGTATTGAACTAGAAATTGTAATCCCTTTCACTTGTTTAGGTGTGCTCCATTCCTAATTTGAGCTATAAGTTGTTGGTACAAGTTCTCTTGTCCCAGAATACATGTTTGACAACAGGCATGTTCAGAATGTATTGAGCACCAATACTATACTCTACACTAATGGGAATGTGAGGCCATATAGCAAGGTTTTCTGTTGTCATGTTAATTAATTGAGGTTTGGTCTTCGCCAGTTTAACGCTGGCCGTTGGTGTGGCGGACTTTTGTGGATGTCGGGTTTTTGGCGGTTTGCCTCTTGTGGGTCAGAATGACCGTGGCGGTTTACCGCGACCGCGGCGGTGTTGTGGCGGCCTTCTGACCGGCGGTAAGCGCCTTTTACCGCCGAGGTCAGAATGACCCCCTATATGTAGTAATGATATCAGCATGTTCTGGTGATATGTAGCAAGGGTCTGCCCTACTAGTCCTGAACCCCCCCGAAGAGGTGACAAAATGCTGATGACACCCATTAGTGTCTATGGGCCACAATAACCACCCGCCTTGACGTATCAATGAAGTGTTAAGCGTACTATTCTGGACCCAGTCTGTAAGCTCACTAAACGTGGCATTAATATATTGCTGCCAATTTTTTATTTTGGAAGGGACGGGTATACTAGGCAAATTCAAATCTCTAATTGTTGCTAAGCCCAAACAGCTAGTCTGTTGTACAGTGTCATTTAAGAAAATCATTTGGACAGGAATAATACATGCCCTAAACAATGTGTCCCTACCCCGCATTTGCCAATTCTTCGTTCCCCAAACACTTTTCAAATCAACAGTTTTGGACCAGTACTCATACCCCTCAACCGATAATTTGGATACAAACAGATTTGAATACAGTAATTTAGTATCAGTCAATAACATTTGCTTATTAGCATGCGGAGTAACTCTAAAATAATATGACTTAGCATTCTGTTGATGATGCCCAGAAAAATATGCAAATTTATCAAAATAAGTTTTAGAACTCCCCTGTGGAGGAATCGGGCAATGTTCCCATTGCATATATTCCAATATTGGTTTAGTGCTACTGGCTTTATGAATAAAGTGGTGTCCATAATAATTGTAACAAAACATGTCACCATAATTATCTCTAAACTGGTAAGCATCTTCATTTTCATAGACAGTATAATACTGCAATTCTGCCAACATAGAATCAACTGTCTTCACATCCCAATCATCAGATACAATGCCTGGTATAACAATATTATTCATAGATAATTTGAGAACATATGGTATTTGAATTATTTCAGTCGAACCATATATATCAAACATTACTCTATCCCTCACAATCCCATCCGGAATTGGTACAGCAGAAATGTTCACAAAGGACAAGTCTCTTCGAACCATATGTGATGAAAAATGCGGTTTCAACACCTTCTCCACCTGCTTAATCTCAGATCGTTCAGGAAGAAAATGACCATGTATCACCAGAAAAAAGGTGACCACAAACCCCAGCCACAGAAAAAAAGCCATCACAGTCATGAAAAGCCACAGATAGTTCCAAGGAAAAACAAAATACGTATGTTTGAGCCAATACATCAGCTTACGTGGACCAAGGGCTGGTGTTGAAGAGGACGAAGAGTCCGACACGGTATCATCATTGTTATTAAAACAGCCGGAGGCAGTTCTCGCAAAAGGTGCAACCGTAAACAAAGGAGCAGATTGTGTCTCTCGCCGTGGTACACCGTAGATAACACTGTCAGCAACATCAGTAGTCACAGCAACTTGATCAAAAGATTCCAAATTATTCACCGTTAGTGGAACAATCGCAAGATCAGCTTCCACCCTCCCCAAGCGCGGAGAGGAAACAGCATCGGTGCAAATCACCTGCAGCGGAACATCTTACCCAGTAGTGAGAGGGATTCGGGAACTACTGGGTGTTCCTCTTGGTCTGCTGTGCAGAATCGGCCACATGTTGTAACTTGAAATTGTCGATGGATACAAAGCAATTTTCTTTGGCCCCTTTCAACAGCGGTAAAATCACAGTTCTTGTGCCGTGGACCCCCAGTACAGGGACTGGTGCTCAATACGAAGGGCCAAATTCTTTTTTCACTGAGACCTTTTCACGCACAAGATCCCCAACTCTGGGAATCCAACCAGTAGATGTTACTGGTTCATCTGTAATTCCTGTGGAGGCAGCACTGGCAGAAGAGTTATCTTCACCGAATTGTTGTAAATCCTGCAAAACAGTGACACGATCATTTATGTCAAAAGGCGTATCTGCCGCCTCCACACCAGGACCACCTAGATCAGGAACATACATTTGTGTTCCAAACAGGCACTCATATGAAGTACGACCCCCCAGGGACCTTCTAGGCAAGTTATTCAGTGCTCCCTGTACTCCATACAGGTGGGCTAGCCAACTATGACCCGTACCTATAACTCTGGCCGTTAAGGATTGCTTTAAATCGTGATTTAAACGCTCCACGACAGAATTTCCCTCGGGATGAAATGGAGACGAGAACTGAAGCTAGACCCCAAACGAAGCCATGGTGTCCCTGAATGCCTTAGAGGCAAAAGCAGGGCCCTGGTCTGAATGAAAAGCCACAACAGCATATGTATCGTCAAAGATGTGCAAATCTTTATTAACAGTTCGAGCGTCAGCCGAGCGCTGTGGCCAGACCCACACAAATCCGGAGCACGAATCTACAGCTACCAATATATATTTCTATGCACTATCTGGTGTCAGCGGACCACAATGATTCAAGTACACACACTGTAAAGGTTTATTCGAAATCAGAAGGGGCGTCTGCTGCGGGCGTCTAGCCGTGGAAACTTTAATTCGTTGACAGATGTCACAACAAAGGACATACTGCTTCGTCTACTTATAGAGACCAGGCCACCAGTAACGGGCCTGCAAGAGGGAAATTGTGGCAGCCACGGCAGCATGTGCAGATGCCGCCCCCTCATGTGCTGCAGTAATCAATTGAGGTCGCACTATTCTATTGGGCACTTTGCGTACACCAACGCCCGTTATTTTAACTACAGCGTTCAGCATACCACCCATGCAGTAATCATATTTAGAAGGGAATCCTTTAGGATGAGGCGTGCCATCAGCTGTAGCCTTAATGGCAGCCAAGATCTCCGTGTCTGGTTTGGAACTCGAACGAGTTACTGCGGCCACAGTAGCAACTGCCACTTCCGATTTTGCTGCTTCATCAGCCAAAGTGTTTCCAGCAACGTGTATTCCAACGCGCTGGTGTCCAAGTGTATGCACAACATGGACTTTAGGAAGCGTCTCCTTCAGATCCGCAACCTTCCCCCACAGCATCCTGTGTTTTATGGTGTTACCCTTGGTATCTCTGAACCCATTCAATCTCCAGTAATGTAAATATTCATTGAAAGACTGAACACAGTAATAGGAATCACAAACCATCAGTGTGAATTGTGCCGGATCCGCATGTTCCAAGGCTAACAACAGAGCTTTCAGCTCAGCCAACTGTGCCGTACAGTCACCCAATGTTTGTGTATAAGTATGTTGGGGGCAGAACTTCTCCCCCTTCATATAGCCGCTCACCACCGCACATGCAGCAGAATACTGTTGCTTAGTCCCAACCGCTGGTTGCGCAGAGCCATCGGTGTACATGACCACTTGATATTGATCAATAGGCAATGTTCCAGTGGGAACTGGGTACTCCATTTCATATTGAAGAAACTCTTGAGTCTGCAGTTTTGGGTCAAAAATGTAATCTACATCAGTGGCTGTCAAAGACGTAGCCCATTGTATCCAACGCAGGTGTAGTGCTTTCGCATTAGGAACACTCGCTTTCGTAACAGCCTCTAAGGCTGGAATCAGGGAAACGACAATAATGCGTTGGCCCTGGGCAAGAGGTCTTTCTTTAATCACAGCCATCCGTACAGCAGTGAGAATTTTCTCAGTTTGTGCAAAACGTTGTTCTGCAGCAGAATACAAGTGAGACTTGTATCCTATCGGGACTGTCTCACCCTCATTAAAGGTGGCATACGTAAACCCAACAGCCCCAGCTATTACCCTGATGACCAGATGTGTCTTATTGTCCCGTGTGTGTAAATGTTTTACTGCTACAAGATCAGTTTGCAAGTCTCGAAGTATATGTGTATGCTCAATCGTCCAAAATCTACTCGAAAAATTTGGGCGAATCAACTCGTATAAAGGCTTTATACGTGTAGCATATTAAGGAATGTAAGTTTTGCCAAAATTTAGAAATCCCAACAACGATTGGAGTTTCTTAATCGTATTAGGAGGTTGCAAACGTGCACATTTTTCCACAAAGTTTGGCGCTAGGCTCTTGCCCTCATTCGACAGCTCATATCCCAGGAAAATGACGCGGAGGAAGGCAATTTTCGACTTTCTAAAGTTAAATTTGTAGCCAATTTCGGCAAATCCTACAACAATGCGGGCAACCCGCCTCAAATGTTGTAACAACTCGTCATCCATCAGATAAATATCATCGACATATGACAAAGCTTCAGGGTCTAACTCGTGCAAAATTTCAGTGACACAAGCCGAAAACAGTCCTGGGCTATTCTTATACCCCTGAGGCAAACGCCCAAAAAAATTCTGAGAACCAAACGCGCTAAAGCTAGTAAAATCCCTACTTTTGGGAGCTATATTCTGGCAGAAGGAACCATTCGAGATGTCTAAAGTCGTTTTGTATTTTTTACGCACTATATTATTCATAAGCGCAGCGCTATGTGAATTTTATATTGCATATGTGCGTGTATGTCCATTTAAATGTCTGTAATTCACCACTATCCTATATGAATGGTCTGGTTTAGCTACAGGGAATAAGGGATTATTCATCAGCGAGACACAGGGTTCAATTACTCCCTGGTACTCCAATTGTGTAAGTATGTTCCTTACCGATGCCCTTGCTTCAAATTTTATAGGATATTGCGGCTGTGGCTGAGGTTCGCCTTTAATTGGAATTACATGATAAGGTGAATCCCTATCCCACCCCACATGATTTCTATATAAGGCGGGTGCTTGTGCCAGAGCGCATTTAATGCTATAGGACTCTGCGAGTTCTCCCAGAACAAGTGGTGAGAATGAAGGTGTAATAACATCCTCCCCAACTGGACAGTCGCGCACAAAATCAGGGGGCCAATCTTGTTCGGCTAGCAGAATGTCATACAGTTTGACTACACGATCCCAAAAGATGGCATTTATTGTGCGCTCAATGTCCCCTTCCAACTGTAAAGTTACTGTATACACTCTATCGGGATCAGAGACACGCATATCTGCTGTTTCAACCTGTATGAAGTCATCAGTTGCTTTCACCTCCAGATGCTCTAGAAGATTCCGGTGAACTATTGTGACCTCTGCCGCGCTGTCTAACAGTGCCAGAGCCCATGTCTTGTTCTTCAAGAGAACTCTCTTCTTGTGTGGCATGTCTAACTGAGACTGCCGCCACTTTTTTCTTTTTAAACTGTTGTTTTTGTTGGATCGGTTTCTCTTCCTTCTTGACAGAAACCTCCGAAGAGCGTTGTGATTCCTGTCTCGGTTTCACGTACTCTGTTCTCCTCTCTGACTGCGCACCTCTCTCATTTCTCTTTTCCGATGAGTCCTGAAAGGAACGAGATTGGCGTGTATCAGTATATTGATATCTATCAGGCGTCTTCAAATTATCCCTATTTCTGAGATTATATTTAGCCTGCGGGGTCTCCGGTCGCGGAGATTCTCCCCTTTCTTTTTAGGTATTTGCTCTTTTTTCTCCCAGCGCTATTTAGTACCCTCAGGTTGCTGGTTTTTAGTAGTATCCCTACTACTCTTACTCTGTAACTGTGGTTTTTGCGGTCTAGACCCTAGGCTACCATGACCGATACTCGAATATGTTTCCACTATTATTCGCGGCAGCTCCCGCTCCTGATTAAGTTGCGGGACGTCTCGAAGACGCATACACACCGCTAGTGCTACTGCCTCCCCTTTTAGATTACTTAATATAATAGAAGAAACCGTGGCAAAATTGCCCAAAAGTTGCATCCCTAAATCTATGGCTGGGGCAGCCCGATATTCATCTTGAATTTGTTTTAGCACTTCCGGTAGATTAGCCAATGTCGGTGTACTGTGTGCTGTAGTGTAGAGCGCAGCAAACACCGTGCCCCAAGTATTACAATGGTCCACAGTAGGAACCATTCCAAACGGCAAACATATCGTCAATATTCTATGTTTATCCTGAGGTCCCGTATGGGGAAATACTGCTTCCAGCGTATTAATTTTTTGCGCCAGCCAAAATGGAGTCTCCTCACGTTTAGCTGGTACTTTACCCATAACTGAGTGTACAGTGGCTGGATTGATACCCGGTACCACTGCATGTGGTTGTGCCGGAGCAGCACGCGCTGCGTTTGTGTTTAGTGTCTGCATTACAAATTGAACTAAGCGTCTATAGGTAGCCGTCAAGTCTGTATATAAACGACAAACTTCAGCCACCGCCAATTGAGCAACCGCAGGATGTGGTGTATATGTAGCCAATAAAGGCCAGGTAGGACCATCATTACTTAGTGGACCTAACCTAACTTGTGCTATAGTGTGTGGGAGGGCGCCATCAAGCCAATTATGGTGTTCTTGATAAGATAAAGGTATCTCTAAGTATGCATATGCCCTGTGTTGTCCAGAGGCATTCGCAATAGTGTAATCATGAAAAGTGTGTGTAGCCCCATCAACTGCCGGAAATACGACCCAAGAATAAAAAAGCTCTGTTCTATAGGCTGCATGGGAGTCCACCACAAACGTGACCGGACCCCCCTGGTTCGTCAGACCATGTGCTAATAGGTGTCCCGTGAGCGGGTGTCGCATATTAAGTGCGATGTTCACTACTTGGGGATTCGCCATTATGAAAACAGCGCTAGTTCAGAGAAGGCACACCAAAATCGGGGTTTTCCTTTTAGAATTCAAACTTGAACAACCAACCACAAAAAATAGGATCTACCTATATTGCGGTGGAGGAAATCCTCAGTTCCACGGACGTCTCTGTTAACAGAACCGAGGAGTCAATATACATATATGACCGAGAGAGTCAGTCGGACCAGAAAATTAGAGCCAGACCAATCGTTGGTGGCGCCATGTCGCGTGGGCTCTCATTATCCTAAATGAGACTACTGGATTTCTAGGTAGCAGGATCATTCCTGGTGTGGGGGACTGAGTCTGACCCACTTTGGAAGGACCTCTGTCACCCTCAATCCGGTTTTGCTCCGGCTAACTAGCAGTGCCCCATCTCTCCCAAGGGAGAGGGATGATTGGGCAGCCGAGCGCATGACATCTTTAGAACTTCTCAGGGAAGTCGTGGTCACTCAGGTCCCAACCAGCTCTCTCATTTACAGTATGATCTCATATACAAATGACATAGGCAGTTTAAGTTTTATATATTGTTTTTAATAAAACGACTGCATTTTAGATAATATGGCGTGAGCCGCAATAACCAGAACCATACAACACAGTAGGATTGAAATAGTCACGATGAGAGTGAAACATAAGAACAATGCTATCATGGTGTTAACTTATTCTATTCTCTCTCTCTCTCAGCTAGTTATATTTCGAGCACAGCATGTTAAGCTATTAACTTGCCTTTCAGATTTCCCGGGAAGCCATCAACCCTCATACCTGAGCAAAGGCCTGTGATCTGGTTCAGCATCTGCAACGAGGCAGTCAGCGTCTAGTTGTGGTTCCCTGGTCGGAATCTCCCTCTTGCATGTTTTAGGACAAGGAAGTGTTTTTATAACTAACATGTCAGTGTGATCACAAAATGTCCCTACGCAAGTAATCCAAAGACTAAACTCCTACCGGCAATGTACCAGACTGTATCCTTGACTGAAGCACAGAGTGAACAAGAATGTTATTGAGAACTCCAGTGCTGAAGTAGGCTAAACAGTGTGATATAAAAAATAAAACAAGACCATAGAACTGGCTATTTGTAAAATAACAGTACGAAGCTGAATAAAATGCATTTAGAGCAAAGTGCACAGAGGCTCTATGCTGCAAGCAAAGGAATAAAATACATCCAGGGCAAAGTGCACAAAGGCCTAACGCCTGAAGCAAACGTGCAAAGGATACATAAAAATGACCACACTACAGTATAATATACGTACTCCCCACCCCTTGACTCAATAGCTCTCCTGCCTCTGGCTTTTTCCCTGGATGGTTCACCCATACTTTTCTTCCTGTGCTTCCAAATCCTCTCTCACCTCTCTGGGTGTTATCGGGGGGGCAGATCTTTCTTCAATGTGAGGGGTGTACGCTTGTTCACAAATCACTTGTGCAAGTCTATCGTGTGCTGATAACTTTTTTAGCTGTTCTTTCAACAATCCGTTATATCTCTGAATCATGCCTACAGCTTGTGGATAATAACTAAGGTGCACAATCCACCGAATTCCCTGTTCCTGCGCCCAGCCCTGCACTGTTTTCCCTGAAAAGTGTGTGCCCCTATCTGTTTGGATCTCATCATGTGCCCCATAATGTTTTATCGGGTAGTTTAGCCCTCGCATAGTGGACTTTTGGTCTGCAGGCTTACAGGGCATACCCAACATAAGGCCAGAGTAGGTGTCCACCATGGTCAATACATAGCTTTTTCCTCCTTCCTTTGGTAGCGGCCCAATATAATCCAATTGCCACACTGTAGTAGCTGCAGTTCCTCTTCTGATATGGCCGCTAGGCTTCTTTTGCAAGGGCATTTGTCTAATCCGGTTGCATGTGGGGTACTACTTTACTGCTTTTTGCACTTGTTCTTTAGTGGCTCGAATTTGTCGTAGCTGTACCCATGCATAAGTGCCATTCTCTCCTGGATGTCCGGATGTTGCATGGGCCCTGTTTGCTAAAGCGGCTTCAGCTTCCTCCTTGATGACCACCGTTCGCGTTTTGGCCATCTGATCTACGGTGTTGTCGAATAGAGATGCAAGTGAGGTGTCCAATGGGAAATGGGCATCCACATGTCCCACATAGATTTGACATTTGTGCCCTTTCTCCCACATCTCTTCCCATAGCTGTTCGCCTCCTGAAATAGGGGTGCCTTTAATTTTCCATCCATCCTTGTGCCAAGTCGGGGCCCAGCTTGCTAGTCCTTGGTAAGTGGCCCGACTGTCAGTGTACACAAATGTTTTCTCTCTGATGGGGGCTTGTTCGATCACTGCTGCTACCCCCTGCCGTTCTGCAAGCAGGCTTGATTCATTATCCCCTTCTCGCAGCAACATCGTTTCTGTAGCAGGCTGGAATGCGACTGTTTGCCTTTGTCTTTTTCCTTGATAGTACCGGGCGGTACCATCTGTGAACCATGCATTTTGCCGTTCTTCTTCGGTGAGTTGTTCAAAAGGCAGGGCTGTCTTAAATGGTGAGGATTCCATTTCAGAGGGCTCTAGTGCAGGGGCCATTGCCTGCAAGTCCACTGCCCCTAGTTTATCTTCTTGTAACTTCAACACTCCTGCTGGTCCTGGTTTTGCCCTCTGCTGCAGATACCATTTCCACTTCACGATGGCAAACTCCTGCGCTCTGCCTACTTTATTGCCAACCCCTCTGTCTCTTGTCCAACCTAGTAAGGGGACCCATGTTTTTAAAGTGACCGGCCGATCATCAGTTATGCGTTCTATTTCCACTAAGGCCCAATCTTGTGACACCCTCTTTTTTTCCTGCCTCTGCCATAGGCTCCACATCACTACATCATCTACATCATCCTGTACTATCATTTCCAACTCAAACGGGTCTCCTTCTGTGATGGGACCGAACATAAAAGGATTCTGTAATGCATCTTTTGCTCCAGTGTCCCACAACCTCACCAGCCATTTAAACAAAGGCTCTGCAGGCATCTGCCTAAACATACGGGTTCTCTGCAACAACTCACTCTGCGTATAATCTCTTACCAAACAAGAATTCTGTATTTGCCCGCCATTCGCTCCCTTTTCACCTTCAATTTCACCTACACGTCCTTCTCCACTTTCAACTCCACCTAGTTCTGTTACACGTACTTCCAACTCATCCTCCCAAGTATGTGGATCCCAATTTTCTTTGCATACCAATGCCCTCACTTGCACAGTTAAGGGTATTTTAGGCTTCTGCCTACTCTTCTGTTTGCGTATCAATGCCCTCACTTGCACAGTTGAGGGCATTTTAGGCTTCTGCCTACTCTTCTGTTTTGCTACTCGTACTGCTAATGCGGTGCACCTTGCCTCCATTTGATCACCCCGTGTCACTGCACTTTCTATGGTCTCTTTCATAAGTAACTGCCTTTCCTGCAAGGCTGCAACCTCATCCCGCAGTTTTATTATCTCTGCATCTTGTGTTAATGTTTTCCTGTATACCGTACGGAGCGCAGACAGGAAAAGCCATCCTACTTGCCCTGCTGCTTTCAGCTCCAGCTTTGGCCCTCTTAGCATCACACTCTCAACCGCATCTTCCACTAAGAGAGGAGTCACTTTCTCATCTAATGCATCCCATATCACCGGCGCTGCCCACCGGTTCAGGAGTCCTGCCACACCAGAGAACGGGTCAGTTGCTAACCACCCGGGAATTGATCTGGCTTCTGCCCCATGCTGCCTTCCGCTCTCTGCCTCACTTTTCTTACGTCCCCAAAGAGGCATTATTGACTTATACCCCACTCCTGGTACCAAATGTCTTATCCAGGTGTCTGGTTGACACCTGTTCGGTATAAGTCAATAAGGACGCTCAATGAAGGACTACACGCCAATTATAAATACAATTTAGCTTTACTAGAATTGCAGGTAAAATGTAGGCATTTAGCACATTAACAACCGTAGAATAAGAATAGCAATGAAAAGCATCTATTTATATACATAAGCAAAGAGTTCATTGACAGATATAAGTTTTGATTAATTGTATACTAAAATGCATCACACTACGATATTCAGGAAGCAGAATATAAATGAGTTGAATACTTCAGATAAGCTTTGATTTACTGCACACCAAAATGCATGTTTCAATTACTGCAGCAGGCTCTCACTACGATGTTCAGGAGGCAAAAAATAAACGAACTAAATACTTCAGATAAGCTTTGATTTACTGCACACCAAAATGCATGTTTCATTTATTGTAGCAGTTCACACTAATAGGTTTAGAAAGCAAAATATAAACGAGCTGAATACTTCAGGTTATAAACACAGTTCAGGCATAAATAATCAGTCATAATAATAGAGCAGAGAAACAAAGGTATTTTATCCCTGTGTGGAAACTTAACTTAGTCCACGACATGCTGGGAAGCCCTCTACCGCCTGCTTGGACCTCTATCCCCCTCAAGGACCACGAGCAAACAGGGAGGCAGTGCTGGGCCATGGCAGCTTCAACAATTCCATCTGCGAGCTTCCCAAATCCCTCACCCACACTTCAGTGCTTAAATAACTCGAAGCTTGGATTCTATCTCATTCTGGCATTTTCTAGCTATGTTATCAGTACTTGGCTGCTCTGCTCTTCTCCAGCCTTTGTTTTCATTCCATCTTCTCCCTGTACTCTCGTTCTCAAGGTTGAGACTGAGTTTTCTACACAAACAAGCTTGAAAATAATATCATGAACTTTTCCACGATGTTTGGGAGGGGGTTTCCACAGGCTTTACACTCATCTACACTGCTCAAGCTAATTAACCCTTCGTGTTACAATGTCTTCCGCATCTTTCCCTATACTGAACAAGGCCCCTGGGCGAACTAGGAGGGTGATCGAGCGGACCTTCGGCCTCCTGAAGGCCAGGTTCCGGTGCCTCCATATGACAGGTGGATCCCTATTCTACTCACCAAAGAAGGTGTGCCAGATCATCGTGGCCTGCTGTATGCTTCACAACTTGGCTTTGCGATGACAGGTGCCTTTTCTGCAGGAGGAGGGTCCAGATGGCGGTGTTGTGGCAGCTGTGGAGCATGTGGACAGTGAAGACGAGGAAGCAGAGGAAGAAGACATGAACAACAGGGACTCAGTGATACAGCAATGTTTCCAGTGAGACACAGGTAAGAGTACAGTCCTGCCTACTACATGTACTTAAACACTACTACCTCTCTACTGTCTGTCTGTATGGTCACTGAGTTGTCACTTTCCCTTACGATTTCACAGATGTGGGTCCCACTGTGTGACATCTGCTTAGATTCCTCCTGGACTAGAGCTGTGTGACATAGGTATGTTAACATTACAATTGAAAGGCATTTTGTCACTGTAATTGCTAATACACTATTTTGAAATCACAGACAGACTCCAGATTGTTTTGTGCATTAAGTGTGTTTATTTAAGTGCTCAATATTGGAGGGGGTAGTCAAATGGTGATTGGTGATGGCGGAGGAATGTCCATGGCAGAGTCCAGTCTATTAGTCTCACAGGTGCATTGCCAATATGGGCATAGGAAGTGAAGCTGGGGCAGTTTAAGTATGGACAGGGTGACACAGTGGGACAGTAGGATGACAATCAGGGTGGTCTCATTTCTTGGCGGGGGTCTTGGCATCGTGCTCTGTCTTGTTCCTGGATCTCAGGGACCGTTTGCGGGGTGGTTCTCCCTCTGCAGGGGGTGGGGTGCTGGTGTGGTGGTCCTGTGGCGGGGCGTCCTGTCCACTAGCACTGGCGAAGGTGGTGGGCAGTTCATCGTCCATGCTAGTGTCAGGGGTCCCTTGTAGTGCCACAGTGTCCCTCCTGGTGTTGAGTACTTCTTCAGCACCCCTATGAAGGTGCCCAGGGTGGAGCTGATGGTTCTGAGTTCCTCCCTGAAGTCCATATACTGTTCCTCCTGCAGGCGCTGGGTCTCCTGAAACTTGGCCAGTACCGTTGCCATTGTCTCCTGGGAGTGGTGGTAGGCAGGCTTCCATGATGGAGGAGAGGGCCTCGTGGAGAGTGGTTTCCCTTGGCCTGTCCGCCCCCTGTCACACAGCAGCCCTCCCAGTTCCCCTGTGTTCCTGGGCCTCCGTCCCCTGAACGGTGTGCCCACTGCCACTGCCCCCAGGTCCCTGTTGTTGTTGGGGTGGTGGGTTATCCTGGGTTCCCTGTAGTGGTGGACACACAGCTGATTGACGTGTCCTGGGGACGGAGGTTTGGGCCCGCTGGGTGGGTGCTGTGCTGGTGTTTCCAGAGGGGGAAGGTCTGTGGTGGCCTGTGACTGGGTGATGGGAACCGACTGTCCAGAGGTCCCCGATGGGCCGGGCTGGTCACCTAGATCCAGTTGTACAGAGCTGCTGTCATCACTGTGGGCCTCTTCTGTTGGTGGTGTGGACATGTGTGGACCCTCCTGTCCGGTGACGTTGGGTAGGGGTCCTGAAGGGGTATAAAAGGATGGTTATTACATCTGTGTGTGTCATGGTGTGCAATGTGTGGGTGTCCGTGTACCCCAGTGCTTGCATTCCTGTGTGGTACCTTGTGTGATGATGGTTTAGGGGGGTGTATGGGTCTGTGCAGTGGGCATGCTTTAGTGATGGGTGTCCATGCTTTGTTGTTGCATGCAGGGCTTGGTGTTGGGATGGGTGG
Organism: Pleurodeles waltl; assembly: GCF_031143425.1. NCBI lineage: Eukaryota > Metazoa > Chordata > Amphibia > Caudata > Salamandridae > Pleurodeles > Pleurodeles waltl. The sequence continues at coordinate 644,652,987 of NC_090438.1, forward strand.
TTTGTGATGTTGGGACATGTGTGAGGAGTTGGGGTGCTGGGGGTGGGGGTGAGGATGGGGGTATGTGCTGGCATGCAGGTAGGGTGGGGGATGTAATAATTAAGATTTGTCTTACCAGAGTCCATTCCTCCACCTACTTCTGCGAGGCCCTCAGGATGCAGAATCGCCAAGACCTGCTCCTCCCATGTTGTTAGTTTTGGGGGAGGAGGGGGGGGTCCGCCCTCAGTCCGCTGAACCGCCTGGTGGTGTCTGGAGACCACGGAACGCACCTTCCCCTGTAGGTCGTTCCACCTCTTCCTGATGTCCTCCCGATTTCTTGGGTGCTGTCCCACTGCGTTGACCCTGTCCACTATTCTTCGCCATAGCTCCATCTTCCTTGCTATGGAGGTGTTATGCACCTGTGCTCCGAATAGCTGTGGCTCTACCCGGACGATTTCCTCCACCATGACCCTGAGCTTCTCCTCCAAGAACCTGGGGTGTCTTTGCCGTGCGATGAGGTGGTGTAGGTGATGTGTGTGGTGATAAGTGTGCTGATATGTAGTAGTGGGTTGTTTGAGGTGCGTTGAAGTTCTGTGGGTGATGGTGTTGTGTGCCTGTGGATGCTCTTGTTCTTGCTGGTGCTGTCTCTCTCTGGCCTTCTCTCAGTAATTGTGGTCATAGGGGTTTGTGGGTGATGTTGGTGTGTGTTTTATATTGTATCGGGTGTGAGGGAGTGGTGTGTGTATGTGTATCAGGTGTGTGTATTTCGAATTGTCCAATGTGGCTGTGTTTTGTAGAAGTGTGTGTATTTTGGGCAAGGAGGTGTGAACCGCCAATGGAATACCGTGGTTGAAAGACCGCTGCGTGGATTCGTGTGTCGTGATAGTGTGGGCGTATTTCTGTTGGCGTGACGGTGGAGGTTTTGATTTCGCCAGTTTATCACTGACCTTTGGTGTGCCGGACTTGTGTGGGTGTCTGAATTTTGGCGGATTCCGAAATGTGGGTCATAATAGCTGTGGCGGAATTCCGCGGACCCGGCTGTGTGTTGGCGGTCTTCTGCACGGCAGTAAGCGGCTTTTACCGCCAATGTTGTAATGACCGCCTTAGTTTTGTGTTCTGACTTACCAGACTCCACTCCCCCAGGTATTCCTGTAAAGGCTTCAGGATTCAGGAAAGCAAATGACTTTTCCTCCCAGGGAAAGAGATATAATGGGGCATGGGGGGCTCTTATAGTCTTCGTGGACTGCAGCTGGTACCTGGAGACCAGGGAAACAGACCTTGCCCCTGAGGTCATTCCACCTCTTCCTGATGTCCTCCTTTGTGTGCATGGTGGTGCCTACAGCATTCACTCTGTTGATTATTGTGTCCCACATTTCTATTTTTCTACTGAGAGGAATCTGCTGGCCTTGTGCTCCAAACATTTGTGGCTCTACTTTTATGATTTCAGTCACCATGACTCCTAACTCATCTTCTGAAAAAAGCGGATTTTTGGGACATAACACGGTGGGCAAGAAAGGATGAGAGTGACGTACTAAACAGGGGAAGTGCAAAAGGGTGTGAATGGACAAATGTGTGTGCAGGGTATTCTATGGGATGGTGAATAAAAGGGGTGCCTGATCTTTGAAGTGTCTGGGAAATAAGGTGATCTGGCTTCTGTGTCTAGGTATGTAAATGGAAAGGATTGTGAATGTAGGTGTTTTTTATAGTGTCATTTGCAGGTGTCTCCAGTTGCAATGTGTGTTAGCTATGTTTTTTTTATTCAAATTCATCCAATGTGCAGTTTTCTAATAATTTGCTGACCACTAACCTCTGTGGTTCAGACTACCATTGGTTGACTGCCATGAAGGGTCTGCCACGGTAACTATGTGCTTGTAATATACTTGGTGGTTGGCCAAGGTGCTGTCAGCATTGGAGGTCACACTGCCTATACCCAGGCCGCTGCACAGCTGGTGATCTGCCATTTGTGCTTTGCGGTCGGAGGTCCTGTCTGTATAACTTGTAATAGGGCAGTCTCAAAGACCGCCAACATGGCGGTCTGGTGGTCCGACCACTAAACTCGTAATGAGGCCCATAGTTTGAGGGTCCAGGGGTCCAACAATATCTATCCACACACTCTCAAAGTTGGTCCCAACCAGTTGTAGTTTGTACCGATGATCAGTCAGAGGGATGTCATTGGCTAGGTTGATAAGAAAAGCTCAGTTCTATTGGTTGACCACCACTATTCTCGTTGCCTGTCATTTGGGGTCCCTCACCTCACTGTACAGAACTCCCTCATCCCAGTATACTCTGTGGGTACCACAGTCATAAACCTTTTCTTGCCTTTTGGCCATCTGCCTCAGTTTTTTTGTCCATGACACAAGTCCTCTCTGGAGGGTCCACCTGCACCCTGACATTCTACTAATTCCTCTGCTGACATCAGGTCCTTCCTCAGGGTTAGTCTCCTTCAGGGTCTGAAAACTCCTTCAAGCTGGGTGCCCAGCCTTCCTGTTCTTTCATTTATTTGTAGGTATATCAAGCCATCCAGTGCATCTACAAAGTCCACCCATGTCTGTATTGCCTCCTTGTGCATGTTCCTGAGCTTTTGTCAGTACTCCTCTTGGGTGAAACCTAATACCTCTATAAGTATTGTTTTCATGTGGGTGGAAGACTCTGTCAACTCATCTTCTTGGATTAAAAGCCTATTTCACCCCAACACTGGTACGAGATCCCACAGCAAGGACCCCTAGTGTTACCCCCTTTCTCATCCTAATTGCTTTTTCATAGGATGATAGCCAATTATCTATGTCATTCCCTCCACATACTTCTGCACAATGTCTGTGGGCAATTTTGGGTCATGGGCACCCCGTGTAGGTAATTAAATCTACTTGTTGCCGTCATCCTTTTCTCTATGTGTTTCATGCCCAGCTTGACTCTTCACTTTTTAAGGACAAGTCTACTCTCCTCCAGGACCAATCTTCTTTCCTCCAAATCTACGAGGCTCACTTGGTCCACAAAGTCCCTTGGCGCATTCTCTCAGGTTGAGATCTTCTCAATGCCAAGTATTATGGGACTAAAATGGAGTGATACAGAAATATTACTTCCATGTGTTACTATTTGACTTGGTATTTTGTTTCATTGACGTGTGGTGTTGATTGCATTTGGTTTAGAAAATATAAGAAAATATTTGTTATACTGGAGTGATATTTATAAAAGCTGATATCTTTAGTATCCAAGACCATCCTTAAAATAGTTTAAAATTCAGTTGCTTTAGTGTCCAATATCTTCCCCGAAATAATTTAGGTTGGATGGAAATAGTAAATGTAAACGCTTAATTGTTCAACCCCTGCCTCAAGCTGGTTTTGATTGGAGTTGGAATAGTAAATGCGGCCCCTTGAGTGTCTAAAACCTGAATCTAAATGATTTTGATTAGAGTAGAACTAGCAAATGCGACCCATGTATTGTCCAACACATCCAAATTGGTTTTAATTGGAGTGTGAATAGTAAGTATGACTCCTCAGTGTCCCTCCCCTGCTCCAAATTCATAAATATGACCCCTTTAGTATCCAACACCTTCCCTAAATCATTTTTATTAGAGTTGGAATAGTAAATTTGACCAATTTAATGTCCACACCGTCTTCAACATGCTATAAATTAGAGTGTGAATAGTAGGGGTGACCTCTTTAGTATCCAACACCTTCCCAAAATTGGTTTGGATTGCAGCTGGATTAGTAAATGTAACAACTTTAGTGTTCAACTGTAGGAAAGTACCATCTTCCTTGGCATGTTAACCCCATTTTTACCTGTATGTCAGTATGTTTTTGCCTGTCTCACTGGGATCCTGCTGGTCAGGACTCCAGTGCTCATAGTTTATGGCCTAATGGGTGTGTCCTAAACCTCAGTGCTTATGCTCTCTCTGCTTTTAAATTTGTCACTATAGGTTAGTGACGTCATTTCCCAATTTCAATTGGCACACTGGCGCCCGCTTATAAGTCCCTACTATATGGTACCTAGGTACCCAGGGCATTGGGGTTCCAGTAGATCCATTTGGGCTGCAGCATTTTTTTACCACCCATAGAAAGCTCAGGCAAACCCTTGCACAGGCCTGCCATTGTAGCCTGTGTGAAATAACACACACATTATTTCACAGCCATTTTCACTGCACTTAGGTAACTTATAAGTCACCTATATGTCTAACCTTCACTTGCTTAAGGTTAGGTGCAAAGTTACTAAGTTTGAGGGCACCCTTGCACTAGCAAAGATGCCCCCACATAGTTCAGGGCCATTTCCCGGGACTTTGTGAGTGTGGGGACGCCATTGCACGTGTGCACTACATGTAGGTCAATACCTATATGTAGCTTCACAATGGTAACTCCAAATGTAGCCATGTAACATTTCTAAGGTCATGGAATTGTCCCCCCCATTCCAACTTTGGTATTGGGGAGCCAATTCTTTGCATCCTAGGGGCTCCACCATGGACCCCCACCACTGCCAAGCCTGCAGCTACAGCTGCTGTCAACTCACAGACAGGGTTCTGCCCTCCTGGGGTCTTAGCAGCTCAGTCCCAGGAAGGCAGAACAAAGCATTTCCTCTAAGAGCAGGGTGTTATACCCTCTCCCTTTGGAAATAGGTGTTATAGGCTGGGGAGGTGTAGCCTCCCCCAGCCTCTGTAAATGCTTTGAAGGGCACAGATGGTGCCCTCCTTGCATAAGCCAGTCTACTCAGGTTCAGGGACCCGTTGTCCCCTGCTCTTGCACGAAACTGGACAAAGGAAAGGGGAGTGACCACTCCCCTGTCCATCACCACCCCATGGGTGGTGCCCAGAGCTCCTCCAGTGTGTCCCAGACTTCAGCCATCGTGCTTTGCAAGGTGTGGGGGCACTTTGGAGGGCTCTGAGTGGCCAGTGTCAGCAGGTGACATCAGAGACCCCTCCTGATAGGTCCATACCTGATAAGGTAGCCAATCCCCATCTCAGGGCTATTTAGGGTCTTTCCTGAGGGTTCTCTTCAGATTCTGCTTGCAAGTTTCCTTCAGGAATCCTCTGCAACTACTACTTCATCCTCTGACCTCGAATCAACCGCAGCCTGCTCCAGAAATTGCTTTTACAGCAACAAAGTATCCACTTTTCCTCTGCAACTTCAGCTCCAGTCAGCAACTGCAACACTTTCCACGGTGTGCACGCTCTGGGGACTCCCTGTCTTCATCCTGCACTAGAAGGACCGAAGAAAACTCACGTGGGGTGACGGAGTCATTCCCCTGCTCAAGCAGGCACCTTCCAAGACAGCGACTGGTACCTTTGGACTCCTCTGACAGCGACGAGCTTGCTCCTAAGGACACAGAGGTTGGACCCCATCGATATAAACTGTCCTGAGGTCCTGCTGTCGCAATTTGTAGGTAAGACTTTGCCTTCCCTGAGAGCAACAGTACCTCTGTGTACTGCGTCTTCTTCACCTCCTGAGGCTTCTTTGCACTATTTGCAATTCCTTACTGCACAGCCTGGCCCAGGTCCCCAGCACTCCATCCTGCGATGCTCAACTCAGTGAGTTGTTCTTCGGCGGCGTGGGACCTTCCATTCCTTTGTTGTGCTGCACCAACTGCGTTTTGCACCTTCTTTGTCTCTGTGTCCAGGGACTCCAGTGGGTGCTGTCTGGCATCCTGAGGGCTCTCTAAACTGCTGAGAGCACCCTCTTCCTCCTCACATAGAGTTGAGGCCCTCAGGTCCCTCCTGGGTCCAGCCAGTGCCATTTTGATGCAAAACGCATATTTGTCGTAACCAAGGCTTGCTGGCGACTTCCAACACAAAATCACATCTGCATCCATCTTCACGTCGTGGGACATTTCTTGCATCACTCAGGAACCTTCTGGCATCTTCCTAGGGTGCATTCCTGCAGTCTTCGACTAACCGGGGACTCTTCCTTTGCACCCTCCTATGGGTTGGCAGGGGCTGTTGCCCTTCCTGGAACTTCTTTCGACTTCTGGACTTGGTCCCCTTCTTTTGTAGGTCTTCACATCCAGGAATCCAGCAGTTGTTGTTTGCAGACTTGGTTGGCTGCTGCAAAATCCCAATCATGCGTTGTAGTGTGTCCTAAGGAAACTTGCAGTACTTTACTCCTGCTTTTCTGGGCTCTGGGGTGGGGTAATTTACTTACCTTTACTGTATTCTTACTCTCCCAGTGATTCTGCACACACCACTTGTCTAGAAGGGAATTTGTGATTCGCATTTCACTTTCTTAGTATATAGTTTGTGTTGTCCCTAGACCTATTTTCTCTCTTTGCATTCTATAGCACTTCCTATTGTTTGCACTGTTCTATGACTATTTACTTGTCTAAATTTGGTATCTAGTGTATATATTGTGTATAATCCTTACCTCCAGAAGGAGTATTGTCTCTAAGATATTTTTGGTACTGTGTCACCCAAATAAATACCTTTATTTTTGGTATTGTCTTTACTTGTGTATAAGTACTGTGTAACTAAAAGTGGTATTGCATGAGCTTTGCATGTCTCCTAGTTCAGCCTAAGCTGCTCTGCTATAGCTACGTCTATCAGCCTAAGCTGCTAGAACACTACTACATTTCACTAATAAGGGACAGCTCGACCTGGTATAAGGTGTAAGTACCCAAGGTACCCACTACAAACCAGGCCATCCTCCTACATCAACTTCTTCCCCATATTAATTTAAATTGGAGTTGGAATAATAAATATGAACGTTTTAGGGCCTGGTTATGAGTTTGGCAGTTGGACCGCCAGACAGCCATGTTGGCCGTCCAAAAAAGATCGCTGCACCAGCAGTCTCTAGTAGGCTGTATCATGAAGTATACAGGCAGAACTGCCACCCATGAAGCAAAAAAGCCAGACAAACAGCGGCGCAGCAGTCTACTATGTTGGCAGTCTAGCCTCCTGTGCTGTCAGTGCCGCAGCCAACCACAGACCAGATTACAAACACACAGTCGCACGGTGGTCCTCTTGCAGTGGCAAGACAACACGACCCGACCACCACGGTATGCACTCAACAATGCAACAGACAAGTGGATGAATACAAAAATAACACAGCTGACACATATTGGCGCAGTGGACATACCTGCAAAGCACACTATAATACACACTCCTTTCCCAGACCACAGTTCTTTGTATTTTCACTGAACTACGAAGAAGACTGACCAGCTTTTTCTCATTTTTCCATAGATTAGGCACCCTGTTATTTTTTCTTCATCCCATTTAAAACCCTGCACACACTTTTGTCCATCCACTCCCTATTACACTTCTCCTGTTAATTAGGCACCTGTCACCTGCGTTAGTTGTCCACAATGTCACGTCCCAAAAGTCCCTGTTTTTCCGAAAAGTCTGTTGAGAGTCACGCTGGATAAAATCATAATAGTAGAGTCGCAATAGTTTGGAGCCCAAGTTCAGCATACTCCTATCAGTAGGAAAATAGAAAAGTCGCAAAGGATAGTCCAAAGATCGAATGCTGTAGGCACCACCCTGCACATAAAGGAGGGCATTAGGAAGAGGAAGAATGACCTGAGGGACAAGGTCTCTTCCCTGGTCTCCAGGCAGCAGCTGGAGGCCAACAAGATTGGAGGTGGCCATTCCAGTGCCCCATTGATACTCCTTCCCTGGGAGGCAAAGGAATTAGCCATCCTGCATACTGAGGGCTTGACAGGAACACCCGGGAAAGTGGAGTCTGATAAGTTACAACACAGAATCTGTGGCAAAATTGCAATGTCTTGCATGCTCACAGCTCAGCTTTTGCCACTGTCTTGTTCATGCACTCAACCAACGTTCAATACCCAGATTATCTGAGAAGTAACACTGTCAATGTGTATTGTTGGACCTAACATCACAGCTACCAAAGCCCATCACAGGCAATAGGTTGAAATGGTGCCTGGAAGTCTTACAATATCTAAAAAAACATCCTAGGACTCATGTTATGTCTCAACATGTAAATGTATGCTCATAACTAAATGCAATCGGCCTAGATATATGTAATACTTAAAGTGTGTCTGGTGAGTGTGTAGTAGGGGGAGTGACCTGAAAGCTCAGGCCAGGAGGCCTTATTTCAGGACTTCCAACCACCAGCCCAGTGTTCACTTTCCCAAATATCTCTATTTGTTAACTCTCAATTGAAGTGTACTCATCTGGGAGGATACAGTTTGTGAAGTATGTGTAGTAGAGGGAGTGACCTGACAGCAACTCCCAGGAGGTCTTGTGTCTGGAACTCCAACCACCAGTCCAGTATTCACCTGTCTAAATACCCCTGTTTGTTCACTCTCAATTGAAGTGTACTCACCTGGGAGGACACCATTTGTGAATTGTGTCTAGTAGAGGGAGAGACATGATTGCAACTTCCAGGAGGCCTTGTGTCTGAAACTGCAACCATTAGCCCAGTGTTCACTTGTTCAAATATCCCTGTTTGTTAACTCACAATTGATGTGTACTTACTTGGCAGGATACCATTTGTCAAGTGTGTGTAGTAGTGGGAGTGGTCTGACTGCAACTCCCAGGCCTGGAATAATGAAACTGCTTAAAGAATTCACTGTGAGTTGCTGGCTTTGCTTTTAATTCCCGTTTATATAACCTGTTGGGAGTGTGCTTTCACATGAGGACAACTTTGTTTTTGATAATTAACCGGCCTGTCCAGCCGGGAAGGCAGCACCACTGCACATCGAAGCAGGTCTGTGTGACTAAAAATGAATTGTCACATAAGAGCAATCAGGTTGGGATATTCACAGTAAATCTGACAATTTTACTTTGGATTCGCCTACAAAGGTTTTGCACTTTGGTTCATTATTTCGTTTGGCTCCAGCAACCCACTTGGGGCAAAATGAAAAAATTGCAGGAACACCACAATCAGCATGCACTGTTATTCCCTTGAGAGGCCATCTGGGGCGGACTGGTATTTAAAGAGACTAATCAGGTGCCTGTAATTAGACAAGCTGAAGCCATGCCGGTCTTTTCACTAAGAAAGAAATGCCTGGAACACTTCCAGCACTGGCTGCACCTACAAGGGTGAAACACTTTTAAATTTTTCTCTGCTGAAGAAAGGATTGACCTTGAAACACGTGTCCAGAGATGATTTTATAACCTAAGGCCTGGAATAATGAAACTGCTTAAAGAATTCACTGTGAGTTGCTGGCTTTGCTTTTTCTTCCCGTTTATATAACCTGTTGGGAGTGCGCTTTCACATGAGGACAACTTCGTTTTTGATAATTAACCGGCCTGTCCAGCCGGGAAGGCAGCAGCACTGCACATCGAAGCAGGTCTGTGTGACTAAAAATGGATTGTCACATAAGAGCAATCAGGTTGGGATATTCACAGTAAATCTGACAATTTTACTTTGGATTCGCCTACAAAGGTTTTGCACTTTGGCTCATTATTTCGTTTGGCTCCAGCAACCCACTTGGGGCAAAATGAAAAAATTGCAGGACCACCACAACCAGCATGCACTGTTATTCACTTGAGAGGCCCACTGGGGCGGACTGGGATTTAAAGAGACTAATCAGGTGCCTGTAATTAGACAAGCTGAAGCCATGCCGGTCTTTTCACTAAGAAAGAAATGCCTGGAACACTTCCAGCACTGGCTGCACCTACAAGGGTGAAACACTTTTAAATTTTTCTCTGTTGAAGAAAGGATTGACCTTGAAACACGTGTCCAGAGATGATTTTATAACCTAAGGCCTGGAATAATTAAACTGCTTAAAGAATTCACTGTGAGTTGCTGGCTTTGCTTTTTCTTCCCGTTTACATAACCTGTTGGGAGTGCGCTTTCACTTGAGGACAACTTCGTTTTTGATAATTAACCGGCCTGTCCAGCTGGGAAGGCAGCACCACTGCACATCGAAGCAGGTCTGTGTGACTAAAAATGGATTGTCACATAAGAGCAATCAGGTTGGAATATTCACAGTAAATCTGACAATTTTACTTTGGATTCGCCTACAAAGGTTTTGCACTTTGGTTCATTATTTCGTTTGGCTCCAGCAACCCACTTGGGGCAAAATGAAAAAATTGCAGGACCACCACAACCAGCATGCACTGTTATTCACTTGAGAGGCCCACTGGGGCGGACTGGTATTTAAAGAGACTAATCAGGTGCCTGTAATTAGACAAGCTGAAGCTATGCCGGTCTTTTCACTAAGAAAGAAATGCCTGGAACACTTCCAGCACTGGCTGCACCTACAAGGGTGAAACACTTTAAAATTTTTCTCTGCTGAAGAAAGGATTGACCTTGAACCACGTGTCCAGAGATGATTTTATAACCTAAGGCCTGGAATAATGAAACTGCTTAAAGAATTCACTGTGAGTTGCTGGCTTTGCTATTTCTTCCCGTTTATATAACCTGTTGGGAGTGCGCTTTCACATGAGGACAACTTCGTTTTTGATATATATATATATATATATATATATATATATATATATATATATATATATATATATATATATATGTATATATATATATATATATATGTATACATATATATATATATATATAATGTGACAAAGCATTTCTGACTGGAAAAACGTTACATCCATTACCCATCATAGCTGTCAACCACAAAAGGGAAAATGTGATCCACATGGTTGTCAACACGTGCCCACAACATGGATCTGGGCAACACCCAACTATCTGTTCCTCAAATGGCCCTCAAAATTTCACAGTCTGTTCCGACCACCAAAAATACCAGCAGTGGTGGTGGACAGTGCACTACCATCATATGCCATCCATTCCCAGCAACACAATTTACTGGTGATTGTGTAGTATAACCTACACAGCAAGATCGCTTTAGGGTGTTTTTGATAATCTGACATTTATATTGGTGTTGTGACACTTTTAACAGATCCCCATACTGTATTTCCAACTGCCAAAATGGCAGATGCCTGACCTACTTCACGGGACATTATGAACCACCTGCAGGTGCCGGTGGAAGTAATCAGCCTAGTGGGCAGTTCCAACTGCAGCAGACACATCCATAGACTAACATTGTTGCCTGTAGCGGTCACGGGCCAATAGCTGTGCCCGTCAGTGGTGATGACGGTATATGTGGCATATGTGTACTCAGTGTTTTGTGAATTCACTCACTCCTGACACTGCTGTCATCAACACCTCCCACACTTCAGCTGCTATGTGCCACCACTGGAAGTAATCATGCCATGACCAGCAGATGAAAGGGCCCCTGCCTTCTCTCCAGAAAAGCTGGAGAAGCTAAGGGATGAGGTCCTTCCCCTCCATGGTCAGCTATATAACTCACCAGAGGAGCAGGTCAGAACCTCACAGGCACATATGACTCTGCTCAACACCCTCCTTTCCCTCCTCACAGGCTACAGTGTGCCACTGTATGCCTGTTGTCACATTTTGTGTAGCATAAATGGGATGCACATGGTGCAGGCAGTGGAGAAGAGTACTCTGTGTATTGCACATTCACATTTTGAGGCCTAGATCACCCTTGTGTTGCATTCATATATAAGGGTAAGGAGACTTTACAGCCATATAATGACACATCAATGGATATGATGTTTGTAAATGTCAAATGGCATTTATGTGCATGACAGGATGAGCTGTGTATGCAGGCTGATTGAGTATGAGGATCTTGTAAACAATGTGTACAGCACCACAGATCATACAGCACACATTTAGCCATGCCAGATTGTTGTATGAGAGCCTAACATGACTCACTGTGCCCTTCCGAGTGCCACACAAGCCACAAGCCACATTGATGATAGGGACATGATGTACTGTCATGCATGAAAATGCTGTGAATGTGAGTGTCGTGTAGGTTTTGTATGCTCAGCCAGCAGAGACCAAGTCTTGCCACATACGTCTCCTATTATGGGACATAGCCCAGGCTGGGGTAGAGTTACTGTGGCATTGCAACTGTGGCACTGTGCCCACTCCTTGTAGATCTGCAGATCCTGGCATATGGCTAATATGAGGCTCAATTAGGAATGGGTACTGAGGTAATTCCCTGAACTAGAACACATGTGCATTCTGCATCATTGTCAATATGGGCCTGTAAGATTGCTGAAGCCCAGCTGGGGCTGTCCTCCGACCATGTGGGGGGTGCACATCGGAGCCTGACCCCCATAATGGCCCGCATTCTGGTAGGGGCCTACCTGGAGCTTGATGGCCATTTGAGGGGAGCACAGCAGGTACAAGGGGGTGAGTCCAGGACATATTCATGCCTGTACCATTGCCACGTTGATGTGCTAGGTTCTGCCATCTCCCTGTAAAGACTGGAGATGGGCCAAGCATGATACACAAGATGAGTAACTGTTTGAGTAGGTATGGAAGTTAGTACATGCTGAAAGGCCTTGCCTATTAGATCACTGTCCTAGGCCACAACAGAGTGCAGTCCACAGCAAATTTACTCTCCAGGGCCAACACATGGCTGAATACAGTGATCAATCAGGTCATGTTGTTGTTGTGGGTGTCATTTGTACACAACAGGCCACTACTCTTCAGTGTGACAGCCAAGACAGTATGAAATAAAGGATCACTGTCCTCAGCCATGTGTCTGCTCAGGTGAGTATATGGGCATCTGTCCTACACAGGCCACTTGTCGTCAGCATGTCACAGGTGCTAGTACCTCACTAATGTCTGTCACATGAAAGAGGCCATCATACCTGTAACAGAGCATACATTGCTATTTGCGTGCAGTCAGAGAGCAATACTTTCCCTTGGCAAGTGGTGAATGCCCTTTGTCATGATTATGGTGACAACACTGTTGCCATCATGTGTACCTTTCACTTGTGCCAAATCATTTTCACTGCTGATTCATGTACAGTTTACCTATCTTTATGGGATGATGTCTGAATTCCCTCACATATGTGTGCATGCCAACATGTGTTTGGAATTCAGGCTACACTTCATGTGGTGCCACAGACAGGAGTATGTCACCATTAATTGGTGGCTCATACACAACCTCACCCTTCATTGCATGTAACTTGGCACATACAACTGCAGTAACAATGAAGGACATGACTGGTAGGACTACAGTTTTACCCACAATGTGCATTTCGATGCCATTGATAAACAATTGTGCAGCAATGTGCTTTGTACATGTGAAATGGTGAAAGTTCATTACCTAAATGTTGACATGCATCGTGGAGTGACTTGCAGTTCTGTGGGAATCATATGTGGTTGTGTACAACCATTCATCCAAGGGAATCAATATTTGCATGACAGGAAGAGACAGTGAAATGGCGTGCCATTGGACAACATGTTAAGTGCCTTCTATAAGTACTTAAGATTCCCTGGGCCTCTACAACATTCACAGAACTCTTAGCTCCTACTCATGCAATCGAAGTATGGTATTGTCAGGAGTACTAATCAAGGGAGGTGTTATCCCCCGGGCTAGCTAATTCATTGGGGTGTGTATTTGTAGACATGTCTCCCTGATATTTTGCCCAACTTGACTCCAGTGTGCATTTCCCTGCAGATGTGTTATCTATCTGAGCAGCATTAGTACAACATGCATGAGTCATTTTCAACAATATACACACAGTAAAGTGACCATTGTTGATCTGTTTCCAGTGTGACATGGGCGTTTCCATGTCACCTTCTTCCAGCTACTGTACTTCTGTCAGCCACAGGGCAGGACCATTTGGCCATCATTTCTACACAATATGACATTGGGTATATGAATATTAGCTGGATGCAAGACCTTGCATGGGATCTTTGTAAATGAACTTGACATTGTCCTACTATTGTATGACAAGAAGTAACTGAGGAATGCTACATGAGGCAAATCATTGAAGGTACTGTTGAACAACTTCACCCATGCAATTGGAGTTGTCTGTGATTTAGAATTTTGTGTGGGCAACTGTTGAGAGTTCATTTTGCATGCATGCATATGGTATGGCAAATGATGGAGACATTTTGCTGAAGCTTGTGGCTGGGGCTATTGTACGTCATAGTAATGTTTCCTAATCACAGTTGTTGTTCACAATAATGTAGTGATAATATTTGCTTTTGTAATTTCAGCATCATCCCAGGCAAGTGGAGGTGAAAGGGCAGAACCAAGTAGGGAAGCAGCTGGCAATGGTGCCTCCAGTCATGAGATGACTGACACAGAGGGATCCAGTGGGCCAGGGGGTTAGGGGAGTGCCATGGAGTACACAGGATTGACCTCATCATCTTCTGATTCTTCCTCCAATGGCCACTCCTTAGTGGTGGCAGACTCATCAGGACCTGCTCCTATTACTTCCTTTTCCCCCACCACCAGCTCCATTGCCACCCTCCCTGTTGCTCCCTGCCTAGTTGGCTATGCCCGCTAACCAAAGAGGGTTGGCATCTCCTTCACTCCAGGCACATCACCCCCAGCCCCTGTTACCCATGCTGCCCTAAGTGAAGAGGCTATTGGTGTGCTGAGGAGTATCTCTGGTGGACAGAATGCCATTCTGAATCCCATCCAGTTGCAGGGAAGTCAGATCCAGCAGATTGTTGTGTACATGATAGGCATTCATAGTGCCATGTCTAGCCTATAGAGATCTTTTCAGGCTCTGGCCTCCTCACTGACAGCAACCATCCACCTACCCCATTACTCCCCCCACCAATGACATCTTTCCAGTCCAAATTCCCTATTTTCCTACCTGTCCCAGGCATACAGACATATCTGCACTCACCCACCTCAACACACACAAGCAGAACACATAAACACAAGACACACCGGCATGCAAGCACTCAACAGTCACTCACACAGACCACAACAACCACCATTTCCACAAACATCACTACCACCCCCACCGGCACAGATAAACCACAACTACTATACCCACAGACACCACCACAACATCCAGTGCCAATTCCACAACATCCATCATACACCCAGACACTACCCCAATAGACATAAACAGAGGCACCACATCCATCATACCCACAAACACAACCACAACACCTACAGATACGGCCACCACTCCCACAACACCCAGCACGTCCATCTCACAGCCCCCAAGAAATACAAACACCCACACTTACACACCCAACAAATACCACCCAGACCCAAGCTTACCTGACACCTTCACACCAGCAGCAGCACCACCCACAGGCAGGAACCCCACAAACCTCATTACCTTCTGAAGACCCTACCTGTTTTCCCAAGGAAAGTTTCCTCATTGCATTTGCCCTTTCCCCGTGACCCCCACCTCATCCCAAACCCCAGAGGACCCCACTCACATCCCAACCCAACCCAACCAAACCCTCCCACATGCAAGTTCTTCCCTGTCACACCTGTTCCCGCTGCAAACATCCATACCCCTTCCACCACAAAGAAGAAGCCCACTCCTTCTAAGGAGAAGACCACCCCTCCTAAGAAAAAGCACACCCCTCTCAAACCCAATTCCATCCATCCCAAATCTGACCCCAACACACCCAAGAATGATCACTGAGGTGCCTGCTTGCGCACTTGATGCCCCTGCCTGTGGAGGTTCTCTGACAGTGATTAGAGTTAAGCTGGAGCACAATACTGTACATGGACTGACACTTAGGCCCTCATTACGAACATGGCGGTTCAGTCCGCCAGTGCTGGCAGTGGTGGAAAATACCGCCACTGGCATGGCGGTCTGAACCGCCATATTCTGAACAAGCCACCACAGGCTACCGCCGACAGGCAGCCTGACGATCGTGAATTACTTTATCCGACAGGGCAGCGCTGCCAGAACCCTTGTTCCTCCAGCCTTTCTGGTGGAAGGGGTGATCAGGGCCCCCGTGCAGTACCCTAACGCGCAGGTCACTGCTTGATTTGCGAGCGGTGATCTGCGCGACGGATCACCATGTGGAACGGTGGGCAATGTCCCGGACCGGCAGAATGTATATTATTCGGCCGGCTGAGTCTCAAGGGTGATGGCGGTCTGTGATAAGACCGCCAGCATGACCCCCTTAGACTGGCCAAGGGCTTTTGCTCTTTATCATTTCCATTAAACAAACCCAAGTTGTTGTTTTTTTGGTATACATTTGTCCTGCCATTACTTTTCAACCTTTCTGTTGTTATTGAGTAATTTGTGTTGTATGCCTACAGTTGTGTGTGTCATCCTGATTGCCTATCCATTTACTGTATTTGTCAAGATCTGACTTTGTGGACAGTGCTGGTGTCACCTAGGACAAGGGTAGATGTTCATTGTATGGATATGGGGGTGGTAATCCAATTGGGGTGTCATTGCATTGTGTTTTGTTTGATATGGTAAGTATTGCATCTTGGCTTGGCCAATGTCAGCATGCATTGTATTAGATTAGTCCCCCTGATGTAGATTAGACCTTTGCCTCATGTGTACAAGCTAGAGTTTTACTTATCCACACATGGAGGGTGTTCAGTTGTGCTATGTTCCTTTACATTTGACTGACCATGTGTCCATTTTGATGCATGCACCTTCCAGCTACTGTATCTAAATGTGTGACCCATGCTGTTGTTGTTGTATTTGCTTTCTTGACTTGCACTTACATATTTGGCAGATAGGCATGTCACTTGGTTCTCTCATTGGTTGTCCCTGAGCTACAAGAAGGGCCTGTTCCTGTGCAAAGGATCTTTAGGGGCATGTGAAAAGTGAAAAATGACCCAGGGAAGCATCCTTCCAGGAGTGGCCCTGATGCAGCCATCCATATTATGTGGGGGGTATTTACATTATGAGCTTTGGATATCAGTCTCACAAAATATTTGTGCTGCAATGTGGGTTATATGTGTGGACCTATTACAGGGATGTTGCATGGAAGGAGTGTTTCTGTTGAATAACACATCCATACATATGTGACTTCAATCTCACAACAGTCCATGGCATGTGAGCAATATGAGGGTGTCTGTTTAATTATGTGCGATGTTGATGTTGTGTTGGTGTTGTGTGACACAATGTTCTGTACACTTCACTGACCCTGAAACTGTGATGTGCAGACATTTGTGTTTTTGTGAAGTGTGGCAATGCAGTGTCAGTGACCTGACCAAAGGGGGTGTCATGTGACTGTAAATCATTCATTCAGAATTACTCCGACCCTGAACACGATCACAAGTGTACTTGGTCCACGTAGCATAATCTACATACCAAGTGAATGGCAATGCCTCGATCTGTTGTTGAGCTTCGAACCCTGGTAGGTATGTGGTCTTATTGTCGGTTGCATCAATAACATTGTAGATTTAGAGCTCCATCTATGAGCAGCAGCAGGACGTGTGTAATTGGCTCCATGGCAGCACAATAAGTGACACTGCTTGCAGGTCTGTACCTTCCTTTAATCTCTCCGTTTTCACCAGATGGGACTTGGTGGTTGGACTGCCACAGTCACGTTGGCAGATGTTGTCACAATCTGTCCAGGGGAAACCCTGCCTCCTACGGCCTCATTGGCCTCTCTCACCACCACGGCAGTATGCACTGCCTTGCAGTGCCAGTAACTGTTGTATATTGCCAAAGTTTGTACGCTCACACAATATACCTTCAGGAACAGAGGCCAAGGGTGACACACACACACACATGTAAACTGTCACTGACACACACACTCACAGACAGCCACAAACGCAACCACACATACACAGCAGACATAGTATGCCATCATTCACACACGTCAAAAACACATACCAACTCCCAGAAACACAGCACAGGTCTAGTCACACCTAATAACACACAACACCACAACATGTCACAACACCATAACAACTGCAACACCATCAATGCATTGGCAAGCCCACACAATAGACCCTACCCAGTGACAAATCACACATACAACACACCGTACCACCAATAGGGAATGAGCACACGCAATCACACAACCATACAATGCTGCAATCGACATACACAGCAAACACACACCACATTTTACATACCATGCACCAGACACTCGCATGAACACAGTCAAAGCACACAAAGCCGCACAACACTGCAACCAACATATGTCAACACAACAACCACTCAATATCATGATAACATGTCCCCAACATACACATGCCCATCACACAGCACACACCCATCACTGGGGAGCGAAAGCACTGCACACAACCTCACATGCTGCCTAAACAATAGAGGTAGCACAAGCACTACTTACATGTAAATGCTCACACACCAATGATGTCAGCCATGAACAAATCTGCCCTAAGAAAATAAAAACAGGACAAATATGCAATATCAAAACCAACAACTGGATGGCTCAAATATGTATTACACTATAGAAATAGCACTGGAATGTTCAAGGCCATAAGCCAATACATAGGGAAAATGTGTAACATGCACACAGTGACCATTTGTGTGCCCCTAACTTAACTCCTACCTGCCATGTAACCTCCTCAGGTAGGGGCATCAAGGGGCCAGGTAGACACCTCAGGGATTATTGGAGAAGTGGAGGGGGGTTGGGCATGGGCTTTGGAGGGGGCCCTTTGGGACTGGGCTTAGGAGGGGGGGTTGGGTTCACCTAGGAGGGGTAGACTTCTTGGCAGGGCGAGAGGCATGGGGACTTGCAGGGGGGTAGGAGAGGGTTTAGAGGTAGAAGGGACAGGTCTTTGGAGGGGAAGAGTCAGGAAAAGGTCAAAACATAAAAGGGACACTTTTTTAGACACAGAGGGATGGTCATCAGAAGGGGGTTGGGTTTGGAGGGTGAGGGAGTGGTTGTCTGATGTGTATGTGTGGGTGCATGTTTGGGATAGGTATGCTTGTGGGTGGTTGGTGTCTGTTGGGTAGGTGAGTGAGGGGGTATACGTGTACGGGACTGGGGGGTGGAGGTCCGAGGGTTGTCGTGGTAGGTGGGTGACTGTCTGTTAGGGTGGTGACTGCAGGTATCTTAAATGTGCTGGATGTAGGAGTGTCAGTGGTTGTGGTATTTGTGGGTCTGATGACTGGGGTGGATGTCTGAGGATCTGCTATTGTGTTGACTGTGGGAGGATAGGTGTAGTGGGTGGATCTGTGAATGTTAGTGTGGTGTCAGGTTAATGTCAGTGATGCTGCAGGTGGTGGGGGATCAGGGCAGGTTGTAACTGTTGCTGTGTCTGCTTCTGTATGTTGCTTGTGTGCATGCCAGTGGTGTGTCTCATGATGCCCATGATTGTCTGACCTACCCTTGGATGTTGAAGAAGATACATGCCGTTTTGCTGGGTCGGGGAAGGTGGACTTTGGTTTGGGAAGAAGAAGGTGGGGGGACGGTAGACAATGGTTGGCTTGCTACCTTCAGTGTGGGGGCCAGAGCCTGAAAGGATCTCTGAAGCCAGTGCACTGTGAATGTCCTCCAGGAACGCATTACTATATTGGACTTGAGTTGCCAGTCTCTGGATGGCATTCACAATGGTTGACTGACCCACAGAGATTTACTCAGGAGGTCAATAGCCTCTTTACTGAGGGCTGCAAGGCTGACAGGGGTAAGGGCAGAGGTAACTGCAGCAAAGGCGAGGACCATCCTCTTGGGTTAGCATGCACGGCAAACTCGTTTTGGATCTGCAGGGAGAGTGGTGGTAGTAAGGGGGTGGTAGACTTAGATGGTGCTGGGTGGTCCCAGATGGGTCTGCTACAACCTAGGAATGTCCACTGGAGGAGGATTCCGAAGATGAAGAACTGGATTTTGTCTCCCCGTGGAACTCACTTCGCCGTCGGTGTTGGTGGTGCCATGACTTCGGGCCCCGTGGCCAGCAGCTTCCCCACTTGGCTGTGCCCCATCTCTTTCACCTACCGATGTTGATGCTGAAAAACAGAGAGAGAGGTAGGGTGATCACATTCTTTAAATACACATACATTATACCATACACAACAATAACATCACATCTATGTGTAAAACACCCCCAAGTAGGAACCATTTGGGCCAACATCATGTCATAAGAATATACTTTCCACAACCCTATATGTCACATACAACATAAGCCAACTATCTGACAACTACATCGCCATCCTATCAGTACAGCGATAACACAAACTACACTTGCATTTGTTAACATAAAAAGTGTGCCCCAATACAGAGCATCACTGAGAAACAACAATCCATCAATGACAAGTATTCTTGACTTTGATATCACATTCATACATACTCCAAATCCACACTTGCTTAGTCCATTACCAGATGTCACATCCTATGGAAGTTACCTCAGCACATTCCAATTGCAACAAAGCATGTTGCTTATCAACTGAGGTACTGGGTTTTTCAGAACCGGTACTGATCCGGTAACCCAGCGGTGCCAGGGTACACCCAAAGACCTCGGGTACTTTCCTGATTCAGACTACAGAAACTCAGAGTCTTCTAGGTGAAGTCAAAGATCAAATTTATTGGCTGCAACCAATTGACAAGTGTCCTAGAAGTACAACAGCACGATTTGTATGTTCTCAGGAGACTGTGTTTCAATGCAAAGTCAGGTTTCCTTATATACAGTTTTTTAAGCTTCAGGCAAACATTCTTGACATTTTGGTTGGTCATTCACATGTTTTCACTACAAAGGAAAAAACAGTGTCATGATGAAACCTTATATTTCATGTCATCCAACCCATAATAAATTACCCGGCAAGGCCTAGTATTTTACATCAGATAAGTGTGGACCCCTAATAAAAACGGGCACCTCCCCCTCGTAAAGTAAGAAGAAGAAAAGAGCAGGTGCAGGTGTGAGCAAGTTAGGCAGGGTGTGTGAGCGATAATAAGGGTTTTATGGCCTGGTGTGCCTTGATGCTATCTGATTCGGCCACTGGGAGAGGGACTGACCAAACAGGTTTGGCCTGAGGCAATGGTTCCAGCTTGCCCAGGTCAGAGAAAAGTCAATCAAGGTGTACGTGTCCTTGGAATCAAATCTGACTGTATTATAAGCCTATGTGAGGGCAACTTTTAAAAATGGCTGCCGTGTATAAAATGGGAGCCACGAGTGCAGGACGAAAATGGCGATTTCGAGGTGAAAACGCTGCTGGAATTGAGCGAAAATGCTCATGCTTAGTGTACTAGTCATTATCGGTCTTTTGATACTAAAATCGTACTGCTGTGGCAAAGTAAATTACATGGGTCCAGAATTTTTAGAACCACAAACCCTCCTTTTGCCCTTACATAGGTAATAAACCTATTCTCATGCTAATCTGAGTCCAGGTCTATGTTTATAAGGCCATGGAGATGTTGCTGGAGCAAACTTCTAGTACTTGGTAACTCTCTCTGGACAGGTCTCCTCGAACATGAAGTAGCACAAAAGGCCACATATGGCAGGACAAAATAAGGAATACCTCTATCTGCAGTAGGTGGCATAAGATCACACACCCAACAATTAGCGATGTTCACTACTAACTAGTGTTGATGCAGAAGCTGTACAAAAGAATTGCTTACAAATTCTGATCTTCTGACCTGCTCATGTTCAGGAAAAGGGTGAAAAGAGTGCAAAGAAACAATAGTAGGAAAAGACATAGGTTGGGAAGTGGGTGCAGAAGTCAATTGAGTAGAGAAAAACAATCCCACCCATAAATGACAACGTCATGTTTAAAAGACACTAGAAAACACGTTATTAAGAACATATAGACAACGGGAGAAAGTAGTGACCACTATTTACAAATGAAATAATAATTTTTCACAACCCTAACCAAAAAGCAAATCCTAAAATTATCTAGTAACATTTTTAGGGCTCCTCTGCATTTCAGTAATTTTTGTATGTTCAGGTGGAACAGTGGTGACTCTCATCAATGCTCTAAGGTGAAAAGGGGGTACTCTTTCCACAGAAAATGGACTTTATTCTGCTTTTACTAAACAGAATAGTACTTTAAAACAATGCCAGCAAAACAATCAGTCTCCTAACACCTAGTCTATACAATCACACGGAAACCTCTTGTGAAACCAACTATGCCCAGAGTCCGTTCAAAAAACCTCTCTGGCAGGCTTCTATTGTCCATCAAATTTTCTTTTGTTGTTTTCTTTCGCATGGGCCTCTCAATTCAGGCCTCTTCGTGAGAAAAGTACTGCTTAGTTGGAGTGCCCTCCTGGCAAACACCCACAGCTCACTCGAAAGTCTCAATGTCTTAAAGCAATGCACCAGTGTCTCTCCTCTGTGGCAGACACTACAAACAATGTGCTCTTCATTGATCAAGGGCACAAATCATCTCGTGCAGACGCAAGCACCATTAATTGGGAAATAGCTCAAGCTCAGCAGCACTTTCAGACTCCAACACTCATTATTTAGTGTCAGAGGACGCTCAAGCTGCTCTTTCATGGGCACCACAATATAGTGCCTTTTTCCAAACTTGAAATCTCTGGTGCACTGCCCTTCTTCCGTTGGAGCAAAGAAAAGGGTGTGTGTGGCCAAAACTCAGGCCAAGGGGCTCAAGGGGTTGCACACTGTCAGAGGTTACCAGCACATGACAGGTAGAGTAATGAAACCTCAAAACAGCTCTGCCATCAACAACAGGAATCCTTCTCTTTAGTTCTTTTACACTGAAACTTTGGTTTTGTGATGTCCAACGCCGTCTGATGGAGCAAGTACGATATCATGCGCTGGCGATCGCTGTCCAGCTTTGCTACTTCCTGGGTGCTGAGACTGTAGGGCCAAGACGTCCGTCTTTCATCTGTAGCTGTCACTGATGGGAATTAGGCTTAAATCAATGTCCTGCAGGTTATTATGACTTGATACCCGCAGAATCTAGTGACGTAGGAAGTGTGCCACAGCTGTTAGTTTCCTTCAATTTAGTACAAAAACAGTTCATGGTTTTTAACAAGGAGACTGCAAGCAGGTGGTCTGCAATCTTCAAAGAAGTAGCCATACACTATGGGCATAAAATACAAAGACAAAGGCAGAAGGGCAAAACAGGGTCTGTAGCATCTTTAATTCAGTTCTCTCCATTATTCTCTGCCATCTATAGCTACATGAGAATTCTATCTGAATGGATTTCCTCACACACTGGCATTGTCTAATGGGGTAAACACATATTTGCCTCAATGATTAAGTCTAGGTGTTCCTCCTTACCTTAGAACATCTCAATAGAGAAATCACATGATACCGATTATCAGGGACATGTAGAAACCTTCCTTTAAAAACTGTGCATCAGGTGCACTATGCAATACGCAGGCTAATAGTCAAATGTGCAAACAAAAAGACAAGAACTAGAGGGTCCTGATATTTGCATGATTAGGACACATCTGATCCCACAAAAAATTAAAGTAGCAGGAACAGAAGGGAACCGAAAACCAAATTAAAATAGACATTGAAAATTCGTCATGTTCAAAAAGGTAAACATAAGAATCTCCTATTGAGATGGAAAACTTGTCTTACTATAATATTGAGTCAGTTAACCAGTCTATCGCTACCCTGACAGTCAGGCTGGAAAACATTGAAGCAGGCAAATTCTTGAAAACCAGTCTGGTCATACCAAAGGGAATTATACATAACATGGGGGTCCCTGGTACATCACTGCAGTCTGGAAATGTGAACCTGAACAATACATCAATAATAATAAAAGGGCTGACTGGTGAAAGGAATTCGAAAAAGAGAAATGGGACTAGGACATAGCTAAAATCTCAATAACTAAGCATGGTGCGACATTGGTCAGGGGAAGTAACCAAAGAAAAAATCTATAGAAAGAACAAAAAAAATTATTTGGGTGATAGTCAGGCATGTGACACAACACCAAGAGTACGGGTGATACACAAAGGCCAAAGTTACACAAATTTTAACTCTACCGTTGGCGACTACACCATATACGGTACTCCTAGCTAATGTTTCACTTCCTTCTTAAGGAAAAAATGAAAACCTGGTTTTCTTTTAAGGAACGAAAGCCATATGCTACTTAGGAAACAGAACATCATTAACTAATGTAATATAGAAATTAGGCCACCTTGAGTCACAGATCTATAATTTCATCCTTAGGTCCAATCAAGGATACATAAATGTAGGGCTGCCTGTTCCTTTAAGGGAAGGGGCAGTAACGTGACTAACTGCAGGTGACACACTTTGATCCTGTATATCTCTTTTTATTTTCCTTCAATACCATTATAGCCAAATAGACATTCACTGGTGAAGTGTTGTCTTTTATGTTCACAGCATGAAATATCATTATCTGTGGAATTTAGTAACCAGAACAAGTTCAACCAACTGTTGCGTAGCGATGGGCATCGTCATGACCATCCCCTCACAACACAGGGGAGCTTGTAATAGTATCAAAAGCAGCAACAAACATGCAAAAAACAAATAAAAAATAATAAAAACGCACAAAACGTCAAGCCATCAGATATACTTGCTGTGTATCAAGCACAAAAAGCATAGACAAAACAATAGCATGTGTGAATAAGCGGTGACACACAACACCATGTCATGTACTTTATGCACTGTAAACCTGCAGCCCAAAACCCAATATTTGGGCCTGTTTAATTTGTCAGGTTTAAAATCCTTACCCTCCTTTTGACAGTAGATCACCAGGCAATGGAAATCTGCTGTCAAATATAACTTTACTGTTTCTCTTCTAACATACAGGACCAGCAAGAACAATTCATGATAGGACCAAATACATGAAAATAAATTTCCATTACTTAACTGTTACCCTCTTGTCAGTTACTTCGCAACATCAAGCCACCTTAGTTTTACCTTTCTAAAAGTAAAAATTGTTACACTGACACTCCATATTAATTTGGCACCTACAATTTCCACTGTGAAAAATAAGTCTTAATTGGCAAATCGTTCTCATTAAGGCATGTAGCCTTCAAAATAAAAAAAAAGGGCTGCATCTTATTTTCTGTCTAAGACTTAATGCAACACTTCGTTTTCTGTCAAATAAAAGCAACTAGCAGGCATCATTTTATTTTTTTAGAGCGGAGACACAAATGTATCAGTTCTGCAGAGCATTTAACATGATGTTGGGACATTCGAAGAAACCCCTTTTTTTTATATTTTCCCTTTGGAATTAAGTTCTTTAATTGTATTGATGTTCTTCTGGAGAAACCAGAAATCCCACTTTTAGAGGCCCGTAGGGTCATTCTGCATTTCACAGAGACAAGGCCCTAAGTTAAAAGGTCACAGGTGTCAACATGACAGCCTCCTCCATTGTTTATGGGAAAACTAAAGATAGCATCTCAGCAGCGTGACTTGAGCCAGCCTCTGTAGCTCTCCTAGCTTCTGCCACTCTGAATCTGTCAAAGACAGTAGGCCTTCCTATTTTCCTTCTAACCTGCAATAATTCACTCTATTTAAAAAAAAAAAAAAAATTCCTTTTTAGGCGCTAAAAAAATTATCTCTATTTCCAGATTATTAAACTACATTTACTGTGAATGATTCACAAACCTTAATAACACACATACCAGTTGTTAGAATAAATGCTTGTTGCAATCCCATGCAATGGTACATATTTCATCAACCTCGAATGAATGAACGTCTCAGTAGGCCCAGCTGAAGTTAGAACCTTCAACCTTGATATTAAAACAAGCCTTTGTACTGGCACATTGACTCATTGAATCATAAGAAGGCACAACCTGCAAATATATATCAAACCTAAATGTATGCATTTACTGAAGCCTGAGACACTTTAAAAAGTACTCTGAATGAAAGAAAATGCAGTTTAAACAGTGCTTTTGCCCAAAATCGACTTTGATATTTTAGGCATTAACAAATCAATATCCTACAATTTTCTTGCATAATATGCATTACCAGAATGTCTATTACACAATCCATGAGTCAGCCATTGAAAATATTAACTTATACTTTATAGAAATGAGCTTGTTTGCTCCTGCGCCAAGAGAAAATTGCAGATACAAATGTCATTTTAGCGGTGCAACATAACTTAAATTAAATTTTAATGTTAGGAGGTCATAGTATAGGTATTAAGCTTTATAAATATTAAAAAACGATTTTGAAAGGAACTTATTTTGTAAATAATTTTTCCATAATTAATAATTTTCTTTAAAAAAAAAAATAAGAACCCAATTATTCTTTTTTTTTTTTTTGATAATTCCACATATAAAAGCAAGCTGCATCCCTTGCCTATTATTTGGGATACATTAACTCACAAGCCTAAGCGCATAAGCCTAACTTGAAATGCGTCACATTTTTGCGCCACTTTCATTTAAAAGGAAGGTTATGCAAAATTCCACCCATGTTTAACTGGGAAAGTGCTGGCTGAATTGAAAATAGATAATTTCGTTTTTTTTGGGGGGGGCCCTATTTATATCTATTGAATGTGTTTTCTAATTTATTAAGCATTTAACGGCAGTTTTGTATATGTGCACAATTGATCATTCTATAAATTAAAGAGCAACATATAGCTATGTTAGCACATCACATGGATCATTTCTGGATTTTTTCTAAGTTTCTACTTAATATTAATTAACCAACATTTTACTTAACAAACTGAAAACATCAAGAAGACCCACAAACACACATTGAGCTCATTTCAGATATAAACAGAAAACACTCAGGACACACAATACAGCGCGCTTTAGCCATTTTTCATAAATAGCGCCGTCGCAATTTACTTACAGAACCGTTTGCAGATCCTAGTTGTAAGTCATATTTACAAGAAAAAAAAAAAACTTTTCTCAATTATTTCCGAGAATAGCGGACCCATACTTTATTAAACGTGATGGGGCCCACTCCGTGCTTCACATATAGTTCAAAGGTTGGAGTTCCAATCGGAGGAACCGGACATGAGTCCTCCAACCGGGAGTCCCTTTTACAACCAAGACAAAACAAATTTCCAAGTCTGCTAAGACCAGGCATCTTCGCTCACTAGTCTAGCTACAAACTTCAAAGGATTATCGTTTACGATAGTCTCGTGAATACACGAGTCCTTCGGCTTTGGTACTTGCAAGTTCCAAATCAAAGTGATCCCAAAGGGATACCAAACCAAATGTCCAATTAAGGACCAAACCAAGTGTCCAACTAAGGACCAAACCAAGTGTCCAACTAAGGACTGGGAGACGTTCCACTTATACTTAACTGAAAATATCAATGACGTCACCAGATTACTCGTCTTATCGTTTCGCTCTACCAAAAATCAAGGGTCCAAATCAGGGCGATAGCCAGGGCAGCAGTCCTTCATAGCCGTCGGGAAGCGGGGAACCTCGCAACAAAGACTTTCGGACCACGTCGACATGCAGGGGTCGATGAAGTGGCGGCCTTCCTCCAGAATTTTCACACGAAGCTCCCCACGGACCTCAGGCTTGGACCGGTACCGCTGGTATCACCCCACGTTTGGGCGCCAACTGAGGTACTGGGTTTTTCAGAACCGGTACTGATCCGGTAACCCAGCGGTGCCAGGGTACACCCAAAGACCTCGGGTACTTTCCTGATTCAGACTACAGAAACTCAGAGTCTTCTAGGTGAAGTCAAAGATCAAATTTATTGGCTGCAACCAATTGACAAGTGTCCTAGAAGTACAACAGCACGATTTGTATGTTCTCAGGAGACTGTGTTTCAATGCAAAGTCAGGTTTCCTTATATACAGTTTTTTAAGCTTCAGGCAAACATTCTTGACATTTTGGTTGGTCATTCACATGTTTTCACTACAAAGGAAAAAACAGTGTCATGATGAAACCTTATATTTCATGTCATCCAACCCATAATAAATTACCCGGCAAGGCCTAGTATTTTACATCAGATAAGTGTGGACCCCTAATAAAAACGGGCACCTCCCCCTCGTAAAGTAAGAAGAAGAAAAGAGCAGGTGCAGGTGTGAGCAAGTTAGGCAGGGTGTGTGAGTGATAATAAGGGTTTTATGGCCTGGTGTGCCTTGATGCTATCTGATTCGGCCACTGGGAGAGGGACTGACCAAACAGGTTTGGCCTGAGGCAATGGTTCCAGCTTGCCCAGGTCAGAGAAAAGTCAATCAAGGTGTACGTGTCCTTGGAATCAAATCTGACTGTATTATAAGCCTATGTGAGGGCAACTTTTAAAAATGGCTGCCGTGTATAAAATGGGAGCCACGAGTGCAGGACGAAAATGGCGATTTCGAGGTGAAAACGCTGCTGGAATTGAGCGAAAATGCTCATGCTTAGTGTACTAGTCATTATCGGTCTTTTGATACTAAAATCGTACTGCTGTGGCAACGTAAATTACATGGGTCCACAATTTTTAGAACCACACAATCACATTCATAACTTGAAACTGTGTCCATAACATTCACAGTGGCAAATATCACGCATGCACCTACTCCATGTGGCATATCCAAAGTTGGAGTATAATTGAATTCAAAACCATATAAACAACACAAGTATCAATAATATTTTTGCAAAGGTTAGTACATATTTTGTGGACCTACACAGTTTATTCATTCTGCCAACAAAGTCCTGTACAGCAATAGGGGCCTACGCAGCACACAGAATTTACCTACAGACAACTCCAGGGACCATACAAACACCTTCAATACATTGGACACCTGTCATGTGCATGGAGGGCACATACATGTCTGGTAATCCTGATGATTATCAAACTTAAATCAGCATTTTCAAAATGCCAACATCACTATCAGCACTTCAGTCATGAGTAACCTTACATCTATGGAGTAAAGGTACATTGACAGAAACAACTTAAATAACCTTGATTGAGATATACACCTAGAGTCTAGCAAATTGACTGGTAACATATACCATTCCACCAACTTGTGAATGTCAACTACAAAGCCAGCAACACAATGACGTCAGTGTAAATTGAGCTTAGCCATACTAACATCCTTCTAAACAGATTCAGAATAACTAAAGTAAGTTTGCAACACTTGGATCCCAAATCTTGGAAATGGCAGGAATTACCAATGTACACATGATGTTGGCAAACACATTGTATGTTGTAGCATATAGAAGATGTCCTGTCCTATGTAGCATGCCCACAGTACATTAGCTAAGGGAATAGCAGACTAGCCACTTACAGTCACAATACCATGTACATGGTACAAACAGTCAAAACTCACATTTCAATGATGTGTCTTACACGAGGAATGTAAAAATACTACCATGTTTTTCATAATGAAGTGTGTCCATCCTGATTGTACATACATTATCCAATGTACAGTTCACACTTAACAATGGGGACACCTCAACACACTCCTTAGTAAGTGTAGCAAGTATGCCATGTGAAATTTCAGATTGAGCTCACACCCTGACAAGAACTTACCATCTAGCTCACAACTCATGAATAAGTGGCCTGTTTCTCAACTGTCAGATCTTATGTTGCACATAGAGCTAGATCAAGCAGAATAGGAATGGACATAGACCAAAAACCTGGACAACTTACCAACAGGATATCTGGACTCTGGATCAGGTGGTGGGAAGGATGACCCAGCAGGTTACATGTAGAGCAGTGTAGTACACATATAACACAGTCACATATGTATCACTGCATGCTTCAATACAACATGGTTAACATTGTTGAATTTTGTGTCCACATACACAATAGAATCTCTACACATGTATATCAATTTATAACTTAGACACCTAGGTGTACCTAGGGGAGCCTTTCCTTTTAGCACTTACCACATTGTCACAGCTTAAATACTTACATAGTATATACTATACACTGAACTGGCAGAAGGATGTTCATGTGTGTAGTCAGTGCTCATCCCCTTATGGCTGCTGTGCTGCCCTCAAATGCCCATCCACTTCAGGTAGGCCACAGCGAAAATGCAGGCCATTGGTGGATCAAGGTCCTACGGACACACCTCTCTTGTGCGGAGGACATCCCCAGCTGGGCCTCTCCAGTCTCCTAGCCCAGTGTCTCAGGTTCTCCCACCGCTTCCTACAGTGGGTGTTCAACTGGCTGTGGACCCCCAGGGTCTGCACTTGCTTGTCAATGGCACACCAGAGTCCCTTATTTTGATGAGCGTTGACCTACATAGATGAGACAGACAGAAGGAAAGTTATGTCTACATGCACCATCAAACACAAGTGACATGACCACTTCAGTCACTTTAAGCTGGCAGACAAACTCTTCCTCTCAGTTCAAACCCATTCACAATTTACCATCTGCGGCCAGCCTATGTGTGGAGTGGAGACTCTCATACAGCATGCATGAACAGTACCTGATATTGACTAGACACATATGACTAAGCCACATTATTATCCATAACATGGTATGTCTCTATAAACATTTCTCACACCATTATTGTTGTACATGCTGCAAACCATATGTATGTAAAGGATGTTAGATTGCACAATGGCTACCATGTATCAGTACTGGATGTCTGCCTCTGCATAAGTACACATTCAAATACACCCAGATATTATTGCCCAGTCCCTCACTACCTCACATTTCATGTACACCATCATACACTCCACCTCTCACACATTGGTATACCATTGAACTCACCTGCTCCTCTGGTGCACCATATATCTGATCATACAGGGGTAGGACCTCATCCACAAGCTTGTCCAGTTGTTCTGGAGTGCAGGCTGGGGCCCTATCACCTGCAGGGCATGGCTTGATAGCTGCCAGGGGCAGTACACAGCACCTCAGGTAGTGGAGGTCTTGATGGCAGCAATGTCAGGAGTCAAGTGAACAATACTGCAGAAGATGGTGGTCATGTCCACCACGTACATTACTGTCACCGCTGGCGGACATCGACATTGGCACTGGTCTACCAAAGGCAGCAATGTGCTCCAAGGGCAATGTGCACCGCAGTTATGACCATCTACCACCATGACAACATCCGTTGGTGGAGTTAGGTCACTTCCTCATTTCCAGTATATTAGGTCAAGTAGCTGCCATTTTGAGGATATTATATGTATGCGACAGCAATGGAAAGTGCGTCAAGTATGATTACCTATATAGTGTGCAAATTATATGACTTGCTACCTTCATGTTTAGTAGTCTCATTGTGCATGTGAGTAGTAAAACCTGTGTAACAGAGGTATATGGGTGGTAATGGTAATGATAACCTAATCTCAACATCCTATGTGTGACGTCAGTGGAGTATAGGTGCAACAAATATGTTTCTCATGTAAATAAGGTAGGACTATCAAACGCTGGCAGTCACAGGTATATATATGCATATAAAGTACATCAGAGGGTTTAGGGAATCTGAACCAAGGGGGCTGTCATAGGATGCATAGCAAGAAGGTGCACATCAAATGTCATATGTTGCTTCTGACAGCATATGGAGATATGTGTGACTTGTATTTGAACAGATTCATAAAGTGTACATTGTGCATTAAACTAGATTCTATTTTGGTCCCACAAAGTTACCTTGGCATGAGGAGAAGACGACAGCCTCCAGTGTACCACCCACTGGTAGAACTGCACACCATGGAGGAGAGACACATAATACAGATATATTGCCTGAATAGGCAGACTGTCATGGATCTCTATGATCAGTTGGAACCAGATCTGATGCCTGCCATTTGCAATTCTCATTAGCATACCTGCCATCGTTCAAGTCATGTCAGTGCTACACTTCCTGGCCACTGGGTCCTTTTAGAATACAGTGGCCCTAACTGAAGGGATTTCTCAGCCCATGTTCAGTCTGGCTTTGAAGGCTGTACTGTCTGCATTGTTGAAACACCTGGACAGTTACGTCAGGTTTCCCCAACGGGCTGATTTGGCTTATGTGAAGGCAGAGTATTGTGCTTTGGAATGCATTCCACATGTGATGGGAGCCACAAATAGCACCCATGGAGCCTTGGTTCCCCCAGTGCGAATGAACAGGTATATAGGAACAGGAATAATTACCACTCTATCAACGTCCAAGTGGTGTGTTTGGCAGACCAGTACATTTCACAGGTATGTGTCAAGTATCCTGGATCAGTCCATGATTCCTTCATCATGCGGAACAGTAACATCCCACTGCTGATGATACAACTTCACACAGAGAGTGCTTGGATGGTTGGTAAGTCACATATGACATGTGTGTCTGCAAAGTCCTTTCTCCTGCTATCCCAAATGTGCATGTACAAGATATATGTTTGTGTTGTCATACCTATTCCTCATAGGTAACACTGACTATCCCAACCGTCCTTGGTTATTGATACAAGTGAGGTACCCAACCACGACAGGGGAAGTCCAATTTAATGAGGCTGATGGAAGGACAAGTTGTGTCGTGGAGCGGACTTTTGGGCTCCTGAAGAAAAGATTTCACAGTCTGGACAAATCTGGAGGAGCCCTCCTCTTCTCACCTAACAAGGGATATCAAATTATTGTTGCCTGCTGCATGTTCCCCAACCTTGGGCTGAGATGTCAGATCTCATTCATACCAGATGAGGGGGTACCAGTGGGTGGAAATGCAGATTTGCCAAGTGAGGGTGAGCCTGATGAAGCTGAAGCTGGAGACATCAGGGCAGATCTCATCACTCAGTATTTCAACTGACTAAAGGTATGTGATGTGTTGTCAATAGTGAGATTCCATTTTGTAATCTACACATGATGGCTGGCATATCACCTCCTATTTACCATCATCTGTGAAGTCTTACGTAGCTCCAATGCCAATGAGTCTGATATGCATGTAGATTGTTAGTTGGTATTGTGTACTGAACAGTGTGGTATACAGTGACATGAATTGTTACTGTACAAGCTAAGTCACACTTGTAAAAAATGACTTGTCAGAAATGATGTATGTTGACAATTATGTCCTATCCCTTATCTTTGACAATCATAGATTTGCTGAGTTTCAGTTTAGCTCTTACTCTTTGCCAAGTCACAGACAGTGTCAGAGGCAGATGGGATTTGCAGGCAGACATGAAATGCTGACATGGATAAAACCAGGCGATGATTAGAATGAGTATGTAGAGTGTCACCTATATGGCCAGACTGTCAGGAAACTGAGATAGAAGCCTGTCAAATGGTCTGATGTGTGTGTCCATATGTGTCTGCCAGATGTGAAAATGTTGAACTAGACCCTCTACCATCATAATGGGTTCTGTTGTATGTGACCTATGCTGCACATAGCTGTCAGTTGGTTACTATTTTGCAGACCAATGTGCAAGTATCTGAGGACTTACATAGGTGAGTGGCAAACCTACAGGTACCTGACCATGGTAAATGAAAGGTTCCAGGACTGGGGACATCAGTACTGATCTCTGTCTGTATTATAAGGGTATGGTTGTTAGGCAGCTATGGTATGGGTATATGATAAGGTTTTACCTGGTAATACAAAGGATCAATCTGTATGCCTCCTGGCTTGAGGAAAGACTGGCATGTCCCTAATATCAGTATCCTGTGGGTTAGTAATGTATGACACCTAAGCTGACATCCGGAAGTCACCAGCAGTACTACTCTATCTGTTGATTGAAAATCTACAGATAAATGTGTGGAGATGTACAATACAGCTTTTTTGGCTGATGTCTATGTTGCAATCCCACTGTAGTGGGTCTCCAGGCGATACTTTACATGTGTGATGTTCATAACAAAAGTTCTACAATACAGAGGGACATATTGATACAAGAGTTGTCATACATTACAGTTGTACATGGTTTATACACAACACTTACAAAGGACCTGTGCTTAAGTGGTATTTATTGGGGAGCGCAATATAATATGTGTGAATAGAACCAGAAATAACAGAAAGTAAACAGGATGGTTCAGTCATGGTGGATGAAATCATCAGGGTAGCTGCTACACCATTTGGTAACACAAGTCCAGTGACCTTGCATCATAAGAAAATGGAGTTAGATTTCAGAACAGTCAACAGGCTGTATCTGTGGCACACAGGGAGAAACAATCAGGAGAGGATCACTTCCTGGCAGTGGTTTTGGTCTTGGCATCTGCTCCTTCTAGATGTCTGGGTGGACATCAACGTTTGCAGGGGGAGTTCCTCTGCTATAGGGGTATCTGAGGCATGTCCTTCCCCTGGCAGGGCCTCAATTCCACAAGCAGCAGCTGATGTTGAAAGGTCTGAAGACTCATTACCAGTGGAAGAGGCCTGATGTTGTGTGGCAGACCTACTCAGGGTAGTTTTGATGTCCCTCATCACCCCAGCAATGGAAGCCAGGATGGCATTTTGTGTCTGCCACTGCTGCATGGCTTTCTAGTGGCTGTCCCTCTGGAGCTGTTAGATTTTCCCAATCATAGAGAGTACCTGGCCCCTCATACCTTAGGAATTTTGGTATGCTTCCAAGACTTAGGAGACGTCTCCTTGTCAGTATTGCTCCTTTGGGCCCCCATCCTCTAGCCTACATCATCCCTACCATACACCCTATCCCCATGTGCCAGTGCCCCTGGCACAGTGTGGCCATTCCCAGTGGTAGCAGGTCTATCATTGTCAGGGGTGACAAGAGGAGTCTCAGGTACCTGTACTGGGGGCACGCAATGGATAAAACATTCCTTGGGACACCGGTTTGGGGACAAATGATTTCCTGTGATGTAGATGTTACAGGGTTGGGAGGATTCAATGTGGGCAGGGTGAGGCTGACAGTTGTTGATTGATCAGGTGTCCCTGATAGTCCAGCTTTGTCGTCAGTGTCCAAACATCTAGGGGTGTTGTCCTCACTGGGGCCTTCATCCAGAGGAGTTGTGACAGTCTCTGGTATCATCTCCATGGTGACAATGGCAAGGTTACCTGTGGGATGAATGGAACGCACAGTTGCTGTAATTGATACAACACTTTGGCTTATCATTATGACATTGGCGGTAAATCACACTTATCACCATGCTGACTGCCGCCAACATACCACCGAAGCAGCGGATATCCGTTAACCATATTATGACACACACACACCAACCCATCACTACATAGCCACACACAAAATTCCGCTAGCCCAAAGGTCAGTGATAAACTGGCATTATCAAAACCACCAGTTACACCAACAGAACAACGCCCACAACATTATGGCCCACAAATCACCACAGTGGGCATTCAATGGTGGTAAACCATTGGCGGTATATACCACTGCGCTCAAAATACACACACACATACAAAACAGCACTACATTGGACTATTCAAACTACACACACCTTATATCAGGAATCCCCAAGGTGCCTCCTGTTATCTCTCAGCATCCCCAGGGACTAGGGTTAAATCATATCTCTGTTTTTGGTTAAACCTTCATGTATCTAAGTAAACATAATGTGCTGTGTTACACAATTGGTTTTATCAATGCTTGTTTTACCCAATGCTTGTTTGCTAATGTGAGCAGGTGTAGACATGTGCTTCTAATTGGGTGTGGTGAAGACATGTGCTTCTAATTGGGTGTGGTGACCCATCCACATGTGGAAACTCAGCTGCTTTCCTGATTGGCTATAAATAGCAGAGTGAAGCATGCCTCCCTGCTTGGCTTTGTTTTGCTTCCTGATCTCAGCATCTGATTTGGCAGTCCAGCCCCGGCTGTTATCCTCGTATTCAGGTATTTTGAGGCAATTATTTTCTTCTTTCCTGTACCAGCTGACACAAGGCATTCCTCCAGCACTCCGGAAAAGACTGCAGCTAAGTGACTAGAATTCTCCAGGGAGTTTGTTCTTTGAGCCCCGCGTTTTCCTAGAACAGCTGGTATATTTCAGACCTCGTATTTTGGCAGAGTGCTTATCTTGAAGAGACAAATGCATTTCTGAACATTCTTCATTATTGTTGTAGTTACTTGCCTAAATGTGCTTCAGGAAATCGGCTTCAGCTCAAGTACTACAAAAAGTGACAGTGCAATTTTAAAACACCATTTACGTGACTTTTCTTTCTTTAATAGCATAACTCTTGGATTTAAATTGTGTCATTCATGTCTGTGTTTCAGGATTAAGGAAATTGATTTTGAAGGGTGTAGGAAAGTACCATCTTGCCTGGCATGTTACCCCCATTTTTGCTTGTGTGTCAGTTTGTTTTTGCCTGTCTCACTGGGATCCTGTTAGCCAGGACCCCAGTGCTCATGGTTGTGGCATGAATGTGTTCCCTGTGTGTTGCCGTCACTGAGGCTCTACTAACCAGAACCTCAGTGTTTATGCTCTCTCTGCCTTTACAATTGTCACTGCAGGCTAGTGACCATTTTTACCAATTCTAATTGCCACATTGGAACACCCTTGTAATTCCCTAGTGTATGGTACCTAGGTACACGGGGTATTGGGGTTCCAGGAGATCCCTATGAGCTGCAGCATTTCTTTTGCCACCCATAGGGAGCTCAGACAATTCTTACACAGGACTGCCACTGCAGCCTGAGTGAAATAACGTCCACATTATTTCACAGCCATTTTACACTGCACTTAAGTAACTTATAAGTCACCTATATGTCTAACCCTCACTTGGTGAAGGTTAGATGCAAAGTTACTAAGTGTGAGGGCACCCTGGCACTAGCCAACGTGCCCCCACATAGTTCAGGGCAATTTCCCCAGACTTTGTGAATACGGGGACACCATTACACCCGTGCACTACATATAGGTCAATACCTATATGTAGCTTCACAATGGTAATTCCGAATATGGCCATAAAACATGTCTAAGTTCATGGAATTGCCCCCCATGCCAAATCTGGTATTGGGGTGTCAATCCCATGCATCCCCAGGGCTCCAGCATGGACCCCGGGTAATACCAAACCAGCTCTCTGGGGTTTTCACTGCAGCTACCGCTGCGGCCAACCCACAGACAGGCTTCTGCCCTCCTGGGGTCTGGGCAGCTCAGTCCCAGGAAGGCAAAACAAAGGATTTCCTCTGAGAGAGGGTGTTACATCCTCTCCCTTTGGAAGTAGGTGTTAAGGGCCTGAGAGGAGTAGCCTCTCCTGGCCTCTGGGAATGCTTTAAAGGGCACAGATGGTGCCCTCCTTGCATAACCCAGTCTACACCGGTTAAGTGATCCCCCAGCCCCTGCTCTGGTGTGAAACTGGACAAAGTAAAGGGGAGTGACTGCTCCGCTGTCCATCCCCACCTCAGGGGTGGTGCCCAGAGCTCCTCCACTGTGTCCCGACCTCTGCCATCTTTAATCCAGAGGTGTGAGGGCACAGTGGAGGCCTATGAGTGGCCAGTGCCAGCAGGTGACATCAGAGACCCCTCCTGATAGGTGCATACCTGACTAGGTGGCCAATCTTCCTCTGAGGGCTATTTAGGGTCTCTCCTGTGGGCTTTTCCTCTGATAACAACTTGCAAGAATTCACCAGAGTTCCTCTGCATCTCCCTCTTCGACTTCTGCCAAGGATCGACCACTGACTGCTCCAGAATGCCTGCAAAACTGCAACAAAGTAGCAAGAAGACTACCAGCGACATTATAGCGCCTAATCCTGTGGGCTTTCTCGACTGTTTCCTGGTGGTGCATGCTCTGGGGGCTGTCTGCCTTCACCCTGCACTGGAAGGCAAGACGAAATCTCCTGTGGGTTGACGGAATCTCCCCCCTGCTCCAGCAAGCACCAAACTTCAGCATCACCGGTACTTTGGGACCTCTCTCATCCTGACGAGCGTGGCCTTGGAACACAGGTTGTGGACCCAAGTGACACAGACTGTCCAGTGGTCCAACTGTCCAAATTTGGAGGAGGTAAGTCCTTGCCTCCCCTCTCCAGACAGTAATCCTGTGCACACCATGAACTGCAGCTGCTAGGGCTTCTGTGCACTTTTCCAAGGAATCCTTCATGCACAGTCTAGCCCAGGTCCCCAGCACTCTGTCCTGCATTGCTCAACTCGCTGAGTTGACCACCGGCTTCGTGGGACCCTCTTTTGTAGTGTTGAGATAACCGCCGTGCTCAGTTTTCTTGAACCCATGTTCAAGTACTTCTGCAGGTGCTGCCTTCTTGTGCATTGGCTCTCTGTATAGCTGAGGACCCCTTCTGTCTCCTCTTCCAAGTGGTGACCTCCTGGTCCTTCCTGGGCCCAGGCAGCAACCTTTATCTTGAACTGTGACCTTTGCAGCTAGCAAGGCTTGTTTGCAGTCTTTCTCCAAAGAAACAGCTCTACATCCTCCAGCACTTTTGAGCACATCTTCTGCACAAAGGAGAAGTTCCTGGCACCTTTCATTGTTGCAGAATCTTCAGCTTTTTCCATCTGGAGGCAGCCATTTTGCACCTTCATCCGGGGTTTAGTGGGCTCCTGCCCCCCTGGACACTTTCGTGACTCTTGGACTTGGTATCCTCCCTTTACAGGTCCTCAGGTCCAGGAATCCGTCTTCAGTGCTTTGCAGTCTGTTGTGGTCTTTGCAGAATCTGCTATCACGTGTTTAGTGTGTTTCTGGGAAAGTGTTATCACTTTACTCCTACTTTTCATGGTCTTGGGGTGGGGTATCTTGGACATCCTTAGTGTTTTCTTACACTCCAATCAACCCTCTACACACTACACTAGGCCAGGGGTCCCTAACTGGTTTGCATTCCACTTTCTTAGTTTGTGTTTCCCCCATGCCAATTGCATCCTATTGTATTCTACAGTGTTTGCACTACTTTTCTAACTGTTTACTTACCTGATTTTGGTTTGTGTATATATTTTGTGTATTTTACTTACCTCCTAAGGGAGTATATCCGCTGAAATATTTTTGGCACATTGTCACTAGAATAAAGTAACTTTCTTTTTAGTAACTCTGAGTAATGTGTTTCTTATGATATAGTACCTATATGACATAAGTGGTATAGTAGGAGCTTTGCATGTCTCCTAGTTCAGCCTAAGCTGCTAGAACACTACTAATCTACTAATAAGGGATAACTGGACCTGGAACAAGGTGTAAATAACATCAGGTACCCACTATAAGCCAAGCCAGCCTCCTACACCTTTAACAAGAAAGTGGGCCTGTATTGGTTAGTATAGCTCCATGTGGAAGTGATAATAAGAGCATTAGAACATTACACCCTAAGAAGGCACGTTGTCCTACAGCATCCTCAAAGCTGGCATGGTTCGCACCCCCTCATACCTCTAAGAGTTTACAGCCTTTCATGGATTTTGCTGTGTGTGCCTGGAAGTTTCACACAAACCAAGAGCTTAAAAGTGGGCAAAAATCAGCCACTTTCTCTTCGGATGCAGTAAAACATTCTCAACATTTGGCATAGCTGAGGTACAGAAAAGCCAGTGCCCGAGCAGGATTTCCCCTTTACTCCTTCAGAAGCTGCAGTGACACACAGCAACAGGGTGAGAGAGGGGAGAGTGAGCCTAGTCCACACATTCTGGAGAAATTAATGGAACGATAGAGGCAGCAGCTGTTGAATGGAACATTGTAATGTTCAGAGCAGCAGGCCTAACCCAGGGTATATAGGTCGCTGCCATTCCCTTTTCTTTAATGAAGTTCTCCACAATTCAATGTTTTGATACAGCTTTAAAGGCATCTGTAGTGGGCTATGCAGGCAAGTAGAAAAATGCTCCAGCATTAGAGGCCCAACTAAAAGTGATCCCCTTTTGGAATGCATTCTGAAGGGTTTCTCCAAGAGGTTTGACTTCAACTCAGATTTCTTTCTTAAGATGTAAGAGAGGAAAGTAAAGATATCTTTATATTGCAGCTGCCTGACACTCACCCCAGGCTGACATTGCACAACACACACTTTCCCAGCTTCAAATCTGTGGTCATATGTTTTGTTTGATAATGAGGTTTCAGACTTTTTTAAAGCAGCAACAAGTTACTTCAATATGAGACACCGTTCTCTTCTCTCACATACAGAAACCATCACACACATCATATGAGGTTAAAGCAGAATAGCAGTATATGCATTACAAAACTTTCTATACTTTTTGGGTCCACTTTCAGACTTCTGTTCACATGATTTCATGAGATGCTAACACACTATCTCACACACTTTTTTCAGACTGAAAGAACTGTTTCTACTTCTTCAGATATAGCAGTTGTATACCTTAGTCACAATGAGTAGAGACGTAAGGTGCACATCAACTGTTTATATCACTTTGTAAAGCTAAATCTCATAACTCCAACATCCACAGCAGAAGCACACATTTTCACACATTCTGAATCTGAAGGGTTTTTCACATGCGTTCTGAAGGGTGTCTCCAAGAGTTTCAACATGCCTTCAACTCATTATCCTTCTCAGGATATAGGAGAGAAAAGTAAAGATGTATTTAGATGCAATTTATTGGAGTGACCTGACCCCCAACTCAAAACCATGCTAACTTTGTGAAAATGAACACTTTCCCAACTTCAACACTGTGGTCATCTGTTCTGTGTTTTTGAAACAGGGATGCGTGACTTCACTTTTAGACTACATTCTTTTCTCTCACCTACAGTAACTAATGCACAAATCATATGAAGTTGAAGCACACCGGCTATAAATGCATTATAAAATATTATATACTTTTTGGCCTACTTTCAGACATCAATTCACATGATTTGATTAGATAGTAACACACTACCCCACATACTTTTCTCAGACTAAACAACTGATTTTACTTATAAAGATATAATAGTTCTATACATTACTTATATTGGGTTTAAAAGTAAAGTGCAAATTAACTGCTTTCATCATTTTGTAAATCAAAATGTCATCACTAAAAAGCCTTACCAACCCACTTTTCATAAGCATTCTGAAGGCTGTCCCCAAGAGGTTTCACGTGGCTTCAACTGTAATTTCTGTCTCTAGACCTAAGAAAAAAAGTAAATATTTGTTCAGATGAAATATGTTGCAGCTGTCTGACAACAACCCCCAAACTATGCTAACTTTTTAAAGTTTCCCAGTTTTAACTCTGTGGTCATCTGGTCTGTTAGATTATGAGGTTTCAGACATCTGTTTTTTGAAGAAGGCGCAAGTGACTTTGCCTCTAGATTACATTCTATTCTCCTGCCTACAGGAACCATTGCTGAAACATAAGAGGTTAAAGCATGACAACTATATATACATTAAAAAAAATGTATACTTCTCAGACATACTTTCAGACTTCAGTTCTCATGATTTCATGAGATACTAGCTGACTATCCCACATATGTTCTTACACTTAAGCCACTACATCCACTTCATTAGATAAAGTAATTGTACACTTTACTAGCATTGACAACACAATTAAGGAACAAAGGCCCAGATGTAGCAAAGGTTTTTACCCATTCTGTGTCTATGGGAAAAAGTGTTCGTACATATGGCCCAAAATAACTGTGAAGTCCATTTTGTATACCCATGACTCACTATTTCAGTGCGTGTAGTAGAAGCCCCCTTTCTGCAGTCTTTCTGAAAGGTATCTCTAAGGAGTTTCATGTGGGTTCAGCTCTAATTTCTATTTCAAGTTGTTCAAATAAACTAAAGATGTCTTTTGTGCAATATGGTGCACCTTTCTGGCACCCACCTCAAAACTGTTCTAAGGTTGCAGGGTGCACACTTTTCCAGTTTCAACTGTGTGCTCATTTGGTCAGTTTGATTACGAAGTTTCATATTATCTCTGTTTAAAAAATGGCGTTTAAACTACAATCTCTACTCTCACTTACAGTAACAATCAGGCTGTCACTGAGCCAATGTGGGCTCTCTTGAAAGAAACTGGACATCCCTTATGGCCCATAATATGGTAGGAGGCCCATCTGTTTAGTGTAAAGGC
The DNA here is from genome assembly GCF_031143425.1 of Pleurodeles waltl. Taxonomy (NCBI): domain Eukaryota; kingdom Metazoa; phylum Chordata; class Amphibia; order Caudata; family Salamandridae; genus Pleurodeles; species Pleurodeles waltl. Next base: position 644,694,146 of record NC_090438.1, read on the forward strand.
TAATCCCTCAAGATTGCAATGGACTTTTTTTCTGCCAAACTCTAAACAAACACTTAAGACCTGATTTAGATCTTGGCGAAATGATTACTCTGTCACAACAGTGACAGGTAACACGTCCGCCGAGGTGTAAATCCCATTGTTTCCTAGGTGATTTAGATTATGGCAAAGGGATATCTATCACTGTTGTAACAGTGTAACTAATCTGCCAAGATCTAAATAAGGCGCTTAGGGGGTCATTCTGATCCCCGCTGCCGGCGGAAGCCGCCCGCTTGGCGGGAACCACCAGAAGACCATACCGCGGTCAAAAGACCGCAGCGGTCATTATGACTTTCCCGCTGGGCGGGCGGGCGACCGCCAAAAGGCCGCCCGCCCAGCAGGAAAGCCCCAGCAACGATGAAGCCGGCTCCGAATGGAGCCGGCGGAGTTGCTGGTGTGCGACGGGTGCAGTGGCACCCGTCGCGATTTTCAGTGTCTGCTAGGCAGACACTGAAAATCAATAGGGGGCCCCTGCAGTGCCCATGCCAATGGCATGGGCACTGCAGGGGTCCCCAGGGGCCCCACGACACCCGTTCCCGCCAGCCTGGTTCCGGCGGTGAAAACCGCCAGAACCAGGCTGGCGGGAAGGGGGTCGGAATCCCCATGGCGGCGCTGCTTGCAGCGCCTCCATGGAGGATTCACAGGGGCAGGGGAAAACCGTCGTGAAACCGCCGGTTTCCCTTTTCTGACCGCGGCTTTACCGCCGCGGTCAGAATTGCCCTTGATGCACCGCCAGCCTGTTGGCGGTGCATCCTCCAACCCCGGCCCTGGCGGTCCATGAGCACCAGGGTCGGAATGACCACCTAAGTCTTTTATCATGAAGTTGCTTGGGACAAAAGCAAATCATTTGGTTGATAATTCTGGGGGTGATCCCAGTCGTTGTTAAAATTACAAAAAGTTGTGAAATGGTGCCCAAGTTTGAAATATATTTATTTCAATACAAGTGAATCCTCAGAGTAGACAAGTATGAACTCCCAGTGATGATCAGTCAACACATGTTTCGCCCCCTCCTGGCATGGAAGCATGGGTCTTTTGAAAGGCTGGCAGACCATTACATATAATGAGATAAAATAATAGTAAAATACCCAATAAAGTATAAAGTATTGTAACCGGACTCAGGACACAAGAAAATGAGAAAGGAAAAGGAAAAGGAAAAGGTAGAACAGAGAAAGTAAATGGTATATGCCATTAACAATCATGACAATGTAAGTGAGGTAAAGCAGAAGGAAAGAAACGTGAGAAGAAAAGAGAGAATAGAGGGAAAAGTCATAAGTGAAACATCAGAAATCAATTTGTGATGCAAAGAGGACATGGAAAAAATCCAATCTGGGCATGATATAATCAGATACCAGAAACACATAGATATACCAGAATGGTTCATATTTAGGACAGGCCAAAAGTTGCAAAGTGGTCAAACAACACATATGGTCCATCACAAGATCTGAAAAATCGCATAGAAAGAAGATACAATTCTATGCCCACAGGTGTCATGTTTGATCATATTCCATAAACAAAATTGTTCGTAAACATCAAGAAACACAGTTTCAAATTTAACAGTCATGATCATAAGGGTCATATAAACTAAGTTCCTCACCGTTACAAATAGTACCATGAGTAATTATGGTGATACATTACTCTGCATAATGCAATCAAAAAACAATCATACATACAGTCCCAAAGGTAGCCAAAAACCCACATGTTGTTGTGCAAAACATACATTTCAGCTATGGTGAATGAAATGTGAGCATAATGGGGACAAAGGAGAGAAAGACAAATGCGCATGTCAGCAGTAATGAAGCACATGCAGTCTGGGGGTAGCGGGGGGTTCCTGAACATCAAGTTTGCTTCCCCCAAGTGACCCAAGAGGTAGGAATACCTTAAGTGATCAAAAAATCTAAATGGCTGTGATTGCAGACAGAGGCAATAAATTAATAGGGACATTGGTCAAAGACACCTCCTAGTATCTCACCAAAGTGGAGGGGTAGTGAGTGGAGAGGTCTTGGACAACCTCAATTGAGGTAGAGGCTGTAACGCTTCCTGTACCCTAGGAAGGGCTGTGGGAGAACACAGCATTCATACAATCTTTGGGCAAGGCAACCAAGCCCAATGCTAGAAACAAGAGTTCTAAAACATAGGGGTGTGGGCAAAACAAGAGGCCTCTAATAAGAAACAACAATTCTCAAATTCTGGGATAGGAAAAACAAGGCTCTCACATACCTTAATCAAAAAGTAATCTATGTATGGTCCAGAAATGTAAACAGCTACGTGTTGCAGGTTTCAAAGTCTAAAAAATGATAACAAATAGGGAAAGTGGCAAACTGAATGTGGGTCCCAAATAAGGAGAAGCAACCAGTCAAAGCAGAGACAAAGTGAATAAATTGTCACTTAGAGTGGTCTATTGGGTTACCTCTACGGTCCTAAAATTGCTTGCTGTCCGGTGGGAACACCACATTCAGTTCTACTGAGTTCCTTGTGGGCATAGAGGTAGAGGAAATGTAATAAAGACGTCACTGGAGGTGGGACTACCTGCTGAGGGGCAATCACCTGGAACATGATACATCAAAGGAAAGGGAAGGTATATGAACCATATTGGGTATAGAAATGTGAGTCCAAGAATCAACAGAGTCAAAATGACCAGAAACGGGGCCAAATTGGGGGTAGTGTGTCATTTAGAAAACTAACCAATTCTGGCTTCAGGCAGGGCCAGCAGATGAAGCACCTAGGCATTCAGAAAAGAGACCAAAATGAGGCCCTGGAGGCAATAGTGGAATGCCAAAAATAAGGCTTTCCACAGGGTTGTGATAGGAAAAACTAAGGGCACTATATAATGTCTGTGCATGTCATAGTGCAACATGTGACTGTTAAGATCATGGGGTTCCAATACAAAGTATGCACCCTAAAAGTGGCAACATGGATTCAGTGTGAATATGTAAAATGAGAATTGCTCAGTCACAGAAACCAGAGAAACTACTACAAGGATCCCAATAGCAGGGACTTGTGGTGGACCGAAGTAGGACTCTAATGACTGCAAGTGTGTACAAGAAGGCAAAAACCAGAGAACACAGACAAGGATAAAAAGCAGTGGGACAAGAGTCAAATGTTGGGATGAGAAATATAATATAATAAAGAGAAAAACATGACCAAATTGGTTGTGGTACAGTCGGGAAAGGCTAGTTAACTCTACTACTCAAGACCCTGTGGTTAACGGAAATCTGGGTAGAACATCATGGAAGACTCCAAGTAGTCAGCGGAACCTGTTTGGCATGACGTTAAGTAAAGAATTCCTGATTGTGATATTATCATACAGCGAATCAATATTGAAAGGAGAAGTTGTTTCTAGGCAGAGTGATGGAAGAATTATCAATATAGCAGAAAAAACCCAAACAAACATATATAAGGGGACCCAACAACTCAAATAGGATATTGAATTCACTATAAGAAACCAAGACAGTAACAAGCTAGAACATTATACATGTGAATTGTTAGGCCCTACAGGCCCCTTTATACATCATAAGCAGTGTAAACCAGCATCTTTGTTGAGTCCCCTTTTCACAGTTTGGTATTTTAGGATACATTTACTTTCTCTTTGTCAGAACCACAGTTCGGGATTGCCTCCTTGTGGGCTCTTGCTAACAATTTCAATACCTGCAAAAGAGAAAGTTTTCTTGCATAGATAGACCTTTGCAAAATGCTCAGTGAGCAGATGTCCTTATGTATTCCAAGTTTACAAACACTACAATTGTGTCAAATGTGAAAGCCAGCTGGTCTGTCTAGAAATGTGGTTTCTACAGTCTGTCACTGAATTCAGATCTGCACAATATTTGTTAAAGATTCTGCGCTTTTTGAAACCCGATTTCAGGAAGATCTTGTATGCAGTCTGAGAGACATAGATTGGCTGAAAGTAAATACCAGTGAGTGACATCTTAAGATAGTTCTGATCCTGTGATGTACATTATGATCATTTGTGATGAAACGCAGAGAATCCTTATCAGAGGGAACATGATGTTTAGGTTGAAGAGTTTCCATATGCTTATTCAGGAAACCTCCTTCGTCGTTCTATAAGGTTAAGTTGGGTGGAGTGACAACCCCTATGTTTCAAACTAGCTAGGAAATCTTTACCTTTTTGCATGAAGATGTCCTCCTCACTGCAGTTCCTCACCCTTCGGTATGTTACTGATATCATACTTGGGATGAGAGCTTTCCACATATAAGATGGAATTTGCTGTGGTTTCCTTCCTATAGAGTTTGACTTGGATTTGGTTATTATGAATATAAATTGGCAGGTCCAAGAAGTCCACCTTTGTTTTAGAATAGTAAAATGTAGTTTTAATGTTTCAAATGTTATTATCCAATTTGTTGAAATAAGCTTTTAAAAGATCAATTTCATTTTGCCAAATACAAAAGATGTCATCAATGTATCGATCCCAGAAGTTAATATGGGGAGTGAACTCTGAGAATTTGTTGTCTCAAAGCTAGAACCTTTCCACAAAAACCACAAAGATATAGGTGTTTGGTGACGCACATTTTGCACCCATCACTTTCCCATGTAGTTGGCAGTAATATTTTTTATTGAAGCTAAAGCTGTTATTTGTGAGACAAAATTTCAACATGTTAAGAATCACTTGATTGAATTATAAAATGTTTGCAGGTTTAGTCCATAATGCTCTTCTCTCTGCCTCCATCTGCATTTTGAATCGATGTATAGAGACTTACAATATCAATTATTACTAAGATGAAGTCATGTTTCCATCTAATGTTCTGTAGTTTCACCGGGATGTCCTTGGTGTCTTGGATATATGATGGGAGGTTCCCCATTCCCCATTTCTGTAAATGTTTGTCACTGTATTTGTCCATTCTGGAACATGCTCAGTTATTGCCAGCAATGATAGGTCTTCCATGGGGTGGCTTCCCTCTCTTATGTATGTTTGGTAGCAGGTAAAAAGTTGTCACAGTAGGGTGTGATATGTATATGTGTTCTTCCTATTTAGTCTTCTATTCGAAGATCAAAATGCTCCAGTGGGGAAAACCTGAAGTTGTATCTGACAACATCCTCCTAAAACCGAACATCTTATCCATGAGGCCTTCATAGACCCAAATTTTCTGACTTTTCTAGAGCTGTTCCTCCCAATCTCTTTTAAGGATCCTAGCACCTCAGGGACACTGCTTAGGTATGAAGACTCCCTTCAGAAAAGCAGTGCATCAATTTCAAGCCAGCTGTGAATGAACTGAGGTTAGATACACAAAGAGTTTATCCCATTCACAACTTTTACTTTCTGATTAATGTTTGAAATGCAAGTCTACATCCTCCATCGGGGCAAGTGTGCAGGCTGTATCTGACAAAGTCTTGTCACAGTTGGAAAGCCATTGGTTGAGGTCCCTTCTGATGCCCTGGGTTTTGGTGGGAAAATCTCAGAGCAAGAAAATTAAAAATTTCACACCATGCCTTCTCCTGGTCAAGATTCCTACCTTCAAATTAACCATTGACTTACAGTTTGGACAGCTTTTAGCTGACAGTAATGGATAGTAATAAAGATCACACCTTTGGCTGAACTCTCTATTCCATTTGGACCACTGGAGGAATATTTCCTTACAGGAATCAACAGGAGCTCAGTAGCCAGAAAGCTGGTGGTTCTCAATACCCTAAATAGGATGGGCCAACTGTTAGTTTTGGGATTAAGGGACCTCCAATGAATTTGTGATAAAATGCCTTGTCCTAAAAATGTAAATCAGCCCTTAGTGTCTTTTTAAGATCAAAATCCTTCAACAAGGTAAGCCTGCAAATCATGCCTGCCAAAGTCCTCTTGAAACTGGGCACCTTTTCCACGAGGTCCAACTGGAAGCCCAAAATGTTTCTTAGTCAAAACTTTTCAGGCTTTCTCAAGCAGCTCCTCTTTGTCTATTCTAGGCTCCCAGGACCTTAGCGACAGCCGTTAGGGATGAGGACTCACTCCAAGAGAGGTCACCAGTACAGTCACGTACTGGTCTAATTGCTATAATTCAGCCGGGCATTCCAGGAAAAAGGCCTCTTGCTGCTTGTCGCCTTCTAGTCATGCAAATGTCCAGTCTACTGATCCTTGAAGTCTTCTTATCAGTTCTGGGTAAAAGTGGGAGCAGATCCTAACAGCAGGCTCAGTCCTCTTCTGTTCCACATTAGTTCTGGATGTGGTCTGAAGAGCTGTGAGCATGTAGGATTAACTAACAAATTAATAGGATGCCTTATACACATCTTCTTAAACAATAAGAAAAAGGTTCTCAGAGGAAACCCTTCCCAGTTTTAGCAGAATGTCCTATTGCCTTACTGCACATTATTTCATAATACATTATTCTTAGTAAGATTCAGCCATGGCACATTTCTGGTGTCCCAGCCAGTGGTATGTTTAGGAAAATGATTAGTCCCCTCCTTAATTCTACCAAACTGATTCTGGGGTCAGATTCTCTGCCAGTTTGCTGGTATCAAGGTGGGTATTGTTAGCTCAGGGCACAACGGCTTCCCTCCCATAAGTGTCCCTTTACACTTAGCTATGAATGAGTAGACCTCACCAAGGTCCCTTCGATGCCAATGAAGTTCCTGAACCTTCCCCAGAAGCCCTTCCTGAACTGAAAGGAGCCCATATCTCACAACCAGGTCTTCTCACCAAAAAGCTTAAGCCAATGTTTCTATTTTTGGAGCAGTTTTCAAGACTCATTAATGGGAAGAACTGACAACAGCCAGCTGCTGACATGCTAAAGCCAATCAGTCTACTGGAGGCTCAGGCAGTTCACCAGTAAATTGGGTTGTTAAAATATATATATTAATATAGTGGTTAAACCACTTCTGTTGCTTACCCCAAACCTGAGTTGGCAGAAGCAGTATTTTGTCCTGAACTTTAGTTTTTCTCATGGTTCCAACTACTTCTCATCACAGTGAAAATAGCTTCTGGAGGCAATTCACTTTAGGTACAAGCCAACACTAAATACTTGCACACGCCACTTTTAAATAATAGGCACCCTACATTGTGGGCTATAAGGCCTATTTAGGTGATGACTTACTTCATATTTGAAAGTAGGGTTTGTTGTATCCTAGCAACTTCTATAGAGCTCCGTTTAGAGTGTTTTCTTTGAAAAGTGTCCCTGCAGACCACGGATGGCTCTGTTGCCCTCGTAGTGATCTGGCAGGGGTTGTACCTGCTTACTTAAATAAAGAAGTTCCTTATCTACATCTCGAGTACATCTGTATGCCTTAACAGGGTTCTTTGCTGTAAAAAGGGGTTATTTTGACAGCTTCACCAGCAAGTTTAAAATCTTCAGGCATAGGGCTATGCAGGTAGGTTACATGCCACGTTGTCTGTGTCTATCAAGCGAATTGTGCAACCTGTGCTGCAGTTCAAAGGTGTCTTTAACTTCCTAAGCCATTGGTGTATTTACATGCAATGGAAATTTAATGGAAATTTAGTTATGAGAATTAGGAGGTAGCAAATCCTATCCTGATTTAGAGGACAGAGTACACACTGAGGCCTGGACAGTAGTGCCTCAGTGTGTAGAGTTGAAAAACCAGAAGCATCAATTAGTCTACAAAACAATGGGAGTGTCTACCCAAAAAGATGTGCTTTTTCACGCTATTCCCCGTTTAAGAGCAGGTCGAATAAATGCATAGCTGAAGGAAGGATTATCAATTTGGTTGATAGCCCATAGTGGTTCAGGCATGCCTCGTTGTAGTATTTTATAGTAATAGGTTTGAGGGGACAACCAGATTTGCAATTTGTTATTAATATTTGGGAATAGGTTATTGATGGGTTGTGGATTTGCTCAAAAAGGCAATGATATGTGAGGGAACCAGTGGTGTTTGCTTGTATTGATTAAGGAATTTGAATAAACCTATCTGGAAAGAAGTGAACTCAACTAATTAATTTCCAAAGAATTGAGTAATAGATGTTGGGGGAAGAAGCTAGTGCCGTTGATGAGTTCATTGATTATTTTTGTTTATTAGCAGCAGCAAGATGATTGGTATAAATTAGACTTATAGCCTGCCGTAGGAGGCTATACCAGCCATCAAAGGCCCACTGCAGTGTTAAAGGATGCAAGACTTTAATGCTGGTATAGTGCAGCTACGGAGGGATATAAGGGTATTACAACATTCTGCCACTAGAGGGTAGAATGTTCTATTAAATAAAACAAAGTCCTCATAGAGGCTGAGGGAACTGAAAACCCCTCAGGCTCTGTGAGGTCTTTGTTCACAGCAACAGCTGTGAACAAAAACATTGGAATGCTGGATATCCGGTCTTCTACCAGCCATTAGAAGCCCAGAGCACTCCAATGTTTTCAGGGGCACTCCCAACACTCCAATGTTTTAATCGCCGGTATAGCCCAGCTACAAAGTGCTTTTAGATTGTTATAGCTACTAAAGGGCAGAATGTTCTGATAAACAAAACAAATGCCTCACGGAGCCTGAGGGGATTAAAATCCCCTCCAGTTCCATAATGCCTTTGTTCCCAGATGTGGCTCTGTGAAAAACATTGGAATGTTGGAGCTCCAGATTTTTTACCAGCCATTAGAAAGCCAGAGCACTCCATTGTCTTCAATGGTGCTCCCAACATTCCAGTGTTCTAATATTCCTTACTGGCAGTATATATGGGTTTTTATTTATGAGTAAACTGTTGTAATAAAATGATTTGCAGACAGAAAAGTAATCTAGATACCATCTGTGCTCTGGCCTCGCGTTTTGATTTCTGGATATTTGTTTTAACCCCTTCTCTGCCAGGCCTTTTCCCCCTCCTGTGCCAGGCCTTTTTTTTAGCTATTTGGGGCAGTTCACGCTTAGGCCCTCATAACTTTTTTGTCCACATAAGCTAGCCAAGCCAAATTTGCGTCCTTTTTTTCCCAACATCCTAGGTATTGTAGAGGTACCCAGACTTTGTGGGTTCCCCTGAAGGAGGCCAAGAAATTAGCCAAAATACAGTGAAAATTTTGTTTTGTTTTTAAAAATGGGAAAAAGTGGCTGCAGAAGAAGGCTTGTGGTTTTTCCCCTGAAAATGGCATCAACAAAGGGTTTGCGTTGATAAAATAACCAGCTTCCCAGCTTTCAGGAACAGGCAGACTTGAATTAGAAAACCAAATTTTTCAACACAAATTAGGCATTTTACTGGGACATACCCCATTTTTATGATTTTTGTGCTTTCAGCCTCCTTCCAGTCAGTGGCAGAAATGGGCATGAAACCAATGCTGGATCCCAGAAACCTAAACATTTCTGAAAAGTAGACAAAATTCTTAATTCAGCAAGGGGTAATTTGTGTAGATCCTACAAGGGTTTCCTACAGAAAATAACGACTGAAAAATAACAATATTGAAATTGAGGTGAAAAAAACAGCAATTTTTCTCTACTTTTCATCTGTAACTTTTTCCTGCAATGTCAGATTTTTTAAAGCAATATACCGTTACGTCTGCAGGTCTCTTCTGGTTTCGGGGATATATCAGGCTTGTAGGTTCATCAAGAACCCTAGGTACCCAGAGCCAATAAATGAGCTGCACCCTGCAGTTCGTTTTCATTCTATACCGGGTATACAGCAATTCATTTGCTGAAATATAAAGAGTGAAAAATAGCTATCAAGAAAACCTTTGTATTTCCAAAATGGGCACAAGATAAGGTGTTGAGGAGCAGTGGTTATTTGCACATCTCTGAATTCCGGGGTGACCATACTAGCATGTGAATTACAGGGCATTTCTCAAATAGGCGTCTTCTTTACACACTCTCTTAGATTTGGAAGGAAAAAATGTAGAGAAAGACAAGGGGCAATAACAATTGTTTTGCTATTCTATGTTCCCCCAAGTCTCCCGATAAAAATGATACCTCACTTGTGTGGGTAGGCCTAGCGCCCGCTACAGGAAATGCCCCAAAACACAACGTGGACACATCACATTTATTTTACAGAAAACAGAGGTGTTTTTTGCAAAGTGCCTACCTGTAGATTTTGGCCTCTACCTCAGCCGGCACCTAGGGAAACCTACCAAACCTGTGCATGTTTGAAAACTAGAGACCTAGGGGAATCCAAGATGGGATGACTTGTGGGGCTCTGACCAGGTTCTGGTACCCAGAATCCTTTGCAAACCTCAAAATTTGGCTAAAAAAAACGTTTTCCACTCATTTCGGTGACAGAAAGTTCTGGAATCTGAGAGGAGCCACAAATTTCCTTCCACCCAGCGTTCCCCCAAGTCTCCCAATAAAAATGGTACCTCACTTGTGTGGGTAGGCCTAGCGCCCAAGAAAGGAAATGGCCCAAAACACAACGTGGACACATCACATTTTTCACAGAAAGCAGTGCCTACCTGTGGATTTTGGCCTCTAGCTCAGCCGGCACCTGGGGAAACCTAGCAAACCAGCGCATTTTTGAAAACTAGAAACCGAGGGGAATCCAAGATGGGGTGACTTGTGGGGCTCTGACCAGGTTCTGTTACCCAGACTCCTTTGCAAACCTCAAAATTTGGCCAAAAAAACACTTTTTCCTCTCATTTCGGTGTCAGAAAGTTCTGGAATCTGAGAGGAGCCACAAATTTCCTTCCACCCAAAGTCTCCTGATAAAAATGGTACCTCACTTGTGTGGGTAGGCCTAGCGCCCACTAAAGAAAATGGCCCAAAACACAACAGAAAACAGAGGTGTTTTTTGCAAAGTGCCTACCTGTGGATTTTGGTCTCTAGCTCAGGCGGCCCCAGGGGGGGCAGAAATGGCCTAAAATAAATTTGCCCCTCCACCCCCCAACCCCTCCCCGGGAGCGACCCTTGCCTACGGGGTCGCTCCCCTTGCGTGACATTGGCGCAAAAAAGAAATCCCCGGTGCCTAGTGGTTTCTGTCCCCTTAGGGGCAGATTGACCTAAAATCGGCCGATCTGCCCCCAAGGGGGGAAGAAATGGTCTAAATACAATTTGCCCCCCAGGGGAGCTACCCTTGCCTAATGTGTCGCTCCCCATCTCTAACAAAACAAACAAACAAAAAGGCCCTGGCGCCTAGAGGTTTCTGCCCCCCCTGGGGGCAGATCGGCCTATTAATAGGCCGATCAGCCCCTGGGGGGGCTTAAATGGTCTAAAATACTTTTTTTCCTTGCCCCCCCAATCTCCCCAGGGGGGCGACCCTTGCCTACGGGGTCGCTCCCCTTGCGTGACATTGCCGCAAAAATAAAATCCCCGGTGCCTAGTGGTTTCTGCCCCCTTGGCGGCAGATTGACCTAAAATCGGCCGATCTGCCACCAAGGGGGGCAGAAATGGTCTAAATACAATTTGCCCTTCAGGGGAGCGACCCTTGCCTACGGGGTCGCTCCCCCTGCGTGACATTGGCGCAAAAAAAAATCCCCGGTGCCTAGTGGTTTCTGCCCCCCTTGGGTGCAGATTGGCGTAGCAGAAATCAAAATAGGCCTAAAATAAATTTGCCCCCCAGGGGAATGACCCTTGCCTAAGGGGTCACTCCCCTTGCGTGAAATTCATGAAAAAAAAAAAACCTCCCTGGTGTCTAGTGGTTTCTGTCCCCCTTGGGGGCAGATTGGCCTCATAAAAATAGGCCAAGGGGCAGAAATGGCCTAATATAATTTGCCCAATAGGGGAGCGACCCTTGCCTAAGGGGTCGCTCCCCACCTCCAAAAAAACAGAACAAAACAAAAAGGAAAAAAAAAAATGATCCCTGGTGCCTAGAGGTTTCTGGGCCCCCCGGGGGCAGAAAAGGCCTTCCAAAAAAATGCCCCCCCGGGAGCGACCGTTGCCCAAGGGGTCGCTCCCTTATGCCACTTTAAAATAAAAAAAATAAAATCCCTGGTGTCTAGTGGGCGTTTCAAAAGCCGGATTGCTCTGCAATCCGGCTTTTGAAACGCAGAGAGAGACTTCAAATTGAAGGAAATAACTTTCCTTCCCTTTGAAGCCTCTCTCGGCTTCCCCCACGTGATCGGAAGAGAAATGCAAAGCATTTCTCTTCCGATCGCGCTGGAAGCTGAGCTTCCAGCGCAATGGGAGGAGGCCCTGTGACAAATCAGTGCGCAATCGCGCACTGACATCACACAGGGGTGGGGGGGATCGGGGGAAGGGCTTCCCCTTCCATCCCTGCCTTGGGGGGGGTGGGTGGGGAGCACAGGGTTCACGGGTGCAGGACGAGGCACCCAAGAGGTTAAACCAGGGTGATAGTTTGGATTTATCCACATTTCTTTATATGGAGATGGGCAGTATGGAATCTGTAGCTGGAAGTACTAGAGCACATATTCAAAATAAATAAAGCTAAGTCATTCAAGTAAGCAACCTCATTGTGGTTGTGCCTTCTCTTTTGTCTAGTAGAAGATTCATGCCATGTTGAATGAAGCAGTATTTATGATTTGTGCCAAAAGCTGCATAATATCAATGAGTTTCAGAAAAATAGAAGTAGGCATATAAGGAGGACAATAGATTTTCATGATAAAAACGTGGTGATTGGATGAGATTGAAGTTGCCGTGATTATGGCATTCATGAGTGAAAGTTTTTGTAGTTTGCATGCCTTAATTGCATTCTTAAAGATTACTGTTATTCCTCCAACTCTCGTAGTCAGTAGATGGTCATGTCCATCAAATTATTGGCTCTGAGTCAGGAGGACATTGATACAGAAATCCATCCCTCCTTTGGGTGAGGTCTGAGTACCTGAGAGTAAATCTAGTTTGTTTGAAAGAAGTAAGATCAATTTCTAAAACAGATTTACCCAAAAACCTGCATGTATTAAATCAAACTTAAGTTTAGAGGAGTTGGTTTTAGCTGTATCAGCTATTAAGGGAACTAGAAGAGGTGTGATTGTGATGTACACTTTGTTGTTGTAAAGGGGGTAGATGTTCCAGTAGTCCCTAGAGGGTAAGAGTGAGAGAACGTTTAAAGATGACACTTTGTATGTACAATTATTCTGTAAGTGGGGAGAGTAAGGTCCTGAAAGTTCTCATGAAGAGAGTGTGATACTATGGACAGAAATGCTGCCACCAGAAGAATCAGCTGAAAAAAAACAGCAGATTAGCTGGAGGTCCCCTTGTAATAAAGACATAAAAAAAGAAAAAAGAAATAGCTCATGACCGAAGAGAAAGAAGGTGCTCATGGTAATTGACATATCATGATTTATTCTGAGTGTGACATCTGAACATCAGGAATAAAACGTTTATAGACTGTGGGTGATATCCCAAGCTATTTTCCAGCTCTCCTTTTAGTTTAAGATGTACTAGAGGCAAATAGAATGGAATGCTGAGTGAAATACTGACATGCTAAATATGCAAAGAAAACAAATCTAATATGTTCGCCTTAGCAAATGCGGAAAAATGAAAACTGCAGAGGGGCTGTCTCCGAGGACAGCATGTTCTTGGTTTGGAAGCCAGCTTTCCAGGAAAATGACAACATCTGTCAAGATGGATGTGGAGAGGTTTTGTCTAACCATAGCCAGAGACCAGTTCAGAGAAAGAGTGTAAATTGTGGCGATACATCTTTCCTGTTAGGTCATGGGATGTTGTTGTTATCAAATGACCTCTGCAAGGGATTGCACAAGGAAACCCATCAATTAAGAAATTGGCCTTCAGAATGAAAAGGAGGCAGAGTGGAACATTGAGATCCTGTACAGAAACTTCATCAACAAGGTAGCATGTGTTGTCCTCCAGGATTAACTACAAATTAAGATGAAGAGTAACACATTTATCCACCTGTAGCTCACAGGCGTAGTCAACTGGTTTCAGAGTGTTAATCATTAATCGCAATCTAGACATTTAAGAGTCAGATTATACTCTTCAGAGACTGAAGGATGCCACACAGCAATGATAGCGTTAAAACAATTCATAGATTTGTGTTTTGTTGTAGAAAAGTGAAATCTGAGTTCATTCCTGCTCCTTCCTCAAAAAAAGGTTTACATTTCAGCATTGAAAAACAATAATAATAATAATAACAATTGTTAGACTTGGTATCCCTGCCCTTGGTCTCCCCTAACTTTTTACATCTGCTTCCCAGGTTGTTGATGTGTGATGGCTCGGTTTTTGCTGTTTTTGATACTCTGGACAACTTTACCACTGCTAACCAGTGTTAAGGTGCAAGTGCTCCTATGTAAAATGTATGTGTAATTGGCTTACCCAGGATGGCATATTTGATTTACTAGTAAGTCTCTAGTAAAATGCACTAGAGGTACTTAGGACCTATAATCCAAATGCTACTAGTGGGCCTGCATCACTGGTTGTGCCACTCTAATAAGTAGCCCTGTAAACATTGCTCAGACCTGCCACTGTAGTGTCTATGTGTACAGTTTTAAACTGCCAATCCACCTTGGCAAGTGTAACCACTTGTCAGGCCAAAACCTTCCCTTTTCATACATGTAAGGCACCCCCAAGGTAGGCCCTAGCTAGCCCCCTGGGTATGGTGCCATGTATGTTAAAGGTAGGACGTATACTGGTGTGTGTTACATTTCATAAAAGTAAAATACTGCTAAATTCAGTCTTCACTGTTGCAAGGCCTATCTCTATCATAGGTTAGCATTGGGGCTGCCTTTAAATATTATTAAAGTGCACAGTCCCTTTGACAGCAGATAGAAATAAGAAGTTTGGGGTCTCTGAACTCACAATGTAAAAATACATATTTTAGTGAAGTTGGTTTTTAGATTGATAATTTGAAAATGACACTTTTAGAAACCATTCTGTGACTGCCTGTTTGTAGATTTCCTTTCTGGGTCAGTTTGACAGTTGGGCTATTTGCACCTCTTCTCTAGACAGTGACACAAAGGGAGCTGGGGTGTAGCCTGCAGGTCCAGATGAGCCATCTGTGCTAGGAGGAGAGGGATGAGTGGTCACTCTTACCTGAAAGGGCTGTGCCTTCCGTCATACAATGCAGTCTCGAACCCCCTGCTGTGTCTGGGACCTGGCCTGGGTAATGCAGGATCTTGTGAACAACAGGTACTTTCCTTTGAAGTATGCCTACTTCAAAGGCAGAAAGAAGTATAAGTATCGGACCCAAAAGCTCTGAAAATTAGATCACTTCTGGAACCAAGAGGAATCTCTGCCAAGGAGAAGAGCTGAAGAGCTGAGGAATGCTGCCCTTTCCCGTGACTGTGCTTTGTTGAGCTATCCTGCAGTTCCTGCTTCTGCCTGTGGAAGGGGACAAAGACTGGACTTTGTGGTATGTTTCTGCTTGTGAAGAATGTCCAAGGGCTTGAGTTGAGCTTGCCCCCAACTTTGAAGTCTCAGGGCCATCAAAGACTTCCTCTGCCAGCACTTGGACTCTCTGCTGAGACTCCTGCCCTGCCAAGTGTTGCCCTATCAAGTCCCTAGGCCCTTAAAAGGTAAAGTTGGCAGGCAAGAGCTGAAATTTCATGCACAGAAAGCCATGCAAGGAAATTTTCAACGCACCATCTGCAATGTGGCTGATAAACGATGAACCGCTGGCCTCACAGCTAAAATCGACGCTCCACCTGCATCGCAGCTGGGAGATTGATGCATTGCGGCTGGAGAAACTACACGCAACACCCGCTTGCGGCTGCTGATAACAACGCAAACCTCACGCAGCACTTTTTTCTAACACTATGCAACAGGATTTTCCATGCATTGTCCCTGGGCATCAAAGTTAACCCGACTCTGTGCGGATCCGAGGTGCGCCGTCTGGAAATCGACACATCGCTCTCTTGTAAGGGAGAAAAACGACGCATCACCAACCCGACCGGAGAAGAAACAGCGCGTAGCCTCCCTCGCGAGGAAGGATTCGACGCATCGCTGCCTTTTCCGACTCACGCTCACCCGTGTTTCTTTATTTCTGACACTAACCAGTCACTTTGTGCAAAATCAATGTTTCCATTGTTCTCTATGGAGTAGTACTCATTGTTTTGAAAATTCATATTTTAATTTGTGTATGTTAGATTTTTGTCGTTTAGGTCTTGTTTGAGTTAGATAAATCTTGCCTATTTTTCTAAACTGGTGTGATGTCCATTTTGTAGTGTTTTCACTATATTACTGTGTGTGTTTGTACAAATACATTACACATTGCTTCTGAGATAAGCCTAACTGCTTGTGCCAAGCTAAGAAGGGGGTAAGCAAGGGTTAGCTAAGTGTGTTTCTCCATTACCCTGACTAGAGTGAGGATCCTTGCTTGGAAAGGGGTAGCCTGACTGTCAACAAAGACCCCATTTATAATAATAGTAATAATAATAATACTAATAATCATAATAATGTCTTTCAAGTGATTTATACAGACATTGCATCAGATATCCGCAATCAGAAACCTGAAAAAACTGAAAAAACTCTGGTCAAATTTTGGAAATTCAGATTATTGAAATTCTCAAAACCTTATGTGCAAAAAAGTACAAAATGAAATGCACACAAACTTATTATTATGTGAATTGAGGATGCAGATATTTCAACAATAATTCCAATCTTTTCCTGCTGCATATAGCAGAAACACTTTTTACACATGCGGCACATCTGAATGTATGCAAAGTGTGCTAGGGAGCTGTAGTTTCATTTTTTAGCTTGCAAGCGCCTATGGCATTTTTAGGGGATGTGTCTACACTGCATGGTACATATCTGGGGCTGCAACAAGTTCTCTTAGCCCTCCGCACGTTACTTGCAAAGGTATGACTAGGTATAAACCACAGCTGGTGTCCATCTTTATTGACAATTAAACAACAGTAAAGTAGGGAGCATTAATATCCCCCTACACCTGTTGACACATTCCTACCCTAAATGGGAATCTCCTAGCTCCAGATCACAGTAATAAATCACATTGTGTGAATCATGGATGCGTGTCTATGCCATCCTTAACTTATTCCGTTCCCACAGCGCCCCTAGCAGTGATGACGTTAGGGCCAACTGTTGACTTCTGAAATAGACTACCCCGCAACTATGACAACTACATATCTATATTTCTTCAGTGACAGCAAATCTAGTGAAAGTATGCAAGTGGTTTTCTAATGGGCTTACTTCATAGGATACTAGTGTTTTACAGAAAGTGCAATCTGTGTGTGTCCTAAGCAGTGGTGTTGTCAACCCACCACTTTCATAGCTTAAGCAGGGGTGTTGATGACATTTATTTATGAGCCAGTTATGTCTGCAGCTCTGTAGACAAATGCTCCAAAAAAACAAAGAAAGGGAAAACGATAACAGAGGTTAACCCCTTTGCTGCCAGGCCTTTTCCCCCTCCTGTGCCGAGCCTTTTTTTGGCTATTTGGAGCAGTTCGCGCTTAGGCCCTCATAACTTTTTGTTCACGTAAGCTACCCACGCCAAATTTGCGTCCTTTTTTTCCAACATCCTAGGGATTCTAGAGGTACCCAGACTTTGTGGGTTCCCCAGAAGGAGGCCAAGAAATTAGCCAAAAAACAGTGAAAATTTCGTTTTTTTAAAAAAAATTGGAAAAATGGGCTGCAGAAGAAGGCTTGTGGTTTTTTCCCTGAAAAGGGCATCAACAAAGGGTTTGCGGTGATAAAATCACCAGCTTCCCAGTTTCAGGAACAGGCAGACTTGAATCACAAAACCCAATTTTTCAACACAATTGTGGCATTTTACTGGGACATACCCCATTTTTACGATTTTTTGTGCTTTCAGCCTCCTTCCAGTCAGTGACAGAAATGGGCATGAAACCAATGCTGGATGCCAGAAACCACAACATTTCTGAAAAGTAGACAAAATCCTGAATTCAGCAAGGGGTAATTTGTGTAGATCCTACAAGGGTTTCCTACAGAAAATAACAACTGAAAAAGAAAAATATTGAAATTGAGGTGAAAAAAACATCCATTTTTCTCTAAGTTTTACTCTGTAATTTTTTCCTGCAATGTCAGATTTTCGAAAGCAATATACCGTTACGTCTGCTGGACTCTTCTGGTTGCGGGGATATATAGGGCTTGTAGGTTCATCAAGAACTCTAGGTACTCAGAGCCAATAAATGACCTGCACCCTGCAGTGGGTTTTCATTCTATGCCGGGTATACAGCAATTCATTTGCTGAAATATAAAGAGTAAAAAATAGCTATCAAGAAAACCTTTGTATTTCCAAAATGGGCACAAGATAAGGTGTTGAGAAGCAGTGGTTATTTGCACATCTCTGAATTCCAGGGTGCCCATACTAGCATGTGAATTACAGGGCATTTCTCAAATAGATGTCTTTTTTACACACTGTCTTACATTTGGAAGGGAAAAATGTAGAGAAAGACAAGGGGCAATAACACTTGTTTTGCTATTCTATGTTCCCCCAAGTCTCCCGATAAAAATGATACCTCACTTGTGTGGGTAGGCCTAGCGCCCGCAACAGGATACGCCCCAAAACACAACGTGGACACATCGCAGAAAACAGACCTGTTTTTAGCAAAGTGCCTACCTGTAGATTTTGGCCTGTAGCTCAGCCGCCACCTAGGGAAACCTACCAAACCTGTGCATTTCTGAAAACTAGAGACCTAGGGGAATCCAAGATGGGGTTGCTTGTGTGGCTGGGACCAGGTTCTGGTACCCAGAATCCTTTGCAAACCTCAAAATTTGGCTAAAAAAAAACATGTTCCTCACATTTCTGTGGCAGAAAGTTCTGGAATCTGAGAGGAGCCACACATTTCCTTCCACCCAGCGTTCCCCCACGTCTCCCGATAGAAATTATACCTCACTTGTGTGGGTAGGCCTAGCGCCCGCGACAGGAAACGCCCCAAAGCGCAACGTGGACACATCACAGAAAACAGACCTGTTTTTATCAAAGTGCCTACCTGTAGATTTTGGCCTGTAGCTCAGCCGCCACCTAGGGAAACCTACCAAACCTGTGCATTTCTGAAAACTAGAGACCTAGGGGAATCCAAGATGGGGTGACTTGTGTGGCTGGGACCAGGTTCTGTTACCCAGAATCCTTTGCAAACCTCAAAATTTGGCTAAAAAAACACATGTTCCTCACATTTCTGTGGCAGAAAGTTCTGGAATCTGAGAGGAGCCACAAATTTCCTTCCACCCAGCGTTCCCCCACGTCTCCCGATAAAAATGATACCTCACTTGTGTGGGTAGGCCTAGCGCCCCCGACAGGAAACGCCCCAAAGCGCAACGTGGACACAACCAAATTTTTTAAGGAAAACAGAGGTGTTTTTTGCAAAGTGCCTACCTGTAGATTTTGGCCTGTAGCTCAGCCGCCACCTAGGGAAACCTACCAAACCTGTGCATTTCTGAAAACTAGAGACATGGGGGAATCCAAGATGGGGTGACTTGTGTGTCTGGGACCAGGTTCTGTTACCCAGAATCCTTTGCAAACCTCAAAATGTGGCTGAAAAAACACATGTTCCTCACATTTCTGTGGCAGAAAGTTCTGGAATCTGAGAGGAGCCACAAATTTCCTTCCACCCAGCGTTCCCCCACGTCTCTCGATAAAAATGATACCTCACTTGTGTGGGTAGGCCTAGCGCCCGCGACAGGAAACGCCCCAAAGCGCAACGTGGACACATCACAGAAAATAGACCTGTTTTTAGCAAAGTGCCTACCTGTGGATTTTGGCCTGTAGCTCAGCCGCCACCTAGGGAAACCTAACAAACCTGTGCATTTCTGAAAACTAGAGACCTAGGGGAATCCAAGATGGGGTGACTTGTGTGGCTCGGACCAGGTTCTGTTACCCAGAATCCTTTGCAAACCTCAAAATTTGGCTAAAAAAACACATGTTCCTCACATTTCTGTGGCAGAAAGTTCTGGAATCTGAGAGGAGCCACAAATTTCCTTCCACCCAGCGTTCCCCCACGTCTCCCGATAACAATGATACCTCACTTGTGTGGGTAGGCCTAGCGCCCAAGACAGGAAACGCCCCAAAGCGCAACATGGACACAACCAAATTTTTGAAGGAAAACAGAGGTGTTTTTTGCAAAGTGCCTACCTGTAGATTTTGGCCTGTAGCTCAGCCGCCACCTAGGGAAACCTACCAAACCTGTGCATTTCTGAAAACTAGAGACCTAGGGGAATCCAAGATGGGGTGACTTGTTTGGCTCGGACCAGGTTCTGTTACCCAGAATCCTTTGCAAACCTCAAAATGTGGCTAAAAAAACACATGTTCCTCACATTTCTGTGGCAGAAAGTTCTGGAATCTGAGAGGAGCCACAAATTTCCTTCCACCCAGCGTTCCCCCACGTCTCCCGATAAAAATGATACCTCACTTGTGTGGGTAGGCCTAGCGCCCGCGACAGGAAACGCCCCAAAGCGCAACGTGGACACATCACAGAAAACAGACCTGTTTTTAGCAAAGTGCCTACCTGTGGATTTTGGCCTGTAGCTCAGCCGCCACCTAGGGAAACCTAACAAACCTGTGCATTTCTGAAAACTAGAGACCTAGGGGAATCCAAGATGGGGTGACTTGTGTGGCTGGGGCCAGGTTCTGTTACCCAGAATCCTTTGCAAACCTCAAAATTTGGCTAAAAAAACACATGTTCTTCACATTTCTGTGGCAGAAAGTTCTGGAATGTGAGAGGAGCCACAAATTTCCTTCCACCCAGCGTTCCCCCACGTCTCCCGATAAAAATGATACCTCACTTGTGTGGGTAGGCCTAGCGCCCACGACAGGAAACGCCCCAAAGCACAACGTGGACACAACCAAATTTTTTAAGGAAAACAGAGGTGTTTTTTGCAAAGTGCCTACCTGTAGCTTTTGGCCTGTAGCTCAGCCGCCACCTATGGAAACCTACCAAACCTGTGCATTTCTGAAAACTAGAGACCTAGGGGAATCCAGGATGGGGTGACTTGTGTGGCTGGGACCAGGTTCTGTTACCTTTGCAAACCTCAAAATGTGGCTAAAAAAACACATGTTCCTCACATTTCTGTGGCAGAAAGTTCTGGAATCTGAGAGGAGCCACAAATTTCCTTCCACCCAGCATTCCCCCACGTCTCCCGATAAAAATAATACCTCACTTGTGTGGGTAGGCCTAGAGCCCGCGACAGGAAATGCCCCAAAGCGCAACGTGGACACATCACAGAAAACAGACCTGTTTTTAGCAAAGTGCCTACCTGTGGATTTTGGCCTGTAGCTCAGCCGCCTCCTAGGGAAACCTACCAAACCTGTGCATTTCTAAAAACTAGAGACCTAGGGGAATCCAAGATGGGGTGACTTGTGTGGCTGGGACCAGGTTCTGTTACCCAGAATCCTTTGCAAACCTCAAAATTTGGCTAAAAAAACACATGTTCCTCACATTTCTGTGGCAGAAAGTTCTGGAATCTGAGAGGAGCCACAAATTTCCTTCCATCCAGCGTTCCCCCACGTCTCCCGATAAAAATGATACCTCACTTGTGTGGGTAGGCCTAGCGCCCACGACAGGAAACGCCCCAAAGCGCAACGTGGACACAACCAAATTTTTGAAGGAAAACAGAGGTGTTTTTTGCAAAGTGCCTACCTGTAGATTTTGGCCTGTAGCTCAGCCGCCACCTAGGGAAACCTACCAAACCTGTGCATTTCTGAAAACTAGAGACCTAGGGGAATCCAAGATGGGGTGACTTGTGTGGCTCGGACCAGGTTCTGTTACCCAGAATCCTTTGCAAACCTCAAAATTTGGCTAAAAAAAACACATGTTCCTCACATTTCTGTGGCAGAAAGTTCTACAATCTGAGAGGAGCCACAAATTTCCTTCCACCCAGCGTTCCCCCATGTCTCCCGATAAAAATGATACCTCACTTGTGTGGGTAGGCCTAGCGCCCGCGACAAGAAACGCCCCAAAGCGCAACGTGGACACATCACAGAAAATAGACCTGTTTTTAGCAAAGTGCCTACCTGTAGATTTTGGCCTCTAGCTCAGCCGCCACCTAGGGAAACCTACCAAACCTGTGCATTTCTGAAAACTAGAGACCTAGGGGAATCCAAGATGGGGTGATTTGTGTGGCTCGGACCAGGTTATGTTACCCACAATCCTTTGCAAACCTCAAAATTTGGCTAAAAAAACACATGTTCCTCACATTTCTGTGGCAGAAAGTTCTGGAATCTGAGAGGAGCCACAAATTTCCTTCCACCCAGCGTTCCCCCACGTCTCCCGATAAAAATGATACCTCACTTGTGTGGGTAGGCCTAGCGCTCGCGACAGGAAATGGCCCAAAACACAACGTGGACACATCACATTTTTTCATAGAAAACAGTGCCTACGTGTGGATTTTGGCCTCTAGCTCAGCCGGCACCAGGGGAAACCTAGCAAACCAGCGCATTTTTGAAAACTAGAGACCTAGGGGAATCCAAGATGGGGTGATTTGCGGGGCTCTGACCAGGTTCTGTTACCCAGAATCCTTTGCAAACATCAAAATCTGGCCAAAAAACACTTTTTCCTCTCATTTCGGTGTCAGAAAGTTCTGGAATCTGAGAGGAGCCACAAATTTCCTTCCACCCAGCAATCCCCTAAGTCTCTCCATAAAAATGGTACCTCACTTGTGTGGGTAGGCCTAGCGCCCACGAAAGGAAATGGCCCAAAACACAACTTGGACACAACACATTTTTTCACAGAAAACAGAGGTGTTTTTTGCAAAGTGCCTACATGTGGATTTTGGCCTCTAGCTCAGCCGGCCCCGGGGGGGGGGTGAAATGCCCTAAAATAAATTTGACCCCCCACCCCCCCAAGCCCCCCCTGCCCAGGTGCGACCCTTGCCTACGGGGTCGCTACCCCTGCGTGACATTGGCGCCAAAAAACTAATTCCCGGTGCCTAGTGGTTTCTGCCCGCTTGGGGGCAGATTGACCTAAAATCGACCAATCTGCCCCCAAAGGGGGCAGAAATGCTCTAAATACAGTTTGCCCCCCAGGGAAGCGACCCTTGTCTGATGGGTTTCTCCCCATCTCTAAAAAAACAAATAAACAAATAAACAAAAAACAGAAAAAAACAAAAAAACATTTGCCCTGGCGCCTAGAGGTTTCTGCCCCCCCTGGGGGCAGATCGGCCTAATAATAGGCCGATCTGCCCCCGGGGGGGGAGAAATGGCCTAAAATAAATTTGCCCCCCCAAACCCCCCCCACCCCCCCACCTCGGAGCGACCCTTGCCTACTGGGTCGCTCCCCCTGCGTGACATTGGCGCCAAAAAACGAATCCCCGGTGCCTAGTCGTTGCAGATTGACCTAAAATCGACCAATCTGCCCCCAAGGGGGGCAGAAATGGTCTAAACACAGTTTGCCCCCCAGGGGAGTGACCCTTGTCTGATGGGTCGCTCCCCATCTCTAAAAAAACAAACAAACTAAAAAAAAAACACTAAAAAAAAATTTGCCCTGGCAACAAGAGGTTTCTGCCCCCAGGGGGGGCAGAAATCGCCTAAAATAAATTTGCCCCCCGAACACCCCCCCTGTCCCCCCCCCCCCCCGGAGCGACACCTTGCGTACGGGGTCGCTCCCCTTACATGACATTGGCGCCAAAAAACAAATCCCCGTGCCTAGTGGTTTCTGCCCCCTTGGGGCAGATTGACCTAAAATCGACCAATCTGCCCCCAAGGGGGGCAGAAATGGTCTAAATACAATTTGCCCCCCAGGGGAGCGACCCTTGCCTGATGGGTCGCTGCCCATCTCTAAAAAAAAAAAAAAAAAATTGCCCTGGCGCCTAGAGGTTTCTGCCCCCCCTGGGGGTAGATCGGCCTAATACCAATAGGGTGATCTGCCCCCAGGGGGGCAGAGATGGCCTAAAATATTTTGGCCCCCCCACCCCCCTGGGGGGCGACCCTTGACTACAAGGTCGCTCCCCTGGTGTGACGGCGCAAAAAAAAAGATCCCTGGTGCCTAGTGGTTGACCTACAATCGGCCGATCTGCCCCCAAAGCGGGCAGAAATGGCCTAAATACATTTTGCCCCTCCAGGGGAGCGACCCTTGTCCAAGGGGGTCGCTCCCCATCTGTAAAACATAAAAACAAAAAAATCCCTGGTGCCTAGTGGTTTCTGCCCCCTTGGGGGCAGATCAGCCGAATCAAAATAGGCTGATCTACCCCCCCCAGGGGGGCAGAAATGGCCTAAAATAATCCCCCCCCCCCAGGGAGCGACCCTTGCCTAAGGGGTCGCTCCCCTTGCGTGAAATTCACGCAAAAAAAAAACTCCCTGGTGTCTAATGGTTTCTGCCCCCCTTGGGGGCAGATTGGCCTCATCAAAATAGGCCAATCTGCCCCCAAGGGGGGCAGAAATGGCCTAAATATAATTTGCCCCCTAGGGGAGCGACCCTTGCCTAAGGGGTCGCTCCCCACCTAAAAAAAAAAGAAAACATAACAAAAAGAAATAAAAAAAAAAAGATCCCTGGTGCCTAGAGGTTTCTGCCCCCCCTGGGGGCAGATCGGCCTAATAATAGGCCGATCTGTCCCCAGGGGGGGCAGAAAAGGCCTTCCCAAAAAAATGCCCCCCCTGGGAGCGACCCTTGCCAAAGGGGTCGCTCCCGTTGCGTGAAATTCACGCGCAAAAACAAACTCCCTGGTGTCTAATGGTTTCTGCCCCCCTTGGGGGCAGATTGGCCTCATCAAAATAGGCCAATCTGCCCCCAAGGGGGGCAGAAATGGCCTAAATATATATTGCTCCGTAGGGGAGCGACCCTTGCCTAAGGGATCGCTCCCCACCAAAAAAAAAAAGAAAACATCACAAAAAAAAAATAACTAAAATAAAGGTCCCTGGTGCCTAGAGGTTTCTGCCCCCCCCCCCCCGGGGGCAGATCGGCCTAATAATAGGCCAATCTGCCCCCAGGGGGGGCAGAAAAGGCCTTCCTAAAAAAATGCCCCCCCGGGAGCGACCCTTGCCCAAGGGGTCGCTCCCTTTTGCCAATTTCACTGAAAAAAAAAAAATCCCTGGTGTCTAGTGGGGTTTCAAAAGCCGGATTGCAAGCAATCCGGCTTTTGAAACCTGTGAGAGACTTCAAAGGGAAGGAAATACATTTCCTTCCCTTTGAAGCCTCTCGGGGCCTCCCCCATGGGATTGAAAAAGAAATGCAAAAGCATTTCTTTTTCAATCGCGCTGGAAGCTCTGCTTCCAGCGCGATGGGGGAGACCCTGTGACTAATCAGTGCGCGCTCGCGCGCTGACGTCACAGGGGGGTTTGGGGGGGTCGGGGGTGGGAGGGGAAGGGCTTCCCCTTCCATCCCTGACTTGGGGGGGTGGGGGGGAACCCCACAGAGGGAGCGAGAGCCGCACTGTGCCTCAGGACGTAACCATTACGTCCTGGGCACAGAAGGGGTTAAGGATGGGAAGCCATTCACAGTAAAAGAGACCCAAAAGGTGAAATGATGAGATAAAAAAAGGGTGTGCCAGACCATAGCTTTAATTTTTGCAGCAGGTGCCGTGGTACCAGGTCCCAGAGCCCTAAACTGCGCAATGAAGCCTGTTTAGTGCTGCATTTTATTATTCAAATAGCAGCTTGGATCCATTTCCTCCCTTGCACTAGGGTACACATTACACTGGCTATGCTACTGAGAGTGTGAGAGGGAGGGCTGGAAGGAAAATTGAAACAAAGAACATATGAAGAGACAAAAGAACAAGAAGGAAGGGCCAAAACCAATGAAAGGTGGATGCAAGGGTGAAAGGACTGATGGATGAAATATAAAACAGCATTACATGGGTAGGTGAAAGAAAGATTGAGTGGAATTATGATAGACTGGATAAATGGGCTGATGGATGAATGGCAGTTTGGATGGATGGGTAAATTGATAAAAGGAGAGTAAAATGATGGAAGGATGAAAAAGAAGGGATCTGTAGATATGAAAACAAGGAATGAATGGCTGGAAGTGTGAGTGGAAGGATTGGAGTATGGTGAAAGAGTAATGATGAAAAGATGGGCAGATAGAATGGTGAAGGAAGGATGGATGGAAGTATGACGAGATGGATGGATGGATGCATGAATGGCTTAAATGATGTACAGACAGATGGACAGAAGGTGGGATGAAGGGACCTCATATAGACCCTCATTATGACATTGGCGCTAAGTACCCCTTACCGCCATGCTGACTGACGCCAACATACCGCTGCGGCGGCGGATCACCGCTTCCCATATAATGACACACACATAGAAATCCGTCACTATACGGCCACACACACAAGTCCATCAGCCCAAAGGTCGGCGATAAACTAGTGGTAGTAAAACCCACACTGTTACACCAACAGAACTACGCCCACAACATTATGACCCACGAATCACCATGGCGGACATCCAATGGCAGTAAACCATTGGTGCTACATACCGTTGCGCTCAAAATACACTGACACATACAAAACTACACCACATTGGACAATTCGAACCACACACCTGACACACATATACACACCACACCCACACAACTATAAAACACACACCCACACTACGCGCAACCCTTTATGACTACAAACAAGTGCCACAAGAGAGACAGCGAGACCACAGACAAGACCACAGCCACACACCACCATCACCTATACACCATCCACACACCTCACATCACACAACCCAACACATCACCCCCACACACCCTCACCCACACCACTCACACTACACCCGTGGTACCACAGCAACACCCCAGGTTCTCTGAGGAGGAGCTGAGGGTCATGGTGGAGGAAATCATCCGGGTAGAGCCACAGCTATTCGGATCACAGGTGCAGCAGACATCCGTTGCTAGGAAGATGGAGCTATGGTGAAGAATCATGGACAGGGTCAACGCCATGGGACAGCACCCCAGAACAAAGGATGACATCAGGAAGAGGTGGAACGACCTACGGGGGAAGGTGTGTTCCACAGCAGCATGACACCAAATAGCTGTAAAGAGGACTGGCGGTAGACCCCCACCTCCTTCCCCACAACTAACAACATAGGAGGAGCAAGTCTTGGAAATCATGCATCCTGAGGGCCTGGCAGGAGTAGGAAGAGGACTGGACACTTGTAAGTCAAATCTGTATTACTATCAACCCCCCCTACAGGCATGCCATCACAAACCCCTACCATAACCCTCACTCCCATTACTCCACCACCTCCCACAGACCCCACAATCACAACCCACCCCTCCCAATACCAAGCCCTGCATGCAACACCAATGCATGGGCCCCCATCACAGACCTGCATGGACACCTATCACTAAAGCATGCACACTAGAGGGAATCAGCAAGCCCACCAATTAACTACTCACACATGGCAAAGCTGCCAGGGCAATAAAATCCTTAGAGGGCAACACACCCATGGACAAGATGTCACACGCAGAAACAATAACACTGCATTTACATCCCCACAGGTCCCCTCAGTCAACATCACCGGAGAGGAGGTGCCGGCAACATCCAGTTCCCCCGCCGAAGAGGACCACAGTGATGACAGCAGCTCTGGATGCCTGGATCTGGATGACCAACCTGGCCCATCAGGGATCTCCGGACATGTCGGTTACCCAGGCACAGTCCATACCACTACAGAGCCTCCCCCCTTGGAAAACACCACAACAGTACCCACCCAGCGGGCCCATACCTCTGTCCCCAGGACACGTCAATCAGCAGTGTGTCCATCACTACAGGGACCCCAGGCCACCCCACAAAAACACTGGAGTCAGTGGCAGTGGGTACACTGTTTAGGGGACAGAGGCACATGACAACAGGGAAGCTGGGGGACTCCTGTGCGACAGGGGAAGGACAGGCCCAGTGAACCGACTCTCCAGGAGGCACTCACCAAGATCCTGGTAGCATACCACCATTTCCAGGAGACGATGGGCCAGATGCTGGACAAGTTGCAGGAGAACCAGCGGCTGCAGGAGGGACAGTACCTGGGGATCAGGGAGGACTTGAATGACATAAACACTACCCTGTTCACTATTGCAGGGGTGCTGGCAGACATGGCCAACATTATAAGGGAGGCATTGGCACACCACCAGGCCCCTACCACTAGCCACACCGATGAATAGCCCTCTACCTCTGCTGCCGCTAGTGGACAGGAGGCCTTGCCACAGGACCAACAGATATGGGATGCTGCTATTCCTCTAGATAAAGGCATCATGCTCAGACCCAAAATACTTAGCATTGACATGGGAGATGTACTGGTCCGCCAGGCACACTATCTGCACATTCATAGAGTGAAAGCTCTTTTGATTTCTGAACACCCGTTCATTTCTCTGGGGGGAGACAAATACAATATGCGTACCATCAATAGCCCAATAATGTTGGGTATTTGTCCCATTATATAGAAATCTGCTTTCACTGTGGCCAAATCCTCCACCTGGGAGAAAACGATGTAGCTGCGCATGTGTTTAATCAGGCCAGACAACACTCTTGTCAGAACTATTGAGACCATTGGCTGTGACATTCCTGCTGCCAAGCCCACTGTCTCTTGGAAAAAAACAATTGCCAAGAAATGGAGAATGGATAGCACTTGCACAATAAAGGGGGATCCCGGTGACGGATAGCAGATATCAGGTCAGGCTCTACTTGGGCGCACCCCTCCCCCTGAAGATGGAGAACCACCCCGCAAATGGTCCCTGCAATGCAGGCAGAAGCCAGAGACTATTGCCAAGACACCCACTAGGAAATAGGACTTTTCTGATTGTCACTCTTGTGTCCCACCCTGTCACCCTGTCCACCTTGAACTGCCATTGCTCCACTTCATATGGCCCCTTGGACAATGGACTTATGATCCACATAGCCTGGACTCTATCCTTGATTTTCCATCACCATCAACCCCGCCCGTTACACCCCCCCCCTCTATTTAGCTGCACTTAAAGTAACACCATTTGAAAAATAATACACGTATGGAGTCTGTAAAATGATTGAACTATGCATTCATTTAACAAGGTATAAACACTGCAATACAACTCTACAGTAATGTATACACACGAGTGACCTGTAGTTGGCTGCAGTCAACACACCAGGACCAATTGTGGGGCACAAATATCTGGAAATAGAGATGCCAAAGGGTACAGTGAGTGGCCATATAAGAGGGAAAATCAGCCTGCCAGTGACAATGTCAAACACAAAACAGTCATTTAAATTTGAAGTTACACTCTCTTACCTGTGTGTCATTGGAAGTATTGTCAAATTACTGCACTTCTGTTGTCCTCATCCTCATCCATTTCCTCCTCATCTTCACTGTCCACAGGGTCCACTGCTGCCACACGCCCATCACCAGCCTCCTCCTCCTGCAGAAAAGGCACCTGGCAACGCAAGGCAAGGTTGTGCAACATACAGCATGCCACGATGATCTGGCAGACCTTCTTAGGTGAGAAGCACAGGGAGCCACCTGTCAGATAGCGGCAATGAAACCTAGCCTTCTGGAGGCCGAATGTCTTGTCTATGACTCTTCTTGTTCACCCATGTGCCTCATTGTAATGTTCCTCTGCCCTTGTCTTGGGATTCCACACTGGGGTCAGTAGCCATGAGAGGTTGGGGTAACCAGAATCACCCGCAAATATCGAGGGAGAACTGTTAGCCACACACTTACCCTTAGGGACAACACCATACCCATATACTAACATCCACTGGGTGGAAACAAGGGCTCACATATTAGCCACACACTGTGCCTATGGAGTTGAGCCATCACATATGGGATGCTGCTATTCCTCTAGATAAAGGCATCATGCTCAGACCCAAAATACTTAGCATTGACATGGGAGATGTACTGGTCCGCCAGGCACACTATCTGCACATTCATAGAGTGAAAGCTCTTTTGATTTCTGAACACCCGTTCATTTCTCTGGGGGGAGACAAATACAATATGCGTACCATCAATAGCCCAATAATGTTGGGTATTTGTCCCATTATATAGAAATCTGCTTTCACTGTGACCAAATCCTCCACCTGGGAGAAAACGATGTAGCTGCGCATGTGTTTAATCAGGCCAGACAACACTCTTGTCAGAACTATTGAGACCATTGGCTGTGACATTCCTGCTGCCAAGCCCACTGTCTCTTGGAAAAAAACAATTGCCAAGAAATGGAGAATGGATAGCACTTGCACAATAAAGGGGGATCCCGGTGACGGATAGCAGATACCAGGTCAGGCTCTACTTGGGCGCACCCCTCCCCCTGAAGATGGAGAACCACCCCGCAAATGGTCCCTGCAATGCAGGCAGAAGCCAGAGACTATTGCCAAGACACCCACTAGGAAATAGGACTTTTCTGATTGTCACTCTTGTGTCCCACCCTGTCACCCTGTCCACCTTGAACTGCCATTGCTCCACTTCATATGGCCCCTTGGACAATGGACTTATGATCCACATAGCCTGGACTCTATCCTTGATTTTCCATCACCATCAACCCCGCCCGTTACACCCCCCCCTCTATTTAGCTGCACTTAAAGTAACACCATTTGAAAAATAATACACGTATGGAGTCTGTAAAATGATTGAACTATGCATTCATTTAACAAGGTATAAACACTGCAATACAACTCTACAGTAATGTATACATAGGAGTGACCTGTAGTTGGCTGCAGTCAACACACCAGGACCAATTGTGGGGCACAAATATCTGGAAATAGAGATGCCAAAGGGTACAGTGAGTGGCCATATAAGAGGGAAAATCAGCCTGCCAGTGACAATGTCAAACACAAAACAGTCATTTAAATTTGAAGTTACACTCTCTTACCTGTGTGTCATTGGAAGTATTGTCAAATTACTGCACTTCTGTTGTCCTCATCCTCATCCATTTCCTCCTCATCTTCACTGTCCACAGGGTCCACTGCTGCCACACGCCCATCACCAGCCTCCTCCTCCTGCAGAAAAGGCACCTGGCAACGCAAGGCAAGGTTGTGCAACATACAGCATGCCACGATGATCTGGCAGACCTTCTTAGGTGAGAAGCACAGGGAGCCACCTGTCAGATAGCGGCAATGAAACCTAGCCTTCTGGAGGCCGAATGTCTTGTCTATGACTCTTCTTGTTCGCCCATGTGCCTCATTGTAATGTTCCTCTGCCCTTGTCTTGGGATTCCACACTGGGGTCAGTAGCCATGAGAGGTTGGGGTAACCAGAATCACCCGCAAATATCGAGGGAGAACTGTTAGCCACACACTTACCCTTAGGGACAACACCATACCCATATACTAACATCCACTGGGTGGAAACAAGGGCTCACATATTAGCCACACACTGTGCCTATGGAGTTGAGCCATCACATATGGGATGCTGCTATTCCTCTAGATAAAGGCATCATGCTCAGACCCAAAATACTTAGCATTGACATGGGAGATGTACTGGTCCGCCAGGCACACTATCTGCACATTCATAGAGTGAAAGCTCTTTTGATTTCTGAACACCCGTTCATTTCTCTGGGGGGAGACAAATACAATATGCGTACCATCAATAGCCCAATAATGTTGGGTATTTGTCCCATTATATAGAAATCTGCTTTCACTGTGGCCAAATCCTCCACCTGGGAGAAAACGATGTAGCTGCGCATGTGTTTAATCAGGCCAGACAACACTCTTGTCAGAACTATTGAGACCATTGGCTGTGACATTCCTGCTGCCAAGCCCACTGTCTCTTGGAAAAAAACAATTGCCAAGAAATGGAGAATGGATAGCACTTGCACAATAAAGGGGGATCCCGGTGACGGATAGCAGATATCAGGTCAGGCTCTACTTGGGCGCACATCTCTGTGATTGTGTCCCTGTCCAGTCTATAGGTGATGATAATGTGCCTGTCCTCCATTGTTGCCAAGTCCACCAGTGGCCTGTACACGGGGGATGTCTCCATCTCCTATTCATCCGCTGCGGTTGCAATCTAGGGGGCAAAACGGTGAGGAGCTGGTCAGTATCCCATATTTCCAAACACTACACTTCATTGCATGTTGTGACTATAACAATATATTGTTGGATAGGCCCAAATGGTGCTTATGTGTACTGTGATGCAGTTAGGTGCCATGGCCTGCCCCCCCCCCTGAAATGGCATCTGCCTGTCCTGTTAGGTGGGACATGTGGAAATGAGGTAATTCCGCAGACGTTGTGCGCCGTTGTGGGAGGCGGTTGAAAACTGCTGTGCAACTCCTCATTGGTTAACATTGGGCCCTATGGGTCACAGTGGCCAATGGTGATGTACGCCAGTGGTGACGGTACGCACCACCGTGGACGTGAGCGCCATTTTCTATCTGTTCACTCACTTGCTACCTGACCTTCAGCAGGAGAGGACCTACACAGCATGTGCTGCTGTGACCTGTGTCTGGAACCTATCACGGCTCGTGTCACTGGAAAAAGGGCCCCTGCCTTCACCGCAGCAGAGTTGGAGTGACTGGTGGATGGAGTCCTACCCCAGTACTAAATGCTGTATGGACATCCAGACCAACAGGTGAGTACACTGCGATCACGACGCATGGGGCATGAATGCATGGAGTGGTGTGTGTGAAGGCCTCGTGTAAGGGCGGTTAGTGGAAGGGCACTGGGCAGCGTGCTGCATGTATGGTGGGCCATGTCTTTGCATAAGGGGATGTGAGGGCTAAGGTGGGCCATGAGTGTAACAGGCAGGACGATCTGACTGATACCATTTCCTATGTGTATTTCTCTGCAGGTCAGCACCTATCAGAAAAAGGGTTTATGGTGTGCCATCGCCAAGGACGTGCAGACCCTCGGGGTCTACGGTGGGTAGAGCACCCACTGTCAGAAACGGTGGGAGGACCTGAGACGCTGGGCATAGAAGACGGCAGAGGCCCACCTGGGGATGGCCTCGCAGAGAGGAAGGGGAGCCTGTCGAACCCTGACCCTCCTGAGGGCCCGCACACTGGCGGTGGCCTATCCGGAGATGGATGGGTGCTTGGGGGCATCACAGCAGCCACAAGGGGGTGAGTACAGTGCCCCAATTACTACTTGCACGTGGTGGTGTGACATCCGGGTGGGGGATGTGGGCCTGTGTGTGCCCCTAGGCCAGGCTGGACATTGCAGGGTAGGTCCGATGTTGGGCAGGGTCATGATGTAAAATACCTCCAACCAAGCTAGTAGGCATCCACTACTAGGCAGGGGTCTGTGGGACTCAGGTATGCTGCAATTGGCGTTAGGTGTCCCTATCCATGGGCGGGTGACTAGCATTGTGACTGTTAGTACATTGCCTAGTGCTTAGGGCTGTTCCCTGTGTGAGTGTGCTGTGTACACCAACGGTGGTGTTGTTGCCGCCAAGTGTATCCTTTGTCTCTCCTGCCCCTTTTTGTTTTGTCACCCTGTCCTTATGTGCATTAGTATCATCTGGTGAAAGAGCAGAGGCACGGGCGACGGAGAGAGCTGCATCCCACAGGGCCGAAGAGGCCGAATCCACCGACTGTGAGGGCACCAGTGGGATGGAGGGCGAGGTGAGCACCACGGCAGAGACTGGAGGGGACAGTTCGGACAGTGATACCTTCTCCAATGGTAACTCCCTGGTGGTAGCGGACACCTTTGTGCCCACCCCAACTACAGGTACAGCCGCCAACCCCCGTACCAGCACCGCCCTCTCAGCAGCCCCTCAGTGTGTTTCCTGTGCCCACTCACCCAGGAGGGTGGGCATCTCCTTCGCCCCAGGCACCTCAGGGCCCTCCCCAGTTAGCCCTGCTGCCCTGAGTGAGGAGGCTATTGACCTCCTGTGATCCATCTCTGTTGGGCAGTCAACCATTGTGAATGCCATCCAGGAGCTGGCAGCCCATTTGCAACAGACTAATGCATTCCTGGAAGGCATTCACTCTGGCATGGCGGCCCAACAGAGATTAATCCAGGCTCTGGCCTCCTCCATGATGGCAGCCATTGTCCCTGTTTCTAGCCTCCCCCTCCAACTTCCTCTACCCAATCCCATTGCCCACTACCCCAAACTATCCCAAGCACACAGGCAGACCAGCATGCACACAGGACAACAAACAGGAGTTGTTCAGGCAAACTCAAGCACCACACATCATCCCACAGGCACTCACACAAACACCATCCAGAAACAGACATACCATCATCTACTGCCTCCACTGTGTCCCCCTCCTCCTAATTGTCCACCTCCTTCCCAGGAGTGTCTACACTCACACCTGCATGCACTACATCCTCATCCACTACCACCATTACGACTATCACTACACATCCCTCACTAGCAGTCACCGCCCCCACAACCATGCACACATCCCCTGTGTCCTCTCCCACTGTGTCTGAGCCCCCTCCACCCAAAGTACATAAACGCAAGCACTCAGACACCCAACAGCCATCCACCTCAGAACAGCATCCAGCCTATGCACCTGCACCCAAAATCAGCAGACACCTCTTACAACGAATTCCTCTTCCTCCACTCCCAAACCTTCACCCTCTTCCCACCCCAATGTCCCTAAGAAGCTTTTCCTCTCCACAGTTGACCACTTCCCTACCACTCCCCCCATCCTTCACGTCGGGCCAGGGTGGTCAGAACCCAGGTGAGCACCTCAGCCACCCAGTCGATGGCCACAGTAGTGTTGACAGATACTGCAGGTGGGAGAGGATCCCGGGCACCAGGCAGCCACACTGAAAGGGTGCTTGCACCAGCAGCGTCTAGGAAGGTCAAGGAGGCACCACCAGCTGCGTCTAGGAAGGGCAAGGAGGCACCAAATGTGCTACAGGGAAGGGCAAGGAGGCACCCCCAGCTGCTACAGGGAAGGGCAAGGGGCAATCCCCGGTTACTGACAGGCAGGGCAAGGGGCCTGCACGAGCAGGCAAAATGGACAAGAGGATTGGTGCTGGGACTCACTCGGAGCCCCCACCAACAAACATGGTGGTTCAGCCGTCTGAGGCTGCAGGAGATGGGCTGGAGCCTCCCCCACCACTGCAAGCACCACCTCCTACACCACCGCCACCACCGCCACCAACAACACTGCCAGCAGCAGGCCCAGTGGGCAGCCGTATGAGGCTGCATGGGATGGGCTGAAGCCTCACCCTACCACTGCCAGCACCGACACCAGTACCGGCGCCAGCAGCAGCAGCCCAGTTGGCAGATGTCCGAGGCTGCAGGGGAAGAGCTGGAGCCTCCCCCCACAACTGCCAGCACTGCCACCAGCACCACTGCCAGCAGCAGCAGCCCCACTGGGCACCCGTCCACAGCTGCAGGGGAAGAACTGGAGCCTCCCCCTACCATTGCCAGCACCACCACCAGCAGCCCCAGTGGGCAGCTGTCCGAGGCTTTGGGGGAAGGGCTGGAGCCTCCCCCCACCACTGCCAGTTCCATAAGCAGCACCGCCACTGCCACCACTGAGCAGCCATTACCGCCGGCGGGCAGTGTGTAGTTCTGAATCCATGAGCTGTTGTGTGGCCTGGCCCCTGCAAATCCTGTGGGTCTGACACCCAGGTGAGAGACTGTGACCTTGCACTCCCCAAGATCTGCATCACTGGGCACAATGACCCCTCCAGAACCAGTGGAAGAAGCCATACACTAACCCCATCCTTCCCAGGCTGAAGTACACTGGGCACAATGCCCCCTCCAGAACCAGCGGAAGAAGCCATCCACTCACCCCATACTTCCCAGGATGAAGCACACTGGGCACAATGTACCCTCCAGAACCAGTGGAAGAAGCATCCACTCATCCCATCCTCCACAGGATGAAGCATTCTGGGCACAATGCCCCCTCCAGAACTAGTGGAAGAAGCCATCCACGAGAGAGACTGTGTCCTTGCACTCCAAAGGACCATGCACAGGGAATGTTGCCCCCTCCAGAGCATGTGGGCAAACCAACCACTAGAGAGACTGTGGCCTTCAACTCTCCAGAACCAAGTAGTGGGCGAACCACCCACTTGAGAGACTGTGGCCTTGCACTCCCCAGGACCAAGCAGTGGGCAAGCCACCCACTTGAGAGACTGTGGCCTTGTACTCCCCAGGACCAAGCAGAGGACATGTTGTCCCCTCCAGGACTAGTGGTGTTGTACCATTTTCCTGCTGAGGTGCCCCCCATTCCCCGTACCCCTGAGGTGCCTGTGTATTTTCAACCTGATGCCCCTGCACTGTTCTATCCGTGTTGTTGCAGGAGTAAGGTGGGGCCTTGGGTTATGTGATGTGACCCTGT
This sequence comes from Pleurodeles waltl, assembly GCF_031143425.1. NCBI lineage: Eukaryota > Metazoa > Chordata > Amphibia > Caudata > Salamandridae > Pleurodeles > Pleurodeles waltl. Next base: position 644,729,971 of record NC_090438.1, read on the forward strand.
GGCCAATGGACACTGAGGACTGGGCAGTGTCCCTATATTTGTAAATATGAATTTATGTTTGGATTTTGATGCACTTATTCCTAGTATTTTTTCGTATTACACTCACTTTCTTTAATTCATGTAATTCATTTTGTCCTTGCATTATTCCTGAGGGGTACGGGGGAATATGTAATGTTACTGCTTCTGGTTGTGTGTATGCTGTTGGGCGTGGGGGTGTTGCGTGTGTTTGTCACTCTCTTTTTCCTCCCCCCTCCCTTGTGTGCTAGGCGGCAGTACTCACAGTGATAAAAGAGCATGGGGAATATGTACAACTCGGGCTCCATGGCGTTGTGGTTGTTCCCTGAGTCTCCACAGGTGTGTCCTTTGACTTCTAAGATCTGTTTCCGCCAGGCTTTTGATGTCATTGGTACCGCCCCGGAAAAGGTGGCGGATAGGCCTGTCATAATACAGTGGTCGGTACATTGTCTTCTGCCTAGCTGTTGCCGGTTACCGCCGTGGTACATGTTGATTCCGCCGTGGCGGTCGGTGTGTTAAAGTGTCTGTTTGACCGTTTTACGCCGTGGTCATACTTCCATTTTTGTTACTGCCAGCCTGTTGGCGGTATTACCACTGCTTTATCACCGCCTGCCAGGGTTGTAATGAGGGCCATATTTTGGGCAGGGCTTATTTGCTTCCCCCACCTGATGGCATTTGAGGTATGGATAATATTTTGATTTTCTGGCTATGCCCTTGGTCCTAGGCCTTACATGTGCCTCACAATAGAGAATCCCCTCATGACATTATCTCTACATTGTACCAGCTTTCAAGCTTCAAGGTCTGTCTGGGTAAGACAGGTCTGTCAGGCTGATCGGCTGAGTGAGCAGCAGCTCTGCCCCCTAAAACCCACAAAGGTCTCCTGGCTAGAGAGGGTCATGCCAGAGGAACATCTAATTTTCACCTGCAGGTTGAATCAAGGATGTGAAGGGAAGGCACACATTTTGCCAGCCCTTGATCACAAAAGGAAGTAGTGCACTGTGTGGCTGCAACACAGCTCATTCCACTGGCACAAATTATTCCTATGCTCTAGTCCTGCATGACGTGTGGTTAGTGCACAGGAAAATGCAAGTTGATCAATGAAAGAAATGGAATCAGCTAGCCTTCCAGGCCCCATGTTCTCCAGTGCTTTTATAGCCCTTCAGCAGTTGAGTACAGAGTGACTTATATGCCCTTAGAGTATGGCCAGAAATCAATTCACATGTGTGGTTCATTTAAGACCAATGTGTCTAAAAGCTGCCCCATGATTTATGTGGGTTAAAGAGCAGGAGATAGCCAATATCAGAAGGCTTCCATCACTGAATGTGACTCATGGAAATCTACACAATGTACAGCAGGAGGTCATATAGTGCTCCAAAGTACACAAACAGACAGCCGAGAAATGCAAGCACAGGTATATTGTGTTTGTACACAATGTTATATAATAAATAACTTTTAGATCCTGATTACATTTAATTTTGATTGTTTCAGCTGAATCACATCTATGATTATGTTTTGAACTATGATGGTCTAACTTGATTTTATAGCTATGTAACAAATATGGGATAGAATTTTATTTAGTTTGTTCAATAAATATTTTGTGGTATTTGACTGTGTATATAGCTGTACAAATGCTCATGATATTTTTCACAAGCTTCTTTAGTATCACAGTTGGGATTTGGGATGTGGGCAACTTCAGAGCCTTGATCCCCTGCACGTCTCAAGAAAGTGGTGCAGTGCATGGACTGTAAGTGGCCAATTAGTCAATATGGGTCGACAGGTTGGGTCAGGTAGCTGAAAGTATAGAGTCTAAAGTAACAGATGTGATAAGTTACCCAGGGGTGGGGGGAGCTTTTTAAACTTTTATTGTGTTGCTATTGCTAGCCCTCTGGTGTTTAGAGTGGTAGATTTAGCCAGTGTGCAGTCTACGGCTGCTCTAGAAGCACTATTGGTGCTCAAAGAGGTGGGCAGGAAGCATCTATTGAAAACTAGGGCTCTTAAACAAGCCTTGGCTCATCAAAGGGTGTGCTCAGTGGTACTCCACAGAAGGCGTGACAGCAGTAATTGTGGCTTGTTCTACACCTAAGGCCAGGCTGAAGAAAATGAAGGTGGTGACAGAGGGTAGGGCAATAGAAGAGGGTGATCAGGCAGCTAGATGGGATGGCCTTAATGGTAAGATTTGCCCCAGTAGCAATTTTGGCTTTGCAGTGTGGGCCAAGCGTAAAGGATGCTTGTCAGGCTCCCCTGTTATGGAGTTACTGCTGTGGGAGAATACAGCATTAGGAGGGTCTGGCTGGGGAGGAGGGCATGCTGCGCCCTGTTGGATGCCAGGTGGCACCGTGGAATAGCAAAAAAGAAAGTCCCCATGTGTGCTGCATCACAAGTTGTAATGATGAAAGCACATTAAGGGCAAAAACGTGAAGGGCTACAGAAGCGTGTGGCCAGTGTATACAGAGGCTGCTTCTCTTCCACAATAGTGATAATGTTATATGTAGATGAGGATGGTGAGGAGAAGAGGGTCAGGAGGAGCAGTGTGCCAGGGGGGCTTCTCATTGCAGACCAGAGACAGAGGTTAGATTTGCTGACTGGGGGGCCATGATATTAGATAGGAGAGTAGCAAGACTGGTAGAAAATCTGATAAAGAAGATACATAAAATATAAGAAAATAGAGGACATGGTATGTTAAAGCAGAGAGACAGAAATAGCATAGGAAGGGGGTAATTTGTAATGGGAGAGGCACGAAAGGATAGGAAAGGGGAAGATAAACATGGAAGATGATTTTTGTGAATGGTGAGAATATTCAGGAAGATGAGTATGGGCCTATGCTTCGAAGGGGAATAACTAGATGGGTCCAAATGAAAAGGAGAAGGGAAAATAGGTTGGAGGTGACAGCTGGCAACTCCTGGGAGAGTGGAGCCAACCAAGGGAAAGCATAGGACTGGACCAGAAAGATTCAAGGAAGCTTTGGAGCATCCTCCGGATCAAAGAACACCACTAAGCTTTTTAATTATTTTGGAGACAGAGGTGTTAGTGATAGGGAGGTGCTTCTCTTGAGTGGTATTGGCAGGGGTAGGAGATTCAATGCAGATAAAAATGACATGCTATTGGGCAATGGGGAGAGGGATGATGAACTGGAAAAATATCAGATAGTATAATGGATCAAAAAGAAAAGTAGGAAGGAACTGATGAGTGGAAGTGGTAGTCGGAGGACATGAGTACACAGAGTTTGTACCAAGAGGTCAAGAGGATGGTACCAGAATGGGAGGTAACAGGGCAGGCCCTGAACTTGAAGCCAAGCAAGACTTCAATGGGTGTGATGCAAACCATTGATGCACAGTGTTTTGATTGAGTCTATTGGAGTTGGTTGTGAGGAAGGCTACTAAAGCAGAACTATGTGGCAGACCAAAGGACTGGGATGAAAGATGTAGAGGTACATGAAGAGGACACCAAGAAAGGGATCCTAGAGATGGAAAGGGGGTTTGTTTTGGTGGAAGAAAAGGACATGGATGAGAAGGAAGATATAGAGATGAAACACCTCTAAGAGGCTGGCCTGGCTTGTAGTGGGTACCTTGGGTACTTACACCTTACACCAGGTCCAGTTATCCCTTATTAATGAAATGTAGTAATGTTCTAGCAGCTTAGGCTGATAGAGGTAGCTATAGCAGAGCAGCTTAGGCTGAACTAGGAGACATGCAAATCTCCTGCAATACCACTTATAGTCACACAGTACTTATACACAAGTAAAGACAATACTCAGTGTTACCAAAAATAAAGGTAGTTTCTTTGGGTGACACAAGACCAAAAATATCTAAGATGCAATACTCATTCTGGAGGTATTATACATAATGTATACACTAGACACCAAAATAAGGTAAGTAATTAGACATAGGATAGTTCAAACAATAGGAAATGCTATAATGCAATCGGAGAAAATAGGTCTTGGGCAACACAAACCATATACTAAAAAAGTGGAAAGCGAATCACAAATTCCCCCTCTAGACATGTGTAGTTTGTAGAGAATCGCTGGGAGAGTAAGAATACAGCAAAGGTAAGTAAAATACCCCACCCCAGCGCCCAGGAAAGTAGGAGTAAAGAACTGCAAGTTTCCTTGGGACACACTACAAGTTGTGATTAGAGTTATTGCAAGAACCAAGCAAGACTGCAAACAACAAATGGTGGATTCCTGGACCTGAAGACCTGCAAAGGAAAGAGACCTAGTCCAGAAGTCGGAAGAAGTTCCAGGAAGGACAGGAGCCCCTGCCAATCCAGAAGAGGGTGCAAAAGAAGAGTCCCCATTGGACGAAGACTTCAGAAATGCACCCAAGGAAGATTTCAGCGGGTTCCTGCATGATGTAATGGATGTCTCACGAAGAGAAGTTGGATGTAGGTGAGATTTTGTGCTGGATTTATCCAACAAGCCTTAATTCCGGCAAAGTCATTTTTTTAGTTCAAGTGTGCTGCCTGGACCCAGGAGGGATCTGAGGACCTCAACTATGTGTGAGGAGGAAGAAGGGGCTCTCAGCACTTCAGAGAGCCCTCATAAGATCAGACAGCACCCAGGGGAGTCCCAGGACATGGGGACAAAGGAGGTGCAAAATGCAGTTGGTGCAGCACTATAAAAGAGGGTCCCATGCCGCCGGAGGTCAACAAAGTGAGTTGAGCATCACAGGATGGAGTGCTGGGGACCTGGGCCAGGTTGTGCATGAAGGAATTTTGCAAATAGTGCACAGAGGCCTCAGGAGGTGAAGATGATGCAGCACACAGGGGTACTGTCGTACTCGGGGGAGGCAAGGTCTAACCTCCTCCAAATTGGGATGGCAGGGCCTCGAGACAGACTATATCAAAGGGATCCACCACCTGTGTTCCAAGGAGCATGCTCATTGCCAGGAGAAGAGTCCAAGATAACCGGTCGTCGACTTAGAAGGTCCCTGCTTCAGCAGGGAAGTGACTCCATCACTCCATACGAGATTTCTTTGGCCTTCTGGTGCAGGGTGAAGACAGGGAGTCCCTAGAGAGTGCACAACTTGGAAACTGTTGCAGTTTCTGTTTGAAGTTGAAATTGCAGAGGAAAAGTAGCCCTTCTGGATACTTTGTTGCTGTTACAGAAGTTCCTTGAGCAGTCTGCGGTTGATCCGAGGTCAAAGGATGAAGTAGTAGTTGCAGAGGATTCCTGCTGGAAACTTGCAAGTAGAAACTGAAGAGATACCCACAGGACAGACCTTAAATAGCCCTGAAAGGGGGATTGGCTACCTTCTCAGGTATGGACCTATCAGGAGGGGTCTCTGACGTCACCCTCTGGCACTGGCCACTCAGAGGCCTCCAGAGTGTCCCCACACCTTTGAAAACAAGATGGCTGAAGTCTGGGATAAACTGGAGGAGCTCTGGGCACCACCCTGGGGTGGTGATGGACAGGGGAGTGGTCACTCCCTTTCCTTTGTCCAGTTTCATGCCAGAGCAGGGACTGGGGGTCCCTGAACCGGTGTAGACTGGCTTGTGCAAGAAGGGCACCATCTGTGCCCTCCAAAGCATTTCCAGAGGCTGGGGGAGGCTACCCCTCCCCAGCCTGTAACACCTATTTCCAAAGAGAGAGGGTGTAACACCCTCTTCCCAAAGCAAATGCTTTGTTCTGCCTTCCTGGGGCTGGGCTTCTCAGACCCCAGAAGGGGAGAACCCTGTCTGTGAGGTGGCAGCAGCTGTAGCTGCAGTGTAAGCCTCAGAGAGCTGGTTTGGCCGTACTGGGGGGTCTATGGTGGAACCCCCAGGATGCATGGAATTGGTTCCCCAATAACACATTTGGAATGGGGGGACAATTCCATGATCTTAGTCACCTTACATGGACATATTCAAAGTTACCATTTTGAAGCCACATATAGGTATTGACCTATATGTAGTGTATTCACAAAGTCCTTGGAATTAGCCTTGAACTATGTGGGGGCACCTTTGCTAGTGCAAGGGTGCCCTCACACTTAGGCCCTCTTTACAACCCTGATGGTCGGTGATAAAGCGGCGGTAACACCGCCAACAGGCTGGAGGTAAAAAAAAAATGGAATCATGACCACGGCGGAAACTGCCAACACATACAGCCAGTTTAACATACTGACCGCCACGGCGGTAGCAACAAACACCATGGGGTAACCACCATCAGCTAGGAGGAAGACAATGTACCACCCACAGCAGTACAACAAGCCTATCCACCAGCTTTTCTGGGGTGGTACCATCAAAAGCACGGCGGAAACTGAACACTGAAGGGAAACAACTCACCTCTCGACACTCAAGGAAGAACCACAATTTCCAATGTTGATGTACCTTCTCATACACCAGGAACACGAACGCCGATGAAGACGACCATGGTGAGTACTGCACCTCGCACACAAGGAAGGGGGGGAGGAAAAAGAGAGTGACACACACACGCAACACGCAATGCCCCCACTGCCACCCCACCCCAACACCATACACACAAACAGATGCAACAACATCACATATACACCCCGTAACTCTCAGGACTAACGCAAGGACAAAAGGAATGGAGTAATATGAGAGTAATAGTACAGTTTTAGATATATGCGTCCTTAAACAATAAACAGTATGTACAACATATACAAAAGGAGGGACAATGCCCATTCCAAAATGTCAGTGGCCCACTGGCCATAACACATAGGCCAAGGCCACACTTGACTCCTGCCTCATTACGAAGAGAACACTGCAGGAGCATCAGGTCGAAAAAACACAGGCACCTCAGGGGGACGGGGAATGGGGGGGGGACCTCAGCCAGAAGATGGTACAATGCCACTGGCCTGGAGGGGGCTCCATGCCCACTGCTTGGTCCTGGGGAGTGCAAAGCCACAGTCTCACAAGTGGGTGCTTTTCCCACTGCTTGGTCCTGGGGAGTGCAAAGCCACAGTCTCTAAGGTGGGTGCTTTGTCCACTGCTTGGTCCTAGGGAGTGCAAAGCCACAGTCTCTCAAGTGGATGCCTTCTTCCACTGGTTCCTGGAGGGGGCTTTGTGCCCAGTGTGCTTCATCCTGGCCAGGAGGGGCTGAGTGGATGCCTTCTTCCACTGATTCTGGAGGGTGCTTTGTGCCCAGTGTGCTTCATCCTGGCTGGGGCATGGTCACAGTCTCTCACCTGTGTGTCACACTGACAGGTGTTGCAGTGGCCAGGACACACTGCAGTCCATGTAGTCACCACTACAAACTGCTTGCCGGCAGTGATGGCTGCTAAGTGCATGCCAGTTGCTCTGCAGGTGGCAGTGCTGTCAGTGGTGGTGGTAGCCTCCAGGCCTTCACCTGTAGCCTCGGACGGCTGCCCACTGGGCAGCGGTGCAGGTGGCGGTGCTGGCCGTGGTGCAGGAGGCGGTGTTGTCAGTGGTGGTGGTAGCCTCCAAGCCTTCACCTGCAGCCTCGGACTGGCTGCCCACTGGGGCTGCTGCTGCTGGCAGTGGTGCTGCTGGCGGCGGGTGCAGGTGGCGGTGCTGGCCTCAGTGCAGGTGTTGGTGCTGTCAGTGGTGGTGGTAGCCTCCAGTCCTTCACCTGCAGCCTCGGAAGGCTGCCCATTTGGGCTGCTGCTGCTGGCAGTGGTGCTGCTGGCGGCAGTGCAGGTGGCGGTGCTTTCAGTGGTGGTGGTAGCCTCCAGGCCTTCACCTGCAGCCTCGAACGGCTGAAGATCCATGGATGGTGTTGTGTGCCCCTTCCTGCCCTTGGCAGATGGTGGTGCCTCCATGCTTCTGCCAGCTGGTGTCTTTTTCTTGCCCTTTCTGGCTGGTGGTACCTCCTTTCCCTTGCTGGCTGGTGTCCCCTTCTTGCCCTTGCTAGGTGGCAGACCATTCTGAGCCTTTGCAGGTGGTGAGTGGCCGTGGACTGGGTGGCTGAAGTGCTGGGCTGGGTTCTGGCCATCCTGGCCGTGGTGAAGGATGGGGGAGGAGTAGGGAATAGGTCAATGGTGGTGAGGAAAAGCTTCTTAGGGACACTGGGGCGGGAAGAGGGTGAAGGTTTGGGTGTGGAGGAAGAGGGAGTGGTTGCAGGAGGTGTCAGTCTGCTGTGTTTGGGTGCACGTGCATGGGCTAGATGCTGTTGTGAGGTGGATGGCTGTTGGGTGTCTGAGTGCTTGCATTTGTGTACTTTGGGAGGAGGGGGCACAGACACAGTGGGAGAGGACACAGGAGACGTGTGCATGGATGTGGGGGTGGTGAATGCCAGTGAGGCCCATGTAGTGATAGACATGCTGGTGATGGATGAGGATGTTGTGCATGCAGGTGTGAGTGGAGATGTTACTGGGAGGGAGGTGGACGAGGAGGAGGAAGGGGACACATTGGAGGCAGTGGATGTTGTTGTGTCTGCATGTGGATGGTGCTTGTGTGAGTTCCTGTCAGATGATGTGTGGTGCATGTGTTTGCCTGAGCCACTTATATGTGTTGATTTGGGTGATTGCTGGTCTAAAGGTGTGCTTGGGATAGGCTGGGGTTGAGGGGATTGGAACTGGGTAGAGGAAGTTGGAGGGGGGAGGCTGGAGACAGGGACAATGGCTGCCATCAGTGAGTTGGCCAGACCCTGGAATGCTCTCTGTTGGGCCACCACCCCAGAGTGAATGCCCTCCAGGTATGCATTTGTTTGCTGCAAATACCCTGCTACATCCTGGATGACATTCAGTATGGTTGACTTCCCAACAAAGAGGGATCTCAGGAGGTCAATAGCCTCCTCACTGGGGGCAGCAGGGCTGACTCGGGCAGGGCCTTAGGTGCCTGGGGCGAAGGAGATTCACACCCTCCTGGGTGAGCGGGCACGGGAAACATGCTGAGGGGCTGCTGGGAGGGTGGTGCTGGTACAGGGTTGGCGGCAGTACCTGTAGTTGGGGTCGGCAAAGAGGTATCCACCACCACCAGGGAGCTTCCATCGGAGGAGGTGTTGCTGCCGGTACTGTCCCCTCCTGTCTCCGTCGTGGTGCTCCCCTCGCCCTCCGTCTCACTGGTGCCCTCACCGTCGGTGGATTCGCCCTCCAGGCCCACGTGTGATGCAGATCCTTCCATCGCCGGTGCCTCTGCTCCTCCGCCAGATGATGTTAATGCACACAAGGACAGGGTGACAAAACAAAAAGGGGGAGGAGAGAAAGAGGATACACTTGGTCAATGCCAGCAACAACACTACGGCTGGCGTACACAACTCAAGGGGAACAGCCCTATGCACTTGCCCATGCACTGCCAGTTACAATGCTAGTCACCAGCCCATGGGGTACAATGCCTAACGCCATTAGCTGCACACCTGAAACCCACAGGACCCTGCCCAGTAGTAGATGCCCACTAACATTATTGGGGTTGGAGTGCATCTGAGCTTGCCCTTCATTGAACATACCCTGCCATGTTCGCCCTGGCCTGGGGGCACCCACAGCCCACATCCCCCACCCAGGTAATACCTTAACTCATGATTCAGAATCTGTACTCACCCCCTTGTAGCTGCTGTGATGCCTTCAAGCGCCCATCCCACTCCGGATAGGCCACTGCCAGGATGCGGAACATCAGGGGGGACAGGGTATGACGGGCACCCCTTCCTCGTTGGGAGGCCAGTCCCAGCTGGGCCTCCAGTGTCTTCCTTGCCCAGTGGCGCAGGTCCTCCCACTGTTTGCGGCAGTGGGTGCTCTGCCTGTCAAAGACCCCCAGGGTCTGCCCCTCCTTGACGATGGCACACCAAATACCCTTTTGCTGATGGGCGCTTACCTGCAGAATAAAAACAGCAGAAAAGGTATTAGTCATACCGTCTGGACTGTTATACTCATGGCCAACCATATCCCCCGTCCCCTTACGCACATACATTGACCACCATACATGCAGCACTCTGCCCAGGACCCTCAGACCCCCCTACACGAGGCTTACACACACAACAATCCACACATTCATGCCCCACGCATCATGCTCACAGTGTACTCACCTGTTTGTCTGCAGGACCACAGAGTAAAGGGTACTGGGGTGGGACCCCATCAACCAGTCTCTCCAACTGCTCCGAAGTGAAGGCAGGGGCCATTACCCCAGACACTCGAGCCATTGTCGCTTCCAGACACAGGACACAGCAGCACTTGCAGTGTAGGTCCTCTCCTTTTGAAGGTCAGGTAGCAAGTGAGTGAACAGATAGAAAATGGCAGTCACTTCCGCAGCGGTGCATACCGTCACCGTCGACATACATCGCCATTGGCTCCTGGAACCCATAGGCCCCAATAACAACCAATGCGGTGTTGCCCGGCGGTTTGTTAAACTAATACATATGTCAAACAATTGACAGACTTCATACTTGAAATTGTTCCAAGGGTGTTTATTTAGATGCAAATAAGTGAGGGGGTATTGCAATTGGCTCGGTTGCTGATGGAGGAAAGTCCAGGGTAGAGCTCAGTCTATTTGTATCACAGGTGCATTGTCCAAGGGGGCATAGGAAGGGGAGCAATGGCAGTTCAAGGTGAACAGGGTGACAGAGTGGGACACAAGTGTGACAATCAGGAGAGTCTTATTTCTTGGCGGGGGTGTTGGCAATGTTCTCTGGCTTCTGCTTGGATCGCAGGGACCCTTTGCGGGGTGGTTTTCCTTCTGCAGGGGGTGGGGTGCTGGTGGCCTATTGTTCCTGTGGTGGTGCCTCCTGTCCACTAGTGTTGCCGGAGGTGGGGGGCTGTTCTTCGGTGTGGCTAGTGTCAGGGGCCCGTTGGTGTGCCACTCCTCCCTCATGGTGTTGGCCATGTCTGCCAGTACCCCTGCAATGGAGACCAGGGTGGTGTGGCTGTCCTTCAGGTCCTCCCTTATCAGCAGGTACTGTACCTCCTGCAGCCGCTGGGTCTCCTACAACTTGGCCAGTATCTGGCCCATGAACTCCTGGGAATGGTGGTATGCTCCCAGGATGTTGGTGAGTGCCTAGTGGAGAGTCAGTTCCCTGGGCCTGTCCTCCCACTGTCACACAGCAGTCCACCCAGCTTCCCTGTTGTCCTGTGCCTCTGTCCCCTGAACTGTGTGCCCACTACCACTGACCCCAGGTCCCTGATCATCCTGTGTTTGTGGGGTTGCCTGGGTTCCCTGTAGTGGGAGATACACTGCTGATTGACGTGTCCTGGGGACAGAAGGATGGGCCCGCTGAGTGGGTGCTTTGGTGGTGTTTCCTGAGGGGGTAGGCTCTGTGGTGGGTTGGGACTGTCCTGGGTAACCGACTGTCCAGAGGTCCCTGATGGGCCAGGTTGGTAATCCAGATCCAGGCGTGCAGAGCTGCTGTCATCACTGTGGGACTCTTCTGGGGGGGGGACTGGATGTGGCTGGCACCTCCTCTCGGGTGACATTGCATTGAGTTTGGGTCCTGTGGGGATGTAAATGCAGGGTTATTGTTTCTGTGTTTGACATGTTGTGCATGGGTATGTTTCCCTCTATAGTTGTTATTAGCAAGGCAGCTTTGGCTTGTGTGAGTTGTGATTTGTTTGGATAAGTGATTGTCACTAGTGTGCATGCTGTGGTGATGGGTGTCCATGCAGGTCTGTGATGGGGGTCCATGCATTGGTGTTCCATGCAGGTTTGGTATTGGGATGGGTGGGTTGTGATGGCGAGGTATATGTGAGGTGCTGGGGTGATGGGGGGAGAGTAGGGGTTGTTGTTTGTGATGGCATGCAGGTAGGGTGGGGGATAACGTAGTAAAGATTTGACTTACCAAAGTCCAGTCCTCCTGCTGCTCCTGCCAGGCCTTCCGAATGCATGATCGCCAAGACTTGCTCCTCCCATATTGTTAGTTGTGGGGGAGGAGGTGGGGGTCCACTGCCAGTCCTCTGTACTGCGAGCTGGTATCTTGCAACCACGGAACGTACCTTCCTCTGTAGGTCATTCCACCTCTTCCTGATGTCATCCCTTGTTCTTGGGTGCTGTCCCACGGCGTTAACCCTGTCCACAACTCTCCGCCATAGCTCCATCTTCCTTGCAATGGATGTCTGCTGTGCCTGTGATCCGAATAGCTCTATCCTGATGATTTCCTCCACCAAGACCCTTAGCTCCTCCTCTGAGAACCTGGGGTGTCTTTGTGGTGCCATGGGTGTAGTGTGAGTGGTGTGTGTGAGGCTGTGTGGGGTGATGTGTTGGGGTGTGTGCTGTGAGGTGCATGGATGTTGTATAGGTGATGGTGTTTTGTGGCTCAGATTCAGTGGGTGCTCCTGGCTTGTCTCTCTCTCACATGCCAAAATCTTTGGGTGGTAAAGGGTTGTGGGTAATGTGTGTGTGTGTTTTATATTGTTGCGGTTGTGTGGGTGTGGTGTGTGTATGTGTGTCAGGTGTGTGTAGTTTGAATTGTTCAATGTGGTGTAGTTTTGTATGTGTGTGTGTATTTTGAGAACGGCAGTCTGTACTGCCAATGGTTTACCGTGGTTGAATGACCGCCGCGGTGATTCGTGTGTCATGATGCTGTGGGCGTCTTTCTGTTGGCGTAACGATGTGGGTTTTGGTATCGCCAGTTTATCACTGACTTTTGGGCTGGCAGACTTGTTTGAGTGTCTGTACAGTGGCAGATTTCTATGTGTGGGTCATAATACGGGTAACGGTATACCACCGCTGTCGTGGTATGTTGGCGGCAGTCACATGGCAGTAAGCGGCACTTGCCACCAATGTTGTAATGAGGGCCTTAGTAACTTTGTACCCAGCCTTCATTAAATGAACGTTAGATGTATAGGCGACTTATAAGTTACTTAAGTGGAGTGAAAATGGCTGTGAAATAATGTGTGCACTATTTCACTCAGGCTGCAGTGGCAGTCCTGTGAAAGGGTTTGTCTGAGCTCCTTGTAGGTGGCAAAAGAAATGCTGCAGCCCATAAGGATCTCCTGGAACCCCAATGCCCTGGGTACCTAGGTACTATATACTAGGGACTTATAAGCAGGGTCCAGTGTGCTAATTGAAATTGGTAAATAAAGTCACTAGTGACTAATTTAAAAGCAGAGAGTGCATAAGCACTGCGGTTCTGATTAGCAGAGCCTCAGTGACACAGTTAGGCACTGTACACAACACACACATTAGGCCATAAATTATGAGCACTGGGGTCCTGACCGGCAGGATCCCAGTGAGACAGGCAAAAACATACTGACATACAGGTAAAAATGGGAGTAACATGCCAAGAAAGATGGCACTTTCCTATAACACCAGAAACTGCTATAGAGGGTTACTAAACTTCTTGAATCACACTTAATGGTGTCCATATGAGAAATGTTTTAGAAGAGGGAGCATACAAAAAATGTAGGTTACTTTACAGGAAAATAAAGACAAGGCAGGGGTAGATGGAATAAGAACTGGAGTTGTCTAGTTGTCCAAATGTGCCTGTGGCCATAGAGAACTAAGCAGCTGCCTTTTTAATTTATGGTAGAATGTACTGTAAAAGTCACCTGGGGGCTGTGTGTTGTTATTTGAATACATTAGTTTGATTTACAAAGCTCCAATAACTTTTGGAGTGCTGGCATTGGTGAGGTACGATGCAGATTTCAGGGCTACGCTTGCAGAAGACATAGATGGGAACTGGGGACAACACAATATGGATTTGTGGGTACAGTGGATGGCAACAAGTCTGGCGTCTACCACATGCGAAGACTTCCGCACAACCACAGTTCTTTTCAAGATGAATCACAAAAGTCACTAAATTAACCGGTGCTTAACACACTGGTAACTTGGCAGAAAAGCAGTCAGGCTTAACTGCATTTGTGCAGTGCAGTGATAATGTAAAAGTACAACACCAGAAGAATAAAGAAAATGCTAATAAATAACTTGTTCTAGCACAACCAAATCCAATCAGTAGAACCAGACTTATGAATTTTTGAAATTTTTGGGAAAAACCAGAGCTAAAAGATCAAAGCAGCAACCGCAAGCATCTAGGGCCAGATGTAACAAAGGATTTTGCATTTGCAAACGGTGCAAATCGGTAAATTCCACCGTTTGCGAATGCAAAATCGCCTTTCACGATGTATGAAAGGCATTCTCTGTGCAAATATAAGGAACCGCTAAAATAGTGATTCCTTGCAACTGAGATGAGTAAATATGAATCGCATACTGCGATTCACAAATACAGATGTGAATTTGCGAATCTCAGTATGCGAATCGCAAATATCGACTTGAATTTGCGAATCACAATCTGCGATTCACAAATTCCGTATCACAATGCAATGCATCAAAAAGTCACAATTTGCGATTATTCACAGAATGGCTTTTAGCATGTGCAAATTACCACAAAGTGAAATCAGGTGGGAAACAGGTGCAACCTTAATAAAGAGACCCAGAATGACGTCTTTTTGACAATGGCTGCACTCTACGTGATGGCAAGGAGAATGAGGATCCTGGCAGGTTTGAGGAGAGGGAGAAGGAGGAGACAGGAGTGCATTGTCAGAGTGCTCATTATCCTTTTTGACCAGACAGAGGAGGAGATATATGACAGGTTAAGCTCAGCCATGATACTTGATCTGATATCTGATATACAACTCCTACTGCAGATAAACACACACAGGACCAATAGCATACCTACCCATGTGCAGGTATTATGCTTCCTGCACCTATTAGCCTCAGGGAGCTATCAGGCGGTCATAGCAGCAGTTGGAGGGGTCTCACAGAGTGCTCTCTCACACTCCTTCAATGCATTTCTCAATGCCATGCTTAGCAAAACTCAACAGCACATACGATTCCCAAACACCCCACAGGAATTACTACAAACAAAATTCAATTTCTACCAGATTGCCTAATTCCCACATGTAATAGGCTCCGTCGATGGGACACATGTAGCTATCTGTCCACCATGGGCCACAGAGCATGTTTATTAGAACCGAAAAAGGACACATTCCATGAACATACAAGTAATAAGCAATGCCTCCAACATTATAACGGATCTTGTGGCCAGATACCCAGGTAGCACACATAACTCCTACATCTTTTGGTGCAGTGGAATATACACAAGGCTACTTGCTGGGGAGTTTGGCGGAGGATACCTACTTGGTAATGTTATAGTTGACAATGTTGCCTTGATGTATATGTGATGTCATGGATAACAATTACTCATTTTACTCTCCTGCCATTCTAGGAGACAGTGCCTATGCCGTGTAGGCCTTCATATAGATGCCCTATCTGAATCCTGCCACACCAGCCGAAAGGAGGTATAATGCTGTTCACAGGATGACCCGCAGCATTGAAGAGAGGACCTTCTTCCTGCTGAAGAGCTACTTGTGCCATGTTGCACAACATTGCAACAACAAGGGGAATACCTGTGGATCCCACCGAGCCTGACTCAGATGAGGATGACTATCCCTTGCCACCCCTTCAGCTAGCAGACAGAAACAGTGCAGCAGAGGGCAGACAAAGACATGCTGAGATCACACACAACTATTTCTGATGTAATTAATGACATCACCACGTCTAATTTTATGTATTGCTGTAGGTTGCCTTGACTTCAGGTAATAAATGTGGGATTAGGACATAGGTATGCACTATACACAAACAGGTGCTAGTTACAGTGTCACACTATTAGAATCATAATATCACCGCTTTGCTACATGATATGCAAGTCCCCTGTACCTCTCAACATTACTTTCTATGTCCACACACTCCACTTGAGTGCTCAGTGGTCTTGGTGGCACCTCTTGTTAAGGGTTCCAAGACAGTACTGTGTCTGGTACTGCGATGCCTAGGATACATCACAGGGGCTGTGAGACTGCTGAGACTAGAGAGTTCCTCACTATCCCCAACACCCAGTTCTCTGGTTGTAGCACTCTGTGCTGTCTGCATTGTCTCCAAAACATTGGTGATTTGTAGCAATCCCTGTGCATCGTCCTGACTGCAATGTGCCATCTCCACTTGTATGCCAAAAGCACGTCGTGATACCAAAGCAGTTGTGGTTGTGAGCCGATTGACAGATCTGCAGAACCCATCCAAACAGCTCATCAATTGGTGATGGCGCCTACAGTGGTTGACATGCTCCTGTTGCATCACAGCGCAGAGTTCCCTAATGGCATTTGTCATCTCCTTTGCATTTTCTGCTGCTGTTTGCTATCCCTCATGCAGCTTGCACGTGTTTTCATTGAAAGACTCAAACTGCTTGTGCATTGATCCCATGTTTTCATTTTAAGACGCAAACTACTTATGCATTGATGTGCATTGATCCCATGTTGTCATTGTGAGACTCAAACCGCCTGTGCATTGCACCGATATTATGATCGATTGACACCAACTGCCTGTGCATTGACCTCATGTGTTTACATTGCAGGCGCTGGACTTTCAGCATGGAAGCCTCAAGGCAACCAAACAGTGACGGGCCCTTAACCTCCTCTCTGCACTGCCTGCCTGCTTCGCAACTCCTCCTGAGGGGAGTGGACTGACGATGGGGCAGGGACTGCTGTCTGTAAGTGGTTCTATCCTCGGGGGTGGTGTGGGTACTTCATTTGGCATTTCATCAGAGTCCAGGTTATACTCAGGGAGGGGTAGCACTCTTGTCCTACGTCTAATTGGTGCTTGTATGAAGGACTCACTGGTGTTTGAGTCAGATTGTGGCAGAGTATCGCTATCCCCCACATTTCCACCTTCTGCTGCGCCAGGTCCGAGAACATCTGCAACAACAATGTGCAGCATGCCATTCTTGATTAGTACTCAAATAAGTGTGTAATAGTATTAAATTGACGCTGGCATAGTTTAGAGAGTCTGTTGTGTTGTTTCTCTTTTTGGTTTTACACTATCTTGCAATTTATGTGGTAGTTGCAATTTAGCGGTGTGGACTACCACTCCCATAAGGCATTGTTGTATGTAAGATGTGGCATGGACTATTTATCACACTGCATGGTGCCATTTCTATTTTCTAAGGGGCAATTGTACATGCACATATGGGGAAATACATCATTACTGCCGTTACCTTTGCTGGAGCTGGGTGTGCATGAAGTGTCAATGTCAGTGACACCACTGACAGCTTCAGGAAGAAGTGTGGACTCTACCATGTCTTCCATTGGTGTAGACGGTGTCTGGGTGGGTGGTCCTCCTCCGGTGCTCCTTGCCTCCTTCAGCTGGCTTGCTACCCTCTCTTTGGCACGTGAACGCAAGTCGTACCAGCGCTTGCGTATCTCCTCGACGGAGCGCTGTGCAACACCCACTGTGCATATTTTGGTCTGGATGTCTGACCACAATTTCCTCTTCTCATTTTCAGGTACCTGTAGTGAGTTTTTTCCAAAAAGTTTGTCATGGATCCTGACCACCTCCTCGGTGAGCACTTACAATTCCTGCTCACTGAAATTTGAGCTTGCGCTTCCTGTCTCCTTTCTCCTTCACATTCCCATCAGTAGCCATAATCCTGTTTGGTCCTGGCTGGCTCTCAAGACTGCCTCACTGGTGCTTGGCTGGGCCTCTCTGCCTGCTCCTGTGGGTGGGGTTTCTGGAAACAGCATGGACTGACTCACTTCCTGGCTGTGATGTCATCTGGCTGTTCCAGGTTGCCATTTTCGCATTTTGCGATTAGCAAATACTGATTCGCTATTTTTTGCAAATCAGTTTTTGCAACTAGCAAATTGCGCTTTTGAATTTTAAGAAATCGCTCTAACCGACTCACAATTTACATACATCCCATTTTGAATTTCTAAAATAACGATTTCTTAAAATTCGCTATTCAAGAAATACAAACCGCGAGCTTGATACATCTGGCCCGTAGTCGCAAGAGACCAGAGCAAAGTCATAAGTTTTGGCCGATTACGATGAAGGGTGGTTTGCATGCAAGAAGTGAGTTGGGCCCAGCACCCATTCAAGTTGGATGGATTGACATGTAGGTAGGTCTCAATCGGCTGTTGGTTCTCAGACCACTTTTTAGTGGCAAATTTCTAAGTTTTGGATTTTAACTGTTTGGGCACCTTTAGTTTCACTTCCAATAGTCCAGGACCAGGCAGGCACCAGTTGGAGGGCAGGGATCATTTCATGCAAGGTCCAGATGTGGGTTCAAGGTTGTTTGATATACTCTGGGGCCACAGCTATATTTTGTGAAATAAAATATGGAAAGGATATTGGAATTAATTCAATTAAAAAGAAGATTGTTGAGATAGTCCGAGCTGTTGATGATACTTATATGTTCCCTAGTCCCATTACTGAAGAAACTGAACCTGTGTATTTGATGGGTCTAGATGGTCATTACAAAGTGATTAGTATCAATTTAATTGATGCTCCCAAATTCCAACTTATTCTTAGGTTGTTTTATTTAACTGAACATAACCCAACTATAAACTGGAGAACATGACTGTTAAGTTGAATTCCAATTATTGTAAAAAACATTCATATAACAAGAGAAATTTCATACATTTATCAAGTAAACATTGTAGCACAGCAACCCAATATAGTTTGCACACTAGAGATAACTGACATTCCAGCAGCATACAGACACTTTGCTGCCGTTTTCTATGAAGCAGAAGCTGATAAACTCCCTCCGCATTGCTCATATAACCGCAAAATTGACCTGGAGCCAGCGAGCATCTCTGCCTTGTATTAGAATGTATGCTTTAACTAAAACAGATAATCAATACTTGCAGATCAATACCTTGCTAAAGTATTTATTTGCTCATCCCAATTTCCAGATTCCTTACCACTGCTCTTTGTTCCAAAAAAGATGTGAGAACTTCAAACCTAAATAGACTACAGAGCATTCAATATAATCACCATCAAGAATAGATGCACCTTACTGTTAGTTTCAGCACTGTTGGAAGAAGTCAAAGAAGTCAAGATATATTCTAACGTAGACCTTGGTGGAGCTGCCCATCTGATTAGAACAGCTGAAGGAGATGAATAGAACACAGCCTAACATACACTCTTTGTATGACAATGAGGCCATGCCATACCACCTGTGTAACGCTCAGGCTGCCTTTCAACATTTTGTCAACAACGTTCTAAGAGATTATCTGGATGGAGTAGTGTTGGTCTATATTGACAAAATTCTGATCTTCTCTGAGAATTTGTGAAAAGTATCATGTAAGTACTATTTAACTCATTCAATAAATTAAGGGAACTGCATTTTTACAAAACAGCGGCCACTCTGTACAAAGGAAAGGTTAACACTCTTGTATTTTGACTTTGGAGTGCAAGCAGCAGAGACCCATTGTACATAAGCTCTGTTCGCACCATGCACTGCAGCCGTCTTTCCAGCATGGAGAGTAGCGTCTCTCCCTCACTCCTGTTTCCAGAGGAGAATGTTTGACTGGACAGCTCTCACTTCGAGCTCCACCCTCTCTAGGTAGTTGGTAAGCACACCTGTGGAATTCCCCTTTATTTAGTGTTTCATTTACTGTATTTTGTCTTCAAGAGAATTTTCTGCCTGAGATAAATTATAAAAATGTTGATTTGATGCAAAAATGTAAGAGAATTTGAAGAAGAATTCAAATAAGCCATCTATTTGTATTTTTCTTAAGACCGATAGTCAACAATATCTATGTATTCAAAGAAAAGAAGGCTAGAAAAGATTTTGCAAAAAGACTTATGACAAAACTCCCAGTGCTGACTTTCATTTTCTTAAGAACTGAAGAGATATATCAATACTAAAAGAACATATTTATTTCAAGGAACTCTACAAGGCCAACAACAATTTCTACTATTCTTAAGAGAGGTTGATTTCTCTGAAACCCTATGTAAAGGAGAACTAATGTCAAATATTTGTGAGAGAATGAGAGTCATGAGAAACAGAAACCATAATGAAAAGTTATCTTTTAAGTGAATGGAATAATTAATGACCATGATAGTAAGGCAATAATAGTGTACTTTTATTTTATTGAATGCTTGCCACATGAAACTTACCCCAGCTGAAATAATACCAGAATGTGCATGCTCAAGGAGTATTAAGAAGATGAGTATTCAGAGGCAGTGCTCTTTGATCCCAATCCCCTTCCCCGTGCATTAATTGTATAGCGAATGAGTAAATTCCTTTTCCTGTGTACATAGGTGGGCTAGAGGAAGTCTCTTCTGCTCCTGGGGAAGTGGGTCAAGCTTACTAGTTTCACAGATTGAAGTGCCACAACTTTGATTCCACTCAAGTAGATTGGCTGAAGGATTAAATCTAAAAATCTTGCAATAGTTCTAGAAACTATACAAACACAATTATATCTAAAGAGAGATGAGAATAAGAACCAAAGAGAGCAAATAAGGAGCTCTCAACACAAATATCATTTATTTCAGAGACTAGATGAGATAGCTACAGCTCCTTCATTCATATCTAAGGGGAATGAATCTAGAGTTAGGGCTACTCCAACATAAACTTCATAACTATCTACTTGAGTTATTCATGCTGTTTCCCCTATTATTCCCTTAGCCCCTCAACAAAATTTTCCCTGGTGACCCTCAGATATTTTTAACACAATGTTT
Source organism: Pleurodeles waltl (assembly GCF_031143425.1). NCBI lineage: Eukaryota > Metazoa > Chordata > Amphibia > Caudata > Salamandridae > Pleurodeles > Pleurodeles waltl. The sequence continues at coordinate 644,750,314 of NC_090438.1, forward strand.
CCTTCACTTCCCATGCAGCCCAATTATCTTTGCTGTAAATCAATTCAAATTTGCCTTTGTATTTTTGAATCTGAGTGACACTGCAGCAGCCTGGTCAATGCACTTGGTTTGCTGAAATGACCCAATATTGAATGACTTTGAAAAGTTTAAAACAGAGGCACAGATTTATGAAAAGTGGAGCTGCACCTAGTGCAGCGCCACTTTTCTTGCACCCCCCCAACGCCACCATGTTTATGATGCATTTAAAATATGGCACATCATGGTGGTAGTCAGGGTGCCTAGCATCATAATTTATTATGCTAGTCCAGTGCTTTGCAGAACTAGCATCAAAAATGTTGACGCTAATCCTGCAAAGCACCCAGAGGCCCATTGAAGACAGTGGGAGCCTCTTTTTAATGCCTGCACTTAGCAGGTGTTAGAAAATGCTGATACAAATGGTGCAAAGGAGTCTCATAGATCCCTTTGCACCATTTTTACAGCCCCCCCAAAGCTGGAATGCCCCCTTGCATACATTATGCCTGGTATAGGCGTAATGTGACGCAAAGGGTTACAAAATGGTGCAATGCAAGTATTGCACCACTACGTAAATATGGTGCTGTGTTTTTGCCCTTCCAATGCCACATTAGCATAAAAAATTATGCTATTGTGGCGTTGGAATGGAGCTAGGCCTCAATAAATCTGGGCCAGAGTTTCTCTGAATCTTTGAGAGAAGACAGCAACCTAAGCCACAGATAAAATACTGTTAGATTTAAGACAAGGAAACCAAGATTGAAATACCTATTTGGATCAATTCAATAAGTTGATGGTAGAAACTGAATGTCCGGTATCCGAAAGAGCAGCAGTATTTTACAGAGGTCAAAGAGATGCATTGAAGGGTGCACTAGAACAAATTCCTGATCGACCTACAGAAATATTGAAGCTTATAGATTTGGGGCCTCATTACGAGGCTGGCGGTCCAGGGACTGCCAGCCTTGCGTTGATGGTCAGACTGCTGAAACTGGGGCAGTCTGACTACCACATTACAACACTGGCATGCGGACCCACCAAGGGATTGTAGTCCATGCCAGGAACATGGTTCCGGATGGGGTGACGGCGATCTGAGTTGTACTCAGCCAGGGTGGCGCTGAGCTCAACGCCACCTGGCTGATTACAACTCAGCTTTCCGCCAGCGTTTCCAAGGTGGGGACCCCACCATGGAAAGGCCGGCAGAAAGCCATTGCTGGGGGCCACAGGGCCCCTCCACCCACCACCATCAGAATGCACACAGTCTGCACTACAGAGAGTGCACATTCTGATGTTTCTGCGGTCCCGCATGGGTGATGGCATTGGCCTAGGATCCACATGGAGCCGAGACCAATGCCACAGCACAGTTTCCACAGGGTTCACCAGCAGAAACCTTAGTTTCCACTGGTCAGCTAAGTGGAACCCTTGTAATGGGTCTGTTGGGAAGACCACCAGCTCCGCAGTGGTCTCTTCACTGCATGTCTGTTAGTCAAATAAGCCAACCGCCAGACTCGTAATGAGGCCCTATCGCCCTGATTTATAGGCTGAACTGCGCTAATGCTAGCAGGGTGCAGGAGGCATAGGGGGAACTGGGGTTTGGCGTCAGAGGATGAAGCTAGCACGGGCATAGGCAAAAACAAAATGCCTCTGCCCAGACTTGCATCATTTTTTGAGGTTAAAACCCCATGGACATGAATCCTGTCTCAGTTAAGACAGGAGTCATGCCCCCCAGCCCAATGGCCATGTGCCCAGGGGACTCAGGTCCCCTGGGCATGGCCATTGAGCACAGTGCCATGTGGGGGGGGGGCAAATGTAAAATATATACCAGTACTTACTGGGATGGGTCCCCTCATCCTTAGGTGTCCTCCATGTGTGGGTGCAGGTGGTTGGGGGTGTCCCTAGGGGCAGGGAAGGGCACCTGTGGGCTGTTTCTATGGTCTTTGACCATGGACAAAAGGCCCACAGGTCCCCTAATGCCTGTCCATACCCAGGTTTTAAATAATGGCACTTTCAGGCTTAGCGCCATTATTTATGGCACTAAGGCCTTAGAATCATTTTTTGCCCGGGAACGCCTACCTTGCATCTCATTGACGCAAGGTAGTTTCCCACAGGCAAAAAATGACTTTAACTCCAATATAAATATGGAGTTAAGTTTGCGTTAGATTTGCATTAAAAAAAATGACACAAATCCAGTGCAAACAGAGTATAAATACGCCCCTTAGTTTCACAGATGGATCAGAGTTTGAGTTAACGTAAGACAGAGAGCATGAGGAAATTTTGTGCTTTACCTCACAGCTTCAATAGAATTAAAAGAGAGTCTAATATAGCTGCAGATTCTAGTTCAGTTGAAAAATCAATGCAGATCAGAAACATCTGAGGTCCTTTAAGTAATAAGCTCACCGGATGTTATTTTCTTACATCCACTTTCTCCTTTTGTAGATGTGAGTAGGGTTTCTCTTAGCTGTTTGGAGTATATCGTTATTATCATTTTTTGAGGTAATATTTGCAAGGCATCCTGCTTATTGTAGGTAAACATGTATGTGGACGTGTAAAATAAGGAAACATTATTCTTGGTGATTGTTATAGTGAAATATAAATCACAGAATACATCTACAGCAAAATTTTGGTGTGAATTCATAACAGCATTGTTTATTGTATTTCCCTTCAATAGCATTACATTTTATGATTTTTTACTGAAAATAATAGTAGATTTTGCAGATTTTTCAGTAAATAGATCTAGATGCAAACTTTTATTGTGCTACAGCAGTTACCCCAGTATCAGTGTTGTTTGCATCCATCTAGTAGTATTGGGTTAGCTTGGTAGTCTACTGAAACTTTTAATCCATCAACAACATTTATTACTGATTCATTATATTTGTTATGTAGAGTCCTATTTGTCTTTGATATCATGTGACTGACTTTGAGATATGTTTCTACCAAATGACCATTTCTATTAAGTGTTGCTTCTGGCTTTCCCTTCTAATGCCATAATGTAATGGTTTGGATGGTCACGTGACCTCAACTGGGCATGAGATAGCTGTAGCTATAGTGTTATGCTATAAACATATGCAGGCAGTCTAGTTTAATTCTTATTGAATGTGCTTCTTTAGTACTGTTTGGGAAATGGCAGTAGTCCAATACAACATATAACAAATCACAATATTTGTTTGAAAACGATTAGCTGTTATTTATGATTCAGTTGGAAAATATTCTACCCCACTAGATAGATATAGTACTTTAATTCGCTGAGAGATTATTTGAGCAACATCTTTGGTAGTGTGGTTTGTGTGTGGATAGTTGGACACAGTTATATTTTGGGCTAAGGAAGTTTGCAAGAAAGAGTGATGTTGACAATAATTTAGGTTTGCAATATGTTGACATAACACTGGTGGCTGAAAGAGGTTGGAGGTGGAATAACATGCTCCCTCTGCTTTCACCTCTTAGGCCCTCATTCTGACCTTGGCGGGCGGCGGAGGCCGCCCGCCAAAGTCCCGCCGTCAGGTTACCGTTCCGCGGTCGAAAGACCGCGGCGGTAATTCTGACTTTCCCGCTGGGCTGGCGGGCGGTCTCCTTCAGACCGCCAGCCAGCCCAGCGGGAAAGAGGCTTCCACGATGAAGCCGGCTCGGAATCGAGCCGGCGGAGTGGAAGCTGTGCGACGGGTGCAGTTGCACCCGTCGCGTATTTCACTGTCTGCACAGCAGACAGTGAAATACATGTAGGGGCCCTCTTACGGGGGCCCCTGCAATGCCCATGCCAGTGGCATGGGCACTGCAGGGGCCCCCAGGGGCCCCGCGACCCCCCCTACCGCCATCCGGATCTCGGCGGTCCGACCGCCGGGATCTGGATGGCGGTAGGGGGGGTCAGAATCCCCGCGGCGGTGCAGCAAGCTGCGCCGCCGCGGAGGATTCAATGGGGCCGCGGTACACTGGCGGGACCCCGCCAGTGGTGCCGGTCCGACCGCGGCTTTACCGCCGCGGTCGGAATCCCCATTGAAGCACCGCCGGCTTGTCGGCGGTGCTCCCGCGGTCCTCCGCCCTGGCGGTCAAAGACCGCCAGGGTCAGAATGAGGGCCTTAGTGTTTGTGAACATTCATACTTCATAATTACTCATTGTGGAGGGAATGATATAGGTCACCTCACCAGTGTTAGAATAGAGATAGTGACGAAAGCTACGTTTCAATCTTGAATGAGTATATTTCCTAATATCCTTGTATTTTAAAATATTTGTCAAAGGATAAAATAAAAGTGCTAATGCACAAATGCTGGAAAATTTGAAACAAGCTGCAGACATATCAAAAAGACTGTGTCTGCATTCCTAAGAGATCATAGAATATCTACCATGTATCACTTAAATATTGTTTTCTCCAAACCTAACAATATGATAGAGATGATGTACATCTAACCTCTCATTTCAATAATATGTTCCTGAGTAACATCCAAGAATGGCTTACAAATCATGCCTAATTCAAATTTGAACACTTGAATCAAAGGCTCTTTTAATAGCAAACCTAATCTTTATGTCAATAATAGTGAAAATGTGCAGCTTCTTTTGAAAAACAATTGCTTTTAGGGTAACATGGTACTGTAAAGAAACATTTGAGGTAGTAATGCAGCACTCTGTATTCTTTTTAAAACATATATTTTATAGGATTTCTGCTATGTGGATCTCTGCGAGGTGCTGAAAAAAATGTGCCATGCTACACGGAGTTCGGGGAGCGGAGGAGATTGGGGTAAGTCACACTGGTCGCAATGATTTTCAGTGCAGTAGTTTCTCCCATGCTATAAAATCAGCATGAACGGCATCCCCCGGAGAACCAGAGAGCATTAACTTCTTTCTGTCAATTGAGTACATTTTTTAGTTGACCGGCAGCATCCTCAAAATGAGCAAAAGCTTTCTCATTTTGAGCGGTCCCGGCCTGCCGCTCACGTTCAGAAATCTTGCTCATGCTCGCCAACTTAGCGATTTCTCTCGCTCGCCAACTTAATGTTGGTGAGGGCAAGCAAGAGAAAAAACTCCACTCCATGTCACTTCGTGGAGTTTTTTAGAACTTCACACTCCGTACGAAGTGCAGAGTAGGGAAAACTCTGCAAACTCTGCCAGCAGAGCAGAATTCTTTGCCCACCCCTAATATTTTTTGCGACCTATTTCCACTTAACTAAAGAGAAAAATACAAAATCTAATAATCACCTTCATGTGAATATATACACATACACAGGCAAAATGCTCCAAAAACAACAAGATTGCTGGCTTGCTCTTTTGTAAAGGCAGACATTAGCCAATCGTATAATTTGTTGACATCACTGTCCACTGTGGTACAACTGCGGTACTGCCAGATATCACTAAGTTGTTCTGCATTATCACTCAGCAACATTTAGACTCTGGCCATGTAAAAAAGAATCATCTACATACTAAAGTGTGCTTTTGAGTGAAATAGCATGTGAACTCAACTGACCATTTTTGCCCTACGTAAAATACAAAAGTATGTGTAAAATGCACCGGAGCACAACTCTCCTTTTTTCTTTACAACCCCTTGACCAAGAACTGCAAAACTTTTAATCCTCCACCAATGAAACAGGTGCAATAGGACTGAAATGTTTTGCCAAGATTCATCACACAAGTGCAGAGTTACTAGGGGGGAAAAGTCTGAGAAATTCCTTTCTCTGGTAACTCCATACATGTTTGCATGATATAAGTTTTTTTTTAATGATATCTTTTATTGCTTTTATAATAGTGCAATAACATATACTCAGTAATGTAGTGCTGTTTAGAAAGAAAGAAAACCCCCAACATTGTGTAAATTCCATCCTCCCCCTATCTTGCACAAGATTCATTTATATCGCATCCTAGTTTTGCAATTCTCGAAATCAAAACATACTTCACAAACGTGCAGTGTTCTAGGTTAAAGGTGTTTTTGGACTGTTCGGTTTCAGATTCCGAAGTGGTGTTCTCTTCTTCTGATAAAGGGGCATCAGCAGTTCTTAGACTTTCCAGGATCGCATTCCATTGTGTAATATTTTCACTGGGCCTTTGCCCTTGTATAGTTTCTTTCCTCAGCACTGTTCCTTCGGCCTCTGCCCATTTTTCCACTGCGTTTTGCCACCTAGACACTTGTGGGCCCTTCGCGTTCTTCCAGTGTGAGGTTATCTCTCTTCTAGCCAGAATCAAGGCAAGGTCAATGAACCTGTAGACTATTTTGTGAGCCGAGGGCCGGGCAAAACCTCCCAATACTGCCACTATTGGAGAGGAGGGTAATGTTCTCCCAGTGTAAGAGGAAATTTTCCTAAAGATCACTACCCAGTAGTCTTCCAGCAGAGGACAGTTCCATAACATGTGCAGTAGCCCTGCTGCTGGTTCAGTACAACGAGGGCAGCTTGAGTTAGTCGCACCATAAATTTTAGTTAACATTAGAGGAGTTAGGTAGGCTCTGTGGTATATATACAAATGTATTAATTAAAATCTTGTGTTTCTCGACACTGTGTATATATGGGAGGTTATCCAGGTCCATTGTTCGTCGCCAATGATAGTCTCCAACTCTGTCTGCCACTTGGTTTTAAGCTTGTTTAGGGGTAGACATGTGCTGTTCAGCAGGGATTTATGTATACCTGAAATCACTCCTTTTTGTTGCCTCATTGAGCATATAAGGTTGCAACCCTCATGAGCAGATGGTTCTAGTGTGCCCGCTCTCCATTTTTTATTAATAGCTCTAGTTATTGCGCTATGTATGAGGAACATTCCTGGTGGAAGGGCAAACTGTTCTTGTAATTCTGCGTAGGTACATAGGCCCTCATTCCAACCCTGGCGGTCTATGAGCGCCAGGGTGGATGTCGTCGGAAGCACCGCCAACAGGCTGGCGGTGCTTCATTTGGCATTCCGACCGCGGCTGTAAAGCCGCGGTTGCCCAGCCAGGTCCGGCGGTTTCCCGCCGGATTAGCCCCGGCTGGGAGAATCCTCCATGGGGATTCCGACCCCCTTCCCGCCAGCCTGTTTCTGGCGGTTTTCACTGCCAGAAACAGGATGGTGGGAACGGGTGTCAAGGGGCCCCTGGGGGCCCCTGCACTGCCCATGCCACTGGCATGGGCAGTGCAGGGGCCCCCTAACAGGGCCCCAGCATGATTTTCACTGTCTGCATAGCAGACAGTGAAAATCGCGACGGGTGCAACTGCACCCGTCGCACCCCTGCAACACCGCCGGCTCCATTCGGAGCCGGCTTCTGTGTTGCAGGGCCTTTCCCGCTGGGCCGGCGGGCGCCCGCCGGCCCAGCAGGAAAGTCAGAATGGCCCCGCGGTCTTTTGACTGCCGCCCGCCAAACTTAGAATGACCCCCATAGTCTCCCATTACTGAACAGGTCGCCCAATTTTGTAATATTATATGCCTTTAGTTTAGCTATGCCTATTATTATATGGTTTCCCATGGAGTGTGCTAGACATGTTATGGGGGCCTCAGGTGCGTATGGTGTCGCAGTGCGGGTGCGCTTTAGGTACTGCTCCCAGCAATGTCTGGTTGGCTCCCACTCCATAGGAAGAGGCCGTTTCTGCCTTTTGGGGTTCAGTAAGATGCCCAGGATTTGTGTTAGTGGGCCGTTCAGCGGAATCTGCATGTTTTTAGGCACAGAGGGTTCTGTAATTAATTTTGCCAATCATTGCTATTGGCCTGCCCAGTAGTAGATCTCGAGGTCTGGGGCTGCCATGACCCCCTCAGTGGTAGGTCTCTGGAGAGTGTGCAACGCTATTCTATGTCTACTCGTTCCCCAAATGAAGCTCGTGACCATGGATTCTATGTTTTTGAATACCATTTTTGGAATTAAAATTGGAATAGTAGAAAAATAGTAGAGCAGTCTGGGCAAAACTATCATTTTAAGCAGGGCGACTCTCCCAGAGACTGTCAGGGGGAGTGTCTTCCAGAACTGCATACTTGCCCGGATCCCTCTAAGTGTTCTATGTATGTTCCCCTCCAACAGGTCTTCTGTGGTGTGGTATATATTAACTCCTACATATTTAAATGTATGCGGGATCCAAGGCAGTCCTCTGCTATCTGTGGGTTCTTTGGTATTTTTAATTGCTGGGAAGATAGAGGATTTTTTCTAATTAATGCGGAGACCGGATGCTACTCTGTATGTTTCTAACATATCCATTGCTCCAGGTAGCCCCACTTCCAAGTTTTCAAGAAAAAGTAGCATGTCGTCTGCGTAAAGAACAATATGATGTGTCCAGTGATTAATCAAAATACCCTCATAGCAGCCTCTGGTTCTGGCCATTTGAGCTAGTGGTTCTACTGCTATCGCGAAAAGAAGAGGTGATAGAGGACAGCCCTGTCTGGTGCCTCTACCTATAGGAAAAGGGTCAGATACATTACGACCCGTTCGGACTCGTGCTGTGGGATTGGTGTATAGAAGTTTCGTCCAACGGACGAAGCCCTCTCCGAGTCCCATCTGTAGCATTACCTGTTCCAAATAGTCCCACCTCAAGCTATCAAAGGTTTTTTTGATGTCCACCAATATGATTTCCGCATGTGGTGTAGCTAGTGGTATGTTGTGGAGGATTGAGAGTAGGCGTCTAATATTTTGTGCAGTGCTGCGTGAGGGAATAAAGCCGGATTGATCTTGGTGGATCAGTGAGGTCATATGGGGTAGTAGTCTATCCGCTAACACTCTGCTAAGTATTTTGTAATCAAGGTTGAGCACAGATAATGGGCGGTACGATCGGACATCGTTGGGAGGTTTATCAGGTTTCAATAATGGAATCATTATGGCCTCAGAGGTCGACCGAGGTAAATTATTATTATTACATGCTTCTGCGTACAGTATACAGAGTTGAGGAGCTAGTAAGTCCTGGAAACTAAGATAAAACTCTACTGGGAGTCTGTCCGCTCCCGGTACTTCGCCCCTCGCCATGCCTTGAATTGCTGATTTGATTTCTGCAATTGAAATAGGTGTCGCCAGTGTCGCGCATTCCTCGTTTGTTGTGTCTGGGGCCTGGCGAGCCAGGCTAAAAAGGCACCGACTTATCCCCCTCCGAATGATGCCTGCTCAAATAGTGCTTATAATCAAAGCGAGACAGTCTAATATTCGCCTCAGTTATCTTATTTATCTTATCTTATTTCGAGTTTCGAATAGTAAAGGGGACAGATCAGGTTGTGTAGGATGATTATGCTCGAGATCTCTAAGGGTGTCTTCAAGCCACCTGAGTTCTTTTTCTAACACTTTCCGGACTCCCATATTTTCACTAATGCATTGACCCCTAGTGACTACTTTGAACGTTTCCCATTCAGAGGATCTGGAGGAGGCAGTTTCTGCATTTTGTTTGAAGAAGTCTTCAATGTTTTTATGCAGGATTTGTTTAAATGCCTCGTCTTCCAGGGCATCCACCCTTAGACGCCAGGTAGGTATTGAGGGTCTTTCCCCGCTCCAGGCTAATGAGAGCCTCAGGGGATAGTGATCTGATATGGTGCGACTGAGATATTCAGCTGTCATCACTGTGTTGTGCACTTCTGGCGACACCAAGAGGGTGTCCAGCCTAACATGTAAGGCATGTACCGCTGAATAGTATGAGTAATCTCTGATGTGTGGGTTGAGTTGTCTCCAGCAGTCTTTGAGGTGCCATTGTAGTTGCCAATTTTTAAATAGTAAGGCAGTTTTGCAAATCGGTGATTGTGGGAGAGGTGGGTGTGATCTATCCAATTCAATGTTAGCTATGCAATTAAAGTCACCCCCGATTATCTTGGGGCCAGTCATGAGTGGGCCTATGTCCCGTGATATTTTGTCGAGGAATTTCCCTTGATCTTGGTTTGGAGCGTACATTCCACTAATGGCTATCTCCCTTCCTTCTAATCTCCCTGCTATTATTACATACCTCCCGTCCTTGTCTATGATCTTGTTCAGCACCTGGAGGGGTACCCTGGGGCGGACCCATAATAACACTCCCCTTGCAAACGCTGAGTAAGTAGTGGCAAAGATTTGTCCTCTCCATCTTTTTTTCAGGGCATTAACTTCTTGTTCTATTAGGTGCAAACAGTTTAAAGCACACTGACAGACATCCCAGCCTTTAAAACAACCCCATTGCATCATGATAAATGTCATTTTGTAAAAATATCGTACTCCTTTACTTTACTGTCAGTGTGCTTTAAACTGTTTGTACTTTAAAAAGGCTCCCTTGAGCCACCGGGCTGACGATCTCTAAGCACCTGACATGCCAGTGAAGGTATTTAAACCGAGTTGATTAATGGCGGCACTTCCAGCTCCCCGTAATGGTCTTATGTTTCTCTGCTGAAGAAGGGATCTAACCCAGAAACACGTTCGTGTCCAGAGTACAGCAATGCCTGCACCCATTTTGATGGTGAAATATTTTCAAAAGTAAAGGAGTACGATATTTTTACAAAATGACATTTATCATGATGCAATGGGGTTGTTTTAAAGGCTGGGATGTCTGTCAGTGTGCTTTAAACTGTTTGTACTGTATATAAGGTTGTCACCTGCAGTTCCTGGTTTTCTTGTGGGCCTGCAGATTGGGATTGTTCAAGCGGTCTGGAGGAAGCGGCGCCATCTTGATGGTGTTCCTCTAATTTTTTGGGTTTCCCCATTCTCGGATCAGGAGATCAGGCCGGGGTATTGATAGGTTTGTTCATGCAATTTAGTGTGTTCCACCTCTAGATGGCATAATCTGGTTGTTCCCCTGGCTGGGTCCGGTGCTCCCCATCCCTCACGAAAGTCACGGATTTCAGGTAATTTGGAAAAGCTGGTTACGATCCGCTTTTCCCTCCAACTTGTTACGGTTCTGTGGGTTGCGGCATAGCAGGAAACAGAAAACAGACTATGGGTCCAGGCAGATGAGGACAGGAAACAGCAAGGATATTGTTTTGGCTTCGCCAGTGAGCCCTCTGGTATTGATTGTGCAGTCAGTATTACCCTCTTTTCCAGAGGAGTGAAGCGTTTTCTGAGCGCGGTCAGTTTTATGTAGACTCTCAGGATCCTCTTGAATCTCTGCTAGTGTTCCTTTCGCTGGTCGGGGTGCTTCCACCACCCGTGTCCGTCCTCTGCCTTCGTGCCTCTTGTTGGGGGGGTGGGTTGCCCTCTGCTGCCCCTCAATTGTTAGGGCCCCTACGTTCTTCGGTTGCACTCTTATGTCGCTGGGTCGCGCTCTCACCGTGCCTTGTTTCCGCCGTCCGCTAATGGTAAGACGTCCGCTATTAGCAGGGGGGCTTTTTCCAGGATCGGTGCCGCCTCATTGTCCCAGCAGAGGTCCCGGTCTCCGCTCTTCACTTGTCTTCCCCGGTTGCGGCGTCATTTGGGTGTGGCCGCCATCTTGGATCTATGCGGCCGCAGAGAGAGCCGGCCAAGACATGGCAAATTCTCCCGATTTCCTCCACCGTTCAGGTTCGCTTTGGTATCTTCGTATTCTGCCGGTGTTCCGATTTCTAGACCTTTAGTCTCATTTGTAATCGGGCATTATTTGCCGGTTTTTATATTATTCGGGCCCAGTTCGCGGCCCCGGAGCTCCACACTAAGCGTGCTGCTGCATCGGCTGCAGGCCACGCCCCCCTGCATGATATAAGGTTAAAGAGAGATTGAGCTTTGACACTTTATGGGTACACTTTGACCTTAGCTTTCAACCTAGTGTACTTAAGCCCCTCGACTTGTCCAAGGGGAAGGGTCATTTACTTTCATTTCACTCACCTTTCCCAAGGACACAAAGAGTTATTTTTAAAGTGTCCTTAGAGTGCTACCAAAAGCTGTAGATGATAGAGGACCAGACAAGTTGAAATCTACTTCTAAACTGTCTACACAAGTGTAAAGACATCATAGGAACAGTTGCTAGTCACATCAGGGTGTTTTTTTTTCATTTAAATTATTTTGTAAAAGCACACTTCTGGCTCCTAAACAAAGTCATACATTGTGGGATGATAAGTTCAATACAAATACTTGAGCATGATGGATTAGTATTTCCAATATTCCTTTAATTTAAATTTACATTTCAATCCGACTGTCATGACTTGAGCAAATCTTTTGAGATGGTTCGCTTTTCACACAATCAAAAGGTGATGTGAGGAATGCTTGCAAGCAGTCCAACCACCATGCCATGTCAGAATAGAACCAGATATAGCCAAATCAGCCATGGTCCTGCTCCAGTAGGAACAGTTCAGCTCAAACTGCCAAGCGTGTTTCTCCCTTAACCAAAACACAAGCAACCAATGACCGGTTTCAGCCAAATTGGACCTCTTCAGTCAGGTGGAGCTCGGCTCCAGTGGCACAGTGAGCATAGGACACATCTCTGAGCATACCATTGGCCACTTAGGTTGTTACATCAAACACACAAAAGGTGATGAATGGAATGCTTGAAATTAGTCAAACCGCTTGAGATCATGTGAGGTAGCATTCCAAACCATTGTTTTTTTTTACCAACATAACAATTCAGATTTGACCCAGTTATCTGAAAATCAGCCTTGGTTGATGATCCAATAGGAACAGTCTGGCCAAAACTGGTAAACCAGGTTCTCTCTGAACCAGAATGCAAGCAACCCAAGACCAGTTATGGCCTATCTGGGCCTCCTCAGTCTGGTACAATTTAGTTCCAAATGGCACAGTGAGAAAGGGACTACCGTCTTGGCATACCATTGGCCACTCAGGGTGTTACATCAAACATACAAAAGGTGAGGGTAGGAATGCTTTCAAATCGTCTAATCACTTGAAATCACTTGAGGCATTCCAACCCATTTTGTTTGTCAACCATGCTATTTAGGATTAGACCCAGCATGTGGAACCTCATATTAGGCCCACCAGATGCAAATCAGGCTTGGTCCTGCTTTAACCCCTTAACCACCAAGGACGTAATGGTAACGTCCAGTGGTGCAGCGCTGAGGCGCCACAGACATAACCATTACATCCTTGTACTGGCCTTAGGGAATCCTTCCACCCCCCAAGGGCAGGGATGGAAGGGGAATCATTTCTTCTTCCACCCCCGGATCCCCCCAGAGAAGTCTGATGATGTCAGCACGACTGGCCCATCCCAATGGAAGCTCAGCTTTCAGCGCAATAGGTAGAGAAATATAAAGGCCTTTCCTTTCCTTTGATGTCTCTTTGAGCATTTCGGCAGCCCGACCGTGAAGCGATCGGGCTTCAGAAAAGCCCACTAGGCACCAGGGATCTTTGTTTACATGTAATAAACAATAAAGGGGAGCAACCCCTTTGGCAAGGTTCGCTCCCCTGGTGGGCATTTTTTTAAGGCCTTTTCTGCCCCCTGGAGGCATATAGGCCTATTGTAATTAAGCCGATCTGCCCCCGGGGGGGGTGCAGAAACCTCTAGACGCCAGGGATAATATTTTTTTCAATTTTTTACAGCCAAGGGTCGCTCCCCCGGGGGCAAATTATCTTTAGGCCATTTCTGTTCCCCCTTGGGGGCAGATCGGCCTATTTGTATTAGGCCAACTGGCCACAAGGGGGGCAGAAACCACTAGACACCAGGGATTTTTTTAGGTCAATTTCACTCAAGGGGAGCAACCCTTTAGGCAAGAGTCACTCCCAGGAGGCGGGTCAAATTTATTTTAGGCCATTTCTGCCCCCCCCTTGGGGGCAAATCGCACTATTTTAATTAAGCTGAACTGCCCCCAAGGGGGACAGAAACCACAAGGCACCAGGGCTTTCTTTTTAATATTTTTTTTTTTACAGATTGGGAATGACCGATTAGGCAAACCAGCAAACCTCAAATTTAGCACAAAAAAAAACATTTTCCCCACATTTCTGTGTGGGATCACCACACCTGCACAAATTTCCTACCACTCAACGTTGCCCCCAGTCTCCCGATAAAAATGATACCTACCTTGTGTAGGTAAGCCAAGTGCCTGTGACAGGGAAGAGCCAAAAACATGTGGAAAATGAGGGGGAACCAAAGCGGGGCCAAAAGGGCAGTTTGAAATAAAACATTTTTAGGCTGTCAGATGTGGCAGCATTTATATCGGTATAGATGCCACAATGCTGGGTGGTAGGAAGTTTGTGGATTCCTGCAGATTCTGGAAGTTTTCACCACAAAAATGTGGGAAAAATGTGTGATTTCAAGCAAAGTTGGAGGTTGCAGGGTATTGTGGGTAAGAAGGGTTCATGGTGCATGTGAAGCACACCACCCAGATGTTTAATTTTCAGATGTGTCTAGGTCTCATAGATTTTTCTACATGGGAGCATCCCAAAGTCCAAAAAGTGCAGCCCTCAAGTGGGACGATTTAGACAAGCTCTCATGGCCCCAATGTAAAACCAAAGTGCAAAATAATTAAATGTCCTCTTGCTTGCCATGGGATAAAATGTTTCAGTGTGCGGGGGGAGAGCTGAAAGACTCTTACCCCCTTCAGTTGGGGTGGGGGCATAACCATGTCCAAAATGGTTGGTAGACACCACCACACTATCTTTTTAATTCCCTGGCCTCTAGTAGGCTTTCTGCCCAACCTAGGGCCCCATCTGCCCACCGGTGGGCAGAACAACTTTGTCCTCACTTATTTGGGGGTGAGGGTTATGGCCATACCCCCACCCTCTATCCCCCACCCTCTTTTTTTTTAAAGAAAAAAATAGGCATGGCCAACAGTAATGTGCTCCCATGGTGAGCAACCCTTCCCCAAGGTGCTGCCACCTAAACAAAGCATACACACACCAATCCCTGGTGCCTAAGTGGTTTCTGTCCCCCAAGAAGGGAAGAAATGACCTAAAATAAATGTGTTCCCCTGGGGAGTGACCCTTGCAGAAGGGGTCGCTCCCCATCTGTAAAAATGTTTAAAAAAAAATAATCCCTGGTCCCTAGTGGTTTGGGGCAGATCAGCCTAATAGAAATAGGCCAATCAGCCCCCAAGGGGGCAGAAATGGCCTAAAATAAATTTGCCCCCAAGGGGAACAACCCTAGCCTAAGGGGTTGCTCCCCTTGTGTGAAACTGGTGCAAAATAGAACCCTGGTTTCTAGTGGTTTCTGCCCCCCTTGGGAGGGGTAAGAAAATGCTGGGGGATCCAAGCAAGTCACACCTCCCTGTACTCCCTTGGATGTTTAGTTTTCAGAAATGTTTGGGTTTGGTAGATTTCCCTAGATGGCTGTTGTGCCCAGGACCAAAAACGCAGTTGCCCCCCCCCACCAAAAACAGGTAGTTTTGTATTTGATCATTTTGATGTGTCCACATAGTGTTCTGGGGCATTTCCTGTTGGGGCACTAGGCCTACCCACACAAGTGAGGTACCATTATTATCTGGAGACCTGGGGAAACGCTGGGTAGAAGGGAGTTTGTGGCTCCCCTCAGATTCTAGAACTTTGCGTGAGGAAAAGGTGTTTGTTTGCCAAATGTTTAGGTTTGCAAATGATTCTGGGTAAGAGAACCTGGTGAGAGCCCCACAAATCACCCCATTCTGAATTCCTCTAGGTGTCTAGTTTTAAAAAATGTACAGGTTTGCAAGGTTTCTCTAGGTGTCGGCTTAGCTAGAAGCCAAAATCCACAGCTAGGCCCTATGCAAAAAACATGTCCGCTTTCATTGGGAAAATGTGATGTGTCCACATTGTGTTTTGGGGCATTTACTGTCGCGGGCCCTAGGCCTACCCACACAAGTGATGTACCATTTGTATCGGGAGACTTGGGGGAATGCTGGGCAGAAGGAAATATGTGGCTCCTCTCAGATTCCAGAACTTTCTATCACCGAAATGTGAGGAAAACTTGTTTTTTTGACAAATTCTGAGGTTTGCAAAGGATTCTGGGTAACAGACCCTGGTGAGAGTCACACACGTCACCCCATACTGGATTTCCCTAGGTGTCTAGTTTTAAGAAATGCACAGGTTTGGTAGGTTTCTTTAGGTGCCGGCTGAGCAAGAGGCCAAAATCCACAGCTAGGCACTTTCCAAAAAACATGTCAGATTTCAATGTAAAAATGTGATGTGTCCATGTTGTGTTTCCTGTCGCGGGCATTAGCTCTACCCACACAAGTGTGGATTCATTTTTATCTGGAGACTTGGGGGTACACAGAATAGAAGAACAAGTGTTTTTGCCCCTTGTCTACAGTTTTTCCTTCCAAATGTAAGACAGTGTGTAAAAAAGACATTTATTTGAGAAATGCCCTGTAATTCACATGCTAGTATGGGGACCCCAGAATTCAGAGATGTGGAAACGACCACTGTTTCTCCACACCTTATCTTGTGCCCATTTGGGAAATACAAAGGTTTCCCTGATACCTATTTTTCACTCTTTATATTTCAGCAAATTAATTGCTATATACCCAGTATTCAATGAAAAGCCACTGCAAGGTGCAACTCCTTTATTGGCTCTGGCTACCCAGGGCTCTTGATGAATCTACAGGCCCTATATATGCCCACAACCAGAAGCATCAAGCAGTCATAACTGTATATTGCTTTTGAAAATCTAACATTGCAGGAAAATGTTACAGAGTAAAACGTGGAGAGAAATGGCTGTTTTTTCCCTCAATTTCAATATTTTGTTATTTCAGCTGTTCTTTTCTGTAAGAAAACCTTGTAGGATCTACACAAATGACCCCTTGCTGAAGTTAGAATTTAGTTGACTTTTCAGAAATATTTAGCTGTCCAGGATCCAGTGTTGGTTTTGTACCCATTTCTGTCACTAACTGGAAGGAGGCTAAGGGGGTAATTCCGACCCTGGCGGTCCATGACCGCCAGGGCCGGGGACCACGGAAGCACCGCCAACAGGCTGGCGGTGCTTCCAGGGCCATTCTGACTGCGGCGGTAAAGCCGCGGTCAGAAAAGGGGAACCGGCGGTTTCCCGCCGGTTTTCCCCTGGCCCAGGGAATCCTCCATGGCGGCGCTGCTTGCAGCGCCGCCATGGGGATTCCGACCCCCTTACCGCCACCCTGTTTCTAGCGGTTCTTACCGCCAGGAACAGGATGGCGGGAACGGGTGTCGTGGGGAGCCTAACAGGGCCCCATGATGATTTTCACTGTCTGCTCAAGAGTATTTGGCGTGAAATCGCTAAGGAAGTGCACAGACGGAGCACCCACTGCCACAAGAGATGGGAGGACCTGTGCCGCTGGAACAAGAAGACGGCGGAGGCCCAGCTGGGGATGGCCTCCCAATGTGGAAGGGGTGCCTGTGGCACCATGACCGCCCTGATGTTTCGGATCCTGGCGGTGGCATATCCAGAGGTGGATGGGCGCTTGAGGGCATCACAGCAGCCACAAGGGGGTGAGTACAGTCTCATTCAGCTGACTCTGCGCACTTTACGAGGTGCCTGGGTGGGGGATGTGGGCTGTGGGTTCCCCTAGGCCAGGGCGAACTTGCTAGAGTAGCAAGTAGGCTGGCTCTGTGGTACTCCAACCCCAATAGTGGTAGTGGCCATCTACAACTAGTCAGGCTCCTCTGGGTTCCAGGAGTGCAGCAAATCAGATTAGGCATAGTCCGCCATGGGCAGGTGATTTTCCACTGTTAGTGCATGGCCTAGTGCATGGGGCTGCTCCCTGTGTTTTATGTCCGCCAACGGTGGTGGTGTTGCTGGCATTGACTATGTGTCTTCTCTGTCTTTCCCCCCCTTTTTGTTTTGTCACCCTGTCCTTGTGTGCATTAGCATCATCTGTCGGAGGAGTAGTGGCACCGCAGCAAGAGGGAGCTGCAACCCACATGGGCCAGGAGGGTGAATTTACGGAATCTGAAGGCACCAGTGGGACGGAGGGGGAGCTCCACGATGGGGACAGGAGGGGACACCAGAAACAGCAACTCCTCCTCTGATGGGAGCTCCCTTGCGGTGGCGGGCACCTATGTGCCCACCGCAACAACAGGTACAGCCACCACCCCCCACCAGCACCGCCCTCCCAGCAGCCCCTCCGCGTGTTTCCCGTGCCCACTCACCCAGGAGGGTGGGCATTTCCTTCGCCCCAGGCACCTCGGGCCCTGCCCCAGTCAGCCCTGCTGCCCTCATTGAGGAGGCTATTGACCTCCTGAGATCCCTCACTGTTGGGCAGTCATCCATTTTGAATGCTATCCAGGGTGTCGAGAGGCATTTGCAGCAAACAAATGCATATCTGGAGGGCATTCATTCTGGGGTGGCAGCCCAACCGAGAGCATTTCAGGCTCTGGCCTCAGCACTGATGTCAGCCATTGTCCCTATGTCCAGCCTCCCCGCTCCAACATCAACTACCCAGACCCAATCCCCTCTACCTCAGCCTATCCCAAGCACACTATCAGACCAACATGCACACACATCAACACACAAAAGTGGCTCAGGCAAATATAAGCACCACACATCCCACAGGCGCTCACACAAGAGCCATACCCATGCAGACACACCAACATCCACTGCCTTCACTGTGTCCCCCTCCTTCACGTCCTCTACCTCACTCCCAGTCTCGTCTCCACTCACACCTGCATGCACTACATCCTCAGCCACTACCTCCATCACCAGCACGCCCATCACTACACACCGCTCATGTGCAATCACCACCCCCACTACCATTCACACATCCCCTGTGTCCTCTCCCAGTGTTTCTGTTAGCCCTCCTCCCAAAGTACACAAACGCCAGCACACACCCACTCAACAGCCATCCACCTCACAACAGCCTCCAACCCATGCACCTTCACCCAAACTCAGCAGACGTACACCTCCTATAACCACTACCTCTTCCTCCAATCCCAAACCCCCTCCATCTTCCCGTCCCAGTTTGTCAAAAAAACTTTTCCTAGCTAACTTTGGTCGTCCACTGTGGTCCCTGCATGTCCGGGAGGATCGAAGGGAGCACCCATCAGGGCTGCCAGTCCACCACCTACTGAAGCCAAGGACCACCCAATTCCGCCACCTGCCAAGGTAAAGAAGGGGCCAGCATGCAGAAGAGAAAAGCCGCACCACCCACCCAGCAAGGCCTCATCCAGAGCCAAAGAGGACAGTGCCAAGGTCCCAGCAGCAACTTCCAAGGTGGGGAAGGAACACATGAGCAAGAGAAAATCACCTCAGGACACAGAGCCTCTGGGTGAAGGACTGGTGACCCCCATTTCTCAAGACAGCCCAGCAACCTGTACCGGGATGAGCACCGCCGCAACGGCGACCACCTGCACCGCTACCTGCATCGCCACCTGCACCGCCATCTGCACTGCCACCTGCATGGCAGTTGCCACAACTACAGCCTTCCGAGGCTGCAGGAGACAGCCTGGTGTCTCCATCCACTACTACAGACACCTGCACCATGGGCACCACTGGCAGAATCTCCGCCGCAGACACCGCCTCAGCCACCGCCACCTGCCCCGCAATGTGCCACTACAGCGGACATCAGCATCATCCCCAGTGGGCAGCCGTCCGAGGCTGAAGGAGACGTCCTGGACCCTGCACACTACATGAGGCACCACCACCAGCTGGCACTACCAGCAGTTTCAGTGGAGAAAAGCATCCACTAACCCAGTCCTTGGCAGGATGAAGCACTCTGGGCACAAAGCCCCCTCAAGAACCAGTGGAGAAAAGCATCCACTAACCCAGTCCTTGGCAGGATGAAGCACTCTGGGCACAAAGCCCGCTCCAGAACCAGTGGAAGACACCACCTGCTTGAGAGACAGTGGCTTTGCACTCTCCAGGACCAAGCAATGGGCAAAGCACCCCCTTGAGAGACAGTGGCTTTGCACTCCCCAGGACCAAGCAGTGGGCAAACCACCCACTTGAGGGACTTGAGAGACTGTGGCTTTGCACTCCCCAGGACCAAGCAGTGGGCAAAGCACCCACTTGAGAGACTGTTGCTTTGCACTCCCCAGGACCAAGCAGTGGGCAAACCACCCATTTGAGAGACTTGAGAGACTATGGCATTGTACTCCCCAGGACCAAGCAGTGGGCAAAGCACCCACTTGAGAGACTGTGGCTTTGCACTCCCCAGGACCAAGCAGTAAGCAAACCCCCCCCTTGAGAGACTTGAGAGACTGTGGCTTTGCACTCCCCAGGACCAAGCAGTAGGCAAAGCACCCACTTGAGAGACTGTGGCTTTCCACTCCCCAGGACCAGGCAGTGGGCATGGAGCCCCTCGAGGAGCAGTGGCGTTGTCCCATCATCCGGGTGAGGTGCCCCCCCTCCCCTTCCCCCTGAGGTGCCTGTTTTTTCAACCTGATGCCCCTGCAGTGTTCTCTCCGTTTTGACGTAGGTGTCATGTGTGGGCTTCACCCATGCTTTTTGGGACCAATGGTCCACATACATTTAATGGGACAGTGTATGGGCTTGTGTACTTGCTGTTAATATTTGTATATACTGATGATTTAAATTTATCTTGGGCTATTTGATTGTTCGAATATTACACTTGTTAAAGTTAGTTCATTTGGTCCTTGAGTTCTTCCAGGGGGTGATGGGGTGTATCTGTGATGTGATTGCATATGTGTATGTGTGTTGTTGTGGGTGGGGGGTGCGGGTGTTGCATGCGTGTGTCACTCTATTTTCCCTCCTCCCCTCCCTGGTGTGCTAGGTGCAGTACTCACTGTTGTCGTCGCCGCCTCTTTGATGTTCCTGGTAGATGAGGAGGTAGACCAGCATCGGCAGGACCTGTAACTCGGGCTCCATGGCGTCCTGGTTGTTGACTGTAAAGAGGTGAGTGGTTTCGCTTCTGTGTACTGTTTCCGCCGTGCTTTTGATGCCGTTGGTACCGCACTGGAAAAGCTGGTGGATTGGTGCCTTGTAATAGTGTGGGAGGAACATTGTCTTCCACCTGTCAGTTGGCGGTTACCGCCGCAGTGTTTGTTTCTACCGCCGTGATGGTCGGAGTGTCAAAGTGGCTGTCTGTGTTGGCGTTTTCCACCATGGACGTAATTCCATTTTTTTTTCTGCCGGCCTGTTGGCAGTATTACCGTCGCATTATCAGCGACCGCCAGGGTTGTAATGAGGGCCATAATGTTTATTCTAATTGATGAACATATGATAGTTTTTAGATGTCAAACATATAAACTTTATAAATCTGGCATTCAAAGTATAGTCGGAAGGTTTAAAGCATGCAATCACCGCTTCTCTACAGGACTGTATTCTCCTCTGATTAAAGGCTCCCTTTAATAGAGTCTTGCGCTCATTCAGTAGGCCATTACAGAGACAGATCAGATGGGTAATATCTTCCATTCCACAACCACAAAGCCTACACTGGGAAATTGTTGAAGTACGTTCCCAAAGGGCTAGATGGGTGCCACAAAGAATAAGGCCAAATCGGTGTTTGATAAAAAGATCCTTATCAGCTTTTGACCCCCCGGCCTCCAAATATGGCTGATATTTCAGGACTTTGTACTCATTAATTACCATCCATGAGTGCGACCTGATTGCCAACAGGCTTTGTACATAAGTTCTGATTTCTTCTTCGCTATATGGTTTAAGATTCCAAATTTCATTTTATATTGAATATACGAAACATTTTGTATGTGGTTTGCTGGAAACTAACAAGTCTTCATCTTCTGACAGGAGACTGTGTTGTTCTTTCACAGCTGTTAATGTGGAAGTTCTCAACCATTGTTGACATAGTTTGTTCACGCTACATGTGGTGACACCACCAAAATGTTGTGTGGTGACGTAACGAGGGTCATGTCTGCTTGTTCTAAAACCTTGTGTGGAGTTAAGAAAACATGCATGACAACCATTTGTTTACATTGGCCACATTAACCAAACCATTGGGAACTGAAAGTTTTGAATTAAAGGTGCCATTCTGAACCTACCAATTCAGCTGTTCTTCAGTGACATTTAAAATCTTTTGCCATTTTTCAAATTTAGCTGGTGAGGGAATACTGGGCACCTTTAATTCTTTAATTTTCACCAAGCCTTAGCAAATTGTTTGTTGTACAGTCTCACTGAGAAAGTTTATTTTGTAATAGAATAAGCATGCTCTAACTAAAGCTTCCCTATTCTGTATTTGCCAATCTATTGATCCACAAACACTCTTTAAGTCAACTGACTTCAATTAATATTCATACCCTTCTAAAGCCAACTGGGAAACAAAGGAATCAGAACAAATCAACTTTATGTCAGATAACACATTTTTCTGTAATTTTGAAGGTGGCAATTTAAAATAACAGGAGTTAGCACTTCTAACATCATGCCTAGTAAACGTTTCTACATTTGTTTTGAACTCCACTCTGGTGGGGTTGGACAATATTCCCATTGAAGGTAAATATAAACTGTTCTAGGGGTACTAGTTCTATGCAGAAAACAATGTTATAATGGTGATAGCAAAACATTCCCAATAATTTGCATTCGTCATATAAACAGCTTTACTTTCAAATACAGCATAATGTTCAAGCTCAAAAAGCAAAGAATCAACCTTTTTTACATCCCAATTATTAGAAACAACCCCGGGTGTAATAATATAATTCATAGATAATTTGAATACACATGAAATTTGAATAACTTCTGTAGGGCTAAAGATAATAAACAGTAATCTATCCCAAACAATTTTGTCAGGTACTGGAACAGCTGAAATGTTCACAAGGTACAAGTCTCTTCGAACATTATGTGAGGATAGGTAAGGTTTCAAAACCTCATCCACCACTTTGAAAGCAGAGCATTCAGGAAGATACTGGCCATGTATCTGCAAGAAAAAGACGATCACCGTACCAATCTACAGCAGGAAGGTAAGCAAAGTCAATACTATACACCATGGACGAATCAAATAGTTATTTTTAAGCAACATGTAAAGGTTTCATGTTTTGGTACAGACACTGCAGATGATGCTGAAGAGTTTGAACATGAGTTATTGATGTTGGCAAAATAAGCAGAAGCAGTTTGTGCAAAAACTGGAGCCAGTGCAGGTGAAAGAGATCTGGCAGACATACCCTTGGTGGTTAGTAGTAAATGATTTAATTCATTTGTGTTGAAGTTGAATAATAGAAATCAGTATTTTTGACTTCTGTTGTCAATGATGTGTTAGTAGGAATGAATGAAAGATCATTTTCCACCATCGTCAAACTTGGGGAAGTTTCATCCTCATTGTTGAGTTTTGTAGAGGTACATCCTGAATGGCAGTGAGAGGAGTATTGGAATAACCCAGGAGTCCTCATGGTCTACAATGTAGGACTGGCCACATTGTGTAACTTAACATTGTCAATTGAAATGAAACAGTTTTCTTTAAAACCAACCAGCAGTGGTAAAATGACTGGTCTGGTGTATCCCCAGGGCTGGAACCAGTGCTCTATATGATGGGCCAAATTCCTTCTTTACAGTTATTTTTTCACATACTAGATCCCCGACTTTAGAAACTAAACTAGTGGATGTTGTAGGAAAATCCATAATTCCCAAGGTGGCGGCATGTGCAGATGAATTTTCATCGCAGAACTGCTGTAATTCCTGCAAGACAGTCACACATTATTTATGTCAAAAGGTGTTTCTGCTGCCACCGCACCAGAGCCATCAAGATCCGGACCATACATGGGCATCTCTAATAGGACTTTGCATGGGGTATGTTCTCCCAAAGACCTTCTGTGCTCTCGGGCTCCATACAGGTGGCGCAGCCAACTACGACCTGCACCTAGTACTCTTGCTGTTAAGGGTTGCTTTACATCTTGTTTTTTTCTACTGTACAATCATCTTTCCCTCAGGATGATATGAAGGTGAAAAATGCAGTTGAACACCCATCATCACCATAATGTCCCGTAATGCCCTGGAGAAAAAAGCAGGGCTCCGGTCTGAGTGAAAGGCTGCAGCAGCATATACCCTAATGAAGATGTGTAAATCTTTAATAACTGGTTGAACAACAGCGAGTCATTGTGGCCACACACATCTGGAACATGAGTCCACAGAGAATAATATGTATTTGCATACTCCATCAGGTTGTAATGGACTACAATGATACTAACACATACAATGTGCTTGTTGGAAACCAAGAGAGGTGTCTGCGGTGTGAGTTTACTGGAGGACCCTTTAATTTGTTGACCAGTGTCACAGCAAAGGACATACTGTTTGGTTGTTTGTGTAGACCTGGCCACCATTAGCATTTTTGTAATAGTGAGATAGGAGCCGCCACACAAGCATGGGCAGAAACAACCCCCTCATGTGCTGCTTTGATGAAAACTAATCTCTGGTCTTGGCTGGGATCACACATTCACGCATCCCTGGTATTTTAGCAAGTACAATGTTTGGGGCACTTAAGTGGTAGAAACATTTTGTAGGATATGCTTTTGGTAAGGGCCGGCTGCCAGCCAAAGCCTCCACATCAGCCAGTGTTTCATCATCCAGTCTTGTATGGGAATGAGTAAACAAGGCAACAGAAGCCGTAGCTACTGCAGATTTGGCTGCCTCATCTGTCAAGGCATTTCTGGCAAAGTGTATTCCACACATTAATGGCCCAATATATGAATTATATAAGTGTCTGATAGCTTCTCTTTAAGATCTGCTACCTTCCCCCACAAGAATTTGTGTCTAATAATGGGCTCTCTGGAATCTCTGAATCCTTTAGGTGCCAATATTGTAAATGTTCATTAAAGGACTTGACACAATAGTATGAATCACACACAGTCAAGGTAAAAGTTCAGGATCCATGTGTTCCAGGAACAGAATTAGAGCTTTGAGCTCTGCAAGTTACACCTGTGCAAGCGGCTGAGTATTGGTCTTTGGTACCTGCAGCTGATTAGGGTGAGCCATCAGTATAAGTGATGACTTGATATTGTTTAAGAGGCAAGATGTCAGTGGATATGGGGTCTTCAAGTTCATATTGGAAACATTGTTGGGTCTGAAATTTTTGATCAAATAAATAATCAACATCAGTGGCCATCACAGAAGTTGCCCATAGTATCCAACATGAATATAATGCTTTTTTGTTTAGTAAACTAGCTTTGGTAATAGGCTCAATTGCTGGTATTGGGGTAACAAGGATGATGCATTTCCTCTGGGCAAGAGGTCTTTCCTTTATGACTGACACCTGGACTGCAGCCAGTATTTTCCCTGTGTGTGCAAAACTCTGTTCTGTGTTGGAGTACAATTGTGATTTATATGCTATGGTTACGGTGTCACCTCCATTGAATGTTACATAGGTGAACCAGATTGTACCAGGAATTACCCTGATTACCAAGTTTGTTTTGTTGTCATGTGTATATGCTTGTTTTTATCTTCAAGCATGTCTTGTTGTAATGCTCTAAGAATGTGTACGTTCAAGTGTCCAATGTTTGCTTGAAAAATGTGGATGAATTAAGTCTTAGAGAGGTATTGGGTATCGTGCATATTCTGGAATGTAAGTTCTGCCACATTTAAAAAAGACTGTAGCTTTTTGATGGTTTTGAGAGATTGTAATTGCACACATTTATCTAGAACGTGAAGTGACAGGCTCTTTCCTTCATCTGATAGTTCATATCCTAAAAATAGGGCTCTCAGAAAAGAAATTTTTGTTTTCTTGAAATTGAATTTGTATCCCAATTGGCAAATCCCACAACAATGTGGTCCACCCAGGCTAAGTGTGTTCTGAAGTTGACTTCTGTGAGGTAGATATCATTTACATACGACAATGCCTCTGGGTTAACGTCATGTAATGTTGATGTTACACAGGCTGAGAACAGTCCTGCACTGTTCCTATACCCTTGAGGGAGGTGGAAACATTTCCTTTGAGAGCCAAGCGCACTGAAGCCACTTAAATCCCTACTTTCAGGTGCTAGATTTTCACAGAAGAAAACATTGGAAATATCCACAGTTGTTTTGTATTTTTGGCCCACTAAATTGTTAATAAGGGCTGTGCTATGTGCATTTCGTATTGCAAATGTGCATGTATGACTATTAGGATGCCTGTCATCTAAGACTATTCTATAAGAATGGTTCTGCTCAGCTAAGGGAAACAAAGGGTTATTCATTGGTGATAAGCAGGGTTCAATTACTCCTTGGTACTCGAGTTGTGCTTTAGCCTTTCTTTTAATAGGTTACTGGGTTGAATCTGTAGAGTTTATCTAATTAGTATAACATGGTTGGGGGACTCTCTATACCACCATGCATGGTTGTGGTACAATGCTCAAGCCTGCGCCAATGCCCACTCTATGACATAAGATTCTTTTAGTGCATCAGTAGCGAGGACTGAAAAAGAAGGCAGAGTGACACCTTCCCTCGTGGGAGATTACAGACAAATTCAGGTGGCCAATCTTTTTCTGCCAGGAGGATATCATATGTAAGCATTAATCTTCCCCCAAATCAAACGTTAATAGTGTGCTCTTTGTCTCCCTCAATTTAATTTTTTACTATATAAACCCTGTTGGGTGGTGATACGCACCTGCCCACAATTTTGACTGCAAAAAAGTCATTAGTTGCTGTCACATCCAGAAGCTATTCAAGATTCTGGAAAACTCTTGTGAGTCACTGCCCATGTTCTGTACTTCAGCAAAGTTCTCAAAATGTGTGGCATTTTTCACTGAAGTGGCTGCTACCATTTTCTTTTTGAATTGGAGTTTTTATTGTAGGAGTTTCTCTTCCTTTTTTATTGAAACTTCAGATGAACGTTGTGAATCTTTTTTTGGTTTCACAGACTTGTTTGAATGCTCTGACACCCTCTTCTCTCACTTTGTTTATCGGGTGAGTCTTGGAACTAATGAAATGGGAGAGTGTCAGTTTATTTGAATCTCTCAGGAGTTTTTGAACTTCCCCTATTTTAAGATTAGAGCATTTCTCTGAGCTCTCCGAATATGGAGATTCTCCTTTTTGTTTTTTATTATCTTGTTTGTACCAGAATTTTTTGGAACCTTCTTGTGCCTGTTTGGTAGAATCCTTGTTGGATTTACCTAGTAATTGTGGTTTACCGGTACTGGCTCACAGGCTAGCCCTACTTATACTAGTATAGGTCTTAGTGATAATCTTAGGCAGCTCTCATTCTTGCTCCTGTTGTAGAACACCCCAGAGCCACTGGCATACTGCAAATGCTACTGCTGCCATTTTAGGTTACTTAGTATAATTGAGGACACTGTGGTAAAATTGTATCTTAATTGCATCCCCAAGTCTACGGCTGGGGCTACCCTGTATTCATCTTGAATCTGTTTTAACACTTCCAGAAATTTTTCAAGTGTTGGTGTACTCTGTCCGATAGTGTAGTGTTCAGCAAAAACTGCACCCCAAGTGGCACAGCTGTCTACTGAGGGAACCATCCCAAAGAGTAAGCACATCCTCAGAATTCAATATTTGTCTTGGGATCCCATATGGGGCAAGACTGTTTCCATTGTGCCTATTTTTGTGCTGGCCAAAACAGATCTTTTTTCACATTTGTTGGGGACCGTACCCACTATTGAATGCACAGTCACCCTTCTGTAGCTAAAGGTGGTTGCGCTGGAGCAGCCCTTGCTGGCGAGGTGTTTAAGGTCTACATTTCTACTAAATGAGTCTATAAGCACTGTACATCTGCTACTTGTAAGTTTCCTATATTAGGGTGTTGTGTATATGTAGCTAGTTCTGGCCTTGCAGGACCTTCATTACTTAAACGTCCTAATGTAACATTTTTTTGAAATGTGTGGTAAGGAGCAATCAAGCCAATTTTGGTGTTTTTGAAAAGATTACGGTATTTCTAAGTATGCTTATTGTCTTTATTGTGCAGGTGTATTTGAAATTGTGTAAATGTTTGTGAGTTTCTATCTACTGCTGGAAAGATGATCTAGGAATAGAACATTTCTGTTCTGTATGCGTTGTGTGCCTCAGCCGTGAAGGTAACTTCCCCACCCTCTTCAGGGAGCCCCTGATTTAATAAATATTGTGTGAGCGGTTGTCTCATGTTTGCTGCAATCGCTACCCATTGAGTGTCTGTCATATTTAAATACAGTTAATTCAGAGATGGAAACACATTTTTTTAGGAAATAATTTTTAAGTTTCATGCTGGAACCATCTACAATGTACGATAGGTACTGCCTATGTAGCCAAGGAGGATATTAACTTTATACTATGGATGTCACCTTATATAGGGTGCCTGTAGCATTTAATCAGACAGAGCTACTTGGGAGATCCATAAAGTTACTGCCTAACCAATGTTGGTGGTGCATTGTCACAGGACTCTCACCATAGAGATGCGACTGCTGGTTTCGGGCTGCAGTACCACCGTGTGTGGGAGACTGAGTCTCACACCATTTGGCAGCTGTCGACCTAACCCTTTTGACTAGCTAGCAGCACTTTGCCCAAACTTAGAAAGTAAAAGTGATTTGTGGCAGCCTGATGCATGACACTCAGACTCTTTAGGTAAGTCAAGTAAAAAAAAATCTTATCCCTTTCTCTCATTCACACATGCTCTCATACATGGAAGACAGACAGAGAAATGCAGGACAGTTTCAATATATTTTATTGAAATAACTACATTCTATGTAATAAAACATGAACTGTGATTATTAGGAAAATGAAACACAATACAACTATTATGGTGACCAAGAGTGTCAAACAAATAAAAAATCCCAGCATCCTGTCACATTACTGACTCTAAATCCCTACCCATATTTCTACCCTCTGCAGGAGAGCTAGACTTTGGAAGGGAGTCGGGCCCTAAACCTGAATAATAAGCAGGGGTTGTTTGCCTGTTGTCCGCTGGCAGTCCTCCCAAGTGGCTGGAGCGGCAAGGCCAAGTTCAACAGAGCTGCGAAATCATCGTACAGCATAGGATGGCTGGCTGGAATGTCCTCTCTAACCCTAAAGTGTAGGGTTTTTATAATAAAACATGTTGTTTTCTAAGAACTGGACTGACGTGATAATGCTTATTGTCTTTATAAGGGGCACTACGTACTTTTGGACAGGCAATACTTGCTAGATTATCATATACAGCCTTGGGCAGAGCATACGATTAGAAGGTCGTGCAGAAGGAACTAATGACAATCCCTGTGTAGAAAGGCAGCTGATTAAAAAAATAAAACATCACCTGTAAAATGAAGCCATGCTAAAATAATAACATGAATAAATGAAATGAACTAGGTAAAAGAGTACAAGCCGAAGCTAAAATAAGTGTGCCCAAACATCGTGCTAAAATGAACCCATAACACTTTCAGTGGCGTGCTATAAAATGTTCTTTAAACTATGATGAGACATATCAACAGCTTCATACACTGAACACAGATAAAGATTTAGCCAGTGTGAAGAAGATCTGTATGCTATGGCTTGACATATGCATGTGGTTAGAGCAAGTTAAGCAGCATATATAAACTTAGTGGCAACATCCAACGGAAAACAGGTCTGATACAATCTCAATAACTTCCATTCAATCACTGTGCAAGTTGTCTCTGTACAAAAACTGTAAATCCAAAGTGTGTGTCTGTCCTAGGATCAGCCTATGTTCGCTTTGTACTTTCCAACAGCAATATATCACTACAAATGTCACAACTTTGAATTGTCCAAATGAAGATCACATGGTGAAGGATCCTAAAACAGAACAACAAGAGAAAATGAATGATTTCACTTAAGATATTTGACTCAAATGATAAGTCAGGAGGACACATATACTTAGCACAAGCACAGTTAATCTGTCAGCAAACACAGTAGTCAATGTATGGAAACTTTGATCTACCAACATCTTTGACTTGGACTTTCCTCAACTTACCATTCCTACTAAATTACGTTTACAGACTGATAAGTTCAGTACGTCAAAAGTTGTTCTTACATTTGATGTTACAATATGTATAGGTAAACTTACACTCAGAAGTGGTCAATAACATCATGACATTGGTCAATTCTTCTTCTTCACCACTGTCATCTTTATTGGCCATTTCAACATCCTCACCTGGTGGCTCTTCATATTCTCCATCCTCTGCGATGATTGGGATGTTTTGTCTCAGGGAGATGTTGTGCAATATGCAGCAGGCAACTGTGATTTTGCAGACCTTATCGAGTGAGTAGAGGAGGACTACACTGGTCTTGGGCATATAGTGAAATCTGGCATTTAGTAGCTCAAAAGCCTGCTCCACTGGCCTCTGTCTTCTTTCATAGACCAAAGTCAGTTAGAATAGGCTGAGTTTCCCATATGATGTAAAAAATATATTGAGCAAAAATATCTCATCCCATTGTACATTTCTAAACTATGAATAAAGAAAATGATCCTCATGTCTTGCACTTATTAATAAGCCAGGTCCTCTAAGGTCCAAATTGTAACATTTGCAGGGTTATGGTGCTGTTCCATGGTACAAATTAATTTGACCCTGGGAAATGTGCACACATACCTGAGATGCACAAATCAGGTAAAGAGACAAAGTGCACATTGATTACATGGAAGTTCTTCTGATGGTGATAAACATGTTACCTGGTGTGTAGTGTACCAAGGAAACATGTGGGCCATCAATTACTCCAACCACATGTGGTATGCCACCCAAAGAATGCAACTCTACCTTTACATTGGCAAAATCTTGATGTATTGGAAAGTGGATGAAGGTGTTGATGTGCCTCATCATTGAAGAAAGGACTTTTTGTAGCACATCACCAAAAATTGGTTGTGACTTGCCTCCAGATACTGCCACCGTGATTTGGAAATATCCTGTGGCCACAAAATGAAGTGCTATCATGAGTTTCACTATTGGTGTTATTGCTGTTGTAGTCCTATTGTGAGGCAGGAGATCAGACTCAAGTTGGTGACGTAAATCCATCCTAGTTTGTCTATTTTTCTGAAGTTCTTTATGATGTCCCATTCCTCCATGGTGGCAAGGTCTAGAAGCGGTCTGAAGACTTGAGGCTGTCGTCTTCTACCCCTCCCTGGGTCAATATTTCTCCATTTAAAAAAATGAGCGAAATGTAAAGTGCATAAAGAAACTTTTAGGCTATGGAGTTGACTGATGTTTCCTTTCAAGT
Organism: Pleurodeles waltl; assembly: GCF_031143425.1. Lineage (NCBI taxonomy): Eukaryota > Metazoa > Chordata > Amphibia > Caudata > Salamandridae > Pleurodeles > Pleurodeles waltl. The sequence continues at coordinate 644,780,983 of NC_090438.1, forward strand.
TAAACCACCACCCATATTTTAAAAGAAGAAATTCTGTATGTTTTTGAAATGCCATGGTGCCACTTATGGGGAAGGCATTCCCTGTGCTGCAAGTCTAAATAACACAGGGTCTCAATCACCCTTACAAGTATGTCACATTACTACACACACTTGATCATACTCCACCAAAAGCCATACTCTCATGGACACAAATGGCAGCCCTTCCATACTGACCTTAGTCACTTTAGGTGGTTTAAATCTTAGGCCCATATTTATACTCTTTGATGCAAAACTGTGGCAACGTAGTTTTGCGTCAAAAGGTTTAACGCCATTTCTTCGCACCACCTGGACGTCAAATTTAAGGCACAAACGACGGGTTAGAGTCATTTTTTTTTCACTCTAACCATTGCTCCACGTCGTAAAGCAAAACGATGTTAATATGCGCCATTTTTCCATGCAATAGCGTCAAAAAGCAGCGCAAACACAGCAAAATGTGCAAAGGAGCCCCAAAATGGATCCCAGAAGCCAGGAGAGACCCCCAAAATTGCCAATTGGGAGGAGAGAGGCAATTTTGCAACAAATTGTCAACAAGATAAACAGTGTGGAAGAAGTACGGAGAACAGTCACTGAGTGCAAGAAACGCTGGCATGACTGCAAGCGCAGGACCAAGGAAAAAATTGCAAGTAACAGGAAGGCAGCACTGCAGACTGGAGGTAGGAGTCCAGCACCGCAGGAGGCCCTGGACCAGATGGAGGAGATGGTGGCAGCCGTCATCCCAGAGGAGATCGTCACAGGGATTCAAGGACAGGACAGCGCAGACTGTGGTACTGAAAAATTCTGGACCCGTGTTATAAACATCGTCGTATCACAACGATTTTGGTATCAGCAGACTGAGAATGATTAGAATAGTATGCACAAGCATTGTATTCATATTCAGGTGACGAAATCACCTGAATATCAGAGTTTCCGTCCTGAAACTCTGAGGTTCCATTTAAACGACAGCCATTTTGTGATTGCCCTCACATAGGCCAATGACTAATGCCGAAAACGAGTCTGAAGGACACGTACATCTTTGCTGACTCCTCTGTGACCTGGGCAAGCTGACTCCACTGCCTGAAGCCAAACCTGTTCGGCCAGTTTTCTTTCCCAGTGGCCGAATGAGATTAGTATCAAGGCACAACACATCATAAAACCTTTAATCACACACAAACCATGCCTAATCTTACATACACCTGTCCCTGTTTTCTTTCTTTATGACTTGCTTTACAAGGAGGAGGTGCCTGTTTATATTGGGGGTCCGTCGATATCTGATGAAAGTACTGAGCCTTGCCGGGTAATTGATTGAGGGCTGGACAAACTGAAATATGGCTTTTCATCATAACCCTGCTATTTCTTTGTAGTGAAAATATGTGAATGGTCAACTGTAAAATAAGGAATGTTTGCCTAAAGCATAATATTTTGTATAATAGAGAAGGTTAGCTTTGCAAGGGGAGCAGTCTCCTGAGAATATACACTGTGTTGTACTTCTAGGATACCTGTTACTGGCTGCAGCCAATAAACAAGATCTTTGACTTCACCAAGAAGACTCTGTGTTTCTGTAGTCTGAAACAGGAAGGACTCGAAGTCTTAGGGTGTGTTCCCTGGCACCACTGGGTTCTGAAAAACCCAGGCCCGTATTTATAATTTTTTTAGCGCCGCTTTTGCGCCGCTTTTTGGCGCAAAACGGCGCAAACCTACAAAATAAAATGGCATTTTGCAAGTTTGCGCTGTTTTTGCGTCAAAAAACGACGCAAATGCGGCGCAAAAAAAGTATAAATACGGGCCCCAGTACTTCAGTTGGCGCCCAACATGGGGCGATGTCAGCGGTACCGGTCCAAGCCAGAGGTTCGTGAGGAGCTTCGTGTGAAAATTCTGGAGGGAGGCCGCCACTTCATCGACCCCTGTATGTCGACGTGGTCCGAAAGTCTTTGCTGCGAGGTTCCCCGCTTCCCGACGGCTACGAAGGACTGCTGCCCTGACTATCGCCCTGTTTTGGACCCTTGATGATTTGGTAGAGCGAAACGATAAACGAGTCTTCTGGTGACGTCATCGATACCTCAGTTAAGTATAAGTGAAGCGTCTCCCAGTCCTTAGTTTGGTTCTTAGTTTGGTATCCCCTTGGGATCTTTGATTTGGAACTTGCAACTACCAAAGCCGAGGGATTCGTGTATTCACGAGACTATCGTATTCGATAATCCTTTGAAGTTTGAAGCTAGACTAGAGAACGAAGATGCCTGGTCTTAGCAGACATGGAAATTTGTTTTGTCTTGGTTATAATAGGGATTCCCGATTGGAGGATTCGTGTCCAGTTCCTCCGATTGGAACTCTAACCTATGAACTATATGTGAAACATGGCATAGGCCCCATCATATATAATGAAGTATGGATCCGATACACCAGGAAAGATGGTGTTTTAAAATGGCCCCAAAGTGGTAGTTTTGACACAGAGATTCTGGATAATCTGGAGGTTAAACTTTTTAAGAAGAAAGCCCGGCCGGCGATGTTTGACTCTTTCCGCCTATGGCATAAGGAAGCCAAACAGAAGGAAATTAAATTAGCAAAGAGAAATAAGAGGTAAGAGGGTATCTCGATAATGCAAGCTGCCATGCAGTTTAAAGATAATGAAGAAGAACAGATGAATGAGCAGTTGCACAGGCAACGTAAATTGGTGACCGATAAATGTAATCCAGTTTTTCCGCTTCTTCAGCAAGATGCAGCAAAAGAACTTGAGAAAGATCCTTTAATGTCACACTTGTTGAGTTCGCCACCCCCTTATGCGCAGAATGCTACAGCACCCCTGCAACCTTTAGCTGTGCAACCTCCAGTTATTGTGCCTCAGGTTCTTCCACAGCCGCCAGCTCCTCTTCAGTTGGCTCCTACTACTATGGCGCAGCCCCTTCAAGGGCCGCCGACTTTGCTACCTGCTCCATCTGTACCTCCTACGACTTTATGTATTACATCGACTGCCTCTTCTGGTGTTCTTCCTGATACTGCCTCTGAGTCTGCCTCTGCGTCTGCCTTGCCTCCCTCTGTTTTTCCTCCTGTTCTTTCATCAACTTCTCCTTCTGTCCGACAGAGAATGACAGATACTGTTGCCAGCCTTATATTTCCTCTCTTTGGGTCGTCTGGTGTGACTTCAGATTCGGAGCGTAAGCAGTCGCGTAGTCAACTGCCTAATTCTCGAGAGAGAGAAATTTTGACCGTATGGCGCGTAAATGGGTTGTTTACCCTTCAAGATACGATGTAGAGTCTGTTATGGATGTCTTCCGTCAATGGGAAGCACCGAAACAAAGATACGTTTTTGAGAAAATGTGTGCTTTCCTTTGTGAGGAATTGGAGGATAATGATTTTGAAACAAATCCGCCTGATTTGTGCCGTGCACGGTTTGAGTTTGCAAAGGGCACGATTGTGGGTTCGGATGTTGAGACAGCAGTTGCGATGTTGTTGTCCTTTAGGAATAAGGATCCTTCTCAGTCATTGTTCGAACATGACTCCTCTGTTAAAAAAAAGGTGCGACAGTACCCAATGAGAGAAGTCCCTCCGGTATGGAAGGACGCCGTTGAGGCTGATGTTGCTAATCAAATTGATGCTGTCCCAGCTAATTTTCAGCGTGTTTGGGTACATGTTCCGTTGAAGCGAGCTGAAGTTTTAGCCCTTAAGCAGACTTTGCCTGATCCCCGTAAAAACCCTGCAGGGTATTATAAGGAATTGTCACAGACTGCAGACTCATGCATTATGAATTTAGCCGACATAGACATGTTATTTGGGAATGTTGTTCCACAGCCTTTGTGGGGATTGATTCGCCATACAGATCATGCGCAAGAGTTAGGTGACTCATGGGCTAATATTAGTGCTGCAAATGATAGACAAGTTGGTGGTGCCAAGCCTGAGCCTTTGGTAGCAGAACTGCCTGCTAGGATCATTACTTACATGAAGACTTTAATGCCTGCGATGCGTGTGAATTGGGATAAATTGTCTGCGTGTAAGCAGAAGAAAGATGAAACAGTGTCTGATTTCTTCACCAGGTTTGAGGAAACGTTTATCGACCACAGTGGCCAAGATATGAGTACAGAAGGTGGTCAACGGTTGTTCGGCGACAAGTTTGTGCACAATTTGCTTGCCGAGCTGTGTAAGAAATTGAAGGATTCAGAGAGTTCTTGGGCCGTTTCCTCTTCAGCACAAATATTGGCTACTGCACAGTACTACGAAAATAGGGATAAAGATGAGAAGGATAGAGCAGACAAGAAAACTAAAGAATTAAAGACAAAGGTTCTTTTACAACAGGCGTATCCGCCACGTGGTGGTCAGAGTAACTATCAGCAACCTCAACAGTTCCAGAGAAACTCGCAAAGGTTCGAGTTTTCTCAACCATGTGTTCCTGTAGGTCCCAATCAGTGTTCATATTGTAAAGAAGAGGGTCATTTCAAGTATAGTTGTCCTATTTTGTTACAGCGTACGAATGATGCTTCTGGTGCAAGCGGTCGAGGTGTTCAACAAGCTCCTAGAGGTAGAGGACGTGGAAGTTTCCCCAAGAACACGCGTTCCTTTCCGTCTCAAAACTCAATGGATAGTTTTGACCAGCAACATAACGCGTCTGGTAGGACGGCTCAGTACTATGCTGACGACTACTATGCAGAAGATGAGAACTTGGAAGGTAATAATTGCTAGGACAACCATAGACGAAGAGAGGGAGTTTTTTTAGTTCCAGTAGATCAGAATGGACCTTATGTTAAGGTGATTACATCAGGTGTGTCGGAGCCTTTTCTGTTGGATACTGGTGCTACAAAGAGTTCTATTATGCACTCAAAACTACCTGGCGCACCTTTGTCTGGCGAGATGAATGTTTCAGTAGGTTTTTCTGGCGCCCCGGTTAGGAACCCGATTTCTAGTCCTATGTCCCTTTCTGTTGGACCTTGTGAATTGGAAGCACCCCTTATTCTGACGACAGGTTGTGGTGAAAACTTGTTAGGATTGGATTTGTTGAAAAGATTGTATGCAACATTATATTGTTCTCCTTCGGGAGTACAACTTACACTGGGTAGGAAAATGGTCTCTCCAATGTATTTGTCGAAGGATAAACTTCCAACCGAATTGTCGTTTCTTCCTGATATCATTTGGGCTACTGGTCCTAATGATGTGGGTCTTTTGGAAATACCGCCTTATGTTGTGACATTGAAAGCCAATGTTAAATTACCACGCATTCAACAATACAAGATCTCTAGTGAAGGTGAAAAGGCGTTGCTAGCGATCATTTATGATTTAATTGAAAAAGATGTAATTGAAGAGACAAGAGGCAACGTTTGTAATAGTCCTGTTCTGCCTGTTTTGAAACATACTGACCCCTCTAAGCCACCTGTTTACAGGCTTGTGATTGATCTTAGAGAGGTAAATAAAATAGTTGTGCCACAGTTTCCAGTTGTTCCTAATATCTCTGCCCTATTGACTATGATTCCAGCTTCCGCCACCTGGTTCTCGGTGATTGACTTAAAGAATGCTTTCTTCAGCATCCCGATTGCCGAGGAAAGCATGGATATTTTTGGCTTCAGTTTAGGAGGCCGAAGTTTCCGCTTCAAACGCGCTCCTCAAGGCTACTGTTAAAGTCCATTAATATATAGTCAGGCTTTAAAAACACAGCTTGATGCAATTGTTTTACCTGACGGCGCTACCCTTATTCAGTACATTGATGATTTGCTAGTTGCTACAGATACTGAAGAGATTTGTAAAGAAGCCACCTTGTTGTTGTTGCGTCATTTGTCTGATTTACATCACAAAGTGTCCCTTTTAAAACTGCAATATTGTCGACAAGAAGTGACCTACTTAGGTCATCTCTTATCGAAGGAGGGAAGGAAACTGACCTCAGAAAGAATTCAGGCAATTGCAAAATTGAGTGTGCCAAGGAAACAGAGAGAAGTACGTGCTTTCTTGGGCATTACATCATACTGCAGACAATGGATACCGAATTTTTCTTTGCTGGCCAAACCTTTGGTAGCATTGACCTATAACGATACACCGAACCCCGTTCCGTGGTCTGAAGATTGTCAGAAAAGTTTTTCCGAATTGCGTAATGCATTATGTTCGGCTCCTGTGTTGGGTACCCCCGACTACAGTAAGCCCTTTACACTGTATGTCCATGAGAGAGAGGGTTGTGCATTGTCAGTGCTAACACAGTCTTTTGGAGACAAGCAGCGCCCATGCGCATATTTTTCGTCGACTTTGGATCCGGTAGCTAAAGCATTGCCGAGTTGCTTGAGAGCCACAGCATCAGCAGCTGTTTCTATTCGACAGTCTGCTGGGTTAGTGATGAATAATATGTTGATTGTGATGGTTCCACATGCAGTGGACACGTTGTTAAACAGTACCAAGACACAGCATTTAACAAGTGCTCGATTGTCAGGTTACGAGTTGACACTGTTAGCGAGTCATGTGCACATAAAGAGGTGCAATACGTTGAATCCAGCCACTTTATTGCCAATTTCAGTAGAAACAGATGATGTTGAACAACATGATTGTTTTCGTAGGACAGAAGAAGAAATGAAAGGGAGAGTAGATCTTAAAGATACTCCTCTTGTAAAGTGTGATGGTACCTTATGGGTGGATGGTTCATGCTTCAAGCTTCCGAATGGTGATACGACTGCAGCATATGCTGTCACAACTTTGCATACGATTGTTGAAGCTGCACGTATACCACATAATTCAGCTCAATCAGCAGAGCTGATTGCACTTACGAGAGCGTGCGCATTATCGAAAGGAATGAAAGTGACCATATATACCGACAGCCAGTATGCGTTTGGTGTGGCCCATAGTTTTGGACGATTGTGGAAAGAACGTGGGTTCCTGACTTCGCATGGAACTAAAATTCAGCATGGTCAGTTGGTGAATGAGCTTCTTGAGTCACTGACCTTGCCATTACAAGTTGCGATTGTGAAATGCAGTGCACACAAGAAGGTTACTGATGATGTCGGTCGTGGCAATGCATTTGCTGACGAAATCGCAAAAGAAACAGCAAAAGATGTGATGAATCGAATGTATGTTGCAGGCCCCGCAAGATGGGTTGGTGACGTTGGAATGTGTGAAGATACGATAGAGGGTGTGAAGTCTCTTCAAGCTGAAGCTTCAGAGAAAGAGTTGAATGTGTGGAAAGAAAGTACGGGTAAATTGGATGAAAATGGTTGTTGGGTTGACTTGTCAGAACATCAGCGATGGTTGTTACCCGATGCATATGTGCTTGCAGTGGTGACAATGGCTCATGGAATGGCCCATATCAGTGTGAAAGGGATTTGTAAGTTGTTGGCTCCAGTATGGCAAAATGCTGGAATTCCTAAATGTGCAGAGAATGTGGTCAAGAATTGCATGGTGTGTCTGAAATACAATCCTGGTAGGGGAACCCCAACTCCAGCTGGTCATTTTGCGCCTCCAACGTATCCGTTCGAGGTTTTGCAGCTAGATTTCATCCACATGGAAAGGTGCAACAATCTGAAATACGTACTCGTTGTTGTTTGTGCCTTTTCAAGATGGGTAGAAGCATATCCCTTAAAAGACAACACTGCCTTATCCACTGCTAAAGCCCTTGCCAAAGAATTCTTCCCTAGGTTTGGAATGCCGAGAATGGTAGGGAGTGATAATGGGAGTGAATTTGTGGGTTGAGTGATGAAAAAAGTATGTGAGGGGCTAGGTATCCAGCAAAAATTCCACGCTACAAATCACCCCCAATCAGCTGGACTAGTAGAGTGCTATAATGGCACGCTAAAACTGAAGTTGGCAAAAATACAAGCGAGCTCTGGTCTTAAATGGCCTGACGCTCTGCCTTTAGCACTCCTATCAACAAGAATGACTGTGCATTCGCGAGTGGGACTTAGTCCCTATGAAATTGTTTTCGGCCGCCCGGCCAACATATGGGGAGTGCCAAGACCAACAAAATTCAGTGAGATCGAACACCCTGTACTGCTTGATTATTTGTATGAATTGACGGCTAAATTGCGTGTTCTACACCAACAGGTTCACGATACTCTGCCTCACGTCTCTGAAGCTCCAGGACATCTTATCGATCCTGGATCATGGGTGCTGGTCAAGAACTTCCAGCGGGCAAAGAATGACCAGCCCCGTTGGACCGGCCCCCACCAAGTCCTTCTCTCAACAAGATCAGCTGTTCGAGTGGAAGGGAAAAAGAACTGGATCCACGGCGTACACTGCAAGAGGGTCCCTTTTCCTCTACCGTACGACCGGTTGGTCCAGGAGGGGATCGCTGACTCTGAGACTGAGACTGTGCCTCGTTTTTTGCCATTTAGCGATGCACGTGTAAAAGGAACAATTTCTGAACGAGAAAGTGACAATAATTTGCAGAAGCTGTGCCACCGTCAATTCGATTGAACACTACAGAGCCTGAACTCTTGTTCCAGAACCAGACAGTACCTGGAAAAAGCCGTTATAATTTGAGACCAAGAACTAAGGAAAAATAATTTCTTTCCCGTTCCTTTGCTATTTTTTTTTAAAGTGCGGCTCTCTCATCTGAGAAACTTTCTTATTTTTGTTTTTTTCTTTTCGAACCGCCATCCGGGTTCAGCTGTAGGGTCGTGGTTGCCCAAGTCTTTGGAGTGCAGCTGAAGACGTTAGGTCGACAGTTCTGGTCGGTCTAAGGGAGTTGCCCTGGACTGACAGAAGCATTCCCTAGCATAGAACACCCTACCACCGCGAGCAGCAATTATAGAGGATGGAGTTTTTCAAGAATGAGAGACCTGCCAAACAGATGGATTTTAAAGCCAGAATGTCTATAATAATGACAAAGAAACGATTTTTGATATTATGTATTTTCATGTTGCTCAGTGTAATGACGTTTTTAATAGGATATGTTTTATTCTCTTTTCAAGTGACATTTGCACCCATTACACAGCCCATACCTCCTTCTACTGTTTCCTCACATTCTTTTCACCCCCTGCCTGAACACGAGTCTGCCAGAAGATTAGAATTTGTCAACAATTCATTCATTCAGCTTCTACACCAACACCAATTAGTAGTGAACACAACTAACTGTTGGGTGTGTGGTCTTATGCCTTATACTACTGATAAAGGTATCCCTTATCTGGTCCTGCCTTTCAGCCATAATGGTTCTGTATGGGCATATAGAACGGTGTTCATATACACGTATGAAGCCAACCCCCTACGTTCTGTGAAAGATAATCCTAAGAATAGTGCTCTAGCTAAGGGTATAGTAGATATGATTAGGGAAGATATTTCCTATGAGACTATCCCGAGAGATGAGACACTAGCATATATTGGATGGAACATAACAGGATATGGAGTTACTCTGAGTGGGAACCAGCGAGCAAAGAGATCCTCCCCAATTTGGATTGTACCCCATCAGGGTCACCTATGTCTGCAAGGTAATGGCAAGAATCCCAGAGCTCAGTTAGGGAAAAGTATCTGCACTGAAACATATGTTTTTGCGTCTCAGACTTCTCCTTCGTTATTAGCAGCTAAGGGTACCTATTTCATCTGCCATAATAGAGCCTATACATGGTTGCCCCCTGACTTCTCAGGCACATGTTTTGTTTCGTTCCTGTTACCTCCCACCTACACGGCCGCGGCAGATTACCATAAGACAAGGATAGTTAGAGGTGTCATAAGTAAAGAAGGCACTACAGGACAAGAATTTGGAGATTTCGTAAAGGGTATTCTGTCATTTTGGGGTCCTATGGTTAACAGCAGGAACATAAGGCAATTGACAAAGGTGGTTGAATCCACGGTAGTTGAAACCGCCGGTGCCCTTGGTAATTTGACTGCTGAGCTCCAGTCGGATCGCCTTATGACTGTTCAAAACAGGGTCGCATTAGACGTCATACTTGCAGACCGAGGTGGGGTATGTAAAGTGATCCAATCAAGTTGCTGTGTTTTCATCCCAGATAACGCTCCGACAGTCTACCAGGCCATTTCCAAACTGCATAAGATCTCCGAATCTATTCACATGGATAAAGGAGATTGGTCATCGATGGGGTGGTTCTGGGAGCTGATATCCGCCTGGGGATGGAAGACTCTGGTAGTCATTGGGATGATCTTAGCCATTCTTTTCCTGTCCTGTTTGTGTGTACAGTGTGCTCCTGCAATATGTGGCCTCTGTGCTACATCGTGTGTAAGGAAACCTGTATCAAAAGACAAGCTAAGTAATAGGATGATGCTATAGCAACATCTCAACGACTTTATGAATATAGACCTGGACACAGATTAGCGTGAGTATGGGTTATTGCCTATGTAAGGGCAAAAGGAGGGTCTGTGGTACTGAAAAATTCTGGACCCGTGTTATAAACATCGTCGTATCACAACGATTTTGGTATCAGCAGACCGAGAATGATTAGAATAGTATGCACAAGCATTGTATTCATATTCAGGTGACAAAATCACCTGAATATCAGAGTTTCCGTCCTGAAACTCTGAGGTTCCATTTAAACGACAGCCATTTTGTGATTGCCCTCACATAGGCCAATGACTAATGCCGAAAACGAGTCTGAAGGACACGTACATCTTTGCTGACTCCTCTGTGACCTGGGCAAGCTGACTCCACTGCCTGAAGCCAAACCTGTTCGGACAGTTTTCTTTCCCAGTGGCCGAATGAGATTAGTATCAAGGCACAACACATCATAAAACCTTTAATCACACACAAACCATGCCTAATCTTACACACACCTGTCCCTGTTTTCTTTCTTTATGACTTGCTTTACAAGGAGGAGGTGCCTGTTTATATTGGGGGTCCGTCGATATCTGATGAAAGTACTGAGCCTTGCCGGGTAATTGATTGAGGGCTGGACAAACTGAAATATGGCTTGTCATCATAACCCTGCTATTTCTTTGTAGTGAAAATATGTGAATGGTCAACTGTAAAATAAGGAATGTTTGCCTAAAGCATAATATTTTGTATAAAAGAGAAGGTTAGCTTTGCAAGGGGAGCAGTCTCCTGAGAATATACACCGTGTTGTACTTCTAGGATACCTGTTACTGGCTGCAGCCAATAAACAAGATCTTTGACTTCACCAAGAAGACTCTGTGTTTCTGTAGTCTGAAACAGGAAGGACTCAAAGTCTTAGGGTGTGTTCCCTGGCACCACTGGGTTCTGAAAAACCCAGTACTTCAAGACTACCAGGAAACAACACAGATGCAGGGTAAGTTGCATGGGGGACAAACATGACTAAATGTTACCGGCAAACAGGGGGGGACATACCGACTACACAATGCATGTCAGCCATGAAAATCAGCCAGTGAAAAGGACAAAGGGGCAATGCACGGGTGCATGGGCTGTGCAGGGGAAACCAGGGGCACAGCACAACATTACACCAACAACCTTTGCATGGGGATACTTTGCCATGCCAAGGATGTTGGAAAGGCAAAACCAGTCCAGGAGGGTAGGGTATAACGTAAAACTGGCCTGCAGTCACACTACAGCTGGTATTGTCACAACACGAACTAGGGCTCAATTTTCAGTCTCAGGCCATAACCGCGAGTGGCATTTACCATTGACAACAGTTGCCACTACCACCTGTGCTGTGTGTGCTGGTCAAGTAGCACATGGCACTTAGGTGCCCATGGATCAAACACACCCAAAATAGAGGGTTCAGGATGACGATGTTATCAATCTCCTCTAATTCCTAACAAAGTGTAAATCCTGTCAAATGCTCATGTCTATAGGCGCAATAAACATCAGGTACTGTTACTTACAATATGAAGTACCCAACAGTAAGGGCATACCCATGCTGCACATTCGAGGGTCTATCCCGTGCCTGTGTTACAATAGTTGCAATACCACCTTCGAACATCCCAAATGTCATACTGCAAAGACAACAGCATTGAGGGGGAGGACATATGTGTCTAGCAAGTTAAACACACTTGCACAGTCATAAGAGGAAATGGAACACTGCCAGGCCCATCAGTGCAATCCAATGTAGCACACATTCCCCAACATCAACATGAAACACTGCCAATGCTGACACCTGTATCGTGCCATGAAAATGCTTTACATTGTATGTGCTTGGTCTCAGCAACATATAGGTGTATGTGAAATATCAGAGACTGGGTCAGTCCCATATTATTAAGTGTGGTGCAAGTGGCATCAGAACACCCACAGCCACTGCAAGGCCTCACCATGCTAATGTAAGTAGACGGAGGGTTGAGCAGGACAAGAAGGTGGCAACAAACAATTTGGACAGAACCTACACCTAGAGGATGTGACTCAGACAATTCTCCAAACTGCCCACAGTACATGTGATATGCAGGTGGGGCATAGGCCTGTGAGAATGCTAATATTAATGACAGGAACAATGAACAGGAACGAAGATTACAAAGTCTCACTAATAGGAAGTCAGTAACGTCACATTACAACTGCCACAACACAGACACACTAATTGTACAGTATCTCATTGCAGAGGAAGATGGCTCTCTTGTGGATATGCCTGTCCCAGTCTTCCCTGATGACATGGATGACAATCTGATAAACCTTGTCCAGCAGACCCTCCAAGATGTCCTTGGATCCCTCCAGACCCCACCTTCAGTCCCAAGGAGAAGTACAGATGCAACAGCCATCACAGAGGACCCACCCACCACCCCAATAGTACGACCTGCCAGCACCAACCCAGCTGAGGACTCTGAGTACACTGGTACCACCTTTGAGAGGAAAGTAGTGGGAGTACAGCTGGAGGTGGCCATGGAGGTGTGGGTGGGGATGCAAAATATGGCAGCCAGCCATGAGGGGATGCGCATGTGCATGATATCATCTGCAGAACAGGCTGCAGCCATGCAAGTGCTACCATCCCTCCTGCAAGGACTACAACAATGTCTGAGGGATTTCACCACAGTTGTTAGGTAGTTGCCACATGGCCTGGCATCCCAAACCTTTCACTGAGGGAACAAATGCAATCATGACCCCCGACCTGGCTGCCTACCACAGTGATGCAGCTGTTATACTCAAGAACCAGCAGCTCCTCTTTGCTGCAGTAATGCCCTTAATAGCCCCACAATTGGCAGCTACTGGGAATTCTGACTCCACGTCTTCAAACGCTGAAGTGTGTGTTGCCCCTTCAAACCCACCACCACCAAGGGTAGAGGAGATGACACACACATTAGAAGAAGAAGACATGGAACAGGTCACCTTCACCTGTAGGAGTACCCGGTAGCACTAGTTCATGCCACATGGGCACTGATTTCCTAAGTCCTGTGCTTGTTAACATGCCAGTCTTGCTACAGTTGGTAACATGCACTGTTCTCCAGCACACAGTTTACCTTACCACTATGCACTGCAATTGTCTCTCACTACCTCATTGGCAATTCATGTTCCTCTGCACTGAATGACACTTCACCCTAGCATGTCCAGTGACATGTCCCTCACCATTGCACTTGTGTTGCATCACAATAGAAGGCGTCACAATAATGGACTTACAATCCTGGACTATGTAAATATAGCACTACAGCACTTTAAAATAAATAGCACTTGCACAACCACTTTGTCTCTGTGTAATGTGACACATCAACTGTGTAGGAGATTTATGATATATGTAGCATGTCAATGGCCATAGAATGTCAGTACAACAGTGTAGAAAGAATGTGGGCTGATAACTGTGCGCTGAGGTCTGGATTCTATCATCATCTGTGCTTCCTTAGGCTTATTTCTGAAGTTAAATGAGAACAAACAGTATAATGCTGTTTAGAACTGAAAAAGTCTGCTCCAAAGTATGTATAAGATGAAACTCAGGGCCAGATGTAGCAAAGTTTTGCGAGTCGCAAATGGCCCGAATCGCAATTTGCGACACCGCAAAATCGGAAATGGGATGCAAAAATCCCATTTCCGAAGTGCAAATTGCGATGAGAGCCATTACCGACTCGCAAATTTTGTGACCTGATTTAGCAACCCGCAAATAGGAAGTCGCAAATTGCAAGTCGCAAACCAGATGAAAAAGCCACTCGCAAATTGCGACTAGTCGCAAAAAGCCCATTTTGCACACCCAAATTACCACTAAGTCAGAGCAGGTGGTAACCAGAACAAAAGTATAAAAGGAGACACAGAAGGCATACTCAAAATGGCTGAAATATATGTGATAGTGAGGAGGAAGAGAGTCCACGCCACCCAGCAGAGGAGGAGGAGGATCCAGAGACAAGAGAGGATATACAGAAACAGGCAGACACTTTTCCAACAAACTGAGGAGGAGATTTATGACAAATACAGACTCAGCAGTGCAGCAATATTAGAATTAATTGATCTACTCAATCCGCAGCTTCAACGCCAGACTGTGCGTGGCAGCGCCATCCCCACACATATGCAAGTGCTATGCTCCCTGCACCTCTTTGCCTCGGGTAGCTATCAATGGGTGATTGCAGTGGCAGGTGGGGTATCCCAAAGTGCACTCTCACAGTTCTTCAGATGTTTCCTAGATGCCATACTCACACAAATGTCCAGATACATACACTTAACCAGGAATGAGGCAGAAATTAACAGCACCAAGTTAGACTTCTACAGAATTGCCAACTTCCCTCATGTAATATGGTGTGTGGACGGGACACATATACAAATTTGCCCTCCTGCAAATCTGGAATATCTGCTTCGCAATAGGAAATGTACCCACTCACTGAACATACAGCTGGTATGTGACGCCCATAATGTGATCACTGACATTGTAGCCAAATTTCCAGGGAGTACACATGACTCTTACATTTTCAGGCACAGTGGGATACACCAACGTCTAGAACGTGGGAAGTTTGGAGACGGCTATCTATTAGGTATTGCTGAATACACCCTGAAGCCATACACACAGGTCACTGTAGAAACCATCCATGCCCTGCTAACATTGCTTATTTTTGCCAAACAGGTGACAGTGCATATGCGCTAAGACCGTGGATACTTCCCCGTACCTAACACCTAGCAATGAGAATGAGAGGTGATATAACAGTGCACATCGGCGGACCAGAAATGTCATAGAGAGGACCTTTGGACTGTTAAAGGCAAGATTCCGATGCCTCTACAGAAGTGGAGGTGCGCTCCAATATGCCCCAATAACAGCATTCAAGATAGCTGGTGCATGCGCAATACTACACAACATTGCCACCAGATGTGGGCTACATCTCACCCCTGCAGACCCAGATTCAGAGGATGAGGAGCAAGAGCTACCACATCGACAGCCTGGAGATGGAAGCATTGCAAATCAAGGCAGACAGAGATGGTGCCACATTGCAACCCAATACTTTGGAAGGTACGTGGCAACAGACACCACACTCACTAATGTCACACACAAAGAGCCCAGTTGTGTAGTGGAACAAACAAAACATTTTAATTAGTGAACCTAATGATGAAAGAACATAACTGTCCGTAAGGGGCTGCACATGTCCACCCTTAATAAAGACACATTAACTGCATGTGCGTGCTCATAAGTCCTGCAGTATTCTTGCCTACATCCTCCTCCTGGTTCGCCCAGCATGGCTCATCCCAGGTGGGTCAGCTGACCCCTGACGTGCACTTCCACTCCTCAGTACACGTGTGTCAGTGGCAGATACACTGCTGATAGTGGACCCCTCCTCACTGTCCTGAGGGGTCTCACCCGTGCCCCTTGCCACCTGCCTGGCCTCCAACGTGTCCACTGCGTGGCTAATGCGGCCCAGTCCCCGCGCCACATCCCCTGCAAAGTGGCCCAGTTCCACCTGCACGGTCCGTCTTGACAGGCCTGTAGTGTTCATGGCAAGACGGCCAATGGACGCTGCCATGCGGTCAAATCTGGTAACTAGGTGGCACTCCCGGCGCCTTGCGCTGTGTCTCTCAGCCACCAGTTCTGTCACCAGTTGACGGATTGACTGTGTAAGTTCGCTGACATTGTCATTTAGTCTTGTGAACTGTGTGTTCACATTAGCCAGGCCATGTGTCCTTTTGTTGTAGGACTCTCACCACAGAGATAAGACTGCTGGTTTTGGGCAGCAGTAGCACAGCATATGGGAAACTGGGAAACTATGTCAAGCCCACACCATTTGGCAGCTGTGCCTTACATACTCTTTGACAGGCAATACCTGTTAGATTATCATTTGCAGCTTTGAGCAGAGCACATAATGAGAATGCCGTGCAAAAGGAGCTAATAAAAATCCATTCGTAGAAAGGCAGCTGATAAAAAATAATGAAACATAACTGTGAAACTGAGTCCATGCTAAAATAATGAAAGGAATAAATTAAACGAACAAGGTAAAAGGGCACAGGGCACAGGCCCAAAGCTTAAATGAGTGGGCCCAAACACCGTGCTAAAATGGACTCATGACACCCTGCCATTGTCAGTACAAGAGTTTAGGGACCAGCCTAAAAGTCCATAAAATGTCACTGCTCCCAAACTACCATTTAAAAGGAGGCTAAAACGTACATAAAAAAGAGATTAAGTGCCCACATTGACAAGCAGGACAAGCTGAAGAGAAGCCAAATTAAAAATGGCCAATAGACGAAAAAGAAGAGACTCAAATTAAGGGCAAACGTTAAAGTCAACAATAATCGTGATCATGCAGAAAATCACCAATATCCTCGATAGTGATGCAATCCAAGAAAGATCCCACTCCACCAGGTGATAAATGAACCAGCTCATCTGTAAGAATAGAAAGGGAGCACACATGTTCCAGTTCCTCAGCCATAGTTCCAGCCAAGGGGGCAGTATCTTGTGTAGAACCAGGTGTTATAGCACCAGGAGTCACAAGATCAACAAAGGGTGGCTCATGGGAAGCATGCTGCAGCAACCACAATCTTAATGACCATGTCTGGCAATGAACCCTTATCAAGAACACAATCAGACTTGCATCCAAAAAAGGTATGCACTGCAGGGCATGACACACTTTTGGTGCATGTTCAAATGGGTACAACAAGCATTGAAAGATGGGCTGCACACAGTTGAGAACCGGCCTGAATGACAGTGACCAGCTCAATTCCAGTTCCTCCAGGATTGGCACCACATAGAACTGCATTATGTCTCCACAACAAAGTTGGACTGGTGGAAGCTCCATCATCCCTCTTTGCTGTATGAGGCAGCTATTGTAAATGAAAAACAGCAACAGCTGAATACCTTCAATGAATGCCAAAGTTTGGGAATTCCCCAAAAGCACTCAAAAATAGGAAGTGGATGGAAAACATGGTTTGAAAGGTGCTAACAAAACCAGAACTAACAGCCTTAAAAAGTGCACAATCACAGTGGTGTTGGACGCATTAAAGATGCAACAAATTAGTTCATCGAAATGTTTTGGAAACTTGGTATTGAATAGGACTGTATCTTTGTGGATGACCTAACTACATGAAGATCATAACTAAACTTTCTTGGGCGGATGTAAGCATCATGTGTTTCTGAAACAAAAGAGCCTTCAGTCTGCTCAGGTTGTCAATATTTACATTAGAAGTAGCAATATGTGGCTATATGTCAGCTACTTTTATCTCTTGCATGGGGGAAGCACATTTTAGCAACAACTCACAATCTGAGAGACCAAAACAATGTAAGTGACTCCAGCCTTCATGCCACAGCAGCCATCATCTCTCAGGATTACCTAACTCCAATTCAAGCACACCTGGAATACAGGGTGGATCAAAAGGACAGGAATACCCTTCAGATAACATGTGTAGTTCCTAAATGAAACATTACAAGCATTGTGTAAGGACAGCTGTTTGCAAATCATGGAATGGTTCACAGAAGTCTCGCATTCGTTGCAGATAAAAAGGCCTCCTTCATACCATTGAAACATTTGTATCAAAAAAATGGATCCCACAACTCGTGGATGTAACTATCTCCTAACTGCTCAAATTTGCCTAACAGAAGGTGTTTTAAACATGAAGTGAACTGGAAAGTTGGAATGGGCAAATTCATTTCTGCATGTGTTAACCACACAGCTGATGGAATTTCCGCCACAGTCGTAGGCAACTTTTCTAAATTCTCAGCGTGAAGCATGACATAAGATTCTTCTTTCTTTGCCTTTATCTGTTGTTTCTGTGTCTAATTAAATGTGGCAAATAACTCCTTGGATTTGTCGCGCTGCCAGGGCACGTGGCCACTTTTAAGAACTTGTAGAATAAAACCCAACTGCCTAATGGACCTAAGCTGACTCTGTCCATAATGTAAAAGTGACATGCCATTTTGAATGATGTCAATTGCAGATTACACAATGTTGTTTAATGTGTAAATGTGGTTGAACAATGTGTTCATACCATTATCGACAATGGCTAGAGCTTTCTACAAGTTTTCCTGATCTATTTGCCTTAACGGGGCAGTAACCTCCTTTTGGCAAAGCTTCCAAGTTTCAAGTTCAAGTTTATTATTACATGCGTGTTTTAAAAAAAACAATATATCATACATTTAAAATACTAACTCACTCCAAGCAAATAAAAACCATCCATATAGCTTCTCAGAATAAATTATAACATTATAAATTATAAATTATAAAATTATATAATGATAAAATAATAACATATAAATTCAATATAAATAACCGTGATTATCTACAGTTATACATTGCATAAAATATGTGCTATTATTAATTAACATTACTAACAAAATCCTCCTAAATAGGAGTGAATATGTTATAATCATACCCACATGAAGATTGCTATAAAATGCTTCAATTTACCCCTCCCCTAATCTTGTACATGCGACTTCATATGAGTTATAAGTTTTTTTTTTCAACGTCATCCTATCATTAATTTTTAAATACTAAATTCTAAAATCATTTACAATTAAGTTAATACTCAAGAATGCAAAAATACTTCCATGAATACTGTACGGGGAGCCTTGAAACAGCAGTGATCCTTATAGTTTCTCGACTTATAAGCCAGCAGGAAAATATATGGGCCCTCATAACAACCCTGGCGGTAAATCTCGCTGACCGCCGTGACGACGGCCGCCAATATACTGTGTCCGCGGCGTAAATCCGCTAAGTTTATTATGACCCACACTTAGAAATTCTCCACTATACTGACACCCACACAAGTCCGCCACACAAAGGTCAGTGATAAACTGGCGGTACCAAAACTCACACCGTTACGCCAACAGGAATACGCCCACACTATCACGACCCACGAATCAACGCGGCGGTCATTCAACCGCGGTAATCCATTGGCGGTACACACCGCCGCGCTCAAAATACACACACATTTACAAAACACAACCACATTGGACAATTCAAAATACACAAACCTGATACACATACACACACCATACCCACACACTCACAACACTATAAAACACACACCCACATTACCCACAACCCCTGACAAAGACATTTTTGGAAGAAGCAGAGAGACAGAAAAGCTACGACAACACCAGCATCCAGAGGCACACAACACAATCACTCATACACCATCCACGCGAATCAAAGAACACACCCCAACACATCACCCCAACACATCACCCCACACATCACATCAACCATCACCTCACACATCACCCACACCACATTATGGCACCTCAAAGACACCCCAGGTTTTCTAAGGAGGAGCTCAGGGTCATGGTGAAGGAAATCATCCGGGTAGAGCCACAGCTATTCAGATCACAGGTGCAGCAGACATCCATTGCAAAGAAGATGGAGCTATGGCAGAGAATGTCGACAGGGTCAATGCAGTGGGACAGCATCCAAGAACACAGGATGGAATCAGGAAGAGGTGGAACGACCTGGGGGGAAGGTACGTTCCGTGGTATCAAGACACCAAGTAGCCGTACAGAGGACTGGCGATGGACCCCCACCTCCACCCCCACAACTAACGACATGGGAGGAGCAAGTCTTGGCAATCATGCATCCTGAGGGCCTTGCAGGAGTAGCAGGAGGACTGGACGCTGGTAAGTCAAATCTTGGCTACTGTATCTCCCACCCTACCTGCATGCCATCACAAACTTCTACCCCTACCCTCACACACATCACCCCAACACCTCACAGATACCCTACTATCACAACCCACACATCCCAATACCAAGCCCTGCATGTGACAACAATGCATGGACACCCATCACCACAGCATGTCAAAGGGAGAGACTCAACCAGGGCACACAATCACCACTCACACAAGGGCCAAGGTGATAATGCAAGCACAGTAGTAAAGGGAAACACACCCATTGCACAAGATGGCACACACAGATATAATAACAATGCATTTACACCCCAACAGGACCCCTACCCAATGTCACTGGACGTGAGGTGCCTGTCATATCAAGTCCCCCCACAGAAGAGGCCCACAGTGGTGACAGCAGCTCTTCACGCCTGGATCAAGATGACCAGCCCGGCCCATCAGGGACCTCTGGACAGTCGGTTACCCTGCCACGGTCCCAAACCACCACAGGATCTCCCCCCTCAGGAAACATCACCACAGCACCCACCCAGCGGGCCCATGCCACTGTCCCCAGGATACGTCAATCAGCAGTGTTTCCTCCACCACAGGGACCCCAGGCAAACTCACTAACACAGGACGATCAGGGACTTCGGGTCGGTTCAGCCGACAGAGGCACAGGATAGCAGGGAAGCTGGGAGGACTGCTGTGCGACAGGGGGAGGACAGGCCCAGGGAACCCACTCTCCACGAGGCACTCTCCACCATCATGGGAGCATACCACCATTCCCAGGAGACCATGGGCACGGTACTGGCCAAGTTTCTGGAGACGTAGCGCCTGCAGGAGGAACATTACCAAGGGATCATGGAGGACTTGAAGTCCATTAACACCACCCTGGTCACCATTGCAGGGGTGCTGGCAGACATGGCCAAAACCATGAGGGAGACAGTGCCATACCACCGGGCTCCTGACACCAGCCTGAACAATGAACAGCCTTGTACGTCCGCTGGCGCTAGTGGACAGGACTTCCCGCTACACGAACAACAGGCCACCGGCACCCAACGCCCTGCAGAAGGAGAACCACCCCGCAAACGGTCCCTGCTATCCAGGCAGAAGACAGAGAACATTGCCAAGACCTCTGCCAGGAAATAAGACGCTCCTGATTGTCACCCTTCTGTCCCACTATGTCACCTTGACCACCTTGAACTGCCCTTACTCCCCTTCCTATGCTCCATTGGACAATGCACTTGTGATACAAAGAGACTGGGCTCTACCATGGGTATTCCTCCACCATCACCCCAGCCCATTGCACATCCCCCTCTACTTATTAGCACTTAAATGAACATCCTTCAATCACAAAACAATCTGGAGTCAGTCTGTACTTTCACCAATGTATCATTACAACCTCTTAGACAAATATCAATGTAAATGTTCATTTGCACATACCAAACTATGATAGTTGTTGGGCAGCAGTAAACATGGCAGAAGGCAGAATGTGGTACCCAGATCTGTGAAAAGGACAGCCAAAGTGAACTGTCAGGGTCCATACCCTGAGGTAAAAAGGCTGACCTATACAATGTCCTACAGAAGTCAGATATGAGATGAGCTGTGCCAGTCTCCTACATGTGTCTCACTGGAAGTACTGCATGATGATGTTGTTTCGGTTGTCAATATCTTCTTCCTCTGCCTCCTCTTCCTCACTGTCCAGAGGCTCAACAGCTGCCACAAGACCAACATCAGGGCCATCCTCCTGCAGAAAAGGCACCTGGCGTTGCAATGCCAGGTTGTGCAACATGCAGCATGCCACGATTATATGGCACACCTTCTTGGGTGAGTAATATATGGAGCCACTTGCTAGATGGAGGCATCGGAATCTGGCCTTCAGGAGGCCGAAAGTCACCTCAATAATCCTCCTAGTTCGCCCATCTGCCTCATTGTAGCGTTCCTCTGCCCTTGTCCTGGCATTCCTCACTGGGGTCAGTAGCCATGAGAGGGTGGGGTAACCAGAGTCACCTGTAAATGTCGAGGGATATCTGTTAGACATACACCAACCCTCAGGGATTACCCCATACCCAGACACCTATTCATACTGTCTGGGGACCTTGGACTCACCTATTAGCCACACACTGTGCCCCTGGAGTTGGCCCATCACATAAGGGATGCTGCTATTCCTCAAAATGTAAGCGTCATGCACAGAGCCAGGATACTTGGCATTCACATGAGAGATGTACTGGTCTGCCAAACACACCATCTGCACATTCATTGAATGACAGCTTTTACGATTTCTGTACACCTGTTCATTCCTGCGGGGAGGGACAAATGCCACATGTGTACCATCAATGGCACCAATGATGTTGGGGATATGTCTCAGGACACAGAAGTCAGCTTTCACTGTGGGCAAATCCTCCACCTGGGGGAAAACGATGTAGCTGCGCATGTGTTTCAGCAGGACAGATAACAATCTGGACAACACGTTAGAGAACATTGGCTGAGACATCCCTGATGCCATGGCCACTGTTGTTTGAAAGGAACCACTGGCCAGGAAATGGAGTACTGACAGGACCTGCACTAGAGTGGGGATACCTGTGGGATGGCGGATAGCTGACATCAGGTCTGGCTCCAATTGGGAACACAGTTCTTGGATTGTGGCA
The DNA here is from genome assembly GCF_031143425.1 of Pleurodeles waltl. NCBI lineage: Eukaryota > Metazoa > Chordata > Amphibia > Caudata > Salamandridae > Pleurodeles > Pleurodeles waltl. The sequence goes on from NC_090438.1 coordinate 644,803,438, forward strand.
CGATAAAGTCTGTAGGTGATAATGATGTGTCTGTCTTCCATTGTCGACATGTCCTCCAGGGGTCTGTACACCAGAGGATGATGCCATCTCATCATCTGCCCCAGCGGATGGGTCCTATGGAGGAGAATGGTGAGCAGAGGGTCATATACCACATAGGGTACACAAGGGTTTTTACACTAATGTGATTATATCGGTGTGTGGCATTGTCTGTGCGTATTTGTGCCCAAATTTGCTGTGACGCAGTTAGGTGCCCTGCCATTTGCAACCCTGAAATGGCGGCTGCCTGACCTGTAAGGAGGGACAAGGGGAAATGAGGTAACTGCGCTGGCATTGTGCTGCGTTGCGGTAAGGGGTCTAAGACCGCCGCTCAATTCAGCATTGGTTATCACTGGGCCCTATGGGTTCCAGGAGCCAATGACGATGTACGCCAGCAGTTACGGTATGCACTGCCACGGACGTCACCGCCACTTTCTTTCTGTTTACTCACTTGCTACGTGACCTTCAACAGGAGAGGCTCTACACTGCAAGTGCTGCTTTGACCTCAGTCTGGAAGCGACAATGGGTCGAGTGTCTGGGGAAAGGGCCCTAGCCTTCCCTCTGGAGGAGTTGGAGAGACTAGTGGATGGGGTTCTCCCCCAGTACACGCTACTCTACGGTCCTCCAGACAAACAGGTGAGTACACTGTGAGCATGATGCGTGGGACATGAATGTATGGAGTGGTGTGGATGGAAGAGACATGTTGGGGGGGTTGAGGCCTGCATGTGAGGATGGTGAGTCTATGTGTGTCAGGGCATGGGTAGGAAGTGGTGGGCAATGAGTATGACGAACCGGACGGGGGAGTAATTTCCTTTCCTCCTGTACCTTTCCCCTAGGTCAGTGCCCACCAGAACAAGAGTATTTGGCGTGCCATCACTAAGGAAGTGCACAGACGGAGCACCCACTGCCACAAGAGATGGGAGGACCTGCGCCACTGGAACAAGAAGACGGCGGATGCCCAGCTGGGGATGGCCTCCCAATGTGGAAGGGGTGCCTGTGGTACCATGACCACCCTGATGTTTCGGATCCTGGCGGTGGCATATCCAGAGTTGGATGGGCGCTTGAGGGCATCACAGCAGCCACAAGGGGGTGAGTACAGTCTCATTCAGCTGACTCTGCGCACTTTACGAGGTGCCTGGGTGGGGGATGTGGGCTGTGGGTTCCCCTAGGCCAGGGTGAACTTGCTAGAGTAGGTCCCTTGTTAGGCTGGCTCTGTGGCACTCCAACCCCAATAGTGGTAGTGGCCATCTACAACTAGTCAGGCTCCTGTGGGTTCCAGGAGTGCAGCAAATCGGGTTAGGCATAGTCCGCCACGGGCAGGTGATTTTCCACTGTTAGTGCATGGCCTAGTGCATGGGGCTGCTCCCTGTGTTTTATGTCCGCCAAAGGTAGTGGTGTTGCTGGCATTGACTATGTGTCTTCTCTGTCTTTCCCCCCTTTTTGTTTTGTCACCCTGTCCTTGTGTGCATTAGCATCATCTGGTGGAGGAGTAGTGGCACCGCAGCAAGAGGGAGCTGCAACCCACATTGGCCAGGAGGGTGAATTTACGGAATCTGAAGGCACCAGTGGGACGGAGGGGGAGCTCCACGATGGGGACAGGAGGGGACACCAGAAACAGCAACTCCTCCTCTGATGGGAGCTCCCTTGCGGTGGCGGGCACCTATGTGCCCACCGCAACAACAGGTACAGCCACCACACCCCACCAGCACCGCCCTCCCAGCAGCCCCTCCGCGTGTTTCCCATGCCCACTCACCCAGGAGGGTGGGCATTTCCTTCGCCCCAGGCACCTCGGGCCCTGCCCCAGTCAGCCCTGCTGCCCTCATTGAGGAGGCTATTGACCTCCTGAGATCCCTCACTGTTGGGCAGTCATCCATTTTGAATGCTATCCAGGGTGTCGAGAGGCATTTGCAGCAACAAATGCATATCTGGAGGGCATTCATTCTGGGGTGGCAGCCCAACCGAGAGCATTTCAGGCTCTGGCCTCAGCACTGATATCAGCCATTGTCCCTGTGTCCAGCCTCCCCCCTCCAACATCAACTACCCATACCCAATCCCCTCTACCTCAGCCTATCCCAAGCACACTATCAGACCAACATGCACACACATCAACACACAAAAGTGGCTCAGGCAAATATAAGCACCACACATCCCACAGGCACTCACACAAGAACCATACCCATGCAGACACACCAACATCCACTGCCTTCACTGTGTCCCCCTCCTTCATGTCCTCTACCTAACTCCCAGTCTCGTCTCCACTCACACCTGCATGCACTACATCCTCAGCCACTACCTCCATCACCAGCACGCCCATCACTGCACACCGCTCATGTGCAATCACCACCCCCACTACCATTCACACATCCCCTGTGTCCTCTCCCAGTGTTTCTGTTAGCCCTCCTCCCAAAGTACACAAACGCCAGCACACACCCACTCAACAGCCATCCACCTCACAACAGCCTCAAACCCATGCACCTTCACCCAAACTCAGCAGACGTACACCTCCTATAACCACTACCTCTTCCTCCAATCCCAAACCCCCTCCATCTTCCCGTCCCAGTTTGTCAAAAAAACTTTTCCTAGCTAACTTTGGTCGTCCACTGTGGTCTCTGCATGTCCGGGAGGATCGAAGGGAGCTCCCATCAGGGCTGCCAGTCCACCACCTACTGAAGCCAAGGACCACCCTATTCCGCCACCTGCCAAGGTAAAGAAGGGGCCAGCATGCAGAAGAGAAAAGCCGCACCACCCACCCAGCAAGGCCTCATCCAGAGCCAAAGAGGACAGTGCCAAGGTCCCAGCAGCAACTTCCAAGGTGGGGAAGGAACACATGAGCAAGAGAAAATCACCTCAGGACACAGAGCCTCTGGGTGAGGGACCGGTGACCCCCATTTCTCAAGACAGCCCAGCAACCTGTACCGGGATGAGCACCGCCTCAACGGCCACCACCTGCACCGCTACCTGCATCGCCACCTGCACCGCCATCTGCACTGCCACCTGCATGGCAGTTGCCACAACTACAGACTTCCGAGGCTGCAGGAGACGGCCTGGTGTCTCCCTCCACTACTACAGACACCTGCACCATGGGCACTACTGGCAGAATCTCCGCCGCAGACACCGCCGCAGCCACCGCCACCTGCCCCGCAATGTGCCACTACAGCGGACATCAGCATCATCCCCAGTGGGCAGCCGTCCGAGGCTGAAGGAGACGTCCTGGACCCTGCACACACTACATGAGGCACCACCACCAGCACTGGCACTACCAGCAGTTTCAGTGGAGAAAAGCATCCACTAACCCAGTCCTTGGCAGGATGAAGCACTCTGGGCACAAAGCCCCCTCAAGAACCAGTGGAGAAAAGCATCCACTAACCCAGTCCTTGGCAGGATGAAGCACTCTGGGCACAAAGCCCGCTCCAGAACCAGTGGAAGACACCACCTGCTTGAGAGACAGTGGCTTTGCACTCCCCAGGACCAAGCAATGGGCAAAGCACCCCCTTGAGAGACAGTGGCTCTGCACTCCCCAGGACCAAGCAGTGGGCAAAGCACCCACTTGAGAGACTGTGACTTTGCACTCCCCAGGACCAGGCAGTGGGCATGGAGCCCCTCGAGGAGCAGAGGCGTCGTCCCATCATCCGGCTGAGGTGCCCCCCTCCCCTTCCCCCTGAGGTGCCTGTTTTTTTCAACCTGATGCCCCTGCAGTGTTCTCTCCGTTTTGAGGTAGGTGTCATGTGTGGGCTTCACCCATGCTTTTTGGGACCAATGGTCCACATACATTTAATGGGACAGTGTATGGACTTGTGTACTTGCTGTTAATATTTGTATATACTGATGATTTAAATTTATCTTGGGCTATTTGATTGTTCGAATATTACACTTGTTAAAGTTGTTCATTTGGTCCTTGAGTTCTTCCAGGGGGTGATGGGGTGTATCTGTGATGTGATTGCATATGTGTATGTGTGTTGTTGTGGGTGGGGGGTGCGGGTGTTGCATGCGTGTGTCACTCTATTTTCCCTCCTCCCCTCCCTGGTGTGCTAGGTGCAGTACTCACTGTTGTCGTCGCCGCCATCTTTGATGTTCCTGGTAGATGAGGAGGTAGACCAGCATCGGCAGGACCTGTAACTCGGGCTCCATGGCGTCCTGGTTGTTGACTGTAAAGAGGTGAGTGGTTTCACTTCTGTGTACTGTTTCCGCCGTGCTTTTGATGCCGTTGGTTCCGCACTGGAAAAGCTGGTGGATTGGTGCCTTGTAATAGTGTGGGAGGAACATTGTCTTCCACCTGTCAGTTGGCGGTTACCGCCGCAGTGTTTGTTTCTACCGCTTTGATGATCGGAGTGTCAAAGTGGCTGTCTGTGTTGGCGTTTTCCACCATGGACGTAATTCCATTTTTTTTCTGCCGGCCTGTTGGCAGTATTACCGTCGCATTATCAGCGACCGCCAGGGTTGTAATGAGGGCCATAATGTTTATTCTAATTGATGAACATATGATAGTTTTTAGATGTCAAACATATAAACTTTATAAATCTGGCATTCAAAGTATAGTCGGAAGGTTTAAAGCATGCAATCACCGCTTCTCTACAGGACTGTATTCTCCTCTGATTAAAGGCTCCCTTTAATAGAGTCTTGCGCTCATTCAGCAGGCCATTACAGAGACAGGTCAGATGGGTAATATCTTCCATTCCACAACCACAAAGCCTACACTGGAAAATTGTTGAAGTACGTTCCCAAAGGGCTAGATGGGTGCCACAAAGAATAAGGCCAAATCGGTGTTTGATAAAAAGATCCTTATCAGCTTTTGACCCCCCGGCCTCCAAATATGGCTGATATTTCAGGACTTTGTACTCATTAATTACCATCCATGAGTGAGACCTGATTGCCAACAGGCTTTGTACATAAGTTCTGATTTCTTCTTCGCTATATGGTTTAAGATTCCAAATTTCATTTTATATTGAATATACGAAACATTTTGTATGTGGTTTGCTGGAAACTAACAAGTCTTCATCTTCTGATAGGAGACTGTGGTGTTCTTTCACAGCTGTTAATGTGGAAGTTCTCAACCATTGTTGACATAGTTTGTTCACGCTACATGTGGTGACACCACCAAAATGTTGTGTGGTGACGTAACGAGGGTCATGTCTGCTTGTTCTAAAACCTTGTGTGGAGTTAAGAAAACATGCATGACAACCATTTGTTTACATTGGCCACATTAACCAAACCATTGGGAACTGAAAGTTTTGAATTAAAGGTGCCATTCTGAACCTACCAATTCAGCTGTTCTTCAGTGACATTTAAAATCTTTTGCCATTTTTCAAATTTAGCTGGTGAGGGAATACTGGGCACCTTTAATTCTTTAATTTTCACCAAGCCTTAGCAAATTGTTTGTTGTACAGTCTCACTGAGAAAGTTTATTTTGTAATAGAATAAGCATGCTCTAACTAAAGCTTCCCTATTCTGTATTTGCCAATCTATTGATCCACAAACACTCTTTAAGTCAACTGACTTCAATTGATATTCATACCCTTCTAAAGCCAACTGGGAAACAAAGGAATCAGAACAAATCAACTTTGTGTCAGATAACACATTTTTCTGTAATTTTGTAGGTGGCAATTTAAAATAACAGGAGTTAGCACTTCTAACATCATGCCTAGTTAACGTTTCTACATTTGTTTTGAACTCCCATCTGGTGGGGTTGTACAATATTCCCATTGAATGTAAATATAAACTGTTCTAGGGGTACTAGTTCTATGCAGAAAACAATGTTATAATGGTGATAGCAAAACATTCCCAATAATTTGCATTCGTCATATAAACAGCTTTACTTTCAAATACAGCATAATGTTCAAGCTCAAAAAGCATTGAATCAACCTTTTTTACATCCCAATTATTAGAAACCACCCCGGGTGTAATAATATATTTCATAGATAATTTGAATACACATGAAATTTGAATCATTTCTGTAGGGCTAAAGATAATAAACAGTAATCTATCCAAAACAATTTTGTCAGGTACTGGAACAGCTGAAATGTTCACAAGGTACAAGTCTCTTCGAACATTATGTGAGGATAGGTAAGGTTTCAAAACCTCATCCACCACTTTAAAAGCAGAGCATTCAGGAAGATACTGGCCATGTATCTGCAAGAAAAAGACGATCACCGTACCAATCTACAGCAGGAAGGTAAGCAAAGTCAATACTATACACCATGGACGAATCAAATAGTTATTTTTAAGCAACATGTAAAGGTTTCATGTTTTGGTACAGACACTGCAGATGATGCTGAAGAGTTTGAACATGAGTTATTGATGTTGGCAAAATAAGCAGAAGCAGTTTGTGCAAAAACTGGAGCCAGTGCAGGTGAAAGAGATCTGGCAGACATACCCTTGGTGGTTAGTAGTAAATGATTTCATTAATTTGTGTTCAAGTTGAATAATATAAATCAGTATTTTTGACTTCTGTTGTCAATGATGTGTTAGTAGGAATGAATGAAAGATCATTTTCCACCATCGTCAAACTTGGGGAAGTTTCATCCTCATTGTTGAGTTTTGTAGAGGTACATCCTGAATGGCAGTGAGAGGAGTATTGGAATAACCCAGGAGTCCTCATGGTCTACAATGTAGGACTGGCCACATTGTGTAACTTAACATTGTCAATTGAAATGAAACAGTTTTCTTTAAAACCAACCAGCAGTGGTAAAATGACTGGTCTGGTGTATCCCCAGGGCTGGAACCAGTGCTCTATATGATGGGCCAAATTCCTTCTTTACAGTTATTTTTTCACATAATAGATCCCCAACTTTAGAAACTAAACTAGTGGATGTTGTTGGAAAATCCATAATTCCCAAAGTGGCGGCATGTGCAGATGAATTTTCATCGCAGAACTGCTGTAATTCCTGCAAGACAGTCACACATTAATTTATGTCAAAAGGTGTTTCTGCTGCCACCGCACCAGAGCCATCAAGATCCGGACCATACATAGGCATCTCTAATAGGACTTTGCATGGGGTATGTTCTCCCAAAGACCTTCTGTGCTCTCGGGCTCCATACAGGTGGCTCAGCCAACTACGACCTGCACCTAGTACTCTTGCTGTTAAGGATTGCTTTACATCTTGTTTTTTTCTGCTGTACAATCATCTTTCCCTCAGGATGATATGAAGGTGAAAAATGCAGTTGAACACCCATCATCACCATAATGTCCCGTAATGCCCTGGAGGAAAAAGCAGGGCTCCGGTCTGAGTGAAATGCTGCAGCAGCATATACCCTAATGAAGATGTGTAAATCTTAAATAACTGGTTGAACGACAGCGAGTCATTGTGGCCACACACATCTGGAACATGAGTCCACAGAGAATAATATGTATTTGCATACTCCATCAGGTTGTAATGGACTACAATGATACTAACACATACAATGTGTTTGTTGGAAACCAAGAGAGGTGTCTGCGGTGTGAGTTTACTGGAGGACCCTTTAATTTGTTGACCAGTGTCACAGCAAAGGACATAATGTTTGGTTGTTGGTGTAGACCTGGCCACCATTAGCATTTTTGTAATAGTGAGATAGGAGCCGCCACACAAGCATGGGCAGAAACAACCCCCTCATGTGCTGCTTTGATGAAAACTAATCTCTGGTCTTGGCTGGGATCACACATTCACCCATCCCTGGTATTTTAGCAAGTACAATGTTTGGGGCACTTAAGTGGTAGAAATATTTTGTAGGATATGCTTTTGGTAAGGGCCGGCTGCCAGCCAAAGCCTCCACATCAGCCAGTGTTTCATCATCCAGTCTTGTATGGGAATGGGTAAACAAGGCAACAGAAGCCGTAGCTACTGCAGATTTGGCAGCCTCATCTGTCAAGGCATTTCTGGCAAAGTGTATTCCAACACATTAATGGCCCAATATATGAACTATATAAGTGTCTGATAGCTTCTCTTTAAGATCTGCTACCTTCCCCCACAATAATTTGTGTTTAATAATGTGCTCTCTGGAATCTCTGAATCCTTTAGGTGCCAATATTGTAAATGTTCATTAAAGGACCTGACACAATAGTATGAATCACACACAGTCAAGGTAAAAGTTCAGGATCCATGTGTTCCAGGGCCAGAATTAGAGCTTTGAGCTCTGCAAGTTACACCTGTGCAAGCGGCTGAGTATTGGTCTTTGGTACCTGCAGCTGATTTGGGTGAGCCATCAGTATAAGTGATGACTTTATATTGTTTAAGAGGCAAGATGTCAGTGGATATGGGGTCTTCAAGTTCATATTGGAAACATTGTTGGGTCTGAAATTTTTGATCAAATAAATAATCAACATCAGTGGCCATCACAGAAGTTGCCCATAGTATCCAACATGAATGTAATGCTTTTTTGTTTAGTAAACTAGCTTTGGTAATAGGCTCAAGGGCTGGTATTGGGGTAACAAGGATGATGCATTTCCTCTGGGCAAGAGGTCTTTCCTTTATGACTGACACCTGGACTGCAGCCAGTATTTTCCCTGTGTGTGCAAAACGCTGTTCAGTGTTGGAGTACAATTATGATTTGTATGCTATGGTTACAGTGTCACCTCCATTGAATGTTACATAGGTGAACCAGATTGTACCAGGAATTACCCTGATTACCAAGTTTGTTTTGTTGTCATGTGTATATGCTTGTTTTTATCTTCAAGCATGTCTTGTTGTAATTCTCTAAGAATGTGTACGTTCAAGTGTCCAATGTTTGCTTGAAAAATGTGGATGAATTAAGTCTTAGAGAGGTGTTGGGTATCGTGCATATTCTGGAATGTAAGTTCTGCCACATTTAAAAAAGACTGTAGCTTTTGATGGTTTTGGGAGATTGTAGTTGCACACATTTATCTAGAACGTGAAGTGACAGGCTCTTTCCTTCATCTGATAGTTCATATCCTAAAAATAGGGCTCTCAGAAAAGCAATTTTTGTTTTCTTGAAATTGAATTTGTATCCCAATTGGCAAATCCCACAACAATGTGGTCCACCCAGGCTAAGTGTGTTCTGAAGTTGACTTCTGTGAGGTAGATATCATTTACATAGGACAACGCCTCTGGGTTAATGTCATGTAATGTTGATGTTACACAGGCTGAGAACAGTCCTGCACTGTTCCTATACCCTTGAGGGAGGTGGAAACATTTCCTTTGAGAGCCAAGCGCACTGAAGCCACTTAAATCCCTAATTTCAGGTGCTAGATTTTCACAGAAGAAAACATTGGAAATATCCACAGTTGTTTTGTATTTTTGGCCCACTAAATTGTTAATAAGTGCTGTGCTATGTGCATTTCGTATTGCAAATGTGCATGTATGACTATTAGGATGCCTGTCATCTAAGACTATTCTATAAGAATGGTTCTGCTCAGCTAACGGAAACAAAGGGTTATTAATTGGTGATAAGCAGGGTTCAATTACTCCTTGGTACTCAAGTTGTGCTTTAGCCTTATTTTTAATAGGGTACTGGGTTGAATCTGTGGAGTTTATCTAATTAGTATAACATAGTTGGGGGACTCTCTATACCACCATGCATGGTTGTGGTACAATGCTCAAGCCTGCGCCAATGCCCACTCTATGACATAAGCTTCTTTTAGTGCATCAGTAGCGAGGACTGAAAAAGAAGGCAGAGTGACACCTTCCCTCGTGGGAGATTACAGACAAATTCAGGTGGCCAATCTTTTTCTGCCAGAAGGATATCATATGTAAGCATTAATCTTCCCCCAAATCAAACGTTAATAGTGCGCTCTTTGTCTCCCTCAATTTAATTTTTTACTATATAAACCCTGTTGGGTGGTGATACGCACCTGCCCACAATTTTGACTGCAAAAAAGTCATTAGTTGCTGTCACATCCAGAAGCTATTCAAGATTCTGGAAAACTCTTGTGAGTCACTGCCCATGTTCTGTACTTCAGCAAAGTTCTCAAAATGTGTGGCATTTTTCACTGAAGTGGCTGCTACCATTTTCTTTTTGAATTGGAGTTTTTATTGTAGGAGTTTCTCTTCCTTTTTTATTGAAACTTCAGATGAACATTGTGAATCTTTTTTTGGTTTCACAGACTTGTTTGAATGCTCTGACACCCTCTTCTCTCACTTTGTTTATCGGGTCAGTCCTGGAACTAATGAAATGGGAGAGTGTCAGTTTATTTGAATCTCTCAGGAGTTTTTGAACTTCCCCTATTTTAAGATTAGAGTATTTCTCTGAGCTCTCCGAATATGGAGATTCTCCTTTTTGTTTTTTATTATCTTGTTTGTACCAGAATTTTTTGGAACCTTCTTGTGCCTGTTTGGTAGAATCCTTATTGGATTTACCTAGTAATTGTGGTTTACCGGTACTGGCTCACAGGCTAGCCCTACTTATACTAGTATAGGTCTTAGTGATAATCTTAGGCAGCTCTCATTCTTGCTCCTGTTGTGGAACACCCCAGAGCCACTGGCATACTGCAAATGCTACTGCTTCCCATTTTAGGTTACTTAGTATAATTGAGGACACTGTGGTAAAATTGTATCTTAATTGCATCCCCAAGTCTACGGCTGGGGCTACCCTGTATTCATCTTGAATCTGTTTTAACACTTCCAGAAATTTTTCAAGTGTTGGTGTACTCTGTCCGATAGTGTAGTGTTCAGCAAAAACTGCACCCCAAGTGGCACAGCTGTCTACTGAGGGAACCATCCCAAAGAGTAAGCACATCCTCAGAATTCAATATTTGTCATGGGATCCCATATGGGGCAAGACTGTTTCCATTGTGCCTATTTTTGTGCTGGCCAAAACAGATCTTTTTTCACATTTGGTGGGGACCGTACCCATTATTGAATGCACAGTCACAGGATTTATCCCTTCTGTAGCCAAAGGTGGTTGCGCTGGAGCAGCCCTTGCTGGGGAGGTGTTTAAGGTCTACATTTCTACTAAATGAGTCTATAAGCACTGTACATCTGCTACTTGTAAGTTTCCTATATTAGGGTGTTGTGTATATGTAGCCAGTTCTGGCCTTGCAGGACCTTCATTACTTAAACGTCCTAATGTAACATTTTTTTAAATGTGTGGTAAGGAGCAATCAAGCCAATTTTGGTGTTTTTGAAAAGATTACGGTATTTCTAAGTATGCTTATGGTCTTTATTGTGCAGGTGTATTTGAAATTGTGTAAATGTTTGTGAGTTTCTATCTACTGCTGGAAAGATGATCTAGGAATAGAACATTTCTGTTCTGTATGCGTTCTGTGCCTCAGCCGTGAAGGTAACTTCCCCACCCTCTTCAGGGAGCCCATGATTTAATAAATATTGTGTGAGCGGTTGTCTCATGTTTCCTGCAATCGCTACCCATTGAGTGTCTGTCATATTTAAATACAGTTAATTCAGAGATGGAAACACATTTTTTTAGGAAATCATTTTTAAGTTTCATGCTGGAACCATCTACAATGTACGAGAGGTACTGCCTATGTAGCCAAGGAGGATATTAACTTTATACTATGGATGTCATCTTATATAGGGTGCCTGTAGCATTTAATCAGACAGAGCTACTTGGGAGATCCATAAAGTTACTGCCTAACCAATGTTGGTGGTGCATTGTCACAGGACTCTCACCATAGAGATGCGACTGCTGGTTTCGGGCTGCAATACCACCGTGTGTGGGAGACTGAGTCTCACACCATTTGGCAGCTGTCGACCTAACCCTTTTGACTAGCTAGCAGCACTTTGCCCAAACTTAGAAAGTAAAAGTGATTTGTGGCAGCCTGATGCATGACACTCAGACTCTTTAGGTAAGTCAAGTAAAAAAAAATCTTATCCCTTTCTCTCATTCACACATGCTCTCATACATGGAAGACAGACAGAGAAATGCAGGACAGTTTCAATATATTTTATTGAAATAACTACATTCTATGTAATAAAACATGAACTGTGATTATTAGGAAAATGAAACACAATACAACTATTATGGTGACCAAGAGTGTCAAACAAATAAAAAATCCCAGCATCCTGTCACATTACTGACTCTAAATCCCTACTCATATTTCTACCCTCTGCAGGAGAGCTAGTCTTTGGAAGGGAGTCGGGCCCTAAACCTGAATAATAAGCAGGGGTTGTTTGCCTGTTGTCCGCTGGCAGTCCTCCCAAGTGGCTGGAGCGGCAAGGCCAAGTTCAACAGAGCTGCGAAATCATGGTACAGCATAAGATGGCTGACTGGAATGTCCTCTCTAACCCTATTTTTGAAAGTGTAGGGTTTTTATAATAAAACATGTTGTTTTCTAAGAACTGGACTGACGTGATAATGCTTATTGTCTATATAAGGGGCACTACGTACTTTTGGACAGGCAATACTTGCTAGATTATCATATACAACCTTGGGCAGAGCATAAGATTAGAAGGTCGTGCAGAAGGAACTAATGACAATCCCTGTGTAGAAAGGCAGCTGATTAAAAAAATAAAACATCACCTGTAAAATGAAGCCATGCTAAAATAATAACATGAATAAATGAAATGAAGTAGTTAAAAGAGCACAAGCCGAAGCTAAAATAAGTGTGCCCAAACATCGTGCTAAAATGGACCCATAACACTTTCAGTGGCGTGCTACAAAATGTTCTTTAAACTATGATGAGACATATCAACAGCTTCATACACTGAACACAGATAAAGATTTAGCCAGTGTGAAGAAGATCTGTATGCTATGGCGTGACATATGCATGTGGTTAGAGCAAGTTAAGCAGCATATATAAACTTAGTGGCAACATCCAACGGAAAACAGGTCTGATACAATCTCAATAACTTCCATTCAATCACTGTGCAAGTTGTCTCTGTACAAAAACTGTAAATCCAAAGTGTGTGTCTGTCCTAGGATCAGCCTATGTTCGCTTTGTACTTTCCAACAGCAATATATCACTACAAAAGTCACAACTTTGAATTGTCCAAATGAAGATCACATGTTGAAGGATCCTAAAACAGAATAACAAGAGAAAATGAATGATTTCACTTAAGATATTTGACTCAAATGATAAGTCAGGAGGACACATATACTTAGCACAAGCACAGTTAATCTGTCAGCAAACACAGTAGTCAATGTATGGAAACTTTGATCTACCAACATCTTTGACTTGGACTTTCCTCAACTTACCATTCCTACTAAATTACGTTTACAGACTGATAAGTTCAGCACGTCAAAAGTTGTTCTAACATTTGATGTTACAATATGTATAGGTAAACTTACACTCAGCTGAAGAAGTGGTCAATAACATCATGACATTGGTCAATTCTTCTTCTTCACCACTGTCATCTTCATTGGCCATTTCAACATCCTCACCTGGTGGCTCTTCATATTCTCCATCCTCTGCGATGATTGGGATGTTTTGTCTCAGGGAGATGTTGTGCAATATGCAGCAGGCAACTGTGATTTTGCAGACCTTATCGAGTGAGTAGAGGAGGACTACACTGGTCTTGTGCATATAGTGAAATCTGGCATTTAGTAGCTCAAAAGCCTGCTCCACTGGCCTCTGTCTTCTTTCATAGGCCAAAGTCAGTTAGAATAGGCTGAGTTTCCCATATGATGTAAAAAATATATTGAGCAAAAATATCTCATCCCATTGTACATTTCTAAACTATGAATAAAGAAAATGATCCTCATGTCTTGCACTTATTAATAAGCCAGGCCCTCTAAGGTCCAAATTGTGACATTTTCAGGGTTATGGTGCTGTTCCATGGTACAAATTAATTTGACCCTGGGAAATGTGCACACATACCTGAGATGCACAAATCAGGTAAAGAGACAAATTGCACATTGATTGAATGGAAGTTCTTCTGATGGTGATAAACATGTTACCTGGTGTGTAGTGTACCAAGGCAACATGTGGGCCATCAATTACTCCAACCACATGTGGTATGCCACCCAAAGAATGCAACTCTACCTTTACATTGGCAAAATCTTGATGTATTGGAAAGTGGATGAAGGTGTTGATGTGCCTCATCATTGAAGAAAGGACTTTTTGTAGCACATCACCAAAAATTGGTTGTGACTTGCCTCCAGATACTGCCACCGTGATTTGGAAATATCCTGTGGCCACAAAATGAAGTGCTATCATGAGTTTCACTATTGGTGTTATTGCTGTTGTAGTCCTATTGTGAGGCAGGAGATCAGACTCAAGTTGGTGACGTAAATCCATCCTAGTTTGTCTATTTTTCTGAAGTTCTTTATGATGTCCCATTCCTCCATGGTGGCAAGGTCTAGAAGCGGTCTGAAGATTCGAGGCTGTCGTCTTCTACCCCTCCCTGGGTCAATATTTCTCCATTTAAAAAAATAAACTAGCATTTAAAATGGTTGCACAATACTTTGATAATCAACACACCTCTTAGTAAAATTTGTAATCGTGCATTCTATAGCCACATATAAATTAGTAAAATGTAGCAACTTTAAATTCCAATGTTTTACATATCTGACACTGTGAACAAATAATGTGTAAATAATGCATTTGAAATGTATAATTTGCACATTATTATTTTCTATTTTATTTTTTAAACTGTCAAAGGAACTATACCCTCAGTACTATTTATGTTAAACTCAGCAACAGTTTACTTTTTAATGTGTCATATTGGCAAAACAGAGTTGAATATATCTGACATTGGTAAACAAACTGGCAATCATTTTGAGTAGTGGTGATACACAAACAATTAAAAAATACACAGCTTCACATCCTTACCTTGACGTCAGGACATTGGCTTCCTGATGGCTGTCAGTAGACGATGACCATGTAATAGGTACAACACTCCATGTCCGTCTCACATCATAGATTGCGTATGCTGTGAACTTGTATGTGGCTTCTCGAAAAAAGCTCACTTGCCTCCTAACACTGCAGCCAACAACACACCCTTGGCCTTTGCTGCTCTGGAAGTCATGATGCTGGGCAAAGCAGGTGACAGGGCCCTACCTCACCCTGAAGAGATGGAACTCCTCAGTCAGCGAGGTCCTGTACCTGTACAAGCAGCAGTATGGGATGTCAAAAGAACAGATATATGTTTAAGTGGGAAATGTTTAACTGAGTAACTTGTTACTTTTTTACACACTAATTTGTCCCTTTTTGTTCAATAGTGAAGTGCTGTGATTGGAGTGTATTAAACTAGGGACAGAATGTTGTTTGACAATGTTTGAAATGTCTGTACATTGAAATGAAAAGTCGTCTTAAAAAATAAGATGAGTTTTTTGCTCGTGTTACTCACAATTCCAGATTTCATTTGACAAACTGCAGGCCCCATACTTTCAGTGGCCAGTAGACACTGTACCACTTGTATAAGTGTAAACATACAGTCCATGTCGAAATGAGCGAAATGTAAAGTGCATAAAGAAACTTTTAGGCTATGGAGTTGACTGATGTTTCCTTTCAAGTTAAACCACCACCCATATTTTAAAAGAAGAAATTCTGTATGTTTTTGAAATGCCATGGTGCCACTTATGGGGAAGGCATTCCCTGTGCTGCAAGTCTAAATAACACAGGGTCTCAATCACCCTTACAAGTACGTCACATTACTACACACACTTGATCATATTCCACCAAAAACCATACTCTCATGGACACAAATGGCAGCCCTTCCATACTGACCTTAGTCACTTTAGGTGGTTTAAATCTTAGGCCCATATTTATACTCTTTGATGCAAAACTGTGGCAACGTAGTTTTGCGTCAAAAGGTTTAACGCCATTTCTTCGCACCACCTGGACGTCAAATTTAAGGCGCAAACGACGGATTAGAGTCATTTATTTTTCACTCTAACCATTGCTCCACGTCGTAAAGCAAAACGATGTTAATATGTGCCATTTTTCCCCGCAATAGCGTCAAAAAGCAGCGCAAACACAGCAAAATGTGCAAAGGAGCCCCAAAATGGATCCCAGAAGCCAGGAGAGACCCCCAAAATTGCCAATTGGGAGGAGAGAGGCAATTTTGCAACAAATTGTCAACAAGATAAACAGTGTGGCAGAAGTACGGAGAACAGTCACTGAGTGCAAGAAACGCTGGCATGACTGCAAGCGCAGGACCAAGGAAAAAATTGCAAGTAACAGGAACGCAGCACTGCAGACTGGAAGTAGGAGTCCAGCACCGCAGGAGGCCCTGGACCAGATGGAGGAGATGGTGGCAGCCGTCATCCCAGAGGAGATCGTCACAGGGATTCAAGGACAGGACAGCGCAGACTACCAGGAAACAACACAGATGCAGGGTAAGTTGCATGGGGGACAAACATGCCTAAATGTTACCGGCAAACAGGGGGGGACATACCGACTACACAATGCATGTCAGCCATGAAAATCAGGCAGTGAAAAGGACAAAGGGGCAATGCACGGGTGCATGGGCTGTGCAGGGGAAACCAGGGGCACAGCACAACATTACACCAACAACCTTTGCATGGGGATACTTTGCCATGCCAAGGATGTTGGAAAGGCAAAGCCAGTCCAGGAGGGTAGAGTACAACGTAAAACTGGCCTGCTGTCACACAACAGCTGGTATTGTCACAACACGAACTAGGGCTCAATTTTCAGTCTCAGGCCATAACCGCGAGTGGCATTTACCATTGACAACCGTTGCCACTACCACCTGTGCTGTGTGTACTGGTCAAGTAGCACATGGCACTTAGGTGCCCATGGATCAAACACACCCAAAATAGAGGGTTCAGGATGACGATGTTATCAATCTCCTCTAATTCCTAACAAAGTGTAAATCCTGTCAAATGCTCATGTCTATAGGCGCAATAAACATCAGGTACTGTTACTTACAATATGAAGTACCCAACAGTAAGGGCATACCCATGCTGCACATTCGAGGGTCTATCCCGTGCCTGTGTTACAATAGTTGCAATACCACCTTCGAACATCCCAAATGTCAGACTGCAAAGACAACAGCATTGAGGGGGAGGACATATGTGTCTAGCAAGTTAAACACACTTGCACAGTCATAAGAGGAAATGGAACACTGCCAGGCCCATCAGTGCAATCCAATGTAGCACACATTCCCCAACATCAACATGAAACACTGCCAATGCTGACACCTGTGTCGTGTCATGAAAATGCTTTACATTGTATGTGCTTGGTCTCAGCAACATATAGGTGTATGTGAAATATCAGAGACTGGGTCAGTCCCATATTATTAAGTGTGGTGCAAGTGGCATCAGAACACCCACAGCCACTGCAAGGCCTCACCATGCTAATGTAAGTAGACGGAGGGTTGAGCAGGACAAGAAGGTGGCAACAAACAATTTGGACAGAACCTACACCTAGAGGATGTGACTCAGACAATTCTCCAAACTGCCCACAGTACATGTGACATGCAGGTGGGGCATAGGCCTGTGAGAATGCTAATATTAATGACAGGAACAATGAACAGGAACCAAGATTACAAAGTCTCACTAATAGGAAGTCAGTAACGTCACATTACAACTGCCACAACACAGACACACTAATTGTACAGTATCTCATTGCAGAGGATGATGGCTCTCCTGTGGATATGCCTGTCCTAGTCTTCCCTGATGACATGGATGACAATCTGATAAACTTTGGCCAGCAGACCCTCCAAGATGTCCTTGGAACCCTCCAGACCCCACCTTCAGTCCCAAGGAGAAGTACAGATGCAACAGCCATCACAGAGGACCCACCCACCACCCCAATAGTACGACCTGCCAGCACCAACCCAGCTGAGGACTCTGAGTACACTGGTACCACCTTTGAGAGGAAAGTAGTGGGAGTACAGCTGGAGGTGGTCATGGAGGTGTGGGTGGGGATGCAAAATATGGCAGCCAGCCATGAGGGGATGTGCATGTGCATGATATCATCTGCAGAACAGGCTGCAGCCATGCAAGTGCTACCATCCCTCCTGCAAGGACTACAACAATGTCTGAGGGATTTCACCACAGTTGTTAGGTAGTTGCCACATGGCCTGGCATCCCAAACCTTTCACTGAGGGAACAAATGCAATCATGACCCCCGACCTGGCTGCCTACCACAGTGATGCAGCTGTTATACTCAGAACCAGCAGCTCCTCTTTGCTGCAGTAATGCCCTTAATAGCCCCACAATTGGCAGCTACTGGGAATTCTGACTCCACGTCTTCAAACGCTGAAGTGTGTGTTGCCCCTTCAAACCCACCACCTCCAAGGGTAGAGGAGATGACACACACATCAGAAGAAGAAGACATGGAACAGGTCACCTTCACCCGTAGGGGTACCCGGTAGCACTAGTTCATGCCACATGGGCACTGATTTCCTAAGTCCTGTGCTTGTTAACATGCCAGTCTTGCTACAGTTGGTAACATGCACTGTTCTCCAGCACACAATTTACCTTACCACTATGCACTGCAATTGTCTCTCACTACCTCATTGGCAATTCATGTTCTTCTGCACTGAATGACACTTCACCCTAGCATGTCCAGTGACATGTCCCTCACCATTGCACTTGTGTTGCATCACAATAGAAGGCATCACACTAATGGACTTACAATCCTGGACTATGTAAATATAGCACTACAGCACTTTAAAATAAATAGCACTTGCACAACCACTTTGTCTCTGTGTAATGTGACACATCAACTGTGTAGGAGATTTATGATATATGTAGCATGTCAATGGCCATAGAATGTCAGTACAACAGTGTAGAAAGAATGTGGGCTGATAACTGTGCACTGAGGTCTGGATTCTATCATCATCTGTGCTTCCTTAGGCTTATTTCTGAAGTTAAATGAGAACAAACAGTATAATGCTGTTTAGAACTGAAAAAGTCTGCTCCAAAGTATGTATAAGATGAAACTCAGGGCCAGATGTAGCAAAGTTTTGCGAGTCGCAAATGGCCCGAATCGCAATTTGCGAGACTGCAAAATTGGAAATGGGATGCAAAAATCCCATTTCTGAAGTGTAAATTGCGATGAGAGCCATTACCGACTCGCAAATTTTGTGACCTGATTTAGCGACCCACAAATAGGAAGTCGCAAATTGCAAGTCGCAAACCATATGAAAAAGCCATTTGCAAATTGCGACTAGTCGCAAAAAGCCCATTTTGCACACCCAAATTACCACTAAGTCAGAGCAGGTGGTAACCAGAACAAAAGTATAAAAGGAGACACAGAAGGCATCTGGGTTACTCAAAATGGCTAAAATATATGTGATAGTGAGGAGGAAGAGAGTCCACGCCGCCCAGCAGAGGAGGAGGAGGATCCAGAGACAAGAGAGGATATACAGAAACAGGCAGACACTTTTCCAACAAACTGAGGAGGAGATTTATGACAAATACAGACTCAGCAGTGCAGCAATATTAGAATTAATTGATCTACTCAATCCGCAGCTTCAACACCAGACTGTGCGCGGCAGCGCCATCCCCACACATATGCAAGTGCTATGCTCCCTGCACCTCTTTGCCTCGGGTAGCTATCAATGGGTGATTGCAGTGGCAGGTGGGGTATCCCAAAGTGCACTCTCACAGTTCTTCAGATGTTTCCTAGATGCCATACTCACACAAATGTCCAGATACATACACTTAACCAGGAATGAAGCAGAAATTAACAGCACCAAGTTAGACTTCTACAGAATTGCCAACTTCCCTCATGTAATAAGGTGTGTGGACGGGACACATATATAAATTTGCCCTCCTGCAAATCTGGAATATCTGTTCCGCAATAGGAAATGTACCCACTCACTGAACATACAGGTGGTATGTGACGCCCATAATGTGATCACTGACATTGTAGCCAAATTTCCAGGGAGTACACATGACTCTTACATTTTCAGGCACAGTGGGATACACCAACGTCTAGAACGTGGGGAGTTTGGAGACGGCTATCTATTAGGTATTGCTGAATACACCCTGAAGCCATACACACAGGTCACTGTAGAAACCATCCATGCCCTGCTAACATTGCTTATTTTTGCCAAACAGGTGACAGTGCATATGCGCTAAGACCGTGGATACTTACCCCGTACCTAACACCTAGCAATGAGAATGAGAGGCGATATAACAGTGCACATCGGTGGACCAGAAATGTCACAGAGAGGACCTTTGGACTGTTAAAGTCAAGATTCCGATGCCTCTACAGAAGTGGTGGTGCGCTCCAATATGCCCCAATAACAGCATTTAAGATAGCTGGTGCATGCGCAATACTACACAACATTGCCACCAGATGTGGGCTACATCTCACCCCTGCAGACCCAGATTCAGAGGATGAGGAGCAAGAGCTACCACATCGACAGCCTGGAGATGGAAGCATTGCAAATCAAGGCAGACAGAGATGGTGCCACATTGCAACCCAATACTTTGGAAGGTACGTGGCAACAGACACCACACTCACTAATGTCACACACAAAGAGCCCAGTTGTGTAGTGGAACAAACAAAACATTTTAATTAGTGAACCTAATGATGAAAGAACATAACTGTCCGTAAGGGGCTGCACATGTCCACCCTTAATAAAGACACATTAACTGCATGTGCGTGCTCATAAGTCCTGCAGTGTTCTTGCCTACATCCTCCTCCTGGTTCGCCCAGCATGGCTCGTCCCAGGTGGGTCAGCTGACCCCTGACGTGCACTTCCACTCCTCAGTACACGTGTGTCAGTGGCAGATACACTGCTGATAGTGGACCCCTCCTCACTGTCTTGAGGGGTCTCACCCGTGCCCCTTGCCACCTGCCTGGCCTCCAACATGTCCACTGCGTGGCTAATGCGGCCCAGTCCCCATGCCACATCCCCTGCAAAGTGGCCCAGTTCCACCTGCACGGTCCGTCTTGACAGGCCTGTAGTGTTCATGGCAAGACGGCCAATGGACGCTGCCATGCGGTCAAATCTGGTAACTAGGTGGCACTCCCGGTGCCTTGCGCTGTGTCTCTCAGCCACCATTTCTGTCACCAGTTGACGGATTGACTGTGTAAGTTCACTGACATTGTCATTTAGTCTTGTGAACTGTGTGTTCACATCAGCCAGGCCATGTGTCATATTGTTTTCCAGATCTGCATTGCACCTGATGTAATCTGTAATTGCCTTGTTTGCAGACGCTGACCCGAAAGGAGGGATTCCTCAACTGCAGACATTGATGCCTCCCCTATATCCTCCTGGGGCACCATCTGGAATGGACTCGGTGTCTGCGACGCGGTTGTGCTGCTGGCTCTGGATGTCTCACTGTGTGGCTTGGGCCAGCTGTCGTGTTTCCTTCCTCCATGTCCTGTACTTCTTCTGGAGGGGACTGTGGTGGTGTCGTGCTGGGCCCTGGAATGGCTGCTGCAGCCTCCTGCACTGCCTGTGGCCTGCTGTCGTCACCCTGGATGGTGTGGCTGGTGGGGGTGTCTTGTGGGAGACCTGTGGGACATAGGGAACACACTGTCAGTCTCTAACATCTGTTGTATGCCTCATAATAAACATTTGCCCATATGCTGACTACTGTACTACATTGCCCATAATGCACCCTCTGGTGGTTGCTAGTCTGGAATGGAGCTAGTCTGGTTGTGCATGCTGCTCTGTACTGGGAGAGTGTGGCTATAGCATTTGTAGGTGTACATGCATATTTCATGGTACTCACTTTTGGATGTCCCTTGCGCTGACGTGTCCAATGCTCCCATTCCTGACACAGCCTCAGGCTCCAGTGCCTGCTTCACCAATTCGTCCATGGCTGTGGTGGTGGGATGGTGGATGGGCCTCCTCCTGTGCCTCTCATTTCCCTGAGGCACTCAGCCATCCTCTCCTTTGTCCTGGAGCGCAGGTTGTACCACCTTTTTTTGATTTCATCAAGGGTTCGGTGGCCCACCCCAATGGCATTGATCCTCTCCCGGATTTGCAGCCAGATCCTCCTCTTCTCAGTGTCTGGGACACTCAGGGCTGCCTTGCCAAAAAGCTGGTCATGGTGCTGGCAGCATTCTTCTGTCAGCACCTCAAGTTCTTTTTCTGAGAACTTTAGTTTCCTTTTCCTTCCTGCACTGCCTGTGTCTTCCATGGTAGCAGCAGTTCCTCTCTCCAGGTAGTTGCACAGCAGTTTGAAAAGGGTGTGGTCCTCCCTCCTTCCAGGTGTATTTGATGACTTCCTGGTTCTGATGTCATCAGCAAGAGCCAGAAAGTGTTTTCCCAACTGTTTTCCTGCACCTGCATGCAATTTGCAGGCCAGTCGCAAATTGCGACACTGACTCGCAAATTGCGAGTTTGCTTTTAGCAAGGTCGCAAAAAGCGACCTCGCTAACAGCGGACTCGCAATCTGCGGTGCAACATAATTTGTGAGTCGCAATTTGATGTCGCTTTTTTTACTTGCATCCCATTTTGCGAGTCGGAAATTGCGATTCGCATTGACTCGCAATCTCCGACTCGCAAAATTTTTCCTACCTACATCTGGCCTTCAATGTGGCCAACATTCCCTTCAAGACAATCTTTATGTATGTGACATCTAGCTATCAACTTTAATCACACACACACCACACACCAGGAATGGATGTGTACGAGTATATGGACAATTATGTAACCTGGGAGTGCAATGTAATAAATGATAGGTGTAAGTTATGTATACAGAACTTCATAAGATGATAACACCTCTCAGCTTATCAGGGTTCACATAAACATCAGACTGCAGGCAGACATCCCACAGTGGCCAAGATTCCAATACAAGACTCAAACGATATCAGATTTTAAAACACACCAACCTTTACAATACATTGGGAACCACAGTAACCTTGAGTGGTGGGTGCAATGGATGGCAGATGCATAGAGAAGTAGCTTTGTTGTAGCTGCCAATGTGACAGCTCATTTGGAATAGGGAATAACCATGTCAATAATGGGATTTTGATGTAAGATGGAACACAAATGCAAATACTAAGTTGACACTGTACACCCATGCCAAGGCCCTGATCCCCAAGCATATGACACATACTGTAAAGGCATACTTAGAACTTTATTTTACAGTAATAAAGGAAACTTTAACTAACCTAACCTATCCTAACTATACATTACCCACAACTGGCCCTAAGTACCCTAGGCTAAACTTACTTACCACATTTAACTAAACACTCTAAACATCAACTCCCCACCCCCTTTATATGACCGGACACATGTAGGACACCATGTACTAACCTAAACACATACCAACTTATCATAAACAAATATATATATATATATTTTTTTTTTTGTTGTTGTATTTTTTATATAACCATAAACCCCAACATCATCCCCCACCCACCTTCCCACCCACAAAAAAACATGTAATAACATAACACCTTCCACCCTCCAACCCACTTATACTAACTAAACTAACACCCAATCCTACCTAACACTAAGGGCCAGATGTAGCAAAGGGTTTTACCCATTCTGTGTCTTTGGGAAAATGTGTTCGTACATATGGCCCTAAGCCCCCTAAACCCACTAAAGAAAAGAACGAGGAAAGAGGAGGGAGGGGAGGGAATCATGGATGAGGATCCAAAATTTACAAATTGGCCCTCTGCAGAATCTTTTTGAGACCCGCAGCCTCCTGCTATTGGGGGACACCTCCTGCTGCAGCCTGTCCATCATGCGCATCATTTGTTGCATGTCACGTTTCAGTGTCTGTAAATCCTGATTGTCTATTACAGCAGCTGGGGTTGTCTGGGTACCTCTTGTAGATGCCATTGCTGGTGCCGATGGCGTGGTTGGAGGGGGAGGTGCAGGAGGTGCTGCTTGTGGGCCCGGAGCCAACCAAGTCGAGGGACCTGCTACAGTGGCTGTCATCCTTGGGGCCACTGTGGTCTGGGCTGTGGTGGTGGTGGCAGTTGTAGGCAATGCTGGCCCCCTTTGGGCAAATGCCCTCATACCCCTGTGGCTCTCTCATGGGGATATCAACGTACCATATTGTGGAACCCAGCCTCCACATCGAGTATGCGGCGGTAACGCACTGCCCATCTCTGGAATTCCCGTATCTCCTGGGCATTCATGTTGGCAGCTGTAAAAATAGAGAAAGCCAAACATTAGTGACATCATTGTGTGATACGTTTACAGATGATATTCTTACACTTCATCAAAAATAGCACATACAGTCCAAATCACAGTACAGATGATAGAATGTCCCTGAGGAATGACATGCCAACGCAGCCTACTCATCAACTATCTAACAGCACAGCAATGCACAACATGGTGTGTACCTAATTAAATGATCTGTGCATCTTTGTACTGCTATTAGTCACATAACAAATTCTGCAAGCACTCCACATGTGCCAGGCCATCTAATAACTATCTTCTGGATGACAGTCAAGGCACACAAGACCTGTGATATGTAAATGGAATTGGCTTGATGGTATGCAGTTGGTAATCATGAGGGGGCATTGTAGTTTGGAACACATGAATGTTTGAATTACATGTCTGTCATCTACACTGGGATCATCACACCTAAGTACACATATTTTCTAGCCCTAACCCTGTGCCTCAGTGGGGGATGGACATGCAACACATACTTTCAAACATCAAGGATAGCCAGGAAGCTTTGGACAGCTGTCCATGGGTTTAGTCAGTCCACCACAGGTAAGGAGGGCTGCCAACTAGGATTGACTTGGACATTGGACAATCACATCAACACTATTTTTTCTAATTGTGGACAGTTGTCAACATCATTACATCTCACTGACACCTTTCCAAAATCAAGCACATTGATGCAAGCACCCATCGGGTCTAGACCTGCATGCACGCCTATCACATTTCACTCAAGTGCCACATAAATGGAGTACAACGTGTGGCGCTAGATGCTGCTGGAAAGCTAACCATGCAATCCTACATGTTTATTGCTTAACAGGGATGCTCAAGTCTGTGGGTAAAACTTATGCATCACTGGTCTGTGTGAATTGGGAATGAGTTGCTGACTAAATCATTACACTGGCCACCTCCAAATTAATTATTGGCATACATGTAGCAACAAATCACCCTGTTCACCTGCCCATGCCTATAGCGCAGCACTCAACTCCCAATATATTACTCTTGGCCACAGAATGTCCAACTTGAACATGGAACAAAATGTCAACCTCCAGTCAAGTCACATATCAGATCACGTGCCAGCACATCATACCTTGCAATGAGTCCAACACACAGGAGACATTCACACAACAGCTACAAACACAACACAGGACAAACATATAAACACTTACTGGATATGCCTGGGTCCGCAAATCGAGCCACTTCACCAATTGTATATGGGACGGGTCCACCTGTAAAACATGGAAGGGTGATATGTGCTCAATGTCTGCTCACTGTTCAAAACTTGGAACAACAAATTACTGTGTGTGACATTTTATGTGATAGAGCTGCACTTCAGGATTGTAAACACACCAACAGACATAGGGGGTCATTCCAGCCTTGGCGGTAAAAGCCGCTTACCGCTGTCAGAAGACCGCCAACATACCGCAGCGGCCGCGGTAAACCGCCACGGTCATTCTGACCCACAACAGGCAAACCGCCAAAATATAGACATCCACAAGAGTCCGCCACACCAAAGGGCAGCGAGAAACTGGCGAAGACCAAACCTCCACCGTCACGCCAACAGAAATACGCCCAAACTATCACGACACACTAATCCACGCGGCCGTCTTTCAACCGCGGTATTCCTTTGGCGGTACACACCGCCGCGCTCAAAATACACACACATACAAAACACCGCCACATTGGACAATTCGAAATACACACACCTGATACACATACACACACCACTCCCACACACCCAATACAATATAAAACACACACCCACATCACCCACAAACACCCACTTCTATAGAATCGGGACCACGCACTGAGAAAAAGAGAACTGAGCACCCAGACGCGCATTTAACTTTCACCCAGCAATATTTCCACGCAGATCACACAACACACCAATACACATCACCACACAATCCACCCCACACATCACCCACACCACCCCATGGCACCACAAAGACGCCCCAGGTTCTCCGAGGATGAACTCAGGGTCATGGTGGAGGAAATTGTACAGGTAGAGCCACAGCTCTTCGGGACACAGGTGCAGCACACCACCATTGCCAGGAAGATGGAGCTATGGAGCAGAATAGTCAATAGGGTCAACGCTGTGGGACAGCACCCAAGAAATAGGGACGACATCAGGAAGCGGTGGAACGACCTACGGGGGAAGGTGCGTTCAATGGTATCCAGGCACAACATCGCGGTGCAGCGGACTGGCGGCGGACCCCCACCTCCTCCCCCAGAATTTACAACATGGGAGGAGCAAGTCTTGGCGATCCTGCATCCTGAGGGCCTCACAGGAGTAGGAGGAGGAATGGACTCTGGTAAGTCTCATCTTCACTACTTCATCCCCCCCACCCCACCAGCATGCCAACTCATACCTCCACCCTCACCCTCACCCCATCACATCCTGCTCCTTGCAAATGTCTCCACATCACAGCCCACCCATCCCAACACCAATCCCTGCATGCGACCACAAAGCATGGACACCCATCACCAAAGCATGCCCACTGCACATACCCATCCCCCACCAAATCATCGTCACAAAAGCCCCCACACAGGAATGCCAGCACTGAGGTACAAGGGCACCCACCCATTACACGCTATGGCACACACAAATGTAATAACCATACTTATATACCCCTGCAGGACCTGAACGCCACGTCACCGCGCAGGAGGGTCCACAAATGTCCACTCCACCCCCAGAAGAGGCCCACAGTGAGGACAGCACCTCTGTCGACCTGGATCTAGATGACCAGCCCGGCCCATTGGGGACCTCGGTACAGTCGGTTCCCCTCACACAGCCACAGCCCATAGCAGACCGTCCCCCCTCTGGCAACACCAGCACAGCACCCACCCAGCGGGCCCATACCTCAGTCCCCAGGACACGTCAATCAGCGGTGTCTCCACCACTACAGGGCACCCAGGTTAACCCACCACCCCAACAACAACAGGGACCTGGGGGCAGTGGTAGTGGGCACACGGTCCAGGGGACAGAGGCACAGGGAAACAGGGGAACTGGGAGGGCTGCTGTGTGACAGGGGGGGGACAGGCCAAGGGAACCCACCCTCCACAAGGCCCTCTCCAACATCATGGAAGCATACCACCACTCCCAGGAGGCGATGGCGACGGTCCTGGCCAGGTTTCAGGAAATCCAGCTTCTGCAGGAGGTACAGTATTTGGGGTTCAGGGAGGAACTACGAAACATCAGTTCTGCCCTGGCCACCATTGTACGGGCTCTGAATCAGGTAGTCACCACATTGCGGGACACTGTGGCAGGACACAGGGCCACTGACACTAGTATGGACCAAGAACTGCCTACCACCTCCGCCGGCGCTAGTGGACAGGAGGCCCCGCCACAGGACCAACAGGCCAACAGCACCCCACCCCCTGCAGAAGGAGAACCACCCCGCAAGCGGGCCCTGAGATCCAGGAAGAAGACAGAGTAAGATGCCAAGACCCCCGCCAGGAAAGGATACCTTCCTGATTGTCATCCCACTGTCCCACATTGACACCCTGTCCATTCTTATACTGCCCATGCTCCACTTTCCACAGGCATTTGGACATTGCACCTGTGAGACTAATAGTCTGGACTCTGCCATGGACAATCCTCCACCATCACCCCTCACCGATTTGCAATCATCCACCAATATAGAGCACTGAAATAAACACATTTATTGCACAAAACAATCAGGAGTCTGGCTGTGATTTTGTACTAATGTATTAGACATTACCATCCCAAAATGCATATTTACATTGTGATGCCAACATACCACTGTCACACAGCTGTAGTCCATGGGGAAACAAAGCAGATGTCACACACTGGGGGCCACATCTCTGAAATTGGAAGGGAAAGTCACAACTCAGTTACCATACACTGGGGGAAAAGGTCAGACAGTAGAGAGGTAGTAGGGGTTAAGTATATGTAAAATGACGGGTTGGACTCTTACCTGTGTGTCATTGAAAATACTGCTGTATTACTGTGTTCCTGTTGTCTATGTCGTCCTCTTCGGCTTCCTCTTCTTCACTCTCCACAGGCTGCACAATGGCTACAACACCACCATCTGGGCCATCCTCCTGCAGAAAAGGCACCTGGCGTCGCAAAGCCATGTTGTGAAGCATACAGCAGGCCACGATGATCTGGCACACCTTCTTTGGTGAGTACAATAGGGATCCACCTGTCATATGGAGGCAGCGGAACCTGGCCTTCAGAAGGCCGAAGGTCCGCTCAATCACCCTCCTAGTTCGCTGGGAAGGATGTGGAGTTCGGGTTCCATGCTGTCCAGATTCCTCGTGGGATGTATGGAGGTTAGCGTTTTCCGTTCGAAATGGCTGTTTCCGCCATGTTTTTATCGGTGGGGCTACCGCCCCGGAAAAGGTGGCGGAGTGGTAGGTTGTGATGGGGTGGGCGGTACATTGACTCTCGCCTGTCTGTTGGCGGTTACCGCCGCGCTGTTTGTTTGTCCCGCCGTGGCGGGCGGTGTGTTGAAGTGGCGGTCTCTGTTGGCGGTTTCCGCCAGGGTCGGAATTCCATTTTTTTTACCGCCAGACTGTTGGCGGTTTAGCCGCAGCTTTAACACCGACCGCCAGGGTTGGAATGACCCCCATAGTCATGAAAAAAAGCATTGACACTGTCACTCCAGTGAGTGATAGACACACATATGCACACATGCACTGGCCCTAACAATCATGTGGTGCCAAACAGGATTACTCAATATTGTGCTTAATTAATTCTAGAGGGTACTCCATTTCATAATTTGTCATTATGAGAGACATGCAATGCCACATTCCTGGTGCACTGCAATACCAGTGACCCAGGTATTGTGGCTTGTGCATCAAGGGACAATGAGATACTATGTGATTTTCATGTGGGTTGAGTTTCGTTCAGGCATTATTGTGCTTTCAATGGACCATTATATGTGTGCCAGTGTTGTATGTAGGTTGCATATGCCACATTGACAGTGTACCCAGAGCCGTATATGCCCCCTATGACAACATGATGGCAGGGATCCTGTGTGTTACTTGATGACAATTATTGTGCTTTCAATGGTCCATTATATGTGTGCCAATGTTGTATGTGGGTTACATAGGCCACATTGGCAGTGTAGCCAGAGACTTATATGCCCCCTATGACAACATGATGGCAGGGATCCTGTGTGTTACTTGATGACAATGGTACGCTAAACATAGATTGGCCATTTATCTGATTCAAAACAACAAAAAGATGTATGCTGACAGTGTCTAATTTGATCATTTGTGACAGAATGCATGGGCACAGGTGAAGTTATTGCACCTGAAATGGGTTACTCTGGGCCCTGTGTACTTATATTGCGAATTGTAAATCACAGTTTGCCACATTCCTTAACTTAGAATTGCCAAGTTGGGTGATCTGTGGTAATACAACTGAACTGACACTGTACGCTAATTGAAACATGGGTTAGCAAATGTCCTACTTCTGCAATCTTGATGAGGTAGGTCTCTATTTGAAAGCAGCCTGGGAATGGCGGCACTCACAGGAATGCTGGCCTGCTGATATTAGCATACCACCATGTGTGTGATAGCCTTCATACTGAGAAGTTAATAATTGTACATCTGCTGCACTATATCAGCAGAGGTGTACCAAAAGTAAAATAACAAACTATTTCATCACTTAAAATGTATAATGGAAGCAGTAAGTGGTCCCTTGCACAACATCAGGCAAATAAATAGTTTGTGACCATGCATTCACAAAGAGCAGGGATCCCATGATGACCCATTTACTTTACAAAATTGTTTGACACATATGGTAACTGCGCCAGCTCTGTACCAGCAATTGTGCCCTAGGCAAAAATGTTGTTGGGCCATGCTGCTCAATGGGGACTACATTGGTTCCTTGTATTAGCATGTGAAATACATCCCATTCCTGGTACACTCACAGGACCTGAATCATAAATTGGTTTGTGCCGCATAACCATCATCTCTTGACACCAAAGGGGCACTAAGTTACAAGATAAAGTTGTCTTTTGTAAGTTTGTGCAGCTTTCGTGTCAACAAATGATGGTAATGCATTGCAAAAATTGTATAAATCAGGGCCACTGTTTGTTCAACTTGCATTCCACATGTCCACAAACATTGCATGCAGCATGTCACAGAACCTGCTACTGTCACTCCAGAGCACTGTACTGTACACATTAGTCAAATTTGTACTCACCAACAGGGCCACCAATCACCACACCCAGGTGGTCCAGCAGGTCCTGCTCTCGGGCCACCAGATCAGCCCAGCCATGTTTCAATTGGTGGTCATTGCGCTGGCTGTTAAAGATTCTTCTTAGGTGGAACAGCACCTTTGCCCACCTGAGCCTCCTTGCCTCCGTGTGATACCCCTGTCCTCCGTGTGATACCCCTGTATCACCCGGCCCCCAGCCTCCAACATCAGGGTGAGGAATGGCACACCAGCCACACAAAAGCCCCTAGCTCCTCCTCACCCATTCTCCCCAAACGTGGCCTTCCCAACATCTCAAGAAAATTAGGATAGGAAAGGATAAGAGGGAAAAACAGGGAAAGGAGGTATGGAAAGGAAACTTAAATAACCCACAGACAGCCCAACAATACCCGAACTAACAATACCCACAAACACACTCCCAACAGTACAAAGACAAATCTATTCACAATAAATGACAAAAACACACTTACACTGATTAACACAGATACTTACAGAAAACACAGAATACAATATCAATACCACACAGGAGACAAAATCACAATATTCACAGAGACAACTCAATACACAGCCACACAATCTAGAATAATCACAGACTGCAAAGTGAAAATACACCCACTGTACCATTTCTGTAAACAGGAAATCCTATTACATCATGTGCTGTCTCAATTGCGGGACTTTTTTTTCTATTGCGTGAAATATTATGACGCTTACAGGGTATATGTCAATATTTTTTTACGCATATGCATGAAAATTCCCCCGCATTCAAGGATCAATACATTTTTAATGGATAACCGATTTCATGGGGGTGTGGTGTTGGAATTAACTCTAGGGACCAATCGATGTATTATGGGTGTGAGAGTCATTTGTTAACCACATATTCGTTATATTTTGACACATATGGGTCTTTTTTTTTTCTTTTTTGCATCAAAAAATCTGTCTTAAACTGTGTTTGTGTTATTTTTCATTTTACATGCATGCAGCCTATAACTTCACAAAGATAGGATGGAATGACCTGCAGTGTGTGTTCTACTGTTTGGGCACATGTGGCAGACCACACTACTGCGGACCATAATGCTCATGTTGTTGTGCTGGATTAGCTCTCTTAACTGACGCAACAGCAACACAAACATTTGGAATAAAATTGGTATTTCCTAGTTTGAGCAGGTGTTTCATCAATACAGGATAGCAAGGCTTCGCAACTAAACAAATAGACTCATGGCCTGTGTGTTTATGTTTGTACATTGGCTCTTCAAATTGTTGTTGTGCCTCTGTGTGAACGTCACAAGAAAATTTTGGGGTAATGTGCATGTAGGAATGTGTTTTAATTGTGTATAACCATCAGATGCCATTCATTGAGGTACATCAGTCATGATATGTATTTGTCATATCTGTTGTGTCTTATGTTGTGTGTACTTCCTTGACTTTGGGGACAAAACATTTCCCATGATGAACTATACATAGGATAGATAGAGGATGGTTGATAATGACTATGTCAGATATGTAACCCATCACATTTAAGGAAATGTTGAATACCACCTCATGGTCACTTGTGTGTATACTACCCATGAGTCAGGCATTTGAACATGCTAGGTAGGTACAGTGTTTGTGACACAGAGTCTCAAATTCAATCCTGAATGTGTTATGTACACCACAGTTTGAGTCATGTAAATGACCCATGTTTCTCCCCTGGCTGTGGAGGACCAGCAGACCATGCTGCATGTGTTCACATATTTCCAGTGGCTCATTGCACAAATGTGTCCAGTTCAAGTGTGTGGCCATGCGTACCCTGTGTCAGTATTGGCCTCCATGTTGTCACAGTTACGTGCAGGTCTAGTCTTGAGTCTGTGGAGCCAATCCCTGAATTAACAGAGTATACTTCAAAGCAGAATTGACCTAAAGCCAAAAGTCAAATAACAACACACATGGGGATAGTCCAGCTATGGCACTGCAGAACTTTTATAAGGCTGACAACAGGGCAACCTTGGTGTGCTCAAAACAATTATCGATCAGTAATAGGAAACAGGCAGCTATCATCACAACATTTGTACACAGGGTGGGCTCTAAAATTCCCACTGCAACAGTGAACATCAGTGCCTCTGTGCTGATTAATCTCACTGCTAGTCACCACGCAAGCCCCATCAAAAGATGGCAGCAGAAGTGAATCTGTGTACATCAGGGCACAAACATGTTTTGTCCTTACATACACAAAAGCAACCCTTGTTTGTTGTGCTGAAGGCACAGTACCAAATCCATGAATACAGCCATAGCACACTGTCACAGTTTGTCACTAATGAATACATGCAAAACCAGACAAAGGATGGGGGCTGGATTAGGCCATTTGAATACATGTCCCAGAACAGAATACGATAAGTAAAATGATTAAACTATACTATACATTTGAGGATTCATCGTAGACCTACCAGAACAAAATACCCCAGGAGGAAAGAGAGGGCATGGAAAACAACTATGAGACAAATGTAGCCACAGGGAGCCTCTATGGTTAACGCAAAGACAGGAACCAGTGAGGCTAACAGGATGCAGGCTCTGTCAGGAACAAACATGAACAAGGCAAATACACAGTGAGCAGACTCTGACTGGGAAAAGCAGGAACAACACTGTGGGAACAATAAACAGTTTGTGCTGTGGTCTGCAACGTTATACAATCCCCCAAGGGCTCTGGTACACAAGTGATTTGTACGCCAATGAACAACAAGGAGATTCAGAAAATGGCAGCTTCTAAACAGTTCCAGGCAGCAGCAAGGCAAGGCAGGTTCAAATGGCTGGTCTGCATGGAAGTGCTCACAGGTGTGTGCACCATCAGTCTCTCGCAAGTCCTGGACTTGAGAATCAAGTTCAAAGGGTCAACAGGACCTTTCACATGGGAAGCAATACACACCAGGCACCACACAGTGCATTATCGGGCCTGAAGTCCATGTAGACTGATGAACTATGACTATGGCATGCCACACTGAAGAGGGAAGCACACAGGAGTCAGAATGGGAGTCTGGGTGTGTGTAAATGAAGATTCTCAGGGTAGAGATAGTCCATTTACAAGGCCCCCTAGAGAATGGTGTGCAGAGACTGAAAACATGGCTGTGGCAGGACGTATTACCTGGGATGGAATGCGCAGGGCATGTCTTGTGAGCAATGCTTGTCATACCTGGGGCACTCATACTATCCATTTTCAGCTTAGATAGACTTCTCGTCACACATGCTCCTTGCAGAGATAGCTGATGTCACACTTACTGTTGTCAAGGGTCTGGTCATACATTCCTGTTACCAATGCAATAGCATATCCACTGCCTCATGTATGAAACACTTTTTTACCTTATGATTGATGGTGTCTTAGTTGTGTGTCATTTGCTGCAATGCATCATGTTGGCAACATGGATGTGTCTCATAGCTGTGGTCCTCTGATATTGCCCTTCAAATGTGAAATAGACAGGATGCATGTCATTTACTCTGTCATGTGATGTGGCTTTTTCAGTATCCTAATCTGTATTTCTGCAATGCTCCATGAGGCTAAACTCTGATTTCTAGGGATCATGTGATGCATAAATAATTATCCAGAGCATGATTGAGTGATGAAGTGAGATGTTTAATTACATACGATACCAAAGTGGCGATAGATATATTTCGAAGAAGTTTTGTACGATGTGTTGTCTCCTACGCAATCCTGCAGCTGTGTTTGGATATTCCCCTCATTTTCATGAACAGCATCCTCCTCTTCCTCCTCTTCCTCCTCTTCAGGCATTTGTGGATCCAGTTCATAGAGGGGAATGTTCCTCCTCACACAAATATTGTGCAGGATGGCACAGGTCAAAATTATTTTGCAGACCATTTCAGGGGAATATAGGAGGCTGCCTCCATTGATGTCCAGGCACCTGAATCTGGATTTCAGGATGCCAAAGGTCCTCTCAACTATGGTGCGTGTCATACGATGTGCCTCATTATAGGCGCGCTCTGCTGCTGTGCTTGGGTTGGCAATTGGGGTCATGATCCATGGCTGGATCCCGTAACTCTGATCAGCTGAAAGAGAAAATGAGGGTAAGTATCTGGTTGTTGGTTCCCCCGTGATTGTCACTTTGCATGGCAGTTGTTATCTTGTGTCGCCTGTGACTCATCAGTGTTTGTGGTATTGTGTGGGGTCCTAGGCTTCTGTGATGTTCTTTCTTCATTGGCTTGTTTAACTATCAAAACTGGTGTTTGGCTGATTGACATTATATCAGTGGTATATTTAGAAACTTGCGGTTCAGTGTGTATCTCCCATGCGTTATGTAATGTGAAAGAAGTGTCCGTGTGCCTTCACTGGAGGTGACATGATATTTCCACACACACAATCAATTCCACTGTGGTGGTAACACGGTTGCACTATATGGCCTGAATATCCCATTCCATTTGACATATATGATTGCAGGTGAAATGCAACAGTGAGGCCTTTTGATTTGGCTAGGTGACAATGCACAACACATCTCTATAAGTTGGCAGTACTGAAGTGTTCACATTTGACAATGCACAATTATACTATGTGTGACAATTTCTATGAAAACCTATATTTGTGCCCTCACCGAGTTGGTTCATGTGCAAACGTGTACCTACCCTACTGAACTTGATCCAGGTAAGCTGGCTAACTTGGCGGTGGGGGTGAAGGTTTTAGTGTCTGTGCATCTTTTATGTATATGGGGAATTGTCTCAATCTCTATGTGTAGCAGTGCGCACTTTGCATTAGTGTCCCATCCAAATGTTTTTATAGCACAGACCACTTGCTTATTCCTAGCTGGCAATGTCACCCCAGGAGTGATGTGAGATGTTGGTACTGCCTCAATTATTCCATGTCACCTTCATTAGAGTCAGCATCATCATGCTATGTGTCTCATGGTGTTTGTCCTGCAGCAGAACACATTACACCCCCTTACACAGGACGTATTACTTTGAAGGGTGTGGGATTGAGTGCTATTGATGTGATATTGAAAGGTTCACCTTCCAAGCTGTACTGCCAGTTAAGGCCATGTCATTGTCACTGTGTGGTTTTAAATTTGTCCCGTGTGGCTCTAGAGTGGCATCTCTTGTTATTTGCATCTGTCATTTTTCCATAGGTGTGTATCCTATTGGGTCAGGATATCAAACATGACTACCAGTGTCACACCTTAGTATCTTCCACGTGCCACGTGTCAATGTAGTAGTGTATGTGTTGTGTGTCCTACAGGGTTGCTGTGTACTTACTAACAAGTAGGCCATTGCCATATCATCCATCCTGGAAGTGCTGATTGATGGTGCTGTATTGGAAGATGAATGAATCATGTACACTTCCAGGGTACTTTGCCATGATGTTGGTGAACAATCCACGGTGATCCACAATGGCCTGCACATTGATGGAGTGTGTGTGCTTCCTGTTGCGGTATAGATGCTCTGTTGCAGCAGGTTGCACAATCCGTACATGTGTGCAGTCAATGGCACCAAGCACGTGTGGGAAGCCTTGAATTTGATAAAACCCCTGTTTGGTCTCCTTCTGCTTCTGCTGTGTGTTGGGGAAGTTGATGTGGCAGGGTGTGAGGGAGATGATGGCATCCAGTACCTTGGGAAGGAAGGCAGAGAATGAGGGCTGTGAGATTCCTGCAACCAGGGCACCAGTGGTTTGAAAAGAGCCACTTGCCAACATGTGCAGGACTGCTAGCAGCTTGGTCTCTGCTGGAATGATGTGGGGTGTCTGCAAGCTGGGTGCCAAATGTGGCTCAATATGGTGCAACAGCTGCTGTATGGCTAGCCAGTTTAATCTGTACTTCTGGATGATGTCATGTTCCCTGAGGCCCCGAAGGGTTGTCCTGGTCCTGAATATTCTCTCCTGCCTTCTGCGTTGCCTTTGGGGTCCCTGTTGGTGCGGTGGTAGCTGCTGCTGTTGCTCCTGTGCTCTGCGTCTTCATGCAGGCTGGATGAATAAATGAATAACACCTCCATGTCTTCCTTTTTGAGCTATGATGTTGCTTCTGTGAGTTTTCCTTAAGTAGTGGTGTGTTTGCCCCATTTTAATGCCTGCCTTGACCCAGGCGTTAAATTTTGGCGCAAATCGAGATTTTCACTATTTTCCGGCTCTGCCTACCAGACGTGTGCCTTTTTTGAGCGGTTGGATAAATATGGTGCACGGTGTTTAAGTCATTTTTTAGACGGGTATGCCTAGCTTGCATATCATTGATGCAAGACGGTTTCACGCATCCAGAAAATGGCGCACACTGGGATATTTTGACATTAGACGGGTCTAGCGTCAAAGTATAAATATGGTGTTAAATTTGCGCTGAATTAGCATTAAAAAATGACGATAATACGGCGCAAAGGGAGTGTAAATATGGGCCTTAGTATCTGACTCTTATAAGATTAGGCATTAAACATTTAGGGCCAGATGTATCAAGGTTTTTTGCATTCGCAAACGGTGCGAATGCCCGTTTGCGAATGCAAAAAGCCAGTTCAGAATGTATGAAAGACATTCTGAACGTAATTTTAAGGAATCGCAAAAATAGCGATTCCTTCAAATTGCGACCCTGTTTAGAGAGTCGCAAATTGCGACTCTCTAAATAAGAAATCGCAAATAAGGATTCCTTATTTGCGATTTCTCAGCACATGTATGAAGCCATTCCTAAATGCTATTTGGGCATTTAGGAATCGCTATTTACCACCAGGTTGAACCTGGTGGTAACCATGTGCAAAATTAAAAAATGCATTTAAAATGCATTTTTATAATGTACATGCAAAACACACATGCCCTTTTGGCATGTTTGCACCTTACATGTCCCAGAAAAAGAATTTGGGGTGCAGCAGAGGAGGCCTTAGGCCCCCAGCACCCTGGGGTTTTGCATTTCCAAAATTGCGATTTCTGGTTAAGAAATTGCAATTTTGGAAATGCAAAAAATGTGCAGATATGGGCCAACAGGCCCATTGGTGCGAATGGGGACAGATACTCTATTTGCGATTCGGTAATAGCATTTGCGATTTTTAAGAAATCGCTATTACTGAATCGCAAAAATCATATATACCTTTTTGCATTTCTGAAATAGCGATTTCTTAAAAATCGCTATTTGAGAATCGCAAATCGGTTGTATGTTACATCTGGCCCATATAGAGGTGCAAGGGTGTTTGTGCAAATAGTTTACAGGTTGTTTAGCCTTTAGCTCACAATGATTTGGACTAATCAGGAGTTGGTGTCACTACAGGAAAGGTTTAATAACCCTGGCATGATGACATTTGTGGCTTGAATTGGTAACCTAAGGAGAAAGAAAGTATTGAGGGTACTCAACGGGTCACTGCAACATATTTGTATTTCCAAGGAACTTTAAAATGTTGGTAAATAATCTGCAATTACTGTTTTCGAAATACATATGAGATGACAAAATTGTGTAACAACACTACAGACAAACAAAAACACTCCGAACATATTTCTTTTCTTATTCATACAGGTCAGAGCCCATCAAAAGCGTGAAATATGCTCAAATACCAGAAGATTTGTGTTAAAAGAGGCCTGGACCACATGCTTGCAGACAATCTTTAGCCCTTGTCTGCATATACGAAGCAGGGTTTGAAAAATGGTCATAGCTGGGCCTCTCCTATGGGGGAGCAAGCAGGCAGTACACATACTGATGCTCCCACGGTATGCATTTGTCCTTGGCGTGCTGCCTCTGTTAGCCCACCTCTCCATGCTCCGTGCTCCGCTCTGTTGATAGAAGTATCATCTGGGGATCCTCCTGCCCCCCATCTAGCTAGGACCAAACTGATGGCCCTTCATTCCTGGGGCGGCTTAGCCCTACCTCCTGTAGAAATACTATGTACTAGCCCTAGACCTCTCCCAACTTGCCTATATGCTCCCTGGGATGCGAGACCCTCCGCTATGGGTTAAAGCAGAACAAATGATATTGCAATAGCCTCAGGGACTGAGCCCAGTCCACAGAGATGGAGGATCCATGCTACGACCTGCCAACCTGATGGTGCAGGACATGATGAAATCCTGGTGACAAGCTCATCGCCTTTTTGGAGTGGACCCCCACCTCCATGAGCATGTGCCACTATAGAGTAATACCAGACTATGGATCGGTGGTGAGATGATGGATTGGAAAGTTGCAGTGCAGTGGGTATCACCCATCTGGGTCAGATCATGGATGACGGTACCCTTAAACCCTTTGCAATGCTCCGTGATGAGTTCAGCCTCCCCTCACAGCAGACCTGGATTAATCTACAACTGCCTTGCCAAGCTATGCATACTCTGACACAGGCGCACCCCCTCACCCTCTTCTCATCATGAGTTTCTCATAGTAATGCATCAGACAGCCTCACATGAATGCATCATCTACAATCTTCAAGATAAAACTGAAACTTTTCTTCAAACTTGAGTGCCCTTCCTCCAGGCAGAAGTGCACAAACCCTAAGACTCCTGCTTCTTGAGCCTACTCCCCTCCCCCCCACACTTATCCCTCAGTCTCTTCACCTCACTGTATACGTTACACTTCACACTTTATACTCTATACCTTACGCTTTACACTTTACACTCTATACAGTGCACTTCACACTTTACACTTCAGACCTCTCCACTTTACTCTTTCCATTTTATCCTTTCTCATTTTAGTCTTTATTGCTTGTCACTTTCTCACCATAGCACTTGATTACCTTATCAATCTATTGCCTCACTACTTTACCACTTTAACACCCTCTCATCATGTCAACTTGTCACCTTACTGCCTTGTCACTTTATCGCCATATCATTATGTTCCTTTTCACCCATTCACTCCCTCCCTTCCCTCCCCACCTATTGTGAACAAATCCCTGTGATGATCCAAGTAAACATCGGAAATGGCCCAATGATTGCCTGACCTACTATTGTTCATTTGCTCCTACCCATTAGCATGCCCTATCATGCCTCTCCCATCGACACTGACCAACGCAACAAGGATTCTCCCCCTGCCCACTTGGAATTCCTATGCCTGACTATGCCTTGACCATCATTTTACTTGGTGCACAGTACCATATCCCCCTCAATGTACAAAGATCACAATGGAGGTCATTACGACCTTGGCGGGCGGCTACTGCCG
Source organism: Pleurodeles waltl (assembly GCF_031143425.1). Classification (NCBI taxonomy): domain Eukaryota; kingdom Metazoa; phylum Chordata; class Amphibia; order Caudata; family Salamandridae; genus Pleurodeles; species Pleurodeles waltl. The sequence goes on from NC_090438.1 coordinate 644,842,620, forward strand.
CCCGCCAGGCGGTAACCGCCGTGCGGGCGCCAATGTGGCCGCACTCACGCGGCCCCCATTATGACATTCCCGCTGGGCCGGCGGGGATGAGGCCGCAACATAGGAGCCGGCTCCTAATGGAGCCGGCGGTGTTGCGGGCGTGCGATGGGTGCAGTTGCACCCGTCGCGCTTTTCACTGTCTGCTATGCAGACAGTGAAAAGCTGTCCGGGGCCCTGTTAGGGGGCACCTGCACTGACCATGCCAGTGACTGGCAGCGCTGCCCTGGTGGATTATCACCGCCGGGGCTAAAACGGCGGGAAACCGCCGGCCCCGGCGGTGTGACCGCGGCGCTTCCGCCGCAGTCGTAATAGGGCTGGAAGCACCGCCAGCCTGTTGGCGGTGCTTCCGTCCTATTATCCCTGGCGGTCTCGGACCGCCAGGGTCGAAATGACCACCAATGTCTTATGATCAGGTATGTACCATGAACATGTAATATTAATTTCTCCCTTTTAACCATGACTTCCCCCCATGCAGGGTACTGTGTTTTGGTGATTTAACCAATAAGGAGTTGAAAAGAAACCATGAAATTTGGAACGACATTGTCAAAAAAGTGCAGATCATGGGAATCCATCAGCAGTACAGCCTGATGTGCAGGGAGAGGTGTGAGGATCTATGACTCTAGACCAGCAAGACAACTGAAGTTCAGCTCGGCCAGTCTTCCCAATGAGGCATGTGTATGCCCCGCAACCTGAGCCCCTTAATGGCCCCCAATCTTGTCGTGGGAAACCCGGACCTTTATGGGCAATTGAGAGTCCAACAGCAGCATAAAGAGGGTAAGTTTTTGTTCCTAGCTATTCTTGTTAGTTAATCTTTTTTATGTACAGCAATGTTTTATGGCATCAACATGAAAGCTGACACACATTCATTACACCTGAGAATTTCGAAAGGTATACCTTTTTTAGACAGTGTCTGATGAAGTGCTTGATGTACTAATTTGTGCTGAAAGTTGTCACTAGGGGCCAGATGTAGGAAAGTCCTGAATTGGGACTCGCAATTTGCGAGTCGCAATTCAGGATGCAGGATGGTGTCCCTTACACCATCTGCGACTTGCAAGGGGGTCGCAAAGGCCCACCTCATTAATATTAATGAGGTGGGTCGCAATTTGCGACCCCCTTGCGACTCGCAGCACTCACAGGGATGGTGGCCTGCTGGTGACAACAGACTACCATGTCTGTGACTGCTTTAAAATTAAGCAGTTTTTTTTTTTTTTGTAATGTAGCCCGTTTTCCTTAAAGGAAAACGAGATGCATTACAAAATTAAAAAATGAAACGTGTCAGTTTCATTTTTTCAGAGCAGGCAGTGGTCCATAGGACCACTGCCTGCTCTGAAAAAATGTTTTCCATGCCATTCACAAAGGTGAAGGGGTCCCATTGGGACCCCTTCCCTTTTGCGAATGGGTTACCACCAATGACACTGGTGGTAACTGCGATTGCTTTGCGACCGCGTTCACGGTCACAAAGCAATCCTGCATTGCGCTGCGACTCACAAATAGGAAGGGGAACACCCCTTCCTATTTGCAACTCGCAGTCCCGTTTTGCGAGTCGGTAACCAGGTTACTGACTTGCAAAACGGGAATAGGGCATCGCAATGTGGGTTTTGCTTGTCACAAACAGCGAAAATCTCTGTTTGCGACACGTAAAACCGTTGCTACATCTGGCCCTAGATTCCTTATCACAAGCCAAGTACTGTTTTGAGCAGACACATGGCTGCATCAGAAAAAAGAGGTACCTGCATTTTTTCTATGTTATGAAGGACAGTTGCACCAAACATGCACCATTTGAGGATCAGGTTCGGTATGATGCTCCATCACAAATGCGGCTAGGTAATGTAGGTCCTATTACAGGTGATATGGCATACTAAGCACTTATGATACAGTTGATGTTTCAGACCCTACATCAGTAAGTTGGCAAAATCACTAAATGATAATGAGCATCTGGTCTAAATGGACTGGAAATATGAGTACCATGGCATCATTCCTTATTAAAGACATTAAAAATAAGTTTTCACAGCAAGATTAAAGTCAGTTTATGTTGACAGTTGCAGATTGGCTTGAAGGTTTACTCGTTCACAAATGTACATGTAAGCTAGTGTGTTTCAATCAACATGAGTGCAGTAGGCAAACTATATTGACTGAAACAGGAATGCGTCCACACTGGTGACAGAGTGACATGTATCCCAAAATACTATTTAGTTCTTAGAAATGCGCAGGTGAGAAATCAGTGATGGTGAGAAATGTGATACTCAAAGGGACATTTGTAGATGGAAGGTTACATCACATATATTTTAGAGAGTCCCATCTTGAAAATTCAAAATCAGGCCCAAAACATGACTACTTTGGAAGTGTAAAACTGTTTTTGCTCTGCACTGAAGTGGATTATAAATGTATCAAGGCTTATATATTTACTTAGGCAAGCAAATTCATTTGTCAATATATCACAAAAATATTTTTCAAAATGTCTTCAACAACATAGGTATGAACTTAGTGCGTAATACATTGTTAAGATACTTCAGTGCAGACTCATTTGAAGTATACTTTAGTTACTTGAAGTAAGTATCACCATTGTGAAATTTCCATACAAAGGAAACAGGCACTCAGTTCGTAGACATATTGGGACAACATTGCAGTATGTGTGAACACCCATTAATTCATATTTTACTTTTTTAATGTAAACGATATAGATTATTTAACCTTAAAACCCCACTGCACAAGTGTATTTCTGGATTCTGTAATGTTTGGGGACATAACTTTACTATTCTGAACAACAAAGTCCTAGCAATTAGAGGTGTTATACAGTTTCTGCAGAGAAATAACAATATATAAGAGACAAGGCCGTACATGATATAGGAGCTAGCATAGGGAATTACAAAATTGTGACCAAATGTTTTCTGAAAATCTTCCCTACATGTATGAGATACTGATGATAAAAAAGCCAGGTTTGAGAGCCTTTAAGCTGGTGAAATATGTAGTCTTGGCAAATGTTTTGTGTTCGAAGTTCATGTTCTATTCTATTTACACAGATAAACTAAAACTATTGTATTCATCAATTCAGCATTATCAGGGACAGGCAAAGTACACAGTAGCCACGTCGGTGGGAAAGCAGCTGGCCACGGTGGTTCGAGTGCTATGACTACCTACACCAAGGGACCCAGTGGCAATGTGGGTGAGGAGACCAGCAAGGAGGTCACAAGTTCATCAACATCATCGTTTGAGGCCTCCAAAGAAGACCAGTCCTTACTGTTGGCAGACCCTACTGCAACTTTACCATTTGCATCCTTGTCCACAACACACATTCCCATCTGTACTCTCCGTCTTGCTCCCAACTAGTTGGCCAACCCCACTACCCTAAAATAGGTGGTTTCTCCTTTCCTGTATGAACATCTCCCCGTAATGTATCCCAGCTGCGCTGAGTGAGGAGACTATTGACCTCTTGCAGAACATCTCAGTGGGACAGACTGCACAACTGAATGCCATCAATGTAGACCTTAGCCTTTATGAAAGTAATTAAGTTTTACATTCATTTAATGTATATGCAGAATAAAGTAATTTTTTCTATGATTGTATAGCGAGCTTTGATTTGAAATCATTTTAGAGATTAACTAACGTCAAATCAACATACCAGTAATTCACACTACAAACTACAAACATTCCCCAGTGTGATTCAAATATTATCCAGGAAGTATTATGAACGTGAATTATCATATACAAGGATTTCACTGAGAGATTGCACTGACTGGGTTATTCACAACAAAACTACTTCAAACCTTTTAGTAGTTCAAGAGTCTCAAGAGGTCAAGGTTCATATGCAAATTTGCAGTGGTAATCAGATTATAGTTCCCAATTGACCCAAAAGTCTTTAGAACACCAACATCAGATTCTGATTGAGAGAACACGGTTTGAAAACAGCTATGAGCACAAGATTCAGGAAGGTGCAGCTACTACAAGAAATACAACTCTTCTCTCATATATTTTCAGTCACGAGATTGATCTGAAAATGATTGCGTCTTTAGATTAATTAAAGAACCGCAGTTATAGAGAGTTGACATGTGCTCCTTGGATTACCTGGGTGAAGACCAGGTGTCCAGAAGCTATATTGACCACAAGGATTGGTCTAAATCTGCTTTAAACATTGCTATTATGTTAATAACAGAGTTGCCAAGTTACACAAGGTTTCAAAGGCATAACATGATTAAAAGTGGTACGCTGATGAAAAGAAAATCTATGATATCACTCACAAAGGGGAAATAAGGCATGACTGCAGAGATCATGACACATAAACCCTTCCATCCCAAATCCGCCCCTTCCAAATCCAAACCCAACCCACCCACACCCAAACACACCCCTCAAAAAACCAAAACCTTCCATTTAAACCTCAAACCACCACCTCCCAAACAAGAACATGAAGTGTCTGCTCTGTGCCCAATAGATGCCCCTTTCTGAGGAGGTTAAACTTGGCAGTGCAATCAGGAGGTGAGTACAGGTCCTGAAGCCCATGTGTCAATGTCCAGACTATTTGGACATTGGTTGTTTATAAAAAAAATATATATAAACTGAGAGAAGTACCTCCTTATCATATTAAAATGTATTTTATTTGAATATCTTCGTCCTGGCATTATTTGGTATTATTAGTAATTGTTTGCTGCAAATGTTACTTATGCAAATGTGTGTGACGGGCACTTATTTTCATCTTTTGACAGTGACAAGCACATGTTTAATTTCTGAAATATTCATGTAGTCCATACATTAGTGTTGGATATTAGTGACGGACATGTTCATTTTGGTGCAAGCATTCATCATGATTCTGGACACGTGTACCAAAATTATACATGTTTATATGTTAATGACTAGGGAATGCAGGTATGTTTATTTTAACATGGTATGTGTTAATAATAAACATATATGCACCATACAGTGAAAATAATTTTTTTGAGTTGAATGAAATCTAATAGTTAACAGAAGTTGCACAAGACACAAGGAAATGTGACCTTAATACATCTATGACATGTTTATAGATTAGAGGTGACATTGGATGTACATTTTGTGTAAACCCAATTCTGCAAAATCTAAATGAGGCCTTTTTTTCAGTGAATTTCTATGTTTTCTTAATGTAAAGTATAATATGATTACAATTCTTGGGCCTGATTCACAAAGGTAAATTTCACTTTTGGTATAAATTTAGACCAAAAGTATAAGTTTATGATTGTTTGGTATTCACAAAGGTAAGTTACGAGAAGTATCTCTATGTCCGTACTCGGGCAGATGGTCTGCACTTTGGGCAAAGCATCCAACCGGGTGGTGGAATCATTGTAACCACATGCACCTGCACATTATTAATCCCACTTGCAACCCAGAAGCCAGATAAAAGCAGCCCACAAGCAAGGCACTGGTTTCACCACACAGTGCCTTTGCTACAAATCCCAATGTCTTGCTGCCCACCAGGAGGACAAGGAATTACATAGAGGAGGAGAACACTATGATACTAAAATGTGTTGTGAGGAACTACAAGAGACTGCATGGTCCCCCACCCTACAGCAGCAGTTCCTCAGAGAAGGCAGCCTTATGGCAGCATTTGGCCACGGTGGTCACTGCATTGGGGGAGGATGCCTGGACTGTTAATGACATCAAGAAGAAGTGGAAGGGTGAGAAGAGGAGGGTGAAGGAAAAGTGCACCAGGATAGAGATGGCTAGAGCTCCCCCCAGTGTGCAAACAGGAGCCCACCTCCAACTCACCCCACTTGAGATGGACGTCCTCTCCACCATAGCCCCCACCTGCTCCATGGGCTGCCTGTGACTGATTCCTGCCATGTGGTGCCAGGTAAAATGCAATGATAATAACAATGACATCAAATGAGTAATGTTTGTAATACTCTAAAAATGCGACCATGAATGTTGTCCCAAGTAAGTGTAATCTGTATGATGTCTCTCACCCTCATATGTCTCAGAAAGTCCATATCAGTACAAGTACCAAAACCCTTTGTATTGGCAGTCACAAATTACAATACTTCAGTCTCAAACAGTGGCACATCACTGCTGCCTCATCCACTTAACACAGATGCATGGTAATAGATAATGTCCCTCATTGATTTACCACTGCTGTTGGCATGTAGATGCAAATGTATAGTATTTTGACAGATTGCACATATGCAAATATCTTGGTTGTGTCTGATGACCTTTCCCTATTGTTGCAACATACAGCCAGAGGACAGTTACAAACGGGAGAACGGGTCACTGCACCATCAAGGAGGCAATGTCATGGAGCACAAAGACCCATGCCATCAGCACAAACTGGTATGTAAATATGGCCAGAGAAGGGCATCATCTCCTACATCTTTACCAGTTATGTCTACAGTACACAGGATTCATGAACCGAGGTAAACCTGTGAAATGAACTAAGTAATGTTGTGTATCATGTGTGTCAACTAGTATTTTAACTTGACACACACATATCATTGTAGCCCCTGTGACATTGTCCAGAAAAGAACAGCCTGCAGTGACCTCTGCAACATGTATGGGTGTGACATCAGGTCAGGCACCAGACACTGGGCGGATGTCAGACACTGGTAAGGAAATATGAAAACGACTCTCCCAAATGCAAATGCTCCTAAACTGTGGTGTAAATGTCAGCAGTATGTGAAGTGTGTCTACTGTCACTGTTGTCACTCATCCCCATATGCTTCTATATGGATCACAACAGTATACCACAACCTGACATGTTGGTCAATAATAGGTTTACCAATAATGCATATATACATTACTTACCTAAGGGTACATATTGCTCCTCATGTAGGTAGATCTGGATTGGGTAGTGAAGCAAGTCAATATGTAACATAACTGTATGCCTCACCTCAAAATGTCTAAGGCATTTGTGTTCTCACAGGTATACAAGGTTTTAACAATCTGGGGAAGTGTCACAAGTACCCCCATTATTCATGGAAGTGACCTGGGTGCAGAGTAAGGCAACACAGTGACTTGTTCAGTCTTGACACATTCCAAGAGGCCTGGCCTCGTAGACATGATTTACTGGTGTGCGCAGCTGGTGTAGAAGAGAGGAAGCCTACAAATGTAGCGGTTGAACTTCACATTATGAAGAGAGTAAATGTGAGGATTGGCCTAGCTTTTCCACTTGACCAATTTGTGGGATCCTAGATCTATGTTTATTTTACTTTGCCACTATGAGTACAAGTGGTAAACTCCTGAATAGAGGACTGCAGGTTGTGTGCTGTACATGACCATACACAGTGTCACGTAAAATAGACCATAATGCTGTTCACATACATTGGAAACTCAGGCAAAATGAGAAGTGCACAGCAGAAATGGCTAACCTCACAGTATAAACTTAGCAAGGTTAAGGGGATGCATAAAAATAAATATAACCTATTTTTTGTTAGATAATTGTGTATGTCATACGTGTACTTGTCAATGTACTGAATAAATCTGATGTGCAAAGATTATACAGCCCTGCATGCTCTGGAAGACCCTATACAAATCAGCAGATACCACATTTTATATAAGATGCATGATGCCACTGAAAATGTAGATATATCCAAAGGTAGCCAGTGCAGGATTACCAGGTTATTACTGTCCCTTAGCTCTCAGTAACCACCAATCAAATGGTTGCCTGTAATTGTGATACCTTAGTGATATGATGGCCGCCTGTAACATGTAGATCACTGGTCTATACCTTTGACATGTCCATGTAGATTCATCACTACCATCCTTTGCATTCAGTAATGAATATGTATGTTACATTACAGTTGCTGTCAGGACTGCTTCAGAGATTCAAATGACACCATCTAGGCGTTTGGGAGACATCCTGGCTGCAGCAGTCAAACCCACTGCCATCCGTCCATCAGGTAATTGAGTCATATAGTGTCATCTATTGATAAACTACCCATCAACAAGAACCAAAAACCTGTTGAAGCAGATGAGCAGATATTGTCATTTTAGCACTCTCCCGCAATTAGTGTGTAAAAGATACCCAAGTTCAGTGAGGTGTGTTGCAGGTGCGCATATCACTTATTATACATGCTGAACAGTAACCATGTTGTCACTTCTTTCCAAAGCTGCTGGATCACAGACCAGTTATTCTGCAACACTTCCAAGGAGCCCAGCCCAGCAGCTGATATCAGACCTGTGCTGAGAACTGGTGAGTTTGCTTAAGCATAGTACATCTGAATAGTACACCTCAATGTCACAGTGTGAGCTTGCACGTCTAAGGGTACAAAAACCAGGTCACATGTGGTACATCCGTGGATGTGAAGAAGAATTGACTCAATCCCTGTGCCGCACCACATAATTTTGTAAGGCAATTACTTAGCCTGTTGCAACCTCTATCTCATAAGAGGTGAGGAGAATGACTTGGGTTAGGAGGAAGCACCATCAACCTGTGATGGGAGCTGAGAAATCCAAAGACCGAAACCACCCCTCTTCCAAGCTGCCTTGTCAGCTGCCAGCACAGCACAGGGGAAGAAGAAGGAAGAAGTAGAAGAGGCAGAAGATCAGGGCCTTACTGCAAGTGATGTGGAAGAAAAACCCCTGACCACACATGTTGGCCCTTGCAGATTACCTACTAAATCCACATCTTCTCTGGTTGGCATGGTGCCTCCTCCAACACCCCCATAGCATTGCCCATTCCCCACCTACCCCAACTCAAAACTCACCTTTTCACAGCCATCACATGTTGATTTCTGTTAGAAATGGGGTTTCTGGTTAGCAGTCAGTTAGCACTCTTTTCAAATAGGGATCCTCAATCTAGTCAGGCTTAGGGAGCTGCACACCTAGGATAACCCCAGAGGAAGTCTTTGATGCGCCTGAGACTTCAAAACAGGAGGCAAGCTATATCCAAGCCCTTGGAGACACTTTACATGTAGGAATATAACAAAGTCCAGTCTTTGTCTTCTTTTAGGCAGAAGCATCAACTGCAAGCCAACCCAGAAAAGCACAGGCAAAGGGCAGTACATCTCTTCAGCTCTTTAGCTCTTCCCCTTGGCAGAAGTTCCTCTTGAGTACAGACGTACTCTCCAAATCTGGGGTTTTGGGACCACTACTTATAACCCTTTCTGCATTTGAAGTTGGCAACCTTCAAAGGAAAGTCTCTGTTGTTCACAAGATCCTGCTTTGTCCGGCCTGGCCCCAGACACACACTGGGGGTCAGAAACTGCATTGTGTGAGGGCAGGCACAGCCCTTTCAGGTGTAAATTGTCAGCTCACCCTACCCACTTTAGCCCAGGAGACTCATCAGGATATGCAGGCAACACCCTAGCTCCCTTTGTGTCACTGTCTAGAAGGAATTCACAACAACCCAACTATCAGTCTGACTCAGATGTAGAATACACAAACAGACAGAGGCACAGAATGTTTAAGCAAGAAAATGCACACTTTCTAAAAGTAGCATTTGTGAAACTGGCAATCTAAAAACCAACTTTACGAAAAGATGTATATTTAAATTGTAATTTCAGAGACCCCAAGCTCTGCATCTCTATCTGCTCCCAATGGTAAATTGCACTTAAAAGAAGTTTAACGGCAGTCCCCATGTTAACCTATGAGAGAGATAGGCCTTGCAACAGTGAAAAATGAATTAGGCAGTATTTCACTGTTAGGACATTTAAAACACATCACACATCAATACATGTCAGACCTTTAACATACACTGCACCCTGCCCATGGGGCTACCTACGGCCTACCTTGGGGGTGCAGTACATGTACAAAAAGGGAAGGTTTAGGCCTCGCAAATGGGTACACTTGCCAGGTCGAACTGGCAGTTTACATTCCACACACAAACACTGCAGTATGTATGTATGCATGGAGGTATTTGTAGAGCGCATTCCGGCCCGGGGGCATCGAAGCGTGGCAGATCCGAGCCATGTTTACAGGGCTACTCATGTGGGTGGTACAATCAGTGCTGCAGGCCACTAGTAGCAGTTGATTTATAGGTCCAGTGCACCCTGCTAGGGACTTACAAGTAGATCAAATATGCCAATCATGGATAAACCAATAACCAATACAATTTAGACAGAGAGCTTAGGCACTTTAGCACTGATTAGCAGTGGTAAAGTGCCCAGAGCCCAAAAGCCAACAAAAACTGGTCAGAAAAAAATAGGAGGAAGGATACAAAAGGTTCGGGGATAACCCTGAAAAAAGGACAGGTTTAACAGTACCCTTACACACACCTACCCTGACAGTATCTCCCAGGCCTTTCTTCCAATATCTAAGGGACATGCCAGTCCTGGTGAAGAGCAAATAGCCCATAGGCCCATTTCTCCTCCTCGCAACCTCCCTCTTGCCATTCCCCCTCCTGCTGCTGGATGTGCTGGTCGCTTCAAAGGCTGTCCCAGGTGAAGAGGACTGGAAGATATTTATGTCGGAGAATGGGGACATGATTTCTTCCTGCAGCAGGCAGATGTGAGGCAGGAAATGTGTGCCATTGGGGTTACACTGTCAGACATATCTGCTCACTACAGGATATGCACCAACTCCTACAGTGGTGCACAGAATAACCCAGGTGTTGGAGAAGATGGATAGATCCTGGGACAACATTAGGAAGAGCATATATGACATCATGGTTGTACAGAAGGAAGAGAGTGCAAGACACCATGCATTGGCTATGAAGATGATGGACGCAATAATTAAAATGATACCAAATCCCTAACATTCAATGTATGGAGGGGATTCAAGACATCTACCTGCACCATCTCACACCAAACCCCTTGTCAGGGAACCTGCACCAGGCCCACAACAATCCACCATGGGAACACACCTCAACCCGTGTCCAGGCATCTCCCCCTTACAGGGATTACCATCCCCTGTCCAGGTACAGCCCCTCATTATAGAGGGATCCCTCCCCCTGTGCACGTAGGCCCCTTCCCCTGTGAAAGTAGGCCTACCCCCTGTACAGGTAGACCCTCCCCTTGTGCACTGTGCACGTAGACCCACCACTGTGATGGTAGACCACCCCCCTGTGCAGGTAGGCCCTCCCTCTGTGTACATAGACCCCCCTGTGCAGATACACCCTCCTCCTGTGCAGGTAGACCCTTCCCCTGTACAGGAATTACACCCACCTGAAACTAAGTAACCAAGGAAATGCACCACGTCACAACGATCCTCACCTGAAAAGACACAAACCAGACCCCCTTTGAGCAATGTGATATATGTGTGCACAACGCTATGTGAATAAAAGACATAGTCAACATTTAAATTGAGTTGAGCAATAGTTGATGAAGGTCAGATGTTTATTGTGGCTATAAGCCATTTATGTGTCAACAATGTGTGTAACACAGGTTCATCGCTAGAACCATCTGTGTCATTTGGGTAATGTGGAAGGCATAGCTAACCAACTTTATACATGTACTTCCATACTCTAGTTCCAGCACAGACAATGAACTACATAATAAAGTTAATTGGATAACTATTTTTCTATCAGAAAATTCCTGTTAAAAAACAAAACAAAAAATGTCCCTTGATAAGGGAGAAACTAAATCTAATGTTCTTCATGGAGTAGGGGCAGGGGACATGGAGGGGGTTGGACAAAAAAAATAACATATATCAATTATGAAGTACACTGTTCCAAAAGAAGAGACACTAATGATACACAGGACAACTTGTAGCCAGGAGCTACAGAGCCCTCACACACCCAATAGGATGTCAAGCTTCATCACTGGGCAAGCTCATCATCAGACCGGCACTGCAATGTCTGACGGGCCACCCCTTAAAAAAGGCTCTTAGCCGGAGATCTTATTACCAATGATAGTTAAACCTATGATGAACACAAACTATAGGTGTATGCAGGAGAGGAAAAAAGGTGAAATGTAAAATTGGCTCTAAATCATCACCATCACATCTAATAATTCAGAAAGTGGTTTAGGCCAAGGTCAAAAACTTATGTGGAGAGTGCTTACGGAGGTAATGCTCGACCGCTCTCTTAATCCAAGTAAATGGGGGAAAATGAATATTACCCAAATTCCTATAGTGCTAGGTCAACATGTTTTGCTTCTGGGTGGTCACACAGGATCCAGTAACGTTTCTTCAGGACCACAAATATCGGTTCTCCTGATAATATTACCAAGACCCAGTTAGGCTATAATAAAGTAAGTACTTTTGGTCACTTACTCATACCAACTGCACGTCATGGTCAGTCTTGTCAGCAAGTCGCCCTGTGGAATATAAAGACGATAGTATGCATTTTATGGACAAGTTGTGCATAAAAAGGTGATTCAAACTTGAAAAGCATTAATAAACTGCTGTGCTCGTGAATGCCCCTTGTGGATACAGTCAAGGAAAAAATAGGCTTACCATCCCATCTTGAGGCACAGGCTCCATAGGAATGCACATGCCCCAGAACTAGGTATGCGGTACTGAACAAAACAGTAAACAGGAAACAAACATCTTTGTTAAGCATAAAACAGAAAGTCATGTGGAGTTAGTGGTCATGACCCACACATATTCATGATACCAAATAAAACTGCCCATAATGTAATCACGTAGAACAAGATACAAAAATATGAAAAGTTCAAACAAATAGCAATAATGTAGAGAGATAACGTTTCAGTCCCCAACAGAAAAGCAAGGATTCCAGTAACATAGTGAAAAAACGAAGAGCAGTCGGTTACACAAAACAGGGAAAGCACCCTGCCACTATCAGAGTAAGTATGGCTAGTTTAAAGGTCACAGAGTTAACTAACACGGAGCCCAAAAATAACATTGCTCATCACCGTGGTCTACAAAACAAAGGAGATGAATCGGAGCATACAGGTACTTACTAATAGTGCTCCTGTTTTAACTGGGAACCTACCCGGGGGCTGCGTTCCTGCAATAAGCAGTGGAGCGCGGCCGCAGCGTTTTTCATGGTAAAAGGTCGTCATTGAGCGCGGAACCCAGAAGTGGTTCCAGCGTGCTGATTGGCCACGCATAGTCATGTGACCTGAGAAAGAAAAAGGAAATAGAATGAGGCCTGCTCATGTTGGGGAAGGACGCCGGTGAGCTAGATGGCCGCGTACATGTGTCCCAGAGGAAAAATAGAAATAGAAGGAGGCCTGCTGAATGGAAACAGCGGCATCTCCCTTAAATTAGAATGGGCAAATGGAAACTAAAGGAAATTACTTAATCATTTACGCGCTCCGTAAATAAGTGTAAAACAAACCCTAAGTGGGAAGTAAGTATATGTAGTTGAATTAATCCCAGAGGGGAATGGTACGTGGTCAATGAAATGCCGTGGTAAGCATCTTCAATCAAGATGTTAAGTTACACCAAGGATGTCATCATTGAGACCAACAATGTGCATCTTCAATTTCAAAACCCAATGTTGTTCGATCCTAAAGAGGGACCTAGTGTCATGGTTTACAAATTTGGGTGCTTGTAGCACCACCCACAATAGATCGTCAGGGCCAAGTTGTGCTTCAAGAAAATGTACACTCAATTTGGTAGTTGTGCGGGCACACCTAATATTGCTTCGGTGTTCATTGATCCTGTTTTTTACCGGTCTGGTGGTCATACCAATGTACCGTAGACCACACGCACAAGTTATCATATAGATGCAACTGGGTTTGTTACAGTTGATGTGCTTATTGAGGTGCCACATGCCAATTGGGTCCAAATCCAATTTATCTAGATGTTTGGTTAAAGGGCAAACGTTACATGTACCACACGGAAAGTGACCAGTGACTTGGGGAAGGTTCCATAGGGTAGTTTGTTGGGGCAGGTCTTGTTTTTTACGTGGGCAAGTGTGTACCACCAAATTTCTAATGTTCGTAGTTCTTTTGAATGCGAACAGGGGCTTTTGAACCTGTGTGCCGCCACTCAGTACAATTGCCCACCGTTTGGTGATCAATTTCTTCACAGTATTGGACAGGGGAGTATATGGCGAGACACATGTCAAGCGGGTTTTGGGTTCTTTAGCAGTAGGCATTAGTAATGCGTCTCTATGGTTGTTACGAGCCCTCTTATAGGTAGTGTTTCTCATACAGTTTAGCCTTGAGGTCACTAGCCTGAGTTTCGAAAGACTGTGTGGAACTGCAATTACGACGTAGTCTGAGGAACTGACCAAAGGGTAGATTGTCGTGCAGAGCCTTCGGATGGTGACTTTCATAAAGTAAAAGGCTGTTGCGGTCAGTAGTCTTATGGTAAACCTTCCAGTGGGCCAGTTCCTCCGCCTCCGGCGAAACTGTACCGAAATAATTGACTACAAAAGACATGCACAGCAGCTCACAAACAAACTCCGAGCAAGAGGGTACCCAGATCACCTCCTTAGGAGAGACGATAAACGTGCCCGCGTCTGCCCTAGGGAAACGCTACTCCAACCCACCACCAGAACCAATAAAGGAGACACGCTGATCTGTGTGACCACTTTCAACCCAGCATCCAACATGATCAAGAAAATAATAAATGAGGACTGGAAAATCCTTACCTCTGGGGGTCTCCCTTTTCAGGTAACTATGAATGCCTACAGAAAGGCTAAGAGCATCCAGGATGTTATCATACATACCCGTCCGCGGGCGATCATTGCCAGGAGCAGACAAAAGACCCTTTGGGGTCTTCCCCCACCCAAAGACCACTTCCCATGTGGCAATTGTAGTGTATGTGCCTATACCAAGAAAACCCTCACAGTTGACTTGGGCCTACAAACACCATGGAAATTAAGACAACTAACAAATTGCAATAGCAAAAATGTAGTCTATATGATCACATGCCCCTGTGGCCTAAGATATATTGGTATGACAACAAGAAGAGTGGGTACACGCATTTGCGAACACAGAAGCACCATCCGCTGCAAAAGAGATGCCACGAGACTCACAGACCACTACATCACCGACATTCACCATCCCGACCACATGCAATGGGTGGTATACCAACTAAAATCAACAGCGACCAATGTTAAACAGAAACTCTTACTGTACGAACAGAGATGGATATGGAGATTACGGACCGATACCATGGGACTCAATGACAATATCCAGTGGTCAGCCTTAGGCTAATGGCTTTTTCATAAAAGATACCCTTACTGAGATATACCATGCACAGTTCCAATCTCTATCCGGCAGATCACCCTTCTGTCTAACGGCAGTATTCAAACTACCTACTATGTCCTCAACTCCGGAATTTCTTGCCATGACAACCACCTATTGTCATTGAGCATCTTAATGTCCTTGTCTCGACATAACAACTCCCTGACTAGCTATTGTCTTTTCTTTCTTTTCTTCCCTCTTCCTCTCCTCTGTTGTTTTGTCTTCATCATAATTTTTCCATCTTCTCTGTTCCTCTCCCCTTTTCCCTTCCTCCCTCCCCTTTTTTACTCTTTTCTTTTTTCTTCTTCTCTTCCCCCCCCTCCCCTGCCCCTTCTTCGCCCTCCTGCCCTCGGGTGGGTCTCTATTGTGCACGTCTTTTTCTGCTGCTCCGTCTTCACCTTTCTCCCCCATCTCTCGTTCCCTCCTGCTTATATCTTCCCATCCCCACGTTGGCCTGTATCTTCTCCCTTCTCTTTTTTTCCCCCTCTTTTTTCTTCCCCCCCTCTTTTTCTTCCCTCCCTCCCCACGGGCACCGCCTCTTTCCCTCTTGTCTTCCCCTTTCCCAACCCCCCCTTTTTTTCTTTTTTTCCTTTCCACCCCTCCTTCCTTTGCCACATCGCTTGGCATGATTTACCGTGATAAATGCGGCTCGCATAACCGCGGGACTCTCTTTCCCAGAGTCCCCCGGTCCAGCGTTGGCGCCGCTCACTCCGAGGTGCGTCATCTTAAGGCGTCCGACCGCGCCGTCCACACTGGACGCAGCTGGAGCGGCTGGAGCGCTCCATTTCCACTGGTCCGCCCTCCTGGGCTTGGACCACAATCCCGAGGCCTAGCGTCATCTGCCACACCCCTCTTGGCGCATCACCACCTGGCGCCCGACTGCGCCCCCCTCACAAGACGCGGTCGGAACGCCGGCCTCTCGCACGAACCTGGACGCCAGCCACACCGGAACCTCGGTTGGTTAATTACTTAATTATACGCCGACACCTGTTTTTCAGTAATTGGCTCCTCCACTAGCATAAATACTGGGCCAACCCCTCACTCCACACCAGAGCGGCCTGGCAACGGCACGTAGGTACTCTCCTTGGTAATCCCTTTGGAGTGGTAAGTTTGCTCTTCGTGGCATTCTTTGGATTCTTCTTTCACCTTTTCCTATAGACAAACCCCCTGCCCTTTTTCTTTTCTTTTATCCCACCCTAACCTTCTATCTCCCTTCCTCCCTTCTCCTAAGAGTGTGACTACAAGGGAATACCCCTCCCCCGGCGCTATTAAGACCAGAGGCAAATCGCCCCTAACTCCGGGGTAAGCTAGTAGTGTATGTGTGTGTGAGTGTCTTTTTCACTTGTTCAAACCATTGGCACGTCTTTTTGCTGTGTTGTGTGCAGTGGTGTGCCACTTCTCACTTTTATTAATTTGTGGTTCATTTATCAGCCATTACAGAACTACCACACCATGAACCACCTGTTCAGGTAGGCTCTTTATGATTCACTTTGAGCACTTCACTTAATGTTAGTGCTCCGGGATCCTAGACCCTGACGAATGCCCCTGACCTACCAGCACCTTGAGAGGGCAGAAACATGTTGGTCATATATATTCCTTTTTAGACTCTAAGAGACATTATTCTCCAGTGAGCCTCCTCCCCAGTTCTTAACCTTACCAACATGCACCTCCATTAAAATTTAACTAGTATTAATTGGTGACATGTATGGTAATTTTATTTCTACCTCATCTGGATCCCTGTAATTTATCCAGCTAGTTTAATTTCAGCACTCTCTCAGGTTCTTTTAACCAAGAGGTCGAGTCTGCCCAAGTAGTATCATCTCACTTGGGTGGGGCTAGGTGGTCAAATGATGAAGCAAGACACTATTATGTGTGTGAGACCACCTAGTCCGTAAGGGAACCCCTCCTCCTTTCCCCCCCTCCCAGGACAACACAGTTTCCCATACCTGGGACACTCTTCACTCATGCCTTCTCCATCTTGTATCTTAAGGCGACCTAATTGATACCGCCCATTGAGGGTACACTGGTCAAGTTCCACCCTCAATCCCTACCACCCCACACCCTTAGTGGTTATATAGATTTCTTTTGGGAGACGGTGTGGGTTAGCAATACTCCCAGTTCTCTCTTTTTGTGTTTCATGTCTTATGGTAAGTACCAGAAGTCAATTTTCCATTGCCAATCCTGATCAAGAGGTCCAAAAAGGAGACCTGGGTCACTGAGACGTGAGCAGCGAAATTTAAAAATGGGTCAAGAGTGTTTACCTATTCTGTGAAAGAGTCAACGTCTACAAGGGTACCTTGCCACACAATCAGGATATCATCAATATAACTCAGCCACAATTTGATTTTATCGTGAAAGGGATAAGTAGTAGGTAAAATGAACTGTTGCTCAAATTCATATATGTAGAGGCAGGCTAGGCTTGGAGCAAAGGTACAACCCATGGAAGTGCCACGAATCTGATGGTAGAGAGAATCCTTAAACTGAAAAAAAAACATTTGTCATGGCTAGAGTAGCACACTGCATAATAAAATGCACTGAAGTTGGTAAAGTCCAAGGTCATTGTAGGAGAGTATTTTCCACCACTTGCAAAGTAGCCTCCTGGGGTATATTGGTGTAGAGGGCCTCTACATCCAAGGTAATAAGAGCATGAACCTCTACTGTAGAATGTATTGTTTTGATCAGGTTGAGGACATCTTTGGTGTCTCTCAAAAATGTGCTAGAGTCCCTAACCAGAGGTTGAAGAAAGTGGTTGCAAAACACGGAGAGAGGTTCTAAGATAGAACCAATGCCTGACACTATAGGACATCCTGGGGGGGGGAACCTTGCCCTTGTGTATTTTAGGAAGGCAGTAAAAGTATGGTATACGTGGGTGGGTTGTATAAAAAAATTCAGCTTCCCTGTGTGAAATCCATGCACTGCTATCAGCTTCCTCAATCATACTCCTAATCTGAGTTTGTAGATTTTCAGTTGGATCATAAATAATGGGAACATAATCGGTGGTGTCGCTCAAGAGGCGAATACATTCCTGTCTGTAGTCATCAGAGTTCATGATGACTATAGCCCCGCCCTTGTCAGCCAGTTTAATCAATGTGGATTAATCAGCTGCCAATTTTTTAAGTGAGTTCCTTTCGGATGTTGGTATATTAATGAATGAGTGTTTAGAACTTATCTTGTTGAGATCCGAAAGGACATCTTTTTCAAAAGCAAGGACCTCACAAGGTATAGATTGAGGTGGGGGGACAAAAGCGGATGTTTTCTTTTACGCCAGAATCCTCAGTCTGGTAGACCGTTGGTTTGTCCTTAAAAAAATAAATGTAAGCACACTTTCCTAAAAAATTGGGAAAGTTTGCAGTTCAAACGAAAACAAATCTTCAGTTGGTGTAGGAACAAAGCCTAAGCCTCTATTGTGGGCTTTGGATTCATCATGGGAAAGATGTCTATTAGATAAATTGACGACTAGGTCCTCAGTGGTGGGGTTTTGCCCTGGCTCCGAGTAATCATTTGTGGTTCCTCTCTGCCCCAATGGACCCTTCTGCCTCTTCCTCTCCTTCTGCCTCTTCCTCTGCCCTGGCTGTGGCCTAATAAAGGCGCATAAGGCAGCATTGGGCGTGGTTGGAAGAAGGGGTATGGAGGTTGCCAAAACAGTGATTGATTGACAGGATATTGTGGGGGATTCAAATAAGTTTGTGGCATATTGTCATCCGTGCTCCAGAAGAGGAACTGCTACTGTAATTCTGTGTTTTTTTTTGTAAGAAGAGGTGGAGTCATCTGAGGACCGAGATTGTGCATCAGTCTCGAAGTCCTCTTTGATGTAAGGATAAACCTTTTCTCTATCAAATTTCTTAACATCCTTCTGTAGTTTCGTAATCTTCTGTTGGGTCAAGAATTCTTTTGTCTCGTTGAGTTCCGAGTTGATTTCTAGGAGACGACTCTTGAATACTGCTAAAGTAACTGTCGTCTTAATAGGACTTTCAACAAAGTTGATCTGGACAGTAATTGACTTGGCTAACCGTTTAGATGTGTTTATAATGAGGACCAACCAGTCCCTTATACACTTCCACGCAGTCTGAGCCCAATCCTTACTGAATGTTGGGGTAATCAGGGTAATCAGTCTATGTAAAGGTGGCAAATAAAATGTTCAGTCACAGTCAAAATAACAAGTCCAGTCAAATGTCCTCCTGGTCATCCTTATTTGCAATGAAAATAAGATCCTCTTCCCTGGTAGCCTCTTCCAGGCTGCCCATTGGAGGACCGGACACCCTACGAAACTGAGACACAGAGGGTTATGACGGGTTTTGGGGGAAACAGTGTGGGAAGATGAACAGGGAGCCGATACATGGAGGGTTGTATGGGATGGTATGCAGTTCATGCTTCCCCTAATGTTTCTGCAGCCACCACCCAGTCACTCTCAGCTGAGTCTGTCCGGGTTGGCACACTCCCTCTAACTCCTTGTGTCATTGGTCCCTCAACCTCATGCTCTTTTTCTGTTGAAGACAAAGGCCATGGCCAATGCCGTCCCCAGGAAGCTTGTCTCTTTCCTTGGTCCTCTTCTTGGTATTCCTGGCCAGCCGGGTCCACTGAAATAGAATCCACATAAATGCTTGCATGGGCATACATGTAAATACCAGGTATTGGTACTGACCTTTGTTAAGCTGTAGATACATGTATTAATGAATCCCTCAAAATATCAGCCAGTCTACATGGCATGTTTCACAATTGACAGGTCAAGACTGCCTGGTGTTACTATAGACCAGTTGGCATGTGTATAAAATTAGATCAGCTAGCTAAATGTTACATGAGATGTACAAGCGTCTGTTGAGAAGATGGTTACATTTGTTTACCCTGGGAAATGTTAGGATTATTTTGTATGAGACAAGTATTCTCAGATACGCGGCAAGGCCTTTTCGATGGATACACTCCTTCCTGATAGACAGAACACGGAGAGTCATGCTCCTGCCACACTTGTCAGAACCTACAGAAATCAGCTGTGGTGTACCCCAAGGATCCTCGTTGAGCCCCTTGCTGTTCCACATCTAAATGACCCTGCTCGCCCCATTCGTCTTCTACGCTGATGACACCCAGCTGATCATTTTCAGCCAAGAAGAATGGATGAAGGAGAGCTGCCTTAAGCTGAACTCTGACAAGACCGAGATCCTCATCCTGGGATCTTCTTCCTCAGCTTGAGACGACTCCTGGTGGCCCTCAACACTCTGCAGCACCTCAACCCCCACAGACCACGCACGAAGCCTTGACGATGTCCTTGACTCAGCGCTCACCATTACAACATTACAAGACAGGTCAAATCTGTCGCATCCACCTGCTTCCACACCCTACAACTCCTACAGAACATTTTCAGGTGGATACCTAGCAACTGTTGCAAAACCATGATACATGCCTTGATCCGAAGCAGACTTGACTATGGCAACCCCCTCTATGCCGGAACCACCAGGAAGAAACTGATCAAGCTGCACCAAATCCAGAATGCCGCCAGACAAAATTGTCCTGAACATCCCCCACTGAGAACACATCACAGGACACCTGAGAGACCTCCACTGGCTCCCCATCGAGAAGAGGATCAACTTCAAACTTCTCGTACACACCTACAGAGCCCTCCACAACATTGGACCCAGCTACCTCAACCACCACATCACCTGGTACTCCCCTCCCAGACCTCTCCGTTCCTCCCAGCAGTCCCTCGCCGCCATACCCCGCATAAAGTAGTCCTCAGCTGGAGGAAGATAATTCACCTACCTGGAGGCAAAAGGTTTAAACACCTTACCTCTCCACCTTAGACAGTCACCATTGCTGTCTCAATTAAGAAAGGACCTCAAAACCTGACTCTTTGACTGAACTCGGAGGACATACCCCACAGTGCCTTGAGACCTAATGGGTGAGTAGTTCACTCTAAAAATAACTGATTGATATTCCAAATTCAGCCATTATGACAAAACCTCACACTTATGAAAGACACAACAATGGCATGCAAGTAGCAGCATGCAATACAAAACGTGACCCCTTGACCCTACACTCAACAGTGACTTCAGAATCCCCTTGCCCTTGCACTCAGCAGTGATGAGGCCCTTGCTTCGCAGTCATGGTGTTGGCATTGCATAACTTCATAAGGATGCAAGAGGTACGGCTATATTCCCTTGTTGTGTTTTGAACACTACAAGTCCCAGGATGCACTCTGCTCAGTGCTTTCAATGTGCTCCAATCAGGCATTGGCCTCATGAGTGCTGCAGCTATTGTTCAGAATGTGCTCATTGTGGCATATGATACATGTTGGTGCAGTTGCCAGGTCTCTGCTGCTCCAACACCTCCAGCTGAGCATGAAGGGTCGGCCAGGCAGTTCTCAGGACCCTCCTGTAAAGTGGCATGAGGCGGGGCCAGTGCACATGAGACTGGGAGGACTGACCCAACAGTTCTTGGGCCTTCAGTCGGGCCCAAGGTTTCAGGTCGTTCCAGCGCTTGCAGCAGGTTCTGGCCCACCTGTGGTAAACACCCACTGCACTGCAGCGTTGGCCTATCTGCTCCCAGATCCGGGCAAAGGCTGCATTGCTCAGCTGGTCCTGCAGGCCCCCATAAAGCTGAAGATAATGGTCCAGCATCTCCTCAGCCAAGATGTCCAATTCTTGGTCACTGTCGTGGGGTACTCTCTCATCAAGTCCATCAAGTCCCTCAGCCATGTTGGGGGCAGTTAGTGTGTATGGAGCAGAAGGATGTCAGAGGATCTTGTCTGTAGGAGGGGATAACTCAGAATGACAATAAAATGGCTGCCTGCACCTTCCTGTCATGTCTTCCCGAGTGCGGATGTAAAGATACTCCTTGTTACTTACCTTTGTGAATACCAAACAAATGGAAACTTACACTTTTGGCCTAATCTTAGGCCAAAAGTGTAAGTTTATCTTTGTGAATCCGGCCCCCCAACTATTACATCACTTCAGTGAATTTCTCTGTTTTTTTTACCCTAAAGTAAGATGTTCATGGCTGTGTGCAGCGTGGGGTTAGATATAGGTCCCTAATGCCTGCAGGGGCCCCACACCCCGCAGCACAAGGCCTATGTCCAGGCCAAGCCTTCCTTGTCACCTAACCGCCTGGACAGCACAACTTTTTGTTAATAGGTCTGCCCAGCCTGGGCAACCAGGATAGTGGGAAGGATTTTTTGGGATTTTTGTGTGCTTTTTACAGTTCAAGAAGCATTCTAAATTAATCCTGTTAGGCCCAGGCGCGTTATTTCTTTTTAATTCCGCTAATGCATAAGCAATGCCCTTTTTTGATCCCAGGTTGTTAATTCCCTGTCTCCATCCTTCTGCTGTCAATGGCAACGGTGTTTAATTACCTCTTTCCTCACCCTCTGCTTTCACCCGCATCTCTAATCTTTAGGCTTCAAGTTCCAAAAAGATTATATTAAGCTAGGATATATATGCCTCATTTGTAAAGTATGACCATATTCTGGTAGCTTATTGGTGTCCTGTAATTTTTTTCCCTTTGAAATGTTGTCTTCGATATTTAGTTGGGAATTGCTAGTTTCTTTAGTATCTAAAATGTAAAATGTTTTTGGATCTTTAACATAAGCTACATCAGTTGGAATTTACCAACATTGTCAGTTTTGAAATTATCTTTTTATTGGATTGATTATTATAGCTTGACCTAGCAATTTTTATTTAACCTGTCAGAGCTAGAACATGTTTTACCCTCTGGCTCATCCTTGACATCTTTGCATTTTTTATCAAACTGCATATAATGATTTCCAATGATTTTCCCTTTAACAATGCTGCTTTTTCAAAACTTCTGTGACTGGTTTCTCTTCATCTCCATTCTGTCCATAATGCTTCCTCAATAACTCCAGAAAATGATCATCACTTTCCAGGTTATTGATTATCTTAAAGGCTTCAAAGGCCCATGGTGGGTACCAGGAGATGGGTGCTGTATGGGTTGTAGGCTAAGGATTGTTTGTGTTCCTGCGACAACTCCAAAAGGGTTTAGCCAGTGGGAGTCAACCACTGGAAAATTGTACTTTACAAATGGTGTTCTTGTTGATCCCAATTGCCTCATTGTGTGTTGTTTCCCTGCAATAGTATCCCATAGATTTCTGAGATGTGACCAACCTCTATACTGCTTCGCAGCACCATAGACATTGGAAGCAGGCATGCTGAAAAGTCTTCTTTAATACTCTACTACATAGCAAGCCACTCTTTCTTTGTCATCCCCTCAGAAATCTTTAATCATTTTCAGAGTTCAGTGCTCAGTGATTCTCAGCAGTAATAAAGTAATAAAGGTCAGCATATCTCCTACAGATGCCTTCAGTGT
This sequence comes from Pleurodeles waltl, assembly GCF_031143425.1. Taxonomy (NCBI): domain Eukaryota; kingdom Metazoa; phylum Chordata; class Amphibia; order Caudata; family Salamandridae; genus Pleurodeles; species Pleurodeles waltl. The sequence goes on from NC_090438.1 coordinate 644,865,965, forward strand.
GCACTCGTGTATGGTTGAGCCATATTGTCATTAAAAGTACCTTAAATCCATTTGCTGTGCATGGGTGCCACTTTACCTTAATTCTTTTCTGGTACTTTAGTGTTAAATTATTGTAGGAAATGTGGTTACTGATTGAAGGGTTTAAAGTCATAAGCATACCACAGATTCACCTGTGCTCAACCCTCTAGCAGCTTGGCACAGAGTAGTCACGCTTAATTCAGAGGTAATGGGTAAAGTATTTATGCAACACTTCAGATAGTAACACAGTGAGAACACACCACAAAAAGATCCCACACCAGATTTAGAAAAATAAGTAGATTTTAATCAATAAAACAAGACCAAAAAATACAAAAATCCAGTCAGTAGAACTGGAGATTTGCAAATTAAAAGTGAAAGTAGCAACAAAAAGCACAAAACACCAACTGTTGAAATCTGGTCTGGTCGCACCAGACTAGGACAAAGTCACAAGTTCAGGTGGATCATGATGGAGTGCCGGCCAGCTCCAGGCCCCCAGCTACTCCGGCTGAAGAAGAGTAGCTTCATTACTAGTTGCAGAGAGTTGAGAGGCCTTTCATTGAGAATGCGTATTAGAGTTGAGGCAATGTGTTGGTTCAAATGAGCTGCAAAGCTGTTATGTAAGGTCATACAACATTGTTGATGTTCCCATTGTCGAGGGCTTGAGCTGCAAAAACCTGCCATAAAGGATTCATCAAGTAGCTGAGAGATGCATTTGTTCAGAGAACCCGAAAGGCTGCAATGCAAGAACCTGCGTCTTCGTCGAGGCTGCCGTGGACTAGAGATTTTCATTGCAAGGGCCTACATTGGGAATGCGGCAATTCATGGCTGTTCCGATGTGGGCTGCAAGGTCAAAGTGGACTCCTTTTGCTGAAAGAATTCTCGCAGCAGAGGAGATTAATCAGTTGTGCTTGGGGTTGTGCCATGCAGCAGAGGAGATGTGTTCATCATTCCGGATCCACAGATGGGCTGGCAGAGCCCTTGCAGGCCCACTTCCAAAGTACAAATAAGTAGCAATGCCTGTATTTTACGACCTGAAATGTGAATCTTCCAGCCTCATATAAGTATTTTTAATTTGCAGAAAGTACAACTGTTTCATAATCTAAAATTCTTTCTTGAGATTCAAAATGCCACCTGTACAACATTGCTCAGTAAGTTAGACTTGTAATGTTTCTTGGTTCATTTTGCAGCAATAATAGTATGGACATTTGGCCATAAGTGTTTAATGGCTATTTCATAAATGTTATAAACGAAAAGGAATTTTGAATGCAATTGGTTGAAGAGTCTCATTTTTTCCAATCTACAGAAAATGTCACCATGGACCAATTCACCTGCTTTAGTTTATCTGCTACTATAAAGGAAGTGAGCTTTAAGTGTTCCTGGAAAAGGTTCTCTACACATATGTATAATGTGTGCATCATTGAGGTATAATCGGATAGCATCAAATTGCCCTGGATTTAGTATGATTTGTAGATGTGAAAAGGATTAGTAGGGTTTTGGTGTAATAGAAAATCCCAAGCATTTGAGCACAGATGCATGGGCAATTTATTGACATTGTCTATTCACTTACATTTCAGGTGCTCAATGCAAAGGACTGGAGATGCACCACTTGGCAGAGTAGAACTCACAGTTGCAGAGTCCGGTTGCTGATTACAAGAGACAAGCCAAGGAGTCACTCTTGTGGTCCTGTGTACAGGTTGCAGGTCCAATCCTTCTCACCCAGGAAGGAGGGCAGCAGGCAGCAGGTCAGCACAGCAGGCAGCAGTGATTAAGGGCAGTAGTCCAGCAAAGTGGTAGTCCATTTGGCAGCACATCCATCTTTTTTCCTGGCAGAGTCTTCCACAAGTCCAGCAATTTACTGAAAAGTTGATTCCTGAGCTCTAATGTTTACATTAGGTGTCTTGTTTGAAATGGGGAAAGCTTCTAGAGTTGCATCTTTGACGTGCATAGGGTTTCTGTCTCCCTTGCTCTGACTCTAGACTACCTACAAGGGGTAAACATCCCTTTGTGTGGACGCAGCACACAGCCTATTCAAGTGTACATATGGCTGTACCCATCACCACCTTATTATTGCCAGTGATTTCCCATTTAGGCACACCTAAGCTCTATATTGTGTGTGGCTGTCTAGGAACAGTACCAAAAGCCCAGCTGTCAGTTCCACCTAGCCATGTGACGTAAACTGCAGGCACTCAATGGTTGGGCAGGAAAAATCTAAATTTCTAAAAGGGGTTTTTCAAATCATAATTTAAAATCAGATTTTGCCAGAAGAGAAGATTTTTCATTACAATTCTAAATACACATAACATGAACCAGTTAACTGTTCCCAGTTGAATGTTGCAGCATATTAAATGAAATAAGGTAACTCCACTGTTATCTGATGGGAGAGATTTGCCTTGTAATAGTGAAACACAAATTTAAGAGTCTTTTACTACCAGGACATGTAAAACATAAAAGTACATGTCCAACTTTTCAAATAGTATGCACCCTACCCTCTGGGGTGTATAGGGCCTACCCTAGGGGTGACATATGTATTAAAAAGGTTTGGGCCTAGCAAAAGATTTATTTTGCCATGTTGGTTCAAATGGCAGTTTAACACTGCACACAAAGGCTGCTATTGCAGGCCTGGGACAAGTATAAAGGGCTACTTAACTGGGTGGCACAATAAGTGCTGCAGGCCAACTAGTATCATCTACTTTACAGGTGTGGTTCCACTTTACTAGGGACTTATAAGTAAATGAAATATGCCAATTGGGGTAAGTCAATGTTACCATGTTTAAGGAGTGAGCATATGAACTTTAGCACTGGTTAACAGTTGTAAAGTGCACAGAGTCCTAAGGCCAACAAAAACAAGATCAGCAAAATTGGATGATGAAGGCAACACGTTTGTGGGAATACCACCCTTTAGCTGACAGCTCTAACAATCAAAATATTGTACTTTATGCTGAAGGTATGTAAATGAGTTAGCATGTTTTTTGTTTTAGACAGCACACCTCAGAAACAAAAAGAGGGAAATCCTGCTCAGTCTTTCCTATCTGTTCTGTCGGAAAATCAAATCCTAATGAGGAGAAATATTGGATTAAATTAATTCCTTTAAACACTGCAAAGGCATAAAAATAGGTTCTTGGCTCTGCTCTGAGCTAGTGCAGGCCATAATAATAGGACCTCATGTGTGCTATTTGCCTTGGGACTCTAATCAGTTGCTTGCCAGAAGTATGGCGTGACTAATTCTCTAACTGTGGAACAAAAGTAGTTGGATGCAAAGTTTAATATTTGTCAATCAGTCAATAACTCACTCTACTAAGGCTGTCGTGTCAATAAAGGAACACTTCCAGTCTATGGAAATTTACTCAAATTTGATTTAGAGTTTATTGTAAAAAAGAGTATATGCCAGAAGACTGGCAAATATTAAAAACAACATTTTGAAAAAGGCATCATGTCATTGACACCTCATCCCACCACACCCTCATCAACGGACTCAGAAACATCAGCATCCAGGGCAATACCCTCATGTGGATCACCTCCTTACTCCCTGGACAAATGCAGAGAATCCACCTATCACCCTTCACCTCTGAACTAAAGAGCATTGTCTGTGATGTACCACAACGGTCGTTCCTCAGCTCCACTCTATTCAATATCTACATGATCCCCGCTCACTGACCTTGTCCGATCACACTGAATCAACATCATATCCTATGCTGACAACACTCATCGAAGACTCCTCCACCACTGGAAAGAATTTCCACAACGCCATGACCATTGTCACCGACTGGATAATTACCAACTGCCTAAAGCTCAACTTGGAGAAAACAGAAGTGCTGATCTTTTGGAAAAACACCAGACCACACCTGCAACTTCCGCCTAATTGTCAACAGAAAACTCCCCATGATGTGCCTAATCAATGCTGTCTCCTTCTCCTGCTTTGACACACTCCACAGGCTCTGTAAAATCTTCAGATGGATTCCCTTCAATACCAGAAAGACCATTCTTCAGACTCACTTCATGAGCCGGCTAGAATATGGCAATGCACTCTACCTAGTATCTCCTTCCAACTCCACAAGAGGCTCCAGACCACTCAGAACGCAACAGCCAGACTCATCCTACACCCTCGCAAATGCACACACATCTCTCCCCACCTCAGGAACCTCCACTGGCTCCCCTTCCAGAAGAGATGCCAATTCAAGATTATCATACACACATACAAAGCCCTTCACAACCAGGGACCAGCCTACATCAACCACCACGTGAAAATCCACAAACCCACCTGGCAATTGCGTTCCACCTGTCTGGCTCTGGCACATACTCCATGCATTTGTTGCAGCAACAGCAGCGACCACTCCTTCTCGTACATCACCGCCAAGACCTTGAACAAACTGCCTCTCCACCTAAGGACATCTCCCTCCGTGTCCGATGACTAAGACCCTGCAACCTCAGGGTCTGGATATCTTCAGGAGTGATGTGTTGCCCTATTAAATATTGATTGATTGATCATTAAGTTGAATGTGTGCTTTAAACACTTGCAAATGACACGGCCAGTAGGCAGCTGACTAACTCGTGTTAAAGATATTAAATCAAATGTAAAAATATTTGATATGAATGTCGTTTTGCTGTGTTGCACGATATGTATGAGCCCATGCCTTTTAAATTACCTTACCAGTTAAACTTTGCTGATTGTTATAAAGCAGATGAAAACTGAATAATCCTCAATAGCTGAAGAATGTGTGTAAAATGTAAAAAAGGAGCAATGTCTGTATTTTACTACCTGAAATGTGGAATTTCGAGCCTCATAGAAGTATTTTTAATTCAAAGAAAGTACTAGCGTTTCATAATTTAAATGTCTTTTCTGAGATTCGAAATAGCATCTGTACCACATTGCTCAATAAATTAGACTTGTAATGTTCTCTTGGCGCATTCTACGCAAACACTGGTATGTACATTTGGCCATAGGAGTTTACTGGCAATTTTATAAGTGCTATAAACGAAAGGAATTTTTAATGCAATTGGTTGAAAGGACTCTACGGTAAATGTCACTTATGACCGATGCACCTGCTTCAGTTTATCGGCTACTATAAAGGAAGCGGGCTTTAAGCGTTCCTGGAAATGTTTCTCTAGAAGTATGTATAATGTGTGCATCGTTGATGTGTGAGCTGCTAGCACCGAATGGCCTTGATTTGGATTTGTAAATGTGGATTTGTAAATGTGAAATTGATTAGTAGGGATTTCGTGTGATAGGAAACTCCAAACATTTGAGCACAGATGCATGAGCAATTTATTGATATGGTCTATTCACCTACATTTTAGGTGCTGAAAGCGAATTGTACATTTAGGCATTGCAAACAAGATTTGCGATTGTAAATTCCACATACAGTTTCACGGAATCTGGTTTTGAGGAAATCCACAAACGTAGATTACACTTATTCGGGGAGGGAATGCTTGCATTAGCACTATAAAATGGAGCAAACAACCACAAACTAGCACACAGGCAAATGCACTCCCATGAAAGGAAGGATAATTGGCCAAAAATCCTGACATCATGATATTTCATGGCTGTTCGGAGGAATGGGCTTCTCCACAGGGAAAACTGTTTTCCGTGTAGAGAAAAAAGTTACATATTCAAATGTGCATTTCATCATTTGCGCAAGCATACTTTCAAACAAATACCAATTAAGTATGGATTGCAAACTTTAGGCCTAAAACCCAATGCTGCTTGCACACAAATTACATGTTCACATGCAGATACCCTTTCTTTATGAGCGTAAAATAACATTTGCTATCCCTAAAACGTGGTTTTACTCCAATAAAAAGATTTTCTGACATATTTTTAATGTGAGAGTCTCTTCTAGAAGAAGAGCTCATTTGAGGGCTGATTTCCCACGAAACGTTAGTAGCTTCATGGGCCCAATCACATAATGTGAGCACTGGAAGTGATACTTAAAGGCTTAAATGGTTAAAGAACAGGCAGCGACAGTTTACCACCTTAGATAAATGGTTGTTTGTTAATGGAACTTAAACAAGAAAGTGCTGTTTCGGGGTGGATATCCAGCAACATTTGTTGGCATAGCTTGAATAATTACAGGCGCAGAACAATAACATAACACAAAGCAAAATGACAGCAGACATAAACATAACTAGATATTAAAACCAGTAAACAGAACGCAACACACAACAAACACACAAAGGAAAAACAAAGCATAAACACATAAAGGCACAATAAAAGCACCAAAAATAACACACCGCATCATCACTCTGCAAAATGCAACACAAAACAAATCTAGACACATATTCTTATCACAGAGTGGCAACCAAACACAAATAGGCTTTGTTTATATGGCAGTAAAGTGTGCGTGCACAAAATACTATCGGGTAGCCTGAAAAGACCATAACGTCGGTTGTCTTCCACCTAGATTATTGCGACTAAGCCAAAAACTGCCATGACTGAGTGCATTCCCTCGCACCACCTGCATCCCGCAGCTGATGCAGCAGACTCCAATACTGACGATTAGAACTCCATCACTATATTGATGGAGGCATCCTGCCAAGTCTATTTAGATCACACAGTTGTGCTAGTGGTGTGTCAGTGGTGGCCCATGATAGTGGGAGTCCATTGGGGGACCAGTTCAGTACAGTATGGCCATTAGTTGGATGCCAGTAGCCCACACCTGTTGTAAATTGGACGATTCTGACCACCTGCAAAACACACTATAAAACACACTCCATTTCAGACTACGATTCTTTGACATCACACTGCAGCAGACCAGACAGGCACAAGATTTTGCAACACAGGAAACAGCTTTTTTTCTGTTTTCCTCTCCCTCTGTGTTTTTTGTTAAATTGACCTTATCTCAGTACCTTTCATTTTTTCAGCACAAGATTTGCTTAGCAAAAAATTACAATGGCAGGGAGGAGCAACCCCTGCTTCACAGAGGCAGAATTGTCAGTTATGTTGGATGAAATCTTTAGAGTAGAGCCACAATTGTTCGGCGCACAAGCCCAAAATACTATAAGTTCCCAGACAAGGCAAATGTGGGTAGAAAAATGTTGTTTCATACAAATGACTAGCAGCATGGTTGCAGCTCTCCTTCTAACATAACACAATACGTTTAGTCATATTTCATGTAGTTCCCCATGGATCATCCTTTGCCCATTACTTTCAATGTATAATGTTGTGCTTCCAAAAACAGGTCCAAAGCCACATTTGTTTTCACAGGAAAGTATACTGTTTCTAAGTGGTAAATTCTCCCAGTTACATCATATCCATATGTGTGTACAAGTTGCAAACATGTATTTGTCTCCAACATAGTGACTGAAAGTGATGTGTGTAACTTAATTTTCAAACAAGTATTAGCTATGATGTCAACAGATAACTACAACTACCATGATACTCTATTTTTGAATTTGAAACACAATAGTGGAATGTAATGTTGTTCCACTGGCTTTACTTCCATATGTACGCACATTTTAAAAAACCTGTGCATTTGACTTTCACCATGTCATTCTATGGAATAAAATATCACTTCTTGTGTATCTCAACCATGTTGGCACCTCCTCACAGCTACATAGAATTGTTGAAAATGCTTACGTTATTCATTGTCTTTTGAATCCAAGATATCCAAAAATGTGTTGTTGCACACTGAATAGAATTAGTAGCCACACACAAGTCAAATGTCACTGTCCATATAATGACCAATTACAGTTTTATGTGCATTATGAACCACTTAGTAACTATTCTATTAGAGCCTGGTAGGCCTTGGAATGGTCCAGTACTCCATTCTACTCACACGGTGTTGGGTTGAATTCCTGTCACATGTAACCTACAAACCTGAATTAACTGTTTGGCACTTCAGAACATCTCTTTGAGGTCAGTACTGGAGTTGTCATCTGTGTATATATCAGGCTTCATGTGTAAAACAATGGAAATAACACAAAGGACTAATCAGTCTATGACTCTCTTTTTAGTATTTAGGTTGCCCCTTTTGCAGACAAAGACACATTTAAATGCACACACTACATTTTAATTACATATCCTCTGTAACCTTCAAAGGTCCTAACACCCATCCCAGTGCACCACTGTCTGTCAGCCATGACACCTCCATTCCAGCCCAGGTGCAAGCCTTCAGTGAGGACGCCAATGCTGCAAGACAAGATGACCCACGAGCCAGCTCATCCATCTGGTCTGTCTGGCCAGACAGCTCCAGGGACTCAAACTTGGCTCACACCTACACCCCCACAACAACTGCAACAACAACTCAGTGTGAGGACACCCCCACTTCCTGTGCACCGAGGACCTAAACACCAGTCCCCTAGCCCCCAATCCTGCCTCCTATTGAGACACCAAAAACAAAGCCTCATGTTATAACATGACCTGGTGGGTTTGGGCACACTTCCTCAAGGACACAGGCTAGTGGGGGTAGTTCTCATGGGAGGGAATCTGTGGGCCAGCCAAGGGAGGCCACTGGGGTTTTTGTTAGTACGACCACCATTGATCAAGTACTGGGATCAGTCCACCAGTCCCAAGCCATGAGAGGACAGGATATAACTGAGCTTTGGGAAATCAAGGAGGTACAGAGGGAGCACATCTTGGAACTACAGAACCACAATGCAGAAATGTGCTCACTGACTGGGATGCTACTTGACATTAACACCGTATATTTTGGGCTTTTCCTGTACCATCTGTCCCTATCTGTGATCCCTCCTCTTCTGGGCAAAGTACAGCACTGCTAGCCACAGACTGGGAGACCCTTCCATATGGGGAGCCTACTCCTACCACCCCAGTCCCTGCACCTTTGCCCCCCCCCACTCCCCAGAGGTGACAGTCATCTGGACCAGCAGGAAAGATGGCAAGACCAACATCACCACAACCAAGAGATGCAAAACCTAATTTCCTCTCTCCATTTCTACCATTCACTTTGTGGTCTATTTCATAGACACATTTACCTTTTCTGAGGATGGTTGTATTTTGGACATTCGGCTTTAAACACTGCTTTTGGCTCTACTACCATGTTTCCATCCACCATGGTCGACCTTTTCTGATTATATCATACTTTTTATAATACACATCAGTCACGTTTTTGTGGAATGATAACAAATGATTTGAAAATAGAGTACTCTTTTGGATTATTTGTGCCATTTTCTTTGTCATATCCATCTTCCACTATTATGTTGCCAAATCTTTTGAACATTCAGGAAACAAATGTTGCAATTACAAAGGGGTAAAGGGTTAGCCAATTTATTAGAAGAAAACAAACTCAACTCAGAATTTATTTGGAGCATACAAATGCTGGCAACATGTCATTGTAGAAATGGAATCTGGATTACAAAAACCAGTCCTTGGCCCTATCGTGTTTCCATTCAGCGTTATATTCTCCACAACCTTGAAACCATGGAGGAAAGGTAATATGCAAAAGGAACAAATTGAATAGACAAACTATCACTGATGCATGACCTTTGTTGGAGCCGTACATCCTGCCCTCACAATATGAATCCTAGATCAATAACAACAATAGCTTACATCATGACAGTAACAACATTTGAGGCCGCATGACCAATGCAGGACACTGTGGCAATATCTGGGCAAATTACACGTTCACCTCTCGGTGGTGTGCTACCAAAAAGTTCAATCACCTATGATGAGACACATTAACAGTTACCTCCACTGTCCATAAATCGGAGATTTAGCTAATGTAAAGGAAGAGCAGTATGCCAGGGCTTCACACACACATGTGTTCTGAGCAACTGAAATGGCCCACATTGCCTTGATGGCAGCATCACACAGAATAAAGGTCAGATACAATCTTCTGAACATCTATGCTATCAGAGTGCAAGTTGCCTCTGAAAAAGATTTGTCCATCCCAAGTGGGTGTCTGTCCCAGGATCAACACATGTTCACTTTGTACTTCCAAACAGCAACATATCACAGCAAACAACACAACTTTGAAATGTCCAAAGGAAGATAACACGGTGAAGGACCCTGAAACAGAATTCCGAAGGAAAATTAATTTTACTACTTTTTAAATTGAACAAAATTTACAAGTCAGAAGGACACACATACTTAGCACAGCACATTTTATCTATGTCAACGACCACATTACCCGATGTAAGGAAATTCTGATCCACTAACAACTTTGCCTTGAACTTTCCTGCACTGACTATTTTTAACACATTACATTAGCAGACAGATATGTTCACTAGGTCACAAGTTCTACTGACATTGCAGGTTACAATTTGTAAAGACAAACTTACACTCAGGCGAAGAAGTGGTCAATCACATCTTGATGTAAGTCAACTCCTTCTTCACCGCTGTCATCTTCATTTGGCATTTCAACATCCTCACCTAGAGGCTCATCATGGTCTCCCTCCTCTGCAAATATACGGATGTCTCTCCTCTGGGTGATGTTGTGGAGCAGGCAACCATGATTTGGCACATCTTATCGGGTAAGTAGAGAAAAGGTCCACCAGGTTGTCCAGGCCCCTAAACCTAGCCTTCTGGACCCTAAACCCCGCTCTGCTTGCCTCCATGTTTTTCTATGGGCCTCATTGAAGTGGACTTCGCCTGGCTTTGTTGGATTCCTCAGTGGTGCCAATAACCATAGTTGGTTAGGTTACGCTGAGTCTCCTACAGAGTAGCAAAACACATCAACAGACTACTCACATATGAAGCCATTGTCCCTTCCTAAACTAGGATTCAGGCAAAATATCAACAAGTCATATTGTACTTACCAACAATCCATGCCCTCCGTGGTCCATGTTGTGACATCTGCATGTGTATATTGCTGCTCCGTAGTATGAATAAATCATGTGTTGACCCAGTGAAGTGGACGCATGCACTTGAGATGTATGATTCTGGAAATCAGACAACTTGCACATTGATGGAAGGGAAGTTCTTCCGTTTGCATGTGGTGGCACAACGACAATTTGTGTGCCATCTATTGCTCCAACCACATGTGGTATTCCACCCAAAGCATTACGTTCTCCCTTCATGGTGGCCAAATAATGTGAACATGGGAATTGGATGTAGCTTTTGATATTTTTTATCAAGGGAGCAATGACTTCTTATATCACACCACTGAAAGTTGGCTGGACATGTCCCAGATACTGCCACAGTGTATTAAAAAGTGCCAGTGGCTACAAAATGCAGTACTGCCAGGGGTTATACTATTGGTCTTATGGCTGTTGGATTCATATTGTGAGGCAGGAGATCAGGTACCAACTGCTGACACAAATTCAGGATAGTTTGCCTAATTAGACAATATTGCATGATGACGTCCCTTTCCTCCATGGTGGCAAGGTCCGGAAAGAGTCACAACTCCTCCTACCCATGGCTGGGTTCAGATGTCTGTATGTGTAGAAAAGAAAAGACCAGATGTGTTGGAAAATGGGTTACTGGTAAGGGCAGGTAAGTATTTACACTTAGGCCCCTAAACTCCACTTAGGTCCAGTTAGGTCTCATTAAATTAATCCCAGCTCAGCCCTTGTTAGCTTGGCAAACGAGCGATATGGCTTAACTTAGAAGCCACATGTGTAAATCATTCAAAAATCCCAAAACAGTAAATAAGTAAAACACAAAACACAAAAAAAAATCCAACACCATTTCATAAAAATAGATTCTATTTTGTATCTTTAAAATTACACTAAAGTGATTAAAATCAGATAAGGGGAACCAGAGATATGAATTTTTAAAGAATTAATGCTTTTTAGCGTTTAGAAATCATTAGCGCCAATCTGTCATCGGTCGCACCTCGACTGGGGCAAAGTCAAATTTTGATGTCAACCGCGATGGAGCCCTCTCGGCTACAGCTTGCAGGAGGCCTTGGTTAAAAGTTTGCCTTCGTACTTAGTCATTTTTTTGGAGATTTTCTTCAGCGGGACCAAGTCGCCAGTCCAATCCGACCTCCTGGAACTCCTCGGATATGCGTCGTGGTAGCCCTCGTGGAGATTTTACCTTTAGACTTAGTCATTTTTTCGAGATGAAAATCCTTGGACCGGGGCAAACCTGAATCTTGAACCAACGTCCATGGGGCCCTCTTCGGATACACTGCCTGGGAGGTCCCAGTCAACTTCATACGTTCGGACTTAGTCACTTTTTCAGAGATTTTTTTCACCGGGATGAACCTGCAAGATAGGTCGGGCGCGGTTGAGGCAAGCCGGCTAGAGTTTCCGAGGTGGGTTGGTTCCTTTATGAAGATTTTTTCCAAAAGTTCTCCAAAGTTCTCCAAAACTTCTGGATCTTCATCCAAATGTTCATTTGAGGTTCTTTTGAGGTCCACAGCTCACCCCAAGGTTTCAGAAGCTCTGAGATGCTCCTTGAGGGTGCAGACTATAGCTCCCAGAATGCACCTGGTGCAAACTCCTTTTTGGCCACTGGACAGTGGTCAGCAGGTTGGTTACTTCAGGAGTTGTTGCAGGGGACTCTGGTAAGCAAGTTTTTACCTGTAGCAAACAGGGAGTCCCTCCTTGAACCAGTTGAAGACAGGCAAAGTCCTTCTTGTGGTGGAGCCCAAGTGTGCAGCTGGTGCAGTCCTCCAGAGTGCAGTGTCCGTGTGCAGGTCAGGGGTCCAGCAAGGCAGTCCTTCTTCTTCTGTTGTTCTTCCTTGTTGGAATCTGGTAGGGACCTGAGGTGCGGGTGCAGGGCTGCCAGTTTTATCCTTGCTCCTGGGTGAAAAACAGGGGGGTCTGGGTTCTCCAATCAGGTGCAGGGTCCTTTCACCTGTGATGACCACTTCCTTGGAAGTGTGGCAAAAATCAATCCCAGGGAGCAACATTTGTCAAAAATTGATCATGGCTGAAAATGATTTTTGGACGTTACATCTGGCTGAGCCCACCCACTCGTGTGGCTAAAATTCCTAAACACACCCCTCTCCTGCCCTCTCCTAATCTAATCAGGGGGGGCACCTAATTGCCTGGTTTGCAGGATGTGAGGGAGGTGTTGGGTTGCTCCAAATGTCCTTCCCTGCCTTTGAAGACCAATTTGGCAGCCCTTCCTTCTTCCCCATCTGTTGAGGAAAGATCTCCGCCCCCAGGCACATCTCTTTGTGTTGAGCTAGGCCACGTCACACCTCCTCAAGCAGCCTGGCTAGGCTGCCGGAGGCTGGCCAATCAGAGCAAAGCAGCGAAATACCTGCAGGCCTGAATTTGGCAACTTTTCAGGTAAAGTTTAAAACCCTTTACCTGAATAAGTTATATTAAATCCAACACCTGGAGGTTGTGGGATTTATTATAACAATTAATTTGATACCAAACTTGAGGTATCTTTTACTTAAGGGGACTTTTAAAATTGAAATAAAGTCTCCCCATTCTAGGCTATGGAAGCCATTCACTACAATGAGGGAAAACAAATTTGGCTGTTTTACCTCACCATGGCTTGTAAAACTATTTGTATAAGGTCCCTGCTTATAGTTACATAGCACCCAGCCCTAGGGGCACATAGGGCATACCTTAGGGGTGACCTGTATGTAAAAATAAGGTAGTTTAAAACTTTGGAACTACTTTTAATTCCAAAGTCCAATGTGAATGTAACTTTAATTTAAAAGCAGCCAGCAAGGCAGGCCTGCCTTTAAAATGTCACTGGGCACCTCAGAGGTGCAACTATGGGGGCACCACCTATGCTGGGGTCCCTAAACGTACATGCCCTATCATATGCTAGGGACTTATAGGTAGGTTGACTTAGCCAATTATAATTAGCCTAATTTGTATACTCATTTTACATAGAGCACAGGCCCCGGGACTGGTTAGCAGTACCCAGTGCACCATCAGAGTCAGGAAAACACCAGCAAAAAGTGAAAATGGGGGCAAAAAGTCAGGGGGCCTCTGCAATCAGCCCTGTTTTCCCACAAGATGAAATGGTCACACCATACTTTTAATGTCAAAACACATCTGCCTTCTTGTTAACAGTAGAAATGTAATTGGGTAATACATGTGCACACATTGACATCAAATATCTTGACTTTAAAATTTTAATAAAAGCTTTTTGCAATTTTTTTTTGTCATCATATACAAATAATACATTTGAACTGTATTATTTGCACATACAGTATTATTATTATCTTTTGTTTAAATGCCGTCAACGGAAGTAGTACTTCCCCAGAGGCACTTTCATTGTCAAAACAAAAGCAGTCACAGTTAACATTTTATTCTGTCATATCTTTCCAAGAAAAGTGTCATTTGTATCTGACATTTAGAAATGCATTAGCCTCCATTTGGAGTGCTGGTGATGCACTAACAATTAAAAAATGTGCAGCTTTGCACCCAAAATGGTCATGGCCTGAACTTTCCTCTGGACATTGGCCTCCTGACAGCCGTCAGTGGAAGTGGTGGGTAGCCTTCATGACAGACCCTGCCATAGGCTAATGTGTGTGATGGCTATGTACGAAAGACAATGAATGTGTCCGTTGACAACATGGATCATGTCCGACGTGTACTTGTATGCTGTGTTGTGAAAAAACACTCACTTCCTAACACCGCAGTCATCAAGAACTTCTCAGTTTTTGTTGCTGTTACCGACCTCTAGTGGACAAGATGCCGTGCAAAGCAGGTGCCAATGGCCGCCCTGCCTTCTCCCCTGAGTTGCTGTAGCTCCTTGTCAGGGAGGTTCTGTCCTTGTACAGCCAACTCTATGGGACCCCAGAGGAACAGGTACGGCTGATTGGGGAATGTCTGTCTGAGTAACCTCTCCCTTTCTAATTCCTAGGCTTTTTGGTTCCTTTTTGGTAATGTGGGTAGTGTTGTGATTGGAAATGACAGAATAATGAAGGTGGGTCAGATTTTTTTTTGCCAATGTCTGAAATGACTGTATATGATAATGTTAAATGACCTGAAAGTAGAAGCTGTGATGTGTGTCCATGTAATATACAAATCCTATTTCATCACACAAATTGCAGACCACTGGCTACCAGTGGTCAGTAGACAGTGTACCAGTAGTGTGACTGACAACATACAGCCAATGTTGAAATGATAGTGATGTTGAAGTAAAAATGTAGAGGCTCTGGAGTTGTCTGATACTGTACTGTCATGTGGGATGCGAGCATATAATGTGCGTTTGATTGCTCTGCATGGTTTAAACCTGTGTTGGAGTCACATATAGGTAAACCTTTTTTAGATGCAGCTAATTCAGATGACACTGGCTCACCATCATCAATTCCAAAACACATTTGTTCAAACACCCACAAATCCCTGCTCTCCTTGACACATAACAGTCATTCTATTGTGCCCTCAGTCACTGTATGTGATGCATACCATGGGTTCTGACTCTTGAGAGATTTTGGCAGCATACTAATGTAGCTGTGAGTATGGTTATGCCCAATGATTGTAGATGGGTTTTGGCCTTTAGTAGCTCACAATGATTGTGAGTAATCAGGGGTGGCTCTCACAACAACATAGGTTGCATAGCGGGGGCCAAGATGATGTTGTAGGCCTGATTAGGTAACATTATATGCTAGTAAGTGTTGATGGTGCACATGAGATCACTGCAAATCAGTATTTCCACTCTACCTGTAACAATTTGCTGGTAAAAAAAAATCTAGTAACTGTTTGGTGAATTACATGTGAGTTCCCAAAATGTAATGTCACAGCAGTACTGCCCAACAGTAACACTGCATTTTCTTTTCTTGTTCTTTTAGGTAATCTATAGAGATCAACGCCCAGGAATCTGGAAGGCCATTGCACTGAAGGTGAAGACCTTGGGGGTCCACAAGCGCCATAGCCTGCACTGTCAGAAGAGGTGGGAAGACCTGCGTCGAGTAACAAGAAAGTCAGGCGAGAGCCAAGTCGGAAAATACCTCCCAGGGATCCAGCCAGGTGGGCCGCACTCTGACACCTCAATGGCCTGTATCCTTGTGGTGGTTTACCTGGAGATTGATGGGCAGTTGAGCGCTCAAGAGCAGCAACAAGGGTTTAAGCCATTGTGTGTAGATATTGTTGTGCTTACCCTATTTAATTTCCAGCTATGATTTATGCCATCAGCTTTGAGGTTGACACATTTCCAAAGACAGCAGGGATTTCTGAAGATGTAACTTGATCAGACACTGTCTGATGCTGTGTCTGGTATATGGCTTTTTGCTGAAGGATGCCACTAGATTACTCCTCACAAGGCAAGTACTGTTGTGGACAGACACATGTTTGCATGCAAACATAGGGATTGCCAGCATTTTCACAATGACATGAGGGACAGTTTCACAAAACATGCCCCATGACATGATTGGGTCGGGTGTGATAGGACAGGATGGCATTCACGGTGCCCTGTCTGGCCTACAACGGTCATTCCAGGGTCTAGCCTCCTTATCGGCCTCAGCCTCCCACTCACCCCATCCTTGTGCCCACGGTTCAGACTCCCACTCCTTCCCTATTCCAAATCCCTTATCCAAGCTCTGTCCAAAGCACACTCAAACACATACACACACCCACAACAACAACCACAAGCAGCACATTCCCAACATAGCAAAAAACACAAGCACAGACACACAAATGCAGATACCACACAAACGCCACTACCACAAGCACATGCAGAGTCAGTGTATCCACCACAACAAAATAACACACCTCTACCATCTCCACACCCACAGACACAATCACACGCCCAGTCAGTATACCCACCACTACAAAACCACACACCTCTACCACACCCACAGACACAATACAAACCACTACAGCAACATCCACACATAGCACAAACACACCCCAGTCAGTGCACCCACCACAACACAACCACGCACTACCACCACACCCAGAGACACAACACCCACCGCTACAGCAACTCCAACATACACCATGAGCACACCCCAGTCAGCACACCCACCACCACACATGCATACACCAGTACACCCACCAGTACACCCACAGACATCACACCAACACAACCACATGTACCACATACATCCACACACACATACTTGACACAAACAAACACACTCACCCACCAACTCTGTCAGCTCCTCCTGCTGATACACTCTCCAAACTTCAGAAGATCCTTTCAAATGGATCCCAGCAGACTGTCATAGGACAGTCACCCACGCCTTAGTCACTAGTAATCTTGACTACCCTGCTGAGAACACATCTCCCAACACCTGAGGACCCTCCACTGGCTACCGGTCGAGAAGTGAATCACCTTCAAGCTTCTCACCCACATGTACAAGGCCATACACAATGCAGGACCAGCCTACCTGAACCACCGCATCTCCTTACACACCCCCACCAGATCCCTCCACTCTGCCCAGATGGCCCTGACCACTGTCCCTCGCATCTGCAAAACCACCGCCGGAGGATGATATTTCACCTACACTGCAGCAAAGAGCTGGAACAACCTCCCACTGCACCTCAGGCAAAGCCCGTCGCTCACCATCTTCAGGAAGAACCTCAAGATGTGGCTCTTTGGATCAGGCCCCTCCCACTCCCCAGTGCCTTGAGACCCTCACGGGTGACTACCCGCACTTTACAAATACTGATTGATTGATTGATGGACAATCAGTAAGAGACACAAACATAACATTACAGCACATACACCAGGCCCTCAAGCACCACACACCTTCAACACAGACACGGACAACAAACACAGTCATACCCTCTATCTCCCAAACCCAGCTCTCTCACAAACACCCTACCTATTTTCCTAAGGACGGCCTACTTTTCCCCCTGGCCCTGACCCCTTCGACATCCCACCCCTACTATAGGTAAATCCACCCCTTCCAAATCTCAAGCCATCCCTCCCAAACCTAATCCTACCACTCCCATGTACACCACTCCCAAACCCAAACCCTCCCCTTCGAAACCCAAGCCCTCCCCTACTGACCCAAGGACCTAACCTGCACTAAGATCATTGAGGTGCTTACCCTCTGCCCTATAGATGCCCCTTCCAGAGGAGGTTTATTCTGGCATTCAATTTTAGAGGCAAGTGATGAGCCTGGCACATGGGCTAACACACACACACATACATATATATATATATATATATATATATATATATATATATATATATATATATATAGATATATGCATATATGTATATATACATATATACATATATCTATATATATGTTTCCATTTATCCAGATGGACTTTTCTTATTTCTCATTGAGAAACTTACTTCATCCATATAGAACAACATTTTATTTTGAAAATACCTTTGTCCTGGTCTTATTGTTTGATTTTTACTAATTGTTTGCTCATTATGTTATTTCTGCTAATGTGCATGCCATGCACTTACCCTCATTTGTGACAGTGACAAACACAGGTTGTTCATTTAAGTTGTTTTTTAAAATGCATACATTAGTGTTGAACATTAGTGCTAAACATATTCATTTTGGTGCAAACATTCATCCTGTTACTGGACACTTACATCACAATTATACGTGTTTCAGTTTTTGTGAGTGGAGAACGCATGTGTGTTTATTTTGACATGATTTGTCAATAATGTGCTCATATGCATTACACAGATAACCTGCCACTTTACATTTGAATGGGATCTCATGTTTGTGATACATTACATATACCAAGAGGAAATGTGACCTTTCCTACACCTCTGTCATGTTTGCAGTTCACCAGAAAAATTGTATTATCTTCTGTGTACACCCACCTGTAGCATGCTGTAGTGTAATTGATACATTATCATGGGATTGTTTGGTTTAAATTGGAGACACTGTTTAAGTTGATACTTTTGATATTTTGGGGAATTACTGCACACACCTTGATGGACACATTTCTATTTGTGATTTTTAAGACTTTTTGTGTAGGTGTCCATTGCATGAAGGCAGTCCATACCCGATTGGTGGGTGTGCCTCATATATTGAGGTCTGTTCTGATCTATAACATACTATGGTCGGTGATATATTGGTGGTAGTACCGCCAACAGGCTGGCAGTACATACCGTCATATTATGACATTGGCGGTTTGGCAAATGCCAAAATGCCAATGTACCACACCAACCGCCACAGTGGTAAAAACTGCCGGGCTGGAGACAACAGTCTCCAGCCTGAGGACCCCTGCAAGCAGGTAAGTCGAGTGCTCCGACAGGGGAGGGGGTGCAGAGGGTGTTATTTGTGGGGAGGGTGTGTGTGTATGTTTCTGTGTGCGTGCATGTGGGTGTGGTGCGTTTGGAATGCGTGTGTGCATGAATAGTTGTGAGTGTGTGTGGATGTGTGTGTGCATGGATGTATGCATGCATGGGTGAATGTAGGTATGCATGTGTGTATGCATGTGTATGTCTGTGTGTGTAGGTGTGTCTATGTCGGGGGTGTTGGAAGATGGGTTGGGGGAGGACTCTGGGGAGGGGGGCAGGGGAGACCCCTATCAGTGCCTACCGCCATGGTTTTCGTGGCAGTAAAAAAGCAACAGAAACCATGGGGGTGGGTGGGGTCATATTACCGTGGGCGGCCTAGGGAAAGCCGGCGGCCTGGAGGCTGTAGTCTCCAGCCAAGCAGTCATTACCGCCGTGGCATTCGGTGAGGTACATTGGTGGTTTGACTTTTGCCATACCGCTAATGTCATAATATGGCGGTATGTGCTGCCGGCCTGTTGGCGGTACTACCGCCAGTATAACACCAACTGCTGGGGTCATAATGACCCCCTTTATCCTAAAGTAATAATATTCATAGGGTAGGAGTACATTAATTTCCAAGACGGGATAGAACAGAATGCTATCTAAATTAGAGGGGTTTAGAGGAAAGTGTTCTAAATAGTGCAAAAAGAAAACAAATAGTTATAAAATGCAGTTGCAGTCATGAAAGACATTTTCAAATGGACAATTTTACACTGAGCACAATTACGCATGAGAAAATATGCTTTGCTTTGAGATAAATAAGAATTCCAGAGAGTTTTGAAAAAGTACTCCTGATAATGTGAAATTGTCACTCCTTTCCTGCCGAATTTTGAGAATAAAGATACAAGTTGCAGTGTATCTCACAAAAGTCAGAACTGAGGATAAGGCACTGGTGGAATGTATAAAAGTATTTTACTATAAGAAGTCTGTAGCTAAATGGGATATTGAAGGAGACAAGCACTTTGGATATCCAATAGCCTTGTATCAATTCTCAAATTTAGATATGTGAAGAAGTGTCAACAACTAAAATCAAACTCATTACTCATTCAAAAAAGGAATCAGTAGAATACGCACTGACTGCAGTTTTGAAGAAAATTAACCACTAGGATTTAGATGCTGCTTTCAGTTTTACAGAGCTCAATCAAGCAATTAAAGACAAAGGCTGATTGTTATATTTTCTCATCAGATAGAAACAATTTACATTTTCTGTGATAATTTGTTATTGGTTTTGGGGACAATTATTATTATGATTATGGAAAGTAATTTGAATGACATGAGTCAGGGTGCTGATGTGAATGAGGGCGCACTTTTAAACAGTATTATTATTTTTTTTTTATAATTCTGATTCCCAATCAATCTATAAGGCTATATGATAATCATTTAATAATGTGACCTCTAGTAAAAGTACTTTCAGTCACCTGACATTTCTGATATCTTGACCCTGCCTGCTGGCGGAGCTTATACTGCACAAGAGCAACCCATTATGCCAAGGGAACCAGTATAATTATGATAGTCCAGAACAATAGTGCACCAAGAGCTCATTTAGTAATGAGAGTTTTTGAGCACAAAGTAAGTCAAATACTGTAAGGAATTGAGGTTAAATAGGAACCAAAAAGTTAATGTCATAGCCACTGTACATGCATTAAGAAAAATCAGAACATGATGCGGAAAGAGTGCTTGGTGGCCACAGTGACCACACAAAGATAATTGAGCATAGCTACATGTGGGTAAATATACTGATAATACAAACAGCTGTGGTCATCGCTATAAAGCTGGGGTACATGGATTTGCAAAAGTTGACGTCTAAGACCAACAATGGGACAAATACCAAGGTCTTAATGATGTCGGTGGAGGGGAATACTCTGTCACATACATGACAGATATCCTGTTCCCTACATTATGATCCAATGATATTCTATGGCGATTGTATCGTAGGAGAGGGGATATCCCTCACATTTGTGATGGAGTATTCCATCTGCCGATTTAGATCCTGGGGAAGGGTATTACTCTGTGATAAGTGTGACGAATATCCTGTCCGCTGTATTACGATCTCATATTATCATTTGGGGATCGTAATACAGTAGACGGGATTAATGTCATGTTTTACACAGAGTAATCCCTTTGCCAGGGTCTAAATCAGGCCCCAAGACTGATTGCTATATGATCAATGACATTCTGACCTCTACGGGTTTTTTTGTCAGGTATTTAAGTCACGTATTGAATGTCCCACTGTTTTAACTGTGTTGGTATTCAGGATTGGATGTGTCTTTCTCCGTGCCCCTGACACACAATTAAAATTGCCACCCTCACAATGTCGGAATCTGTGATGAGAACAGAGCATATTCTTATAATAAGTCTAGGAAGTGGGTTGGGAGATATTGGGTGCATATATACAAACCATAGCCACTAGCTTACCATCTGTCATTACAAAATCAACCTGGCAGGTCAGGTAAAATTAACTTTTCCTCACATGACTGGTTTTATCCATAGGAGTGCGGCAGTCCACAGTGAAGCACAGTGAATATTTTGAATAGATATCATGCGTGCCGTGCTGCACAGACTGTTATAATGTTTTCACTTAATAAGAACACAGATGTTCCCTCTAATACTAATTGATATTAAATTTTTCTCTTGTTTTGTTGTGGTTTTATCTTTTATTCTTTATTTCTCCCTTCTTACTATAGTTTACTTCTATTCCTTTTCATGGTGCCTTGTTTGGTATTTTTAACCAATTTTGTTGTGATTTATTTTTGTAATTATTATTATGCTTACTACATACACTTTGATTTCTGTAATAAATATACTGCAGCCTTTAAAACGCCATATGTCTGTTTGCCAGCTTATTGGATGAAACATGTTTCGACAATTGGAAAAATAAATAATTGATAATTATATCCGTAGAATGGTCATGTTATTCTGTTTAATCCCTACAAAATTAATGCAAGATGCTTCCAGAAGACATAAATAAGACAACAAGAAACAACCCATAATAACTATTTTGAACAGTCTACTTGCATTCAAATTTATATACCTTTGAACCTATAAAGCATAGCAATAGGGTTTCGGTATGTGTATCCCCCAAGGATATATTATTTACCTATCTTGGTCAAGGGCTCGTACCTTGATCGGATGCACAATCAAATACTGATTCTACTATTATATGACCAGGTACTAGGCAAGTGTAGCATTTTGGTGTGTAGCCTTTCTTTCTTCTGCATTTACATATAGATGTCCATTTTGTACTGTTTTACTGGGTTCCCCATTGCCCTGTCGTTCAAAGTCAAAAATACACATGTGAATTTATGTAGCTGTGTAGGTGTCTTTAAAGAGCCTTGGATTTGAATACTTTGTCTGAAATCCCTCTGTTTCCTCTTGGCAGTGTCAAGCAACAGTACCTCTACTTGTGCACACTAATAATTGTGCAGCCACTTGCAACTCCATGTCAACACTTTGAGAGAGGTGGTTGTGCATTTAGAGGCCTCAAGCTGTCGCCTCATCCAATGTTGTGTACTTTGGGCTGCTAAGGAATTAATTTATTGTGTTATGCTTATGATGTAAGGGAGATCAATAAATCATGCTTGCTGAAACACCAAGGGCCAGATGTATCATGCATTTTTGCAGTCATGAATGGCCCAATCGGGGTGTTTGCAACCGCAAAAATACATTTTGGTATGTATGAATTCCAATTTGCTAATCGGTAACATGTTACCGTGACACAATTAGGAATTGCTTCTACATACCAATTCAGTATTAGGAAGGTGCATGTCAAGGGCTTCCTTTCCTAATACCAAATTGCAGAGGTATGTAGGAATGTTTTGTGAATGAAATGCGGTTGCAAAACATTAGCATTTTGCCACCTACTTCAAGCAGGAGGTAACACATTACCAAACAGGAAGGGGTCCCCTAGGGACCCCTTCCCCTTTGTGAATGCATGCAAAAATTGGCTGCATTTTAAAAAAAAGATTGTGTCATTTAAAAGCAATCAATGATATGATGGTCTGCTGAGCCCAGCAGGCTACCATCCCTGTGATTTGAGCATTTCCTAATGGGTCACAAATTGCAACCTACCTCATGAATAATAATGTGGTAGGTCAATTTGCAAGCCATTGGGAAATGCTAAATGAAACTCCTGCAATTTCATACCTTCAAATAGCAATTACCTAATTGTGATTCACAGAAAATTGTAATTAGGCAATTGCTATTCCAAATATTGCTACATCAGAATGACACATAAAGACGGCTTGGCTCAGTCTGTGGTGCAACCAAATGACATTGTGTCTGAGTTCTTTTACTCCTCTTGAACTGCATGCACAGAGGATTGCCATGGGGTGAGTTCTGCTACTGTCTTGGAGCATTAAGCTAGCATTTGCTTCCAAACAGTTTATACCCACCCACTCCTAGACCGGTGGAAGGACTTTCAAAGGTCTGCCTGCTGCTGTGCCCTGATGTGCATTCTGCAAGACTGCTTTGCTGCACATGGAAGGACTGCTTTGAGTCTGGAGTCTTCTTTGGACCCACAAAGGTTAGTTCTGCTGTTGAGCCATACATCTTCACCTGAACCCAGTGATTACAAGGGTTTGTTTGCAGGTCACCTGTTCAGAACGACAGGGACACAAAAGACTCCTATCATATCGTGAACCTGGACCCAGCCTTAGTGAGTCCTGAACCCCCAGGGGTGTCCCACCAGTCCTGGGCCCTTGGATGTCGTGATAAAGGTGCCCAGATGGCAAACTATCGAAGCTGAGGACTTGGAAAATATTTTACCAAAAAATGCTCAGAGAACCAGTAGGAGATCAGGACCAATCTGCTCGCATAGCCCCCTGAGGTACAATGCTGATCAGATTGACATTGCAACTTCTCCTGCTACGTTCTTCTCAACAGCAGGCAATCCTGTTCAGTCGTCCTTCGCTAAAGGGGTATTGATTCTCATCAAACTTTCTTCAGCTATAGTCATCTGCCTTATCCCGCTGAAGATTTTCAACTTCCAAAAGAGAGACTAAGTATAAACATAGAAATCTTCACAGTGGCTTTGACCCAAAACTCCTTGATGATAACACTGTCTCCAAGGACACATCCTGCAGCCTTGTCCTTCAGAACTTTACCTTCTCAGAATACTTTTTTCTCAAAATTTCTGCTATATCCCAATCCACTTCTTATATCCAAACCACGTTCCATCATGGTCAGTCATATTTTTTTACTTTGATGGTACCTCGCATGAGTAGATGACTGCGGTTTGCACTTTGAATTTTCAGCACTAGATGTTTACAAAAAATTTGTAACTCTAGTTCTACTGATGGGAACTTCGACATTTTGGGGTCAAATAATTCATTAGAATTTACTCTACATTTCTAAATTGGTGTCAGATTTTTCTTGTGCTGTGATTTCACTTTAGTACTGTGTGTGCACTACATAAATACTTTACACATTGCCTCTACATTAAGCCTGACTGATATTTGTGCAAAGCTACCCAGGGCTAAGCACAGGTTGATTTAGTGACTTTTTGTGGATCACCCTGCAAAGGGCTGTGACTGGTGGTTGATCAGACCTCACACCCCAGTCAACTAACAGCCCAATTTCTCACAAATCCCTGTAATAACTGAGCAAGTGGAGCATGACTGGGTAAGGTAGAATACCGGGCCTAGGCAGCTTCCAATGGACACTGTGTGCCCTCTCTATGGAGAAGAAGTTTGCAAGTCCTTCTGGTACTAACTTGTTAGAGATTATTTCTTCTCAGAAGAATTCCATACAGGCCCTTCAATCTTCCCTTTGATCCCAACAATGTGCAAATAAATTATTTTTTCCTGGATCTGCCTGCATAATCTTCTGCCTTTAATCTCTGGCATGTAATGTTACAAAAGTGATGCATAGTGCCTGGAGTTATGCCATTAAGGCACTGTTTGGTTAGAAATGCACTGCTCAATCAACAGTTGCTTCATATGGACATCAGTAATATCAACACAAAAATTCATTTCCAGATAAATCTTTATCCAAATGGACTGTCTGGGTAACCTTTCAGTGAAAATGCATCAATTATTTTTTTGGGATTTACTGGGGAAAGCACCATAGAGATTGTGAGGGTACTTGCATACAGTATCAGTTTCCTTATACTATCCTCAAATTTCCACCCATTTCTTTATTAATATAGTTGAAAAAAAAACAGAACATTAGTAAATGTAGTCCAGCGCAAAGCTAGATCACGTCCAGCACCACACATGGCAAACCACTGTTACTGCAATATCCTCATGTAGAAAATAATGGAGGAAGGAGCTTAAAATAAAACCACAAATGAAATAATGTTAACTGTAATGCAAATGTTTAAACTATTTTAAAATATAGATCAATTTAATTTGATGTGAACAAATTATCTATACATAAAACATTGATTATTTTATTTTTAAATATTTGAAATAGCCTTTTGTAATTTTAAAAAATAATGTAGAATTTGTGTTACAAAAGATGGCACTACTTTTAAGTAATTCTACTCATCACTTGTAATACTTTCTAATACATAAGCTAGATAGTATTTTTTACTAATTTAAGCTTCAGCATAAATTGCATTTTAAATTAAGATATTCAATATAAATACACTTTCAATTGAAAATGAAGTTAATA
This sequence comes from Pleurodeles waltl, assembly GCF_031143425.1. Taxonomy (NCBI): domain Eukaryota; kingdom Metazoa; phylum Chordata; class Amphibia; order Caudata; family Salamandridae; genus Pleurodeles; species Pleurodeles waltl. Next base: position 644,891,610 of record NC_090438.1, read on the forward strand.
TGGCTGCAACTTTTAAATAGTGTTCTGCATTCAAAATAAAGCTATACATTCAGTTTAACATTTAATAACTTTATTCACTTCTCCCTTTACCTTACCGTAGGGAGATCTCCGCCCTGCAATCACAATTTAAAATCACAACTCATGGTGAAGTTGGATTTTAAGCAGTGAGTCTGAAAGTGCCACTTTTAAAAAGCTGACATTTTCTTACTTCAAATCATCTAGCGCCTTCTGTCTGTCTCTGAATACACGTGTGGTTGGATGACAGCTGGGCTCTTGTGCATTCCCTCCAGACAGCCACACACAGTGGAGCTTATGTGTGAATGAGTGGTCATCCTTATGATGGTGGCCTATCCAGGGCAGGATTGGAGGGGGGAGCTGACACTTACACCTGAATGGGCTGTGTACTGAGCCCTCACAAAGGGCTGCATAACCTCCTGTAGGGTGTCTGGAGTCAGGATAGGAAGGGCAGGGACTTTGTGGATTTCAAATGCCTCTCTTTGAAGCCCCCCACACTTCAAAGGCAGTACTGGGTATAGGATATTGTCTTCTTACACTACCATATCAGTACAATTCTGTGTCTGAGGACATTCTGCCAGGAAGAAGGATTATGTACTGCTGAAGGGATTGTAACTGTGCCGGACTCTGCTGGATTTTCCTCGACTCCTGCTTTGCTGTGCCTACCCTGCTCCCTGCTCCTTCCTTCCTGAGAGTGAGAAGGACTGGACCTGCATGTCTAATTCTCCATAACCAAAGTGAGTCTAAGGGCTTACTGGCTTGCCTCCTGTTCTGATGTCTCAGTGACTTCAAGACTTTCACTAAACTCTGCTACAGCTCTGGACTCTGCCAATTGTGAGTCTTACCCTGCCAAGTGTTGCCAATCCAGTCCTGGGCCTTTGCAAATGATCAGAACTGCCACGTCTTTCCTCTACACTGATGCATCACACCTGAGGAGGATGACATCATACTACCAACTGCGTGGCTCAGAACCAGTGCATCCCCTTCAGACCTGATGCATCACCTTTGCTTTGCAGACCAAGTGGCTTACCTCAACTTCATCACAAAGGGTTCAATGCCACACAGTTGCTCAAGGACCTTGCATCGACAAATGCGTGGCTTGACATTGGTGCATTCCTGACTGCACAGATAGGAACCAACAAATTGTCTTTGCACCGTCTCCTCTTCTGCTCTCATTGGATCCTCACTGCTGGCTCAACCCTCAACACATGGTACCCTCAACACAAGGTTGGTCCCTGAAGCCAGCCCACAATCTATCAAGCTTGTCCTGAACTTTTGGATTTACCCCAGTCTAGCAGAAACAGATAGCCCTGGTTGGTTCTTTAAGTGTCTAAGCATTCTATTTGCATAAATTCTTTAGAAATCCATATCTCGACTTCTATTGATAGTGATACAGATGGTGACACAGGTTAACTTTTAGTGTGTATCTGACTTACCCTGACTAGAATTGTGGTTCCTGCTTGGACACAGTACATACCTGTGCCAAGTAGAAACCCACTTTCTAACAGTGTACAGTTGGCCTCAGCACAAATGTTTCAGATATTGTAGTGCTTCCACGCTAATGGTAGCAATATTGTCAGAGTCATGGAGGATATGTCAGTGTCCTATGTTTTTGCATCAACCTGATAGCGCAAGACTTCCTCAAAGACAAAATAGTCATCAATAACATACAAGTCACCTGTCACAGGATTTACACTCCTTTCAGCCATTTCTTGAAATCCCAGAAGAAGCTGACTATTCAGTGTGCTTAAATAGTTCCTCTAAAGATCTTCACATAGGAGGTCCCAACACACTGGAGCTCCACCTTCTACATGCAGCAACACCTATTTGAGCAGAACAGGTCAACCAATGATCACTTACTATGAAGAAAAAGGTAACATTACTGTCAATGTTGTGACAACAGAGGGTGACAATTGTGACTTAGTAAAGTCCCTGAGACAAATGTTAGTGTCTTTTGAGCTTTTAACACAGGAAGTCAGCAATGTGGATTGTGCCATGAGCCAAGCTGTCTCACACTTGCACATTCTTCATTGTGATTTGAAAAAGGTGGAGCATACATATACTAGTGTCAATAAAGAAGTATCTGCTTTAGTCAACATCATATTCTCTGAAGTGAATGCAGATCAAAGGCTGGAATAGATGCTGTGCCATCCTAAATCTCAATTTGTCACACTAAATAGATCCATGGTACAAAACTGAGCTACCAACTTTAATTCTTTTTTAGTAACTAGGGCCTGATTTACATAATGTTCATGCAACTCACTGCAGCAAATGAAATTGTTGTGCAGCATTGTGTGAATGGAGAACAGAATTACACCATATCTACTAATATGTGACAGAGTTCAGCTCTCTCTGCACTGGTGTACTTTTAGCAGCCATGTGCCAATGCAGGCACCCTTGCGCCATAGTGAAAGGATGCCTGTGTTGTGGTCAGCTTAGTGTTTGTGCTTGAAAGGGACCTTTCCTGTACATACTATGCTTTAAGGCATTTTCCACTTGGATATATGTTGTAGAATGCAGCACAGATGTAATGAGTTAAAAATGAGGAGAAGTGAAAACATTTCTGCAAGTTATATGTGCCTCAGGGAGGCATACAATTCTGGTGCAAATACTTATCTACAATTCTTTGTAAATAGGGAGTTCCAACAAAATTCTTGTGTGGTTGCACTGGAACGCCCATGCACCACCCATGTCACTCCCCTTTGATGCAAAATAATGCAAGGCAACAGTTTGTGTTGCATTGCATTAATTTCGGTTATAATCCAATGCAAGTCATGATTTGTGTTGGAATGTAAATTCGACAAGTAGACTTTGCATCGGGTCTGCACTAAAAAACAAATGGAAACCTGGCACACAGTCTTTGTAAATCTAGTTCTCCTGTGTATAAGAAAGCATACAAAACTGAAGTACTGTCTTCACCTTCTGTAGAGCACAGTGAAGTCCAGAAGCTGCAATAACATAAAAAACACCAGTTTAAAGCACACTTGCTACTAGACCTACAACACCATCAGCATCACTTTCACTTCCACTCTTTGCAATAATGCTTATGATTGCGATTATGATGCTTATGATGCATGTTACATGACTTACATTAAGGGCACAGGAAACTATGAACCTGCAACTGCCAACAATTACATCAACAAAGAAGATGGTACAAGACAATTTGCATGATCAAACAGAAATCTACTTGGATTAAGAGTTATTTACTGATTGTCATGAAAAATGGAACAATGGCCTTAACTCAGCAGGCTATAAATAAAGTAATTGGCATGGTCTGCATTCAGTGTATCCTCAGGATGATTGGTCAGGGTCACAGTCATAATGACAAGGGGCCAGATGTAGCAAGAAGAAAATGTGCGAGTTGCAAATTGCGAGTCCATGCGACTCGCAATTTGCAACTCGCAAATTGGTATGCAGTACGGTGTCTCAGACACCGTCTGCGAGTCGCTAAGTCGATATTAATGAGGTGGGTCGCAAATTGCGGCCCCATAGCGAGTCTAGGCACTCGCAAACATGGAGGCCTGCTGTCGTCAGCAGACCTCCATGTTCGTGACTGCTTTCTCAATAAAGCAGTTTTTTTTTTCTTTAAGGAAAACGAGCTGCACTTAAAAAAAAACTGAAACCTTTAGTTTCAGTATTTTTTCAGGGCAGATAGTGGTCCCTTGGACCACTACCTGCCCTGAAAAAATAGTATTGGGTCCATTCGCAAAGGGGAAGGGGTCCCCTGGGGACCCCTTCCAATTTGCGAGTGGGTTACCATCCACTTGAAGTGGATGGTAACTGCGACACCCTTTGCGACCGCATATGCGGTCGCAAATGGTATTGCATGCCATTCCGAATCGCAAATAGGATGCGAACACCCCTTTCTATTTGCGATTCTGAAATGCATATTGCGAGTCGGTCCCGATTCGCAATATGCATTTCTGCATAGCAAAGAGGCATTTGCGCCTTGCAAACGGCGATTTTCGCCGTTTGCGACGCACAAATCCTTTGCTACATCTGGCCCAAGTTTCTTTCTTCGAAAACTAGAGACTGGTGATGATTAAAATAAACAAACATTTTATCTCCAAAACTTATAAGGTTCCACAAGACACAAAAGTGAATGAGGGTAATTCTTCAGACATCACAAGTGTGATAATTAGCATCCTTCAAACGACCTCCCTGAATTTGAAGATAAACTCTGTCTTCCAGGTTAAAAAAGTAACCAACTGCAATCTACTTCTGTAGGAAAAAAGAATCAATGATGCCTACCTCTACGCACTGGAAAGACATGATTTATTTTAAATAATGCACATAACTGGCTTCAGTGGCAAGTTGTACTGTTTATAAATGTACGTAATTAGGCTTGGGTAAACTTTCCTTTACACCGACATAATCTCACATATTTGCAGTAATTTTGAGTCGTGCTTGTTGAGCAAAATCTCTGAAATTACATTATTAGCCACATTGTAACCCTATGCCATACATGGTTCACATTTAGCACAAGTGCATGGAAACAATACGAGGAACCAAAACTTGAGCATTTGCTTTTTGTGTTTTTTTCCACTATTAGTTAACGCAAAATGCATCTTCGTACTGAAAATTGATGCAAGGAGGGATGCCATGCTGAACTATAGCACAAAATGCCAGTATAGCATTTTTGCATAGTTACATGTACTCTCACATGATTATTCCAAGGTTTTGCATACTTAAACAAATGCAGATTATGCAAATTGTACGCACCCCTAGACATGATTGGCCTGCTAACAATTTTTTATGTTTGGCTGATCAATCAGAAAGGGTAAATTAAGCTTGTTGTATGTGATCAGTACAGCAGCTTATACTCTGCATTCTGAACTCCTTGTGCAATATTTTCACTTTGACTCCCCAATATTGCCATTTGCCTTTCTCATTCCACAGGCCTTTTCCTTTCAAGGAACCACCAAATCACTTCTGTTGCTCTCAAGATGGACAGCATTATTTTCTTTACTTTAATTAGAAAAATATGTTAACTTTTTGCCCTCCCTATTCTGCATACCAGCCTAAGTAACTATTAGCTACCTTGGGAGGTTGTGTGCTTCAAACGACTATTTGAATATGTTAACCTAAATGCCATCTTCCTTTATGACAGATGTGACGCACTCAAATAGTTTCTGAATGTTGTGTTGTCTCTCTATCTCAGCTTTTCCCTAATTATTTTATTCATCCATTCATCAGTTCTCCTAGCCTCTTGTCTCAAGTAGTAAGATCTCTTATGTGGCTATCTATGGCCCTCATTACAATCCTGGCGGTCAGTGATAAAGCGGCAGTAATACCGCCAATAGGCCAGCGTTAAAAAAAAAAATGGAAAGTGTTACCCATGCTCGTCTACCTCCTCCTACACCAGGAATACCAACGCCGGCAAAGACGACCACAGTGAGTACCGCACCTAGCACACAGGGGAGGGTGGAGGAAAAAGAGAGTGACACACACACACGCAACACCCCCACCCCCACCGCCACCCCAACACAATTCACACAAACAGATGCAATAACATTACATATCCACCTCAGCCGGAAGATGGCACAATGCCATTGCTTCTGGAGGGGGCAACATGCCCACTGCTTTGTCCTGGGGAGTGCAAGGCCACAGCCTCTCTAGTAGGTGGTTTGCCCACTGCTTGGTCCTGGGGAGTGCAAGGCCACAGCCCCTCTAGTGGGTGGTTTGCCCACTTCTTGGTCCTGGGGAGTGCAAGGCCACAGTCTTTCTAGTGGGTGGTTTGCCCACTTCTTGTTCCTGTGGAGTGCAAGGCCACAGTCTCTCTAGTGGGTGGTTTGCCCAGTGCTTGCTCCTAGGGAGTGCAAGGCCACAGTCTCTCAAGTGGGTGGTTTGCCCACTGCCTGGTCCTGGGGAGTGCAAGGCCACAGTCTCTGGAGTGGGTGGCTTCTCCACTGTTTCTGGAGGGGGCTTTGTGCCCAGTGTGCTTCATCCTGGCAAGGAGGGGGTGAGTGGATGCCTTCTTCCACTGGTTCCGGAGGGGGCTTTGTGTCCAGTGTGCTTCATCCTGGCAAGGATGGGGTGAGTGGATGCCTTCTTCCACTGGTTCTGGAGGGGGCTTTGTGCCCAGTGATGCAGCATTTGGGGAGTGCCAGGTCACAGTCCCTCACCTGGGTATCAGACCCACGAGATTTGCAGTGGGAGGATGCATGACACTCCATGGAGGCAGGACTACAGTCCATCCGCTGGCGGCTACCGCTGCACAGTGGTGGTAGTGCCGGTGGCAGTGCTGGCAGTGGTGGGGGGAGGCTCCAGCCCTTCCCCTGCAGCCTCGGAGGGCTGCCCACTGGGGCTGATGCTGCTGGCAGTGGTGCTGACAGTGGTGCAGGTGGCACTGCAGGTGGCAGTGCAGCTGACGGTGCTGGTGGCAGTGCTGGTGGCGGTGCTGGCAGTGGGGGGGCTCCAGTCCTTCCCCTGCAGCCTCAGAGGGCTGTCCACTGGGGCCGCTGCTGCTGGCAGTGGTGCTGACAGTGGTGCAGGTGGTGCTGCAGGTGGCGGGGCAGCTGGCGGTGCTGGTGGCAGTTCTGGTGGCGGTGTTGGCAGTGGTGGGGGGAGGCTCCAGCCCTTTCCCTGCAGCCTCGGATGGCTGAAGTGCCATGGTTTGTGTTGTGTGCTCAGATCCAGCTCCAGCACCAGGCCCCCTATCCATTCTGCTTGCAGTGACCGGCCCCAGCTGGTGTTGCCTCCTTGCCCTTGGTAGCTGGTGGTCCCTTCTTGCCAGCTGGTGGTGCCTCCTTGCCCTTGGTAACTGGTGGTCCCTTCTTACCCTTGCCAGCTGGTGGTGCCTCCTTGCCCTTGTTAGCTGGTGGTCCCTTCTTGCCCTTGCCAGCTGGTGCAGGCACACTGCCAGTGCTGACGAGTGTCTCCTTGGAGCCTCTCACACCTGCAGTAGCTGCTGAAACTACAGTGGCCGTGGACTGGGTGGCTGAGGTGCTGGCCTGGGATCATCCTACCCTGGCCCGAAGTGAAGGACGGGGGGGATAGGCAGGGAAGAGGTCAAGGGTGTAGAGGAAAAGCTTTTTAGGGACACTGGGGCCAGAAGAGGGTGAAGGTTTGGGAGTAGAGGGAGTGGTGGTTGGAGGTGTCAGTCTATTGTGTTTGGATGCAGGTGCATGGGCTGGATGCTGTTGTGAGGTGGATGGCTTTTGGGTGTCTGAGTGCTTGCATTTGTGTAATTTTGGAGGAGGGGGCACAGACACAGTGGGAGAGGACACAGGGAACGTGTGCATGGATGTGGGGGTGGTGACTGCCAGTGAGGGGTGTGTTGTGATAGACGTGATGGTGATTGGCGTAGTGGATGAGGATGTAGTGCATGCAGGTGTGAGTGGAGACACTACTGGGAGGGAGGTGGGTGAGGAGGAGGAGGGGGACACAGTGGAGGCAGTGGATGTTGGCATGTCTGATTCTGGATGGTCTTTGTGTCCGTGCTTGTGGGATGGTGTGTGGTGCTTGTGTTTGCCTGAGCCACTCCTGTGTGTTGTCTTGGGTGAAAGCTGGTCTGATGGTGTGCTTGGAATAGGCTGGGGTTGAGGAGAATGGGACTGGGTAGTGGAAGTTGGAGGGGGAGGCTAGAGACAGGGACAATGGCTGCCATCAGGGAGGAGGCCAGAGCCTGGAATAATCTCTGTTGGGCCGGCACGCCAGAGTGAATGCCCTCCAGGAATGTATTTGTTTGCTGCAAATGCCCTGCCAGCTCCTAGAGGGCATTCACCATGGTTGACTGCCCAACAAAGATGGATCGCAGGAGGTCAATAGACTCCTCACTCAGGGCAGCAGGGCTGAATGGGGCAAGACCTGAGGTGCCTGGGGCGAAGGAGATGCCCACCCTCCTGGGTGAGCAGGCACGGGAAACATGCTGAGAGGCTGCTGAGAGGAAGGTGCTAGTACAGGGGTGGCGGCTGTACCTGTAGTTGGGGTGGCCACAGATGTGTCTACCACCACCAGGGAGCTTCCATCAGAGGAGGTATCACTGTCCAAACTGTCCCCTCCAGACTCCGCCGTGGTGCTCCCCTCACCCTCCGTCCCACTGGTGCCTTCACAGTCGGTGGATTCAGCCTCCAGGCCCATGAGGGATGCAGCTCCCTCCGTCGCCGGTGCCTCTGCTCCTCCGCCAGATGATGCTAATGCACAGAAGGACAAGGTGACAAAACAAAAAGGGGGGGAGAGACAGAGGATACACTTGGTCATTGAAAGCAACAACACCACCGTTGGCATACCCAACAGACAGGGGACAGCCCAATGCACCAGGCGATGCAATACCAGGCACAATGCTAGTCACCAGGCCATGGAGAATAATGCCTAACGCCAATAGCAGCATACCTGAGACCCACAGAACCCTGCCCAGTAGTAGATGCCCACTATCATGTGTGGGGTGGAGTGCAACAGACCATGCCCAACATGGAACCTCCCCTGCAATGCTCTACCTGGCCTAGGGGCATCCACAGGTCCACATCCCCCAACCAGATAACACCCCACAATGTGCAACTTGCTGAATTGGAAACTGTACTCACCCCCTTGTGGCTGCTGTGATGCCCTCAGTGGGCTCTGGGTTCGACGGGCACCCCTTCCTCGTTGGGAGGCCATCCCCAGCTGGGCCTCCGCCATCTTCCTTGACCAGCATCTCAGGTCCTCCCACCGTTTGCAACAGTGGTTGCTCTGTCTGTCGTAGACCCCCAGGGTCCACACATCCTTGGCGATGGCATGTCATCTACCCTTTTTCTAATGGGGGATGACCTGCAGGGAAATAAACATGGAATAATGCTATCAGTCATACCGTCCGGCCTGTTACACTCATTGCCCACCATATCCCTCTCATCCCCTTACGCACATACATTGCCTACCATAAATGCAGCACTCTGCCCAAGACCCCTCAACCAGCCCCCCCTTACACGAGGCCTTTGCACACAGCACTCCATGCATTCATGCTCCATGCATCGTACACACAGTGTACTCACCTGTTGGTCTGGAGGCCCATATAGCAATCGGTACTTTCCCCAGAGACTCGAGCGACGGTCGCTTCCAGACACAGGTCACAGCAGCACTTGCAGTGTAGGTCCTCTCCTGTTGAAGGTCAGGTAGCAAGTGAGTGAACATAGAAAATGGCGGTCACGTCCATGGTGGTGCGTACCGTCACCGCGGGCATACATCACCCTTGGCTAGTGGAACCCATAGGGCCCAATAATATCCAATGAGGAGTTGCACGGCGGTTCTCGACCACCTCCCGCAACGGCACACAACGTCAGCGGAATTACCTCATTTCCACATGTCCCTCCACACAGGACAGGCGTCTGCCATTTCAGGGGGGGGCAGGCCATGGCATCTAACTGCATCACAGCCGGCATAAGCACATTTTGGGAATTAACATGAACATACTGTTTCTGTCACAACATGCAATGCATTGTACAATGATGAAATGTTGAAAAGTGACCAGATGCTCATCGTTTTTACCCCTAGATTACAACCGCTGAGGATGATTAGGAGATGGAGACATCCCCCTGTGTACAGGCCCCTGGTAGACTTGGCAACAATTGAGGACAGGCACATTATCCTCACTTAGAGATTTGATAGGGCCACAATCCAAGAGCTGTGTGCCCAATTGGAGCCAGACCTGATCTCAGCTATCCGTCATCCCACTGGGATCCCCCCTCTTGTGCAAGTCCTATCAGTGCTAAATTTTTTCGTCAAGTGGCTCCTTCCAAGCGACAGTGGCCATGGCAGCAGGGATGTCGCAGCCGATGTTCTCAAACGTGCTGACCAGAGTGTTGTCTGCCCTGATGAAACACATGTGCAGCTACATCGTTTTCCCCCACGTGAGGGATTTGGCCACAGTGAATTCTGACTTCTTTGCAATGGGACATATCCCCAACATCATTGGGGCAATTGATGGTACACATATTGCCTTTGTGCCCCCCCCCCACCGGAGAAATGAACAGGTGTACAGAAATTGAAAGAGCTTTCATTCTATGAATGTGAACATAATGTGCCTTGCGGACCTGTACATCTCCCATGTAAATGCAAAGTATCATGGGTCTGTGCATGATGCCTTTATCCTGAGGAATAGCAGCATCCCATATGTGATGGCTCAACTCCAGAGGCACCAGGTGTGGCTAGTAGGTGAGCCTATGGTCCCCAAACAGTTTCTGTTGGTATATGGGTGTGGGGTTGGCCCTAAGGGTGAGTGTGTGGCTAACAGGTATCCCTCGATATTTACAGGTGACTCTGGTTATCCCAGCCTCTCATGGCTAATTACCCAGTGAGGAATGCTAGGACAAGGGCAGAGGAACGTTACAATGAGGCACATGGGCGTACAAGAAGAATTATTGAGTGCACCTTTGGCCTCCCAAAGGCCAGGTTCAGGTGCCTCAATCTGACAGGTGGATCCCTGTGCTACTCACTCAAGAAGGTGTGCCAGATCATCGTGGCATGTTGCACAACCTGGCCTTGAGACGTCAGGTACCTTTTCTGCAGGAGGATGGGGCTGGAGATGGGCGTGTGGCAGCTGAGGAGCCTGTGGACAGTGATGAAGAGGAGGCAGATGTGGACAACAGAACAGCTATCATACGGCAGTACTTCCTGTGACACACAGGTAAGACACTGTAACTTCACCTTCCATTGCAATTTTGTGTAGGTAACGTTCTCTAGGCAGGCTGCTGTTCCAACTGCCCTGGCCACTTACTGTACCCTTTGACATGTCTATTCACAGATCCTTTTGCCCTACTCTGACTCATGGTGTATTGACCGCAGCACATTACAGGTCATACCTATGTATACATAACTGTACAGTCTAATTGTAATGTCTGCAGATTGTTAAACAAATACATCCTTAAATCATTTGACAGACTCCATACTTGTATTTTTTAAGAGGGTGTTTAATTGCTGAGGTGTAAATGGAGATGTGCAATGGGCTTGGGTGATGATGGAGGACAGTCCAGGATAGAGTTCAGTCTATTTTTTATCACAGGTGCATTGTCCAAGGGGGCATAGTAAGTTGAGCAATGGCAGTTCAAGGTGGACAGGGTAACAGAGTGGGGTACAAGGGTGACAATCAGGAGAGTCTTATTTCCTAGCTGGGGTCTTGGAAATGTTCTCTGGCTTCTGTCTGGATCGCAGGGACCGTTTGAGTGGTGGTTCTCCTTCTGCAGGGGTTGGGGTGCTGGTGGCCTGTTGTTCCTGTCGCGGGGCCTCCTGTTCACTAGCGTTGGCGGAGGTGGAGGGCTGTTCATCATTGTGGCTAGTGTCAGGTGCCCGTTGGTGTGCCACTGCCTTCCTCATGGTGTTGGCCATGTCAGCCAGCACCCCTGCAGTGATGACCAGGGTGGTGTGGATGTCCCTCAGGTCCTCCCTGATCCCAAGATATTGCTCCTCCTGCAGCCGCTGGGTCTCCTGCAACTTGGCCAGTATCTGGCCCATTGTCTCCTGGGAATGGTGGTATGCTCCCAGGATGTTGGTGAGTGCCTCCCGAAGAGTCGGTTCTCTGGGCTGGTCCTCCCCCGTCGCACAGCAGTCCTCTCAGCTTCCCTGTTGTCCTGTGCCTCTGTCCCCTGAAACGTGTGCACACTGCCACTGACCCCAGGTCCCTGATCGTCCTGTGTTTGCGGGGTGTCCTGGGGTCCCTGTAGTGGTGGACACACTGCTGATTGACATGTCCTGGGGACAGTGGTATGGGCCCACTGGGTGGGTGCTGTGGTGGTGTTTCCTGAGGGGGGAGGCTCTGTGGTGGTACCGGACTGTGGCTGGGTAACAGACTGTCCGGAGGTCCCTGATGGGCCAGGTAGGTCATCCTGATCCATTTGTGCAGAGCTGCTGTCATCACTGTGGGCCTCTTCTGTGGGGGGACTGGATATTGCTGCCACCTCTTCTCCAGTGACGTTGTGTGGGGGACCTGTGGGGATGTAAATGCAGTGTTATAGTTTCTACATGTGTCATCTTGTGCATGGGTATGTTGCCCTCTATGGTTGATATTGCCATGGCAGATTGGCCTTAGTGAGAGTTGTTATTTGGTGGGCCAGGTGATTGTCTCTAGTGTGCATGCAGTGGTGATGCTTGTCCATGCAGGTCTGTAAGTGGTGTCCATGCATTGGTATATCATACAGGGCTTGGCATTGGGATGAGTGGGTTGTGATAGTGGGGTGTGTGGGTAGTGGTGGAGTGATGGGAGTGAGGGTGGGGGTTTGTGATGGCATGCAGTTAGAGGGGGGTGAAAGTAGTAATGATTTGACTTACCAGAGTCCAGTCCTCCAGCTACTCCTGCCAGGCCCTCAGGATGCAGTATTGTCAAGACTTGCTCCTCCCATTTTGTTAGTTGTGGGGGAGAGGTGGGGGTCCACAGTCCAGTCCTCCACCTTCCCCCGTAGGTCATTCCACCTCTTCCTGATGTAATCCCTTGTTCTGGGGTGCTGTCCCATGACGTTTACCCTGTCAGCGATCCTCTGCCAGAGCTCAGTCTTCCATGTAATGGACGTCTGCTGCACCTATGATCCGAATAGCTGGGGCTCTACCCGGATGTTTTCCTCCACCATGACCCTTTGCTCCCCCTCAGTGAACCTGGGGTGTCTTTGTGGTGCCATGGGTGTGGTGCGAGTGGTGTGTGTGTGAGGGTGTTTGGGGTGATGTTTTGGGGTGTGTGCTGTGAGGTGTGAGGATGGTATATGGGTGATGGTGGTCTGTGGCTCTGGTTCTGTGGGTGCTCTTGGTGTCTCTCAGTTGTAAATTATTTTGTAGTCGGAAAGGGTTGTGGGTAATGTGGGAGTGTGTTGTATAGTGGTGTGGGTGTGTGGGTGTGGTGTGTGTATGAGTGTCAAGTGTGTGTAGTTTGAATTGTCCAATGTGGTGTTGTTTTGTATGTGTGTGTGTATTTTGAACGCAGCGGTATGTACCGCCAATGTTAACCGAGTTTGAATGTCTGTGGGTCATAATGCTATGGACGTAGTTCTGTTGGCATAATGGTGTGGGTTTGGATACCGCCAGTTTATCACTGACCTTTGGGCTGGCGGACTTGTGTGTGTGTGTGTCTTTATAGTGACGGATTTCTATGTGTGGGTCATAATATGGGTAGCGGTATACCACCGCGGTCACGGTATGTTGGCGGCAGTCGGCATGGCGGTAAGTGGGACTTACCACCAATGTCATGTGTTGGAGACAAATTGATCATAAACCTGTCAGTGGTTTCTGGTATAAATCATATTACATGCAATTATCCTTGGGCATGCCCTAAGCTAACTATAACTTGCACCCCTGCCATGCACAGTTTTCTCCTCAGTAATTTTACTGCAAATGTTATACTGATATTATCAATGATGTTATCAAAGAAGCCATTAGTGATGTTATATGTGGGGTAATCATGGCAAGGGCGTGAGTTATACTTACCTTAGGCCAGAAGTTACAGTTACTGGAGCAAACCATAACTATAACTGTTGAACTTCTATGGTTTTGTCTGTGTAAATTCACAAGCTAACTATAACATCCTGTAACCTTTGCTTTTTTAATGAATTTGTATGTTTTTTACATTCTATTTCCTAACTATAGAGTCCCTGTAACCTTTGCTTTTTCAGTGAATTTCTATGTTTTTTTAAACATTAAATAATTGTAATTATGTCAATCCAACCAATATCATGCACAGAGCGCACAGAAACAGATGAAAACTCGACATCCAACAAGCTGGAGCACTTTTCATGCTCCCACTTGCTGGGAATAATGTTTCTTTTGCTAGATGGGAGCTGTCATGACTCCCGCAAAGCAAAAGCAAACAGCTGTCTCCTGAAGGTGGGGACCTCGGGAGATAGCAGGAGTCTGCCGATTGGTGGCATTCCACAGGACCACTATTGGCTCCAGGGGGGGTGATTCACTACCCCCTCCTTTCATTTGCATGGGCTAGCCCTGGGAGGTGGTGATCTCCGGGCCATATAGGGCCTGGGAGGATGGCTGTGCATCACCCTCACCACTGTTAATACATGTTTGGCTCGGGGGAGGTGGTGGTCTCACAAGCCTCGGGGTTCCACTTGGCCCTACTGCAAGTTTGTATATTTTTCCCTGGAAGGTGGTGGTCTCCGAGGAATTGAAAGTCCTGAGAATGAGGGTCTGTGCGGCCCCCTTCCACAACTGAAAAAAGTCCTATGGAGGATGTGGTCCCAGGGGTCATACGAACCCATAGGAGGGGATCTGAGTGGCCCCTCTCCAACATTATAATGAAGCTCCCGGGAGGAGGTGGTCCCTAAGGCTTAGAAGAGCCATATAAGGGGAGCCCTGTGTGTCCCCCTCCTTGATTTTCTTATAGCCCGCCTGCCCCTGGCACCTGGCCTACCTGCTGGGTACACTGTAAACAAGCACAGGAGACCAAGCTTCTTTTTTAAATAACAAATTGGATTAGAGCATCCTCTGTAAATTTCACAAAAATTTTTTTTTAACAATAGTTTCTTTTCCGTGGCGGGATCCCGGAGGACCTCAAAACTAATGGTAATGGGGTCTGGATATTCCTACCATACCCCCTTTTCTTTTTTTTATGTAATATTTTGGCACTCGGCTGAAGCTGAGTCCCAAAATGGCATCCAACGCATTCTGATTGAATTGCTGGCAACCAACTAGATATCAGCAGGGGGACTGTTGGATCTGCAGAAGATATGCATATTTTAACAACTACTAAATGGATTTACACTAAATCACAAAAAAAGTACACTTTCTGGACCAAGAGCTAGCTTTCTGCCAAATCTGGAGTAATTCTGTTCACCGGATGAGGGCTTTAGTTGTGTTCAAAATCCCTCTGGGAAAATGCCTTGGGAAAATGCATTTTGGGACACCCCTTTTTCTCAGCCCCCACTTGACGAATCACCCAAAAACGTCCAAGACAGCAGTTGACCCAACTGTTGTATTAGGTTTGAAAATGTCATGAAGATTTGCCAAAGAGCACCAAAGTTATTTGCAAAAAATAAAACGCTTATTCTATTAAAACTAGGTCCTAGCTATAACCACCTACGGGTGACCGACAGTAGGATATATGTATGTATGTATGTATGTATGTATGTATGTATGTATGTATGTATGTATATATATTTATATATATATTCACACACAAAAAATAAAGGTTAGAGAGACGTTATAGTTATGCTCACACTTTAAAAGTACAAAACCATAGAGATGCAGCTAAGATAGTTAGAGTAGATAGAGTTATTTCAAGTAACTATAACTCTTTCCTAAGCTAACTATAAATCTCACCCTACCATACACAGTTATCTCATCAATAATTTTACTGCAAATGTTAGATTATCAATGGTGGTCTAAACGTGGCATGAATGCTGTAATATCTGGTGTAATTAGCAGTGCATGGCGAGAGCGCAAGTTATAGTTATATTAGGATGTGATTTATAGTTACTTCAAAAAACTCGAACAATAACATTTGAATTCCTATGATTTCGCAGCCTAATTATAATGTCTCTGTAACCTTTGTTTTTTTCAGTGAATTTCAATGATTTTTTAACTAAAGTAATTTGTATTACTATATGTTAATCCAATCCTGCGGCCAACCCCTATAGCACCCAACCCCGTGTTGTGCATGACATTCAGCAACCCCTGGGGTTCCTGTACAGGTGGCCATCGGACAGGCATGGCAGGGGTTGACCACTGGGACTGGCCATGCACACCTAGGGAGCTTTTTCAGGCTTTGATGAATGATATACTTAGATTTAGATATTTTCAGACTAATTGAAAAAACATATTTGTCAAGTAAGTACAGTAAGATCACCTTTCAATATATACCTTGAATATTTTAAGTTTTAAAAAATTGTTATGTGAGAATTACCATTGTCACACCTAGATTTGAACCCACAACCTTCAGAGTAACAGTCTGAGTCCTTAACCACTAAGCCACATACGTTTAAAAAAAAAAAGCAAAACTTACTGGGTGACAGTCTAGTCAAATAGCAGCTCCCTGCTTGCAGGAGACATTTTTCATCTGTTTCCTACATGCAGGGAAACAGATGAAAACTCTGCATTCTGACAATGATAACTTTTTTACAGCTCCTGCTGTCAGAAAGCAGATTCGTTAGCTGACAGCTCCCACCAAGCAAAAGCAAACAGCTAATTCTGGGAGTGGTCACTCCGGGACATAGCAGGAGTGGGCTCTTGTGGTTGGCGATTCCCAGTGTCATTGTTGGCACCATGAGGGGGGCCTCCAACAAGCATTACAACAGGGAGGTGGTGGTCCCCAGGGCTCTGGCGTACGTAACAGACCAGCTTCACTCTTTTATTGTAGCACCGAAAGGTGGTGGTCTATGGGGCTGTGGGGGGGGTGGGCTCTGTGTCCCCCTCCCCACATCTTAAACTTCAAAGCCCCAGTGGGCTTTGTTTTTTTTTAAATCCCAGTGGATCCACACCAAAAATGTAAAATAAAAATGCGTTTTAACCCTAGGGGTCCCTCTGGGACCCCAGCGCCTGAGCTAAGGGGTCGGGGTGACTCATCCCTGGTCCCTTTTCTAATTTTTTCAGTTTTTTTCCTGGGACTCGGTTGAAGCCGAGTTCCAACATGGCTGTCAACACTTCCTTGTTGAAGTGTTGTCAGCCAATCTGATCTCAGCACAAGATCGAGAGGGTTCGACAAGCCTTCGTGTCCCTATATATACAAATTTAGATTTTCATTAAATCTTTAATTTCTCAAAAAATACTGTCAAAAATCACTATATATATATATATATATATATATATATATATATATATATATATATATATCAGGATTATGGCAATGCCTGGTCTAGGGTCCACCCCCAACATTTCATGAATCTGCTGCACCTTTAATTGTCCCCTTATGTTCAAAAACGCATTGTAAGAATTGACCCCATGTGGAAAGATTCATGTGGCTGTGGGGTCAGGACACTGGTGGATGCTATGTTCTCATCTGTGTTGTTTACCCTGCGAAGAAATAACTTCAGCACCCTGAGGAATGAAATTTCATGTATTTAAAAATTAGGGACTACATCTCCCAGCATTCCATGGGTGGTGGCCATCTTCGGGTGTGGCGGGTCTATAAATACCAGCCACACCCTAGAAAAACGTGCTCACTATTTTGGAGAGTTGAGATCTGGCGACTCCTTGGGTGCTGCTGTTTCCAGAAGAGGAACGGAGGCATTTCTTTCCTGAGGGAGTTGATTTTCACTTTGCATGCGCTCCTCCTTTCTCTGCTTGAGTGTAAGAAAGATACAAAGAAACGAGTAGGTCATACTCATAGTGGTAAGCTTAATTATAGAGAGCTTTTCTCTTTGGAGTGTATCCAACTCTTTCTGTCTGCAAAAGGTGATTTATTATTGGATACAAACACACAAAGCATGTATGTTTAGCAAGTGAACATTGTAAAAGCAGTTGATACTGTTGCAACCTAAGACACTGTTGTGCTAAAGAGTGAAGCATTAAGATTACGGTGAAAACGTATGTTCGGTAACTCGTATTTTGGGAAAACTATATTTGACAATTTGAAACAGTGTTGCACTAAAGAGTGAAGCGATTTTGTTATAGTCACCAACCTTATGCCTGACAAGTTGTATTTAAGGAAACTATGGCCCTCATTGTGACATTGGTGGTTAATGCCGCTTACCGCCACGCTGACGGCCACAAACTTACCTCGGCGCTGGCGAATATCCGTTCACCATATTATGGCACACACATACCAATCCGACAGAATACAGCCACATACACAAATCCGCCAGACCAAAGTTCAATGATAAACTGGCAGTTCCAAAACCCACACTGTTACGTCAACAGAACAACACCCATCACATTATAACCCACGAATCACCACGGCGGACATTCAACGGCGATAAACCATTGGCGGTACATACTGCTGCACTCACAATGGACACCCACATACAAAACAACACTACATTGACCAATATGAAAAATACTTACCTGACACTCATACACCCACCACACCCACACCACTAGAAAACACACACGCACATTACACATAACCCTTCACCAACAACTATTGCAACCATGAGACTGAGAAGAAAAGCACAGAGACAATTAGACATACACACCACTGACACTCACACACCCCTCAGGCACTCCACATCACACACCCCACCACATTACCCAACACACCCTCACTAACACACATCACACATCAACCATGGCACCACAAAGGCAACCCTGTTTCACTGAAGAGGAGTTAAGGGTCATGATGGAGTAAATCGTCAGGGTAGAGCCACAGTTCTTTGGAGCACAGGTGCAGCAGATATCAATAGCAAGGAAGATGGAGCTATGGCAGAGAATCGTGGACAGAGTCAATGCTGTGGGACAGCACCCAAGAACAAGGAACGACATCAGGAAGCCATGGAACGACCTATGGGGGAAGGTATGTTACATAGCAGCAAGACAAGCTCACCATACAGAGGACTGGCAGTGGGCCCCCACCTCCTCCCGCACAACTCACAGCATGGGAGGAGCAGGTACTTGCAATACTGTATCCTGAGGGACTCGCCAGAGTTGGCAGAGGACTGGACACTGGTAAGTCAACTTTTAACAATTAGCAACCCCCATACCTACATGCCATCACACACCCTCACCCTCACTCCCATCACTCCACCACATCCCAAACACTACACCATCACATCTCAATAATCCCAATGCCAGGCACTGCATGCCGTACCAATGCACGAACAACCCTCCCAGCCCTGCATGGACACCAATCACTAAACCATGCACAGAATAGGGAAACTAACATAACCACAATACACCAACATACACAAGCAAAAGCTGGAAGGGGAGCAACAACCATAGATGAATACAAGTGTCAGACACTTGAAGCATAATACATCATTTACTTCCCCACAGGTACCCCAGCTAACGTCACTGGAGAGGAGCCACCACTATCCAGTCCCCCAACAAAAGAGGCCCACAGTGATGACAGCAATCAGGAACCAACACCACAGCACCCACCCAGTGTACCCTCACCTCTGTCACCAGGACACGTCAATCAGCAGTGTGCCCACCTTACAGGGACCCCAGGCCACACCTCGCCCCAAGACAATCAGGGATGTGGGGTCAGTGACAGTGGGCACACCATTCAGAGGACAGAGGCACAGGCCAACAGGGACACTGGGGGGACTACTGTGCGCCAGGGAGAGGACAGGAGCAGGGAACTGACTCTCCAGGAGGCAAGCTCCGAGATCCTGGGAGCCTACCAACATTCCCAGGACACGATGGGCCAGATCTTAGACAACGTGCAGGAGAACAGGTGGCTGCAGGAGGGACAGTATCAGGGGATCAGGGAGGACTTGCAGGACATTGAAAACACCCTGATCTCCATAGCAGTGCTGGCAGACATGTCCAACATCATGAGGGGGCAACAGCACACCAGCGGGCCACTGCCACTAGCCAGTCATCTGAACAACCCTCTACTTCCACTGCCACTAGTGGCCAGGAGGCCCCGCCACAGGACCAACAGGCCACCAGCACTCTTCCCGCTGTAGAAGGGGAACCACCCCACAAACGATCGCTGCAAACCAGACAGAAGCCAGAGACACTTGCCAAGACCACCGCCAGGAAATTAGACTCTCCTGATTGTCCCCCTTGTGTCCCACACTGTCACCTTGTCCACTTTGAACTGCCATAGCTCCCCTTCCTATGTCCCAATGGACAATGCATCTGTTCTACAAACAGACTGGAACAATACCCTGGACCTCCCTCCATCCTCACCCCATTCTATTGCACTTTCCCCTCTATATTTTCGCACAACAATAAACACCCTTGGCTAAAACTCGACTACTAGTATTTCATGTATTGCAAATTTGCATTGATTGAAACAGCAACAACCATTGCAAATTAACTGTAAATAGCATGTGCATAGAATTAAAGACCTGTAGCTGGCTGTTGTGATCACATCAGGAGAATGTTGTCATATCACCAACATCTGTAAAATGAATATCCATAGGTAACAGTAATTAGGGGGAAAGAAGTGGGTAACGGCAGCATACCAATGCCACACAGAATACACCAAAAGTTATAGAAATGTTATGTTGCACTGTCTCACCTGTGTGTCATTGGAAGTACTGACGTATCACCAAATGTTCTGTTGTCCATATCCTCATCTTCTGCCTCCTCACCCTCACTGTCCTCAGGTCCACTGCTGCCACAGGGGCATCTCCAGTCTCCTCCTCCTGCAGAACAGGTACATGGCATCTGAGGGCCAGGTTGTGCAACATGCAGCATGCCACTACTATCTGGCAGACCTTCTTGGGTGAGTAGCAGAGGGATCCACCTGTCAGATGGAGGCACCTGACCCTGGCCTTCAGGAGGCCAACGGTCCTTTCAATGATCCTTCTGGTTCGCCTATGTACCTCATTGTAATGTTCTTCTGCCCTTGTCCTGGCATTCCTCACAGGGGTCAACAGCCATGATAGGTTTGGGTAACCAGAGTCAACTGCAAATATTGAGGGACAACATTTAGCCATACACTATCCTGTAGGCCCAACACCATAGGCATACACCAACATATACTGGGTGGGAACCAGGGCTCACCTATCAGCCACACCCTGTGCCTCTGTAGTTGGGACATCACATTTGGGATGCTGCTATTCCTTAGGACAAAGGCATCATGCACTGATCCAGGATACTTAGCATTGACATGGGAGATGTACTTGTCCACCAGGCACACCATCTGCACATTCATGGACTGGAAACTCTTACGATTCCTGTACACCTGTTCATTTTGCCGGGGGGGGGGTACAAATGCAATATGTGTTCCGCCAATCGCCTTAATTATATTGGGGATATGTCCCACTGCATAAAACCCGGCCTTTACAGTGGCCAAATCCTTAATCTGGGGGAAAGCTATGTAGCTGCAAATGTGTTTTATCAGGGC
Source organism: Pleurodeles waltl (assembly GCF_031143425.1). Lineage (NCBI taxonomy): Eukaryota > Metazoa > Chordata > Amphibia > Caudata > Salamandridae > Pleurodeles > Pleurodeles waltl. Next base: position 644,912,482 of record NC_090438.1, read on the forward strand.
AGACAAGACTCTTGCCAGCACGACTGAGAACATTGGCTGTGACGTTCCTGCTGTCAAGTCCACTTTCACTTGGAAAGAAGCAGTTGCTAGGAAATGGAGCACTGATAGAACCTGCACAAGAGGGGGGATCCCAGTGGGATGACGGATAGCTGAGATCAGGTCAGGTTCCAACTGGGCACACAGCTCTGTGATTGTGGCCCTGTCCAGTTTATAGGTGAGTATAGTGTGCCTGTCCTCCAGTGTAGCCAAGTCCACCAGGGGTCTGTACATGGGGGTACGTCTCCATGTCTATTCATCCACAGAGGTAGGTATCTAAGGGAGACAAGTGTGAGTAGGCTGTCACAATTTATACCACAACAGCAGGCCACATTGTGCAAACATGTTTTGGGACAGTGGGCCTGATTCTAACTTTGGAGGACGGTGTTAAACCGTCCCAAAAGTGGCGGATATACCACCTACCGTATTACGAGTCCATTATATCCTATGGAACTCGTAATACGGTAGGTGGTATATCCGCCACTTTTGGGACGGTTTAACACCGTCCTCCAAAGTTAGAATCAGGCCCAGTGTGTCTTATAATGTAGGTGCCTATTTATCCTGTGACGCAGCAATTATCAATAGGCCTGTTTACCCCACCTAAAATGGCAACAGCCGGGCCAGTGTGGAGGGACAGGAGGAAGTGAGGTAATTCCGTTGACGTTGTGCGCCGTGGCGGTAGATGGTCATGGACCACCGTGCAATTCCTCATTGGTTTATATTGGGCCCTATGGGGTATAGTGGCAATGGGGATCTATGCTGGCGGTGATGGTATGCACCGCCGCGGACGTGACCACCATTTTCTATCTAAATACTCACTTGTTTCCTGACATTCCATAGGAGAGGACTTACACTGCATGTGCTGCTGTGACCTGTGTCTTGAACCTACCATGGCCAATGTGACCGGGGAAAGGGCCCCAGCCTTCACTTCTGGGGAGTTGGAGTGACTGGTAAATGGGGTCCTACCCTAGTACAGACTGCTGTATGGGCCTCCAGACTAACAGGTGAGTACACTGTAGACATGATGCATGTGCCATGAATGCATGGAGTTGTGTGTGAAGGCATCGTGTAAGGGGGTGAGCGGATGTCCTCTTGGCTGTGTACATGTTGTGCCCTGGGCTATGTGTGTGCCATTGGTGATGGAATCGGGTATGGGGAGCCATTTGTGTGACAGGATGGACTGTTTGTCTAATGGTGTTCTCCTGTCTGTATTGCCTCTGCAGGTCAGTGTCCATCAAAAGGTGTGCCATCACAGGGTGTGGACCCTGGGGCTCTATGGAAGGCAGAGCACCCACTGTCGGAAAAGGTGGGAGGACCTGAGATGCTGGGCCAGGAAGACTATGCAGGCGCAGCTGGGGATAACCTCTCCACAAGCGAGGGGTGCCTGTCAGAGCCTGACCCCCCTGACGGCCCATATACTGGCGGTGTCCTACGCAGAGTTGGATGGGCACTTGAGGGCAGCACAGAAGCCAATAGGGGGTGAGTACAGTGAGCGTGACAACCATTGTTTTTGGCTAGCATGGGATCCATGTGATGGGTTTCAGTAAGTGGGGGGCCCTTGATGCCAGCTAGGACATTGCTGCGTGGTCCACCACAAGGTAAATGGGTGAATAGCTAAATCTTTTATTCCAGATAGGTGGCAATCCATGTCAGACAGGCCCTACTGGGTCACAGGAACAGTGCATTTGGCGGTGGTTGGCTCTCATCTTGCTATGGCACCAAGCTAATGGAATGCCAGTGCAATGCAAAGTGCCCAATCGTGGTCCCTCTGTGTGATGGTAATGTGTATGCCATCTGTGGTGTTGGTGATGTTATTGACCAAGTGCTCCCTTTTTATCTCCCCCTATTTTTTTGTCATCCTGTCCATGTGTGCATTAGCATCATCTGGCGGAGGAGCAGGGGCACCAGCGACTGAGGGAGCTGCGTCCCACAGAACCCAGGAAGCGGGGTCCACCGATGCTGAGGGGACCAGTGGGACAGAGGGAGAAAGGAGCACCACGACGGAGATAGGCAGTGACAACACTGACTCTGACACCTCCTCCAATGGAAGCTCCCTGGTGGTGGTGGACACCTCTGGAACCACCCCAGCTACCAGTACAGCGCCATCACCCATATCAGCACCGTCCTCCCAGTAGTCCCCCATCGAGTTGCCCATGCCCGTTCACCCAGGAGGGAGGGCATCTCCTTCGCCCCAGGCACCTCAGGCCCTGCCCCGGGGAGCCCTGCTGCCCTCCCAGAGATCCATTTCTGTAGGGCAGTCAACCATAGTGAATGCCATCCAGGGGCTGGCATCCCAGATGCAGCAATGCAATACGTTCCTGAAGGGCATCCACAGTGGGTTGGCGGCCCTACAGAGATCATTTCAGGCTCTGGCCTCCTCTCTGATGGCAGTCTGTGTCCCTGTTCCTACTGCCCCCCCCTCCATCTACCACTTCCTAGTCCCAATCTCCTCACCCCCAACCCATCCCATGCACACATACACACAAGCATGCACACAAAACATCAGACAAGAGTAGCACAGTCAAGCACAGGCAGGACACTTCAGGTCACAAGCACCACACATACAACAGACAGTTGCACACACAACCACATCCACTGACTCCCCCTCCTCCTCCTCTTCCCTCACAGTCACAGTTGCACTCACACCTGCATGCACTGCATCAACAGCTACCACCATCATCACCACATCATGCAGCACACACACCTCACTTGCAGACCCCTCCACAACACCCATCCACGCGTCCCCTTTTTTCCTCCCACCCTGTCTGCCGCCCTCCTAAGAGACATGCACTCAGAGTCCCAACAGCCATCCACCTCACACACACACATTGCCATGCACCTGCACCCAAGTCCAGCAGACGTACACCTCCGACAACCACTCCCTTAACCTCCACTCCCATCCCTCCTCACACATCCCACTCCAATGTACCTAAGAAGCCTTTCCTTACCCAACTTGACCTCTCCCCTCCCCCTCCGCCCCTGCCCTGTCCATAAGAGCAGGGTCTCAATGACCCAGCACAGCACCTCAGCCAAACAGTCTGCCATTGCTCCTATGAAATCCTCAGCTGATGGCAGGAAAGGGCCCCAAAGTGTGACGGCTGCCACTCCTACTGTGAGCACACCTCTGCCTCAGAAAGAGAGGACTAGGGTGGTGAAAACCAAGGGACAGGAGACAGGGACAGTGGAGGCACCTCCTTGTCCGGGAGGCAAGAAAGGGACAGTTCCCACTCTACTACCCAAGAAAGGGAAGGTACCCACTCCACAACCCAAGAAAGTGAAGGTTCCCACTCCACCAGCAAAGAGAGGGAGGAGGTCCCATCTACCAGCAGTGGGTAAGGATCCCTCACCTCCAGCAGAGGCAGCCAGGGTAACACCTCCACCAGTAGGGAGCAAGGAGCCCTCACCCCCAGCAGAGGCAGACAGGGTAACCCCTCCACGAGCAGTTAGCAAGGAGCCCTTACCTCCAGCAGAGGCAGCCAGGGTAAAACCTCCATCATCAGTGGGCAAGGAGCCATCACATCCAGCAGACTGCATGGAGGCCACCCACCAGGGATAATTGGGCATGGAGCCCCCTCCAGAACCAGTGAGCATGTTCCCCACTTCAGAGACTGTGGCCTTGCACTCCCCACCAGGGACAATTGGGCATGGAGCCCCCTCCAGAGCCAGTGGGCATGTTCCCCACTTCAGAGACTGTGGCTTTGCACTCCCCACCAGGGACAATTGGGCATGGAGCCCCCTCCAGAACCAGTGGGCATGTTCCCCACTTCAGCTGAGGTGCCCCCTGCCCCCAACCCCCTCCCCCATGAGGCGCCTGCCCATTTCCAACATGATGCCCCTGCACAGTGGAATCCGGATAGTCAGGAGTCACGTTGGGCCTTGGACTGTGCCCTGTGGCCATGTGAGCCTTTTGGACTTTGGACTGGCCATTTGCCCTTTCTGAACGTTGAGGAATGGTTTTGTTTTCGCATGGGCAATATGGTGGCTGTTGGTATCAAATGCCAGTGTCAGTTAAAACTAAATGTGGTCCTTGTTTTAATTAGACGTGTGTCCTGTGACATTGGTTTAACTCTGTACCAGTTGCGTGTATGGTGTGTGGTTGAATTATTGTGTGTTGTGCATGTGCGTGTGTCACTCCCCTTGGTTTAACTATGCAGCTGGTTGTGTGTCTGGTGTGTGTGTGAATGGTGTGTGTTGTGCATGTGTATGTCACTTCCCTGTTCCTCCCTCCCTCCGTTGTGTGCTAGGTGGCTGTACTCACTGTTGTGGTTTTCGACGGCATTGGTGTTCCAGATGGACCATGACGTAGAAGAGCATCGGGAAGACATGAAGTTCTAGTTCCATGGTGGCGTCTGAGTACTCTGTGTACCTATTGGTGCGTATTTCATTTTCTGTGTTCTGTTTCCGCCAGGCTTTTGATGGTGTTGGTACCGCCCGGGAAATCCTGGTTTGCTGAGTCATATTATGGTGGGCGGTACCTTGTCTTCCCCCTGGCTGTTGTTGGCTACCATCGTGGTCAGTGGTGTTAACGCCCTGGCGGTTGGTGTGGTACATTGGCTGTCTATGGGAGGAATGGCCGCCATGGTCATAATTTGGCAGTAATTACCACCAGCCCATTGGCGGTATTACCGCCACTTTAACAGTCACCGCCAATGTCAGAATGAGGGCCATAGTGAGTTACAGAGGCACATTCCAAAGTAGGTTCTGAAATAAAGCCACAGCTTGTTGCAAAATAAATCTGCGTGAGAAGCTAAAGTTTCTGTTTACAATAGGTTATTCACCTGTGGCTGTTAGTTAGATTTCATTCAGCACTAAAAAGAAATTAGATAAAAGGTGGAGGTTTATGAGATTGGAGTGTAGGTTTTAGTTGCAGTAGTTTGCTGAAGTGTTGGGCCCAGTTTTTCTAATATTTAACCTGAGGCAGCACAATAATCAAAGTTGATGCACTGCCTTGTGTCAAAGGGAAAAATAAAAAATGTGCTATGTCCGCAAAGATATGGCACATTTTTCTTTCCTCCAATACTGATGCACTTCTGGCTGCCATGAGCCAACACACTCATCCTCACACCATAGTGCAAGGGGAAATGCATTTTCTTAAGTATAGGTTTTGTTCTGAAGGAGACCCTTCCAGTACACAAACTACCTGTGCTGTATGTTGCAGCACATATGTGAAGCTGGAAAAATAAGGAGAAATAAAAACATTTCTTCGCATTATGCCTGCCTTAAGGTTTTGAAGCAAATCCATGTCTACAAATGTTAATAGATAGGGATTTGTGTTGAAAACCAGGGGTGTTTGACAAGAAATGCCCATGTACCATATATAAAATGCACCAGTGACCCAAAGTAGAGTAAAGTTTTGCATAGCGCAAATATACTTTAATAATTAACATAAAAATATTTTTAATATTTATTTTTGAGACAAATACATGTTTTAAAATGTCAATACACTTTTACTCTGGGGCACTTTCTAATACAAATCCAGGTTTGTGTTGGATAGTAAATCCCACCCGAACTCTTGCACTGGGTTTTTGGATTACAACATTAGTAAATCAGAGCCTTGGAGTCATTGCATGTTGTTCAAGAATGTACAATATGGGACTAACCCACTTAGAGGTAGCCATAATTTCATTGTTATTGTGATTTTTTTCAGTAGACATACTAGCATCAGCTCCCCTCACTGTCTGGTTACCTCCCTTCTCCACTGTCTCTGCCAACTCTGCTGCAAGTTGGTTTCAGGTTGCTGTTTGCAGGTGACTTTGCTCACCGTCCTTTCTTTAGCCCTGTTGTGCCACCCTGTGTGCTGAGCATTCGGCCCACCTGTGCTGCCTTCCTGCTGTTTTTTTCTACTTTTTCTGCCCGCTCTCCTCCCACTGAGCCCCTCCCATCCCAGGACCTACTTAATTGTGGTCGCAGCGCAACCATGCAGAAGGTGCGTCAATGGCACTCAGAAGGCAAGACATTATGCGCCTGTCCATGCCTGGACCATGTCCTGCATCAGGAACACTGGCTCTCCCACCATCCGCAGATACTCTCCTGCTGAGCTCCAGAACCTTGCTCCCAGGAATAAAGAGAACAATTGCTGCAACACCTTCCCCCGGACAATAGTTTTATCCTTCAACAGCCACCACTTCATCTGCAACTCTGGCCCCACACAGCCACCCTCCAACCCCGTCTACTGCTCATAGCATGATCCCTCTGCAAACATGCCACTGAAATATGGGACACCATAACAACCCACAGCCCGAACCGGATGTTCATCACAGAGACCTGGCTCACACATGCCTCTGCCCCCAACATCACTTGCGCCACCCTACAAGGCTACAAGCTGATTCACAAAGACTGCCACAACAAGCATGGAGGAGGCATCACAATCATTTATAAGGACAAGCTCACATGTACCACCTTCAAGGAAGAGAGGTCTCACCTCATGGTAAACCTCAACTTCCTAATCCAAATTAAAGCCAGAACACCCATCAGGGAAACTCTTGCATACCGACCCGAGGGTCCCCACCCTGCTGTTAGAAATGGGGTCTTTGGTTGGCTGTCAGGTTACCCCCTGTCCAAGCAAGGACCCTCATCCTAGTCATGGTAAGTCACACACAATCCAAATTAGCTTGTGCCCACCCTCTGGTAGCTTGGCACTGAGCAGTCAGGCTTAACTTAGAAGGCAATGTATAAAGTAACACCAGACAGTGTTTAGAAAAATACATAATATTTATCTGAAAAGTTGCAGGTCAAAAATGATTAAAAATGCACTGAGTATATGTTGAGATATCACTGAAAAGTGAAATAAAGTGTCTTAAGTCTTTTAAAAGCAAACAAAGTCTCTTTCAAGCACAAAGTACATGGTTTGCATGAAAAATCTCTGCAAAGAACCGCAGAGGAGGAGAAGCATGGAAACAAAGAGGTGTGTGTCGATTTCTCTGGCCGCACATGGCGATGCTTCGTTTAGTTTTCATTTTCGGGTTGTGGGGTTTTCAGATGCCCTAGGGATGATGCATGGATTTCCGGCGCTGACAGGACAAAGTCACAGAAGCTGCGTTGATCTGGTGGGGGTTGCATCAAATTTTCTACTGCATGCAGGCGCTGCGTCGATTCCTTTCTGGAAGTCGGGCTGTGTCGTTCCGGCTCGGCTGTGCATTGATTCGGTAGGGCCATGCATCGAATTTTCGGTCGCTACGTTGGTGCTGCATCGATCTCCTTGCGAAGTCGGGCTGCGTGGTTCTGGTTCGGCATGCAGTGAAATTTTAACCGCGGTGCAGGATATGCTTCGTTTATACAGTAGTAGGTTGTGCATTGAATGTCACAGCACAGGGAGTCCTTCTTGTAAAGATGAAGTCTTTTTGGTCCTGAGACTTCAGGGAACAGGAGGCAAGCTCTATCCAAGCCAGAGAGCAGCAAGGCAGCAGGGCAACAGCAAGACAGCAGTCCTTCACAGAAAGCAGACAGGTGAGTCCTTTGAGCAGTCAGGCAGGTCTTCTTGGCAGGATGCGGGTTCTGGTTCAGGTTCTCTTTTCCAGGAAGTGTCTGAGTTGGCAGGGGCAGAGGCCCTGTTTAAATACTCAAATGTGCCTTTGAAGTGGGGGAGACTTCAAAGCGTGGCTTAGAAGTGCACAAGGTCCCCTTTCAGTTCAATCCTGTCTGTTAGGGTCCCAGTAGGGGGTGTGGCAGTCCTTTGGGTGAGGGCAAGCTACTGTTCTTTGACATGCAAGTGTCAGGCCCTCCACCCTCCCAGCCCAGGAAGACCCATTCAACATGCAGATGTATGCAAGTGAGTCTGAGTATCCTGTGTTTGGCGGTGTGTCTGAGTAAATGCACAAGGGAGTTGTCAACTAAGCCCAGCCTAAAGTGGATTGTAAGGCACAGAAGGACTTAAGTGCAGAGAAATGCTCACTTTCTAAAAGTGGCATTTCTAAAATAGTAATACTAAATCCAACTTCACCAGTCAGCAGGATTTTGTATCACCATTCTGGACATACTAAATATGACCTTCCTACTCCTTTCAGATCAGCAGCTACCACTCAAACAATGTATGAGGGCAGCCCTAATGTTAGCCTATGAAGGGAGGAGGCCTCACAGCAGTGAAAAAACAAATTTAGGAGTTTTACTTTACCAGGACATGTAAACTACATAGGTACATGTCCTGTCTTTTGTCTACACGGCACCCTGCCCTATGGGTTACCTAGGGCATACCTTATGAGTGACATATATGGGACAAAAGGGGGGTTTAAGGCTTGGCAAGTAGTTTTCCATGCCAAGTTGAAGTGGCAGTGAAACTGCACACAGAGGCCTTGCATTGGCAGGCCTGAGGCATGGTTAATTGACTACTTATGTGGGTGGCACAATCAGTGCTGCAGACCCACTAGTAACATTTAATCTACAGGCCCTGGCACATGTAGTGCACTTTACTGGGGACCTATAAATAGATTAAATAGTCCAATTGGGTATGAACCAATGTTACCATGTTTGAAGGGAGAGAGCGTATGCACTTTAGCACTGGGTAGCAGTGGTAAAGTGCACAGAGTCCTAAAACCGGCAAAACAGGGTCCAAGAAGTGGAGGGAGGCAGGTACAAAGTTAGGGGTGACCACCCTAAGGATGTCAGGTCTAATACTCGCATTCTGCAAGACCATCACTGATTTCATTGACCCCCCCTGGCCATGGACTCCATACACTACATGTTTTTAGGTGATCTCAATTTCCACCTAGACGACCCAATGGCCACAACTCCACAAACCTCCTGGACAGCTTAAGTAACATCAGACTCAAACAGCTAGTCTCCAGCCCCACACACACTGCAGGACACACCCTGGATCCTATCTTTACAGCCAGCAACAGAATTATTTCTCCCACACAACGGAGCTCACATGGACGGACCACCACATCGTACATTTCTCCATAACAAGCAGACCAGAGCCTTCAACCATGCCCCCTTTGCCCCCATCACAGATGGGGAAAAATCAAAGAGAGCCAATGGTCCACTGCCCTCAGCTCCAGCAACCTCGAGCAAGATGTCCTCAATCTATCTGAATGGATCTTCAACAGCACCAGGAAAGTCAACCCCACAAGGAACTCCACCTCCAGAAGATCCAGGAAACCCACAAGTTGGTGCACCCCCTGAATTCTGCATGCTCAATAGAGAATGCAAAGGGCTAGAAAGACAGTGGCACATCAGCAGAGACCAAGCAGACTGTATCATCTTCAAAAGAGCACTGAACAAATACCATCTCTGCCTCATAGAAGCAAAAATGGTTGACCTACTTAGCTGCATCGAGGAAAGCACTAACCTCCTAAAGGAACTTTTCAAGATCATCAGAGTTCCCCTGCCGAGCAGCCACCGAAAACACAATCTAGCCCTCTAAGTCCTTCTGTGACACATTAGCTGACTACTTCCACAAAAAAATCACAGCCATATACAGCAACCTTCACCCTCAACCCACCAGCGTCACTCACCTTCTGGCCCCTTCAGCCACCTGATCACTGACTGCAAGCATGATTCCATCCAGGAAACAGCAGCCATCAAGAGTTAAACCCACTCCGGCTCACCCAACAACCTAGGCCCCCACTGCATCTTCAACCTGGTCCAGAGGGGAAATCAGCAGTATTCTCACTCCCATCCTCAACACCTCCATCAAGACTGCCACCATCCTCAAAGCATGGAGGCAAGCAGAGATCAAGCCACTCCTGAAGCAACCATCCGGCGACCTCAGTGAACAAAAAATGACCACCCTATATCACTGCTCTCCTTCCCAGCTAAGGTTCAGGAAAGAGCCATCAACCAACAGCTCTCTGAACACCTGGAAAGACACAATCTACTGGACACCTGCCAATGTGGTTTCCCCAGGAACCATAGCACCAAAACTACCCTGGGTGCCACAACGGACACCATCAGGTCCCTCCTCAATGGCTGTCCTGATCCTACTCAACCTCTCAACAATTTTCAGCAGTGTCTCTCACTACAATCTCACCACCAGACTCAACTACATCAGGATCCGAAGCAATCCCCTCAAATGGATCCATGCCTTTCTCACAGGATGCACCCTAGGAGTCTGCCTCCCACCTTTTATCTCAGAACCAAAGATCATCATATGCGGCCTCTCTCAGGAATCCTCACTCAGCCCACCCTTTTCAACACCTACAGCTTGCTGTTGGCTGAGATTTTTCATTCCCACTGTCTCAACATCATCTGATATGCCAACGACACTCAACTCATACTCTCCCTCTCTGAAGACCACACCACCCCTAGAGTCACCATCAGCAATGCCATGACCCACGTTGCCAAATGGTTGAGATCCAACTGCTTGAAACTGAACTCCCTTTACTTCAAACCCCCCACCCAGCTCCTCCACCACCTCCAAACCATCCAAAGTGCAGCAGTGAGACTAGTCCTGGACCTTCCCAGGTAGATCTGCATCACCTCCACCACAGAGGTCTCCATTGTCTGGCCGTTCACAAGAGGTGCAAATTCAAGGTTCTCACCCTCACATACAAAGATTTCCACGACATGGAACCCATTCTCATCAACCACAGACTCTCCTTCCACTAGCCCACCAGGGAGCTTTGTTTGCCCACCCATGTCCTCCCTCAAGTCCCAATAGTTTCCCGCAATCACTGCAGTGAACAATCCTTCTCCTACCTCACTGCCAAGATCTAGAATGACCTCCCTCTACCTGCGTACCACTCACACCGTCCTTGACTTCAGGAAGGATCTAAAGACATTGCTCTTTGGTGAGAGGCTACCAGCTCACAGCAACAGCCCTCAATGCCTGGATACCTCTTGAGTGAGATGCCACACTTTACAAACACCTAATGATTGATTGATTAATATAAGATTTGTAACATATGGCAAGATCATATTACCATACCTAACTATGGCATCATTTTAACCTATATTTTCTACAGACAGTTTCCATTTTCTGCAATGTTTACTTATTGAAAGGGAAATGATGAAACTTGTTTTGGACCGTAAAGATGTATAAGGATAAACAGGCTTGCAAGAGGTTACAGTGTAGCCTCCCTGAGAGGGAACATACAGACGCTTGAAAATTCAGTATTAGTCTCTCAGTTTATGCATAAGATACTAGCAGGTTGACAGGGTAAACCTTATGTATAGAAAACATTATAAATCTAAAAAAACACTGCAAGACCTGCCGGAAAATATATACATGGGTGGGTTTGGAAGGACTTGGGGTTCTTTTTTTATTGTATGTTAAGATCTTATTGCCAAATTTAACTATAACATCAGTTTAACATTTGCTTTTTAAAGCGAATTTCTGTATTTCCTAATTATATTCAAAACCAATTAATTATGGATCTCAACTCTGTTTACAGCTAATGTCCAGCAAGGCCTTGCTCCCAACAGTCTGTGTGTGGTGAACCCCTGTAAGACAAGGACAGTAAGGTTTAACCACAGGGCTTGGCCTCTGGTGGTACCACGGTAGTTCTCAAGAAACAAGAGAGGGGGAGCTTCACTGGGTTCCACCAGAGGTACCACAACAAATGTTTTAAAGGTGGTGGGTATCACTTTGGATCTCCTCAACATGGGCCAGGGGGTTAGGGTGTGCCCAAGTACCAGAGTTCAGTAATGGTGGCTGCAAAATTACTGCTATTTTCGCCCAAAGTTACACAGTCGGAGATTGGGCACTCCTAGGGGGATGGGGACATGGCCTGGTGAGAGACCAGTCCTGGCAACCAATCCATGCTGCTTATGGCCAAAGGCATGCACAGCAGGGGATTCTGCACTTGCAAGAGTTTGGGCACAGGGCCTGGTTATAAATTCAAATCCCAGCTGCACATGTCTGGAAGCTGGACCTGGCAGCAGCCTGTAATGATGTAACGATGAAGGTATTTCACACCCATTGCTTTTGTGTCTCCAGTTTTACCATGAGGATGGGATGTAGTCCACTAGCACGAGTCTTGATTTGAGGATCTAAATGATATTGTTTAATTGTTGACAAGTGTAGTTATAAATGTTTGAAAAGTGTAATTAAAAACTATGAGAAATAGCCACTTGATGTTTACATAATTGTTTATAGTCTCATAACCTCATAGCTCTAGTTTCTCACTGAACAATGATAGGGGCTCAGTAGACTAATCCATCCACTCCATCTGTGTTTGACCTCATTGACATAAATTCAAATCCCCTAGGAGGTTTGGGCATGGCCTGGCCAGGGGTCAGTGCCTGCAACCACTTCATGGTGCTTACAGCCAAAAGCGTGCAGAGTAGGAGTTTGGGCTCTCACAAGAGGTCTGGCCCTTCATCCAGCTCCAGGTTGCACATGGAAAAAGGGCAGTGGCCAAATTCCTGCTGAATATGGCCGGAAGCTGTTGACTGCCAAGAAAGCTGCAAGCAATTTTACAAATAGCACTACGAATACTACACCAAACCCCCACTACCACGAATAACACAATAGCATAAGGGCCACATCATCACCTTGCCACAGCACCAATATTACCACAATCCCTAGTACCACACCACCACCAATAACCACAAGCACCACACCACCACCAATATCAATATCAACAATACTAGTGGAACACCATCGTCACACTACCCTCAATTCCACCAACGCAATATCAGTACCATTAACACTACAAATACCACCACCATCAGAACAAGCTTTTGCAATGCAATGGGTCTCGTATTTTCTCGAGTTAGAAGTATTAACATTGTAAATTTCTGACAGGATATTTCTTGCCAAATAAATTTAAAATAAAAAGTAAAATAGTTGACTTAAGCGAGCTCATTCAAACCGCCACGGCACCCATGATAGTTACCGCGAAGCAGAGACACAAACGAAAAAAAAGATTTTTGAAAGGCAAGCCCTGAATGAGTGAAAGTGATGGGCGTGCTGTGGGGTGGTTAAAAGCCCATAAATAGATTACAACAGGCCAGAGTGCTAGCGCACAACCTAAACATTAATCCCACCATAAATATCATCAGTACCATCACCCATGTATCCACCAACACCGCTGCAAAAACCATTATTGTAACGAATACCAACACAAACAATATCACCTATCTCTTCACCCACTCCCTAAACCTCCACCAATATTAATACACCCACTCCCTAAACCTCCACCAATATTAATATACCACAAATATCCCCAACAAAATTACACTAATACAAGCATGAACAATATCACACCTTCACTAATAACTCCACTTGTAATGCCACCACCAATAGCACCAATAATAATGCCATCATGGTTAACATCATCCGAAGTCAAACCTTCTCCATACCAAACTACCACCACATCAAGCCCAAATAAGGGCCAATAGGGCAGGCTTTAATATGCTGTTTCTACGAAATTCATGTGTGCATTCCTATGTTTGCATGCGTTGTCACATTACAGCTAGACCTATTTACTTTGTCAGTGCTTTTTGAACCTTTAGCATCCTTCGATACTTCTTTGTCCTGACAGTGCACTGCAGTGTTTGAGGAAGAGCTTCCTGGTTGTGGCTCTTTGCTATTCTTGTTTTATAATCGATTGCACATTATTGTGAGCAATGTGAGTGGTCGTGGTTCTTTGCGTAGTTTCAAGTCGAATTGCTTACATTTATTGTATCTGCACTTGTCATAAACTGCTCATTGTTTGCAGATACCTTCTTTTAAACTTACGAACGAACGTGCACATGTTATGTTACTAAAGTGTTTACTGTGAGTCAGAGACAATTGGTTTTTCTTTAAGCTATAGGCATGATAAACTAAAGAACTAGTTATTGAAGTGCAACATTGTTAAAACAAACGCGGGCTATTTCGGTAATATAGAACGTGATGGAGGGAAAGTCAAGACTAATGGCGGGTACTTGAATCACGTCTGCTTCACTGGATTGCGGACATCTGTGCCCTCCTATTTGCTGTCTGTACAGATAACTCTGATGATTACTGCACTGTGTTCGCTTTTTCATGTGTCAAAAAAATGGTTTAAAAAAATCACGAAGTCAATTATGGTTCCAGATAGTTCATGCCCTGCAGCTCTATACAAACAATTCTACAATCAAGGAAAACAAAAGCAGATTAAAAAGACAATAATTAAGTAGCAAGGGATATTTTTAAAATCTGTAAAAGAGATTTTTTTAGAAAAACAATAGTGTGTGCATTCAGTCAGAAGACCCTGTTAATCAGAATGAAATAGAGATGGCGTGTGCCTTTGTTAGCCAATCAAAGGAGGTTTAAGGGGTAAATCTAAGACCTGCATATTATCATTTACATCAGTGAAAAATAAAACTCTTCCTTGTTATATTTAGACCGTGTTTTCTTCCTAAGCTTGCTCAACCCTGACCCGAGGTCCTAAGTGTTACTCTCAAATGAGGCCTGACCGTTCAGGCATGAAGTTGAAGAATCCGGTTACTGCTGCCCACCAGCATGGATTAGTCAATAGCGTTTGCCGCTGCCATTTCTGTCTCTTTCTTGCTTCAATTCGAAGCTAAAGTTTACGCTACAGCAGATGAGGCTTGAAATAGTTACATTCCAAAGAGCCAACATTTCCCAGAGTAGTTATTTTTTGGCAAACTGTACGTTCGCTGCAAATCATGTAGAGTGCACTTTTGAGAGGCAGACGAAGAACTTAGGCATGTGATTTCCCACCTATAACTTGTATTTACTTTACTTATTTACCATAGAGATAATCTCCCTTACGTGTCAGGAGGTCAAATCTGGACAGTTTGGTTATGTTTTCACTCCAACAAACTAGCTCCTAAGACTCTCAGGAGTGTACCTTGGCTTTAATAGCACTTCCTTTGTTTTTGTTTTCCCACTGTAGACATACAGTTCACACTTCATGGATTAAAAGTAACAACCAATTTTCACAAGGCACACATTCTCTTGTCAGAATGCACTGGACCCTATTCACAAAGATACATTAAGAGTTATTTTATTTTTTGCAGTTTTGTATGGCGCAAAATCAGTCTAAGGGCATTGGGGTACTTTACATGATCACCAGATTGCATTGCACAAGTTCAGATTCACTTTTGTTTTTGGCATGTGGAGATTCAGGGCCTGATTCACATAGGAAAACTTTTGTGTACTTTACTATTTTTTGGTATTCACAAACCACAAGTTTAATTTTACTAGTACTAATCTTCCGACTGCAGAAACTCTGCAATTTGGGTGGATAACTCTGCACATAAAAAGCAGGACAGGCCTGCAAGTCTCCGCCTTGAGTATGGAGTCTTCGCATTTGTAAAACTACTATTAACATAATGAAACTGTTGTTTGTGAATACCAAAAATAATTTACAAATGCAGCTATTACTATTTGCTTTCTTTTATGTTTAGTATAACCAGAGAATTGTCTGACAGCCATGTGTAGTGAGATTGTACCTGACACATTTCAACTAAGGCCTGGCTTTTTAAATGATAATACCCTCTAGAGTATTGTTGATGTACTATCTAATTGAAAGAATGGGTTCTTGCCTGGGGTAATCTCCATCTTCATAGATTCATGATATATCTAATGTTTGACACATAAAAGAGATGGTAGTTCATGTCTGTGGTCATATGTGAGTGCTGCACGGTGTTGGTAGTGTCAAAATACAGGGAGATGTTGCGATCGTAGTCGCCTGGCATAACATAGCTACCCATAATTTTGATTAATTTGTTTTGTATTTGATTGCATCTTTGCAATGTGTCCTCGTTTGGACCATTTACTGAAAGAGATGCATTTCTTGGTTGCCAAAGCTAACTGCCATTACAACACAAAGGCTGCTAGGGTCCAATAGGGTTTACGTAGCTTTTAGAGAAGTGTCAAATATGGAAATTGTGGCCCTTAGAACTGAGGCATTTTGCCATGTGTTGTAGAATGATTTTGTGCCTACCCTGTGGTATATGTTAATGACACGGAATGCCAACCTAATTTCTTGGAGGCAGGCTATATATGGGCAATAATGTTGCATCACTTTGATCATTTGCTGCTTGGCATATGCATTAAGACCATTAAAATGTAATGTTGGTAATCAAAGAGAATTTGCCATGCATCTGGATGCTTCTTTGGATGTAAGCGACAAGTAGCATTAACTAAAACATTTAATTTCCCCTATTTTTTCTTATTATGTCTCTTGCTGTCTCATTTCCATTTGGCCCCCTGCCCACACTTTATCCCTCCTGTTGACCAATAAGATAGAAAAGCCAAACATGGCCCCTGTGACCAGTGAGGTGGCAAAGCCAAAAACGATTCACCCCAATCTGTTGACCTTGGTGGCATTGCCATATCTCAATTCTGGAAGTGGTGAGTCTACTGCTGGCTTTCATAGGCAAACATTAGGGCTACCTTCATAAACTATTTGAATTTTAGATTCTGATTTGAAAGGGGTAAATAGGTCACGTTTAGTATGGCCAGAATGGTAATAGAAAAACCTGCTTATTGGTGAGGTTGGATTTTATATTACTATTTTAGAAAAGCCACTTTTAGAAAGTGAGCATTTCTCTGCACCTAAAATCCAGCTGTGTCTTAAAGTCTGTCTCCAGTCCGCGTCTTGGTTGGGCTGGTTGACAGCTCCCTTGCACATTTCACCCAGACAACCACACACACAGGATGCTCAGTCAAACCTGCACTCATCTGCATACTGAATGGTGCTTCCTGAGCTGGAAGGGTGGAGGGGCCTGATACTTACATTTCAAAGGCTAATGGCCTGCCCTCACACAATGGACTGTCAAACCCCTTAGGGGACCTTGTGCACTTCAAAACCACTTTTTGAAGTCTCCTCCACTTCAAAGTCAATTTTGGGTATCTAAACTGGGTCCCTGACCCCACCAGATCAGACACTTCTGGACCAGACCTTTCAACCTGTCAAGTGGAGCTTCCTGCCTGACCAAAGGACTCCCCTGGACTGCTTTGTTGTGAAGGACTGCTGCCTTGGTGTTGCCCTCCTTCCTTGCTGGCCTCTGACTTTGCTGAGAAGTGTTCTCCAATGGCTTGGATTGAGCTTGCCTCTTGTTCCTGAAGTCTCAGGGCCAAAAAGACTTCGGGGCATATTTATACTCCGTTTGCGCCGGAATTGCGTCGTTTTTTTTGACGCAATTCTGACGCAAAACTAACTCCATATTTATACTTTGGCGTTAGACGCGTCTAGCGCCAAAGTCCATGGAGTTTGCGTCATTTTTTAGCGTGGACACCTACTTTGCGTTAATGATATGCAAGGTAGGCGTTCCCGTCTAAAACATTTACTCCGAGGCATGTGCGCCGTATTTACACTCCCGGGCAAAATTCACGCCCGGGAGTGGGCGGGTCAAAAAAAATGACGTACGGCCGCTTTTGCACTGTTTTTTAGCGCCTGGAAAAGGCAGGCGTTAAGGGACCTGTGGGCTCGGAAGGAGCCCAGAGGTGCCCTCCCATGCCCCCAGGGACACCCCCTGTCACCCTTGCCCACCCCAGGAGGACACCCAAGGCTGGAGGGACCCATCCCAGGGACATTAAGGTAAGTTCCGGTAAGTATTTATTTTTTATTTTTTTTGGCATAGGGGGCCCTGATTTGTGCCCCCCTACATGCCACTATGCCCAATGACCATGCCCAGGGGACATAAGTCCCCTGGGCATGGCCATTGGGCAAGGGGGCATGACTCCTGTCTTTACTAAGATAGGAGTAATTTCTATGGGGGTTGGGAGTCGAAAAAAATGGCGCAAATCGGGTTGAGGCGAAAAATTTGCCTCAGCCTGACTTGCCCCATTTTTTGATGCCCAAGCTCCATATCCCCCTACGCCGGCGCTGCCTGGTGTACGTCGTTTTTTTCCACGCATACCAGGCAGCGCCGGCGCCTAACGCCAGCTAACGTCATTGATTAAATACGGCGCCCGCATGGCACTTCAGAATGGCGTTAGCCGGCGCTAATTTTCTTGATGCAAAACTGCATTAGCGCAGTTTTGCGTCAAAAAGAATGAATATGGCCCTTCCTCTCTTCAAGGAAACTCCTTGTGCTGCAAAATTCGATGCACAGACTGCCCGGAAACAATGCACAGCCTGCCCAGTGATAAAAAAATCACTGCATCACCTTTCTAGCACTTAACTTTCTGGGAAACCAGACACAGTAGTCCAAGGTTTCATCAAGGGAGGTGCTATGGACCAGAGGCTCAGCAAAGAAGCAAACAATACTCAATAAATAGCTGTCAAGCGAGGGCTTGAAATATGTACTTAACTATACATGGATTTGCAGGTGGGAGGACCTCAGGGTACACACTATAAAGGGTCTCATAATTCACAGATGGCACACAACAATGAAAGGTCATACAGGTCAAGTAACCTAAATTTACCCTGGTCGCCCTTTGTAAAAGAACCTACTAATGGTCTGCACAGCAACAAGCCTTAAACCCTAAATACACAATACTTCCCTCATATGCCTAATATAACTTGAGGAGTATATTATTTAAAAGGGAGACCTACATCCTTTTTCAGGTTTTCAGCATATCAATCAAATAGGAAATGTAAATCCTTCCACCATAATGCACTTTAATATGTTCCAACATTTAAGATATTACTGCAAACACGTAGAATTAGAATATACATGCAATTGGAACTCATCCATAAAGCATTAGAACATTGAACATTTCAATGTTAGAATAATATGGACTTGATTCACAAAGATACATTTACACTTTTGTATAAGTTTACATTTGTTTGCTATTCACAAAGGTATTTCACTAGTAGTATCTTATGCCTGAGGATTCTCAGCACATAAAAAGATAGGACAGTCTGTTTTTTTTTGTTTTTTTGTGGAGACTATGCAGTCATAAAGACACTACTAGTAAAATATTTTTGTGAATAGCAAACAATTGTAAACTTATACAAAATTGTAAGTTTAACTTTGTGAATGAGGCCTTGGCTCTTAATCTATACAGCTGGCAAGCTACCTCAGAGAACTTAACAATGAAGGTCCATGCACTGCCAAAGCCTCTAAGGAAAGCCTCTAATTCCAGGAGTACCTGCTTTCAATTATTGCTTTTCTGTGCCCCAGGAGAATTAGGTTTTGTTCAAGAAATGCTTGTGTGGCACCTGTTGATTGTGAGATAACTAGATCTGCTCAGGGTGGCCCCCAACAATATCATTACTTTCTGAAGATTCTCAACCCACCTACCTTGGCCACTGCACACAATGGGCCCAATTCAAAAAGGTAAAGTTGAACCAAAAGTCTTACTTTACTCCTTTTCAGTATTCAGAAAGGTAATGTTAAACCAAGTTAGTAGTAAAGTCTAACTTCAATACTAGTAAAGTTAGATTTTTGGTCCAACTTTATCTTTGTGAATACCGAAAATTAGTAAAGTTAGCCTTTTGGTCTGAGTTAGACTTTTGGTCTAACTTTACCCTTTGTGAATCGGACTATAAATATGTAATTATTGCTGCTATAGCTGGCACAAGTATGCACATTTGTGCACATGTTCAGATATAACCAGCACGAAGTCTCTCACCACAGCTGAGCAGCAGTGGTGCTGATTTTAAGAGACAGGTTCCAGCAGTTATCACAAAAAAGTATTTTAAACTAAGCTTAAAGTGAGTAAGTTTCAATTAGTGATACTCACTCACATTAAACTTTTAAAGTAAGTAGTCCAGTGTGTTGTGTGTTGTTTAAATCTAAAACTGGGTATCCCAAACACTAATAACTAAGGGCCTAATGTAGAGTTTGAAAGAGAGGATACTCCATCTAAAAAAAGTGGTACAGGTCCTTTCTGTTGAGCGTGTTTTCCCACTCAATTTAAAGTCAGGGGAAGTGCTATGTTTCCGAGAGCAAATCTTATGCTGGATTCATCAGCAAAAACCTTTTGGTAAGGGCACATCTGTACATTGGGCCTGCATTCAACGTACTTCCTAATATTCACTCTATTTAGGGGTGATATTCTGTTTGGACTGACCAGTGAAAGCTTTTTAGTATCAAATAGAAGAGCAAATATATGAACTTAATGTATTAGGAGTACACACATAGAGGTCTTGAACCATACTTTTTATGTTTTTCAATAAAGTTTGCTTTTGGGGGTCAGTTTTTTGGTATGTGCCTTTGTGCCCTATCACTCCTGCCAACTGCATTTTATTGCCTGCACTGCACCATGCAAATATTCAATGTAGTAGATGCAAGTGGTAAAATGCCTATCTGGAGGGTGGGAAGAGGAACTGGACGTACAGTAGGGCTACCCCTGTAAATAAAACAAAAAATAGGAACAATAACCACTGGGAAAACATCCATACCTAGAGAATGTAAATATTTGTCCCGCAGTGAAATATCTGCAAATTATGGTTTTCAAAAACAAAAAAACGTTAAAGATCAGGCACCTTAAATATGGAACACTCTAGACAAGGTTTCAGTGCCTTCAGCGAAGGCACCACAATTGAAGCTCTGCTGAAGGTGAACTGGTAGTTGACTGAGTGGCAGAGATTTTTAAGTATGGTAGTTGTTAGAAATGGGGTCTCTAGTTGGAAGTGGTATACACCCATGTCCAAGTAGGGACCACATTCCTAGTCATGGTAAGTCACACACAATCCAAATTATGCTGTGTCCTCCCTCTGGTAGCTTGGCACTGAGCAGTCAGGCTTAACTTAGAAGGCAATGTGGAAGGTAGTTGTGCACTAAATCATGCAATAACACAGTGAAAACACCACAAAAATACACCACACAGGTTTAGAAAAATATAAGATATTTATATGATTAAATGAATGTCAAAACGCTCAAGATTTGATAAGCACAAGTTGAAATATCACTTTTGCAAGGTAAGGCAGAGTCTTTAAAAATCAGCAATTGTCTCTTGTGTGCACAAAGTACCTGGCTTGCGTCAAAATCACATGCACAGAGACTGCAGAGGTGGAGATGCGTAGAAAAAGGAAGGTGTGTGTTGGATTTCCTGGAGTGGCACAGATGATGCGTTGTTTCTTCCCACGCAGGAAGGGCTGTGCGTCAATTTCCAGCATGCAGTCTTGGATCCTTACTGCGATGCGAGGTCTTTTGATGCCCAGGGATGATGCATGGAAATCCTGGGCATGCGGGATAAAGTCACAGGTGCTGCGTTGATCCAGAAAGAGATGCATCAGAGTTTCTGTCTCACGGCAGATGCTGCATCAATTCTTCACTCACAAAGTCGGGCTGCGTCATTTCAGCTCGGCTGTACACTGCTCCGGTATGGCTGTGCGTTGAAGTTCCTGTCACAAAGCAGGGACTGCGTCTATGTCCACTCAGGGAGCCGGGCTGCGTTGTTCTAGTTTGGTGATGCAGTGATTTTTTTATCGCTGGGCAGGCTGTGCATTGTTTCCGGGCAGTCTGTGCATCGAATTTTGTAGCACAAGGAGATTCCTTGAAGAGAGGAAGGGCCATATTTATACTTTTTGACGCAAAACTGCGCTAACGCAGTTTTGCGTCAAGAAAATTAGCGCCGGCTAACGCCATTCTGAAGCACCATGCGGGCACCATATTTAATCAATGACGTTAGCCGGCGTTAGCCGCCGGCGCTGCCTGGTGTGCTTGGAAAAAAACGACGTACACCAGGCAGCGCCGGCGTAGGGGGATATGGAGCTTGGGCGTCAAAAAACGGGGCAAGTCAGGCTGAGGCAAATTTTTCGCCTCAACCCAATTTGCGCCATTTTTTTCGACTCCCAACCCCCATAGAAATGACTCCTGTCTTAGCAAAGACTTTGTCCCTGGTTTGAGGGGTCTGCAGTATGACGAACACAGAAGACCATATGGAAAAGTCCACCCCATTGGGACAATTGGGTCCCAGTTTCTTCTTCTGCCTGGGGGAACTCAAGCATGGATTTCTCACAGAAACCAACTGTCTTTGAAGTATAAGCTCACACATACTTAGAGTAACCAAAGAGAGTTGACAGGAGGGAACACATTTTTGAATGCTAAAATCGTTTACTAGGCAATCAAACATGACTTTCAAACATCTTTTAACATAGCCACAGATTAAAATCACTTCACGTTCCGAGGGAGGCTGTGGGGTGGATGGCTCTAAAAAGGCCTAAATTAGCTTTCAATGTTACAAAAGAACTTTGAACATTATCATTCTTTAAGAGATGTACATGCAGTGTAACCATTAATTACATTAATGAATAGTATTGCACAATTTCTGCAGAGTTTTACAAACCATTGTAGAAAATATTGTGTTATCAATCATTAGATTATTTTGAATTACCTAAATTGCTCACAGGGCATATTCACATTTGCATTAACTTCATATTTGATTGCCTTGTACATTTTATTTGCTGTGCTGTGGGAATAAGAAAATGTAGTGTTTATTGTGTTACATGCCCTGCTTTTAATAAAGCAACACAGTCAACCCTGCTATTGAGGCTGTGTGTGGAGGAGTTTCTTCCTCTTCTTGTGATTGTCTCTCCTTTGGAGCGTGGCCTAATTATTTGTATCCTTCCACTGGTTAGGTTTCTTACACTCCTTTTCTCTTTTTGGTTAAGCACTCCAGAAGAGTGCATGTGTTGTCCAGTTGTCTCTCTTATGTACTTCTCTTGGCCCCTCCACTGTGCTTCATGTTGCTCTTGAATGTATGCTTTTCCCTCATGCACCTCAGTGTTGTCTTTGCCCATGTGTGCTTCCCCGGCATTGCTTCCTTGCCCTTGTCCCTCTCAACTCTTCATGTTGTACTCTCTCTCTCCCACGTGCTTCGTTCCCCCTGCACAGTGTTGCTCTCTCTCATCCATGATATATACTACTTTGATGCCCTCTGTGTTGCTTCTGACACCATCTTCCGTGATCCTTCACCCTATCCACACTCTGTGTTGCTTCTTCTGGTTGCTTCCCCGAATCCACTTTTCCGAAAAAATATTTAGGGCTACTTTTTATTTAGTAATCCAACTTGAATCAGTAAATTAAAAGAAAAAAGCCCTGGTTATTCTTTAAGTGACTGCATGCTTGGTGCTTGTGCCTGCAAAATTACACAGCTCTGCGGCTGCGTTACAGCACATTTGTTTGGTTGCTTCCTCTTTTGCCAGGCTCCACAGCATTGTTAAAAACCATTGCCAAAGCCGATAGTTCCCAAAGGCAACAACCATTGGCTTCGCCATTACTTGTTATTTCTCTGCATGCATATTTTTGTACAAGTGAGGTCTTGTTCCCTGAATCAAGTGATTCTCCAAACTCTGCTGTAATTGTCAGCACACACTAGCCAACACATGCTTTGTCTCTAGACAATTATATTTCAGTTGACATCATCTGGGCTAGAACAGTTATTAATCAAATATATTGCAATTTAATCTTACTACAAAATAATGTATGAAATTCATCAACTATATTCCCTGTGAGTAAAACAATAATACACAGTGAAGTATAGATTGAAAAAGACAAAGTAAGAACTGGAAATTCCCACTAAACTATATAAGTAAGTAAACATTCCAAATTAGTAACCACGTTATCCAGATTACAATTATAAGTAAGGCCTAAACAGGTACTTAATCTTTTATGTGATATTACTTGGGAAGACAGTATGCTATTGACCAATCAGGATGCTGTTTATTTATATACTAATGTCTTACATAACATTGGCTTACAACCCGCAGAATATTTCTCCAACAAGAGAAACACTGAATTATTGTCATGCACACATATGATATGACACATAATACATTTGATTATTGAATACAATGTGTTTATATACAATGGATGATGGCCCGTCAAATATGTGGGACAGCAATGGGCTTTAGATTTGCACCTTCCTATGCTAACTTGTTTCTATCTTGTTTTGAGGAGAGGCAGTTCTGAGGCCCAGATGGTGCAAAATGGATAGAATACATATAGAATACATATACTACTGGGGAAGATTTATAGACGATACCTTGATTATCTGAAGTGGACCCCCTGATGATTTGTTAGACGTTGTTGCATATCTGAACTCAAATTCTTACAATTTGAGCTTTATACTGAATGACCGTGATTGACTTTTTCGATATGAAGTTATGTGTTACCAACTTGACACTTCAAAGTTGGATGTATAGAATGTCTTGAAATTCAGCATTACATGCATCATGTGCACACTCTAGAAATAAACTGATCACTCTTCCATTTGGGAAAAATGGTACAAGCTAGAAGAAATTGTAGTTTGGATTGTGAATTTATACAGAATGTTCATCATATTGTGTAGAGTTTGTGGCAGGATGCTATGATAGAAAAAAATGAGGGTTTTTCTTCACCTGGTTGCTTTACATGGCATTATCTGTATCATTTATATTTGTTGCAGTTGATACTAAGTGTGTGTGCACCAAAGTTACACAGTTGCCACTTTCTTTCTAGGTTTCCCCAAACTCTCTGTTGATTGCTGGAGTAACACTGTTATCTGTTTTAATATAAATTCTCAGAACATATATTTAAAAGATGTACACTACTTCATCAATATTGCTATATTCTACTTATGAATTTATATGAATGGATGAGCTAGCCTTACATACCATTAACTATGTGCCGGACAAATAGGTTTTAATTAATTCAAAAAATTTTAGTGGGCCCGAACAATCTTCAACCAAAGAAAATAAACACTGCCTCGCATTATCAGTTATTACAAGGCCACTGTGTGGCTCAGATCCAAAAAGTAGGCTGAATAAGACCCCTCCCAGTTAGTTTTTGTTGAATTTTTACATTAATACAGATGGTCTAATAAGTGATAATTTGCTCCGGGTTAACTCCAAATCATGATAGAGTTGCCAGGTTCTGAGAAATAAACTGCTCTAATTAAAGGTTTTCGCTCCCTTATTTTATTAAGGTGATAAGTCCAATGTCACCATAAACTAGAATGCTGATTGGAGGCCTTTATTTTCTTGGTATAATAGAAGGTCGAATGACAGGATTTAGCCCAACTACTGCAGACTGGAAATGATGAATCTTTAAATTGTATTGTTTCACTGCTTGTAGATGTAGAAAGTAGTACATCCTATGTTAGATGTCTTAGGAACTGATGACAAATACCCTGGTAAATTCTGACCCATGAATAAATGCCTGTTTATGCAGAAGTTAGAGCTCTGGTGTGATTAAGTCTACATTCCTAATACATTTCCACAGTTTAAACCTGACATAATTTAACAGGGGAAAAAGCCCAGTATTTACTCAGGCATGCAGATTTTGGTACAATCGGCACCAAAATCCACCTGGCACCAAAACTAGTATGTTATAGGCAATTACTGTGTTACTAAGTAAAAAGTTGGACTAGATGAAAATGTCCCGGAGGTATTAGATTTGACTGGGTATAAGAAATTCCATTATTCCCTCTAAGGCATTCATAGCAAGGCCCATAACAGTGAATGTACAGTGATTCTGATCCTCATCAGTGAGAGAAACAGAGTAAGGTTGCACCCTGCTGACAGCAGTTAATGAGAAAGCAAAGAGAAGATGTAGAGATAAAGAGCAAGTGAAAGGAAAATGAAAACTTAATTAAAGGTAGAATAATAAAAAAAACTGCAGAAAATATAAACATCTGTTTTTGCGTTCTTTGGTGTGGCACTGGTAAGGTTTGCTTGATGGCTGGCACATTTAAGTGAAATGTTTTTGAATTTGTGCTGCAATTGAATAGTAATTTCCCTGAGACCTAAGTGGGTGCCACTACCACCCTGCATTAGGATGCTACCTAGAATACAAGGTGAAAGAGACTCATCCTTCCAAAAATCGTTTTTCAGCCATTGTTTAAAAGTTTGTGTCAAAGACCCAAAACATGCCCTTCAGCTTTCTTAAGGCCCACAGGTTAAGAACATAGAAGCAGCATTATTCTTATTGCTTTTTATTTCTGTTTTGTTATATCTCTATGTAATTACATGACAACTTATTTTCAAAGACGACAACATTCATTAGTCTTACTAATGCATTGTGCTGTACTATCTACGTTTCTTTTTTTCCTCTTTTTCCTATAGCATATTGTGTTTAGCAAGAAAACAACAGATTTTCTTGCTAAACACAATAGGCCTGATTCTCAAAGGTAACCTTCAATTTGGAGTAAGTTGACAATTTTGAGCTATACTATGATTTAGTATTCATAAACTGCACTTTTGTAGAAGCATTCACTTCTATGGTAACTTACACTTTTCCAATAATTCCAGCACTACACATGGACAGCCACTGGAACTGCAACACAATTCCATTGAGAATAATGGAGGTTGGGACTTACTACAAAAGTTTAAGTTACTACAAAAGTGCGGTTTGTGAATACCAAAAACAAATAAACTTACTTAAAGTGCACGTTCCTACAGCAGTTTGTGAATATCACTTTGTAGTAAGTTTTGTGGTACTATTGTAATACTACAAAACTTACTACAAAGTGCAATTTGTGAATCAGGCCCTTAGTGCCCTATTTGTGGATCTTCTCTCTGCACTTCCAGTAATTGGGCCCTTATTGGCATAGTCAATGGTTCCTGATCAATACAAACCTAGCTTTGTATCAACGTTTAGCAGCACTACAATTGCTTACTGACACATTTCTTTTTATTTAGTAGACATTTTGGGCATTGGAAGGTTTAGATGTACCAGTGGTTTACAATCTGTTGTGCTGAGCGTACTACAAAAGTATGTTACTACAAAAGTTCAGTTTGTGAGTATGAATAAACAGAAAATATAGTCAAAAGTGTAAATTTATTAAAAAGTGTAAGTTACCTTTGTGACTGAGGCCCTCGATTTCTATTCTAATTGATGTAACATTTATCATACTTTGGCCCTCATTACCACCCTGGCGGTCGGTAATAAAGCGGCGGTCAGGGGCGTGGCTAAGATGGCGGCGGCAGCGGTTGCTTGAAACTAAGCT
Source organism: Pleurodeles waltl (assembly GCF_031143425.1). Taxonomy (NCBI): domain Eukaryota; kingdom Metazoa; phylum Chordata; class Amphibia; order Caudata; family Salamandridae; genus Pleurodeles; species Pleurodeles waltl. The sequence continues at coordinate 644,939,216 of NC_090438.1, forward strand.
CCGCTACAGCCCCACTGAAACATCCTGATCGGCGCTCCAGTGAACCCGTCCACAGAATATATCTATCAACAGAGGCGCCCTGGAAGCGATTGAAGTGGTCCGATGTTGCGCGGAGCGGGCTATAAGCGTTAGGTGATCGGGGGTGCTGGGCTGGCAATCAATTGAGAGCCCTCCCCCCGTGCATCGCACTGCCCCGGAAGCCGGAACTGCCATGCTGCGCATGAAAAAGCGCAGAAAATCGCTCTGTCATCCACAGAGAAGGCCTCCTGTATTTTAGCGCCTGAGGGCAGCCCCCCCCCCCTTACCGATGAATAGTCACGTTGCCTGAAGGAGTGTGAAATATATTCACATGACACTCAGTTTAAGGGGGAGATATACAAACTAGACAAACAGTGGAAAAACAACAGCAATTGAAGTGGTTGGAGCACAGTAGTGGCTGACAGCGTTGCACACTGTGGTGACCCGAGCAACATAACAAACATTGCAGACGGCTGGTCTATGGACAATGATTTTCCTGGGCCTGCGACTAGTTGCTGCTGACTCACAGGTTGGTTGCTCTTGATGATGTTGGTGGCCCTCAGAGGTGACTACGGCTATTCCCAATCAATTACTTTAATACTGACTGGGTCCTGTGTTGCTCGCTGAAAGTGATCAGCATTGCTCTTTTTTGTCATAGTAAGGAGTGTAATACATGAGTGGGATGAACGGTTCAACACATAGGGGCGCAGATCTGAGTGGACAGTATGACGGGGAAATCAAAGGCGTCCAAGACTCAAGAGAGCCCTGTTCCCGTGACTTTTCCTGAGGGGCCCCCAGTAGTGCCAAGTCTGTACTCCCTGGAAATTACGTTACAATCCCACTCAGGGCAATTTGAAAGAATTTTACAGGCGATTATGGACACTAAATTGTCACTTGAAAATAGAACAGATGCGGTGTCCCAGGATCTTAATTTGCTCAGAGTGGATCATCGTAACTTGGTGGAGCGAGTCAGAACTGTAGATACTGCGCTAGTTGCCATGGACCCCCTGGTCTCTGAAAGTCAGAGGCAAATTCAGCGTTTGGACACCGAAGTAAAAGCCCTCCAGAGAAGCGCGGAGCATGCAGAAGGTAGATCGCGTCGTAATAATATCAGTTTTCTGGGATTTCCGGAGAGGAAGGAGGGGCAAAATTCTGAACTGTTTTTAGAGAAATGGCTGATCAAGGAAGTGATGAGTGTGCCATCAAAGTTCTTTTCGGTGATAAGAGCACATAGAGTTCCGGGAGGGAAACCGGCTCCGGCACTGTCGCCTAGACCGCTGATTGCCCGCTTCCTCAATTAGATTGTGATGCGATACTTCAATACTTTCGGAGCAAAGGCCCGATATGTTACGAGGGGACCTCAATAACTGCCTATCCGGACTTTACCCCAGAAGTGCAGCGTCAACGCTACTCCTACATGAAAATTAAACAACGTCTCCGCGAACACAACATTAAATATGCTCTGATGTTTCCTGCTAAACTCATGGTAATTGCGGTCGACCGCACTTATGTTTTCACTACACTGGCTGATGCCTGGACATGGATGCACGCCAAGGGCATTGCACAGGCACAAGAAGAAGAAGGAGCTGGTGGTGAGTGGTTGGTTTCGCCGGCACGGAAGAGAGTTAGGAAACGATCAAAGGTGAAACCCACGAAAATACAGGCGGCTGCTGAGAGGGAAAGGCGCTGAAAGACGCGTCGTTGCACACGCACAATTCTTTTGGAGCATTGCGAGCTACCCTGAGTGAGAAAACGGACTCAGAATCTGGTGGGTCTGACTCGACTGTTACGGAAGTGCTAAAAGGTCCGGTGATCACAGCTAGAACTGTGGATGAACTGTGATATCCAAAGTGACCCTTATTAAACAACATCTGGTACTCAGAGGGCAACTTGTCTGAACAATCTCGGATCTGATCTGCCCTTGGGTACTGGCAACAGGCTGATAGCCTTTTTGGAATGTGTGGATTAAGGGACGGTGGGAAAATGTGGCTGAGGGAGGTGGGCGCGCCAATATGATTATTATTTTTTTTTCTTCTTTGTTTAATGTTGGGGGCCCCTTCTAAGGGCTTCCATCAATATCTGCCCTGGCCCCCCAGTTGGTATCCATATGGATACAGTTCTCTGATATAAGGAGTGTACTATGTCTTTTGCTAATATGGATGGTAGTTAGAGAATTGCAGCTATACCATTGGTTCTGGAGTTTTAAAGTGGTGTTGGGAGGGAGGGTGGGGTTATGTTTATTATTTTTGACTGGATCACGTGGTATATTTTCACAACTGCTAGTTAGTTGCCACCTTCAGAATTGTAGCTACATATCTTCGGGGGGAGCGGAGACCCGAAACATAGTAAACGTAAATATGTTGCACACTATGATATGGATCACTAAGTACTTTATAGCATGCAGGAGTATAACATGATTACATGGAATGTGTGAGGGATGGTCGCACAGGGTAAGAGACATCGGATATATATGCCTATCTCAGATGCCAGAGAGTACACTTTACTATTTTGCAGGAAACACATTTACTGGAGTCTGATTTACAGGCACTAAGGAAGCGGTGGCAAGGACAGATATTTGGTACGTCATACTCGGCCTATGCGAGGGGAGTATTGGTATGGATACCACCAGGAGTGCCGTATGTTCAACATGCACATAAGATAGATGTCAGAGCAGATATGTAGTGCTAGAAGGGCAGCTTGATGGAAGACTGCTTACTATAGTAGGGATTTATACCCCCAAAAGCGCGCTATCTCAATTCCTTCTAAAACTGATCCCCGCACTGCTGGCTGACCTTGATGCACCTGCCGTTTGGGGTGGGGACTTTAATTGTATCCCAGATGTATTGCTGTATCGTTCGGTACCGCCACCACCGGGGTCAGCGAGTAGGCACGGCTCCAGTCTGTTGACGGCCTGGGCGAGAGACATAGGATTGCATGATACATGGCGTGTAGGCCATCTGGCACACAGGGAGTATTTGTTTTACTCTGCGCCTCACAAAGTACACACTAGAATAGATATTCTATTGGGGACCCCAGCCATATGCTCCCTAGTTAAAGACTCTGGATATTTGGCCAGGTCGCTCTCTGATCATTCCGCATTGCTGTTGACGCTGCGGTGGGGAAGAGGGTGCCCCACACTCCCTGCTTGGTGTCTACAGGGGGAGGCACTGCTGGATCAACTCTTTAGAGAAGACTTGAATACGTGCATAAAGCAATACTGAGAGTTAAATAAGGGCTTTATGTGATCAAGAGCCACGGATTGGGATGCACATAAGATTGTGGTGAGGGGACAGTGCCTTTCGGCTTCTTGGAGAGTGTGTCGCACACTACACGCTGAAGTCGTTAATTTGGAAAGAGAACTGAGAACCTTAGAGGTGGCAGTAGCACAAAATAAGGAACCATTTGATAAACTTCGGGGTCAGCGGTGATCTATGAGGAAGCAGACCAACGTCTCCATCGACATGACTATAATTACCATCCTATGTGTTTGCAGATGGAGGGTGATAGATCGGGGAGACTGCTGGCATGGTTTCTGAGGGAGGACCACCAGCAGACTCCTATTGGAGCTATATGTTCAGGAGACGGAACCCTAGCTACTACGCAGGAAGCGATTAACAAAGTGTTTAAAGAATACTATACAGGGCTGTACCGTGGGCAAACAACATGTGACACTCAGCAACTTAAGACCTTTTTTAGTGGGGCTTCTCTAGCACAGTTGTCAGTATCGGATAGAATGGTATTGGAGGCACCCCTCACGGTGGAGGAATTGGAGGATGCCATGGTTCAAATATCCCGCAATAAGACACCGGGGATAGATGGCTTGCCAATTGAGTACTATATCACTTATGTGCAACACTTGAAAAGCCACTTGTTGGCAGTGTTTGAAGAGGCATGGACTCGTAGGTGGCTTCCATCGTCGCAGAGGGAGGCACTGATAGTGATCCATCTAAAGCAGGGTCGGGATCCCACAGACGTGAGGTCGTACAGATTGCTTTCTTTACTCAATCTAGAATGCAAAATTTTAGGAAAGGTGTTGGCAAATAGACTAGCCCCCATAATACACACATTAATTCATGAAGACCAGAACGGCTTTATACCAAAACTTAACACGTTTCTGAATGTAAGCAGATTGTTTAGTATTATTGGGGACACTCCGTCTGAGGGACATGATAATGTGGCAGTGCCGCTGACCATCGAGAAGGCATTTGATACGCTGGGCTGGGATTTTTTGTTTGTCAATATGCAAGATATGGGGTTTGGCCTAGGCTTTATACACTGGGTACAAACCTTATATGCGGAACCCACGGCTAGAGTGAAAACGGGAGGCGTAATATCAGATAGCTTTCCCATTGGCAGTGGAACTAGACAGGGTTGTCCACTGTCACCCTTGCTGTTTGCCATCATGATGGAGCCGCTGGCAACACGGTTGCATGCGTCGGAGAGGCAATGGGGGGTATGTAGAATGGTAACGTATCATATTATCTTGCTCTATGCGGATCATGCACTGGTCTACTTGGAGAGAGGTGGCGAGGTGATGCCTTCGGTGATGTCCCTGCTTGATGCCTATGGCGTGATCTCGGGATTGAGGGTCAATTGGGATAATTCTTGTTTGTTTCCTCTGGCTGCTTTACCAATGAGAGTGAGGGAGAATATTCCTGCAGGATGGCTGAAGTAGTGCTTTGATACATTCAAATACCTGGGAGTCCATATATATCACAAGTCTGAGGATCTGAGAGATGGTAACCTGGGTCGTGTAATGTGCTCTATAAAGGGCTCTCTGCATTCTTGGTGCTCGCTCCCTTTGTCACCATTGGGCAGAGTCGCAGTGGCAAATATGCCAGTGCTCCCACAAATTCTTTATTACTTCGCAGCATTGCCTATTGTGGTCCCCAAGAGCTTTTTCCACAAATTGAATAGATTACTTGTGGGACTCATATGGGGGAATGGTTGAGCTTGAGTGGCACTTGCCACCCTCCAACGTCCGTTAGGTGAGAGAGGGCTGGGAGCCCCTAATTTTGAGCATCATTTTGCTGCAGCACAATTGTAATGTGTACTGAATTGGATACATAGGCCTGAATCGGCGGAAGCTTTGTTGGTTAGCACACAATTACAAGGAGTATCGGTATATATATGGCTGATGAATTGCGTGGTGAGGTATAACACCAGCAATCCCTTAGTGATAGCTGCTCATGCCTGCTGGAGATGATATGTACAAAAAGGTGGTGCAGGTTCCCCATACTCACCCCTCATCCCCTTAGGGCAGATACCGGGGGGCGCACGTTCGATTAGAGTTTATTCCATTGCCACATGGGTGGAGGCAGGAATATTAACAGTAGGTGATTGCTTTGAGGACGGCGCTTTGATGTCATTTGAGGCCATAAAAGACCTTACATCAGTGGGGTCGGGACAATTTATTACTCTATATGTCATTTACTAAGGAAAGCTTACCCCACACTACACTAAGGGGGTGATTCTAAGCTTGGCGGGCGGCGGGAGCCACCCGCCAAGCGGGAACCGCCAGAAGACCGTACCGCGGTCAAAAGACCGCGGCGGTCATTCTGGGTTTCCCACTGGGCTGGCGGGCGACCGCCAAAAGGCCGCCCGCCAGCCCAGTGGGAAACACCCTTCCACAAGGAAGCCGGCTCCGAATGGAGCCGGCGGAGTGGAAGGGGTGCGACGGGTGCAGTAGCACCCGTCGCAAATTTCAGTGTCTGCTAAGCAGACACTGAAATTCTAAGTGGGGCACCCAGGGGCCCCACGACACCCGTTCCCGCCAGCCTGGTTCTGGCGGTCAAAACCGCCAGAACCAGGCTGGCGGGAAGGGGGTCAGAATCCCCATGGCGGCGCTGCCTGCAGCACCGCCATGGAGGATTCTGCAGCCCAGGGGAAAACCGGCGGGAAACCGCCGGTTTCCCTTTACTGACCGCGGCTTTACCGCCGTGGTCAGAATGGGTCTGGATGCACCGCCAGCCTGTTGGCGGTGCATCCGCGGTCCCCTACCCTGTTGACCCCCTAAATGTTTTTAGAGAATGGCCACACAAAAGTGATCACAAACTTGTACAAAGCCCTGAATAGAGCTCCTAGCAACGGGTTGGAGAATGCGAGAGGGCGGTGGAATGCAGTTCTCCCGATCCCTTTGTCTCCTGAGCAATGGTCCCTTGCCCTTAACCAGGCACAGCGAGTATCGCGGAACCCCAGGTTTCGTTATACCCAATTTAATTTCATAAATCAGACATACCTCTCGCCATCCCGTCTAAGGCGCATGTTTCCCGCGCCTAATCCATTGTGTCCCCGCTGTGGATCCCAGACAGCTCACTTTTACCATATGGTATGGGAGTGTGGGCCCTTGGAGGTAGCTTGGCGGGAGGTGGTAGCAGACATAACTGATATCACAGAACATCTGTTCTTGTCGGAACCTAGATCTTGCCTATTGGGTATTAGGATTAGAAATAAACAACACATATACATTCATAGATTTGCAGACCTGGCCTTCATAATGTACAACAGGTTGCTTGCCATGAATTAGAAAGCTCCCAAGGTACCAGAGATTAAGACGTGGCGAGCCGTGACGCTGCGTTGGGTGCGGATGGAGGCTCGAGTGTTACGAACATTACGTCATAGGGGCAGACTCACACGGGATATGATGCTTGGGAGGCATTTGTCACTAGACTAGAGATTAAGAATGATGAGCGCCCACCGTGAAATTGGATGAATGAGGCACACATGTTGTAACGAGGGCACGATCGCGGTGTTTCTATACAGAGCACTGGATCGGGGGCACTTGGAGGGGGACGGCTGTTCACTGTCATTAGAAGGTGGAAAGGTGAAAACACAAAATTCTCCTGGAACATTTACAAGGGATGGCTGTCAATTAGGCAGCTATATTATGGAACTGAATGGCAGCAATACGATAAAGACATATTCGAGCACATATTACCACTGGGTTGTGTAACATCTGTTCTTGTCAGATGTGATGTGTTAGGTACCAAAAATGATTCGCACATGACATGCAAACAAATATATGGGATACAGTATATATGTTATTGTGCTGCAGTTCATTACTATACGGATGTTTGAGGAAGGGGTCTACGGCTTCCTCCCATGGAAAGGATTGTAAAATGTATTAGCAGTTAAATGTGATGTTGATTCACTGTAGAGTGGAAGGTCGAAAATTCGGATCCAGGTTCAGTTTGTTATTTTGTTGTTTGGATATTAGGCAAAGATTGTCATCCTGTTGCCTTGATGCTTATGTTTACAGACAAATGCATGGGTTGAAAACAATAAAACAGATATTTTTAAAAAAAGTGGCGGTAATACCGCCAACATGCCGGCAGTAAACAAAATGGAATTACAACTACGGCGGAAACTGCCAACACAGATAGTCACTTTAACACTCCGACTGCCATGGCAAACAAACACCGCGGCGGTAACCACCAACAGACAGGCGGAAGACAATGTACCACCCACATTAATACAAGGCACCAATCCGCCAGCTTTTCTGGTGTGGGAACAATGTCATCAAAAGCACAGCGGAAACAGTTTTTGGAACGGAAACCACTCACCTCTCGACACTCAACGAGGAACCAGGACGCCATGGAGCCCGAGTTACAGGTCCTGCCCATGTTGGTTTACCTCCTCATCTGAGTACTGCACCTAGCACACAGGGGAGGGGGGAGGAAAAAGAGAGTGACACACATGCAACACCCCTACCCCCCACCCACAACAACAGACACACACAAACATCCAATAACATAATAGATACACCCCGTCACCCCCTGGAAGAACGTAAGGACCAAATGAAATGAGTTTAACAAGTGTAATAATCGAACATTCAGATAACCCGAGATAACTTCAAATCATCAGTATATACAAATATTTACAGCAAGTACACAAGTCCGCACACTGTCCCATAAAATGTCTGTGGACCAGTGGTCCCAAAAAGCATGGGCGAAGCCCACACATAACAACTGCATCAAAACGGAGAGAGCACTGCAGGGGCATCAGGTAAAAAAGAAACAGGCACCTCAGGGGGAAGGGGAGGGGAGAAACCTCAGCCAGATGATGGGACGACACCACTGCTCCTCGAGGGGGCTCCATGCCCACTGCTTGGTCCTGGGGAGTGCAAAGCCACAGTCTCTCAAGTGGGTGGGTTTCCCACTGCTTGCTCCTGGGGAGTGCAAAGCCACAGTCTCTCAAGTCTCTCAAGTGGGTGGTTTGCCCACTGTTTGGTCCTGGGGAGTGCAAAGCTACAGTCTCTAAAGTCTCTCAAGTGGGTGGTTTCCCCACTGTTTGGTCCTGGGGAGTGCAAAGCCACAGTCTCTCAAGTCTCTCAAGTGGGTGGTTTGCCCACTGTTTGGTCCTGGGGAGTGCAAAGCTACAGTCTCTAAAGTCTCTCAAGTGGGTGGTTTCCCCACTGTTTGGTCCTGGGGAGTGCAAAGCCACAGTCTCTCAAGTCTCTCAAGTGGGTGGTTTGCCCACTGTTTGGTCCTGGGGAGTGCAAAGCCACAGTCTTTCAAATGGGTGTCATGTTCCACAGGTTCTGGAGGGGGCATGGTGCCCAGAGTGCTTCATCCTGCCAAGGACTGTGGTAGTGGATGCTGTTCTCCACTGATTCGGGAGGGGGCATGGTGCCCAGAGTGCTTCATTCGGCCAAGGACTGGGGTAGTGGATTCTGTTCTCCACTGGTTCTGGAGGGGGCATGATGCCCAGAGTGCTTCATCCTTCCAAGGACTGGGGTAGTGGATGTTGTTCTCCACTGGTTCTGGAGGGGGCCTGGTGTCCAGAGTGCTTCATCCTGCCAAGGACTGGGGTAGTGGATGCTCATCTCCACTGGTTCTGGAGGGGGCATGTTGCCTAGAGTGCTTCATCCTGCCAAGGACTGGGGTAGTGCATGCGGTTCTCCACTGGTTCTGGAGGGGGCCTGGTGCCCAGAGTGCTTCATCCTGCCAAGGACTGGGGTAGTGGATGCTGTTCTGCATTGGTTCTGGAGGGGGCCTGGTGCCCAGAGTGCTTCATCCTGCTTCATCCTGCCAAGGACTGGGTGAGTGGATGCCTTCTTCCACTGGTTCTGGAGGGGGCCTGGTGTCCAGTGATGCTGCACCAGTGGTGTGGCAGTTCCCATTCCCTCACATGGGAGTCTGAGACACTAGATTTACCGATAACAGGTAGCATGATACTTCATGGAGGCAGAGCCACACTCCTCCTTGTGACGATTAAGGCTGCAAACTGCTGGTAGTGCTGGTGGTGGTGCTTCATGTAGTGTGTGCAGGGTCTAATACATCTCCTGCAGCCTCGGACGCCTGCCCACTGGGGATGCTGCTGATGTCCGCTGTAGTGGCACTGGCTGGGTACGTCTCGGGGCAGGTGGCAGTGGCTGCGGCGGTGGCTGCGGCGGTGTCTGCGGCGGAGATGCTGCCGGTGGTGCATGTATCTGCACTTGTGGAGGGAGATACCTTGCCGTCTCCTGCAGCCTCTGAAGGCTGCCCACTGGGGATGCTGCTGATGTCCGCTGTAGTGGCACTGGCTGGGCACCCGGAGGCTCCATGGCCTGAGCTGACTTCCCTTTACTTCTGTGTCCCTTCCCCACCTTGGAAGTCGCTGCTGGGACCTTGACACTGTCCTCTTTGGTTCTGGGAGAGGCCTTGCTGGGTGGTTGGTGCGGCTTTTCTCTTCGGCATGCTGGCCCCATCTTTACCTTGGCAGGTGGTGGAATAGGGTGGTCCTTGGCCGCACTAGGTGGCACACTGGCAGCCCTGATGGGTGCCCCCTTTGATTTTTCCGGACTTGCGGGGATCAAACTGGACGAGGATTTGGTGGCTGAGGTGCTGGGCTGGGATCTAGACATCCTGGCCCTAGGGGAAGAACAGGGGGGAGGTGTAGGGAAGCGGTCAAAGTTAGCTAGGAAAAGTTTTTTAGACAAACGGGGACGGGAAGATGGAGGGGGTTTGGGAATGGAGGAAGAGGTAGTGGTTGTAGGAGGTGTACGTCTGCTGAGTTTGGGTGAAGGTGCATGGGATGGAGGCTGTTGTGAGGTGGATGGCTGTTGAGTGGGTGTATGCCTGCGTTTGTGTACTTTGGGAGGAGGGCTCACAGACACACTGGGAGAGGACGTGTGCATGGTGTTGGGGATGGTGATTGCACGTGAGCAGTGTGTGGTGATGGGCATGCTGGTGATGGAGGTAGTGGCTGAGGATGTAGTGCATGGAGGTGTGAGTAGAGACGAGACTGGGAGGGAGGTGGACGACGTGGAGGAGGGGGACACAGTGGAGGCAGTGGCTGTTATTGTGTCTGCATGGGTATGGTGCGTATGTGAGTGCCTGTGGGATGTGTGGTGCTTATGTTTGCCTGATCCACTTTTGTGTGTTGATGAGTGTGCATGCTGGTCTGATGGTGTGCTTGGGATAGGCTAAGGTAGAGGGGATTGGGTCTGGGTAGAGGAGGATGGAGGGGGAGGCTGGACACAGGGACAATGGCTGCCATCAGTGCTGAGGCCAGAGCCTGAAATGCTCTCTGTTGGGCTGTCACGCCAGAATGAATGCCCTCCAGGAAAGCATTTGTTTGCTGCAAATGCCTCGCAACACCCTGGATGGCATTCAGAATGGTTGACTGCCCAACAGTGAGTGATCTCAGGAGGTCAATAGCCTCCTCACTGAGGGCAGCAGGGCAGGGCCTGAGGTGCCTGGGGCGAAGGAGATGCCCACCCACCTGGGTGAGCGGGCACGGGAAACATGCTGAGGGGCTGCTGGGAGGGTGGTGCTGGAAAGTGGGATGGTGGTTGTACCTGTTGTTGCGGGGGGCATAGATGTGCCTGCCACCGCAAGGGAGCTCCCATCAGAGGACGAGTCACTGTCGCTGGTGTCCCCTCTTGTCCCCGTCGTGGAGCTCCCCTCGCCCTCCGTCCCACTGGTGCCTTTCAGACTCCGTACATTCACCCTCCTGGGCCATGTGGGTTGCAGCTCCCTCTTGCTGCGGTGCCACTGCTCCTCCGCTAGATGATGCTAATGCACACAAGGACAGGGCGACAAAACAAAAAGGGGGGGAAAGACAGAGGACACACATGATCAATGCCAGCAACACAACTACCATTGGCGGACACAACACACAGGGAACAGCCCTATGAACTATGCCATGCACTAACAGTTCTTAAGAAAATCAGCTGCCCATGGGGGACTATGCCTAACCCCATTTGCTGCACATTTGGAACCCACAGGAGCCTGACTAGTTGTCGATGGCCACTACCACTATTGTGGTTGGAGTGCCACAGAGCCTGCCTAACAAGGGACCTACCCTAGCAAGTTCGCCCTGGCCTAGGGTAACCCACAGCCAACATCCCCCACCCAGACACCTCATACAGCGCGCAGAGCTGAATGAAACTGTACTCACCCCCTTGTGGCTGCTGTGATGCCCTCAAGCACCCATCCAACTCCGGATATGCCACTGCCAGGATCCAGAACATCAGGGCAGTCATGGTGCGATGGACACCTCTTCCACGTTAGGGGGCCATCCCCAGCTGTGCCTCCACCATCTTCATGCTCCAGCAGCGCAGGTTCTCCCATCTCTTGCGGCAGTGGGTGCTCTGTCTATGATAGACCCCCAAGGTCCGCACTTCCTTGGCGATGGCACGCCAAATACCCTTCTTCTGGTGGGCGCTGACACACAGGAAGGGGAAAAGTAAGAATGGAACTTACTCCCCTGTCTGGTTCTTCTTACTCATTGGCCACAACTTCCCACCCCTGCCCTGAAACACATACACTGACCATCCTCACATGCAGGCCACAGCCCCCCCAATGTATGTTCCATTCAGACCACTCCATACGTTCATGTCCCATCCATCATGCTCACAGTGTACTCGCCTGTTTGTCTGGAGGACCGTAGAGTAGTGTGTACTGAGGGAGGACCCCATCAACCAGTTTCTCCACCTCCTCTGTGGTGAAGGCAGGGGCCCTTTCCCCAGACACTGTAGCCATTGTCGTTTCCAGACTCAGGTCACAGCAGTACATGCAGTGTAAGTCCTCTCCTGTTGAAGGTCAGGTATCAAGTGAGTGAACAGATAGAAAATAGCGGTCACATCCACGTCGGTGCGTACTGTCACCGCCGGCGTACATCGTCATTGGCTCCTGGATCCCATAGGGCCCAATGAAAACCAATGCTGAATTGCGTGGCGGTCTTTGACTGCCTACCACAACGCTGCACAACGCCAGCGCAGTTACCTCATTTCCTCTTGTCCCTCCTTACAGGGCAGGTTGCCACCATTTCAGGGGGGCAAATGGCAGGGCACCTAACTGCGTCACAGCACATTTGAGCAGGAATACGGACAGACAGCACCACACACCGATAAAATCACAATAGTGCAAAACACCCTTGTGCAACATATTTGGTTTATGACCCTCTGTTCACCATTTTCCTCCATAAGGCATGGAGCTAGGGCAGCTGATGAGATGGCGTCATCCTCCGGTGTACAGACCCCTGGTGGACCTGTCCACAATGGAAGACAGACACATTATTATCACCTACAGACTTGATCATGCCACAGTCCATGAACTGTGTGCCCAGTTGGAGCCTGACCTGATGTCAGCTATCCTCCATCCCACAGGAATCCCCCCTCTAGTGCAGGTCCTGTCAGTGGTCCATTTCCTGGCCAGTGGTTACTTTCAAACAACAGTGGTCATGGCATCAGGGATGTCACAGCCAATGTTCTCTAACTTGTTGACCAGAGTGTTGTCTGCCCTGCTGAAACACATGCGCAGCTACATCATTTTCCCCCAGGTGGAGGATTTGCCCACAGTGAAAGGTAACTTCTATGCCCTGGGACATATCCCCAACATCATTGGTGGCATTGATAGAACACATGTGGCATCTGTCCCACCCCGCAGGAATGAACAGGTGTACAGAAATCGTAAAAGCTACCATTCAATGAATGTGCAGATGGTGTGTTTGGCAGACCAGTACATCTCTCATGTGAATGCCAAGTATCCTGGCTCTGTGCATGACGCTGAACTTTTGAGGAGTAGCACCATTCCTTATGTGATGGGCCAACTCCAGAGGCACCACGTGTGGCTAATAGGTGAGCCCAAGGTCCCCACACAGTTTGAATAGGTGTCTGGGTATGGGAGAGTCCCTAAGGGTTGGTGTAAGTCTAACAGATACACCTTGATACTTGCCGGAGACTCTGGTTACCCAACCTATCATGGCTACTGACCCCAGTGAGGAATCCCAGGACAAGGGCAGAGGAACACTACAATGAGGCCCATGGGCGAACTAGGAGGATTATAGAGGGGACCTTCGGCCTCCTGAAGGCCAGATTCCGGTGCCTCCATCTAACAGGTGGCTCCCTATTCTACTCACCGAAGAAGGTGTGCCAGATAATCGTGGCATGCTGTATGTTGCACAACCTGGCTTTGCGACGCCAGGTGCCTGTTTTGCAGGAGGATGGGGCTGATGTTGATCTTGTGGCAGCTATTGAGCCTGTGGACAGTGAAGAAGAGGAGGCAGAAGAAGAAGATATTGACAACCGAAACAACATCATCATGCAATGCTTCCAGAGAGACACAGGTAAGAGGCTGGCACTGCTACTCTCATATCAGACTAGTGTAGGTCATTGTATTAGTCTGCCTTTTTACATCTGTGTATGCTGGTGGCACTGGTGGCCTGTTGGTACTGTGGCGGGACCTCCTGTCCACTAGCGCCGGCAGACGTGGAGGGCTGTTCATCGTTCATACTGGTGTCAGTTGCCCGTTGGTGTGCCACTGTCTCCCTCATGGTGTTGGCAATGTCTGCCAGCAACCCTGCAATGGTGACCAGGGTGGTGTTAATGGACTTCAAGTCCTCCCTGAACCCCAGGTACTGTTCCGCTGCAGCCGCTGGGTCTCCTGAAACTTGGCCATGGTGGTATGCTCCCATGATGTTGGAGTGCGCCTCGTGGAGAGTGGGTTCCCTGGGCCTGTCCGCCCCCTGTCACACAGCAGTCCTCCCAGATTCCCTGCTGTCCTGTGCCTCTGTCCCCTGAACCATGTGCCCACTGCCACTGACCCCAGGTCTCTGATTGTCCTGTGTTTGTGGGTTTGCCTGGGGTCCCTGTAGTGGTGGACACACTGCTGATTGACGTGTCCTGGGGACAGTGGCATGAGCCAGCTGGGTGGGTGCTGTGGTGGTGTTTCCTGAGGGGGGAGGTTCAGTGGTGGTTTGTGACTGTGGCAGAGGAACAGATTGTCCAGAGGTCCCTTAATGGCCGGGCTGGTCATCTTGATCCAGGTGTGCAGAGCTGCTGTCATCACTGTGGGCCTCTTCTGTGGGGGGACTGGATATGGCTGGCACCTCCTGTCCGGTGACGTTGTGTAGGGGTCATGTTGGGGTATAAATGCATAGGTATTGTATCTGTGTGTGCCATCTTGTGCAGTGGGTGAGTTTCCCTCTACTCCTGTGCTTGCATTACTGCCTTGGCCCTTGTGTGAGTGGTGATTGCGTGCCCTGTCTGAGTCTCTCTAGTGGACATGCTTTGGTGATGGGTGTCCATGCAGGTCTGTGATGGATGTCCATGCATTGTTGTCCCATGCAGGGCTTGGTATTGGGATGTGTGGGTTGTGATAGTGGGGTATGTGTGTGGGGTTAGGGTGATGTGTGAGAGGGTAGGGTTAGGAGTTTGTGATGGCATGCAGGTAGTGTTGGGGATATAGTAGTAAAGATTTGACTTACCAGAGTCCAGTCCTCCGGCTACTCCTGCGAGGCCCTCAGGATGCATGATCACCAAGACTTGCTCCTCCCATGTTGTTAGTTGTGGGCAAGGAGGTGGGGGTCCACCGCCAGTCCTCTATACAGCTATTTGGTGCCTGGATACCACGGAACGCACCTTCTCCCACAGGTCTTTTCACCTCTTCCTGATGTCATCCCGTGTTCTTGGGTGCTGTCCCAATGCATTGACCCTGTCGACAATTCTTCGCCATAGCTCCATCTTCCTTGCTATGGATGTCTGCTGCACTGGTGATCCGAATAGCTGTGGCTCTACCCGGATGATTTCCTCCACCATGACCCTGAGCTCCTCCTCAGAGAACCTGGGGTGTCTTTGGTTGATGTGATGTGTGGGGTGATGTGTTGAGGTGTGTTCTTCGATTTGTATGGATGTTGTATGAGTGATGGTGTTGTGTGCCTCTGGATGTTGGTGTTGTCTTTGCTATTCTCTCTCTCCCTGCTTCTTCCAAAATTTTCGTTCTAAGGGGTTCTGGGTAATGAGGGTGTGTGTTTTATATTGGATTGGATGTGTGGGTGTGATGTGTGTATGTATGTCAGGTGTGTGTATTTTGAATTGTCCAATGTGGTTGTGTTTTGTAAATGTGTGTTGTATTTTGAGCGCGGCGGTGTGTACCGCCAATCGTTAACCGTGGTTGAAAGACCGCCGCGTTGAGTCGTGGGTCGTGATACTGTGGGCGTACTCCTGTTGGTGTAACGGTGTGGGTTTTGCTATCGTCAGTTTATCACTGACCTTTGGGGTGGCAGACTTGTGTGGGTGTCTGTATTGGGGCAGATTTCTAGATGTGGGTCATAATACCTGTAGCGGATCTCTGCCGCAGCCACGGTATGTTGGCGGTCGTCAGCACAGCGGTAAGTGGGATATACTGCCAGGTTTGCAAAGAGGGCCTTTATTTGCTTAATATTTAAGTAAATTAATTCAGATATATGAAAAAAAGTATCATTCTGACTTGATTGAGCATTTCAGATTAAAGGCCCCATTAAGAATAGGGCTGTGTTGGGAATAATATTTGCTGCCCCTTGTAAATAGAGATACCCCAAGATGAGGTATTTATTGGGAGTGGAAACTACATCCTATTCTGAGTTACCCACATCGGCTTAAAATGAGGATTCAGTTTTAATGGTACTGAAACCTGAAAGTTAACATTTCCACATATTTTACCTTTATTAATGGAAAACTGAAGTCTGTGTGTCGAATAGTCAATAAAATCAGTTTCTGTAAAAATCCAGGGTTGCACAATGAGTCGCGGCATAATTAGTGACGATAACATCAAATGAAAACCTAGTTTTCTAGGGCTACGAATTGAGCATCGAGTTAAACGCGAGTCTCTGAATGTTGTATTGTTGCCATATTTGCATAGAAGTGATTGAAACATACCGGACACAATTATATGTTTTTAATTTAGGAACAATAACATGCTTGAGTTACACATTCAGACCTACCACGTCTATTTAACCGCTGGGCTGCCTCGAGACTGGAAGTGATCTGACTGTTCACTCATCAGACATGCAAGGCTTTGCTGTGACTCACTGAACCTAAAATTGGTGTGCACATCAAACAGCACACAAAAAGCCTGGTCCCCCATACACCACATAAGACGAGGCTGTGGAAGGAAGACAGTTAATATTTGTAACCTATCTTCAGATATAATAATAATAATAATAATAATGTTGCAAGCTACTGTTCTTAGCCACTTTTGTAACAAAGCTTTGAGGCTTAAATTTCCATGCATAATAACCTATTTACGAGGAGTACATAACCAGCTTTCAACACTGACTCGGTGACTTTATGTACATCCTTGTTGTAGTGAGGGTGGAATACACATGCCTACGCTACGCTGCCTAGCTTCATGCCACTGGAGGCTCCTCTACAAAATCAAACCCTATGACCACCTGATACCAAACTGAGGCCAAGTTTTGTGGTGACAATAACATGCACTCACTGTACTTTTTCATGCAAATGAATTATAACAGATCTTTATCAGATGTCCTTGCAACCAGAGTGTATGTCCATTCTTAATGTTTGCACATTTCTTTTTTGATTAAGCAACGTTATTGAAAAAGGCCAATCAAATCTAATTCTTCTATGGGTGTTTTAATACTGCATTTCGTTAAGGAAAAGCAGACAACAAAAAACAGAAACATGAAAAATGAACAAATCTTAAATCAGTAAACTTTGAAGTAAAAGACAATTACCAAAGAGAGAATGTACATCAACATAGATGACACAAAAGAATGATGGACTGAGTGCTGAAACTTTTCAAACACTCACCCCCAGTCACAGATGTGGATTTCATCCATTGTTCTTTTGCTCTCCATGCCACCCCAGTTAGGACGCAGGCAAATGCAAATCAGTCTTGACACTGTTCTCCAAGGGAACAGTCCAGCCCGAATTGACAGACCAAGTCCTCTTTGGACCGGAAACAAACATCCTGGGACCGGTTTCAGAGTATCACCCTTCATCACCCAGGCTAGTTTGAATCCAGCAGCACAGTGAGCATGGGACCCACGGCTGGGTATACCCTTCCAACTTAGGGCAACTTTAGCAACGCAAAAGGATGATGGAGGAAGTGCTGAAACTTTTCAAACACTCATCCCAAGTCACAGATCTCTGTTTAATCCATCTTTCTTTTTCTTACCATGCCACCCCAGTTTGGACGCAGCCATATGCAAAGCAGGCTTGACCCTGTTCCCCTAGGAAACGGTTGAGCCTGAATTACCAGACCTGGTCCTCCCTGGACTGGGAACAAGCATCCGGGGACTGGTTTCCGGGCATCACCCTTCATCAAGCAGGCTAGTTTGAATCTAGCAGCACAGTGAGCATGGGACCCACGACTGGGCATACCCTTCTCACTCAGGGCAACTTTAGCAACACAAAAGGATGATGGAGGAAGTGCGGAAACTTTTCAAACACTCACCCCGTCACAGATCTGGGTTTAATCAATCATTCTTTTGCTCACCATGCCACTCCAGTTTGGAAGAAGCCATATTCAAATCAGGTTTGTCCCTGTTCCCCAAGGGAACAGTCCAACCCAAACTGCCAGGCCAGGTCTTCTCTAGACCAGAAACAAGAATCCTGGGACAGGTTTAAGGGTTCACCCTTCATCAGCTAGGCCAGCTTGAATCTAGTGGCACAGTGAGCACAGGACCAATGTCTGGGCATATCCTTCCCACTTAGGGTAGCTTTAGCAACACAAAAAGATGATGGACGGAGTGCTGAAACTTTTCAAACACTCGCCCCCAGTGCCAATGGATTTAAGCCAGACTGGCTGGAAATGGTATTTTCAGAATTATGACTTAAAGTCAGGCATTACTTTTAAAGAGGATTTTGAATTACAGTTCTTTAGACACCAAATTTGAACTATCTACCTGCTCCTAGAAGAAAGGTATATTTTTTTAAATCTAATAAGGAAACCAAATGCTATCCTAAGAGAGATATAGGTCTTGCAGTAGTGAAAAATGAATTTAAGAGTTTTTCACTACCAGGACATGCAAACCTTAAATGTAGATGTTCAACTTGTTAAATGCACTGTGCCCAGCCCTAGGTTTAGGCCTGCCAAAACATTTATTTTGACAGGTTGAAATGGCAGTTTAACATTGCACACAAAGGCTGCATTGGCTGGTCTAAAACAAGGCTAAAGGACTACTTGCGTGAGTTGCAAAATCAATGCTGCAAGCATTTAACTTACAGGCCCTGGGCACATGTAGTACCACTTTTACTTGGGACTTACAAGTAAATTATATATGTATTAAATGAGTATAGCCAGTTTTACCATGCTTAGGGGAGAGTTAACAAGCACTTTTGCACTGGTTAGCAGTGGTGCACAAAGCCCTAAGGTCAGCAGAAATGAGAACAGCAAAAATGGGGTGGGCGAAAGCAAAATGTTTTGGGGGAGACCACCTGGCAGGTCTAACACATGGTATTGTATTGCACAGGAAGCAATGCATGATTTCTAAATAAAGTGAAAAGATGTTTACAGTACAGTCCTATGATATGTCATGTTTGGAGTGGGCTGATGAACATGCAGAGACGCAGAAGACAATTGGAGGAATGCTCAGGGCAGCATTCCAACCCAACATTCTTTTGCCCAACATGCCATCCCAGCAGAACAGCCCAGCCCAAACTGCCAAGCCAGGTCTTCCCTTAATCAGAACACATCACTCGTCTATCAGGTGTAGCTTGGTTTCAGTAGCACACTACCCACGTCTTGGCATGCCCTTGCACACAAAATGCGGTGGGAGTAATTTTTATAAAATGTCTAACCAGCATTCTTACCCATCGTTCCTTTACCCACCAAAGTGAGCCAGAGTAATGGAGCCCTGTGGGATCATTTTGTAAAACTAAGGCCTGGTCTTTGTATGAGATTGGGTGGGGTTTTGTAGGAATTGGGTAACTTTTTGAAGGGGTACAATCTGACTCAGGCATCAACCATAATTCTGTAACACAAGCAAACCGCAAATTAACCTGTACTTATCCCTCCGGTACCATGGCAGAAAAGCAGTCAGGCTTAAATTAGAGGCAATGTGTACAGTATTTATGCCGCACACAAACAGCAATCGAGTAAAAATACAATACCAGAAAAATCTCACAACAATTTTGAAAAATGGAGTAAGTTTTAATATATTATTTGACACCACAATGACGAAAATTCAACTTGCAGAACCAGAAATATGACATTTAGAAGCTTTAGGCAAAGATAGTGCATAAAAGCACAAAGCACCAACTGTGGTTATTTGGGGCCATATGTACAAACACATTTTCCCATAGACACAGAATGGGCAAAACTGCTTGCTACATCTGGCCCTTGGTCACACTGGACTGGGACAATGTCACAATTTCAGGCCAACTGCAATGAAACGGTGGACAACCACAAAAAAACAAGTTAGCCTGCTGAACAAAGTACCTTAAATCCAGGTTATGGAACTTTGTGAGGTTTCATGTCAAGGATGCATCATATAGTGGCGGTTATGAGGACCTGCACAGCTTCAATGAGAGGTCCTGTGTTTAGGACGCATTGAAATACAGCGGATTTTAGGAGCTGCAGGATTGTCATTTGAGTTCTTATGCTGAGGATGCTTTGAGCAGCAGAGGGTTTCAGGAGCTGCAAGGCTACAATGTGAGGTCATGTGTTGAGGATGCATTGTACAGTGGCAGTTCTGAGAAGCTGCGAGGTGCTGCATCAGGGATGTGTCACGCAGTGGTGGTTCTGATGTGAGACTGCGAGGTGATGTATCACACTGTGCTACTTCTGCTTGGACCAGGTGGGCTGGAAGAGCACCTTCAGAGCCACTTTGGGGCAAGACTCACAGCTGACAGAGGCCTGGTACTAGACTCAAGGTGGTTGGATCATTTTTCTCACTTAGCCTCTGATCAGGAGGGTAGACTTCCATGTCTTAGAGTCACTGTGGTGGTCCTGGCTTCAAGATGCAGGTCCAGTCCTTCACTGTCCGAGGAGGAGACTTTATCGTCGGAAAGCCACTGGTTGAAGTCACTGTGAAGAAATCTTCGTTCAGACTTAGGGCCTGATTTGGAGTTTGGCGGACAGAATACTCTGTCACAAACATGACGGGAAACATGGATTCAGGCTAGCAGAGGCCAGCAGGGCTCAGGCAGGTTCAGTTGCAGGTCCAGTTGCAGGAGGTCTGATGAGCAGTTGCAGGGTGGCTTCTAGAGCATGTTGTGTCCCTGTATTTGTAAACAAGCGGTCAGCTAACTGATCCTTAGAGTCATTTGGGTTAGCCTCAGATGAAAGGAGCAAGTCCATTCTTACTTCTCAGAGAGCTGGGCAGGCCTCAAGCAGAGGGGCAGTCCTCTGGTAGTAGGGCAGCCCTTCTTCTGTACTGTTCACAGTTCCAGAAGTGTATTGTAGAGTAGGTCATCTTCTATTTCCACTTTTTCTCACTGTCTGTGAGTAATACACAAAGTCCAACTGCCAACTACACTTAGTCACGTGAAGCAGGATACAGGCTGAGGCACAAAATGGTTAGGACAAGAACATTTCAAATTTCTAAGTGTCACTTTAAGAATTGTGAACGAAAAATCAATTACAATACACTGCACCAGCCATATGGGCTGTTTAGGGCCTACTTTAGGGGTGATTTATATGTACTAAAAAGGTATGTATAGGCCTCCCAAACGGTTTATTTTGCCAGGCCAAGCTGGCAGATTAAAGCTAGACACAGCCCGTAGTGGCAGGCCTGAGGCATGTTTAAATGGCTTCTTAGGTTGGTGGCAAAATAGGTGCCATAGGCCCACTATTAGAATTTAAATTACAGGCCTTGTGTACATTTTGCACCACTTTACTAGTGGGTTACAAGTAAATTGAATGTTACAAACAGATGTAGGCCAGTTCTACCATGGTTTAAGGAGTGGGCACAAACACCTTACCTTGGGCACAAGCACCTTAACACTTAGTAGCTGTGGTAAAGAGCACAGCATCCTAAAGCCTACAAAAATAAGTTCGGAGAACAGGAGGGGTGAAGGCAAAAAGCTTGAGGGTGACCCTGCAAGTGCAACATTTGGTGTCACTGCCATTTTAAAATAGTACTTCATTAATATTGCCAAATGTAAGGGCTCACACCATTTTCTATGAAATTACTATACAGCTTTTACACTTTAAAACACACATTACAAGCCTGCCGCTGTTTATTTATCTTTCTCTAAATCTTCAGAACCTCAAGTATGTCAGATTTAATCCATATCCGACCATGACCATTCTACTGGGAGGGGCTCTGGCAAATATATAGGGTCTTTTGTAAATATTTTCTTTAGGCTTAATTTCAAGCAATATCACAATGAATGAGGCTGGATTTATTAATTTCCTGAAATTATACTAAGCAGCTTACTTAAAACCTAATACTGTACTGTGAATGTTTTCTATATATGTATGTTTCTGCTAATCCGAAAGCATGTTCCATAAATCCCTTTTTCATATTTCAGCAATGGAAAATAATGGATTATTAATTTAAAGTATATTCAGGGCCACTGAAATTATGCAGCAGGAGAGGGACAAATAATGAGTCAGGGTTGAGTAAATGGTGCCTCAAGAAAAGGCAAATTATGTGGCTTAATGTTGCTCATTTTGTAATAGTATTACTTCATCATTTCACCATTTTTAAACTTGGTAACCCTGTCTGGGCATTGTTGGCACTTCAATAGTACCAGTTTACCACCTAAACATAGCAATAAGCAACAGAAAGGTGAGCAGTCGAGTTTTGGAAAGGAACTTCCACCACACTACAAAATGTGTTGCTTAATTTCTCATAATCTTTGGAATGTTTGACCTAGAAACAACAGTTTTTTTGTGAAATCTTCAGATTATGCAGCAGATGATGGATTACGTAGCAAATGCGGTAAATCTATAATTATGTGAAATTGCCATGGCCAGTCAATCTCATAATTCTAGCAGCCCTGGTTATATTCCACTCACTTTAAAAAACGAATTTACTAGTGAAAATAGATAAGTTATAACAGTAATGGGAAAGGCAATAGGTAAGTATACTTGTGCTATATGAGATTAAATTAGTTTTGAATTGGTTTGCCTATCAGTCCTGCTTCTGAGACTGAAAATGCGTGTTATGCTGACTTGTTACCCCCCTTCCACTAGGAGGACAATTGGTCAGCCTCTGACAGCAGGAAAACGGGTGGACAAGATAAGACTGGCACTGCACCATCACCTCCTCTGAACATCCCTGTATCTAGAAGGCAGAAGACTATGCCAGACTGCTGGAAGAAGAAGACTCAAGAACTCCTCACTTTCACTGGCACCCAAATACTGGAACTACTCCGTAAAAGTCAAGTTGTTGGCCTCCTATTACTGCTACAGTGACATGACAAGCAAACGCATACAACACTGTGGAGCATGCTGAGGAGTCTGGGGTTTGAGCAGGCCCTGGTATATCTTCTTCGTCATCTCCATTGAGACACATTTGTTAAAATTGGACTTAGCAAAGATGAGGAATATACATCCACTATTAGGTCTACTCTGGCATTTGTCAAGGGTGCATTCAGGCCCCTTTCCTTTTTTAACTTTACATTAATGGCTTGGTGTCCTTATTAGTCTTCAATGGAAAGGGTATGCCAAAAACAGCAAAGTATGTAATTCTAGTCCTCGTGTATGGGGACAATGCTGTTCTTATTGCAAGAACAGCTAATGGTTCACAAACCCAGTTGGACATCTTTTTCCATTTCATGAATGATCTAGAGCTAAACGCTAGTATGTTCAAATAGTTCACTATAGTCTTTGGTGCTCCAAAGACTAACATGTGAACATCAAAAGGGTCAAACATTTTAGCTATTTGGATAATCCCTTTAATGAGGATTTACTGTGGGATTACCTACTTAAACTGAGATTTATGCGGTTTAAGAGCTCAATTGAGGCGGTATTTAGGTTTTCCGCCAGGCTCACTATAAGCAAGAGAGGAATGTTGGATGCCTTAGATGGGACTGAGGTTTTGGGTTCTCTAATCCCCATAGACCTACAGAGAGCTGAAAACTGTTTTTTGTACACCTGTCTATCTGTACTTAAGTGTACAATGAATGCTATTTGTCACATGAAACTGGGCTGAATTGACTTGAGGACTCAGTTGGTTTTGCCCCTCTACATGTATGGCACAAAATTTGTCTTTCTCTGGAAGCTTGGTTTTCAAAGTCATTGATGACCAAAGTGCAAACACTGAATCACACGGCCAAAATTCCATCATTCTTGTATCTGAAGACTACCTTCACAGAGATGGGCATCCCAGACTAGAATGACTCCCCTGAATTCTTGGAATCTATGTCCAACATGGCTCTGAATTAACTTTACTTTAGCTTAAAAAATGAATCACAGAATCAGAAGGCTGAACTAATTAACACTTTTCCTGCCCATTCTGCTCTCTGTGTCTGCAATAGTATTGCAATCTATCTAATGTTCACCGAAAACACAAAGTACAGGTGTTATCTAGCCGATTTCAGATTAAATACCCTGTACTTTTTGTTCACTTTTCCATCCCAGGGCACCTGGTTTGATCACTTACTACTTGCCCATGCCCATGGGACGGGGAACAGACAGATAAAATCAGGAGCTAGGAACCGAGGAATCCTGAAATCATGGTGAAGTTAAAAGCAGAGATTGCACATAATTATCAAGAAAATGAAGGGTAGTTGGAATTATGTGGAAGGCCTACAATGCATAGGACAGAGGTACTTTATGAGTAGTATCTCTATGACTACAACAATAGAAAAAAGGTATTTTATGAGTAGTAGCTTTACGACTGTGAGTCTCGGCACATGAAAAGCTAGGACTGTCCTATCTTTTTATGTTTGGTGACTCCACAGTCATAAAGACACTGCTCATAAAATACATTTGTGTATAGCAAACAGTCTTGAACGTACACAAAAGTATAAGTTTAGCTTTGTGAATCAGGTCCAAAAATGAGACAGGAAGATGCATGTGCATAATATAACTCTTCTGGACATTGAGGCAAACATTTTGGCAATGATATTAGCAACTAGAATAACAATATACATTGATTTCCCCCCTTATTCAAGAGACCAGTTGAAGTTGGTGCTTCAGTGTCCCACAAGAAATAACCTCTGAAGAGCTAACAACTTGATGTCAGAAATCCAGCATGCCAGAAACCCAAAAGCAAAAATGTAATTAGATGCAGAAAAGCTATTTGATACGGTCCATTGGTCTTTCTTGTTCCATGTACTGCAAAGGTTTCGTTTTGGACAGAGGTATTGAGACTGAGTGGCCCTTCTTCACCAAAATCCAATTGTGACAGTTTGTGTGACTGGTCTGACTCCCTAGGTTTTCCCACTGAGTAGACAAATGGGATAGGCGGCTTACTGCTCCCCCCCTCCTCTTCACACTTTGTGTAGAACCACTGGCATGCTGGGTAAGAGAGGCTGATGATATTAAGGGGTTCCAGCTGGCAGATGGTTAGTACGAAGAAAAGATCTCCCTCTGTGCGGATGATATCTTCATTCTTGCAGATGCCCAAGGAGACTTCATCCCCTCAGCCTTTAGGCTCTTTGGTGAATACGTCTATGATATTCAAGAATAGGGAATGGATCTAAGAAGGGGAGCTTTCCTCAGGTGCAGACATATCAGATGTGTGATTCAAACTCTTACATCACACCCGGGACTGACCTGTTCTTGAATGAAAATCTGACACCTCCATGAAAGACTTCCAGCTTGATGTGCTATGGTGACTCGCTCTGACACTGCTTGGTAACTTTGGACAATGCACCTGTGATACCAAGAGACTGGACTCTACTCTGGACTTTCCTCCACCATCAGCCCAGCTCATTGCACATCCCTTTCTACTTATGAGCACGTAAATAAACACCCTTGGAACAAATACTAATCTGGAGTCTGTCAAATGATTCAAATATGTATTAGTTCAACATAATCAAAGCATTGCAAGTCAAATGTACAGTCAAATATACTTTGAAATGATATTTGGTGGGCAGCAGTACACATAGCAGGAGGCAGAGTGGGGCACAGATATCTGAAAATAGAGGTGCTAAAGGGTACAGTAAGTGGCCATAGACATAGGGAAATCAGGCTACCATGTACAATGTCCAACAGATAACTGATAAGTTAAGTTAAGTTACAGTGTATTACCTGTGTGTCACTGGAAGTACTGCTGTATTATGTTGCTTCTGTTGTCAACATCTTCTTCCTCTGCCTCCTCTTCCTCACTGTCCACAGGCTCCACCGCTGCCACACGCCCATCTCCAGCCTCATCCTCCTGCAGAAAAGGCACCTGGCGTCTCAAGGCCAGGTTGTGCAACATGCAACATGCAACAATGATCTGGCACACCTTCTTGGGTGAGTAGTACAGGGATCCACCTGTCAGATGGAGGCACCGGAAACTGGGCTTCAGGAGGCCAAAGGTCCTTTCAATAATCCTCCTTGTACGCCTATGTGCATCATTGTAACGTTCCTCTGCCCTTGTCCTGGCATTCCTCACTGGGGTCAGTAGTCATGAGAGGTTGGTGTAACCACGGTCACCTGCAAATATCGAGGGACAACTGTTAGACACATACTAACCTTTATAGAAAACCCCATACCCAGACACCAACTTATACTGTCTGGGGACTTTGGGCTCACCTATTAGCCACACCCGGTGCCTCTGGAATTGGCCCATCCCATATGGGATGCTGCTATTCCTCAAGATAAAGGCGTCATGCACAGAGCCGGGGTATTTGGCATTCACATGGGAGATGTACTGGTCCGCCAAACACACCCTCTGCACATTCATAGAGTGATAGCTTTTTCTATTCCTGAACACTTGCTCATTTCTCCGGGTGGGGGGAGAGGGGATTGCCACATGTGTACCATCAGTGGCACCAATGATGTTGTGGATCTGTCCCAGGGCATAAAAGTCAGCTTGCACTGTGGCCAAATCCTCCACCTGGGGGAATACAATGTAGCTGCGCATGTGTTTCAGCAGGGCAGACAACACTCTGGCCAACACGTTGGAAAACATTGGCTGAGACATCCCTGATGTCCTGGCCACTGTTCTTTGAAAGGAACCACTTTCCAGGAAATGGAGCACTGATAGGACCTGCACTAGAGGGGGGATACCTGTGGGCTGGCGAATAGCTGACATCAGGTCTGGCTCCAATTGGGCACACAGTTCTTGGATTGTGGCACGATCAAGTCTGTAGGTTATGATAATGTGTCTGGCCTCCATTGTCGCAAGGTCCACCAGGGGTCTGTGCACCGGAGGATGCCGCCATGTCATATTCATCCTCAGCGGTTGAAGTCTATGGAAGAAAACGGTGAGCAGAGGGTCATATTGACACATCTATTGCACTAATGATGAATTTATTCCTGTACAGAACCAGTAAGTGAATCCGACAATCAGTTTCTGTGACAATGTCTATTGTGACGGAGTTAGGTGCCATGCCTTGTGCCCCCCTGAAATGGCAGCTGCCTGACCTGTGAGGAGGGACAAGTGGAAATGAGGTAATTCAGCTGGCATTGTGCGCAGTCGCTGTAGGCATTCAATGACCGCCGCGCAACTTCGCATTGGTTATCATTGGGGCCTATGCGTTCCAGGAGCCAATGGAGATGTACGCCGACGGTGACGGTACGCACTGCCATGGACGTCACCGCCACTTTCTCTCTGTTTACTCACTTGCTACTTGACCTTCAACAGGAGAGGACCTACATTGCAGATGCTTCTGTGAC
Organism: Pleurodeles waltl; assembly: GCF_031143425.1. Lineage (NCBI taxonomy): Eukaryota > Metazoa > Chordata > Amphibia > Caudata > Salamandridae > Pleurodeles > Pleurodeles waltl. The sequence continues at coordinate 644,966,164 of NC_090438.1, forward strand.
CTGTGTCTGGAAGCGACAATGGCTCGAGTGTCTGGGGAAAGGGCCCCTGCCTTCACTGCGGAGGAGTTGGAGAAACTGGTGGATGGGGTCCTACCCCAGTACACGTTACTCTACGGTCCTCCAGACAAACAGGTGAGTACACTGTGGGAATGATGCGTGGGCAATGAATGTATGCAGTGCTGTGTGTGTGTAAGCCACATGTTGGGGTGGCAGAGGCGTCCAGGCCAGAGTGCAGCATGTAAGGTGGTCAATGTATGTGTGTCAGGGCATGGGAGGGATATGGTGGGCATGAGTTTGACGGTCCGGACGGTTGACTAATTCCCTTTTCTGCTGTCTTTTCCATGCAGGTCAGCACCCATCAGAAAAAGGGTATTTGGCGTGCCATCGCCAAGGAGGTGCGGACCCTGGTGGTCTTTGACAGGCGGAGCACCCACTGCCACAAAAGGTGGGAGGACCTGAGTCGCTGGGCAAAGAAGATGGTGGAGGCCCAGCTGGGACTGGCCTCCCAAAGAGTAAGGGGTGCCTGTCGCACCATGACCCCCCTCATGTTCTACCTACTTGAGAGACGTGAGAGACTGTGGCTTTGCACTCCCCAGGACCAAGCAGTGGGCAAACCACCCACTTGAGAGACTTCAGAGGCTGTGGCTTTGCACTCCTCAGGACCAAGCAGTGGGCAAACCACCCACTAGAGAGACTTGAGAGACTGTGGCTTTGCACTCCCCAGGACATCGCTGTGGGCACTGAGCCGCCTCAAGGAGCAGTGGCGTTATTCCATCTTCCAGCTGAGGTGGCCCCCTTCCCCATCCCCGAGGTGCCTGTGTGTTTTACGACCTTGTGCCCCTGCAGTGTTCTCTCCATGTTGAGGCAGGAGTCAAGTGTGGGATTGGTCCATGATTTTTGGCCCACTGGCCCACAGACATTTTGCATGGACAATGTACGGCCTTATGTACATATTGTATATTTTTGCAAATACTGTTTCTAAAATTGTTACGTATATCTTCCTATTTCTAATATATCAATGATTTATCTCAATTCCGTTTGTCCTTGCGTACTTCCAGGGGGTTACGGGGTGTAAGTGTAATGTTGCTGCATGTGTTTGTGTGTATGGTGTTGTCGGTGAGGGTGGGGGTGTTGTGTGCTGCGTGTGTGTGTCTCTCTCTTTTTCCTCCCCTATGTGCTAGGTGCAGCACTCACTGTGGTCGTCGCCGCCGCCTTTCAGATTCCTGGTAGATGAGAAGGTAGACCAGCATGGGCAGGACCTGTAGCTCGAGCTCCATGGCATCCTGGTTCTTTGTTGAGTGTCGATAGGTGAGTGGTTTCCCTTCCAATTCCTGTTTCTGCCATGCTTTTGATGGCGTTGGTACTGCCCCGGAAAAGCTGGTGGATGGACGGGTTGTGATGTGGTGGGCGGTACATTATCCTCCGCCTGTCTGTTGGCATTGACCTCCGCGGTGTTTGTTGCTACCGCCGTGGCGGTCAGAGTGTTAAAGTTGCTGGCTGTGTTGGCGGTTTCCGCCCTGGTCATGATCCCATTTTTATTTACAGCCGGCCTGTTGGCGGTATTACCGCTGCTTTAACACTGACCGCCAGGGTTGTAATGAGGGCCTTATTAACAAAATGCTGGTATGCAGATGTTATGCCATGCATATTATGCAGATGAACACGTTGCCACCTGCACTGCTGTATTAAGATAAACAGCACTGTAGTTGTTGGTGGTGAAATGACTGTGGGCAGGTTGGGGAAGGCAGCAGGTACATGAGGGGGCAACCCCATTAAAAAAGAGCAATCATCGCAGGCAAAAACCAGCTTTGAGAGTGTGCCTGTGTTTCTTCTGTGGCAAAATATCTGCAGGCCTGACAGTCTCTGGAAATTGAGAGGTATGTTGAGTGCTGACATACGAAAGTTTGAAGCTCCAGACTAAGAGGGTGCCTGGATCTATCCAAGAAAGGAAGCCAAGAGGACCTCATCCAGTTGAAATTCCATCACAGTGTCAATTATAACAGGAACAGGCTCTAAAATGGGGCTGACCCCACACCTACTTGTTTGAAATGAGAGAGGAAGCCACATTCCTGCGTGCCGTATTGAGGTGAAACAAGCTACAGCAATACTGGCAGCTTGTATTGAGTGACCTACATTACATTTTGATATGTGATCTACAATTGCATCCCTAGTTTATAATCCTGGGAATACCTACTAAGTTTGACCTCTCCAGATCCAAGCTTTAATTTGTTTGTTTGCTGGCCTAGAGAGACATTGTGCAGAAATGGACAGCACAAATGATGCGAAAACAATGAGCTGATGATGAGCAGGCAATGGTGGAGACATTTCTATAGACTATGGGAATACCAAGAAGGTGGGCAAGGGGAAATAATTATATCCAATACTGCATAACCAGGAACATCAAGCCTAAAAGTATTGATGAGGAGGAAAGCATACCTGTAGCTCGTTAAGGGATCCTGACCTAGCGGAAGCCTGGAGATGTAAAGCCTGTAGAAACGTGTGTCCTATTGTTTGCCTGAGTTAAATATATTTACAAAATTCTTTATCCATTGATCAAAAAATGCCAACACACCCAGGCCAATCTTTGTGCTTTGGGCGGCCTCTAGTAGCAAACAATCTGTAGCAGAATGATGGTTAACAGGTACCGTCAGAACTGGGCAATGGGTGATGCAATTAAATTGGCCACTTAGAAATATCTTGGGCCCTGGCACATATCTTTTTACAAATTAAGGACTGAAAACAAGTGACTATTTTATTAAGTATTATTTCTTACTACTTTGCAAACAGATTAAGGGGCCTCATTTAGAATTTTGGCAGACGGGTTACTCCCAGTGACAGATATCCCATCCGCTAAAATCTAAATCCCATAGAATATAATGGGATTTAGATTTTGGCAGACAGAAAATCCGTTACTGTTGTGACAAAGTAACTGTCCACTGAGTTCTAAATCAGGCCCTCATTGTCTTCTTTAGAGGTGGTGGACACGGTGGCCGTCAAAAAAATGGTTTCTCTTGCCTATTTAGAGTGCTATTGACTACAATAGATTTGTAATATGGCAAATGAAACATCCATCATGTTTGTAAGGTGTACCTTCTCTGCTAAATTCAAAATATGGCCTAAAATTTTTAAATATCTACATATGCATCATCACCTCAGAAACAGGGAAATTATTCATAACAAAGCTGGACTACATACATTCCTAAGAAAACATCATAAAAGAAAGAAAATGCAATAAATACTATTCTAACCAGTGCCATAAAAGAGCTTTTATAGTTAATGATTCCATAGAAAACATAAGGAAGTACATCCAAACTCCAACAGCCTAAATTGAATGGAAGGTGTAGTGGATGGTTTATAAGCAATATAATTAACCTCTACTGCACCGCAGGAATTGTATAAAAAGTATGTGCTCTACAAACACCTGAGCATCTGTCTGGATGACTGTGTTCTATACTAGCTCTAAAAGGTACAATTAGCAGAAAATTAAAGCAACAGCAACAATCAGCAGCAGTACCTTAAATGTATGACCAGATATACCACTAAGACAAAGCCGCAATATAGAAGCTGTTGTGTTATATGGTAATAATAACAATGTTAAATAATGAAAATCACCAATCTATTAAAACATTCTAATGCAGTTAACAACATTGTTGATGTATGACACTTTTAGGACTGGGGGCCGCAAGCAATGCTTTACTAACAAAAACACTCAGCAAGATTCAGCAGAAATCTGTGAATGGGCAGGAATAGATATGTCATGCTCCTCACGCTCTCGTTTATCACTGGCAGCCCAGAAGCTCAATCACCTCTGAAAAATGAATGGCACCACGTGGCATGCCAGAGGGTGAAGTTTCTTGAGTTGATTTTGCTGCCTGGATTTTCTATTTGAGCGGCAGCTTTCTGACAGCAAATGGCTACAACCACCTTCGACTGCTCACATTGGAGAAATCTTACTGGGTCCCCTCCTATCGACTGAAAATTATGATAGGGGATGCCAAATCTCATTTGCACTCCCCAACTTACTGTTTTGGAGCCCATTATGAGAAAAAAACTCTTCCAAACAGCAGTTGGCGGAATTTGGCTGGGGCTGCGCATTAAAAGCATAGCTTAGAGAGGCCAAAATTCAAAAGATTTTAATGCCAGAGGGGAATATATCGCCCACCCCTAGACATTTTCAAATTGAGGCCCCCTCGTTTGCCCAAAAATACACCATTAGATGGTTAATTTGTATACAACATTCCACTAATACACACCCTTTTGCCTAATAAATCTCAACATACAATGAATTAATAACAATCATAAATAAAAAAAATAATGTACTCACCACAAAATAGTTCTCAATTTTGAATATGCAATGGTTTATAACATCCACGAGACTTACCCAAAAATTCAGATATTAGCATGTTACCTTGTGCCCCTCTAATCGAGCCCAAGCAAAGTATGACCCTCTACCAGATTCTGACTTCTACAAAAATAATGAAGAAAACCTCTCACCACTCCTTGGAGATGCTTGGGTGGGTCATACACATTGGCCTGGATAAAGACAGCACCCATTTAGAACCCATTGTGGAATTTCTACAAAAGGACAAACTATAAAGACACTAGAACTAATAATGCTACCAAATGGTGGTGCAATTCCTTCTAAGGGACACTTCTCAAAAGTCACCGCATCCTCTAACAATTAATTAAGATAACTTGGAAAAAACAAAGCTACCAAGAAATATGACAAAATAATCACAAGTAAAATTCTAAACACCAAAATCTCTAATGAAAAAAATAAATTTATGCCATATTTTTTATTAAAAAGTTCTCTTGTTTAAGAATTTTCAAGATATTGACAACCCCGAATCAAAAGGCTCCACTCTACTCTAAAAACATCAGAAACAGAATTTCAGTTAAAACACTGTAGTAAAACATCAATTGAGTAAATTAAAATATTTCAAAATAAACAGGAAACTTAGCATTAATACAAAAATAAAGTAATACATAAGGCTAAAAATAAAAAATAAATACCTAAACTTAAATTTAATGTGTAAGTCAATGAAGTGATTTATTGTAATTTTTAAAAAAATCTGATAATGTGTGTTAGACCTGACAGCCTTAGGGTGGTCACCCCTAAATTTTTGCCTGCCTCCCTCCACATTTTAGACACTGTTTTTGCTGGCTTTTAGACTCTGCGCACTTTACCACTGCTAACCAGTGCTAAAGTGCATATTCTCTCTCCCTTTAAACATGGTAACCTTGGATCACACCCAATTGGACTATTTAATTTACTTATAAGTCCCTAGTAAAGTGCACTGTATGTGCCTAGGGCCTGTAGATTAAATGCTGCTAGTGGGCCTGCAGCACTGGTTGTGCCACCCACTTAAGTAGCCCATTTACCTTGTCCCAGGGCTGCCATTGCAAGGCCTGTGTGTGCAGTTTCACTGCCACTTCGACTTGGCATTTAAAAGTACTTGCCAAGCCTAAACCTCCCCTTTCTCTACATATAAGTCACCTCTAATGTGTGCCCTAGGTAACCCCTAGAGCAGGGTGCTGTGTGGGTAAAAGGCAGGACATGTACCTGTGTAGTTTACATGTCCTGGTAGTGTAAAACTCCTACATTCGTTTTTACACTACTGTGAGGCCTGCTCCCGTCATAGGCTAACATTGGGGCTGCCCTCACGCATTATTGAAGTGGTAGCTGCTGATCTGAAAGGAGTAGGAAGGTCATATTTAGTATGGCCAGAATGTTAATACCAAATCCTGCTGACTGGTGAAGTTGGATTTAATATTACTATTCTAGAAATGCCACTTTTAGAAAGTGAGCATTTCTTTGTACTTAAATCTTTCTGTGCCTTACAATCCATGTCTGGCTGGGTTTAGTTGACAGCTCCTTGTGCATTCACTCAGACACACTCCAAACACAGGGTACATACATCTGCATTTTGAATGGGTCTTCCTTGGCTGGGAGGGTGGAGGGCCTGCCCTCACACAAAGGACTGCAACACACCCTACTGTGACCCTGGCAGACTGGATTGAACTGAAATGTGCCTTTGAAGTCTCCCCCACTTCAAAGGCACATTTGGGTATAAAACAGGGCCTCTGTCCTACAACCTCAGACACTTGCTGGAGAAGAAACCTGAACCAGAACCTGCACCCTGACAAGAAGAACTGCCAGGCTGCCTAAAGGACTCACCTGCCTGCTTTCTACAGAGGACTGCTGCCTTGCTGTTGCCCTGCTGCCTTGCTGAACTCTTGCCCTGCTGCAGAAGTGCTCTCCAAGGGCTTGTATAGAGCTTGCCTCCAGTTCCCTGAAGTTTCAGGACCAAAGAGACTTCTTTCTTTCAACTGGACTCCTTGTGCAGCAAAAAATTCAACGCACAGCTTGCTCCGCGGTGAAAAATTCACTGCACGCCGACCCGGGACAACGCCACTCGACTTTGCAAGGAAAAGATCGACGCGGCGCCTGCGGTGGGACCGGAATTTCGACGCATGGCCCGCCTGGACAAGGCTGCCCCACTTTCAGAAAGGAAATCGACGCAGCGCCTGCCATGAGGGAGAACATTCCACGCACAGCCCACCGAAACGAAGCGCAGCCGGACAACAAGCCCAGGATTCCACGCACAGACCCCAGGGCATCTGAAAACCCAGCAACCCACAGAGGAGACTGTCCACGCGCCGGAAATCGACGCAACGTCTTCCCCGCGTGAAAAATAACACCGCATGTCCGTATGTGAAGGTGCGAAACCGACCCACACATCATTTTCCACACATCTCCTCCACTGCTGCCTTTTGTGGAGATTTTTCACTCCAAACCATTTGCGTTGTGCTTGAAAGAGATTTGTTTGCTTTTTAAAGACTTAAGACACTGCATATCACTTTTCAGTGACATCTTTACAATTTCTTATTGCATCTTTTATCGTTTTGACCTGCAAATATCCAGATAAATACTATATATTTTTCTAAACACTATGTAGTGTATTTTTGTGGTGCTATATTGTGTTATTGTATGATTTATTGCACAAATACTTTACACATTGCCTTCTACGTTAAGCCTGACTGCTCAGGGCCAAGCTACCAGAGGGTGGGCACAGGACAATTTGGATTGTGTGTGACTTACCCTGACTAGAGTGAGGGTCCTTGCTTGGACAGGGGGTAACCTGACTGCCAACCAAAGACCCCATTTCTAACATTGGTGATCAGCGGTGAGGATAGGACTTATATTTGTGCAGTGACATACAGAAGCTAAGTATTTCACTACCTACCCACAGTTGAAGGTCAACTTGATTTTTATCTCTTTTGCTAATTCGTTTTTTCTTGACAATTTTCTGAACCTAAATCCTCAATCAACATGTCTCTGACTGGGTCTCAAGCAGGAGATTTTGACCTAGCCCTGTTGGAGACATATACTGTCAAACAGCTAAAAGGGTTCTGCAGGGAGATGAGTGTACCCACCCAAAGGGCCTCCAGAAAGGAGGACTTTCAAGTGGCACTGAGGGCCTGGGCAGAAGCCCATTTAGAGGAGGATGCTGAGGAAGAGGAGCCAGAAAATGGTCCCTTAGAGGATTTTTTTACACCAGTGGGTTATGTTACCACTGCAATTGTGTCCCATTTCATACCAGGAAGCAGTGTCTCTGAGCAAGGCCTGACCACAGAGGAAAAGAGAGAAGAGAGGAAGTTCCAATTGCAAATGGCAAGACTGAAAATTGAGGCTCAGCAGGAGGAAAGAAGGGCAGAGAGAGAAGCCAAGCAAGCTGAAGCTGAAGCTGAAAGAGCTGAAGCTGCAGCTGAGAGAGCCTTGGCTGAAAATAAACTTTTGTTGGCTCATGAACTGAGTCTCAAGGAGCTGGATCTTAAGGCAAGACAGTCTGAATCCAGCAGTAATGGTGGCAGCATACAGGCAGGACCTGCTGGAGAAAAGAATGTTTGTATACCCAAACATGTGGTGCCCAGTTTTGTGGTGGGAGATGACATAGATAAATGGTTAGCTGCTTATGAAGTTGCACTAAGGGCTCATGAGGTTCCTGAAGGGCAATGGGGTACAGCTATGTGGAGTTACGTGCCATCTTTGGGGAGGGACACACTTCTCACATTGGACAGACCAGATCAAAACACATACCCACTTCAGAAAGCCATTTTACTTGCCAAGTTTGGGCTGACCCCTGAGAAATACCGTCAGAGGTTTAGGGACAGCACCAAACTATCCACACAAACATGGGTAGCTTTCTTTGACTTTTCCAGTAAGGCACTGAATGGATGGGTGCGGGCTGCAAAGTAGATGATCACACAGGATTGTATAATTTGATTCTGAGAGAGCATATGCTCAGTATTTGTTTAACAGAGTTGTCCAGCACCTAGTAGACAGTAAGCTGACTGATCCCAGGAAGCTTGCTGAGGAGGCGGACCTCTGGACTAGTACCAGAGTGTCCAAAAAGGTATCTGGGGGGACACCCACAAAGGTGGTCAGGGTTCCCATCAGAAGAAAGAGGGGGGAGAAAACCTTAAAAACAAGGAGTTCTCAAAAGGCCTACAAAATAGTTCCCAAGGGAGTAATGGTAACCAGTCCCGGTCTGATTCTCAAAAGAAAGGTTTCACTGGCCATAAGATAGGAAGGTTTGTACACCACTGTGCAGAGTGCAATAAGTATGGGCACTCTGAGGGCGACTCCAAGTGTCCCAAGAGGGCACAGCCCCCCAAAGGAGGGCAAACACCTGGGTTGGCTAGCGTAGCGCTCGGGGAGGAGATGGTCCCAGACAGTTTTGGGGTGCAGACAGAGGTAACCCTAGTGTCCCTGGCGGATGCAGAGATGGTGGCAAAAGCCCACATGCCTGCCAATACTTCCAAGTATAGACAGTGGGTCACCATCAATGGGCAAAGGGTGGAGGCTCTGTGTGACACAGGAGCCAGCACGACTACTGTCAAGGGTCAGCTGGTGTCAGCAGAGCAGGTCATCCCAAATACATTCCACCAGGTCATAGTCGCCGACAATCGTGAGAGCCACCTACTGGTAGCTATGGATCCCTTTGAGTGTGGGGGGTCTCTGGTACTCTAAAAGTAGCTGTGAGTCCTGCCATGCCTGTAGATTGTCTGTTAGGCAACGACCTTGAGCACACTACCTGGAAGGAGGTAGAGCTAAAGTCTCACTTGGAAATGTTAGGATTGCCTGAGTGGGTCTGCATGACCACACGGTCCATGGCTGACCGAGAGGGAAGTCAAGGGCGCCTGGCGCCTGGAGCCTGGAACAATGGCCCAGACAAATGACAAGAGGAGGGGCAAGGGGGGGTGGGAAACCGGTCCCAGAAGTTCCCGCAGTGGTTGACGGGGTTCTTGAGGAGGAGGCCCCCGAGCCAACTGGGGAAGACATTGCCACCCTAGGTGAACTACCTGAGCTTGCTGGCTGGCAAGTTGAGGGTGGGACCACCAGGGAGGAATTCTGCAAGGCGCAGAAAGAATGTCCCACTCTAGAGGGCATGAGGCAGCAAGCCTCAGCCCAGGCAGCAGGTGAAGCCTCTGGCGATCACCACATATATTGGGAGAATGATCTCCTCTACAGTGAGCCTAAGGTTCAGGCCATTGGGGCAGCACGTGCGCTGGTGGTCCCCCAGTGTTACCAAACCTTCCTACTGGCACTGGCTCACGACTTTCCCCTGGAAGGACATTTGGGGCAAGACAAGACCTTTGCCAGGCTTGTCACCCACTTTTATTGGCCCAGAATGAGGACAAACTCAGAAAGGTTCTGTAGATCCTGTGCTACCTGCCACGCCAGTGGTAAAACAGGAAAAATGGTTAAGGCCCCCCTGATTCCCCTCCCTGTCGTTGGCACCCCCTTTGAAAGGGTGGGCATTGACATTGTTGGTCCATTGGACCCCAAAACTGCCCTACAGGTTCATCCTGGTTTTGGTGGACCATGCCACCCGTTACCCAGAGGCAATCCCTCTGAGGACCGTAACTGCACCGGTGGTGACCAGAACTCTGATGGGGATATTTACCCATGTGGGATTCCCAAAGGAGATAGTGTCTGACAGGGGCATTAACTTCATGTCTGCATACATGAAGTCTATGTGGGATGCGTGCGGTGTAACCTACAATTTCAAACACCCTATCACCCCCAATCTAATGGTCTTGTAGAGAGATTCAACAAGACCTTGAAAGGCATGATCGTTGGCCTCCCTGAGGCCCTGAGACGTAAGTGGGACGTCCTCTTACTATGCCTTCTCTTTGCTTACAGAGAGGTACCCCAGAAGGGGGTAGGGTTCAGTCCCTTTGAGCTCCTCTATGGGTACCCCATCAGGGGACCCTTAAGCATTGTCAAGGAGGGGTTGGAGAAAGCTCCAGAGGCACCCCCTCAGAATGTGGTCAGCTACATGCTGGCCCTCTGCAACCAGATGAACCGCTTCTGGAAAGAGGCCAAAAGTAACCTTGAGGCCAGTCAAGAGGTAATGAAACGCTGGTATGACCAGAAGGCCACCCTGGTAGAGTTTCAACCTGGAGGCAAAGGGGGTCATTCCTACCCTGGCGGTCCGAGACCGCCAGGGTAGGGGACCGCGGATGCACCGCCAACAGGCTGGCGGTGCATCCAGGCCCATTCTGACCGCGGCGGTAAAGCCGCGGTCAGAAAAGGGAAACCAGCGGTTTCCCGCCGGTTTTCCCCTGGGCTGCAGAATCCTCCATGGCGGCGCTGCAGGCAGCGCCGCCATGGGGATTCTGACCCCCTTCCCGCCAGCCTGGTTCTGGCGGTTTTGACCGCCAGAACCAGGCTGGCGGGAACGGGTGTCGTGGGGCCCCTGGGGGCCCCTGCAGTGCCCATGCCAATGGCATGGGCACTGCAGGGGCCCCCTAACAGGGCCCCACTTAGAATTTCAGTGTCTGCTTAGCAGACACTGAAATTCGCGACAGGTGCTACTGCACCCGTCGCACCCCTTCCACTCCGCCGGCTCCATTCGGAGCCGGCTTCCTCGTGGAAGGATGTTTCCCGCTGGGCTGGCGGGCGGCCTTTTGGCGGTCGCCCGCCAGCCCAGTGGGAAACCCAGAATGACCGCCGCGGTCTTTTGACCGCGGTACGGTCTTCTGGCGGTTCCCGCTTGGCGGGCGGCTCCCGCCGCCCGCCAAGCTTAGAATCACCCCCAAAGTGTGGGTAATGGAGCCAGTAGAGCCTAGAGCTCTCCAGCACCGCTGGTCTGGCCCATTTGAAGTGAAGGAGCAGAAAGTGGAGGCCACTTACCTAGTGGACCTCCAATCCCCTAGGAACCCCCTAAGGGTGCTCCATGTCAACCGACTAAAGCCTCATTTTGAGAGGTCTGAAGGTAGCATGCTTCTGGTGAGAGATGAGGTGGGAAGAGGAGAGTGAACCTCTCCCCGACCTCCTCGCTGCTAAGGAAGGTGATGGGTCAGTGGAGGGTGTCATTCTCTCTGACTCCCTGACCCTAGACCAGAGAGGGGGCTGCTACCAGTTACTGGAACAGTACTCCTCCCTGTTTTCTCTCACCCCTGGACGCACACACTTGTGTGTCCATGATATTGACACTGGAGACAGTCCCCCTGTAAAGAACAAAATTTACAGGTTGTCAGACAAGGTGAAGGCCAGCATCAAAGAGGAAGTCTACAAGATGTTGGCTGCTGGGGTTATTGAGAAGTCTAGCAGTCCCTGGGCCAGCCCTGTGGTGCTGGTAGCCAAGGCTGCTGCCCCTGGTGCCAAGCCAGAACTTAGGTTCTGCGTGGACTACCGGGGTCTCAATTCAGTCACACGGACTGACGCTCACCCCATCCCCCGAGCTGATGAGCTCGCAGACAGGCTAGGCGCTGCCAAATTCCTCAGTACTTTTGATCTCACATCAAGGTACTGGCAGATCGCCTTGACTGAGGGGGCTAAAGAGAGATCAGCATTTTCCACACCTGAGGGCCATTACCAATTCCAGGTGATGCCCTTTGGGTTGAAAAATGCTCCCGCTACCTTCCAACGGTTGGTTAACGGGATCCTAGCTGGCAAGGATGCCTTCTGCACAGCCTACCTGGACGACATTGCCGCCTACAGTGACAGCTGGGAGGAACACCTGCTCCACCTCGAGGAGGTGCTTCAGGCCCTGCAACAGGCAGGCCTGACCATCAAGGCCAGTAAGTGCCAGATTGGGCAGGGTTCCGTGGTGTACTTGGGACACCTAGTAGGTGGTGGCAAGGTGCAGCCACTCCAGGCCAAGATTGAAACTATCAAGGCCTGGCAACCACCTAGAACCCAAACAGAGGTGAGAGCCTTCTTAGGCTTCACCGGATATTACCACAGATTTGTCAAGGGCTATGGAACCATGGTGACACCCTTGACAGAACTCACATCCAAAAAGCAACCTAGGTTGGTGAATTGGACAGAGGCTTGTCAGAAAGCCTTTGACTCCCCGAAGGAAGCCAGGTGCACGACCCCGTGCTCAAGGCCCCTGACTACTCCAAGGAATTTATCGTGCAGACAGATGCTTCAGAGTATGGCATAGGGGCGGTCCTAGCACAGCTAAACGAGGAGGACCTAGACCAACCAGTAGTCTTTATTAGCAGAAGACTATTACCACGGGAACAGAGGTGGAGTGCTATTGAAAGAGAAGCCTTTGCTGTGGTCTGGGCACTGAAGAAGCTGAGACCATACCTGTTTGGGACTCACTTCCGGGTTCAGACAGACCACAGCCCCCTAAAATGGCTCATGCAGATGAGGGGTGAGAATCCAAAACTCCTGAGGTGGTCCATTTCCCTACAGGGGATGGACTTTACGGTGGAGCATCGCCCAGGGGTTGACCATGCCAATGCTGATGGTCTCTCCAGATACTTCCGCCTTAGCGATGAGAGCTCCCAGAAGGTTGGGTAGCTCTCCCCACTTTCAGCTGGGGGGGACACATGTTGGACCTGACAGCCTTAGGGTGGTCACCCCTAACTTTTTGCCTGCCTCCCTCCACTTTTTACACACTGTTTTTGCTGGCTTTTAGACTCTGTGTACTTTACCACTGCTAACCAGTGCTAAAGTGCATATGCTCTCTCACTTTAAACATGGTAACTATGGATCACACCCAATTGGACTATTTAATTTACTGATAAGTCCCTAGTAAAGTGCACTCTATGTGCCTAGGGCCTGTAGATTAAATGCTACTAGTGTGCCTGCAGCACTGGTTGTGCCACCCACTTAAGAGGCCCCTTTACCTTGTCCCAGGCCTGCCATTGCAAGGCCTGTATGTGCAGTTTCACTGCCACTTCGACTTGGCATTTAAAAGTACTTGCCAAGCCTAAACCTCCCCTTTCTCTACCTATAAGTCACCTCTAATGTGTGCCCTAGGTAACCCCTAGAGCAGGGCGCTGTGTGGGTAAAAGGCAGGACATGTACCTGTGTAGTTTACATGTCCTGGTAGTGTAAAACTCCTAAATTTGTTTTTACACTACTGTGAGGCCTGCTCCCTTTATAGGCTAACATTGGGGCTTCCCTCATGCATTATTGAAGTGGTAGCTGTTGATCAGAAAGGAGTAGGAAGGTCATATTTAGTATAGCCAGAATGGTAATACAAAATCCTGCTGACTGGTGAAGTTGGATTTAATATTACTTTTCGAGAAATGCCACTTTTAGAAAGTGAGCATTTCTTTGCACTTAAATCTTTCTGTGCCTAACAATCCACGTCTGGCTGGGTTTAGTTGACAGCCCCTTGTGCATTCACTCAGACACACCCCAAACACAGGGTACTCAGCCTCACTTGCATACATCTGCATTTTGAATGGGTCTTCCTGGGCTGGGAGGGTGGAGGGCCTGCCCTCACACAAAGGACTGCCACACCCCCTACTGGGACCCTGCCAGACAGGATTGAACTGAAAGGGGGCCTCGTGCACTTCTAAGCCACTCTTTGAAGTCTCCCCCACTTCAAAGGCACATTTGGGTATAAAACAGGGCCTCTGCCCTACCACCTCAGACACTTGCTGGAGAAGAAACCTGAACCAGAACCTGCGCCCTGACAAGAAGAACTGCCTGGCTGCCTAAAGGACTCACCTGACTGCTTTCTACAGAGAACTGCTGCCTTGCTGTTGCCCTGCTGCCTTGCTGAACTCTTGTCCTGCAGCAGAAGTGCTCTCCAAGGGCTTGGATAGAGCTTGCCTCCTGTTCCCTGAAGTCTCAGGACCAAAAAGACTTCTTTCTTTCCACTGGACTCCTTGTGCGGCGAAAAATTAGACGCACAGCTTGCTTCGTAGTGAAAAATTCACTGCACGCCGACCCGGGACGAGGCCGCTCGAATTCACAAGAAAAAGATCGACGCAGCGCCTGTGGTGCGACTGGAACTTCGACGCACGCCCGGCTGGACAACGCTGCCCGACTTCCAGAGAGGAAATCGACGCATCCCCAGCCGTGAGGGACAAAATTTCACTCACAGCCTACCGGAACGACGTGCAGCCTGACAACAAGCCCAGGATTCCACGCACAGACCCCGGGGCGTCTGAAAACCCCGTGACCCACAGAGGAGACTGTCTGCGCGCCGGAAATCGACGCAATGTCTTCCCCACATCTCCTCCTCTGCGGCCCTTTGCGGAGATTCTTCACTCCAAACCAGGTACTTTGTGCTTGAAAAGAGACTTTGTTTGCTTTTTAAAGACTTAAGACACTTCCTATCACTTTTCAGTGATATCTCTACAATTTCTTATTTCATCTTTTATCGTTTTGAGCTGGAAATATCCAGATAAATATTATATATTTTTCTAAACACTGTGTGGTGTATTTTTGTGGTGCTATATTGTGTTATTGTATAATTTATTGCACAAATGCTTTACACATTGCCTTCTAAGTTAAGCCTGACTGTTCAGTGCCAAGCTACCAGAGGGTGGGCACAGGATAATTTGGATTGTGTGTGATTTACCCTGCCTAGAGTGAGGGTCCTTGCTTGGACAGGGGGTAACCTGACTGTCAACCAAAGACCCCATTTCTAACAATGTGTAACTTTGAAACATGCACCTAAACATATATTATATTTATCTTAATATAAAAAGTATAAAAACCTTCATATGTAAGGTTGGATTATTTTTTTGAAAACGTAGCATTACAGTTATGAAAACATACATAACAAATACTCTTCTTTCCCCTATTTTCTGCAGCCAGTGTAATCTATGTAAAAAATGTTCTAGGAAAGAATATATTTATCTATCATCTAACAACATTCTCAATAGGCATGGAACTTCCAGTATTATTAACAATTGTGTTACCATTTTGAAGATGTGAATATGTTATTAAAACAAGTTAAATTAACTTCACTTATATAGTAGAAAAATGTAACATAGGTATTTATTCACACCTTAAAATAATAAAATCCTGAAAAACCTGCATACAAAACAGTTTACAATCAAAATATGCTCAGAATCTGCTAAAAGGGGTTAAATACATTATTTCTGGGAGGGTTATTTACTATTCTAACTCCAAACACGTTGGTATTAGAAGTCTAAATTAGCTCCACTTGCAGAGTTTGGAGAGTTATGCCCACTCCATGCTCCGCTTAGAGTGCGGAGTTCCGAAAAGGATCTTCCTCCGGCTGTGGTTTTCCGGATGTGGGGGACCTTGGCGAGGGCCTGGTGGGTGGAGCGGAGTTGTCTGGCGGGAGTGTAGAAGCTGTGTCTGTGGTTGAGTTAGGCTGGTCCGGCGTCATGTAGGGCCTTGTTGATGTGGGTCAGGAGCTTAAAGGTGATTCTCTTGTCGATTGGCAACCAGTATAGGTCTCTTATGAGGGTGGAGGTGTAGCTGTGTCTTGGGGTGTCCTTGATGTGGTGGGCGGAGGCCTTTTGGATGCATTGTAGTCTTCTCCGGGTCTTGGCGGTGGTTCCAGCGTAAAGTGCATTGCCGTAGTCGACTTGGCTGCTGACAAGGGCCTGGGTGACTATCCTTCTGGTTTCCGTGGGGGTCCATTTGTAGATCTTTTGGAGAATGCGCAGAGTGAGGAAGCAGCCCGATGAGACAGTGCTCACCTGTCATCCATTGAGAGCGATAAGTCTAAGATGACGCCGAGGTTCTGGTCGTGGTCGGTGGGGGTGAGGGTGTTTCTGAGTGCTGAGGGCCACCAGGAGTCATTCCAGACAGAGGGTCTGGAGCTGGGGATGAGGACTTCCGTTTTGTCCAAGTTCAGTTTGAGGCAACTATCTTTCATCCAGGCGGCGACTGCTTTCATTCCTTCGTGGAAATAGTTTTTGCCAGTGGTTGAGTTGTTGGTGAGGGAGACTATCAGTTCGGTGTCTTCGGCCTAGGAGACGATGTTGAGTGTGTAGCTTTTGACAATGGCAGCTTGTGGGGTCATGTAGAGGTTGAAGAGGGCAAGGATCCGTGGGGATGCCGCATTTGATCTTGGTGGCTTCCAAGAGATAGGGGGGAAGTCGGACTCTCTCTGTTGTGCCGGTGAGTAATGAGGAGAGCCATCGCAGTGCTGACACACCGCTGCTTGCGGAACTTCACATGGTGTGGCAGAGTTTTTTGGGCACTTTGCAGAGCTCCCTGTAGCACAACTCCGCAAACTGCGCCCAGGCTAAAATTAGCCTCATGTTTGTAAAAGTGAAGAAAGTTGGGGAATAGTTCTACTTCTAGTCCCATGGATACTAGGAAAAATACATGCATTTTTGGGAGGGGGTATTTTACTGTTTTAACGCAATCCCTAGAAACAATTGAGGAAATACATAAAATAATAGTGTTTTACTTTACTCTGATAAATGTGGTCTTACATTCCTTTGGGAACACTTCATGAATTTAGAGGCTAAGACCTCACCAAACATTAGGAAAAATTTATAAGTTCACAGTGATACATTTCCTATTCTAACCCTTGGATCACAAACATTGCAGAAAGTGTCAACTTTTCTGAAAAGCTAGTTTACTATTCTGGCTACAGTCCTACACTAATTTAGAAAAGTACTTCAATTAATGTGGTTTTATGTCTTATTCTACCTCTACATCCATTAACCTAGTGCGAAATACACAAAAGGTTGACAGATTTACTTTTCCAGCTCCAGGGCCATAAACATTGTTAGAAAGTGCACATCACTTTTGGAGACTGGGGGTAATTAACTATTTTAAATATTTACTATTTTACTATTTTAACTCACCTAAACATGGAAGAAAGTACATTCGTAAATGGAGTTTCTAATTACTATTCTACCTCAAGTCCACTGAACATTGGGAAAGTTACTTTTCTAACTCCAGTCCTACAAACATTATGGAGAGTGCAGAAATGGAGGGAGGCAGGATTAATATTCTATCTTCAGTCCCACAAACACTGAGAAAAGGGCACAAAATCTGCGGAGTAGGCAGCAGATTAACTATTCTAACCCCAGGGAAGGACATATGTTAAGGGAGCTAACACATATTGTAAATGCAGTTCCACAAACTTTGGGGGAAATGGTTAGGCTTTGGGGGATGATATTCAGTTAACTAAACGGAATCTCATAAAAACGATTAAGTACATGCTGGTAGATAATATATTGTTATAAATAAAAACATATAATTCTTAGTAAATTAAAATAAATCAGAAGTAAAAACAAAACTCAATACTGCTCAAGATGCATGCAAAGTGAACATAATATGCAGGTTTCCCACAAATATCACCTGCACCCTTAAATATAGCACCCCCCAAATTTAAACAAAGTTACACACTTTAAAAGTGTAGACAGCTCCTTAAATATTTAAACACCAACCACACAAACCCACAATACATCCCACAACCCCATAAACAATTAAAGGAATAATATTTTTAAATACATATTTTGTCTCAAAAGCGATGCCCGATCATTTACAATAGACACCTTTTAAAGTATAGAACCAACTACCATTCTAAAACCAGAACAGAACAGAAACCAAAAATTTTTAAAAACAAAAAAAATACTACAATGTCTCAATAAAAACACTGCCTCAAAATGCCCAACGTAATCCACCCCAAACAAAATTAAAAATAGCTGCAGAAATAGAAACCACAACTTTTTAATGTTACATAAACCCAAATTCATCATTATAACATTATAATTTCATGAAGCTACTACATTAATAAACAGTCCACCCAAACCCCCAATAGAGCGAACAACACAAAAATGAAATAGAATTAGAAGAATCTTTAAAATATAAACAAAATAGCAATAAATATACACATTAAAATAAAAGTAATTTATTTTTGGATCTTGTCCTAGAATTTTCTTTGCATGTCACAGTCACGGAGAAACGCAGCCCTTGCACTTCTTCTGTGTCATTGTGCTATGCCACAGCCACCACAGCAACCACTGCTCCTGCTCCTATCTGTTGCTCGTGTTTGTTGCCTCTCCACAAGGGGCCCGACCCTCTTGCTCTCCACCACTTTCTACAACTGGATTTACCAGCATTTCCTGACGCCTGGGTCTCTGCGCCTCTGAGCCTATGAGACCCAAAGCTGCCAAACAGAGCAGTAGAGGAGGGCAAAGCTCGAGGGGTGAGGTGTGACCTCTCAAGGTCCCTCAGGAACCTCAAGGACCCTCAGGATGCCTCAGGTGAGGCCCCAACGTGTTTAAGGCAGTGGTTGTGTGTTTCTTTACTGCTTCCCACCATCCGCTACACGCCTCCCCACCCTCTGCGTGAATGAGTGTTTAATTGCAAGCCATTGGTTGACAATAGCCAACAGCATCCGGAACCATCAGGAGGTGAGTGGGGGAAGCTGTGCAGGATGTGAGTGCTGGCCGAACGGCATGGGTGGGCCTCTGTGCCCTGGGACCCATGACAAGCCAAGACATTAGGCAACAGGAGTTGGTCTCACTATCATAAAATTTCACACCTAAACAACCAAGGGACATAGAACGAGTGCTTGTGCAGCTCCCCCCCCCCCCCCCCCCCCGGCTCAGTGGATAATCCTCATTAAGGGGAAGTGAGGCAGCACTTCCATCAGCTGGAAATAGTGTGAGGCAGTGCTGCCATTAGCAGGCAAGCCTAGATGCCAACCAACAGGAGTTGGTGTCTCCATCAAAAGACTTTGCCCTTAACCAACTGAGGGAGTTAGGAAGCATGCTCGTGCCCCTCCCCGTGGGTCCAGTAGACAATCCCTGTCAAGGGGAGGAGAGGCTGCATTTCCATCAGCCGACAATTGTTCCTGGAGACCACGAGGTCAGGCAGAACAAGGAGAGAATCTTCAGAATCCTAAAGGCACAAGAAGAACAGGTCTGGCTGTTCCAGGCTTTTCAATGGAATTAAGCAGCAATGCCCATCAGGTTTGGAACACATCCAGCAATTCTCGCCGTCAAGCTCCACTACACTCATGTTGTCTGTGACACCAGTGTCAGATGCCACCCTTGTTAATGCTAAAAGCACACAGCCGCCTGCGTCCCCTGGTTACGAAGTGACCACTTCCTGGGAATTTAGCAAGATGAATAGCTCCTTGGCTCCCTGCAAGTCAACCCTCTTGGCTTATTTTAAATAACTCCCTGCTGTGGACAGGGCAGCAGAGAGTGGCATCATATCAACGGGACAAAAGAGTGCCACTCCCATAAACTGCAGTTCAGAGCACTCAATGAGAAGGCGCTCGACTTTCAAAATACAAGCCATAGTACATTCCCCTTCACCAGAGTTGCTCACCTTGGGACGTATTGGCTCTGCATGCAGCCAAAAGGTAGGATATGTGCCTGCTCACCTGGCGGAGGTAAAAAACGAAGTTGCTACTCTGGCCCCTCTAGCCTTTAACCAGCAGTTAGAGCAACAGATTCCTTCACAGATGGGTCCGTCTATGCATAATGTCTCACCAATAGTTATATCAAGCGGTAACTCACCTATTGTCATAGAAGCTGTTTCTCCCTTAGAGGAATCACTTCACCAATATGCACATGGCCCCCAACCTGGCAACCCTCTGCAGGGAGCAAGAGTGGTTTGCACTAGCAGTCCACCAGCTGCCTACTGGACCCGAGCCCTGAGAGGCAGCATTATCCCATTGTCTCCTACAAAACACCTATCCCAATGGACCCAGGGAGTTCTATACAAGCACTTCAGGGTATGGAGCTTAGTGACCAATTGTTTTTAGACCTATCCTCTTCCTGCACAGAACCCACTGAGTGCCCGGGTGCCCACTCTGAATCTCCATTTGATTCTGTATCAGACTCTTCCGGCCCATTTTGGCTACAGCACCTAGAAACATTACAATTCGCAATCTCTACTTTAAATTATCATTCAAATAAACTGCATGTGACAGTTGAACACACCAGACACTTGTATGGCTGGGATCGGTTATAAAATCGATAACTTAAATAAGCTCAGAATCAGAGTGCCAGTGAGCACTAATCTAGTTCAATCAGTTTGCTGCTGTTTTCCGATTACAGAAAGCCTACCTTCGCTTCAAGAGTTTCGTAGCACAGTTCTTGCAGAAATCAAGAGGGCCCCTGATTTCCCAGGATATCCTGACCAGTCGGCAGGTGTGGCCCTTTTCTCAGCATCAGTTCTAACAAGTGATAACATTCTGGGCAATCATCTTTCCCTCATCATGGAACTAGAGGGTACTAAGTCGATCTCGAGCCCTCATGATCCTATCAGGTCAGCCGCACTGAGAGTACAAGCCAGCCCAGCTAAGGTTCTGTTCAGGGTGGATAAGATATAGTCATTCCACCACCATAGTACACAAACATTGGTCCCTCCGACCTAATAAATTATATTTTGGGGGTTCTTTTATATTTAAAGTTGTGTTTCCTGTTTTTAGAAAAGTGCAGCACATGTGTGGTTTATACCTACTTTTGTGGAGGAAACATTGTCACATGAAGTTGTGCGGTGCACTGTAGTCCATAATGGGAAGTACCTTTATTGTGTATGGTTATTAAAACCATTACAATTAATAAAAAGAGAATACAATAATGGACCATTGACGTCAAGGGCGCACAATCCATGCCCATATGCAGGATGCTAAACCTATTATCACAGCTAAAAACATTAAAAACAAACACAGAAGTTTAATCAGTATTTAAAACATAACGGAGTTACTGCACGATTGAAGCAAAATTGCTAGTTTAGCAGAATTTCCTAATGTGTAAGTGCTAAGTACACAACAGCAAACAAAGTATGCACACCTTCCATGCGCAAGCAAATCGTTAAAACCACTGTACAATAAAAACAAGAGCGTACAAATGTGTCTGCATTTTAATCAAGTGAGGATTACTGTGCAATTTGATTGCTGCTAGTGATGGGATAGGTCCCTGAAATGCTGATGTGCAGAATATAGCACTAGCACCGGCTGAGATGCAGTTCTTGGTGAACACTATCCATGCTCATATATGAGTCATTGAGATCATTGTAGTGGCAGGTGCAAAGCAATGTCATCAACTTTAAAACATGTTTTGGGTGCTGTGCAAAAATACGTAAGCAAAACGAAATTACAATTAGTTAAATAATTAACAAGTTACTTCAGGAATCTTAAAAATTTACACAAAATAGCAATCACTATAAACATTAATATATCAATCTGCAAATTATAAAATCTACAAAAATGCTTTTATATACTGCATTTTAAAAAACAATATTACTTACTAAGATGAAAAACAACCCCTCCTTTTTAAAACAGAACAGTATCAGAAATTACCCTGACACTCGTAGGTCAGCTGTGATGCATCCAATTACAGAACTGTTCAGATACAAACACAGCTATAGGACTATACCACACCTTTACTAATATCCAAGTACAGAATGTTCATAACATTTATTTGAGAACTGCCAATTTACGAAATATAATAGACCTGAACCTCCACTCTGATACTTAATGAAGAGAAAACCCTGGCCTCCACCATGTCCATCTCATTTGGCATAAAAGATTGCAAGACAAGCCCCATTATGGGGTACAATTGCAAGGAAAATGCTCAGCATTTAAGCCACTCTACCCTCCCTCGCTGACTCAGTCTCACAAACTCAAACCTACACTTTGAATCTGTCATGGACTCCAAGTGGAATTCTCCTCAAGGTCATGGAATATCTGCCAGTGGAAGGTATGTGCCATTGCAGAGAAGACGGCAAAGGCATACATCAGGAAAGGCCATACATAAAAATGTTAAGGTACAGGAAAAGGATATATATCGCAAAGCAATGCTAATAGTAACAATCAGGGAACAGAAATATTAATTGATAAACACTCTGGGTTATTACTAGGGTAAGAATCAAGACCTCCCACTGCAACAAGGAATGTCAATGTCTCTGCGCGGATTACTCTTACTGATAGTATCCCGGCATGCTCTATATAAAGAAGGTAGTAGAAGTGATTCTATTTACATACACTGGCAAGCCCTTATGTGTCCTGCAAGAGACACTGTGATGATTCTTAAGAAAAATAGAAAGGTAAGGCACTGAAGACTACATGTAACACAAGACAAAAGATGGGGCAGAAATTGCCTTCTGGAAACCAGGTACCTACCCCTGTATAAAAGGAATTTGTTCACACATACACAGGTGAGGACAAAATAGCACATTTGACATGCACAAGAGCCCAAGATAAATACACAGAGTGTGCATTGAAAAGGAAACTAAGAGCTGCAGCAATTAGTCAGGAGTAGTGCATTCAATTACAAAATGGAGAACAAATGGGACGGGCCAAGAATAAAGGTAATATGAATTGTAACAAAAAGAGAATGGAACTGCAAACAAACTAGAGACTCTAGGAGTAACACATAGAATGGGCGCATAAGCAAGGAGCAAAAGCCAGAAAACAGGGAGAAAATACAAGAACTGTGACAATCAGAATAAATAAACAAGGGAAAAATTAGCAGTAACAAAAGGAACAAACGATGAGCAGTTAGAAAGAGAGCAGCACAAAGTCTCCACCTAATGGTCAATAAAAATGCAGATAAGGGAGTAAAGCAAAAGCATTTTAGGACTAGGAGAAATTTACAGCAAGTGGCACAGAAAAGGAAAATGGAAAGGAAAACAGGCAACACAAGATTTGGTACTCTGAGGAGCTAACTTCAATGCATGAATGTGGAGTTTCATGCAATGGCAATGGCAGCTTATAAGCAGTTACAGGCAGCAACAAGCCAATGGCAGTCACATGACTGGGCTCTACAGACTGGTCACAGGAGTGTGAAATTCCCACCTCTGATAAGTCCTGGAAGAAATCTAGTGCTGAAGAACAGCAGGACTAATCCCATTGAAAGTAGTTCAGAGTGGATGCCAGGTCTTTATGAATACTGGGAAGTGCATTCTGGAATAAGTAGTTTATGGATGCAAACATCTCTATGGTCTCTATGAACACTGGGAAGTGCATTGTGGGATCCGTAGTTGATGAATGCAAACAAAGGTTTTCAAATGTGTCCAAGACTGAAATGGGAAACAGGCAGAAGTCATGCAGGGAGTTTGGTTGAGTTTTAGTGATGATTTCCTGGCTGCAGTTTGTCCCTGTATGGGGTCCTAAGAATAAGAATGATGAAATCTTAACAAAATCATTAAGAGGTCAAAAAGTTGCTAATGGGCAAAAATTGTGCAGGGCAGCAAACCATGGTAAAGGTTGTGTGACAATTGTTCATCACTCTTATCACTAACCCTAGCCTTGTCTCTAATAGGAATTTAAAGGAAGTATCCCATACCAGGAAGGCATACCTAGTTCTGCAACTTAACTACTTTGTTTATTTACTGCACTCAGAAAATTACCCAGAATCTGTACCCAACAGAGACATGCCTCTTTCATCAGTTTATGAACCCCCACAAGAAACAGTAATTATGGTGATTTATGTTGTATATGGTGCAGCACAAGACGCAGCATCACAAGTGTACCCCAGGGCTGCCTCCCTGAGCTCAGTCCAGGAGGCCACCATATCCATTATGGAACAACCCTGAAATACTGTGGAAAATGGAGTCGCTAACTGATCTTGCTTCTAAAAGTGCTCCTGGTAGCAAACATAACGTACAGCACTGGCATACTATAAAAACACTGGCTCAGTTTGATACAAAATGTCTTAACGCTTTAAGAAACATTAAAAAGAAGACACTTGCTGGACGTAGCACATGAATGATTGTCAGACATCCAGGAAATGTAGCTTCTTCACCTGGGGGAAGCTCAGATTTCGTGTTACCTACAGGGAAAATAAAATATATGTGTGGGTGGAATATTCCTTTCAGCCTGATGAATTGGCAGAATTTTGGCAACTCCTCATTACCCATGGTGGAAGCTTTTTTCCTGCACAGCTCCAGAATGGTAAGCTGGTAAGTGCAAGTGAGATTTGGTATCCCCTTGTATGATTTCCACTTGATAGGAGGACATCCGGTGAGGTTTCCCTAACAGAAATGGTTGCGGGTGGTTGTCACCATTCGGGGTCAGAAGGCTGCTGCTTGAGTAGAAAATATACTTGAGCAGCAGAAAAATCAACTTGAGTAGCTGCATCCTCTTGTGCACCACGTGGTGCTGTTCATGCTGGTAGTGTGGAACATGCTAGCAGTGTTAAATCACAGTGCAAGCAACCGGAATTCCGAATTCTCCCCATTTGTATGTAATTTCACAGGAGAAACAAACACAACTACAGGGAATTAATTCTGCCAGAACTCATTAAAAGTTCAGATGACAACCCATTGGACTCATAAAAATCACTAATAAATAGATCTTTTAAAGCTTTCAGAGGCCTGGAAGAGTTATTGTGGTGAGAGAAGCAAATTAATCTTATGTAGACTGCTGGGGGATGCATTCATGCTGAATGAGAAGTGCTGCCTTATTTAATCATTTTCTTCTCTCTAAAAACACAAGTTTAGTGCCAAGTCACAAGGGGACATATTATGACAAGGATGCACTGCCTCAGTATGTGCCACAGCAGGCCCCCTTTAGTAAGGAGCACCTGGTATTAAGATCAGGGCAGCATGCTGTATTACCATCAATGCACTGCAGAGAGGGTGGTCACAATTTCATGGCTATCCTAGAGGCAGAGTCAACAGTGGGTCTCTTTTAAAGAAATAGGCCCCTCCTGTATTTATCTGGGAAAACCAACAAAGCATGTATTACTCAAACAACCTAGTGGTATGTTCACACTTCGGTTGTATATAGAAAAAGAACAGTCAGACTGAGAAGGTATCTATTGTTGCTCTATATTTTCCTCCAATATATATGCAAATGACTGCATAACATATATCACAAATGTGTAGGCAATGCAGTCCTCAAATGTGTACATAAATACATAAAATATATACAAAAGACACCATCAATGCTCCCTGGTTCTTAACAAAGTTGTTCTAATAATACATGTGTGTATACCTTAGCATAATGTGGATTATAACTAATCTGGCAACTAAGGGAGGTATGTCAGCGTTATGATCCCTCAGGACGAAAAATAATCTGCCTCAGTATCTGTATGTATGTGGAAACAGAAACCCAGACCAAAAATCAGTCTCCATCATCTATTTTTCAATTGCTGTGAAAAATGGTAATGAATATATATTTATATAACTCACCATTAAAAGTTGTAAACTGAAAGAAGACTTCGTTAAGGAAGCTGCAGAACTCAAGATGAAACTGTTGGACAAAGGCTACTCTTAGAAAATAGTAACTAGGGACATGAAACTGACTTGTTTCTGCCCCAGGTAGGGCACCCTGACACCTAGACTAAGGGACAATAATGAAAGGATGGTTATGGTCAGCAATGATCCAAGAAGTGCAGAAGATTTTTAAGAGAAGTTGGCCACATGTAAGAAAGCTAATATTTTTAAAATTTAAACACAACAGAAATATCAGGGACCACAGAGTAAGGTCACTTAGGGATCCCACGAAAAACAGTGACATCAGGATGATGTGGAGGCTCCCTACACTGATAGAGTGCCACAGATGTGGAGATTGTGCATTTACTGCTAACGTGAAGACCCTAGATACGGTGGATAGAAAGTTTACACTGAGAGCATTCTCTAACTGTAATATAAGGAATGTAATTTATGTGGTGAGATGTCCCTGCATGAAAATATATGTTAAGGAAGATACTACAGATGATTAAACAGTGCATCACCCAAATAGGAATATGATCTGCTGCAAGGTGGAAGGATTGACACTGGTGTGTCACTGCCATCAATTTCACCATACTGAGAACTATGTGTACTGATACGTGGTGGAGGTGCTGGCCCTGGACATCTGTGGAGGAAACATCAACACAGTTTTGGACCTTAGAAAATGTCAATGATATGGACATGCTCAAAAGTACAAGTATTGGATTGAATGATGTGAACAAACTAAGAAGACTCTCTGTTGTTTTCACTTGATTTTCATATCTTTGATCTCATTCACATCTGTATGAAGTTGTGATGCTGGTACCTATTATACATGGCATCCATGCACTTGTTCATATCTCACCTTTGTGTATATTCCTTAACTGGGCCTTTGATTGTACTCTGATTAATTGGGTATGATGCATTTTATGCCATGGATTTATGTATATACAGCCTAATAATGATGATTCATTATCAGTAAAAAGCATTGGCTCTAGTTGACACCCAACCTGCTATTTATAAAGGAATTGCTCTCTTTTAAATTTGATTTTTTTTCACCCAGTACATACAAAATCTGGAATTCAGTGTTTCTAGTGAGGATATCTCCAGGTTGTAGTCAGATAACCTAGGGCGATGTGTGTAGTGACAAACAATGAACAGTGAGCTTTACATTGATGTTTCTATGTGTTAGGATTTGATGCCATTCAGATTAATATGATGTGTTTCAAGTGCTGTGATGGTAGGTAAAATTGATGGAATAGAGGGCAACATATTTTTACCATTGGCCCTAGAGGAAGACAGAATGTAGCATGCCTCCCATATCTCAGAGGCTAGCTTTTATTGTAATTACCAATAAGGTATAAAAGCCATGACCATGCTTTTGTCAAAATTTGCATGGAAGAGGCTTTTCATCTTCAAATTCAAGTGGATAGCTTGGGAGACTGGATAAATACAATGGGCCTGATTTAGTGTTTGGGGGATGGGTTACTCTGTCACAAACATGACTGATAGCCCTCCACAGTATTACAATCTCCATAGGCTACAATGGGATCAAAATAAAGTGAACAGGATAACCGTCACATTTGTTACGGAGTAACCCCCTCTGTCAAACTGTAAATCAGGCCCTTTATATGTTAGGGAAACTATGTGTATCTTTCACACCATTGGATTAATCTGTAACCTGTCCAAGTACCACTGCCATAGTGCTGCATTTCTCCAAAGTGAGCTATCATGTGGTGGCACTTAGGCTTCAGTGGGAGTGACAGAAGTTATGAATGTTTGATTCTCCTTTCTTATGATAGAACATATTTCCTAGCATTTTGTAAAAGAGTGTAGTAATTAACACCAGTGTCCTAGCTCGAGGAGGCCACAGACATCTCTTCCTGCTTTTAGGGATTCACACAAACAACCTAGACATCAAAAGTCACCTGCTAATGTGAACATGAGAAATTAAGAGAGTAGGGATACATTTTCAGTAGCTTGCTGTTTTAAGCTGGAAAAAATGCACAGCCTTTGATAAAAACTCATTTGGAGGATGTTACCCAAATGTCAAGGTCCTAAGCTGAAAATATCAGAGACGTGCAGAATATGTTGTAGGAGCTGGATAGGGTCATGGAACTGTTGAGTTTGCTGGTCAGTTTCTTATAGAGAAATGTTCCTGGTGGCACTGATAGTACAATGCTCTGTACCATCATCTGAAAGGTCAACGTGATACAAAAGAGTCCGTCATTTTCAAGTATGTCTGTAGAAAACAAAGTGTTTGCAAACAAGAAGTGTGACAGACTATAAGGCCCTTCTCATCTGTTACTGATATCAAGAAGATAGAGTTCTCTTGCAGTGAAGCAGCCACACCGTCCTGGAGCACAGGCCTGTTCAATGCCTACCTTGATATCCTGGATGAATGCACTTCTAAACCTGCTGGCAGGGCTTTAAAGACAAAAGAATAATCCATCATCTGTCAATTTCAAGACCTGTTGGTTCATTGTTCAACACTTTGAAAGTGTATTATTTTAACCGTTGTATCTTCATTGCCACCAAGAAACATTTTTTGAAGAAGAAAAATGGCATTGTCATAAATTTGCATTGTACAAAATGGAAGACTAACTCTCGTTTCTGAAGGATGCGTCACATCTCTAACATAAATCAACTTGTCTCTTTACTAGTAACACATAAATCTTCAAGAATGGTTGAAAATAAATGACCCATCTCACTATATAAGGGAAATGGTGAAACACTGTCCATTGAAAAGCCCCTTAAGGAGATCCACAGAGGAAGAACCATACAGTATTCTGCTTTTAAAGGCAAGAAGAAATAGCTGATTCTTCTAGACCAACTCTACCCACCAGGTCCTTTGCCATTGATGATGGTTAGGGGAGAATGAGGATACTGTAGCTGGTTAAAATGAACAACAGGTGTTAAATGTAGCAATATAAACCTTTTTTATAATTACTTCTTGCTAGAAATTGGGTTGTTGGCGGACTGGGGTGTGAGTCCTGGTCAATCAACAGCCACAATCCCTTAGAGGGTGAATCACAAAAAAGTCACTAAATTAACCTGTGCTTAACTCTGGGTAGTTCGGCATGAAAAAGCAGATAGGCTTAGCTTAGAGGCAACGTGTAAAGTATTTATGCAGTACACAAACAGCAATAAAATGCAAACATACCACAAGAAAAAACCCACATCTATTGAGAAAAAAAATAGAGGAAATTTTTATATTTAATACAATACTTGATACAAAAAAATGACAAAAATCAGTAGAACTGGGAATTCTTTTTAGTAATAATTAGTGCCTAAAAGATCAAAGTGCCAAACTTTGACATCTAGTCATGCAAGACCGGGTACAGGTAAAAAAATGTGTGTTGGTTGGGAGAAAAAGGCAAAGTCGACATGGCATCCCCCTCAGGATGCCATGCACACAAAATGCTGCCTGTGGCATAGATAAATCGCCCCTCTAGCAGGCCGTATAGCCCTAAGGCAGTGTGCTCTATACCACAGGTGAGGACATGGATGCATGAGCAATATGCCCCTACAGTGCCTAAGTCTATTCTTAGGCATTGTAAGTACAGTGTGGCCATATTAAGTATGTGGTCTGGGAGTTTGTCAAAACGAACTCCCCAGCTCTATAATGGCTACAATGAAAACTGGGAAGTTTGGTATCAAACTTCTCAGAATAATAAACCCACACTGATTGCAGTGATGGATTTATTACAACATGCACACATAGGGCATCTTAGAAGATGCCCCCTGTATTTTACCCAATCCTTCAGTGCAGGACTGACTGGTCTCTGCCAGCCTGCCACTGAGACGAGTTTCTGCCCCCTGGGGTGAGAGCCTTTGTGCTCTCTGAGAACAGAAACAAAGCCTGCACTGGGTGGAGGTGCTTCTCACCTCCGCCTGCAGGAACTGTAACACCTGGCGGTGAGCCTCAAATGCTCAAGCCTTTTGTTACAGCACTTCAGGGCATCCCAGCTAGTGGAGATGCTTGCCCCTTCTGCCACTGCCCCCACTTTTAGCAGCAACCCTCCTGACCTGAACACACCCCTAACTGCAGTATTTAGGGGCGACTGAGAACCCAGGAAATCAGATTCCTGCAACCTACACAAAGAAGAAGGACTGCTGACCTGAAAGCCCTGCAGAGATGACAGAGACAACAACTGACTTGTTTCCAGCCCCACTGGCCTGTCTCCAGACTCAAAGAACCTGCACAGCGACGCATCCGACAGGTGCCAGCGACCTCTGAAGCCTCAGAGGACTGCTCTGAACCCGAAGGACCAAGAACCTCTAGAGAACAGTGACACTGTTCATAAGCAGCAACAGCTTTGCAACTTTTTAGCAACTTCCAAAAAACTCACTCTTCCCGCCGGAAGCGTGTGACTTCACACTCTGCACCCTACGCCCCCGGCTCGAGCTCCAGAGAATCAACACTGCAGAGAGGACTCCCAGGTGACTGCGACCTCATGAGTGACCTGAGATGACCCCCCTGCACCTCCACAGTGACGCATGCAGAGATGATCCAGAGGCTCCCCCTGACCACGACTGCCTGGAACAAAGAACCTGACACCTGGGCCAAGCACTGCACCCGCAGCACCCAGGACCAAAAGGAACTGAACTCCAGTGCAGGAGTGACCATGAGGTGACCCTCTGCCTAGCCCAGTCGGTGGCTGGCCAGAGAAGACCCCCCGTGCCCTGCCTGCACCACTAGAGTGATCCCTGGTCCCTCCATTGACTTCTATTGAAAACCTGACGCCTGCTAAGCACACTACACCCACCCGTCCCTGTGCCGCTGAGGGTGTGTTTTGTGTGCCCACTTGTGTCCCCCCAGTGCTCTACAAAATCCCCCTGGTCTGCCCTCCGAAGACGCAGGTACTTACCTGTTGGCAGACTGGAACCGGAGCACCCATGTTCTCCATAGGCACCTATGTGTTTTGGGCCCTCATTTGACCTCTGCACCTGACCGGCCCTGTGTTGCTGGTGCGGTGACTTTGGGGTTGCCTTGAACCCCCAACAGTGGTCTGTCTATGTCCAGGAAACTGAACTTGTAAGTGCTTTACTTACCTCAGAAACTTAACCTTACTTACCTCCCCCAAGAACTGTTGATTTTTGCAGTGTCCACTTTTAAAATAGCTTGTTGCCATTTTAACTAAAACTGTGTATGTTACTGCTCTAATTCAAAGTTCCTTACTTATCTGTGTGGAGTACCTCACATTTTCTGTATTTGCTTCAAATCTTGAATCATGTAGTTCTAAAAAAAATTAAGAAAATATATTTTCCTATATAAAAACTATAGGCCTGGAGTTAAGTCTTTGAGTGTGTGTTCCTCATTT
Source organism: Pleurodeles waltl (assembly GCF_031143425.1). Lineage (NCBI taxonomy): Eukaryota > Metazoa > Chordata > Amphibia > Caudata > Salamandridae > Pleurodeles > Pleurodeles waltl. Next base: position 644,996,872 of record NC_090438.1, read on the forward strand.
ATTGCCTGTGTGTGTACAACAAATGCTTAACACTACCCTCTGATAAGCCTACTGCTCAACCACACTACCACAAAATAGAGCATTAGAATTATCTAATTTTGCTACTATCAACCTCTAAGGGGAACCCTTGGACTCTGTGCACACTATCTCTCACTTTGAGATAGTATATACAGACGAGGAATGATGTCTGGTATCCGAACCAGACCAGTTTAAACATCAATATTTTGGAGAAACGGCCCTCATCCACAATTTGTGGCATGCTTCATCATAGGGCCCTGCTAACACACTCTGAGATATTAATGTCCTTTGGAGTGGAGAAGTAAGGGTGGGGGAACATAAAAGCACATAGGACAAGACCAACAATCATGGCACAGGGACCAAAGACGAACAACAAAAAGAGGCTGACCACTTATCCTATTTTATTTTGGTACAGCCTGGACAGGATTAAAATGTTATTGGTGGAATTAGTTACCTCTACACCTTAATCTCTGTAGAGGGTCAACATGTTTTGGCCTGTTCAAAATGCCAACTTGGGTCATGCGGACTTCGTCAGGACCTTTGTCCTGTCCCTGCAATTATAAAAGTCCCTTCCTGTCCTTTAATTAGGAGATTCATTGATTTGTGCCGCTCAGTACACTTTTGCTTGTCAGCACACTCAGTTATCTGTGGAAAGAAATATAGACATGATACCCAAACTTCAGTGGGGTATGGTATCCAGTCATGTAAATTATCCCCAGATCTTCACCTTAATGTGTAGGGGAAAAATAGTTATTAAACTTGTGCATAAAGGTCCCCTAGTTATTATCTCAATATCTTGTGGAAGAAATAAAACTAACCTTAATCCACCCGTGTTGATTAATTATCATAAATATATATATCCACGAGGAACAAGGGCACCATGGAACCGGAACTCCAAATACTCCCTGCGATAGTCTTCCTGCTCCTGTACGACCATCATCAACGCCGGCGCCAAAGACAACCGTGAGTACTGCATCTACAACATAGGGGAGGGGGAGGCAAAAGTCAGACACACACATACGCAACACCCCCACCCCCACCCCGACCCTCACCCACTACAACACACACACCAATGCATAACCAAACATTACAGTAACAACCCCCAAATCCCCCGGAAGAATGCAAAGACAAAACGAAATGAGTGCATCCATTGTAATATATCAAAAGACAGTAACCAAATATATACAGATATATATACATAATGAACAAAATATACATCACGATTAGTAGTGGAGGTAATGCACCATTCAATGTCCGTGGACCACTGGGCCCAAAATGCATGGGCGAGGCCCACATCAGATACCTGATCTAAACGGAGAGAACACTGCTGGGGCATCAGATAGAAATACAACAGGCACCTCAGGGGGAAGGGAAGGGGAGGCACCTCAGCCGGATGAGTGCACCACGCCAGATCCACAAGGGGGCTCCATGCCCATTGATGTGTCCTGAGGAGTGCAAAGCCACAGTCTCAGAAGTCTTTTCAGTGGGTGGTTTGCCCACTGTACCATCCTGGGGAGTGCAAAGCCACAGTCTCTCAAGTCTAGACAGTGGGTGGTTTGCCCACTGTCCAATCCTGGGGAGTGCAAAGCCACAGTCTCTCAAGTCTCTACAGTGGTTGGTTTGCCCACTGTTCAATCCTGGGGAGTGCAAAGCCACAGTCTCTCAAGTCTCTACAGTGGTTGGTTTGCCTACTGTTCAATCCTGGGGAGTGCAAAGCCACAGTCTCTCAAGTTTCTACAGTGGTTGGTTTGCCCACTGTTCTATCCTGGGGAGTGCAAAGCCACAGTCTCTCAAGTCTCTACAGTGGTTGGTTTGCCCACTGTTCACTCCTGGGGAGTGCAAAGCCACAGGCTCTCAAGTCTCTACAGTGGTTGGTTTGCCCACTGTTCAATCCTGGGGAGTGCAAAGCCACAGGCTCTCAAGTCTCTACAGTGGGTGGGTTGCCCACTGTTCAATCCTGGGGAGTGCAAAGCCACAGTCTCTCAAGTGGATAACAGTTTCCACTGGTTCTGGAGGGGGACTGGTGCCCAGAGTGCTTCATCCTGTTAAGGACAGACGGAGGGGATGCTGTTCTCCACTGGTTCTGGAGGGGGACCGGTGCCCAGAGTGCTTCATCCTGTTAAGGACAGATGGAGTGGATGCTGTTCTCCACTGGTTCTGGAGGGGGACTGGTGCCCAGAGTGCTTCATCCTGTTAAGGACATATGGAGTGGATGCTGTTCTCTACTGGTTCTGAAGGGGGACTGGTGCCCAGAGTGCTTCATCCTGTTAAGGACAGACGATGTGGATGCTGTTCTCCACTGGTTCTGGAGGGGGACTGGTGCCCACAGTGCATCACTCTCCCCGTGACGGTCCCAGTTCCGTCACTGCCCCTACCGCACATGGGCTAGCGGTGCTTGACTTTGCAGGACTGACCTGTTCAGCGGTGCTTTCCCTGTTCAGCAGTCTTTGCCCTGTTCAGCGGTGCTTGCCATGGCGGTCTTTGCCCTGTTCAGCGGTCTTTGCCCTGTTCAGCGGTGCTTGCCCTGTTCAGCGGTCTTTTCCCTGTTCAGCGGTGCTTGCCCTGTTCAGCGGTCTTTGCCCTGTTCAGCGGTCTTTACCCTGTTCAGCGGTGCTTGCCCTGTTCAGCGGTCTTTGCCCTGTTCAGCGGTGCTTGCCCTGTTCAGCGGTGCTTGCCATGGCGGTCTTTGCCCTGTTCAGCAGTCTTTGCCCTGTTCAGCGGTGCTTGCCCTGTTCAGCGGTGCTTGCCATGGCGGTCTTTGCCCTGTTCAGCGGTGCTTGCCCTGTTCAGCGGTGCTTGCCATGGTGGTCTTTGCCCTGTTCAGTGGTCTTTGCCCTGTTCAGCGGTCTTTGCCCTCTTCAGCGGTGCTTGCCCTGTTCAGCGGTGCTTGCCATGGTGGTCCTTCATTGCCCAGCTGGGCTGGGGCTGGCGGTCATTCATTGCCCAGCGGGGCTGTGGCTGCCGGGCCCTCCTGGGCACTGACTCTGGCGGTGGCCTCCTGGTCAGTGACTATGGTGCTGCCCTCCTGGGCACTGACTCTGGCGGTGGCCTCCTGGCCAGTGACGATGGTGCTGCCCTCCTGGGCACTGACTCTGGCGGTGGCATCCTGGCCAGTGACGATGGGGCTGCCGGTGTCCTCCTGGCCAGTGACGATGGGGCTGCCGGTGGCCTCCTGGGCAGCGGGGATGATGGCGGTCTTCTCCGCCTTGCTGCTCTTCCCAGACTTTGGCGATTTCTTCTGCCCCTTCCCCACCTTGGGAGGAGTCACAGCTGAGTGGACACTCCCCCCGGGACCCTTGTGAGCGGCTTTGCCGGCTGGAGCCTTCCCCACTCCCGCTGGGCACTGTCCAACTTCTGGTGCTTCACAGGGGGGGGGACTGGCTGTGCTGTGGCTTCGTGTCACACTGGCTGCCCTGGTGCCCGGCACACTCCACATACCTCTAACAGGCACCACTGGTACCGGAGATTTTTTGGCTGAGGTGCTAGTACGGGACCTATGAATTGGAGGGGGGGGTGGTGGGAAAGAGGTCAAGCTTGCTCAGGAAAAGTTTCTTAGGAACACTGGGATGGGTAGCTGGAGGGGGTCTGGGAGTGGAGAAAGAGGAGGTGGTTGTAGGAGGTGTAACTTTTGTGGCTTTGTGTGCAGGTGCATGGGATGGAGGCTGTCGTGAGGTGGATGGCTGTTGGGTGGGTGTGTGCCTGCGTATGTGTACTTTGGGAGGGGGCGTCACAGACACATTGGGAGAGGACACAGGGGACGTTTAAATGGTAGTGGGGGTGGTGAGTGCAGGTGAGTGGGGTGTGGTGGTGGGTGTGCTGGTGCAGGACCTAGTGGCTGTCGTGGTAGTGCATGCAGGTGAGAGTGTAGACGACACTGGGAGGGAGGAGGGAGACGAGGAGGAGGGGGACACAGTGGAGCCAGTGGATGTTGGTATGTCTGTATGTGTGTGATGCTTGCGTGAGTGCCTGTGGGATGTGTGGTGCTTATGTTTGCCTGAGCTTCCCTTGTGCGTTGACGTGTGTGCAGGCTGGTCTGAAGGTGTGCTTGGGATAGGCTGGGGTACAGGGGATTGGGTCTGGGTGGAGGAAGTTGGAAGGGGGAGGCTAGACACAGGGACAATGGCTGCCATCAGTGCTGAGGCCAGAGATTGGAGGGTTCGATGAAGGGCAGCCTGACCAGAATGAATGCCCTCCAGGAATGCATTTGTGTGTTGCAATTCCCTTTCTACACCCTCCCATGTTGTTAGTTGTGCGGGAGGAGGTGGGGGTCCGCTGCCAGTTCGCTGTACCGCAATGTTGTGCCTGGAGACCACGGAACGCACCTTCCCCCATAGGTCGTTCCACCTCTTCCTGATGTCGTCCCGATTTCTTGGGTGCTGTCCCACTGCGTTGACCCTGTCGACTATTCTTCGCCATAGCTCCACCTTCCTAGCTATGGAAGTGTGCTGCACCTGTGATCCAAATAGCTGTGGCTCTACCCGTACGATTTCCTCCACCATGACCCTGAGCTCCTCCTCCGAGAACCTGGGGTGTCTTTGCTGTGCCATGGGATGGTGTAGGTGATGTGTGGGGTGGTGTGTGTGGTGATACGTGTGGTGATGTATAGTGGTGTGTGTTTTTTTGTGCGTGGATGTTGTGTGGGTGAAGGTGTTGTGTGCCTCTGTGTGGTGGGGTTGTCTATGCTGTGCTGTCTCTCTAGCCTGCATCAACATTTTTGGTCGTAGGGGTTTGTGGGTGATGTGGGTGTGTGTTTTATATAGTATTGATTGTGTGGGAGTGGTGTTTGTATGTGTATCAGGTGTGTGTATTTCGAATTGTCCAATGTGGTGGTGTTTTGGAGATGTGTGTGTATTTTGAGCACGGCGGTGTGTACCGCCAATGGAATACTGCGGTTGAAAGACCGCCGCGTGGATTCATGGGTAGTGATAGCATGGGCGTGTTTCTGTTGGCGTGACAGTGGAGGTTTTGTTTTCGCCAGTTTATCACTGACCTTTGGTGTGGCGGACTTGTGTGGGTGTCTGAATTTCAGCGGATTCCGAGATGTGGGTCATGTTAGCTGTGGCGGATTGCTGCGGCCGCGTCGGTTTATTGGCGGTCTTCTGCACGGCGGTAAGCGGCTTTTACCGCCAATGTTGTAATGACCCCCTATATTTTTTTCCGCAGATAACTGAGTGTGCTGACAAACAAAAGTGTACTGAGTGGCACAAATCAATGAACCTCCTGATTAAAGGACAGGAAGGGACTTATATAATTACGGGGACAGGACGAAGGTCCTGACGAAGGCCGCATGACCCAAGTTGGCATCTTGAACAGGCCGAAACATGTTGACCCTCTACAGAGATTTAGGTGTACAGGTAACTAATTCCTGAAAACACCACCAATAACATTTTTAATCCTGTCCAGGCTGTACCAGACTAAAATAGGATAAGTGGTTAGCCCGAGCCATTTTTATGTCTCTTTTTGTTGTTTGTCTTTTGTCCCTGTGCCATGATTGTTGGTCTTGTCCTATGTGCTTTCATGTTCCCCCACCCTTACTGCTCCACTCCAAAGGGAATTTATATCTCAGAGTGTGTTAGCAGGGCCCTATGATGAAGCATGCCACAAATTTTGGGTGAGGGCCGTTTTTTCCAAAATATTGATGTTTAAACTGGTCTGGTTCGGAAACCAGACATCATTCCTTGTCCTCTTTGTGAGAATATTATTGGTTTAGGGAGGTCGGACAGGAATTCCCTCTCACCCCTTTATGGTGTTTTGATGATAGTATTGTTAGGGTTTGTGCACAGCAAAGAGCATGTCCCTTCTCACTGCACTAGTGGGTTCTGTAATAGCTCCCTTTTAAACTTACTATTGAAAGCCTTTCTTGTTATCTCACCTTCCCCCCCCCCCTAGGCTTCTGTGTATGTTGTTTAATGTGCTGTTTTGTTTACACATTGGGCCTTGCTTTTACCAAGGCTTCTTTAAAACACTCCTCTCTAGGCCATGTGTTAGTTTAACTCATTTGCAGAATAACTGAAACTCTGCACACCTTTCAAGAACATGTGCAGCATGTGAGGACCACACCCAGCTCTTCAAACCACACCCAGCTCTGCACCCCTTTCAAGAACATGTGCAGCATGTGAGGACCACACCCAGCCCTGTCTATAAAAGGCAGCCCCTGAGCCTCACCCAGTGCTTGTGCTCGTCTACCTCCCGCTTACCTGAGGACAGATCCCTCGGCGCTGGCACTCCTGCTCTCTACAGACTTTCATTGGCTTCAATGGGCGCAGCTGCTGGCTCTTCCTTCTTCCGGTTTCCGGTTCCTCCTTGCCTCAGCCTCTCTCCTACAAGCAACCTGCAAAAGAGAAAGAAGACAAGGTTAGACTGATCAGTATCTCTTGCCAGCAACAAGTAAGTGCAAAACATTTATTACCTGAAAGAACTTTGACAACAATTTCTGGATTCGTGTATAGACAATTTGAAACAAGATACCTTCCACGAACATTGTGATTCAAACTCTTTGTTACAAGAATACTTTGCAGAACTTTGTGAAGCAAACATTTTTTTTATGGAACTTTTAAGAATCGAACCGTGGAAACCATTAACAGCAAGGCAAACAGTAAATCAAGGACTTGCACAAATTACATGCTGTATTTTGACGTAAAAGTACAGTATTTGTTTTATAAAAGATTCTGGAAATATGGGAAAAGTGAGTCTGCTATTGGCAATTTAGGCTTTAGTTATATTAAGATGAATGTTTGATATTGGTAATTCTGATAACTGTATTTGTTTAATGTTTTAGAAGCTTTAGAGTAATAGAAAGCACATCCCAGAGCAGTAACACATTCCAAACCTGGAAACTAGAGACCAGGATCCAAGAGGTACTTTTAGAAGAAAATTTCTAATAAATAAAGGGATAGTCAGGAACCCAATTAGGAATAGGATGTACTTATCTGTTCTTTGTTTATGTTTCATTAGGCACCAGTTTCTACAGAAGTCAGAGAGGGCCTCAGATTTGTGCAGCACTTCAACAGTGGAAACGCAAGAACGGTGTTGTCTCTTTATTTTATTTTATCCACTTCCCCCCTTCCCTTGAGCTTCTGTTCTTAGTGCACTGTTTTAAAAACTAGTGTGCTGGAACAAGCAGTTTCAGGGTGGGGTCGGATTGTCTTCAACCTCCATCAGAACTGAACAAGGACTCAGGTGAGCTGGGCTTTGACAGAAGCACAAGCCTTATATAAAAAAAAAAATAAAAAAAATGTCAGTTCTGGTGGACGATGAATATCGGGGAAGAAATAGAGGGCATTGACGTCACGGATATGGCGCAGGCCCTAAATGAGAACTTGGCTCATAATGAATCAGTGTCTGGCATCTTGCAACATATGCAAGAGGAAATAGAGAGATTAAAGATGGAGAATACCTCTTTAAAACAGGGTTTAAGCAGGTATAAATTTAGGGTATCTCAGTGGAACACAGCTTTTACGCCTTTGTTTAAAACCTCCTCAGAGACAGGGGCGCCATCAAAACATACAACTTTGCCTCCCCCAGTTGAGGTCACTGTTAATGTTCCTAATGCTGTGCCCTTAGCAGCACCTGAACGTTTTCATGGAGATAGTAACAAATTCCATGTTTTTATCAATCAATGTCAATTACACTTCGTTTGTAAGCCACAACAGTTCCCTACTGATGCTACGAAAGTGGCATTCGTCTTGTCTTATTTGGGTGGCACAGCAGCCAATTGGTCAATTCCTTTCGTGGAGAGAGATGATCCCATCCTCCATAATTGGAATCAATTTAAACGTACCATGACCAGCCTTTTTGCAAAACACACTTTCATGCAGGCAAGTGATAATGAGCTTTTAAATCTTAAACAAGGTAACAAGGATTTATTGACCTATCTCACTAGTTTTAATCGTTTACTCACCGAGACACACTGGCCAGAAGAAAAGCGTGTCTCCCTTTTCTATAAAGGTTTGAGAGACAAGTTAAAAGACGCGCTGGCTCATATCGTCGATTTGCCAGAAGACTATTCGGACTTTGTAGATTTAGTTGTGAAATTAGAACATAGACTAGGAGAAAGAAAGGGAGATAAATACAAACTGGAATCACGGTTAACTTTTATTAGACACGAGAAGAAAGACCCAGATAATAAACTCCCTGAACCTGAGCCTATGCAAATAGGGACACTCAGAGGTTCACTCACATCAGAGGAAAAAGAAAGAAGGAGAAAACTTCAATTATGTTTATATTGTGGAAGGGCAGGTCACTTTGCCAGAGAATGTCCAGTAAAGCCTAAAAATCCACGAAAGGGTGCTGTTTCCTCCACCTCCTCAACTGAATCGGGAAACGATTAAGCTCGACAAGGGGAGAGGTTACTTGTTCGAGAAAACATCTTAATCAAACCTCTAATGCTGCAGCCTTCATGGTACCGCACATACCTAGACATTTCATAATTCAGGTCGTTTTAATTGTTACTACCCAAGTGAGGCATTCTCTCCCTGTCCTACTGGACTCAGGCGCGACAGGAAATTTTGTGGATAATAAGTTAGCTGAAAATTTAGGACTTCCTATGTGCCTAAAGCCTTGTCCAGAAGCAGTATGTGCAGTGGATGGGTCAGAATTGACCTCTGGATTATTCACAAAACAAACAAGTCCACTTGTTATGGTCTGTCAGAACGGGCACACAGAGGTGATTAGCTTTGATCTGATAGATACTCCTAATTTTGGTTTGATTCTCGGGGTACCCTGGTTAACAACTCATAACCCAAAAATGTATTGGGTGAATAGAAATGTTACTTTGGATTCCTCTTTCTGTAGAACCAATTGCTATCAAGAAGCAGGTACAGAACAGAGCACAGTATTACACTGTGCTAGTGTTATACAAGATGAACCAAGTCTCCCTCCTGAATATTCTGACTTTAAAGACGTCTTTGATCCAGTAAAGGCTAGTGTGCTGCCCCCACATAGGTCTTATGACTGTCGTATAGATCTTATCCCAGGGGCCCCTTTACCTAATAACAGAGTATATGCTTTGACTGACGAAGAAACCAAATACTTAAGAACCTACCTAGATGACCTACTACAGTCTGGGTTCATCCGTCATTCCACATCTCCGGTGTCATCTCCACTCTTTTTTATCCCGAAGCCGGATAAATCCCTGCGCGCGTGTATCGATTATAGAGGACTTAATAAGGCTACAATAAAGAATAAATATCCTCTTCCTCTAATACCTGTGTTGTTGGATCAATTAAGACATTCTACTGTATACACTAAACTAGATCTGCGGGGAGCTTACCACCTGGTCCGAGTAAAAGAGGGGGATGAGTGGAAGACAGCTTTCAAGACAAAGTTTGGTTTATTTGAGTACACAGTAATGCCCTTTGGGTTATGTAATGCCCCTGCGGCCTTTCAGTTCTTTATAAATGAGGTCCTACACGAATTCCTGGACGTTTGTGTCATAGTATACATAGACAACATCCTCATTTACTCTAAGAACTCAGAAGAACATACCCAACATGTTCGTGCAGTATTATCAAAGTTAAAAGAAAATCATCTTTTTGCTAAGTTAGAAAAGTGTACTTTTAATGTCAGCAAGGTGGACTTTTTAGGATACTGCCTGTCACCTCAAGGAATAACTATGGATGTAAAGAAAATCAGTGCTATTGCTGATTGGCCAGAACCATCCTCTGTAAAAGATATTCAGAAATTTCTGGGTTTCGCCAATTTTTATAGGAGGTTTATTGCACATTTTGCAGACATTGCGGCCCCAATAACTACCTTGTTGCGGAAAGGGCAACGATTTCTTTGGACTGATGAGGCGGCACACGCCTTTCAACTCCTAAAACAAAAGTTCACTTCAGCCCCAATTCTGAAACATCCTGATCCTGACTTGCCTTTTTTTGTTGAAGCGGATGCTTCACAAGTAGCTTTAGGAGGAGTTCTCTCTCAACGAGATGCAGTAGATGGCCAGTTACATCCTATAGCCTTCTATTCCAAAAAGTTATTACCAGCTGAACAAAATTACACTGTGGCTGAAAGGGAACTACTAGCTATCAAAGTAGCCTTTTCAGAATGGAGGCACCATTTAATGGGAGCCAAGTACCCAGTTACAATCTTTTCTGACCATAGGAACCTACAGTTTTTTGGATCACTTAAAGCACTAACACCACGTCAGATGCGCTGGTTAATTTTTTTTAGCACATTTGACTTTGTAATAACCTATAGACCAGGTGCACAACAAATTCAATCTGATGTGTTATCTAGATACGGACATACTTCAGACATGAAACAAGATAAAATAGGAGAACCCATTATTCCTCCCCAAAAGTTTTTGGCACCAGTACAACAGAAGGATTTCATCACAGATCTATATAATGCACACATGCAAATAGCACCTCAGGATTGGTTAAAGGATTCCCATAACACAATACAACGAGGTTTATTGTATCACGACAACATGCTGTTAGTGCCCACCTCTGAATTACAAACACAGGTGAAAATTTGGCATCACGCCTCACCGTTGGCAGGTCATCCTGGTTGGGTAAAAACCCTGGAAAATGTGCAAAAACACTTTTGGTGGGACACTATAAGAAAGGACATTAAGCAATTTGTCACTACCTGTCCAATTTGTGCAAGACATAAATCTTCTCATAAGGCCCCTGACGGTTTGTTAATACCAATTCCAACACCCAAGCAACCTTGGCATACTGTGAGCGTAGACTTTATTGTAGGTTTACCACCTGTAAAATCTTTCACAACAGTGTTGGTTATAGTGGATTTTTTATCCAAAATGGCACATTTTGTACCATTACAGAAATTACCCACGGCGGCAGAATTTGCCGGTATTTTTATAAGGGAAATTGTGCGTTTACATGGTTTGCCAAGCAAAGTGGTGTCAGACCGAGGGAGCCAGTTCAACTCTAAATTTTGGAAAAAATTATGGAAAAAACTGAAAATAGATGTGGCATTATCCACTGCTTTCCACCCAGAGACAGATGGACAGACTGAACGACTGAACCAAATCTTACTTCAAACGCTACGTTGTTTATTGGCTGATTATTCTAGTGAATGGTTGGAAGCTCTCCCTGTAGCGGAGTTTGTTTATAATAATACTGAGCATTCAGCTCTACTTTGCTCACCATTCTATTTCTTGCAGGGGTATCATCCAAGAGCTATACCCATTTTGTTAGAAGATTCTCTGCTACCTACAGTAACGGATAGACTAACAAGGTTAGGTGACATACAAGACAAAGCAAGGAAACAATTATTAAAGTACAAGGAAAGCATGAAAAGACAAGCAGACAAACACAGATCTGAGGCCCCAATGTATAAAATCGGTGACAAGGTATGGCTCTCCACAAAGAACCTAAACATAGAGGGATCCCGAAAGCTGCAACCACGTTTCATTGGACCCTTTAGTATAACTGCCATAGTAAACCCGGTAACAGTAAAATTAGATTTACCAAAAGAATATCCAGTACATACTACATTCCATGTGTCCTTGCTTAAGCCGTACAATCCAAAAACCCGACCTGAACCACCACCTCCACCCATACCAATTAAGGGAAATCTAGAATATGAAGTGAAAAGCATAAAAGACTCAAAAAGAATTAGTGGACGTCTGTTTTATTTAGTAGAATGGAAAGGATATGATGAATCTGAGAATTCATGGGAACCAGCATCATATGTACATGCCCCACAACTGATTAGACGGTTTTATTTAAAAAATCCAGGAAAACCCCGTCCTGTAGGAGGGCCTTTGAGGGGGTCAACTGTTAGGGGTTGTGCACAGCAAAGAGCATGTCCCCTCTCACTGCACTAGTGGGTTCTGTAATAGCTCCCTTTTAAACTTACTATTGAAAGCCTTTCTTGTTATCTCACCTCCCCCCCCCCCTAGGCTTCTGTGTATGTTGTTTAATGTGCTGTTTTGTTTACACATTGGGCCTTGCTTTTACCAAGGCTTCTTTAAAACACTCCTCTCTAGGCCATGTGTTAATTTAACTCATTTGCAGAATAACTGAAACTCTGCACACCTTTCAAGAACATGTGCAGCATGTGAGGACCACACCCAGCCCTGTCTATAAAAGGCAGCCCCTGAGCCTCACCCAGTGCTTGTGCTCGTCTACCTCCCGCTTACCTGAGGACAGATCCCTCGGCGCTGGCACTCCTGCTCTCTACAGACTTTCATTGGCTTCAATGGGCGCAGCTGCTGGCTCTTCCTTCTTCCGGTTTCCGGTTCCTCCTTGCCTCAGCCTCTCTCCTACAAGCAACCTGCAAAAGAGAAAGAAGACAAGGTTAGACTGATCAGTATCTCTTGCCAGCAACAAGTAAGTGCAAAACTTTTATTACCTGAAAGAACTTTGACAACAATTTCTGGATTCGTGTATAGACAATTTGAAACAAGATACCTTCCACGAACATTGTGATTCAAACTCTTTGTTACAAGAATACTTTGCAGAACTTTGTGAAGCAAACATTTTTTTTATGGAACTTTTAAGAATCGAACCGTGGAAACCATTAACAGCAAGGCAAACAGTAAATCAAGGACTTGCACAAATTACATGCTGTATTTTGACGTAAAAGTACAGTATTTGTTTTATAAAAGATTCTGGAAATATGGGAAAAGTGAGTCTGCTATTTGCAATTTAGGCTTTAGTTATATTAAGATGAATGTTTGATATTGGTAATTCTGATAACGGTATTTGTTTAATGTTTTAGAAGCTTTAGAGTAATAGAAAGCACATCCCAGAGCAGTAACACATTCCAAACCTGGAAACTAGAGACCAGGATCCAAGAGGTACTTTTAGAAGAAAATTTCTAATAAATAAAGGGATAGTCAGGAACCCAGTTAGGAATAGGATGTACTTATCTGTTCTTTGTTTATGTTTCATTAGGCACCAGTTTCTACAGAAGTCAGACAGGGCCGCAGATTTGTGCAGCACTTCAACAGTGGAAACGCAAGAACGGTGTTGTCTCTTTATTTTATTTTATCCACTTCCCCCCTTCCCTTGAGCTTCTGTTCTTAGTGCACTGTTTTAAAAACTAGTGTGCTGGAACAAGCAGTTTCAGGGTGGGGTCGGATTGTCTTCAACCTCCATCAGAACTGAACAAGGACTCAGGTGAGCTGGGCTTTGACAAGTATATACAGAGCCAACTTCCTATACACCAAACATGACATAGCTACCAGCTCCCATTTGGAAATTGCAGCTTTTTAAATGTAATACGGAATCCCAAATGTTATCCTACTGGAGGGGTGGGACTCACAGTAGGGAAAAGGAAGTTAGGAGTTTTTCACTACTAGGACATATAAAACTTCAAAGTACATGTCCAACATTTTAATTACTCAGCAGCCTACCCTATGGGCTGCCTAAAGTCTACCTTAGGGGTGACTTACATGTAATAAAAGGGGAGTTTAAGAATTAGCAAGAGGGTTTCAATGCCAATTCGACATGGCAGTTTAAAACTATATTCAGGCTGCAACGGCAGGCCTGGGACATGTTTTAGGATGCTACTTATGTAAGTGGCCCAATAAGTACTGCAGGCCCACTTGTAGCATTTCATTTATAGGCTCTGTGCAAATGGTATGCCGCTCAATAAGGGACTTACTAGCAACCTAAATATGTCAGTTGTGTAAAAACCAATGTAACTATGTGAGGGCCTAGTCACTTTAACACTGGTTAGCAGTGATAAAGTGCACAGAGTTCTAAGGACAACAAACTAAATTCAGCAAAAAGTGGAGAGTAAAAGGCAAAACGTTTGGGGTGACCATCCTGAGATGGCCAGTCCCAACACTTCTGCCCCAAATGGTACTGACAATCAGTACAAACATAGACACACTAAAAAGGGCTTGAAGAACGTGTTTTAATAGATGTTTTGTAAAAGCCACATATGTCTTTAATTCAAAGTGCATGGGTACTGTTGTATTTCAACATAATGAATTGAATAATAGCAACCTGTACTTGTATTAAATGCATAATATTGACTACCAACATACATGGTAAGCATATGAAAGTACAGATTTACAATTCTTAACTCAACATCTACTTAACGTGATGCTATATGTTCCTAAATGCACATCTATTTACTTGATGTTAACTTGGCAGTTGATATTGTAGAATCTATAGAAGAGCAAGTCTGTAATAAGAACTCAGGCCCATATTTATACTTTTTGACGCAAAACTGCGCTAACGTAGTTTTGCGTAAAAAAATTAGCGCCAGCTAACACCATTCTGAAGCACCATGCGGGCGCCGTATTTATTAAATGACGTTAGCCAGCGTTAGCCGCCAGCGCCGTCTGGTGTGCGTTAAAAAAAACGACGTACACCAGGCAGCGCCGGCGTAGGGGAAAATGGAGCTTGGGCGTCAAGAAATGGGGCAAGTCGGGTTGAGGCAATTTTTGCGCCTCAACCCGATTTGCGGCATTTTTTTTTCACTCCCAACCCCCATAGAAATGACTCCTGTCTTAGCAAAGACAGGAGTCATGCCCCATTGCCCAATGGCCATGCCCAGGGGACTTCTGTCCCCTGGGCATGGTCATTGGGCATAGTGGCATGTAGGGGGGCACAAATCAGGCCCCCCTATGCCACAAAAAAAAATAAAAAAAATACTTACCTGAACTTACCTTAATGTCCCTGGGATGGGTCCCTCCAGCCTTGGGTGTCCTCCTGGGGTGGGCAAGGGTGACAGGGGGTGTCCCTGGGGGCATGGGAGGGCACCTCTGGGCTCCTTCAGAGCCCACAGGTCCCTTAACGCCTGCCTTTTGCAGGCGCTAAAAAACGGCGCAAAAGCGGCCGTACGTCATTTTTTTGGACCCGCCCACTCCCGGCGTGATTTTTGCCCGGGAGTATAAATCCGACGCACATGCCTCGGAGTCGATTTTTTAGACGTGAACGCCTACCTTGCATCTCATTAACGCAAAGTAGGTGTCCACGCTAAAAAATGGCGCTAACTCCATGGACTTTGGCGCTAGACGCGTCTAACGCCAAAGTATAAATATGGAGTTAGTTTCGCGTCGAAATTGCGTAAAAAAAAACGACTCAATTCCGGCGCAAACGGAGTATAAATATGCCCCTCAATGGTTTAGTGAACAGTCCTGGCCTCATCTATGATATTTTAAAGAATTCCCTTCCATTTTCTCAAGAGGCTAGTTAGAGATTCACCTTCACCTTCAAGAGAGGACTCGTCTTTTAGAGTTGCAATCAAAGAATTAATTTTTACAAGACTTGAAAATCTGGATTCAAGGGCTCTTGACTGCAGTTAACAGGTAGGAGGCTTGTTTTCTCTGCTTCCTTTCAGCACTGCAAAAACACAGTCCTTATCACACCTTCTAAGGGAAGACATTCATGAAGGCAGGTGATATAGTGGAAATGTAACTAATTGTTCCTATAGTGTAGCTGGGTTACACCCAGGTGTAAGCACATTTCAAGACATCTCTGATGTATTCCCTCTACGGGTATTTGACCTGCTTCTCTTCGTCTCCTTTAGTGGTGGATAAGATAGACAACCCATCAGGCCTATGAGAAGGGCTTGCAATTTAAGGAAAATAGTGGAAAGCAAGATAGCATCTACTTGAGGTGGCCGGTCAACGTCCCTCTGATGCAGATCGATGACAGAGACGGAGGAGGAGGAGGAAATCCTAAGGACTATGCTGGCGACAGTCGTGGCTGCGCTTCTACAGGCTGCTTCATTGTAGTTAATCTTACATGGCAGGCCGGGGGCTACAACATTGTTTAAAGAGGAGATGCTCTCACTCAATAGCTGGCTGTCATCCACAGCCCAGGGCAATCATCGCTACCGAGGTAGGCTCAGGCTTCGGAGCCAAGGGAAAATGTGACGGAAAGTAACCAGCACCGGATTGGCCTCTGTTAAGTTGAACGTTGAAAGTCCCGTCAGTGGCACCCTTCCAGATGACTTTGACAATGGAAAGGGTTCAGTCTCTAGCAGTGGTGTACGACAGAGCGGGTGCCATCTTCTAGCAGCTTGAAAAAAGAAAAGGAAAGGTGGAGCAGCAAAACCTCAGTGATTTGCCAGGTCAGTGCTGGAGCTCCTTCAAGGTGCTGGGGCTATGGTGAAAGGCCCCCATTCTGCACCAGAACTCAGGCCAGAGGTACATAATCCCATGGAATCTGCGGACATGTTAATGGTAAACTTGTTTATTGGTCTGAACGAAAAGTCCCCTCAGGAGGGCATTAATATTGGCATGGATGTTGAAATTAACAGCAAGGGGTCCTTTTCTGACGGTCAGCCAGCCAGAATTAGCGAATTTAAGGGTTCCATTAATATCGGCATAGATGTTAAAAATTAACAGCAAAGGGTCCTTTGCTGATGGTCAGCCAGAATTAGCAAATTTAACGGTTCCAATAGTCTACCCCTCTCCGGGGAATCATAAGAACCTGGAAAATTATCGAGGGAGGTGCGAACTGGGACCTACAGCTTGTCATTCCTTCTGATACATACGTGTGTAGGTCCTAGGGAAATAGCAGGAAGCAACAGGAAGAAGCAGCTGCTGCATGCTGACGGGCAGTTGATGGTGATCAATATGGCCAAGGGGGCCAAAGCCGGGGGTAGGAACTCACACAGCACAGAGGCAGAACAAAGGTACGAGCATTCCATGGCAGACAGTACCTCCTGCAAATAGAGCCTCTGCAGTCAGAACTGATAGAACTGGCAGGTCTGGCAGGCCCAATAGAGGATCACAACAAGATAAGAGAGCCCATAATCAAGCTACCTTCACCAACTCTGACCCAAAAACTAATGAAAATGTTTTCACTTTATCACAAGACGGAGAGGGGTCTGATGTCTCTAATGGGTCTATTGCCAGTGATCGTGAAAGCCTACTGATGGACCTGTTAGGTGCATCATCTGTTTCCACTGCACAGAAAGTGGTTAAAGGAACAGGGTTCATATCTACTTTCTGAAACCTCTATAGCACCCCCTACATTGGAGACTATCTTTCAAAGCATCATAGCATAGGGTGAAGAAACCAGAGTCGATCGCAGGTAGCAATTTGTAAACTGCAGAGGGTGGATCGTAAGGTGGCTAAATCTTGATCTGGAATCTAGAACTGCTGCCTTGGAAGGAAATAACACAGGCCAGTTTAAATCCCAGGAATCCCAGCTAGTGGATATACACGGTAGGCTGGAGGACCAGGAAAAATAGACAAAGGTGAAATAACTTGAGTGTGCTTGGGATTCCAGAAGGAAAGGAAGGCTCAGATGTGTGGGTTATATGGTGGACTTATTTGACCAGGCTTTCCCTGAATTGGATGGTTGGAACTAGAACCAGAAAGTTCAGAGGGCACATCGAGTACCACTGGTACGTAAGCAGCCGGTAAAGGACAATGGTAAACTTCAGGCCATCCTGTTCTACATGGGAGACTTTCTTCTGGGACAGGCTATGTTTGAAAAAGCCAGGACAGAGGCCAAATGTACAGTTGGGTACTGTGTCTTCTTTGTAAGACTGGACTTCTGCCATGTAACTGTTGAAAGACGCTAGTGATTGCAGTAGTTTATTAAGCCCTTTCAGGATTAAGGTTGCTCAGGCCTTTTTACTGAACCCAGCTCGATTGAAAGAGATACGTGGGTAGCACATCTGTGTCTTTAAGTCCAAAATCAAGGCAAAAGAATACTTGCAGGAAATGATGAAATAGGAGATTTTGGTGCTCTGTCAGGGAAGGAATCTCCGCTTTGACTTGATTTCTCTCCCTCTCCCTCTTTGTAGAGAAGATGTTCTCTTTATCCCTTGGGGGTTTGGTCCTTGGATTCTGGGTCTCTTCCAGATTATGCATATTCAGTGGGTTTAAGGGCATGGGTCAGAGGGTTTGCACACATCACTTCAGATCAATGGTTGTTCTGATTCCTTCACAAGGGTGGAAGGGTGGGGGGGTTAGAGAAGCAAGGAGGGGACAGGTTGGTAGGGGGTGGGATAGGGGAAAGTAGCAGGGCAGGAGGGGGGAAAAAGGGGGAAAAAGGGGAAAAAATACCAAAGTGGAAACAGCGGATTAAATGGACCAGATGGTATAGGCTGCAGATTTGTGAGTTTGACAGTATTCAAAGTGCAAGATGGGGGTATAAGCCTAAGGTTTGTGTATCATGTATCCAATGGGTAGATTGGTGATCGGTTTTCCTAATGTAGGGGGCCTGAACAATAAGGCGAAACACCAGGGAGTGGCTGCAATTCTAAGATTCTTTGGTGCTGATGTAATATGTATGCAGGAAACACATCTGCCATGGGCAAGAGAGACTTGCCGTCTATCAGGGGATATACTTTATCTGCGTGTACAACTTAGAGTACCACAATCAGGTTGTCGCCATCTTTACCAAGAATAGTATTAGTCAGATGTAAAGGATTAGGGTTAAAAATGGAGAAGGTGGGCAATTCTGGAATTGGGTCTATGGGTGGTGATTTGTTATATTTATGGTCCTAACCTGGATGACCATAAAATAATTGAAGAACTTGAGGAGGAGCTAGCTGGTTGGCCAACTCTGTTGGTAATATGCAGATATTTGAATATACATCTGGGGGTCGAAACGTCGTCTGGATCCAAACACTGTTGGAGTAAGCCCCGGGTACACCAGGCATTGGAAGCACTTAAGGATCGCTGTGGGGTGATGGATGTATGGCTTGACCCAGGCTATACATATTTTTCTACCTCACATAAGAACTTTGTTAGACTAGATTATTTTATGGTCTCAACCAGTTTTGTTAGTAAGTCAACCATTAAGATAATGACAAGGCTTTTCTCAGATCATAATCCTTTAATTCTAGAAATTGCAGGTCTGGGCTATCCTGAAATTTCTCAGAAATGGTAATTTAATTGAAAGTTGCTATTAAATGAGGGGTTCATAGAACACATAAGGAAATGGGTCATTGAGTTTTTTCGAATATGACAGATTTAGCGCCTCGAGGGGGTGGTCTGTGGTGAATTTAAAGCCAGTCTGTTAGGTCAAATTATTAGCTTTATGGTTTTTAATAGGAAACAGGTGGCCAAGAAGATAAGTGGGCTGAATCATAAACTTGCGGGATTGGAGGACAGTAATATGGAGAGAATCATGATCGGTCAGGAATTGGGGCAAATTTCAGCTCAAATTTTGGCAGTCAAAGCTGAGATCAATAGCTGCTTCTCAAAGAGGGAGGCAATAACATTTCAGGTACATAGAAATGAGTGCTATGAGTATGGGGATTCAGTTGGGAGACAACTCATAATGCGAATCAGACAAAAAAAAGTAAAGAAGGGCATTAAGGAGAGTAAGAGGCAGAATGGGTCTTATGTTACAGATACCAATGTGATTTTTAAGATTTTTGAGTGTTTTATCAAGCACAATATTGTGAAGATCCATCCGATTTCGATCTAGACAGAAGGGTGGAAGGGCACAAACTGTATGGGAGCAAACTGGCGCCAGAGTTAAATAGGGAATTGGAGGCAGATATTACACTGGCTGAAGTTTTTGATGCCTTGGCATCCTTGGCCACTGGCAAAGTGTCAGGCCCGACTGAATTCCCTTGGACATCTATAAGGCCTTATGCAATGAGCTGGTCCCCCTACTTCTAGATCCATTTTTGGATGTCCTCCTCGGCGACCTGAACTTTCACCTAGAAAACAACAATATCAACACCACCAAACTACTCGACAATCTCATTAACCTCTGCCTTAAGCAACTCATCACGTCGCCCACCCACACCGCAGGACACACACTCGACCCCATCTTTTCAGCCAGCAACCACGTCTCCTTCAGCCACACCACCAAACTCCACTGGACCGACAATCGCTGCATCGCTGCATCCACTTCTCCTTCCAGAAACCGACCACACACCACCTCACCACCCAACCACCCCGCCGTTGCTCGAACAGAATCTTGACAGAACAGCTGATCTCCACCCTTGCCCAGGCACCTCCTCCTGGGACCCGGGACCCCAACTCAGCCGCCACCAACCTGCACCAATAGATAGACGACTGCACCAACCCCCTTGCGCCACTCAAACAACCAAACAAAGACAATCTGCCAAAACTACACCTTCCACTAGAGCATCTTGTTCTGTGGAAGAGAAGAGATCAGGGAGAGGGTCACTCTCTTCTTCCTGTCCTTCATCTGTTGCCATGAGCATGGTGAGATCAGCCCTGTCATAATAGGGTTTTAGGCGATTGACATGGAGCACCCTAAGGGGACTCCTGGCAGTGCCCAAGTCAACCAAGTAGGTGACTTCTCCCTTCTTTTCAACAATTATGTGGGGTCCACTCCATTTGTCTTGGAGTGCTCTTGGGGCCACAAGCTCCAAGACCCACACTTTCTGCCCTGGTTGGTACTGAATCAGAACAGCCTTCTGGTCATGCCATTGCTTTTGGAGCTCTTGGCTGGCCTGAAGGATTTTACTGGCCTTTTTCATATACTCAGCCATTCTGGATCTTAGGCCAAGTACATAGTCCACTATGTCTTGCTTAGGAGCTTTAAAGGTTGTTCCCAACCCTCCTTTACAAGTGTTAGAGGACCTCTTACCGGATGCCCAAATAGGAGTTCAAAGGGGCTGAAGCTCACTCCTTTCTGGGGTACCTCCCTGTAAGCAAAAAGGAGGCAAGGTAACAGGACATCCCATCTCCTCCTGAGTTTTTCAGGGAGTCCCATTATCATTCCTTTGAGAGTTTTGTTAAACCTCTCAACCAGTCCATTTCTTTGTGGATGATAAGGTGTGGTGAATTTGTATGTTACACCACATTCCTTCCACATGGCCTTTAAGTATGCGGACATGAAGTTGCTACCCCTGTCTGATACTACCTCTTTTGGGAAACCCACCCTGGAAAAGATTCCCAGGAGGGCTTTTGCCACTGCAGGAGCTGTAGTGGTCCTTAGAGGAATTGCTTCAGGATATCTTGTGGCATGGTCCACTACCACCAAGATAAACCTATTGCCTGAAGCAGTAGGAGGGTCAAGGGGGCCAACTATGTCAACCCCTACCCTTTCAAAGGGAACCCCAACCACAGGCAGTGGAATAAGGGGAGCCTTTGGGGTGCCACCAGTCTTGCCACTGGCTTGACAGGTGACACAGGACTTACAAAAGCTTTTGTGTCCTCTGACATCCTAGGCCAATGAAACAGGGGGACAAGCCTTTCCCATGTTTTAATTTGCCCTAGATGTCCAGCCAAGGGAATGTCGTGGGCTAGAGTTAGGAGGAACTCTCTGTATTGCAGGGGAATGACCAATCTCCTGGCTGCTCCAGGTTTAGGGTCCCTTGCCTCTGTATACAAGAGGTTGTCCTCCCAGTAAACTCTATGTGAGTCACTGACATCCCCATTTTGCTGTTTGACAGCTTGCTTTCTTAGACCCTCTAGTGTGGGACAGGTCTGCTGTGCCACACTCAGCTCCTCCCTGGCAGGCCCCCCTCCAACCAAAAGCTCAGCAGTGTCTGCTTCCAGCTCCTCTGGTGAAGGTTCTGCACAGGGGGGAAATTCTTCTTCCTCGGAAGTTGAATTTACTGTAGAGGGAGGGATAGTAGGTAGGGATTTACCTTTACTAACCCTAGCTTTAGGGAGCACTTGGTCCATTGTTCTAGGATCCAAGTCACCCTGTCCTTTTTGCTTTTTGGCCTGAGCCCTGGTCAAAGCAAAAATATGCCCAGGAATGCCCAGCATTGCTGCATGAGCCTCCAACTCCACTTCTGCCCAAGCTGATGTCTCTAAATCGTTCCCTAGTAGACAGTCTACAGGTAAATCTGAGGCAACCACAACTTTCTTTGGACCAGTAAGTCCCCCCCAGTTGCGATTCACAACAGCCATGTGGTGGCTAAGAGTGTTGTTATGAGCATCAGTCACTTGGTACTGGTGACCAAGTAGGTGTTGTTCAGGGTGGACCAGTTTCTCTATTACCATGGTAACACTGGCACCTGTGTCCCTGTAGGCCTGAACCTCAACACCATTTACTAGGGGAAGTTGCTTGTACTTATCCATATTAAGGGGACAAGCAACCAAGGTGGCCAAATCAATTGGCACCTTCAGAGACTAACACAGCCTCTGTGGTCTCCCTAACAAGACCAACCCCAACTAAATTACTAAATTACCAAAAGTGAGCCCAGCTACTCCCTTGGATTGGCTATTAGTAGTTTTGCTCCCACCACCACTGCTATTACTAGGGGCACTAGGTGTAGCAGTAGGGGTTGTAGTAGTGGGAGGCTTGGTGCTTTTCTTTGGACAACTGGCATCAGTTGTCCAATGACCTTTTACTTTACATAAATAGCACCTTTACTTGATTAGAAGAGGATTTGGACCAACCACCCCCACCAGTGTTTTTGTGGGCCTGATGAAGACTCATTTTTAGATTTGTCCCCACCCTTGTCTGAAGACGTACCATCCTTCTTCTTGCCATCCTTGTCACCCCCAGTATGAACTTTTCTGTTCACTCTTGTTCTGACCCATTTGTCTGCCTTCTTTCCCAATTCTTGGAGAGAGGTCAGATCTGAGTCCCCTAGATATTGGTGTAACAAATCAGACACACAGTTATTAAGAATATGCTCTCTCAGGATCAAGTTATACAGGCTTTCATAGTCAGAAACTTTACTGCCATGTACCCACCCCTCCAAGGCCTTCACTGAATGGTCAACAAAGTCTACCCAGTCTTGTGAAGACTCCTTTTTGGTTTCTCTGAACTTAATCCTGTATTGTTCAGTGGTTAAGCCATAACCATCCAGGAGTGCATTCTTTAAAACTGTAAAATTATTGGCATCACTTTCCTTTACAGTAAGTAGTCTATCCCTACCCTTTCCACTGAAAGATAGCCATAGGATAGCAGCCCACTGCCTTTGAGGGACCCCCTGTACAACACACGCCCTCTCAAGTGCAGCAAACCACTTGTTAATGTCATCCCCCGTCTTATAAGGGGGAGCTATCTTATGCAGATTCCTAGAATCATGCTCTTTCACAGGATTACTATCTGTAATACTGCTGCTGCCACCATGGGGTCCTAACCCCAACCTCTGTCTTTCTTTTTCTAAGTCTAAAGATTCCCTGTCTAGATCAGCTGTTGCTGTTTAAGCTTCAGTCTGGGGTCCTAACCCCAACCTCGGTCTTTCTTTTTCTAAGTCTAAAGATTCCCTGTCTAGAGCCAGCTGTTGGTGTTTAAGCTTCAGTCTGGACTCTTCCACTCTCAATCCATTGAGCTCCCTTTCTAACAGTCTGTCATCAGGTTGGGTGGGTTGGGCATGTTTTGACACAGAAGAATGGTGTGAATGAACAGAGGGAGACCTGTCCCTAACAGTTGGCACTCTAACAACCTGGCCTGCAGGAATGAAATCCCTACTGTGATGAGAGCTCACATTAGTACCAGTTATGCTAGGTGGCCTGCTAAGGGGCAGGTTGGAAAGAATCTAACATTCTTACTGGGGTTACCCAAGAATCAGAGTGTGAACCATCTGCTAACTTCTCACCTGATGTGCCACCTAAGGCCTTATCATTTTCAATGAGCATGTTAATCAACACTTCTCTAGAGGGATTCTTCCCTACCCCTAAACCTCTATCAATGCAGAGACTCCTTGCACCTTTCCAGCTAAGGTGGTCATAAGCAGTGCTGGCCAGATCAAGAGTAGGACCTGTACCAGACATGATAGAAAAAGGTTTAAGGGACAGAAAAAGAAAGAAAAAGTTTCAGTACTTTTTAAGGAACAGAAAAAACTTTTTCAATTTTTAAGAAACTTTTTGAAAGTTTAGAGGTACTTTTCAGCACTTAGCAATAGATTAAGAGAAGAAAAGCAAAACTTTTTGGTTAGGTGTACATACACTGAACTTGTTTTGTATATTTTTCTCTTATGAAAAGTACAAAATGACAAAGTGGTAAGTAGTTGCAAGTACTTATCCCACCGCTGCACAACCAATGTAGGAGGCTGGCCTGGCTTGTAGTGGGTACCAAGGGGTACTTACACTCTGTACCAGGTCCAGTTATCCCTTATTAGTGTAGAAGAGGTGTCTAGCAGCTTAGGCTGATAGAAGAGGTAGCTAGCAGAGCAGCTTAGGCTGAACTAGGAGACATGCAAAGCTCCTACTATACCACTGGTGTCATATGCACAATATCATAAGAAAACACAATACACAGATATACTAAAAATAAAGGTACTTTATTTTTATGACAATATGCCAAAAGAATCTCAATGAGTACCCTCAGTATGAGGATAGCAAATATACACACGATATATGTACACAATACCAAAAATATGCAGTAATAGTAATAGAAAGCAATGCAACAATGTACAGTCACAATAGATTGCAATGAGAGCACATAGGTATAGGGGCAACACAAACCATATACTCCAAAAGTGGAATGCGAATAACGTATGGACCCCAAACCTATGTGAGCTTGTAGAGCTGGGACTGTAAGAAAACAGTGAGGGTTAGAAAAATAGCCCACCCCAAGACCCTGAAAAGTAGGTGTAAAATGCACCCAAGTTCCCCAAAAAGCACAGAAGTCGTGATAGGGGAATTCTGCAAGGAAGAACAACACCAGCAATGCAACCAAAGTGGATTTCCAGACGAGAGTACCTGTGGAACAAGGGGACCAAGTCCAAGAGTCGCGACAAAGTCGAGATGGGGCAGATGCCCAGGAAATGCCATCTGAGGGTGCAAAGAAGCTGCCACCGGATGGTAGAAGCTGTGGATTCTGCAAGAACGAAGAGGACTAGGAACTTACCCTTTGGAGGATGGATGTCCCACGTCGTGAAGAAGCTTGCAGAGGTGTTCCCACGCAGAAAGGCCACAAACTAGCCTTGCTAGCTGCAAGGGTCGTGGTTAGGGTTTTTGGATGCTGCTGTGGCCCAGGAGGGACCAGGATGTCGCCAATTGCTTGAGAAGACAGAGGGGGCACCCAGCAAGACAGAGAGCCCTCACAGAAGCAGACAGCACCCGCAGAAGTGCCGGAATAGGCACTACGAAGAGGAGTGAACCGGAGCTCACTCTAAGTCACAAAAGAAGATCCCACGACAGCGGAGGACAACTCAGGAGGTTGTGCACTGCAGGTTAGAGTGTCGGGGACCCAGGCTTGGCTGTGCACAAAGGAAACCCTGGAAGAGTGCACAGGAGCCGGAGCAGCTGCAAATCACGTGGTACCCAGCAATGCAGTCTAGCGTGGGGAGGCAAGGACTTACCTCCACCAAACTTGGACTGAAGAGTCACTGGACTGTGGGAGTCACTTGGACAGAGTTGCTGAGTTCCAGGGACCACGCTCGTCGTGCGGAGAGGGGACCCAGAGGACCGGTGATGAAGTCTTTTGTTGCCTGCGGTTGCAGGGGGAAGATTCCGTCGACCCACGGGAGATTTCTTCGGAGCTTCTAGTGCAGAGAGGAGGCAGACTACCCCCACAGCATGCACCACCAGGAAAACAATCGAGAAGGCGGCAGGATCAGCGATACAAGGTTGCAGTAGTCGTCTTTGCTACTTTGTTGCGGTTTTGCAGGAGTCCTGATGAGTCAGCGGTCGATTCCGTGGCAGAAGGTGAAGAGAGAGATGCAGAGGAACTCTGATGAGCTCTTGCATTCGTTATCTAAAGAATTCCCCAAAGCAGAGACCCTAAATAGCCAGAAAAGGAGGTTTGGCTACCTAGGAAGGAGGATAGGCTAGCAACACAGGTAAGAGCCTCTCAGAAGGAGTCTCTGACGTCACCTGCTGGCACTGGCCACTCAGAGCAGTCCAGTGTGCCAGCAGCATCTCTGTTTCCAAAATGGCAGAGGTCTGGAGCACACTGGAGGAGCTCTGGGCACCTCCCCTGGGAGGTGCAGGTCAGGGGAGTGGTCACTCCCCTTTCCTTTGTCCAGTTTTGCGCGAGAGCAGGGCTGGGGGATTCCTGAACCGGTGTAGACTGGCTTATGCAGAGATGGGCACCATCTGTGCCCATCAAAGCATTTCCAGAGGCTGGGGGAGGCTACTCCTCCCCAGCCCTGACACCTTTTTCCAAAGGGAGAGGGTGTAACACCCTTTCTCTGAGGAAGTCCTTTGTTCTGCCTTCCTGGGCCAAGCCTGGCTGGTCCCCAGGAGGGCAGAAACCTGTCTGAGGGGTTGGCAGCAGCAGCAGCTGCAGTGAAACCCCAGGAAAGGCAGTTTGGCAGTACCCGGGTTCTGTGCTAGAGACCCGGGGGATCATGGAATTGTCTCCCCAATGCCAGGATGGCATTGGGGTGACAATTCCATGATCTTAGACATGTTACATGGCCATGTTCGAAGTTACCATTGTGACGCTATACATAGGTAGTGACCTATGTATAGTGCATGCGTGTAATGGTGTCCCCGTACTCACAAAGTCTGGGGAATTTGCCCTGAATGATGTGGTGGCACCTTGGCTAGTGCCAGGGTGCCCACACACTAAGGGGGTCATTCTGACCCTGGCGGTCACCGACCGCCAGGGCCAACGACCGCAGAAGCACCGCCAACAGGCTGGCGGTGCTTCCTGGGCCATTCTGACCACGGCGGTAAAGCCGCGGTCAGAAAAGGGGAACCGGCGGTTTCCCACCGGTTTTCCCCTGGCCCAGGGAATCCTCCATGGGGATTCCGACCCCCTTCCCGCGATCCCGTTCCTGGCGGTTTCTACCGCCAGGAACAGGATGGCGGGAACGGGTGTCGTGGGGCCCCTGGTGGCCCCTGCACTGTCCATGCCACTGGCATGGGCAGTTCAGGGGCCCCCTAACAGGGCCCCATAATGATTTTCAGTGTCTGCTTTGCAGACACTGAAAATCGCGACGGGTGCCACTGCACCCGTCGCACCCCGGCAACTCCGCCAGCTCCATTCGGAGCCGGCTTCATCGTTGCTGGGTCTTTCCCGCTGGGCCGGCGGGCGGCCTTTTGGCGGTCGCCCGCTGGCCCAGCGGGAAAGCCAGAATGGCCGCCGCGGTCTTTTGACCGCGGTGCGGTCATTCGGCGGTTCCCGCCAGCCGCCCGCCGCGGTTGGAATGACCGCCTAAGTAACTTAGCACCCAACCTTTACCAGGTAAAGGTTAGACATATAGGTGACTTATAAGTTACTTAAGTGCAGTGGTAAATGGCTGTGAAATAACGTGGACGTTATTTCACTCAGGCTGCAGTGGCAGGCCTGTGTAAGAATTGTCAGAGCTCCCTATGGGTGGCAAAAGAAATGCTGCAGCCAATAGGGATCTCCTGGAACCCCAATACCCTGGGTACCTCAGTACCATATACTAGGGAATTATAAGGGTGTTCCAGTATGCCAATGTGAATTGGTGAAATTGGTCACTAGCCTTTTAGTGACAATTTGGAAAGCAAAGAGAGAGCATAACCACTGAGGTTCTGGTTAGTAGAGCCTCAGTGAGACAGTTAGTCATCACACAGGTACACATACAGGGCACACTTATGAATACTGGGGCCCTGGCTGGCAGGGTCCCAGTGACACATACAACTAAAACAACATATATACAGGGAAATATGGGGGTAACACGCCAGGCAAGATGGTACTTTCCTACACAACCCCCCCCCCCCCAAACGAAGGACAATAAGACTAGCCATGACCTGATGAGTCTTCATTGTCTAAGTGGAAATATCTGGAGAGTCCATCTGCATTGGAGTGGGTACTCCCAGGTCTATGTTCCACTGTATAGTCCATTCCCTGTAGAGATATGGACCACCTCAACAATTTAGGGTTTTCACCTTTCATTTGTTTTAGCCAAAGTAGAGGTTTGTGGTCTGCCTGAACAATGAAGTGAGTGCCAAACAGGTATGGCCTCAACTTCTTCAGTGCCCAGACCACAGCAAAGGCCTCCCTCTCTATGGCAGACCAACGCTTTTCTCTAGGGGTCAACCTCCTGCTGATAAAAGCAACAGGTTGATCCTGGCCCTCAGAATTGAGTTGTGATAAGACTGCCCCTTCCCCTAATTCAGATGCATCAGTTTGAACAATTAATTTCTTGGAGTAACATGGGCTTTTTAGGACAGATGCACTGCACATGGCCTGTTTCAGCTCCTCAAAAGCTTTCTGACAGCTAGCTGTCCATAATACCTTTTTAGGCATTTTCTTCGAAGTGAGGTCAATAAGAGGGGCTGCTATGGAGCTATAGTTCTTTATGAACCTCCTGTAATACCCAGTGAGGCCTAAGAAGGCTCTTACCTGGGTTTGAGTTGTAGGGGGAACCCAATCTATGATAGTTTGGATTTTCCCCTGAAGTGGTGCAATCTGTTCTCCACCTACAGGGTGTCCCAGATAAACCACTTTCCCCTGCCCTATCTGGCACTTTGAAGCCTTGATAGTGAGGCCTGCCTTTTGCAGGGCCTCCAAAACTTTCCATAGGTGGACCAGGTGATCATCCCAGGTGGAGCTAAAGACAGCTATATCATCTAGATATGCTGCACTAAAAGCCTCTAACCCTTGCAGGACTGTATTCACCAACCTCTGAAAAGTGGCAGGTGCATTTTTCAAACCAAAGGGCATTACTGTGAATTGGTAGTGCCCTCCAATAGTCGAAAATGCAGTTTTTGCTTTAGCATCCTCTGATAACTTGATCTGCCAATACCCTGCAGTCAAATCAAAGGTGCTTAGATACTTGGCAGATGTCAGTGTATCCATGAGCTCATCTGCCCTGGGTATAGGGTGAGCATCAGTTTTAGTTACCTGTCTGAGACCTCTGTAATCTACTCAAAACCTCATTTCTTTCTTTCCATCCTTGGAATGAGGCTTTGGTACAAGCACCACAGGAGAGGCCCATGGACTTTCAGAGTGCTCAACCACTCCCAGTTCAAGCATTTTCTGAACCTCTTGTTTTATGCAGTCCCTGACATGGTCAGGCTGCCTATAGATCTTACTTTTGACAGGCATGCTGTCTTCAGTATCTATAGTGTGCTCACACCAAGAAGTGGTGCCTGGCACAGTAGAAAAGAGTTCAGAAAACTGACCCAGGAGATTTATGCAGTGGTCTTTCTGCTCAGCAGTAAGACAATCTGCCAAAACTAAACCTTCCACTAGAGCATCTTGTTCTGTGGAAGAGAAGAGATTAGGGAGAGGGTCACTCTCTTCTTCCTGTCCTTCATCTGTTGCCATGAGCAGGGTGAGATCAGCCCTGTCATAGTAGGGTTTTAGGTGATTGACATGGAGCTCCCTAAGGGGACTCCTGGCAGTGCCCAAGTCAACCAAGTATGTGACTTCTCCCTTCTTTTCAACAATTATGTGGGGTCCACTCCATTTGTCCTGGAGTGCTCTTGGGGCCACAGGCTCCAAGACCCACACTTTCTGCCCTGGTTGGTACTGAATCAGAACAGCCTTCTGGTCATGCCATTGCTTTTGGAGCTCTTGGCTGGCCTGAAGGTTTTTACTGGCCTTTTTCATATACTCAGCCATTCTGGATCTTAGGCCAAGTACATAGTCCACTATGTCTTGCTTAGGAGCTTTAAAGGTTGTTCCCAACCCTCCTTTACAAGTGTTAGAGGACCTCTTACCGGATGCCCAAATAGGAGTTCAAAGGGGCTGAAGCCCACTCCTTTCTGGGGTACCTCCCTGTAAGCAAAAAGGAGGCAAGGTAACAGAACATCCCATCTCCTCCTGAGTTTTTCAGGGAGTCCCATTATCATTCCTTTGAGAGTTTTGTTAAACCTCTCAACCAGTCCATTTCTTTGTGGATGATAAGGAGTGGATGATAAGGTGTGGTGAATTTGTATGTTACACCACATTCCTTCCACATGGCCTTTAAGTATGCGGACATGAAGTTGCTACCCCTGTCTGATACTACCTCTTTTGGGAAACCCACCCTGGAAAAGATTCCCAGGAGGGCTTTTGCCACTGCAGGAGCTATAGTGGTCCTGAGAGGAATTGCTTCAGGATATCTTGTGGCATGGTCCACTACCACCAAGATAAACCTATTGCCTGAAGCAGTAGGAGGGTCAAGGGGGGCAACTATATCAACCCCTACCCTTTCAAAGGGAACCCCAACCACAGGCAGTGGAATAAGGGGAGCCTTTGGGGTGCCACCAGTCTTGCCACTGGCTTGACAGGTGACACAGGACTTACAAAAATCTGTTGTGTCCTCTGACATCCTAGGCCAATGAAACAGGGGACAAGCCTTTCCCATGTTTTAATTTGCCCTAGATGTCCAGCCAAGGGAATGTCGTGGGCTAGAGTTAGGAGGAACTCTCTGTATTGCAGGGGAATGACCAATCTCCTGGCTGCTCCAGGTTTTGGGTCCCTTGCCTCTGTATACAAGAGGTTGTCCTCTCAGTAAACTCTATGTGAGTCACTGACATCCCCATTTTGCTGTTTGACAGCTTGCTGTCTTAGACCCTCTAGTGTGGGACAGGTCTGCTGTGCCACACTCAGCTCCTCCCTGGCAAGCCCCCCTCCACCCTAAAGCTCAGCAGTGTCTGCTTCCAGCTCCTCTGGTGAAGGTTCGGCACAGGGGGGACACTCTTCTTCCTCAGAAGTTGAATTTACTGTAGAGGGAGGTATAGTAGGTAGGGATTTACCTTTACTAACCCTAGCTTTAGGGAGCACTTGGTCCATTGTTCCAGGATCCAAGTCACCCTGTCCTTTTTGCTTTTTGGCCTGAGCCCTGGTCAAAGCAAAAATATGCCCAGGAATGCCCAGCATTGCTGCATGAGCCTCCAACTCCACTTCTGCCCAAGCTGATGTCTCTAAACCATTCCCTAGTAGACAGTCTACAGGTAAATCTGAGGCAACCACAACTTTCTTTGGACCAGTAACTCCCCCCAGTTGAGATTCACAACAGCCATGGGGTGGCTAAGAGTGTTGTTATGAGCATCAGTCACTTGGTACTGGTGACCAAGTAGGCGTTGTTCAGGGTGGACCAGTTTCTCTATTACCATGGTAACACGGGCACCTGTGTCCCTGTAGGCCTGAACCTCAACACCCTTTATTAGGGGAAGTTGCTTGTACTTATCCATATTAAGGGGACAAGCAACCAAGGTGGCCAAATCAATTGCACCTTCAGAGACTAACACAGCCTCTGTGGTCTCCCTAACAAGACCAACCCCAACTAAATTACCAAAAGTGAGCCCAGCTACTCCCTTGGATTGGCTATTAGTAGGTTTGCTCCCACCACCACTGCTATTACTAGGGGCACTAGGTTTAGCAGTAGGGGTTGTAGTAGTGGGAGGCTTGGTGCTTTTCTTTGGACAACTGGCATCAGTTGTCCAATGGCCTTTTACTTTACATAAATAGCACCATGGTTTCTTTACTTGATTAGAAGAGGATTTGGACCCACCACCCCCACCAGAGTGTTTTTGTGGGCCTGATAAAGACTCATTTTTAGATTTGTCCCCTCCCTTGTCTGAAGACTTACCATCCTTCTGCTTGTCATCCTTGTCACCCCCTGTATGAACTTTTCTGTTCACTCTTGTTCTGACCCATTTGTCTGCCTTCTTTCCCAATTCTTGGGGAGAGGTCAGATCTGAGTCCACTAGATATTGGTGTAACAAATCAGACACACAGTTATTAAGAATATGCTCTCTCAGGATCAAGTTATACAGGCTTTCATAGTCAGAAACTTTACTGCCATGTACCCACCCCTCCAAGGCCTTCACTGAATGGTCAACAAAGTCTACCCAGTCTTGTGAATGCATCCTTTTTGGTTTCTCTGAACTTAATCCTGTATTGTTCAGTGGTTAAGCCATAACCATCCAGGAGTGCATTCTTTAAAACTGTAAAATTATTGGCATCACTTTCCTTTACAGTAAGTAGTCTATCCCTACCCTTTCCACTGAAAGATAGCCATAGGATAGCAGCCCACTGCCTTTGAGGGACCCCCTGTACAACACACGCCCTCTCAAGTGCAGCAAACCACTTGTTAATGTCATCCCCCGTCTTATAAGGGGGAGCTATCTTATGCAGATTCCTAGAATCATGCTCTTTCACAGGATTACTATCTGTAATACTGCTGCTGCCACCATGGGGTCCTAACCCCAACCTCTGTCTTTCTTTTTCTAAGTCTAAAGATTCCCTGTCTAGATCAGCTGTTGCTGTTTAAGCTTCAGTCTGGACTCTTCCACTCTCAATCTATTGAGCTCCCTTTCTAACAGTCTGTCATCAGGGTGGGTGGGTTGGGCATGCTTTGACACAGAAGAATGGTGTGAATGAACAGAGGGAGACCTGTCCCTAACAGTTGGCACTCTAACAACCTGGCCTGCAGGAATGTAATCCCTACTGTGATGAGAGCTCACATTAGTACCAGTTATGCTAGGTGGCCTGCTAAGGGGCAGGTTGGAAGGAATACCATCTAACATTCTTACTGGGGCTACCCCAGAATCAGAGTGTGAACCATCTGCTAACTTCTCACCTGATGTGCCACCTAAGGCCTTATCATTTTCAATGAGCATGTTAATCAACAATTCTCTAGAGGTATTCTTCCCTACCCCTAAACCTCTATCAATGCAGAGACTCCTTGCACCTTTCCAGCTAAGGTGGTCATAAGCAGTGCTGGCCAGATCAAGAGTAGGACCTGTACCAGATATGATAGAAAAAGGTTTAAGGGACAGAAAAAGAAAGAAAAAGTTTCAGAACTTTTTAAGGAACAGAAAAAACGTTTTCAATTTTTAAGAAACTTTTTGAATGTTTAGAGGTACTTTTCAGCACTTAGCAATAGAGTATGAGAAGAAAAGCAAAACTTTTTGGTTAGGTGTACATACACTGAACTTGTTTTGTATATTTTTCTCTTATGAAAAGTACAAAATGACAAAGTGGTAAGTAGTTGCAAGTACTTATCCCACCGCTGCACAACCAATGTAGGAGGCTGGCCTGGCTTGTAGTGGGTACCAAGGGGTACTTACACTCTGTACCAGGTCCAGTTATCCCTTATTAGTGTAGAAGAGGTGTCTAGCAGCTTAGGCTGATAGAAGAGGTAGCTAGCAGAGCAGCTTAGGCTGAACTAGGAGACATGCAAAGCTCCTACTATACCACTGGTGTCATATGCACAATATCATAAGAAAACACAATACACAGATATACTAAAAATAAAGGTACTTTATTTTTATGACAATATGCCAAAGTATCTCAGTGAGTACCCTCAGTATGAGGATAGCAAATATACACACAATATATGTACACAATACCAAAAATATGCAGTAATAGTAATGGAAAGCAATGCAAACAATGTACAGTCACAATAGATTGCAGTGAGAGCACATAGGTATAGGGGCAACACAAATCATATACTCCAAAAGTGGAATGCGAATAACGTATGGACCCCAAACCTATGTGAGCTTGTAGAGGTTCGCTGGGACTGTAAGAAAACAGTGAGGGTTAGACAAATAGCCCACCCCAAGACCCTGAAAAGTAGGTGTAAAGTGCACCCCAAAGTTCCCCAAAGAGAACAGAAGTCGTGATAGGGGAATTCTGCAAGGAAGAACAACACCAGCAAGGCAACCAAAGTGGATTTCCGGACAAGAGTACCTGTGGAACAAGGAGACCAAGTCCAAGAGTCGCGACAAAGTCGAGATGGGGCAGATGCCCAGGAAATGCCAGCTGAGGGTGCAAAGAAGCTGCCACCAGATGGTAGAAGCTGTGGATTCTGCAAGAACGAAGAGGACTAGGAACTTCCCCTTTGGAGGATGGATGTCCCACGTCGTGAAGAAGCTTGCAGAGGTGTTCCCACGCAGAAAGACAGCAAACAAGCCTTGCTAGCTGCAAGGGTTGCGGTTAAGGTTTTTGGATGCTGCTGTGGCCCAGGAGGGAACAGGATGTCGCCAATTGCGTGAGGAGACAGAGGGGGTGCCCAGCAAGACAAGGAGCCCTCACAAAAGCAGGCAGCACCTGCAGAAGTGCCAGAACAGGCACTACAAAGAGGAGTGAACTGGAGCTCACCCGAAGTCACAAAAGAAGATCCCATGACGCCGGAGGACAACTCAGGAGGTTGTGCACTGCAGGTTAGAATGTCAGGGACCCAGGCTTGGCTGTGCACAAAGGAAATCCTGGAAGAGTGCACAGGAGCCGGAGCAGCTGCAAATCACGCGGTACCCAGCAATGCAGTCTAGCGTGGGGAGGCAAGGACTTACCTCCACCAAACTTGGACTGAAGAGTCACTGGACTGTGGGAGTCACTTGGACAGAGTTGCTGAGTTCCAGGGACCACGCACGTTGTGCTGAGAGGGGACCCAGAGGACCGGTAATGCAGTCTTTGGTTGCCTGCGGTTGCAGTGGGAAGATTCCGTCGACCCACGGGAGGTTTCTTCGGAGCTTCTAGTGCAGAGAGGAGGCAGACTACCCCCACAGCATGCACCACCAGGAAAACAGTTGAGAAGGCGGCAGGATCAGCGATACAAGGTTGCAGTAGTTGTCTTTGCTACTTTGTTGTGGTTTTGCAGGAGTCCTGAGCAGTCAGCGGTCGATTCCGTGGCAGAAGGTGAAGAGAGAGATGCAGAGGAACTCTGATGAGCTCTTGCATTCGTTATCTAAAGAATTCCCCAAAGCAGAGACCCTAAATAGCCAGAAAAGGAGGTTTGGCTACCTAGGAAGGAGGATAGGCTAGCAACACAGGTAAGAGCCTATCAGAAGGAGTCGCTGATGTCACCTGCTGGCACTGGCCACTCAGAGCAGTCCAGTGTGCCAGCAGCACCTCTGTTTCTAAGATGGCAGAGGTCTGGAACACACTGGAGGAGCTCTGGGCACCTCCCCTGGGAGGTGCAGGTCAGGGGAGTGGTCACTCCCCTTTCCTTTGTCCAGTTTCGCGCCAGAGCAGGGCTGGGGGATCCCTGAACCGGTGTAGACTGGCTTATGCAGAGATGGGCACCATCTGTGCCCATCAAAGCATTTCCAGAGGCTGGGGGAGGCTACTCCTCCCCAGCCCTGACACCTTTTTCCAAAGGGAGAGGGTGTAACACCCTTTCTCTGAGGAAGTCCTTTGTTCTGCCTTCCTGGGCCAAGCCTGGCTGGACCCCAGGAGGGCAGAAACCTGTCTGAGGGGTTGGCAGCAGCAGCAGCTGCAGTGAAACCCCAGGAAAGGCAGTTTAGCAATACCCGGGTTCCGTGCTAGAGACCCGGGGGATCATGGAATTGTCTCCCCAATGCCAGGATGGCATTGGGGTGACAATTCCATGATCTTAGACATGTTACATGGCCATGTTCGGAGTTACCATTGTGACGCTATACGTAGGTAGTGACCTATGTATAGTGCACGCGTGTAATGGTGTCCCCGCCCTCACAAAGTCCAGGGAATTTGCCCTGAACGATGTGGGGGCACCTTGGCTAGTGCCAGGGTGCCCACACACTAAGTAACTTAGCACCCAACCTTTACCAGGTAAAGGTTATACATATAGGTGACTTATAAGTTACTTAAGTGCAGTGGTAAATGGCTGTGAAATACTGTGGACGTTATTTCACTCAGGCTGCAGTGGCAGGCCTGTGTAAGAATTGTCAGAGCTCCCTATGGGTGGCAAAAGAAATGCTGCAGCCCATAGGGATCTCATGGAACCCCAATACCCTGGGTACCTCAGTACCATATGCTAGGTAATTATAAGGGTGTTCCAGTATGCCAATGTGAATTGGTGAAATTGGTCACTAGCCTGTTAGTGACAATTTGGAAAGCAAAGAGAGAGCATAACCACTGAGGTTCTGGTTAGCAGAGCCTCAGTGAGACAGTTAGTCATCACACAGGGAACACATACAGGGCACACTTATGAGCACTGGGGCCCTGGCTGGCAGGGTCCCAGTGACACATACAACTAAAACAACATATATACAGTGAAATATGGGGGTAACATGCCAGGCAAGATGGTACTTTCCTACAGCTAGCAGTAGAGAAGTTGAAAAGCCCTTGATTGGAATAGTTACCCTGACTATATATGATCTTGCACTTGGAAAGGTGGCATATGGTTGCCTCCTTCAACAAATTGAGCTGAGCTACTACAAGAAGGTTCAGTTCAGGTGTGTGAGATCGGCCGGGGAGGTCTAGAACGGAGTTATAAAGATGTTTAAAATCAGACTATATAACTGATACACCCCGCTGTGGCATACAGCATTGTTTCCCACTTAGTTCTATGATGTCATGGGGAGAGGATGGGAACGGTTCGGTCTCCGTAAGTTAGATGACCTCTTTGACTTGGATCACATATGTTCATTTGCTGGTCTTCAATCAGAGTTTGATATTGATTCCATGTCTTTTTTAAATATTACCAGTTTTGAGCCTCCATGAGCCAGACCAATCCTGACATAATTTCTGTGGACAGAGTAGAATTGGTGGAAATAATCAACCAACAAGAATGTTGAATAGGGAATATATTTACAAGCTCCTTAGAGATACATTGCCTAGTGATATGGAAAAAATGGAAGCTCAGTGGGTTAGAAGACTGTGGGAAGATGGCATGGATCTTTATGCGTCTATCGAGGTAGAAAGGAAATTCTTCCTCTCATCTAGTTTGAAAGAGCAGCACTACAAAACAATCGTAGATTTGTATTATACCCCAGCAAAACTCTTTGTTTGGAGGAAAAGGGCAGATGACAGCTGCTGCCAATGTGGCAACAGCCCAGCGGATATGCAAGATATATTTTATGGGTGTGAGAAATTATCCCGCTTGAAGGAGGGTATATAGGCTTTTTTTTTTTAAGTTGTTCGGAGGACGTGTCCGAATTAGCCTGCTAATGGGGCTCTTTGGACTTAGCGGTTGTAAAACCTATAACATGTCCCAGACTTATTTTATATTCATCTGTGAGTCTATAGCCCGTTTGTTAATTGCCATAGATTGGAAAAATTGCATGCCTCCCACTTTTAGGGGCATGGTTAGGGTGACTCATGGGGATATATAACATAGAGAGGTCGCTCTAAAATTGTAAGGGTAGAAGGGCTAAAGAGTGGGGGGGAAAGGGCTGGTCCTCTATGTCTAAATGGCTGAATGGTTCTCTTGGGTATTGTGACTGGATGGATCTACCCGAATAGTCAGTCAGGTGGGAGATTTCTATGGTAAATTGTGGGGGGTGAATGGAAGCGGGGAGTGAACAAGGAGTTGGTGCTACCCTCGGTAGGAAGAGGTGAATTGTTACCAACCTATTTTCTGCCTCCGATATGCCCACCTGATAGACTTTGTAATCCAGCTTTACTACGTAAACGTGTTTAACTCTGTAAATGGTGAAAACTACTAAAAAAAAGAGAAGAGAAGGGCTTGCAATCCTCTCCTGAGAGTGCTCTAAAAAAGGAGGAGGTGACAGTGAAGGTGGTGATGGTGCCACAGGAATGCCTAGTACACGATATTTCAAAGTATCTGGATTGCTCATGGCATTTATGATGAGATTAGCACCTGTTTGATCCCATTTTACTTCATCAGCTATAATACACTGTGATATATACCGCCCAACAAGCCACCCTGAGGCCAATCCTCTTTTTAAACTTCCCTTGTAGAACTTTATGCTGACACTCGGAGGCCACAACTTAATCACTGTGAGCACCATGACACTAACAATGTGTGCCTACTCTTTATGTCAAGTAGGTGGCGTATTAAAGCCAGGGTTTAAAGCACCATGACATTGTTAGCCAGCCTGCATGAACACTGAGACTAACAGCCTCATCCCAAGCCGTTAGCATTATTGAAGGCCTCGATCTCCTTTCCTGTTTACTGCTTTCGTTCGCTGACATAGGAATTTCTTCACCTTCAAAGGCAAAAGCTTGCGTCTGCTACCAATATGCAGCAATGCTGAAGGCCTACAGTTGAGAAAAAGATCTCTGGAAACTAAAGATGGCTCGGGTTGTTCCCAATCATTAGCAAAACTCTCCTCATCTGAGGGGCATCCGTTTGCATAACGTGTCTAGAATGGGCACAGGGACTCAGTTTCCCAATCTATGTCAGGAATGTGTGCTAGAGCCACACAGACTTCATACAGTAGCAAACGTATTTTACATTTGCCAAGGGCTTCTGTGGCTACAAGTTGCGCATGGTGACACTACTATTTTGGGCCCACAGTGGGCGGAGTTTTCCCCATCTCTGAGTGGCCCCCATATCACATTGTTATTACTTTGGCAAAGAAAGGGATATGGAGTAATGCTGAGGTTTATTAACACATCTGCCAGGGTCTAACTAATAGTAATCAAATATCAAAGAGACACAACAGGGTATGCATGAAGTAAAATTATTCAATAATAAAAACCTGCATATATATATATATATATATATGTACATTAATATTGCATAGAAGGGATACGTTTGTGTGATTTCACAAATAACCTTATGCCAGAGAAACAAATTAAACAGAAAATCATTGGAAGGTTGTTTATCTTCTTATGGGCATGAGTCTGCACTACAAATTGTGTGTAAATTGTTCAAATTCCTAATTCAGACACAGATAATCCCAGTAGGATATGTTGAGAACAACACACATAATTTATTCTTACACAAAGCACCCATTTGGTAATTTTGTTCATGAAAAACAGAAGATTCTTCAGAAGGAGTAAAGTAACTGAAGGACTAAACTCAAAAAAGCTGCGCGCCAATGGAAAGATCGACATAGTGATGCCAAAAAAAAAACCGCACCGTAAAAAATCCATTGAAAATATTGAGTTCATTTAACTATAAAATCTGTAAAATGTGGAAAGACAAATACATTTCTGGGACTTCAATTCCATTTTTTTGGGAAGATGAAATAAACCGCCGGAGTGCAGGAACCGATCCTCTGGCTACCGATCCCTGTCTGCTTTAAGCCTCCTAAAGCTTTATATCGTTGTCAAATGCTGCCAAGGCCGAGCCACTGACATGCGATATTTACATAATGTTTGGTAATTCCTTCTGGGGGAAGGAAATGTCTGCGTGGAAAACCTGAAACACCATGGGACTTCAAACTCACCACCCCGCTGATACCTGGAAGCACAAATGGCCCAAAATAGCTTTATTGCTGAAGACACTGAAAGAAGCGTGACTGCAGTTCATTTTTCAGCAGTTGTTCTAGTCTCCACTACAGTAGATGTTCTGCACTAAGTGCAAATGGAGCAGAATGCATGATCTAACAGGGAAAGCTTTTCAATTCTTATCCGAGGTTCCCAAGTTAATCCCATGATTCATTGTTACGCTCTCGCACATATTTATCATTTGGTGCTAAATCAAGATGTAATGTACGAGTGCTGATTTTTCCAGGCTGTGCCTCAGTTTTGCAGCAGTATTGCATCATTTTCTCCCAAGCGGCTATCCAGATGACCACTGACAAAGCTGAAAGGTGTGGATTTATGTATGTTTGGATTCATGATTACATGCACGGGTGGAAGAAAAACGGGCTGACTGGCTGTGCATGTGTGGATGAATGAATTAACACATATATAGGTGGGTGAATGTGCTTGAACTCCGGGATGGATGCCTGGATGAACAGGTGAGTGAGTGCATTGAAAAGACAGCAAGTGCCAATTGCAACAGCTTATAGTGAAATATTGCTAGAGTCAGTTTAAGAAGCGGACATCCATTTATTACCAAATTACGGGCCAGATGTAGCAATATTGCAAATTGCGACTTGCAATTTGCGAGTCCATCCGACTCGCAAATTGCAAGTCGCAATTTGCAATGCAGTACGGTGTCTCAGACACCGACTGCGACTCGCTATGGGGTCGCAATGACCCACCTCATCAATATTCATGAGGTGGGTCGCAAATTGCGGCCCCATAGCGAGTATAGGCACTCGCAAACATGGAGGCCTGCTGTCGTCAGCAGACCTCCATGTTCGTGACTGCTTTCAATAAAGCAGTTTTTTTTTTTTTAAGTGCAGCCCGTTTTCCTTAAAGGAAAACGAGCTGCACTTAAAAAAAAAACCGAAACCTTTAGTTTCGGTATTTTTTCAGGGCAGGGAGTGGTCCCTTGGACCACTCCCTGCCCTGAAAAAATATTTTTGGGTCCATTCACAAAGTGGAAGGGGTCCCATGGGGACCCCTTCCAATTTGCGAGTGGGTTACCATCCACTTGAAGTGGATGGTAACTGCGACTCCATTTGCGATTGCATCCCACTGCGAGTCGCAAATAGGAAGGGAACACCCCTTCCTATTTGCGAGTCGGAAATGCATTTTGCGAGTCGGTTCCGACTCGCAAAATGCATTTCTGCATAGGAAACTCCGGTTTGCGACTCGCAAACGGCAATTTTTGCCGTTTGCGAGTCGCAAACTGTTTCCTACATCTGGCCCTACGTCATTTCACTGGGAAACGTCTTTCCAAGCACTGACTTGCCTTTCACCAAAGGGGCGATCCTTATAGCGCTTTTAATTGAATTAGGCTAACACATATGAAGAAAGTAATCGGTCATAGGAAACACTGAGAGTGGAACGTTTCTGTGAGATGGTATGAAGTCATATGATAACCCTACTTCATCCTTTGTTTCACCGTACTGTGTGACATTATTTTCCAAACTAAAGTTTAGAAGGTGGCACAATGCAAGCATCGACACAGCTCGCTGTAGCAAAGTGTGATGATTATCGTGCCGCTTTCTTGTTCTTAAAAATATTATATCACGTTGGAAAGAACTGTCCCTGGGAAAAATATGTTTTCCTTTGCAAGCATACTGCACAGGTTTCCGACAACAGAGGCAGCACATTTCTGTCCTAGAAATGCACTTCTTAGCTAGAGGTCTCATGCAATATGTTTTGCCACGTCACCTCTGGGGCAGAAGGTGGCACCTTCCTGCAATATTAAGACATTATCATTTTAGGTGGGTTTACCCTGATGAGATCTGGGGTGCAGCCTTCATAAATTCTGGGACAATCAGCTTCGTGTTTCATGTCTTTTTATCTGATGCTGTACCTACCACTTGCAGTAGCAAATGTTATTTCCTTGATATGGATGAAAGCAACTCAACTGTAATAATGGATTCTTGATAATCAGTGCATGACAATGGAAGTTGACATGCGAAAATAAGAAGATTCGTTCCACACATGGATTCCTCTGACTTCTCACAAATTAAACCGTTCCATACCGGTTCATTAGTGAAAACTCCATGCATCATGAAATAGAGATACAACCAACCAAAGGCTTTTGAACAGAGGCTGGTCAATATATGAATAATACAAGAACCTAACGAGTCTATCAATTTGTCCTTTTTGCTGGATTGCTAGGATACAACTTAGCAACAGATTGGTCTGTCTCGAGCCACACCAAAAAAATAGGAATGTACAAGTGCTGTGACACACAAACACACATTTATAGACGCACCATGCATATACAAAGACAGACACACACCCAAGCATGAGTGTGCAACAGGATTGTGAGTTTCACACATAAATGTAAAACACCTATAAGGAGGGCAAACTTCACAAGCAGAAAGGACAAGAAGGACAGCAGCAGTGGTACACCACTTGTAGACTTATTTATTGCATGACAGGCAGGGTACCCAAGCAGTGCAGTAGCACAAGGTTCCATACACAAAAGTACATCAAAGGAATCACATGTCAAGCTTACCCTCAAACAGAAAAAGTACAGCACAGGCATCATAAATGTCAGTGTTTCGTTCACAAGGAACTAAAGTTGTTCAGGTACCAGCAGCGTCATGTGTACTTACATAGATTAGAAACAACACGTATTTGCAGTGCAAACCGTCCTCACGAGGTCATCACACACTTAAGAATAAAATACCAGCCTAACTTCAAACTGCTCTCATGAATCAGACATGTCCAACATGGAAATAGAGAGTGCAGGTTTTTAAGTAATCAATAAAGCCTTGCAAAGACATCTGGAACTGTATTACAGAAGTGCCCTGTAGGTGCAACGCACATTTCTGCCCACTTTGTTCACCCTTGGGACACTTTGGTATTAAAGAAGGAGTCAGAAATGCTTTTTCAGCCTCTTTTTTAATACAAATAGTGCTGGCATACTTGTAGTGCCAGCTCTATCATTAGAGGGCTTTGCCTCATTTGCATTGGGTTGTGGCCCTATTAAAATGATCAAATCTCTTTGCCTCCGCACCAGCACAATATATCCGATGTGGCTGCACAGTCAAACATGCATTTAGGAGAGGCACTTTCAGTATGCCACAAAAAGGTGGTTTAATTTCAGTGTGCCTCTTGAAGGCAGCCCTCTTGACGGATGAAGGTGGTTGCATGGACCCCCAGGCATCCCCTTGCAGGCAGCTGCAGTGACTCACTGCACCCGAATGCAAGGGGATCTCCAATCCCTCTTAAAAGTGCAGGTGGGTTGCCGCCTGCAAAGAGAAACACAGAGCAGATTCTAAACTGCTGCTCTGTAATTATGAATAGGCTGTTTACTCTCTCCACACAAAGGGCTGCACAACCCCCTGTAGTTAGTCTGGAGACATGGAAGGGAAGCCAGGATCCCTGAGGACATCAAAGGGAAACCTATAGATGCTTCTTTCCTCACTTCAAAGGAACAACTGGGTATACATACTAGACCTCAGACACCACCACTTTAGTAAACTTCTGGACCTGTGGATACTCTGCCAGGAACAAGGAATGTTGTGCTTCTACAAAGTCTGCCACTCTGCTGGACCGCTGTTATAAAGGAACTGCTGCCCTGCTGTGCTGTCTGATGCCCTCTTGCTGGCGGAAGAAGAGCTAGACCTGCAAGTTCATCTTGAACCCAGGTCCCCTGATTGACTCCAAAGGCTAGTCTGCGGGTGTCCTCATCTGAGCCAGCTGTGGGTGAGTTCCTGACCTACGAGTAGTGGCACTCAAGCTCTGGACGTTTGGTGTGGCTCACTAAGCTTAAATCAAGCTTTTGGCCTCTTTGTGACTGCAAACGGGTCTATTCACACTCAGACTGTGCTACTTGCACTGAAAATCAGTGTGGAGTGACACCAGCCCATCTCTGTGCACTACAGCATCACCTACTTGTGGGAGACCACCAATAAGAACCTCCAGCCTGCCTGTCTGAGGAGCCAGGCTCTTCGCACCATGCCAAAATCCTTCCACAATGCCCTCTTTGCTCCTCATGATCCTCTCCAACACAAATGGGACACCTGTCACAAAACTTGAGAAGGTAAAACTTTAGCTGGACTAATCTGGGACTGTATCTGACCTGTGCTATATCATGGTCGACCTGAACTTTTGAGTTTGACCAGGTCCAGCCCGGCCGGATAGCTGTGATTGGCTCTTCCTACTTTTAGGCACAATTTTGCACTTTTTTCTTTAAAAATTCATAAATCCTGTTCTGCTGATTGGATTCTTGTTGTTTGATCTTGTTTTATTTATTACATTAAGCTCTACTGTTATAACTTTATTTGGGATCGCTTTGTGTGGTGTTTACACTATTTTACTGTTTGAAGTGTTGCACAAATACTTTTCACATTGCCTCTAAGTTAAGCCTGACTGTCCAACTGCTCTGTGCCAAGCTACCAGCGGGTGAGCATAAGTAAATTTGGGTTTGCTTGTGTCTTAATTACCCTGACAAGGATTGCAGCTGCTGCTGGACCAGGGCTCACATCCCAATCAATCAGTAACCCGGTGTTTGATCACCTAGTACGGCACGAAGCGGACAATGGATTGCTAAATCATCGAGGCACGTATTATTGTGCCATTAAGGCGTATCCTAAATGTAGGTTTGAATATTATTGGGGCTAGTTGGACTGAACTATAGGCCCTGCAGGATAATATGATCGCATTCAAATATGTGGGCGATGTGGCTGTTCATGGGGGATTGAAACATGATATTTTGATTGAGTATGGCCCTGACGAAGTTTACATGAATTAAACAAAATGTGTTGGCTGGCTGTATGTGCTGTCTATATTCAAGAAACTTAGAAGAAATCATATTTATGTCTTTGTGTTGAAGCGTTTGCCAAGATCGAGAACAAACAAAAGAAGATCTATATAAAAATCACACTTCTTGAGTCATGGATTATCATTGATGGTGCATCCTTCTATGTCATTTTTTCACTTTGAGTTGACGCCAAGAGCAGCAGGTGTCTGGATGTGTGCAAATCAGGACTATTATTATTTGGGACAGGGGTTGGTGATGGTTTGATTGTGCTGCTCAGACCTGGACATTGGTGAGAACAAGTAAATTTGGGTTTCGTTGTGCCTTACCCTGACAAGGATTGTGGTTGCTGCTTGACCAGAGCTTGCTCCCCAATCAACCAGTAAGCCAATTTCTCACATGCATGTACTGTAACTCCATACATTTTGATGACACTTTTTTTCTAGAAAGGGTGCACTTATGAATCAAATGATTTGCTCAGTTGTTTCAAAAGGTCTCACTAATAATTATGTCTTCTAGGTCAAATATGGCGCTATATCCTTGAACAAACAAGAAGTGTTATATCGTTCTGCTGCACCATCATTTATTGAAAGTGTGCACATGCATGCAAGGTGGTCAGGAAAATACTTAGCCTCTGTATGGATAACTGGGTGTCAATATGCATTCTGCTCTGGTTAAAGCAGCTCATATTTCTCCTTGGGCACCAGCCTCCTTCATGACTTCAAAGGCCATCACACTGGGGTTTTTCTGCATCAGTCACTGCCAACTTCCAATGATCACTCAAGAACTGCCTTTCAATGGGGAGTTCAAGCACTCTCCT
Source organism: Pleurodeles waltl (assembly GCF_031143425.1). Taxonomy (NCBI): domain Eukaryota; kingdom Metazoa; phylum Chordata; class Amphibia; order Caudata; family Salamandridae; genus Pleurodeles; species Pleurodeles waltl. The sequence continues at coordinate 645,041,249 of NC_090438.1, forward strand.
CTTGAAGAGTGCACTTTAATATTTCACCTGACAATTACCATCTTGCCAGACTTCCTGTGTCCAACTCCTACTCAAAGATTCCATGACCATATAGGCCTGCCTAGATGTCATTGATTCTCCCCAGTTTGTGCGCTCTGACTCACATTTGTTGGTCTGGCTTGTACTTCTACCATCTGTTTGAGGTCTCCTCAGATCCAAGGAAGATAGGAATTCAAAATTTGGTCCATTGCCTCTGCAAGCCACCACCTCCCCTGTTGGCATGGGGTTGTCTGTGATGTGCACTGACAGGGAATGCCAAACTGTGCACACATCCTTCTCAGACAGCCACTATCAATGACTGAGAGTGTGAGTAGGGGGGTTCTCAGAGCATATAGGCATGTGTGGCAGGACACCAGGGCCCATATTACAGAAAGTGTCCCAGGGGCACAATAAGCATGTGCAGTAGCTTTTTGCACCCCCTGGGCTCTTTGATGTTACAAAAGGGGTTGCAGGCACTTGTCTCTGTGCCTGCGCCAAATTATGGACATGTCCATAAAGGCAAAGAAGCTGTCAGGAGGTGCACTGAAAGTGCACCACAAAATGATGGCCCACTGTCAGTGCGTCCCCCGATGGCAGTCCTCTGGAGAGGGGAAGGGGGTCTGATTCAACTTCCAGACATCCCGTTGCAGGTGGGTTCAGTCACTCACTGCACCCGCCTACAAGGAGATCTCTCTACCCTCTTCAGAGTACTGGCCCCCTGCACTGTGAAACATGGACTGGTTTTAAAGTAGCTGATCCATATTTCACTTGAATGCGCTGTCCCTAGGGCAGCACTTGTTCATGGCTGCCCTGGGGCAGCACCTTTACTGTATTAATGCACATTATCCCTGCGAGGCTCACAAATTTAAAGGTGCACCATCCCACAAACAGGAAAAGTGTGCCCTATGTGTAATAGAGTCCCAGGTAGATGGAGTTTGTATAATACTGAAATGAGGAGGAGAAGGGTGTTTAGGGGCTATTGGTGGTAAGTGCCAGGATGCTATCTCATGTTCTGTTGTTAACATTGGAATGTGGACAGTATTTTGATGGTGGCATGGCACAATGCAAATACTTTTAAATTATTAGAATCAGGTGGGGCACACTGTTTTGGGAGTGGATACATGGCACCAGATACTGTTCTTTTTGGCAATATTCGAATTGTGATGTAGGAGGGTGGCTGGACACCAATGTTTTTTATATATTTAAAATGAAGATGGCTCTCACAAAGACGGTGGGGGTGGATACAGTTATGGGAAAGAGTCTGAAGTAGGTGAGGCCTGGTTTTGCATGGCTTTACCCTTACTCCTCCTCCCATTCTCTGCTGATCCACAGGGTCAGCTGAACAGCGGAAGAGCACAAAAATTGTATAAAATTTTAGATGTGTAGCTGTCAAAAGGGAGTTGCTTCCTTTCTTGCCCTCAAAGTGACTTAATCTCTTGTTATCTATTTGATTTGACTTCAAGACGTAATGCTTGAGTCTTCTATATTATACTAAGGCTGCCAGTGACTGCCAATGTGTCTCACTGGAACGTATAGCTCCCACTATCGGTCGCTAGTGCAAACAAATGTTTTCAGCAGTCACAGATCATTATTCTGATAGGCAGAGGGTTGCAAAAAAGCTGAACTGTTTGGAAGTTATAGGAAGCCTACTATAGGGTCTTAATTCATAGAAGGAACAACAACCTCGAAAGTAAACACCCTAGATTCTCAACCACCACTCCACTGCTTTCTGACCAATGCCTGACTGTTCTCTTTTCCTTTTCTTTTCCTTTGTGTCTATTGTCCTTCACGATTTCTACTGTTGACATTCTAGCTTGCTCCTGATTTCAAGTCCTATTATCTAATGTTTATACCTGTATTAAAGTTTTTTTCTCTATTCGTACTTATTATTTATTTCTAGTCTCCCTTATCCAATTATGGCATTGTTTTTCCCTGTCTTCCTTTGCTTCCCTCTCAACTCTGCATCACATGGCACTTTCTCCATCTGTGATTTCCTTCTCTTTCACCCCATTTCTTATTTCTTTCTCAGTCAATCACTTCCTGAACTCCCTCTATCTCAATCTCCATTTCACTGACACAAGTCCCTTTCCTTATCAACCTCACTTCATGTTTACTTTACCTCTCCTCAGTTCAAGTCTATAGTTCTTTCACTGAGACTCTTTTCTCTTCACAGAGGAGTATACTGATTACTCTTTATCTTAGCGCGTTTTTCATTTCTCTCTACCCTTTTCTCCCCCTTTTTACTCTAACATTTTCAGTTGTTTTTCCTTTCTGTCTTTCTCCTCTCAAAGTTTCTCTTATTTGATATCTATCTCTCGTCTGACATTCTATTTCTCATTTATTTGTCTGCATTTGTTGAACCTCAACCTCCCGCCTCTGCATTTTGTCCTCTGCCTTCTGACCTGCTTTCAGATAATGTTGTCTTTCCTCTTAGCTAAACACTGTGGGTCACAAATGGAATGCGCAACCATATTGAAGGGCTCCAACAGGAGGAGAGGTTCTTCTTCCTGTTACTTTGCCTTCTATGAATTACAAACTATTGCACCCCCTGTTTGACCGATCTGGATCAGCATCAGCTACCGAACCATGGCTGGAACCGCAAGATTTTAGTTTGCGCATGACCTTCCTACTTCCGCCTTTGCCTCCGTTCTCTCTGGAACATGTCCTGTAAACCTGCTGCTTCAGTCAGTTGCCACAAGCTCCAGCTTTTGATTTCACAAGATATCAGAACTTTCTTTGCCTCTCTAGCACAATAAGTGAACGGTTTGAATAAAGTAGGGTTGTAATGTGCCACGGGCCCTGGTGCAAAAAGGGAAAATGGGTCCTGTGTCTGCTGGTTGGCTAATAAAATAAAGCCATAAATGGAGTTTAGAGGGACCTTAAAACTCCTGCGCCCCAGTGTCACAGGACCTACCGCACTACATCTAGCTGCGCTCCTGTTATTTTATGGTTTTTCCCTGTCTGGAGTGGCAGAGTGAGCATAAATGATGGACTGGAATACAGCCCTGGGTTATTAACTCTGGCTTAAATTAAAGTTTGCCTGTGTTCCCGTTCTGATTGGACATGGCCTGGAAGGCTTGACTGTTTCTATTAGAGTAGGTAAAAGGCAGATTTGCATATGGTCGTTCCATCTCTCGAGTGGGGTAACAGCAAAATAATGGGCTGGAATGCACTTCATAGTAATAAACATGATTGAAATTAATTAAAGCACACCTCCAATGAATTTTTCGTTTCTGTAAACAGAAAAACCTTTTACACCTTATTGGCAATGTAACACAACCGGTGGCTTCACGGTATGCATACTTATGGTATTCCTGTTGGTTATATGGTTAATGATTGTCCCGTTGTGGCAAATACTTGCTTAGATACAGTGCTGTTAATTGAGGCAGTTCCTAAAAGAGGAAAGCCTCCACTTGAGTAGAGAAAAGAATGACTATCTAAAATGAGCCAACACCCACTGAAAAAAAATTAGTGAAGTAAAATTAATGTATGTAAGTATGTATATGATCAAAGATAAGGAGCGCATTTCTTACGCTTACAGCTCCTCCAAGGCATTAATGAGAGCGCACATATTTTTAGAACACTTTCTGCAGGTCCTAAGAGATTCAAAACACTACTTCACTCATATGGAGACAGAAAAGGGGCAAACGAAAAATCCAGAGAAGACAGTAATGAAAATGTGGCTGTCTGGCCTAATTTTTGAAGAGGAGAAATTCTTGACATGCACCCCAAGGATTTGGAAAAGCAGAGTATGTACTCTGAGCCATCAATAGTACAGAGAGCGCCGGAAGGAATGCTCTCTAGGATTGTACCGCCACTCTTTAAAGTACTTCCTATCACTAATTTCCTCCCTGACCCACCCTGATCTGTAACAATGAAAGACAGGGGAGGCATCATGCCCTAGGGCCCATGCGTTCTAGGGTCCCACTTGCCTATATCAACATTTATTTGTAGTTCTCAAATTGTCAGCAAGCCTGCAGTCCTCAACAATAATGAGGCAACCTTTGTGGCCAGACCTCTAGACGGTGCCAGGTGCTATGTTTTCTGTTTCCCTGAAGTACTTTTTTAAATTTAGAAACATGTGCTGGTTATGTGGTCTGCCCTAAAAGGGAGAAGAATTCACACAGCCCCGCATTTACCTTTGGCTCCAGGTCTCACACTAACTTCTAACAAGCCTGAACACACCTACTGACTCTTGTGGAGACTTCACAGATGAGATGCAAAAACAAAAGAAGGAAATACTTAGGGCCAAGTGTACGTACGTTTTAGCATGTACAAACCCTATTTTGAGATTCAGTAATCTATTTACCAAATCCCAAAATAGATTTGCGAGTCGCAACTAGGAAGGGGTGTTCCCTTCCTAATTGTGAGCCGCATTACGATGTATGATTGTTTTGTGACTGTGAATGCAATCACAAAACAATCACAGTTAGCACTGATTTCAAATTGGTGCTAACACATTCGCAAACAGGAAGGGGGTCCCAATTTTGTGAATGGTAGCAAAATAATCCTGCTCTGAAAAAATGAAAAGAAAACATTTAATTTTGTTTTTGAAATGCATCTTGTTTTCCTTTAAGGAAAACTGGTTGTATGAAAAAAAAACTGCTTCATTTAAAAAGCAGTCACAGACATGGTAGTCTGCCGTCCCCAGCAGGCCACTGTCCTTGTGAAGGTGGCCATTCCCAATGGGGTTGCAAACTGCAATCTACCTCATGATTATTTATGTGGTAGGTCATTTGCAATCCCATTGGAAATCGCAAACAGTGTCATTGACACTGTTGTGCATCAGCTTTTGCAACTCGCAATCTGCCAGTCACAAAACCTTATATTCGTACATGTGGTCCTTAATTCTCTCTGACTCAAACACATTATTCAAAATAGCACTAAGGAGTTACACAGCAGCTGCCATGACCTCAAGGGAAAACAATCCCATCTCTCATCACCCTAACCGCTTGCTACACAACTCATCATTTTCTGAACTGTGCCGCTCCACGTCAGATTTTATGCAGTCCTACAGATACCTCTCCTCCCCTGGCATTCAGGAGTTAGAGAAGGTGGGAATTGGTCAAGGGATCCAATTAAAGATGTAGTACTGGCCTTTCACCATGTCTTGTCTGACCGGGCCTTTCATCTAAACTCACATTCTTGATGCGGAAGTGCCATCTCCCACAGACGCTTCCCTACCTTCATAACAGAAGAGCAGGTCTGTCTAGGGTGATCGTTTTTTCAGAGGTACCTGGCCTTTGTGCTTGATCCGTGTTATCCTGACACTATCTCACACTTCATGATAAGATTTAAGGGCGGGGAGTAAAATAATTGAAGGACACATACAAAAATATTGGACCAAAACACAATCTTTAGTTAAAGGTACATAGATTTAGCTGGAATGGGCAGCACACCATATTTCAAACTGCATACTGTTAATAGAAAAACCGTCTCTACAAAAAGGCACTCTGCTATTGGTGGAGCCTCAAAGGTCGAGTGAGTTTGAGGTGTCGTTTAACCTATAACAATATCAAGCTGCACCTTCAAACCAGGCAGAGTTAAAGGATTGGCATGAAATTCGTGAGTCTCTGGACTTGATGCAAAAGAGCTATAGTAAAAGATAAAGGATAAACTAAAAAAAAAACTAAAAACAACGTAGTTTCTCAATCAAACTAATATATCGAAATAAAACAGCTTAAACACAAATTAAAATAAATGATGAAAAACAAGCTTTAATCAGATGAAGCGAACAGCCATAAAAGTCACAAAGCGTTCTCAACAATTTAAAAGCTTCACACATAAAAAGTAATTCAACAAAATAATATAAATAGCAGCAACACAATAACTAAATAAAATGTAGCCAATAGTTTCAAGTAAAAGCAGTGTAAGGTGTGCTCCTGCAACAGTCTGTAAAGAAGAGCCAACATAAATAATGGTTTCGTCACCCATACATAATGGTTTCGTCACCCATACATAATGGTTTCGTCACCTGAAAGTTGCAATAAAAAGATAAAAGCTGACTTAAAACGCCTATTCACACCACTTTTCTCTTTTTTTAAATCAGGATAAAAAAATGGTTTGTATATTTACCATAAGACTTACGAAAAAGTGCGAAGTCCAGCATAGATTGCCCAGACTTGCCATCACAGAGCCAGGGAATATCATCTAGATTTCTCGTACCCCAAAGGAAAACACAAAAAATTGAAATAATAACACGTGTTCCCAGCGTTCACAGGCACGCCAGAGATAATTCGTGGTGGAATTAGATAAGGAGAGACTCCAACCTTTTTTAAGGTATCACAGAGTCCTGGCTCAACAAGAGCACCCTGCAGACCAATATGGTAACTGTTGGAAATGGCCTTTCTGCAGGGTCAACCCCAGGCTCTTTGCCCTCCTCCTCCTTTTTTTCTGACCTCATTTTTGCGGGCTTTAGGACTCTGTGCACTTTACCACTGCTAATCACTGCCCGTAGATTAAAAGATACTAGTGGGCCTGCAGCACTGATTGTGCCACCCACTTAAGTAGCCCCTTAACCTTGTCTCAGGCCTGCCATTGAAAGGCCTGTGTGTGCAGTTTCACTGTCAATTCGACTTGCCAATTAAAAGTACTTGCTGAGCCTAAAGCTCCACTTTTTCTACAGATAAGTCACCCCTAAGGTGTGCCCTGGGTAACCCATAGGGCAGGGTGCTGTGTAGGAAAAAAGCAGGACATGCACCTGTTTAGTTTACATGTCCTGGTAGTGTAAAACTCCTAAATTCGTTTTTACACTGCTGTGAGGCCTGCTCCCTTAATAGGCTAACATTGGGGCTGCCCTCATACATTGTTTGAGTGGTAGCTGCTGATCTGAAAGGAGTAGGAAGATCATATTTAGAATGGCCAGAATGGTGATACAAAATTCTGCTGACTGGTGAAGTTGGATTTAATATTATTATTTTAGAAATGCCACTTTTAGAAAGGGAGCACTTCTCTGCACTTAAATCTTTGTGTGCCTTACAATCCATGTCTGGCTGGGTTTAGTTGACAGCTCCTTGTGCATTCACTCAGACACACCCCAAACACAGCATACTCAGCCTCACTTGCATACATCTGCATTTTCTGGGCTGGGAGGGTGGAAGGCCTGCTCTCACACAAAGGACTGCCACATCCCCTACTGGGACCCTGGCAGACAGGATTGAACTGAAAGGGGACCTGGTGCAATTCTAAGCCACTCTTTGAAGTCTCCCCCACTTCAAAGGCACATGTGGGTATAAAAACAGGGCCTCTGCCCTACCAACTCAGACACTTCCTGGAGAAGATGCCTGAACCAGAACCAGAACCTGCACACTGACAAGAAGAAATGCTTGGCTGCTCAAAGGACTCACCTGACTGTTGCCTGAAAAGGACTGCTGCCCTGCTGTTGCCCTGCTGCCTTGCTGCTCTCTTGCTGTGCTGCAGAAGTGCTCTCCAAGGGCTTGGATAGAGCTTGCCTCTTGTCCCCTGAAGTCTCAGGACCAAAAATACTTCTCTCCTGCAACTGGAATCCCTGTGCGTTGAAAATTCAACGCACAGCCTGCCAAGAATGATGCACAGCCTGCTTGCGGTGAGAAATTCACTGCACGCCGAGACTGGAACGATGCAGCCCGACTTTGTGACAGAAGATCCACGCAGCGCAAGCAACGTGACCGGAACTTCGACACACAGCCCTGCTGGATCAACACGAGCCGACTTCCTGAGAGGAATCAACGCAGCGCCTGCCGTGTGGAAGAAAATTCTACGCATCGCCACCGGAATCGACGCACCTGTACCTGTGACTTCACTCTTCAAGCCCAGGATTCCATGCATCGTCCCTGGGGTGTCCAAAAACCCGGCAACCCAAACAGGATCCAAGTACGCGTGGCAGAAATCGACACAACATCTTCCCCACGTGGAAAATAAAGCCGCAAGTCCATGTGCGAAGGGGCGAAACTGACGCACACCTACCGTTTTCCACGCACCTCCTCCTCTGCGGTCCCTTGCGAGGATTTTGCAATGCGAACCAGGTACCTTGCCCCGCAAGAGACACTTGTTGTTTTTAGGAGAACCTAAGACACTTTTTATTGCTTTTACAGTAATATTTCAATTCTAAGACACTTTATATAACTTTCAGTGATATCGCTACATTTGCTTATTTCATCATTAATCGTTTTGACCTACATTTATCCAGATAAACATAATATATTTTTCTAAACACTGTGTGGTGTATTTTTGTGGTCCTATATTGTGTTATTGTATAGTTTATTGCACAAATACCTTACACATTGCCTTCTAAGTTAAGCCTGACTGCTCAGTGCCAGGCCACCAGAGGGTGGGCACAGGATGATTTGGATTGTGTGTGGCTTACCCTGACTAAAGTGAGGATCCGTGCTTGGACAGGGGGTAACCTGACTACCAACCAAAGACCCCATTTCTAACAGTAACTACGGAATACACAGCCCAACATCATATGAGAGGCTGTCACAAAATTATAATTCTGGATTGACTAGTTTCCTAATTTTTCCAGATAGCTAGCCACAGTACTGCTGGCTGGGTACTGATACAATCTTCTAAGTATGATAAGCCCAGCTCGTCATGACAGATTGTCTTAGAGGTGGTTATTTGGGCAGAAAGAAGTCCTCTGCAAAAATAAAATATTTTCTTCCAGCTGAATGGCTTTGCATTTTGAGATCCCCCATACCTCAGCTTCATATGCTGCAATCGCTGCGCATTGCCACCTTTAGATCTGCAGTAGAGGGGCAACAGAACCTCCACACAGCAGTTGCAAGAGACTAAGGCCCATATTTGCACTTCTGGTGTGCTGAATTTGTTTCATTTTTTTCACGCAAGGTCCGCGCACACCTAACTCCATATTTATATTTTGACGCTAGACATGTCTAATGTCAAAATATACCTTGCGTCAATGAGATTCAAGGTAGGCGTTCCCATCTCAAAAATGGTGCTATTCTCATAGCCCAATATTTATTCCTGTGCTAAAATCACGCATGGGTGGGAGGCGGGGTTAAATAATGGTGCAGAGCTTGCTTTGCACCCTTAGTTAACACCTGGGTCAGACCAGTAGTTAAGGGACCTGTGGCCTCATTTCCATGGTTCAACATGGAATGGGTCCACAGGTGCCCTCCCTAAGCCCCAGGAATACCCCCAAACCACCAGAGGGATACCGGAGGATGGGGGACCCCATCCCAGGTATGTCCAGGTAAGTATTTATTATTTTTATTTTTTTTACCGGAGGGGGCCCTAACTTGGGGCCCCATGCATGGCACAGGGTGCAACGGCCATCCCCAGGGGACAGTTGTCCCCTGTGCTGGCCATTGGGATGGTGGGCATGACTCCTGTCTTTCCTAAGGCAGGAGTCATGTTTTTGATGGTTGTGCTCCAGGAAATGGCGCTAGACTGGTTAGAGTGCCACCAGTTTTGTGCTTTCCCATTTCTACACTGAACCAAGTACTCTCACCTGTTTAACACTTCTGCTGATGCACCCCATAAAGTCACAAAATATTCAGCTACAGAGTGGGCCTAGCTCTTGGCCCAGGCACGTCCACGCAGCAGTCCACAAAAGCTGCTTAAATGCGCCTAATAGAGCAATGGTGTGAAGCCCCACCTCCTAGCATGGCAGGCAGCGAAGTGCAGGGTGGGATCTGGAGTCCCCTGGAATAGCGTCCCATGCAGCAGTACACAAGAGCTGCTTAAATGCACCTAATGGTATGATGGCATGAAGCCCCGCCTCCAAGCTGGGCAGGCTGCAAAGTGAAGGCTGGGTCCTAGAGTGCCCCGAAAGACAGTCCCGAACAGCAGTCCACAAGTGCTGCTTAAGAGTGGCTAAATTTACGATCGCATGAAGTCCCTCCTTCTGGCAGGGCAGGCAGCAAAGTGCAGGCTGAGATCTGGAGTCTCCCCAAATAGCATCCATACTTAAAATGACAAAAACAGCACCCTTTTTCAAATCATAGACTATCATCCCGTACAGATCTAGAGTCTCCAAAATCGAAATCACTGTAAACCTCAGTGGGCAGTTCTTGCCTGTGTAAATTGTTTTCTCTCAGTAAAGAATAAACATAATCATGATGGAGTGTACTATATATATAAAACAATACCAAGTGCATTGTGTTTTGATTTGAGAAGGATATGAGAAGGAGTCACAGCTGCATAGGCCTAAGTTTTCAACTTTATTCCAACTCGTGCAATAAATTTAATCTGAAGCTTGTTAAAAGGAAACGATGCTGGAGGTTTGTGACCAATGTCGGATAAGGCTCTATTTGTCCACAAGTTTTTGTGATAACATGAGGTCTCACAAAAGGCTTACACAGCTCCCTCCTCTCTCTTAATGCCTGAACTGCAGAGACATATCATTTTTTAACCCACGCAAGATCCTCACAGAGGATCCCATTGAGGTAACTATAAAGGTCTGGGTGTCCTACTTCAGTTAAGGTAGATCTGATGTAGCTAAACAGTTGGATACTATTGGCCTTATCAAGATCCATGTAATCCTTCAATAGAGCCTTATTCAGCTCCAATTCTGAGTTTAACCATATTAAGATACAACTAACTAAGGGTCGCAGGGTTAACAAATCAGATATATATCCTACCTCTAGGTCATCATGCACAACAAAAGAGGCCATAGAGTGAGGCACCAAAATAATACCCTCAAATACTTATTCTCAACTGCTTATAACTCAAAGGTCTCTTTAAACCCCCAAGATGACTGGCAAAGTCAAACACCAAAGGAACTGCCTTAGCCAAAGCATTCCGGTTGGCTCTCAATAAGGGAACCCATGAACCCTTATAGGACCCCAAGATATGGGAAGGCCTTTTATCTAGTGATCTATCCTCCGATCAGATTATATTTCTTGAATCCTTTTCCTCTGGGCCACAAGGGCATTGTTTTGGATTTACTATAGTTAGTGCACAAATCAAAGCTGTTCATGAAACTAACAAAAGACTTGAGCATGTCTGAAAACCCACAGCGGTTCTTGCTATCAACACTGCATCATCAGCATATAACAGAGCAGGAATGAGATGTTATTCCCACATGTGGAATGTCTTTAGAGGCAGTATATAAGGTCTTTTTCATATCATTCATACTCAGTGTAAATAGGAGAGTGGCCAATATGCACCTCTTCCTTACTCACCAAAGGACCTTAAATGGCAAGGTGGTGTTCCTGGCCTGGTTATATCTGATTTCTGCTGACAGATCATTATCAGTTCATGCAAAGAATATCACTATGTATTCGTCAATACCCACATTATTGAGAATTGACCCCAGTTAGCTCCTGTTGACCCTGTCGAAGAGTGAGGTCCACAAAGGCTAGATGTAACAAGCCCCCTTTGACAATTGTGTACTTCCCTTAATCAACTGTAGGTTGAAGCATTGATCTGGGGTGCTTCTACTGTCCCTAACACCATACTGCAGATTAGACAAAACCTTATTTTTGTCAAACCACAAGGTTAACCTAGAAACCCTAGACCACTGAGTCAATGAGTGAAATATGCTTATAACAATACAAATCATTTATTTTCCCTTTTTGAAACCCTGCTATGATGATAGACCTAGGCCATGAATCAGGGAAACCCACAATATTTACTGTATTTAGTACATTATTCAGAATTGTGGCTCATTTTGTGAGGTCTGTCTTATAAAAATCAGCAGGCATGCCATCTGGGCCAGGGGTTTATTTTTAAACATATAAAAATAGCCTCATTTAGCTCCACTTAAACAACTGTATGTTGGATTTACCAAGCAAAACCACCTTGTCAGGGGCTGACACTTGAGCAGTGACATAACCATATATCCCCTAGAAATGCTGCACTCAAGTTGCAGGATATATGTGGCATTCCAACTTGCCTTTTACAACACCTACAAAGTATACACATTTTACTATCTCCCAGAATCTGGCACTATTTTTAGGTAGAGCATAGGCAGCACGCATGGGCTGTCTGCAAGATCTGCTGTATTCAGGAAAAGGACTTTGAGCCGGCCTGCTGCTTACTATAGGTTGACTGCAGTGTCACTCTTCTTTGCTCAGATAATACATCACTTGTGTTCTTGACTAAGGAGCACCGGCCAAGTACAGTTTCCTTACGCTTTGATTGTTTATCAGTTGCTTGGGGGAACTCTTTTTATAATTGCTTCCTACCTCAGCTTGTGTTCTGATGTATGTGTTTCTGCCCCTGTCTACGTGTTTACTCGACAGGAGTTTGTTTTCAGGCATTTCGCAGTCATCATTTTGTTTCCATTTCGTCATTGTTTGTTAACAATTCCAATATATTGTTTCTTTTTAGGCACAGGAGAACCAACGTTCAGACTTGAACCTGGCTTCCCTCTTTTTATTTATATCAGTGATTACAAACAAACAGTTTTAATGCTTTAAGGCATTCTGAAGGGCACTTGTGTTTCTGTACAGCTAAAGAAAGTCAACAATACAGTCTTATTCTTATACAACATGAAAAACAAGAACAATATTGTCTTTCTTTTAGGTTTCCAGTATCATGCTCCATGTTCGATTCATAATGGCTCATTGTTCATTGTATCTGTAGCCACAAATCCATTGTCCCCTTCCGGTCTATCTTGGAATGTGGCAGTAATGACGTCATTTGGGTCCTGTTGGAAGTTGTGGTATTGCAGCAACAGTCAAATTTAACTCAGTGCAGTTTGTGAGTGGTGGCTTCTTGCTGAAGGTTGTGGTTGTCATGAGTGAGGTGTTTCATTTGTGGTTGTTTATTTTCCTTTAGGATACAAAGAAGTGTGAAAACCCATAGATTGTCTCATATTCAAACACACTACTGGGGCAGGGCAGGGAGGTGTAGGTGAGAGGGATTAGCCATATGTACAGTGAATTTAAGCTGTTTATTTCTGCTGACAGCTCACATTTTAATGTAAATAGGATTTAACAGCATACAGACAAGGAATATCCCCCTGTAACCTTGTGATCCCTCTGCCTGTTAATTCCAGATGCTAGGAGCCAAAATGTAATACATTTTTTCTCTGAAAGCAAGAGAAATTTTCCTAAGTAAAAATCTCTAAAGGGATATATCTGATGCTAAGCAGACACTTTCTGGATTTATGCGAAGGAAGAGGTGTGGTAGCGCTCTGCCTTCAGCGGTGCTTGAGATATTGCTACCAGTTCCTGAGAACACTGAGGTCTCTCCGGTTCTTGGGCATCTGGCAGCCAGTCTTTTATTTGCTGGTTGTTCCTCCTGTACATGCAGTACACATCACGCATATTTTCTGAGTCTTCTACCATATTAACATCCAGAACCTTTCAGAGAAAGACCGTCAAAGATACAATCCTCTTTGGTAGTGTTTTATAGATTGCTGCAATACTTATTGTGCACCTCCTTTTGGATCTTGTCCACTTCATAACAGTAGCTTTTTCCATCAGCTATGGAAAGTATTCAGAGACAAAAACCGTTATAACTTGATGCCATACTTGCACCTTTTGCACTCAACAGATGTCTTTTTGGATTGCAATATATATGCATGTGTGCCCTGTTTATTGTTTAGTTTCAGAAAATAGTTCTTACCACAGTTTTAAAACAATAATGTCACATAACTCCACTATAAGGTGAAAGAGCTAGTGGCTTAAAAGAATTTATTGATTTTCTGTAAGAAAGATTCTAGTTTTAAGGAAGTATGCACTGTGGTAGTGCAACATAATGCACCCAGCGCTGTACATTTCTATCTGAAAACCTCTAGTGATGGCTGTGGAATTGAACCATAGTTCTCCCAGCACTGTATATTCCTGTCCAGGAACCACCAGTTATGGTCTATGGGAGTGCACCATAGTTCACCCTGCGCTGACACTGGCTCTACAGGAACCTCTAACTATCTGTGGTACTGCACCTCCAAGTTTCCAGCGCTAGTGTCAGGACACAGGGCACTCTAGTAACAAGCACTGGTCCTGCAGCTTGTTTGGACAGCATAATCTATAGCAAGTTATGTCCTGATCTATTATCTTTACTGGAAGGGAGCTTTGCCATCTACATCTACTCTTCCAAAACAACCATTGTCTTCCTGTCTATCTATTCTGTGCAGCTCTTACCCCTATCTATGCACCATGCCACATAATTCCACTACACAAATCCTCTCCACACCACACAATTCCACAACTTACAATTCAAATCCACCCCACATAATTCGACTCCACACCACCTGCATCCACCCACTCTACGCCAAACCAAAACACATGGGTAAAAGACATTGCCATTTACAACGCCAAGAGCTCTAACTCTTGCAAGTGGGAGACCTATTGCATTACAAATGCTTGTTTTTAAATGTTAACCAGCAAAAGCTGATTCCATGCTTCTTTTCTTATAGTATTTTTCCAATTGACAAGTGCCATCTTGTAGCTATTTCTACATAAAGCTACTTCCATGCTGTTTCTGGGAGTTTTCTGAAAGGCTAAATGTAAGCTTTGATGAGTTGTTGAATAGTTGTTATCAAACCATTCACTTTTAGTGACCTTACGTTTACCCCCCAAGCAGGTTTGACTCTTTGAGACAAACATACAGACCCTATTAAAAGCATATAACAGTGCTTCGGGATGAGATGTAACCTCTAAACAAGTACAGATGTCCTGACCACACATGATTTGTAAGTTGTCTAGGGCATGTGGGGCTATCTTGGTCTACTTCAATCTATGCGCCTGGTCTACGTGTTAAATGACAAGAACATTGGGCCTATTTTACTCATACCTTCTTGCCCCCATATCCACTTAATAGTAAGTAGTAGATGATTATGACCACCAAACTGACTTCAAATAACCTTACATTTCTTAAAGAAAATATACTAAATAATCTGAGATCAATGTGTGGTCAATATTACAATTTAAGCCTCCCCAGTAAATGTGGAGATAACATCAACAGGTCCTGAGCCCCTATGTTTTGATCAAGAAGGACCAAATTCTGGTCTGCCAAAATGGTGCCTAATAGGTCTCCTTGACTCCTATCCTCAAAAGGGCAATTTTGATCTAAAAAGCACTCATCTCCAACTAGATGTGGCGAGGAGCATAAATGAGTACTAAAATCTCTGTGTAAAATGAGCACATAAGGGATAAATTGCTTTTCGAAAAAACTATCAAGAAAAGATTTATGGCAAATAGACATTCAGAGGAATCATTCTGTGAGTAAAAGTTATAAAAATAATGATCACTAGCAAGTTTGGAGGCATTTGAAAAACTAACTTAACCGCCAGAAAGTACTTTGAACCTGTTTCAGCTTGAGACACTTTGCAGGTAACATCAAGAGAAACCAATGTGAATAAGCCAACACAGGCTCTGTCCATAGAAAAAGAAATGTATGCACCTATATAAAAAAAGCATTGCCTGTGTCTAAAGTCTTTTGTAGCCCCACACTATGATGTCTGTTTATGAAAGCCAGCCTTCTACAATCAGTTTGTTTATCGGCTGGGCTGGCAATGTTACAACTAAAGAGCTTAAAATGGGTATTTGTCTTACATATTTCAATGAGAATTTGACTGGGCAACTGTCTTTCAACCCTCCCCTGTATCGGAAATGTATTTGTATCAGGAATGATCAATCAATTATTACAATCCAGGGTGCTTAAAGGATCAAATGTATTCTCCAACTGTATGGGACCAGTCCTCTCTTGCTGACTTGCCTGTATCCCTAACAATTTCTTAAAGGAGAACATTTTAGGATGGGGTTAGTCTGAGAGGCTTGATGTATTGATAGCCAGGCACTATCTGGTTGATCAAAATTAATGACACTACAATCCTTCTCTAGAGTTTTCTTCCTAGGCCCGCCAAATTGATTCTTCTAACCATATTGATGTGGGTAGCTGTGTAGACCCCCCCTGTCTGCCTGTTACCCCAGTACTTTCTTTTTTAGTTGGAGAGTAGATTCTTCCATGTCAGGTCTTATTGGTGGAACTCCAGTTAATATAGCTACCAGAGAGGTCGATTCAGGGGTTAAATGAAGTTTATGTCGGGGCTTATTGATCATTTTTGGGAGAGAAAAAAAAGGAGAGCTACCTATCCCTACCCCTTCACCTCATCTACTCTTCTTAAACTGGATTGGTCCAACTGGTTGTTATATATCTGGGAGAATGAAAATGTAATCCTCTTGTAGGCCAAGGGGCATATTTACAAGGAGTTTGCACCATCGTTGCATCATTTGTTTACACATCAGTGGCACATTCTCTTGTCCTTGATGCCCATATTTACAAAACAATGCATTGGGCCTAATGTGTCAGTTTTTGATGGCCTGTGTAAAAAAATGCCTGCACTGGAACCAGCTGCACCACGCAGTTGATAATGTATGCAGGGTAAGGATTCCTGCATAAAAACTCACTTAGGACTGACTGACAAGTTTACAATATACCATTTATATGAGGGAGCATCAAAATGTAATGTGTGTTGCTGGTGCATGCCCAAAGCAACACCCACTGCACCACCTTCCATGCACAGTCATGATCAGGTGGCTATGTATTAACAATGTGACATAATGGCAAAAAAGTGGCTTAATACTACCTTGCCAATACAGCACAGTGCTTTGCACCACAGGAGCATCACTGAAAGTGATGTTCCAGTGGCGCTAGGGGTCTATGATGCGCCCCTTAGTTCCAATGGATTGTTCCAGTACATCATAGCTGCAGCCTACAGCCCTATGCCCAACCTGCATGTCACATGAATGGAAGCCCAGTTGCCACTATTGGCTGCATCATATCTTCTAAGTGTGTTGTCTATCCTTATTGTGTCTTGACGGCCTCTTATCTTGTTCTACCCTCCCTTTGCATCCATTTGCATGGTTAGGCCTTGCAATGTGCATTGCTGTGCTCATGCCACAGCACCACATAGGGCAATTTTCACCTGTCCCGGTCTTACATGTTTCACATACGTCCATGCTGTGTTGAGACCTTGCACCACTCCAGGGATGGTATATTCGCAACAGTGTGCTCTTGTTCCCATTGATGTCTCCTCATGGTGTCATTTGTGTTTGTGAGCTACTTTGCAGAGCACTCATGGACCTGACAGAGAAGTGTTTCAACTCCTGTCTGTGTAGGTTGTTTACCTTACTAAACAACTATGTCCTCCCCTTCAATCCAGCCCTCCTTGCACTATGATACATGAGTGCAGTACGATACCAGTACAGCTCATGTGACAAAAGCACAAGGTTGAACACAGGGATGGGCAATATGGGTAAGAAAATTCTGCTGTGAACATCATTCTGTATGTGACAGTGCCTGATGGCAAATGTGTAAATGGCCATTGCCATTTCAGAGGAGTTGTACTTCAGGGTCTGAAGTAAGTTCATATTTCATGTGCATTAGTCTAAGGGGAACCTGACTACCACTATGTAATTGTTCACCCCCAACAGCACAGGTGGTAGTGGCAACTGGTGTCAATGTGTAATGCCCCATGGGCCAATGGCCTGGACATGGCAGGTTACCAGCAGCCGACAGACTGGCTATGGCATCTGTCCTGTGGCACCAGACAAGTGGTACATTCAACACTACCCTTCAGGCATAATTCCATATTTCCTCCAGCCTTTGCATGGCGGGCTAACCCCCATGAAATGGTTGTTGGTGAAGGGGTGTGGTATGGCCCTAGGTGCCACTGCTCAGCCCATGCACTTTGCATGGGCAGTGCAAGGTGTCTCATACCTTGGCCCTTTGCCCTTTCGACTGCCTGATTTGCAGGGCTGAGTGCAGCATGTCCTGTTACACCCAATGCAGGCCACAAGTGACACTGACTCTATTTGATCCATCTATAATGTCTAGTAAGTGCCCCACAGAGCTACCATGTGCAGACATATTACCAGCCGCCATCACAACGTGTGACTCATCCTGCCAAGTGCAATGGGTACATTGCACTGGCAGTCTTACCAACACTGAGCTTGCCCATGCACCATCCCCCACCCGTTAATGTGGAATTAACTGCCATTATGTGACAGCTATACCCCATGTGTTGTATTTGTGTGTTTATTTCTCCATTCCCATGTGTCTGATATGGTTGTGTCCAAATAGTTGTTGGCTCAGCCTGTGACTGATGTGACCTACTGTTTGCTATCTGTGGTACATATTTTCTGTAGTGGCACATTTCAGTTCAGCATCAAGATGTGTGGTTGAACACAACCTCAGTTAGTTGGCTCGGGTAGTGGCATGTTACCATTAATACCAGTCCAGCCTGCTACTCCCCCAGCATCTGTTGAGTTAATTGTCTCATGCACCCAGGGGACACCCTGACTGCGTGATGTAGGTATGGCTGCCTCATGTGGATGTGTTGTCTAAGTGTGGTGTTGCTACCGGCACATGCCAGGGTACTATTGGGACAGTTGCAATGACTAGTGTGCTGTGAGATGCAGCACACTTGCGTTTGGACAATGAGACAAGGCTGTTGCAAAATGTTACAGCAAGGTACACCACTATGTATTTAACCCAGGAATTGTGTTGACTGACTACCTGGTGTCTGAGGTCATGGTTGTGTTAGTGGTGTTGATGTGACTACATGCAAGGGATATTGTGATGTCACAACCAGTGGCACAGTGATTATACATGCCATCCATCCCATGTGCTGCATTTGTACATGTGGGTATTTAGACCTGGTGCTTTTAATATGTCCAGGTTGTTTATGTTTCAGTGGTGCATGATACTCCCAAGGTGTAGGTACATGGGTAAGCTTATGTTGGCATGGTGCAACTTGCTTACTGTGCATTGTATCCCTCTGCGCTCCTTTGACATACAGTGTGTGAGTCCTGTGTGCCTCCCCCTTCTTGCACTTGACATTTATGCATGTATTTCCCCCACACAACTTACCCTGAATTTGTGGTGTTTCCTGGTATTCTGCATTGTCCTGTCCTTGTATCCCTGTTATGATTTCTTCCAGGATGACTGCTGCAACCATCTCCTCCATCTCATTCATGTCCTCTTGTGGTGCTGGACTCACAGTTCTCCTAAACCTCTACCACACTGTTGATCTTATCCACAATCTGCTGCCATATTGGCACCTCTCCTTCCAATTGGCAATTTAGAGGTGACGAAGAGTTGATTTTGATGCTCCGTCACCTCTCTCACCAGTATTTCATGCTCCTCTGCACTCAAACAACACTTCCTCTTTCTCTTCTCCCTCCCCTGGGTCTTGTCTGTGACGTGCTGGCTGGTTCCTGGTTGAATGGGGTCTCCCTGGGGTCTTTCCTGGCTTCTGGGATCCATTTTGGGGCTCCTTTGCACTATTTGCTCCGTTAGCGTCTGTTTTTGATGCTATTTCGGGAAAAAATGGTGCATTTCCAATGTGTTTATATGTCGTAAACTGGATTAGAGTCATTTTTCCTCTGTTATTGTCATTTTGACTTAGGACAAGGCGCAATGGTTAACGTGGGAAAAAATGACTTTTTAGCGCCACCCAGCATCAAAGTATAAATTTGACGCCCGAGTGGCGTTAAAAAATGGAGCTAGTCAGCATTAACCTTTTTGATGCAAAACTGCGTTAGTGCAGTTTTTCATCAAAAAGTATAAATCAGGCCATTGTTGCGCCATGGGGAGGCTTGTAAATAAGCCCCATAGCATTGTGCCAAACAACAGCATTTAATAGTATGGCATTTACAAGCTGCAAATATACAAAACAAGAAAATGTTAACATACCATCGCATTTAGCTTTCATTTTGTGTAATGAGTTATCCTGTTTTGTTTATATAAAATAATTTCTCATGTGTTTTAGTACATGCCACAGTTAATGTAGAAGTCATTACGCCCAATATTTATAAATTTTTTGGTGCAAGCTTACAAAATACAATTATATTTTGTAAGTTTGCGCCACTTTAGTGTCAAAAAATGATGGAAATGCGGCGCAACAAAAAGTATACTTATGGACCTATGTATCATCATGTCTTTCCTCCAGCTCCAACCTATCCCCATCTACTCGCCACAACTCTAGCTCCTTTTAATGAGTACCTGCACTCAATTGTTCCCATTTAAAGCACTAGGCGTAGCTACCTTTGGTGCAGGAGGTGAAGTGGCACCGGACATGAGTACAACGAGGCCCACCAAACCATTATAATTGTTGTATTTTATCACTCCAGCAGCAAACTAAAAAGGCAATTTCTTGCTTGCTGCGCGCATGGCACCCTTGCTACATTATTGCTTGTCACGTCAAAATGTAAGTTGTGTAGAACGTTCACTCAATAGTCCAAGTACATTCATTTCTCTTAATAGGAAAGCATTGGTAGAGCTTTTTTTAGCCTAGAATTTGAACTCTTTATACTGTCATTTTCCCTGCCATACAGCCCTCATCCAATCATTTCTTTATAACAGTGAAAGAGATTACATGTACAAAAGATGAAATTTCCTGAGTTTTCCTGAAGCATCCTTGCTTTGCACATAATTGATTCGTTAAGCGGCACGGGCCGCACGATGGCGGTAGAGTATTGAGAACGCATTTGTTACCAAAGGAAAAAAAAAAGAAAACTGCCTTGTAATCTGAACACTAAAATTACAATGCAGCGAACCATCTAGATTTTATGATAAGAAACTCTCTTCCGAGCAACTTTGATGCCAGTTTGGTCAATGGAGCTTTTGTCAGATTGCATATTTGCAAATGCAAGAACAATAGAAATTGAGTGGGCAGAGAGGAACAACCTTTAAGTGCCGATGCCACAATAACATGAATGCCTACTTAAATAACCATGACTACCTTTAAAGCTCGTGCTTTAACATTAAAGTGGCAAGTTTCCTAGAAGCTTGAAAAATGCTGAATCACATAAAAGTCTCAGACCCATAGAAATAGCTGGTACAGGAGCATGGTTTTGTGGCAAGTAAAGAGAAACAATTTATCATTTGAGTTATGATTTAAATATTTTGGTCAGACTTTGTTGCTTCTAAAGAATACAGGCCTCATTTGCTACAAAGTGGTGCGGCGCTGAGCCAAATCTGGCAGCGCCATGCTGCGTCACTTCAGAAACGCAGGGACGCACCATGGAGCTAAATTTAGCTGGCTAGCGCCAACGCAGATACCCTTGCACTGTAGTGCAAGCATTCCTGCACTGCAGGGAATGATTGTTTATGTGCAGGAAGAAGTCCCTTTCTGCACATAAACAATCAATAATGGCAATATGTTACTTTTATGTGTGCTGCAGAAGACATCACACATAGAAGTAGCAAATTGTATTATTTAATGATTCTTTATGTGCAGGAAGGGACATCTTCCTGCACATAAACAATCACAGATGGTGTTTTGCTCTGCAGCAAACATAGAAATAAGCAAAAATTAGGAGAAATAAAAGTATTTCTTCTCGTTTTGCAATGCTAACGCCACCCCTGGGGTGGCATTAGTTTTTGGCGTTGCCTCAGGTTTATGATTTGTTGTAAATCCGGGGCAGCGTCAACATGCAATGGGTTTTGCAGTGGAACACCCACTGCAACACCCATTGCATGGTCTTTTCATGCTAAGTGTTGTGTGAATGAGCCGTACTTACAAGGCGGTGTTAAGCACAAAAATGCTCCTGCTGCATTAAACAAGTGGGTCTATATTGTTGGGCTTTTGACCCAGGGCAGAGTAGTACATCAAAGGGAAAGTGCAGGAATGCCCAATATTTAAGCAGGTCGGCACATTACAGTTCTTGTACCATTAAACTGGTGCCGTTTTGGCAGCCTAGCAGCAACGATGGTGCAAGGGTGTCTGCATTGAAGGCAGGAATGTTGTTGTGCAGGAAGGGACACCTTCCTGTACAAAAACAATCCACAGAGTCTTGTGAGGTACTGAGAAACAAGGTGAAATAAAGATATTTATCCTTGTTGAGCATCACATCACCCACGGAGGCATAAGGTTTTGGCGCATCCCCAGGCTTGTAAATCTGGGCATGCATCAAAATCCATGGGAGTTCCATGGGCACTCACATGCAGCACCCATGGAATGCCTGCTTAGGGCAGAATAAGGCAATGTAGTGATTCGGCCAAAATCTTACACCACCCCAGGGGAAGCGTAACAAAGAAACATTTCTTTTCCTCCTTATTTATTGCTGATTTTATGTTTACTGCATTCTGCAGCACACAGAGAAAGAGCAATATACCTCTAAGAACTGCTTGTGTGTAGGAAGGTGCCCCTTCCTGCACAAAAACAATCCTGCATTCAATGCAGCACCCTTGCACCATGGTGCAAGAGTGTCTGCATTTGGCGTTAGGCAGCCTATTGTGCACCAGTGCAGGAGAAAAGGACAGGTATGTCCCATATGCCTTGAATACGGCACATTCCTGCCCTTTCCCAGTCACACAGTGCAGCACAGAAAGGTCACTTGCTGCACTGCACCAATTTCCCATACTTATAGGCCCATATCTTTTGACCCCTAGACAGACCAGCATGTCCTGTTAGTGATTTGCTTGCAAATGATCTTAGGAACCAGTTTTTCTCAAGGAGAGAGTTATTTCTTCCAAGGCGGAATAATTCAGAGTCTAAACATGTTATTGTTTGCCTAGACTTAGCTGGGATCCAAGAAAAAAGCTGAGCTTACATTACATTAAAAAAGCAGAGCAATTCACTGAAAATACAAAAGTTAAAGTGACGTTATAGTTAAGTGAAAATATCAGTTAAAGTATACTGTCTTAAATGAAATAATCACTGAAGTTCACCATTTATAGTAATCTCAAGTAACTATGGTCCAGATGTATCAAACGAATTTGCATTCGCAAAGTGTGCGAATCGCAGAAATCTGCCGTTTGCGAATGCAAAAACGTGGTCTGCAGTGCATGAAAGGCATTCACAAGCCAAAAACAAGGAATCGCAAAATTTGCGAATTTGAGCGAAGCAACATGGTTTTGCGTGTCGCATTTTGCGACATGAAATACCGAATCGCTATTAGCATATTGCAAATTGCTAGTCCGAATAGCGACTCGCAAATACAGATTTGGTATTTCACATCGCAAATTGCGAGACGCAAAATGCAACGTGCAAAACCATGTCACAATTCGATGCATCAAAAATTTGCAAATTGCGAATTTTCGCAGAATGGCCTTTTGCACATGCAAATTACCACGGATTGAAACCAGGTGGTAACCAGGTGCAACCTATATAAAGAGGCCCAGAATGCCTCAGATTCTTTTCCACAATGGCTGCACTCTACATCATGGCAAGGAGAATGAGGATCTTGGCAGGTTTGAGGAGAGGGAGGAGGAGACAGGAGCGCATTTTCAGAGTGCGCATTACCCTTTTTGACCACACTGAGGAGGACATTTTTGAGAAGTACAGGATGATCTCAGGCATGATACTTGACTTGATACCTGAGCTACAACCCATACTGCAGCGCACAACACACAGGACTAATAGCATACCCACCCATATGCAGTTATTATGCTCTCTGCACCTACTTGCCTCAGGGAGCTATCAAGGGGTCGTAGCAGCAGCTGGAGGGGTATCACAGAGTGCCCTCTCTAGATTTTTCAGTGCATTTCTAAATGCCATGCTGAGCAGGATACACCAGTACATCAGATTCCCCAACACCCCACAGGAATTACAGCAGACAAAAATAGATTTCTACCAGATAGCACAGTTACCCCATATCCTAGGTGCCAGATATGGGACACATGTTGCAATCTGTCCACCATCGCCCACAAAATATTTGTACCGCAACCGTAAATATCAACATTCAATGAACATACAGGTGATATGCAATGCCTCCTACATCATAACTGATCTCGTGGCCAGGTACCCAGGGAGCACACATGATTCGTACATCTTTCGCCACAGCGGGATTCACACAAGACTGCTAGCTGGGGATTTTGGTGAAGGATATCTACTAGGTATTTTCCCTCTGTACAATGGTGCATTGATGGCAATTTGACATCAGCTGGCTCAGCTACTCATTATATCCTCTTTTCCTTCCAGAAGACAGTGCCTACGCAGTGCGTACGTACATGATGACGCCCTACCTAAACCCTGCAACACCAGCAGAGCGGAGATACCATTCAGCACACAAGGCAACCCGCAATGTTGTGGAGCGCACCTTTGGCCTGCTGAAGAGTCGCTTCAGATGCATCCACAAAAGTGGAGTGGCACTGTAGTACAGCCCGGACACGACCTGTAGAATAGTACAGTTGCACAGTATAGCTACAACCAGGGGCATACCTGTGGAAATATCGCAGCCAGACTCAGATGAGGATGATGATCCCATACCACCCCTACAGCCAGCAGACAGGACCAGTGCAGCAGAGGGCAGGCAAACGCATGCTGACATCACGCACAACCATTGTAGATGTAAGTTATGACAACACAACCTCACTGACATGTATTCTGGTAGTTAGCACCTTTATTACCTTGACTTCAGGTAACATACGTGTCACTAGGACAAAGCAATACACATGAGTCATACATGAGCTATTTACAGTGTCACACTATTGTCATCATAGTTTACTGTAATTCTACATGTGAAGTTATTCCCCGTGGCCATCAATGTCACTTTTTACGACCGCGCATTCCACTTGAGTGCGCAGTGGCCTCGCGGGCACCTCTTGTATCAGGCTCACAGGCAGTACTGTGCCTGGCACTGCGACACCTTGGATCCATCATGGGCACTGCAAGGCTGCTGAGTTGAGATGACTCCTCAGTATCCCCAACTCCCAGTTCACTGGGTGTAACACTGCGTGTTACCAGCATAGCATCCAGAACGTTGGTAATTTGGACCAATCCGTGGGCAACATCCTGACTGCTATGTGCTGCCTCAATTTGTGCGGCCACAGCATACCATGATATCAAGGCAGTAGCTGTAGCTAGACGATTTACTGATCTACAAAAGGCACTGAACATTCCCATGAATCGCCTTTCGTGCCTGCGGTGGCTAACTCGCTCATGCCTAATCTCAGTACAGAGTTCCTTTATGGCATATGTCTGTTCCCTGGTGTTCTCCGCAGCTGTTTGCTGTCACTCATGCAGCTTGCAGATGTTTGTATTCAGACACTCCAACTGCTTGTGCTGGCCCCCTATATTGGCATTGTGTGACTGCATCTGCCTGTGCATTGCCCTCATGTTTTTGTTTTGCAGGCGCTGCACTTTGAGCATTGATGCTTCCAGGCCACCGAAGAATAATGGGCCCACACCTACATCTGTGTGCTGTGTGCCGGCATCGTGAGGCCTCCTGCGGGGAGTTGAGTGACGCTGGGGCAGGGACTGCTGCCTTCCGGTGGATCTGGCTTCTCGAGATGGAGTATGGCCTTTATTCCGCATGTCATCAGAGTCCAGGCTCAAATCGGGGAGAGGAAGTACCCTTGCCCTGCGTCTGATTGGCACGATACACAATGACTCGCTGGTTTTGGAGTCGGACAGAGGCTGTGTTTCTGCATCCCACACAATGGCATCCTGCTGCTGCTGGGCCTGGGCCATCTGCAATGACAATGTGCAGCATGTCATTTATGTATGTAGCACCAAATGTGGCACAATGACAATAAATGTACACTTACATCGTATCACTATGTACTGGGTGTTGTGTTCTTCTGGGTGTAGCTCTACTTAATTGCATTCTATGTCCTAATTTCAGCTCTGGGTTGTGGACTACCACTCCCATAAGGCATTGTTGTGCCGCATCTAAGATGTGGAATGGAGTACTTATCACAATGGTTTGCACTATGTGCTATTTCCTAAGGGGCATTTGTACATACACATATGGGGTTACATATAATTATTGGACTTACCTTTACTGGTGCTGGGTGTGCCGGACATGTCAATGTCAGTACCCCACTGACAGCTTCTGGAAGCAGTGTGGACTCCACCAGGTCTTTCATGGGGGTGGAGGGTGTCTGGGTGGATGGTCCGCCTCCTGTGCTCCTTGCCTCCTTTAGCCTGTTGGCCACTCTCTCCATGGCATGGGAACGCAGGTCGTACCACCTCTTTCCTATCTCCTCCACTGAGCGCTGTGCAACCCCCACTGCGCAGATTTTGGTCTGGATGTCAGCCCAGAGTTTTCGCTTCTCACTCTGCAGTACCTGGAGTGAGCTCTTCCCAAATAGCCGGTCATGGCTCCTCACCACCTCCTCAGTGAGCACCTCCAATTCTTGCTCACTGAACTTCAGCTTCCTCTTCCTCTTCCTCTCTCCCTTCTCCTTCCCGTTAGCAGCATTGGCCATGTTGATGTCAGGTCCTAGCTTGCTCACAAAATTGCTCCCTGGGGCTGGTCTGTGACTCCCTGCTGCTCCTGTGGGTGTGGTACCTGCAAACAGCCTGGGCTGACTCACTTCCTGCTTGTGATGTCATCAGGCTGCGCCAGGTGACCGTTGTGCAATTTGCGATTTTCAAATACAGAATCGCAAATATTTTTGCGATTCGGTATTTGGACCTCGCAATTTGCATTAGCGATTTTTAAGAAATCGCTATTTCCGATTCGCAAATTTGTTACATTGCATTTTGCGACTCAGAAATAGCGATTTCTTAAAAATCGCTATTAGCAATTCGCTAAGGTTTTTTTTCATACATCTGGCCCTATAACTTGTGCCGTAAAGCAATTATAACTCTCGGCTTCATCATGCACTGCTAGTTACCTCACATATTACATGACTCATGACATCCTCTATGATATCATTGATAACATCCCTGCAATATCTAAAACAACATTATTGAGACAATACTGTGATGGTAGAAGCGCAAGGGATTTTTGAACAGTGCTACAGCCAAACAGCTGCACAGGATTACACCAAATAAGGCATAAAGCTAAATCTGTATCCAGAAAGCATGCTTTTTATGATTTGGTGAAAATCTGAACAGTACTGTTTAAGATATTAAGGATCAAAATATTTGTCCATCTGGACATTTGGTTTGCGGGACACTTGAGCAGGTCCAGTGGGCATTCAACTTTAAATAATAGAGCAATCTAGGTGGCTGAGGGTGCTTTTTCCATCCACTGTCTCAGTCCTGCTCTGATAGACTACCCACAACATGAAGAGAAATGTTGCAGTCGCCCTTTTAGTACACTGGGACCTGGTCCCGTGTCCTGAAAAGTTTTTAAAAAGTAAATCATTAGGGTGGACAGTAGGAGTACCCTGACCCCTTGAACCTTGGAAGGGCAAATGTAATTCTTTTTTTTGCATTACCACAATCCCACGGGACTGTTGCAGGTGCCAGAAAACATTCCCGTGCTTCTGCAAGTGTCCCATGAGAGGGCAGGGTCCATGCTGGGTACTATGAAAGTCCCACACAATTGTATCAACCATTCAAAAAAGGGGAGCATGAATGACTCTGGTGAGTTGGCTGCATAGTGGCAGTTGGTCCTGAGGTTAACCCATGCCGCATACAGCAGAAAGACATGCATGTTTGGGGTGGCAACAGGCACAGGGTTGGGTGCAAGGCCTGCAATAGACCAAACCCTATGACCAACCCCACACTGCGCACATCCAAAGGGGGTTTGCTGCCATCAAGGCAGAGGTATGGTCATCAAGCATTACTTCATGTTAAAGAAACCCTAGAAATTTAGGCATGATAATAATATCTCACTTTGCATTAATAAAAAAAAAAAACTGAAGTTCAGTGTGACACTTTTTTGCTGAAGCAAAGTGTTTGCAGTTATCATTCCAAAAACACATATTACTATCACTGTTCATTGTCTTGTCTCTTTTCCCATCCATATGACAGACTTTTGGTTTTGAACATTTATGCCTTATTCAAATGTTTTATTTTTTCTTTCATTTTTATTAGATATACTTCCTTATTGGCTCCATGTTCAACATGTGTTGCCATTTCCTTGAAGTGAGCATCAGAATTCACTATAGCCCTTGCAATTGTTATGGATGACTCAAGGCCAGGATCCTCTGTAGATAGTAATAACGTATTTATATTTTTAACAATTTTAAATAATTTAAATTAATTTATCATTCTTTCCTAACATCTTTTGTTTTAAGTCCCTAAGTCCATTATTTTTTTGGCAAGGTGTTGCAGTATCAGTGGTTGACCATGTATAGTGCGTGTTAGAAACTGGGGCCCATATTTATACTTTTTGACGCAAAACTGCGCTAACGCAGTTTTGCGTCAAAAAAATTAGCGCCGGCTAACGCCATTCTGAAGCGCCATGCGGGCGCCGTATTTATTGAATGACGTTAGCTGGCGTTAGCCGCCGGTGCCGTCTGGTGTGCGTTAAAAAAAATGACGTACACCAGGCAGCGCCGGCGTAGGGGGAAATGGGGCTTGGGCGTCAAGAAATGGGGCAAGTCAGGTTGAGGCAATTTTTTCGCCTCAACCCGATTTGCGCCATTTTTTTTTCACTCCCAACCCCCATAGAAATGACTCCTGTCTTAGCAAAGACAGGAGTCATGCCCCCTTGCCCAATGGCCATGCCCAGGGGACTTCTGTCCCCTGGGCATGGTCATTGGGCATAGTGGCATGTAGGGGGGCACAAATCAGGCCCCCCTATGCCACAAAAAAAAAAAACCACTTACCTGAACTTACCTTAATGTCCCTGGGATGGGTCCCTCCAGCCTTGGGTGTCCTCCTGGGGTGGGCAAGGGTGACAGGGGGGTCCCTGGGGGCATGGGAGGGCACCTCTGGGCTCCTTCAGAGCCCACAGGTCCCTTAACGCCTGCCTTTTGCAGGCGCTAAAAAAGGGCGCAAAAGCGGAAGTACGTAATTTTTTTTGACCCGCCCACTCCCGGGCGTGATTTTTGCCCGGGAGTATAAATCCGACGCACATGCCTCGGAGTCGATTTTTTAGACGGGAACGCCTACCTTGCATATCATTAACGCAAAGTAGGTGTCCACGCTCAAAAATGACGCTAACTCCATGGACTTTGGCGCTAGACGCGTCTAACGCCAAAGTATAAATATGGAGTTAGTTTTGCGTCGAAATTGCGTCAAAAAAACCGACGCAATTCCGGCGCAAACGGAGTATAAATATGCCCCTGGGTCTCTAATCAGAAGACGTATGCACCTTGTTCAAGTAGGGACCACAATCCTAGTCAGGGTAAGTCACAACACAACCTAAATTATCCTGTGCTCACCCTCAGGTGCTTGGCACAGAGCAGGTGGGCTTAACTTATAAGGCACTGTGTATAGTATTTGTGCAATAACACCTACAGTGAAAACATCATAAAAGTATTCCACACCAGTTTAGAAAAATAAATAATGTTCTGAAAAAATAAGACCAAAATGACAAAAATCTAATATACACAACTCAAGATATCACTTTTTAAAGGTATAAATGAGTCTCAATCCTGAAGAATCAGTTGTTGCATCCTTTTAACACAGAGTACCCAGGATGCGTTAAAAATAATGATGCAAAGGGCCACAGAGGACGATATGCATAAGAAAGTAAAGCGATGCACCATTTTTTCTGGCACGGCGAAGGTGTTGCATCGGTTCTTTGCACGCGGCAA
This sequence comes from Pleurodeles waltl, assembly GCF_031143425.1. Lineage (NCBI taxonomy): Eukaryota > Metazoa > Chordata > Amphibia > Caudata > Salamandridae > Pleurodeles > Pleurodeles waltl. The sequence goes on from NC_090438.1 coordinate 645,070,553, forward strand.
GGTGATACATCAATTTCTGGTAGCACAGCCTTGATTCTGCACTGCGATGTGGGGACACTTTGACACCCAGGGACGATGTGTGGAAAATCCAAAACGCATTGTGAAGGGGCAATAGGTGTTATATCGATCCGGCAGGTGATGCAGCACATTTTTAGCCGCAAGACAGGCGCTGAATCGATTCTGCAGGTATTGTGTCAAATTTTGCAGGCCTTGCATTGGTTTTTAACGTGCTGTGGATTTTCTCCTTGAGATGAAGTCTTTGAGGGTCCAGAGACTTCTGAACAGGGGGCAAGCTATGTCCAAGATCTTGGAGAGCACTTCTGGGGGAAGTCTAGGAGAGTCAGGGGCCAGCAGACAGCAGGGCAACAAGCAGACGAGCAGTCTTTCTAGATGAGCAGTCCAGATGAGTTCTTTGGACAGCACGGCCATCTCTCTGAAAGAGCTCAGTTGGAGGACCAGAAGTGTCTGATTTTAAGGGGTCACAGACTCAGTATATATATCCAAATGTGCCTTTGAAGTGGAGGAAAACTTCAAAGAGTGAGTTTGAAGATCACCAGTTCGACTTTCAACTCAGTCCTAGCTGCCAGGAGATCTGTGTGGGTTACTAGTCCTTTGTGCGAGGTCAGGTCACTAGCCTTTGAAGTGCAATGGAGAGCCCCTCCACTCTTCCTGCCCAGAAAGACCCATCAGTATGCAGATGATAGCAGATGCAGCTAAGTGGCCTATGTTTATGGCTGTCTGGGCGCAATGCACAAAGGGAGCTACCAACCAGCACTGACCAGATGTGGATTGGAGACAGGCTATAAGGCACAGAGAGCAGAAAAGTAATGGTAAATCCAAATTCACCAGTGAGCAGGATTTCTCACTCCCATTTAAAACATACCAAACATGGCAATGTGACTACTTTCAGATCAGAAATGACCACATAAAAGCATATAAGGCAATCTCTAATGCTGGCCTATGAGAGGAGCAGGCTTCACAGTAGCGAATAACGACTTTGGAAGTTTTTCACTACCAGAATATGTAAAGCTTCCAAGTACATATCCTTCCTTTTACTTACATAGCACTCTGCTTTTTCGGCTACTGAGAGCCTACCTTAGGGGTGACTTACATGTAATAAAAAGGGTGTTTAAGGCTTGGCAAGTAGTTTTAAATACCAAGCTGAAGTAGCTGTGAAACTGCACAAACAGGCCTTACAACACAGCCTGAGACATGTTTAAGGGGCTACCTATGTTGGTGGCACAATCAGTGCTGCAGGCCCACTAGCAGCATTTACAGGCCCTTGGCAAATATAGTGCACTTTCCTAGGGACGTATAGGTAAATTAAATATGCCAATTGGGTAGAAGTCAACTCTACTATGTTTAGGGGAGAGAGCACAGCACTTTAGCACTAATTAGCAGTGGTGAAGTATGCAGAGTCCTAAAACCAGCAAAAACAAATTCAGAATAATGGAGGGAGGCAGGCAACAAGTTGGGGGAAGACCACCGTAAGGCTGTCAGGTCTAACATGTGTCCCCCTCAGCTGATAGTGAGGAGAGCTACCCAACCCCTTGGGAGCTCTCTTTATCAAAGCAGAATAATGTGGAGAGACCATCAACCTTGGCGTGGTCAATCCCTGGGTGATGCTCCAATATAAAGTCCATTTCCTGTAGATAGATGGACTACATCAAGAGTTTCGTACATTCACCCCTCACATGGATGAGCACATGTAAGGGGTCTGTGGTCTGTCTGAACTCAGAAGTGAGTCTCAAACAATATGGTCTCAGCTCCTTCAGTACCTAGACCACAGCAAATGCTCCTCTTTCAATGGCACTCCACTTCTGTTCCTGTGGAAGTAACATCCTGCTCTCCTGCTAATGAAGGCTACTGGTTGGTCTAGACCCTCCTTATTCAGCTGTGCTAAGACTACCCCGTGCCATGCCCTGAAGCATCCATCTGTACAGTGAATTTCTTGAAGTAATCAGGGGCCCTGAGCACGGATGCTGTACACATGGATTCCTTGAGAGAATCAAAGGCTGTCTGGCAAGCTTCTGTCCAGATCACCAATCTGGGCTGCCTTTTAGTAGTCAGCGCAGTTAAGGGGCAACATGGTGTCATATTCCTGAACAAATCTCCTATATTAGCCAGTGAGGCTTAGGAAGGCTTCCACTTTGGTGTGGGCTTTAGGTGGTTGCTAGGCCATGATGGTTTCAATTTTGGGCTGGAGGGGCTGCACCTTACCACCACCTACCAGGTGCCCAAAATACTCCAAGCATCTTTTGGAGGTAATGCAGGTGTTCCTTCTAATTTGCACTGTAGATGGCAATGTAGTCTAGGTAGGTAGCGTAGAAAGCCTACTTGTCAGCCAAGACCCTTTTAACAAACCTCTGGAAGGGATTTTTTCTACTGTCGTGAAATCATTTTCCTACATTGTCCATCTTTGCTCTGCCCAGTCTATCTTGAGTTAGAACAACCCCAAGGATGTAATACAGCTGCTCAGGTGGTCAAGGGTAGCACAGCTAATATGCTGGCACAGAAAAGCAGCACTAAGGCTCATCTTTTGGGGCAGCATAAGAAATGTCAGCACAGCAGCTGCACAGCAGCTGCACACCAGGCACGAGCAAGAGAACACTGCGTGGAAGTCAGCTTGAACAGCTTGACCTGTGCTTAGAAAGTTTGAATTACAGCTTGGGAAAGGAAACCTCCTCTAAAGTGATGTGAGGATTTTTTGGTAAAAAATAATACAAAAATTAAAGTAAGTGGACCATGGTAATGGAATAGGGAGGAGATGGTGGTTTTAAAACTAATGTAAGCAACTACTCACTAAGAGCCTTTAATGCAATCCATATACCTTTAATATTTAATAAAATGGCAAACCAACCCCCAGAAGACAAGGATAAGCACACAGGCATTGATAGATAGACCCTTGAGAAAGGTAGCAAAATCTGCCTTACTAACCATGCAGGAGACCTTAACATCAGGGAAAGTGTTCAAACTTACAACTTCATTCCATTCCTTTTTCAAATTGTGATTTAGTAAATGTCAAGGACTTACTACCCATATCAGGAGTAAAGGAGAGTGGCAAAACAGGGTCAAAGATAGCAGCTAAGAAGGAGGATAAACTGAGCGCACAAATGGAAATAATAGCAGAGTGATTCACCTCCCTGCCAAAGAAACAGCTCATGTCACAGAGGCTACAGATGGAATTTAAGAAGCTAATAAAGACCAACAGGACAAAGGGGCTGGAGCACGAAGCAGGAGAAGCGACAGGCAAACAGCATTACGGGAGCTGGAAGCTGACACAAGAACCTCAGACGGTGGATAGAGACTGCATAGAAGCGACAGGGCTAAAACAGATGAAATAGAAAATCAGCAAGTGTATGATGGTGGAGAGCCAAGTACATCCTTGATTCAAGGTTTATCTCTGGAAATCCAAACAGTTTAATCGTTTCAGAGAAGAACCAGAAAAGTATTCAAGAAACATTGTCTACTTTTGGGGAAAAACTAGATAACTTAACACTTCGAATATAGTTCCTAGAGGAGAATCTGACAAACGTGATTCAGAAAGTAGAAAAATCTTATCTGGCAATAGCCATACTTATAAAATAAGACAAAGCTTGTGGAGACACTCCATAAAAGGTAACATTAAACTCCTAAGGGGCATATTATTTGAGAGCCCCTAGCACCACCAGAGCATCACTATTTACAAGAAGGTGTAACGCCACTGCTGAAGCAGATGTCTTAACCCATTCCCCACCGTGGACGTAATGGCTACGTCCGTGGAAGCGCCGCTCAGGTGCCACGGAAGTAACCATTACATCTAGGTGCCGGCCCTCGAGAGAAGCGCTAGTGCTCCCCCAGAGTGCCGCCACCCCCAGGGCAGGGCTGGAAGGGGAATTGCTTGCACTTCCACCCAGACCCCCCAACCCCCATAGTGACGTCTAATGATGTCAGCACGCAATCGCGTGCTGACCTCATCAGAGTTCACCTCCCATCGTGCGGGAAGCATGCTTCCAGCACGATGCGGGAAGAGAAATGCTGAGCATTTCTGTTTCGCTCAGGAGGAGGGGGTCAGCAGAGGCATGAGACGAAAGGCCTATCCTTTACTTTCATGTCTCTGCAAGCATTTCTGCTGCACTACACACCAGGGATTTTCTTTTATTTATTTTTTTATATGTGGGGAGCGACCCCTTAGGCAAGGGCCGCTCCGTGGGGGCCAAATTATTTTTAGGCCATTTCTGCCCTGGGAGGGGGGGGGGAGGTCAGAAACCCCCTAGACACCAGGGATATTTTTTTTCGTCTATTTATTTTTTTAATATATGGGGAGCGACCCCTTATGCAAGGTTCGCTCCCCGGGGGGCAAATTATTTTTAGGGCGAAGCCACTAGACACCAGGGATTTCTTTTTTTACTTACGCATAAGGGGAGCAGTCTATTCACGTCCCCTTGTAAGTTTAAGGTCTGATACGTTCTCAGATATGGTAGCAAACTGATGGTTTGTCTCTTTAGGACCTTGCCAAAGATGTCTGGTACAGAGTGACAGGTGTTAACAGTTGTGGTAGAGAGACCAATGGTTTGTCTCTTTAAGAGCTTGTCATAGACATCTGGTACAGAACAACAGGTGTTAACAGTATGGTAAGAGACTGATGGACAGGTGCCCCCAGTTATGGTAAAAGTTTAAAGATTGATCCTTTTGAGAATTAAGGTGGTCATTACAACCCTGGCGGATGGTGTTAAAGCGGCGGTAAGACCGCCAACAGGCCAGCGGTAAAAAATGTGGAATTACGACCGTGGCGGAAACCGCGAACAAAGACAGCCACTTTAACACTCTGATCACCACGGCGGTACAAACAAACAGTGCGGCGGTCACCGCCAACAGACAGGCGGAGGACAATGTACCGCCCACACTATTATGACAGGTCAATCCGCCACCTTTTCTGTGGCGGATTCACCGTGGATAAAAACACGACGGAAACAGGAATTTCGAAGGGAAACTGCTCACCTCTACACACTCCACGAGGAAGGAGGACACCATGGACCCGGAACTCCAAATCCTACCTGCGATAGTCTTCCTGCTCCTGTACCAGGAGCACAAACGCCAGCGGCGATGACTACGGTGAGTACTGCACCTATGCCACAGGGGAGGGTGGAGGCAAAAAACAGGGACACACACATGCAACACCCCCACCCCCACCCTCACCCACTACAACACACGCACTAATACATATCTATACATTATAGTTACACCCCCAATCCCCCCGGAAGAATGCAAAGACAAAAGGAAATGAGTGTAACCGTTGTAATATATGAAAATGCAGTGCGCAAAAATATACATATATACACTATTAACAAAATATACACCAAGAATAGTAGTCAGGTAGTGCACCATTCATAGTCCGTGGAGCACTGGGCGAGGCCCACACTCGATACCAGATCAAAACAGAGAGAACACTGCAGGGGCATCAGATAGAAATACAACAGGCACCTCAGGGGGAAGGGAAGGGTGGGCACCTCAGCCGGATGAGTGCACGACGCCAGATCCACGAGGGGGCTCCATGGCCATTGATGTATCCTGGGGAGTGCAAAGCCACAGTCTCTCAAGTCTCTCCAGTGGGTGGTTTGCCCACTGCATTATACTGGGAAGTGCAAATCCACAGTCTCTCAAGTCTCTCCAGTGGGTGGGTTGCCCACTGCATTATCCTGGGGAGTGCAAATCCACAGTCTCTCAAGTCTCTCCAGTGGGTGGGTTGCCCACTGCATAATCCTGGGGAGTGCAAAGCCACAGTCTCTCAAGTCTCTCCAGTGGGTGGTTTGCCCACTTCATTATCCTGGGGAGTGCAAAGCCACAGTCTCTCAAGTCCATGGCCCATCTGGCCTGTGGCTGGCGGTCCTTCATGGCCCATCTGGCCTGGGACTGGCGGTGGCCTCCTGGGCAGCTGGGCTGGGGCCGGCGGTGGCCTCCTGGGCAGGTGGGCTTGGGCTGGCGGTGGCCTCCTGGGCAGCTGAGCTGTGGCTGGCGGTGGCCTCCTGGGCAGCTTGGCTGGCGTGGGCCTCCTGGGCAGCTGGGCTGCGACTGGCGGTGGCCTCCTGGGCAGCGGGGATGATGGTGGTCTTCTCCGCCGTGCTGCTCTTCCTAGACTTGCTGGGTTTCTTGTGGCCCTTCCCCACCTTGGGAGGTGTCCCAGCTGAGTCCACTCTCCCACAGGGACCCCTGGGAGCGGCTTGGGTGGCTGGAGTCTTCCCCTTCTCCCGCCGGGCACTGGCCAACTTCAGATGCTTCACAGGGGGGGACTGGCTGTGCTGTGGCTCCGTGACACACTGGCTGTCCTGTGCACTCCACATACCTGTGACTACAGGCACCACTGGTCCCGGAGATGTTGTGGCTGAGGTGCTAGTTCTGGACCTATGAGATGGACGGGGTGGGGGAGGTGTAGGAAAAAGGTAAAGGCTGTACAGGAAAAGTTTTTTGGACACACTGGGACGGGTAGCTGGAGGGGGTTTGGGAGTGGAGGAAGAGGTGGTGGTAGTAAGCGGTGTTCGTTTGGTGACTTTGGGTGCAGGTGCATGCGCTGGAGGCTGTCGTGAGGTGGATGGCTGTTGGGTAGGTGTGTGCCTACGTTTGTGTATCTTGGGAGGGGGCGTCACAGACACACTGGGAGAGGACACAGGAGACATGTGAATGGTAGTGGGGTGGTGACTGCACGTGAGCGGGGTGTGCTGGTGGGTGTGCTGGTGAGGGAAGTAGTGGCTGTAGAGGTAGTGCATGCAGGTGTGTGTGTAGACAAGACTGGGAGGGAGGAGGGAGACGATGAGGAGGGGGACACAGTGGAGGCAGTGGATGTTGGTGTGTCTGCATGTGTGTGATGCTTGTATGAGTGCCTGTGGGATGTGTGGTGCTTATGTTTGCCTGAGCTTCCCTTGTGTGGTGAGGTGTGTGCAGGCTGGTCTGATGGTGTGCTTGGGATAGGCAGAGGTACAGGGGATTGGGTCTGGGTGGAGGAAGTTGGAGGGGGGAGGCTAGACACAGGGACAATGGCTGCCATCAGTGCTGAGGCCAGAGTTTGAAAGGCTCGGTGAAGGGCCGCCTGACCAGAATGAATGCCCTCCAGGAATGCATTAGTTTGTTGCAACTCCCTTTCTACACCCTGGATGGCATTCAAAATGGTAGACTGCCCAACAGTGAGTGACCTGAGGAGTTCAATGGCCTCCTCACTGAGGGCATCAGGGGTGACTGGGGCAGGGCCTGAAGTGCCTGGGGCGAAGGTGATGCCCACCCTCCTGGGTGAGCGGGCACGGGGCGAAGGCTGAGGGGCTGCTGGGAGGGCGGTGCTGGGAGGGGGGTGGCGGCTGTACCTGTAGATGCGGGGGGCACAGATGTTGCCACCACCACAAGGGAGCTCCCATCAGAGGACGAGTCCGTGTCGCTGGTGTCAGCTCCTGTCCCCGCCATGGTGCTCCTCTTGCCCTCCGTCCCACTGGTGAATTCTGAGTACGTAGTGTGGCCCTCCATGGCCATGTGGGATGCAGCTCCCTCGTGCCGTGGTGCCACTGCTTCTCCGCCTGATGATGCTAATGCGCACAAGAACAGGGAAACCACAAAAAGGGGGGGGAACAGAATAAAGACATGTTGAGTGCATGGATTACCGCTACCGTTGGCGGACAAGACAGACACAGAAGCCCCCTGCACTACGCTGCGCTCTTGGGCTCTACAGTGCAATTCCTGGGAAATGGCCTACAAGGCTATGGACAACATCTGCACACATAGATGACACAGGGGCATGAATAGCTGTACTTGGCACTCTACAGAGGTGGGGTGGGGGGCCACAGGGCCATGCCTTACGGAGGGGCCTTGCCTACGGAACTCGCCCTGGCCTAGGGAAACCCACAGCCCTCCTCCCCCACCCAGACAACTCCACTGCGTGCAAAGTCAGCTGAATGAGAGTGTACTCACCCCCTTGTGTCTGCTGTGATGCCCTCAAGCGCCCATCCAACTCCGGGTAGGCCACCGCCAGGATCCTGAACATCAGGGGGGTCATGGTTTGACGGGCACCCCTCCCACGTTGGGAGGCCATCCCCAGCTGAGCCTCCGCCGTCTTCTTGCTCCAGCGGCGAATGTCCTCCCATCTTTTCTGGCAGTGGGTGCTCTGTCTGTGGTAGACCCCCAGGGTCCGGACGTCCTTGGCGATGGTACACCAAATATCCTTCTTCTGGTTGGCGCTGACCTACATGAAATGTACAGGGGAGGAAGAGAAGTCATTACCAACTGCACCGTCAAAGTGAGTGGCCACCATCCCTACCCTTGCCATGTGGCACATGCACCCACCGTCTTTCATGCACGCAGAACTCTGCCCCCTTCCTTCTTACATCCAGCCCTCTCCACACAGGCATAGCCCATACAACATGCTCCCTGTGCACTTACCTGTTTGTCTGGAGGACCGTAGAGTAGCGTGATCCAAATAGCTGTGGCTCTACCAGGATGATTTCCTCCACCATGACCCTGATCTCCTCCCCCGAGAACCTGGGCTGTCTTTGCCATGCCATGGGGTGGTATAGGTGATGTGTGGGGTGGTGTGTGTGGTGAGAAGTGTCGTGATAAGTAGTGGTGTGTTGTGTGGGGTGCGTGGAAGTTGTGTGGGTGATGGTGTTATGTGCCTTTGGATGCTGTTGTACTTGCTGGTGGTGTCTCTCTCTGGGCTTTGTTCTCAATTTCTGGTCATAGGGGTTTGTGGGTGATGTGGGTGTGTGTTTTATATTGTATTGGGTGTGTGGGAGTGGTGTGTGTGTGTGTATCAGGTGTGTGTATTTCGAATTGTCCAATGTGGCTGTGTTTTGTAGATGTGTGTGTATTTTGAGTGCAGAGGTGTGTACCGCCAATGGAATACCGTGGTTGAAAGACCGCTGCGTGGATTCGTGTGTCGTGATAGTGTGGGCGTATTTCTGTTGGCGTGACGGTGTCTTTTTTGTTTTCGCCAGTCCTTTGGTGTGGTGGACTTGTGTGGGTGTCTGAGTTTTGGCAGATTCCGAGATGTGGGTCATAATAGCTGTGGTGGAATTCCGCGGCCGCGGCGGTGTTTTGGATGTCTTCTGCACGGCGGTAAGCGGTTTTTACCGCCAATGTTGTAATGACCGCCTAAGTGTTATTGAGATTTGAATCTTGTTTTTCAATAATGATATTTGGAGAGAAAATTATGTTCCTTTAAGCCCAGAAATGACTTTCCCAGATCCTGGATCCTGCTAGTGATGTTTGAGTATGTTCATGGCATTCTAGTGACAGAGTGAGTGAAATAGGTTGCGCTTGAAGAATTTATGCAAATCGCAGGTTTGTGAGGATTTTAGGGAGTTGAGTACTCCAAATGAAGTTTTAGAAGGAGTGTGAGTACTCCGCAGTATGAGAGTAGGGAAGTCGTCGAACTTCTTATGTGTGTGGCGCTTGGTGCTCAAAAACTGTCCACGTGGTTGTTGATGCATGGACCCCGCGTGGTCTCAGACTCCTGAGTATATTGGAAAGTGTATGAGACACTTGGTTATATGTTGTAATTTGTCTGGTTTAGTAGGTTGATTGGGTGTGGTCAAAAATAATTTGTCTGGTTTAGTAGGTTGATTGAGGGTAAAATGTGCGGGTTGAATTTTGCTTGCAAATCTGGGAGGCCGAGAAAGAGGAATAGCTGCATAGGCGAAAGGGGCATCAGTGAAAATCCTTAAGGTTTCTGAAGCAATTGTGTTACCTTTCCTGTAGTAAACCAGCAGATTTGTTTGGGTTTTCGTTTTTTGATTAGTGCTTGCAATATTTTGCATTAATTTTGTGTGGATTGGAGTTTAGGAGGACGAGCTGCAAGACTTTGTCAGCCGCAGTTCGTGTAAGTGTGACGTCATTGGAGCCGTGCTGGTGTAGGTCGGTTAGTGAGAAGGGTCACGCTCTGATTGGCAGCCGTCCATGAGAGGCAATTGGTTGAGAACGTGGGTGAAAGGAATCCTGGGTTTAAAAGTCATTTCCTCATTCAATTTTGAATAAACAAAAGTAGATAAAATGAAGAAAAGAGATACGTACATTAGAGTGTAAGTGAGCCTGACCCGCCAGAGAATACACCAGATTACATTGTAATGTAAGAGAGAGGTGTCGCGCCATGTCTTTGGCTAGAGCAATGGTGCAAATTGACAGAGAGAGAAAAATGGGAGCTTAGCTTTTCCTGAGAATGGGACTTTCAATTTGAGGATTTTGGAGCAATAACGGATGGCGCTGTATGAATGGAAGCCCCTTCCAAGACCAGCACAGTTTGAGGCATTAGCAATTTGGGAGCTGGCAGTTAGACATTAACAGCAATTGAAATTTGAAAAAAGAATAAGAAGGGTAGAAAAGACTTTAGTGGAAGTGAGATGGGATTGGGAACAGCAGAAATGGAGATCAGTGACTTTCCAGGATGTTAAGTTGTTTCCAGCTATTACGCAGGAGGATGGGACAGAAGGAAAGAAAGCGACTAGAAAAACTAATAGAAGTCCATCCGATAGTAAGGAAGCTAGAAGGTCTTCCATAGTGGAGGAGGAATCAGATGCTGAAGATCTTCTTACACAGATACTGAGAGACCGACCACCACCATATGCAGTGCATGAAGGTGGTCCGAGTGCTATTGCTGACGCAACAGCCCTGAGACAGGTAATGGGGACAGTGAGTCCAGCACAGGTTAATGCTGACCTGACACCGAATATGGTGAAAAGTAGTCCTAATTTGCAGACTACTCCTGTAGTGCTAGAGCAGCCCCAGATGCAAAATCGCTGCCGATTAATGTTGGTCCAGCGGTACCATTTTTTGCACAAAAGAAGCCGATTGTGAGTGAACAGGGAGAAATGACTCAGGCCCTCATTACAACGCTGGAGGTCGGTGATAAAGTGGTGGTAATACCGCCAACAGGCCGGCAGTAAAAAAAATTGAATTATGACCACGGCGGAAACCGCCCAGACAGACAGCCACTTCAACACACCAACCGCCACTGCGGTAGCAACAAGCACCACGGTGGTAACCAGCAACAGCCAGATGGAAGACAATGTACCTCCCATTGCATTATGACCAGCCTATCTGCCAGCTTTTCTGGGGTGGTACCAATGACATCAAAAGCACAGTGGGAACAGAACACAGAAGTCAAAGGACTCACCTCTGGAGACACAGGGAACAACCACGACGCCATGGAGCACATATTTCCCATGCTAGTCTACCTTTTCCTGCATTACGAACACCATTGTCGGTGAAGACGACCACAGTGAGTACTGCTGGCTAGCACACAAGGGAGGGGGGAGGAAAACAAGATGCATGCAACACACAATATCCCCACCCCAACACCATACACACAAAAGGATGAAGTAAAATTACACATCCACCCTGTACCCCTCAGGAATACTGCAAGGACAAAATGATTGGAAGAAAGTGAGTGTAATATGATTAAAGAACATGAAGAAGTGCATTAAGTTACAAACGTATGTACATATTTACAAATGGAGGGACACTGCCCAGTACTCAATGTCTGTGGGCCACAGGGCCACAACACATAGGCCAAGGCCCCACCTCACTCCTGCAACAACACGGAGAGAACACTGCAGAGGCACAGGCACCTCAGGGGGACGGGGAATGAGGGGGATCCTCAGGTAGAAAATGGTACAACACCACTGGTCCTGGAGGGGGCTACATGCCCTGTGCGATGTCCTGGGGAGTACAAGGCCACAGTCTGTATAGTGGTTGGGTTGCCCAATGCTTGATCCTGGGGAGTGACAGCCACAGTCCCTCAAGTGGGTGGTTTGCCCACTGCTTGGTCCTGGGGAGTGCAAAGCCATAGTCTCTCTAGTGGATGGCTTCTCCACTGGTTCTGGAGGGGGCATTGTGCCCAGTGTGCTTCATCCTGGGAAGGATGGGGTGAGTGGATGGCTTCTTCCACTGGTTCTGGAGGGGGCATTGTGCCCAGTGTGCTTCATCCAGGGAAGGATGGGGTGAGTGGATGGCGTTGCCACTGGTTCTGGAGGGGGCATTGTGCCCAGTGTGCTTCATCCTGGGAAGAATGGGGTGAGTGGATGGCTTCTTCCACTGGTTCTGGAGGGGGCATTGTGCCCAGTGTGCTTCATCCTGGGACAGATGGGTTGAGTGAATGGCCTCTCCACTGGTTCTGCTGGGGGCATTGTGTCCTGTGATACAGATCTTGGGGAGTGCAAGGTCACAGTCTCTCACCTGGGTGTCTGACTCACTGGATTTGCAGGGGCCAAGACGCACAACAGCCTATGGAGGCAGGACTACACACTGTCCGCCGGCGGTGACGGCTGCTCAGTGGTGGCAGTGGTGGTGCCGGTGGCGGTGCTGACAGTGGCTGGGGGAGGCTTCATCCCGGCAACCCACTGGGGCTGCTGCTGCTGCTGGCAATGGTTCTGGTGGCCGTGCTGGCGGTGGTGCTGGTGGCGGTGCTGGGCGTGGTAGGGGGAGGCTCCAGCCCATCCCCTGCAATCTTGGATGGCTGAGCCACCATGGTTGGTGGTGGGGGCTCCGAGTGAGTCCCAGCACCAGGCCTCCTTGCCCTTCCTAGTCGCAGCTGGTGGTGCCTCCTTGCCCTTCCTTGATGCACCTAGTGCTGGCACCCTGTCAGTGTTGATGCCTGGTGCCCGGGATCCTCTCCCACCTGCAGTAGCTGTCAACACTACTGTGCCCCTGGACTGGGTGGCTGAGGTGCTTGCCTGGGTTTTCTTTGCCCTGGCCTGATGTGAAGGGCGGGGGAGAAAGGCTAGGGAAGAGGTCAATGGTGGAAAGGAAAAGCTTCTTAGGGACATTGGGGCGAGAAGAGGTTGAAGGTTTGGGAGTGGAGGAGGAGGAAGTGGTTGTAGGAGGTGTCTGTCTGCTGTGTTTGAGTGCAGGTGCATGGGCTGGATGCTGTTTTGAGGTGGATGGATCTTGGGTGTCTGAGTGCTACCATTTGTGTACCTTGGGAGGAGGGGGAACAGACACAGTGGGAGAGGACACAGGGGACATGTGCATGGAAGTGTGGGTGGTGACTGCCAGTTAGGGGCTTGTAGTGCTAGGCATGATGGTAGTAGTGAATGAGGATGTAGTGCGTGCAGGTGTGAGTGTAGACGCTACTGGGACGGGGGTGGACGAGGAGGAGGAGGGGACACAGTGGAGGCAGTGGATGTTGGTGTGTCTGCATCTGGATGGTGTTTGTGTGAGTGCCTGTGTGTTGATGTGTGGTGCTTGTGTTTGCCTGAATCACTCCTGTTTGTTGTCCTGGGTGCATGCTGGTCTGCCTGTGTGCTTGGGATAGGTTGGGGTTGAGGGGAATGGGATTGTGCAGAGGAGGTTGAAGGGGGGAGGCTAGAAACAGGGACAATGGCTGCCATCAAGGAGGAGGCCAGAGCCGGGATGGATCTCTGTTGGGCCTCCATGCCAGAGTGAAGGCTCTCCCGGAATGCATTTGTTTGTTGCAAATGGGCTGCCAGCCCCTGGATGGCATTCACAACGGTTGACTGCCCAACAGAGATGGATCACAGGAGGTCAATAGTCTCCTCACTCAGGGCAGCAGGGCTATCTGGGGCAGGGCCTGAGGTGCCTGGGGCGAAGGAGATGGCCACCCTCCTGGGTGAGCAGGCACGGGTAACATGCTGTGGGGCTGCTGGGAGGGTGGTGCTGGTATGGGGTGGGAGCTGTACCTGTGGTTGGGGTGGGCACAGAGGTGTCTGCCACCACCAGGGATCTTCCATCAGAGGAGGTATCACTGTCCGAACTGTCCTCTCCAGTCTACGCCGCAGTGCTCCCCTCGCCCTCCGTCCTACTGGTGCCCTAACCATCAGTGAATTCGGCCTCCTGGGCCATGTGGGATGCAGTGCTCCCCGTCGCCGGTGCCTCTGCTCCTCCGCCAGATTAAGCTAATGCACATAAGGATAGGGTGACAAAACAAAAAGGGGGGAATGAGATAAAGGATACACTTGGTTAGTGGTGGCAACAACACTACCATTGGCGTACACAACACACTCACACACAGGGAACAGCCCTACACACTAGGCAATGCATTACCAGTCACAATGCTAATCACCAGCCCATGGACAGGGATACCTTACGCCAATTGCATTATACCTGAGGCCCACAGAACCCTGCCCAGTAGTGGAGGCCTACTAGCTTATTTGGAGGAGGTGACCTCAGACCCTGCCCCAATATCGGTCCTACCCTGCACTTGCCGGCCTGGCCTAGGGGCACCCACAGGCCAACAGGCCCACATCCCCCACCTGGATGCCACCCCACCAGGCGCAAGTAGTATATTGGGGCACTGTACTCACCCCCTTGTGGCTGCTGTGATGCCCCCAAGCACCCATCCAGCTCCGGATAGGCCACCGCCAGTATGCAGGCCATCAGGTGGGTCAGGGTTCGATGGGCTCCCTTTCCTCATTGGGAGGCCATCTCCAGCTGGGCCTCCGCCTTCTTCCTTTCCCAGCATCTCATGTCCTCCCACCGTTTGCGACAGTGGATGCTCCGCCTGCCATAGACCCCCAGTGTCCGCACGTCCTTGGAGATGGCATATACCCTTTTTTGATGGTGTAGTGAATACTAGTTTGTTTTAATTGGATAACATGAGTTAGCTTAGCCATTGGCTTGCAGACTCATGCCCCGTCACCTAGTGACTTTTAACCTACTTAGCTTGCTCTGTTTTAGCCCATTTAATTATTTAATTCTTCTAAGATGGCTGCCTTGTTTATAGTTGACCCACTTGTTATGATTTGCATTACCAGTGCCACCACGTTAAGGTGACAAAGTTAAGTGACAAATATAAACAAATTGTAGGTGTTCACATTTAGGGACTTTCTCTCCTCATGCTTTTGAGGGAATTGTTTATATTAATTGCTGCCCCAAGCATGCAGTTATCTATTGTTTGGGAACATACCTACATCAAGGGGTCCAAGTAGATCTGTATAAATGCATCACACTTTAGAGAGATAATCAGAGGGATTCCGACCAGAGGGCATCGCCACCATCGCTGATATCGATGCTGCACGTTGTCTTGACGCTGACTCAGTCTTCGTGTTCTTGCGGAGTCTGAGATAGAGGCCTCATTCCAAGGTAAGGAGGGTTGGGGGCTCCTCTCATGGACGTGGCATTGGCAGATTAGGTTTCACATACCCAGCTCTCCTTTATGTAGGAGGTTAGGCCTATCATGTTAGGGTATTAGGACATATTACACACTTCGGGCCTCATTCTGACCCTGGCGGACGGCGGAGTCCGTCCGCCAGGGTACCGCCGCTGAATGACCGCACCGCGGTCAAAAGACCGCGGCGGCCATTCAGACATTTCCTCTGGGCCGGCGGGCGCTCTCCAAAAGAGCGCCCGCCGGGCCAGAGGAAATGCCCCTGCAACGAGGACGCCGGCTCAGAATTGAGCCGGCGTAGTTGCAGGGGTGCGACGGGTGCAGTTGCACCCGTCGCGTATTTCAGTGTCTGCTTACGGGGGCCCCTGCCGTGCCCATGCCATTGGCATGGGCACGGCAGGGGCCCCCAGGGGCCCCGCGGCACCCCCTACCGCCATCCTGTTCCTGGCGGGCGAACCGCCAGGAACAGGATGGCGGTAGGGGGTGTCAGAATCCCCCATGGCGGCGCAGCAAGCTGTGCCGCCATGGGGGATTCTAAGGGCAGCGGTAAACCGGCGGGAGACCGCCGGTTTGCCTCTTCTGACCGCGCCCGAACCGCCGCGGTCAGAATGCCCTGAGGGGCACCACCGGCCTGTCGGCGGTGCTCCCGCCGACCCTGGCCCCGGCGGTCTTAGACCGCCGGGGTCAGAATGACCCCCTTCATGTCTTTTCATGTTATTGCAAGATGGTGGGGGTCTTTGTAATAATGACTCTTGTCTTTACAATTCTGTTTCTTGCACTGTTCATTATCCTAATCATTGCAGCCCATGCAACTTATTGCAGATTGCAGTTGTGTTAAATAAAAACTATTGAAACTTTACAGCATCTTGGTTATTGCCTGTGTTTGGTTGAGACATGATATATCTGTGAGAAAGGGGTAATCTCCGTTTAACCACGACACTCCCTGAGATGTCATACTCTCGAGTCCATGCGTAAAGGCTGCCACAATTCACCTTTTACTATTTGGATTTTTGGTGAGGTGCTGCTAGTGAACCGGAAGTGTTGGGATGACAGCTGCAACTTGTTGTAGGATAGGCAAAGTCGCCTACAAACATAAGTACTGTCATCCTTAAATCAGCAGTCTTGCCTAGAGCAAGAGTCCATACTAAGACAATGGGTCCTGACCTGCAGAGAAATACACATAGGTAAAGGTATCAGTCAGACCATCCTGCCTGTTACACTCATGGCCCACCATAGCCCTCACTTCTCCTTGCGCACAGACATTGCCCACCATACATGCAGCATGCTGCCCAGGGCCCTTACCCCAACCCCCCTACACGAGGCCCTCACACATAGCACTCCATGCATTCATTTCCCATTCATTGTGCTCACAGTGTACTCACCTGTTGGTTTGGAGGCCCATAGAGCATTCGGTACTGGGAAAGGACCCCATCCACCAGTCTCTCCAACTCCGCAATGGTGAAGGCAGGGGCTCTTTTCCCAGTGACATGAGCCATGGTCGGTTCCAGACACAGGTCACAGCAGCACTTGCAGTGTAGGTCCTCTCCTGTTGAAGGTCAGGTAGTAAGTGGGTGAACAGATAGAAAATGGCAGTCACGTCCACAGCGGTACGTACCGTCACCACCGGCGTACTTCTCCATTGGCCACTTTAACCCATAGGGCCCAATGGCATCCAATGAGGATTTGCACAGTGGTTTTCGACTGCCTCCCGCAATGGAGCACAACGTTGGCAAAATTACCTCATTTCCACATGTCCCTCCATACAGGACAGGCGGATGCAATTTCAGGGGGGGGCAGGCCATAGCACCTAACTGCGTCACAGTACACATAGGCACCATTTGGGCCTATACAGCAATATTGTGTTACACTCACAACATGCAATGCAGTGTAGTGTTTGGAAATAGGGAATACTGACCATCTACTCACCGTTTGACCCCTAGATTGCAATCGCTGTGGATGAACAGGAGATGGAGAAATTCCCCCCATGAGCAGGCCCTTGGTGGACTTGGCAACAATGGAGGACAGACACATTATTCTCACCTGTAGACTGGACAGGGCCACAATCACAGAGTTGTGTGCCCAACTGGAACCTGACCTGATATCTGCTATCCGTCAGCCCACCGGGATCCCCCCTCTTGTGCAAGTCCTATCTGTGCTCCATTTCCTAGAAAGTGGCTCCTTCCATGTGACAGTGGGCTTTGCAGCAGGAATGTCTCAGCCAATATTCTCAATATTGCTGACCCTGATTAAACACATGTGCATCTACAGCGTTTTCCTCCAGGTGGAGGATTTGGCCACAGTGAAAGCTGACTTCTATGCAATGGGACATATCCCCAACATTATTGGGGCTATTGATGGTACACACATTGCATTTGTGCCCCCCCCCGGAGAAATTAACAGGTGTTCAGAAATCGAAAGAGCTTTCACTCCATGAATGTGCAGATAGTATGCCTGGCGAACCAGTACATCTCCCATGTCAATGCAAGGTATCCTGGGTCTGTGCATGATGCCTTTATCCTGAGGAATGGCAGCATCCCATATGTGATGGCTCAACTCCAGAGGCACAGGGTGTGGCTAATAGATGAGCACAGGTTCCCACCCACGGGTTGTTGGTGTATGGGTATGTTGTGGGCCCTAAGGGTTAGTGTGTGTCTAACAGTTGTCCCTTGATATTTTCAGGTGACTCTGGTTACCCCAACCTCTCATGGCTACTGACCACTGTGAGGAATCCCAGGACAAGGGCAGAGGAACATTACAATGAGGCACATGGGCGAAAAGAAGAATAATAGAAAGGACATTCAGCCTCCTGAAGGTCAGGTTTCGTTGCCTCCATCTAACAGGTGAATCCCTGTACTACTCATCCAAGAAGGTGTGCCAGATCATCGTGGCATGCTGTATGTTGCACAACCTTGCCTTACGTCGGCAGGTGCATTTTCTGCAGGAGGACGAGGCTGGAGGTGGATGTGTGGCAGCAGTGGACCCCGTGAACAGTGAAGATGAGGAGGCAGAGGATGAGGATGAGGACAACAGAAGTGCTATAATACAACAGTACTTCCAATGACACACAGGTAAGACACTGTAATTACACTTTACTTTGACAGTTTTGTATTTGACATTGTCACTGGCAGGCTGATTTTCGCACTTCTATGGCCACTTACTGTACCCTTTTGCATCTCTATTTTCAGATATTGGTGCCCCACTATTGCTCCTGGTGTGTTGACTGCAGCCAATTACAAGTCATTCCTATTTATACATTACTGTGCAGTTATATTGCAGTTTTTAAAGCTTGTTAAACGAATATATGGTTAAATGATTTGACAGACTCCATAGGTGTATTTCTTCAAATGGAGTTTATTTAAGTGCTAATGATTAGAGGGGGATGTGCAATGAGCTGGGGTGATGATGGAGGAATGTCCAGGATAGAGTTTGTATCACAGGCGCATTGTCCAAGGGGGGCATAGGAAGGGGAACATTGGCAGTTCAAGGTGGACAGGGTGACAGAGTGGGACACAAGGGTGACATTCAGGAGAGTCTAATTTCTTGGCAGGGCTCTTGGCTATGTTCTCTGGCTTCTGCCTGGATCACAGGGACCGTTTATGGGGTGGTTCTCCTTCTGCAGGGGGTGGGCTGGTGGTGGCCTGATGTTTCTGTGGTGGGGCCTCCTGTCCGCTAGCGGCAGCGGAGGTGGAAGGATGTTCATCGGTTTGGCTGGTGTCAGGGGCCCGGCGGTGGGCCACTGCCTCCCTCATGGTGTTGGCCATGTCTGTCAGCACCCCTGCAATGGAGACCAGGGTGGTGTTGATGTCCTTCAAGTCCTCCCTGAGCCCCAGGTACTGTCTCTCCTGCAGCCGCTGGGTCTCCTGCAACTTGTCCATCGTCTCCTCAGAATGGTGGTATGCTCACATGATGTTGGTGAGTGCCTCCTTGAGAGTCGGTTCCCTGGGCCTGTCCTCCCCTGTTGCACAGCAGTCCTTCCAGCTTCCCTGTTGTCCTGTGCCTCTGTCCCCTGAACCATGTGCCCACTGCCAATGACCCCAGGTCCCTGATCGTCTTGTGTTTGTGGGGTGGCCTGGGGTCCTTGTAGTGGTGGACACACTGCTGATTAATGTGTCCTGGGGACAGCGGTATGGGCCCACTGGGTGGGTACTCTGCTGGCATTTCCTGAGGGGGGAGGCTCTGTGGAGGTATGGGACTGTGCCTGGGTTACCGACTGTCCGGAGAACCCTGATGGGCCAGGTGGGTCATCGAGATCCAGGCATCCAGAGCTGCTGTCATCACTGTGGGCCTCTTCTGGGGATGGACTGGAAGTTTCTGGCACCTCCCCTCCGGTGACGTTGGTAGGGGGATCTGTAGGATGTAAATGCAGTGTTATTGTTTCTGCATGTGTCATCTTGTGCATGGGTGAGTTGCCCTGTATGGTTGTTATTGCCCTGCCAGCTTTGCGTTGTGTGAGTAGTGATTTTTTGTGGGCTAGTTGATTCTCTCTAATGTGCATGATTTAGTGATGGGTGTCCATGTAGGTCTGTGAGTGGTGTCCTTGCATTTGTGTTGCATGCAGGACTTGGTATTGGGATGAGTGGGTTGTGATGGTGGGGTATTTGGGAGGTAGTGAAGTGATGGGAGTGAGGGTAAGGGTGGGGGTTTGTGATGGAATGCAGGTAGGGGGGGGTAATAGTAATAGAGATTTGACTTACCCGAGTCCAGTCCTCCTCCTACTCCGGCCAGGCCCTCAGGATGAATGATTGCCAAGACTTGCTCTTCCCATGTTGTTAGTTGTGGGGGAGGAGGTGGGGAGGTCCACGGCCAGTCCTCGGTACAGTTATTTGGTGTCTTGCTGCTGTGAAACACACCTTCCCCAGAAGGTCATTCCACCTCTTCCTGATGTCATCCCTTGTTTTGGGGTGCTGTCCCACGGCCCTGTCCACAATTCTCCACCATTGCGCCATCTTCCTAGCAATTAAAGTCTGCCTCACCTGTGATCCGAATAGCTGTGGCTGTACCCAGATGATTTCCTCCACCATGACCCTTAGCTCCTCCTCAGAGAACCTGGGGTGTTGTTGCGGTGCCATGGGTGTATTGTGAGTGGTGTGGGTGTATGGGGTGCTGTTTTGGGGTGTGTGATGAGGGTGCGTGGATGGTGTATAGGTGATGGTGGTGTGTGTTTGTGGTCTTGTCTGTGGTCTGGTTATCTCTCTTGTGGCACTTGTTTGTAATGGTAAAGGGTTGTGGGTAATGTGGGTGTGTGCTTTATAGTGGTGTGGGAAAGTGGGTGTAGTGTGTATGTGTGTCAGGTGAGTGAATTTTGAATTGTCCAATGTGGTGTACTTTTGTTTGGTTGTGGGTATTTTGAGCGTGTCAGTATGTACAGCCAATAGTTTAGCGCCATTGAATGTCCGCCATGGTGATTTGTGGGTCATAATGCTGTGGGCGTAGTTCTGTTGGCGTAACGGTGTGGATTTTGCTACCACCAGTTTATGACTGACCTTTGGGCTAGCAGACTTGTGTGTGTGGCTGTATAGTGACGGATTGCTATGTGTGAGTCATAATATAGGTGGGGGTAATCCGTTGCGGTGGCTGTATGTTGGCGGCAGTCAGCATGGCGGTAAGTAGAATTTACAACCAAGGCCTCAGAGTCTAATGAGAGGAGGACATAATGAACAAGTTCAGGTAGTTTCTTTCATGGGTCAGACTTTTGATGGATCGAGGTTATTGTTAGATCTTAGTCCAGTTGTTGCACTTACAGATGCCATGACTGGACCAAATGCAGGTCAGAGCCTGAAACTATTAACACTACAGACTCCGAATGCAGTGGTGCAGCAGGTGCCATTGGTCCAATCGAATAACATTTTGTTACAGGGACTGACAGCTCAGCAGTTAACTGAATGGTCAGACAAGCTGAACCCCCCACAGAATACCTCCAAGCGAGAAGAACAATTGAATTTTGTCAGACTAAGCATGGAAGCGGGTGAATTAGTTGAGGGGACAATGGGGGTGAATAGATTATAGTCTTACACAGAGGCAGGATTGAGATACTTGTGCCCAAGGATTACGAGAGAAGTGAGCAAGGTACATCAGAGATTAGCAGATTTGGCAGAGAAACATGGCATAGAAATCGAGAAAACAAAACATTTGAAGAGGAGTTACAGGTTAGATTTTGAGGCAAAAGATTTTGAACACATGAGGTTAGCCGGAATGAAGGCGCACCTTAAGGAATTACTGCAGAGTGCTCAGGTTTCGGGAGCATTAGACAAGTGGGAAGGTAGGTGGGTAAATAAAAGAGATAAGAAGAAAAGAGATTCCTTGGAGCTGACTGAGAATGTAAATAGGACAAGGATCCAGTAAAGATTTTACCAGTGAGGGAAATTCCAAAGGGAAATTTTGTTCTTGTCCCTTGGAGCAGAAGTGACATTCTATCATTTACAAATGATAATCCAAAATTGAGAGAGAAACAAGTAGAGTGGCATCAGCAGACAGACAGGTTCGTGAAACTTGCGAAGTGTTTGTGGGAGGACTTGAACACATTACTGGAGATAGTAGTTCCAGCTGACTTATGGGTTAAGTGTAAGAGGACTGTAGACTGACGAGCGAAAAGCATAAGAATACAGATGCATCGTCTCCTAAGGTAATGAAATATTACTACAAGGTGATTGAATTTCAGAAAACAAGGATTTTGCCTAAAAATATTGATTGGCAGAAGATTGATAGGACATGGCAGGAAGCAAAGGAGTCAATACATGCATATTATGAGAGATTGTTGAAGATGTTCAAGGAGTATAGGGGTAGAGAAGCAATTGAGCAGAAAAACGCGCTGCATTTTGTGTTCAGATGTGTGGAAGCATTGAAGCCTGAAATAGGTCAGATGATTAAGAGTCATTTGATTTGTTGGCATGCAAAGCCGAATGATGAGGTGTTGCAGCATGCAAAATACTGTAGTGATGAGATTGAGTTGAACCAGAAGAAGTTGAAAGAGAAGGCGATGGTGATGCAGGTTAAGGCAGCTCAAACAGGAGTGCAGGGGACTTTTTTGCGGCAGATGCCGCAGCAACCGGGAAATTTCATGTTCCAGCCTCAGATGAGAGGTAGAGGTCATGGAGGTAACATGAATCGTGGTCCAGATTTGAATACTGTAGTGGTTCGGAATGATGTGCAGGGAATGAAGAAGCTATTGCTGTGTCACATTTGTGGAGCTGTGGGACATTGGAAGTAGGAGTGTCCGATGATGGTGCAGGAAGGTGTTGTTCAGCAAGGTAATGACATCAATACATTTCAGAATGTGAGAGGACCGAGACTAAGGGGTCTTAATCCAAATTTCCAGAATAATGTGAATCAAGTGAAGAATTTTCAGCCCATGCAACAGGTTCAAATGCCCCGTGTACAAGTGTCACAATTGCAGCCGATGCAGCAGCAGGTTCCCATGGTACCTAGACAGCAAATGCAGATACCTCAAGCCCCGATGGAGCAGCAACAGATGATGCTTTCTCAAGAGGTCAGAGACAAGACTGAAGTAGTAACACAGTGCACCATTTTCCATTACACGGTGAGAATGAAATAAATAGTGAATGGACCAGTGATAGTTCAGATGAGGAGCCATGTGTGCTTGCAACTTTTTTAGAAGTAGATCAGAGAGGACCCTACGTGAGGGGAAAGGTTATGGGTCACAGAGTTTCATTCTTGGTGGACACAGGAGCTACACGGTCTACAGTGAGAAGTGCAGAGGGACCAAAATTGCCCCTTTCAGCAAGAACAGTTCAGGTCATGGGGGGGGGAGCGAATCAGTATCTGAAAAATCCAATCACTGGCCCAGTGCAAGTTGAAATTGGTAATTTCCAGGGACTGCATAAGTCTGTGGTCTGCAATTCGAGTCCGGTATCCCTATTGGGAAGGGAAAAGTGTTTGATTACTTGTTCAAATGATGGAATTGAGATCCAGACAAATAGCAATGATGAGGAGGACCAGGCTCCAGGAACAGAGTGTGAAACTACAAATGAGGAGTTCTTCCCAATGTTCACAGTAAAAGAGCTTCATTCCAATTTGCAGGGAACAGTACAAAAGAACGTGTGGGATTTGACAGGAAAAGAGTAGATCTGATTAAAGGAGTTGAGCCAATTAAGGTTACCTTGAAGTTGAATGCAGTGTTTCCTCAAATTCCACTTTACAACATGACAGAAGATGTCCTGATGAAAGTAGCTGAGATAATTGCAGATTTTGTAAAGCAGGGAGTTCTGAAGGAAGTGTTGAGCAGTCCATGTAATTCACCAATAAGGGGTTTGAAGAAGCCCTGTGGGAAAGTTTGGATTGTTCAGGTTTTGAGGAAAATAAATGAGATTCTGGTCAAGTTGTCCTGTAGTACCCAATCCAGTTGTGACAATGTTTCAAATTCCATGTAATGAAGAGTGGTTTACGGTCATTGATTTGTCACTAACGTTCTTCTCTGTGCCTCTTCATGAGGATAGTCAATTTCTCTTTTGTTTCAAATTCCTGGATTCCTTCCTCAAGGGTATACGGAATCACCATCCTTGTTCAACCAGACCTTGAAAAAGAATTTGGAATCATTGGAATTGCCTTTCCAATAAACTTTGGTGCAGTACATTGATAACTTAATGATTGCATCCAAGACAAGGGACGAGTGTAAGTATGACTCGATTGCCCTGTTGAAACATTTGGGAAACTATGGTCATAAAGTGTCAGCTCTGAAATTTCTGTACTGACAGAAGATAGTGAAGTATTTGGGTCACCAGATTGAGAAAGGGTCAAGGAAAATATCCAGAGAGAGGATTACAATGATACTGCAAATAAGTCCCCCGACTATACAGAGAGATATTAAGATGTCTTTGTGAATGGTGGGTTATTGTCGCCAATGGATCCTACATTTTTCAGAAATTTCAAGACCATTGCAGAAGCTGACTCATAATGAAGTCACAGATCCCATAATGTTAGATCATGATGAGATGAGAGCATTCACTGAGTTAAGATAAAGTTTGTGCAGAGTTCCAGCGAGTTGAGAGAAAGTTTGTGCAGAGCTCCGGAATTGGGTATGCCTGACTACAGGAAGCCTTTTACATTGTTTTGTCATGAGCGTGATGCATGTTCATTGTCTGCCTTGACACAGGTCCCTGGAAGTGCTCATTGCACAGTAGCATATTTTTCAGCTACTTTGGGCCCAGTTGCAGCAGCCTTACCAGGTTGTTTCCATGCAGTTGCCGCAGTTGGTCACAGTCTTTCGAGGTGTGAAGGAGTGGTCATGGGATATCCCCTAACTGTAATGGTCCCTCACTCGATTGAGATTTTACTGACACGGACGGAAACCCAATACTTGACTGGTGCTAGATTGACTAGGTATGAGACGAGTATTTTGGGAGCACCAAACGTCACACTGAAAAGATGTACAGGGATGAACCCAGCAACTTTGCTTCCAAGTGAAGATACTGAAATTGAGAAAGAGGAGGATGTTGAAAATGATTGTCTGGAAGTAACAGAATTGTGCACAAAACCGAGACCTGACATTAGAATACCAGCTTGGAAGAAAATTATCAAATTGTTTTTGTTGATGGCTCTTGTCTGAAAGACAATGCAGGGACACTGAGAGCAGGATATGCCGTGTGCACAATTACAGG
Source organism: Pleurodeles waltl (assembly GCF_031143425.1). Lineage (NCBI taxonomy): Eukaryota > Metazoa > Chordata > Amphibia > Caudata > Salamandridae > Pleurodeles > Pleurodeles waltl. The sequence goes on from NC_090438.1 coordinate 645,095,243, forward strand.
TACCTTGGAAGCTTCCTAGCTTCAAGGAGTATATTCTGCCCAGGTACCGGAATTCATTGCTCTTACAAGGGTGTGCCATGTTTCCGCTGAATTCAGAGTCTCTATCTATACAGATAGCCAATATGGATTCAGAAAAGTTCATGATTTTGGTCAATTGTGGTCACAGAGAGACCTCTTCTGGTTCACCAGCGAGGAATGGTGAGAGAATAAAAGAGTTGTTAAATGCAATTCAATTGCCTGAAGAAAGTGCTGTGGTAAAATGCAGTTCACATCTAAAGTCGCAGGACTACGTGTCAATGGGAATTGGATATGTGGATCAAGTTTCAAGGTTTTGCGCATTGAACTGTATATCAATCAAGGATAAGTGGGAACTGTTATGTGAAGAAGACACAACATTTACGAGATATGCATTGAGAGTAATTGACACTCTGGAAGAATTAAAATCTTTGCACAATAATGTCGACAAGGAGGAAAAATGTTTGTGGATCAAAATAAAATGTGTTCAAAGACAATATGAATTGTGGGTTTCTGAGGAGGGTCCATTGGTTTTGCCAAACAGCCTGTTGTCTCAAATGGCGAGGTACTATTATGGTCAGGCACACATTGGGAGGGATGCCATGGTTCCTCTGTTCAAAATTGATTGGTTCAACCCAATGTTTAGACAAGTTGCTGAAGCAGTTTGCCATTGTTGTGTCATTTGCCAGCAGTTAAATGCGGGGAAAGGGACAGTGGTTAATTTGAGCCACATTGGAAGAGCAGCAGGTCCAATTCAGCTGACTGAAGATGGACTTTATTGTCTGTGTGTGGAGGTTTGTGATATGTGTTGGTGATTGCTTGTGCCTTTAGTCACTGGATTGAAGCATACCCTACATGAAGAAATAATAGTCTCACAGTAGCAAATTGCTGCATAGGGAACTGATATTGTGTTTCAGGTTTCTGATCTCTTTAGAATCAGATAGGGGAAGTCACTTAAAAAATTAGGTGATTAAATTATTGTATGCAGCATTGAACATTGAGCAGAAGTTGCATTTCAGTTACCCCCCTGAAGCATCAGGACTAGTAGAGCCGATGAATGGTACATTGAAGTCAAGAATTGCAAAGATGTGTGCAGCTACAAATTTGAAATGGCCCGATGCATTGCCTTTAGTGTTGATGTCAATGAGAAATACACCTGACAGGACTGTCGCCTCATGAGATTCCCGTGGGTAAAGCAATGAGATTACCAGCGGTACCAGCAAATGCACTTGTCAACATTACAGATGATTTGGTGTTGGATTACTGCAAGGGTCTGGCTGATGTAGTCCGTTCTTTTTCTCAGCAGCTGGAAGCCACCACAGAGCCACTGGTCCATGACCCAGGGCACAACCTGAGAGCAGGAGACTGGGTTGCTCTCTGAAAGCATTTAAGAAAGACGTGTTTGTAACCTCATTGGAAGGGACTGTATCAAGTGGTCCTGCAGTCCTGTGAAGTCTGCTGGGATGTGAAACTGGATTCACGCAAGTTACACAAAGAAAGTAGCATGTCCGCTGGATCATGAAGAAGCGTTGTTGAGAGTACCAACAACAGTAAAACAAATCTCAGGGCCGGAAGAAGAACAAAGAGGAACTGAGACCAGATCTGAGCTTGTTGAGGACGGTTCAGTTGCTCCAGTGAGAGACGAGGGTGGAGACCTCCAGGAGAGTATCAGAGCACCTATCTCAACTGAAGCAACAGGAGAACCGAGTCAAGAGAAGGCTCTCCCAGAAGCAGATGATTTTGAGAGACAAACAGAGCAATTATAAGACCCAGAAGGGGAAGGAGTTGAGGTTGATCAAAGTCAAATTGATCTGACTCCTCCTGAACCAGCTGCAGGTCCATCAAGAGAAAACACCACAGACAAGGAAAAAGGTTTGAGTTCAGTCTTGAAGAGAATACTGACAGAAGGTTCACTGAAAGGATGGCCCAAATCACAAGTGGAAAAATATAAAGAGTTGGTTGTCGAAGTAGAGACTACGAGAAAAGAAGAATTAAGTGAAGGAGAGTTGAATGGCGATCGAAAGTTGAAAAGAAAGAGAATAGCAAGTTGAAAATACGCAGGTCCTGAATGGGCGTTTGCAACTACAAACGAATGTCAGCAAGAGTTCATGTCTTTTTGTTTTGATAGAGAATTTCCAAGCCAATAACCAGAAAAGACACTTGATAACCTTATTTAACTTTTAGGGTTCCTGGAAGTGAAACTGAGCGGCTGAAAGAAGAGCTGTCTATTTTTTGATTTGTGCTGCAGGTTTTTCCTAAAATTACTTCTGCTTTCTGATTGTTAACAAATCATGGCTGATTTTGCTAGGCAGGTTAGAGATGCCAGGCGCTGTAAATATATAAGCATTGGTTTGGCAATTATGTGTGGGATATTGTTTATAGTATTGATTGTGGTTATGTCTGTTCTTGATGCGAAAGGAGCTAACCATATCTCTGCTTTTGAGATGACTACTACACTAAAAGTTTTAGAGAGGTTTACGTTAGACTAGAAGTACTTGCATGACTATACTAACGCGCAGGGAGAACTTTCTTCTAATGTTTTTTTATCGCTTATTGAGTGATTATGTTGAGACGCTGGATGCAAAGAATTGTCTTGTGTGTATGCAGATTCTTTCATCAGTCGAGGAAGGAGACATTTCACAATTTACCATTGCTATATGGGATGAGTTGTAGTCCGTTACTAACAAGGCTTTATAACCAGGAGTATATTCAGTACTTCTACTCGAATCATGATCTTGAGTTTTGGTTTGTTCCTATAATCAGGTATTTGAGTAAGGTAGCTAAGAATAATGACAGTATTAGAGGATTCTTGGAACACACATTGACATTTGGCACGGCATATGCACATAAGAATAATCTGACATGCTTGCTTACACCTTTACACCTTTAGAGAAGAGCTTCTTAGATCATACTGATGACAGGAGAAAGGTGCTGAAGGAGAAATTGCAAAATTGCTTAGAGAAAAGGACTTACAATACTGATTATGCTTTACTGCAATTAAAACGCAAAGGAAATTAGCTTTAGATGCACCACATGTAGGGAAGCTTTGTATATATAGGCCTAAATTGTGCACTCACACTTTATTTGTGGGTACGAGTGAGTTTAAGCATGTATTTTTGTTTCAGAGTAAATGGACATTTATGTTGAATGGGCTGGACCCTGCGATTCCAAGGATTTATTATATTTGTGGACTTAATGCTTATTACCGTCTTCCCAGAGGATGGTATGGGACATGTTATTTGGGGATAGCTTTCCCAAAGATTTACCAGATGGAGGATTTGAAAAGGTTTCCAAAAGTGACTGAATTACATCATAAGAGGTAGAGATGGGAGTCTTCTGCGATAGTGGGAGATATATTTGGTGCGGTGATTCTTTCACTGAGAGTCATCCAGAATTCTATCAAGATTCGAAAATTGTCTACTATTGTGGATAAATTGCTGACAAATTTTTCAGGGGCTATACTCCTGATAGATACTGATCTAGCTGTGGATAGAAATATGACTCTTCAAAATCGTCTTGCTTTAGACATTCTTTTAGCGAAGGATGGCAGAGTCTGTAAAATTATTAACTCTAGGCATTGTTGCTCTTATATTCCTGATAGCAGTAAAGAGATTAGAGACTTAAGCCCTCATTATGACATTGGCTGTAAATCTCACTTATGGCCGTGCTGTCTGCCGCCAACATACTGCCGCCGTGGCGGATATCCGTTCACCATATTATGACACACACACACACACCAATCCGTCACCAGTCAGCCACAGGCACAACTCCCCCACACCAAAGGTCAGTGATAAACTGGCGGTATCAAAACCCACACCGTTACGCCAACAGAACTACACCCATCACATTATGACCCACAAATCACCACGGTGGACATTTAACGGTGGTAAACCATTGGCAGAACATACCACTGTGCTCAAAATATACACACACATCCAAAACAACACTACATTGGCCAATTTAAATAACACACACCTGACACCCATACACACACCACACCCACACACCCAAACCACTATAAAACACACACCAAGATTACCCACATCCCTTTATGAATACAAATAATTGTCAACAGAGAGACATAGCAAGAGCACACACACAACCAGAGCCACACACCACCTACACATCAACAGCACCCATGCACCCCACATCACACACCCCCACACATCACCCTACATACCCTCACCTACACAGCTCACACAACACCCATGACACCACAAAGACACCCCAGATTCTCAGAGGAGGAGCTAAGGGTCATGGTGGAGGAAATCAATAGGGTAGACCCACAGCTATTTGGAGCACAGGTGCAGCAGATATCCATTGCTAGGAAGATGGCGCTATGGCAGAGGATCATGGATAGGGTCAATGCCAAGGGACAGCACCCAAGAACAAGGGTCGACATCAGGAAGAGGTGGAGTGACCTATGGGGGAAGCTGCGTTTCATTGCAGCAAGACATCAACTCTATGTACAGAAGACTAGTGGTGGACCCCCACCTTCCCCCGCACAACTAACAACATGGGAGGAGCAAGTCTTGGCAATCAGGCATCCTGAGGGCCTGGCCGGACTAGCAGGAGGACTGGACACTGTCAAGTCAACTCTATACTACTACTACCCCCCTACCTGCATGCCAACACATACCCCCACCCTCACCCTCACTCCCATCACTCCACCACTTCCCACACACTCCACCATCACATCTCACTCATCCCAATGCCAAGCCCTGCATGCCATACCAATGCGTGGACACCACTCACAAACCAGCATGGATAGCTATCACTAAAGCATGCACACCATAGAGAACTATTCATCCCACTAAACACCAGCGTACGCAAGTGAAAGATGCCAGGGCAAATACAAACAAGAGGGAAACCTACTGATGCACAATATATCATACACAGAAACAACACTGCATTTACATCCCCCAGGTACCCCAGCTAATGTCAGCGGCGAAGAGGTGCCAGCACTATCCAGTCCACTAACTGAAGAGGCCCACAGTGATGACAGCAATTCTGGTCGGCTGGATCTGAATGGCAAACCAGGCACATCAGGGACCTCTGGACAGCGGGTTACCCAGGTCCAGTCACAAACCACCACCGAGCCTCCCCCATCTGGAAACACCACCACAGCACCCACCCAGCGGGCCCATACCTCTGTCCCCAGTACACGTCAATCAGCAGTGTGTCCACTACTACAGGGACCCCAAGGCACACCTCATACCCAAGCCAATCTGGGACCTGGGGTCAGTGGCAGTGGGCACACGGTTCGGGGGACAGAGGCACAGGACAACAGGGAAACTGGGAGGAGTGCTGTGCGCCAGGGGGAGGACAGGCCCAGGGAACTGACTCTCCAGGAGGCACTCACCAAGATCTTGAGAGCCTGCCAACATTCTCAGGATACACTGGGCCAGATCCTTGACAACGTTCAGGAGAACAGGCAGCTGTAGGAGGGACAGTACAAGGGGATCAGGGAGGACTTGCAGGCCATCAACACCACCTTGTTCTCCATAGCAGGGGTGGTGGCAGACATGGCCATCATTATGAGGGAGGCAGTCTCACATCAGCGGGCCCCTGCCACTAGCCAGACATCTGAACTGCCTTCTACCTCCGCTGCTGCTAGTGGACAGGAAACCCCGACACAGGACCAATAGGCCACCAGCACCGCTCCCCCTGCAGAAGGTGAAGTACCCCGCAAACATTCCCTGCGATCCAGGCAGAAGCCAGAGACTATTGCCAAGACCCCCGCCAGGAACTGAGACTCTCCTGATTGTCACCCTTGTGTCCCACTCTGCCACCCTGTCCACCTTAACCTGCCATTACTCCCCTTCCTATATCCTCTTGGACAATGCACCTGTGCTACTAACAGACTGGAACAATACCTTGAACTTTCCTCCATCATCACCCCATCCCAATGCGCTTGCCCCTCTTCTTCTTAGCACTTAAATAAACAGCCTCTTAAAAATACAAGTATGGAGTATGTAAAACTTATTTAAGAATGTATTCGTTTAACCAGGTTCAAACATTGCAATTCAACTGTACAGTAATGTTCACATAGGAAAGACCTGTAGTTGGCTGCGGTGATCACACCAGGAGTGATAGAGGGGCACCAACATCTGCAAAATAAGTTGCCAAAGGGTAAAGTGAGTGGGCATAGAAGTGGGAAGTAACATGATGCCAGTGCCGAAGATAATCTAAAAAATGACAATGAAATGTAAAGTTCCACTGTCTTACCTGTGTGTCATTGGAAGTATTGTCGAATCACTGCAGTTCTGTTGTCCTTATCCTCAGCATCTGCCTCCTCATCCTCATTGTCCACAGGGTCCTATGCTGCTACATGGCCATCTCCAGCCTCGTCCTCCTGCAGAAAATGCACATGGCGTCTCAAGGCAAGGTTATGCAACATGCAGCATGCCACGATTATCTGGCAGACCTTCTTGGGTGAGTAGCACAGGGATCCCCCAGTTAGATGGAGGCACCTGAACCTTGCCTTCAGGGGACCAAAGGCATGTTTGATAATCCTTGTTCGCCCATGTGCCTTATTGTAACGTTCTTCTGCCCTTGTCCTGGCATTCCTCACAGGGGTCAGTAGCCTTGATAGGTTGATAGGTTGGGTAACAAGAGTCACCTGTAAATATCAAGGGACAACATTTAGGCACACATTATCCTATATGGCCCACACCATACCCATACACAAACATACACTCAGTGGGTACCACGGCTCACCTATTAGCCACACCCAGTGCCTCTGTAGTTGGGCCATCACATTTGGTATGCTGCTATTCCTCAGGATAAAGGTATCATGGACCGACCCAGGATACTTAGCATTGACATAGGAGATGTACTGGTCCGCCAAGCACACCATCTGGACAATAATGAAGTTTTGCCGGGGGGAGGACAAATGCAATATTTTTTCTATCAATTGCCCCAATGATGTTGGGGATATGACCCATTGCATAGAAGCCAGCCTTCACTTTGGCCAAATCCTCCACCTGGTGGAAAACAATATAGCTGCACATGTGTTTAATCAGGGCAGATAACACTCTTGTCAGCACTATTGAGAACAATGGCTGTGATATTCCTGCTGCCAAGCCCAATGTCACTTGGAAAGAACCAGTTGCCAAGAACTGGAGCACTGACAGGACTTGCACAAGAGGGGGAATCCCAGTGGGTGATGGATAGCAGATATCAGGTCAGGCTCCAGTTGGGCACACAGCTCCATGATTGTGGCTCTGTGAAGTCCATAGGTGAGGATAATGTGCCTGTCCTCCATTGGTGCCAAGTCCACTAGGGGTCTGTACATGGGGTTATGTCTCCATCTCCTATTCATCTGCAGCGGTTGCAGTCTAAGAGACAAAACAATAAGGAGACGGTTACAAACTGAACATTGGAGCCACAACTGTACAATGCATGATGTTAATTTGTAATGAATAAGTAGTATTTGTCCTGTATGTCCTATGGGGTACAGTGGCCAAAGGTGATGTATGCCGGCGGTGACAGTATGCACCACCGTGGACGTGACCGCCATTTTCTATCTGATTCCTCACTTGCTATCTGACTTTCCATGGGAGAGGAACTACACTGCATGTGCTGCTGTGACCTGTGTCTGGAACCTAGCATGGCTTGTGTGACTGGGGAAAGGGCCCCTGCCTTCACCTCAGAGGAGTTGGAACGACTGGTGGATGAGTTCCTACCCCAGTACGGATTGTTGTATGGGCCTCCAGGCCAACAGATGAGTACACTGCAAGAACGATGCATGCAGCATGAATGCATGGAGTGGTGTGTGTGAAGGCCTTGTGTCGGGGTGGGTGGATGTCCCCTGGAGTAGGAAAGTACCATCTTGCCTGGCATATTACCCCCAGTTGCCTGTTGCACTGTGATCCTGCTAGCCAGGACCCCAGTGCTCATAGTTTGTGGTCTGAATGTGTGTATCTGGGTAGTGACTAACTGTGTCACTGAGGCTCTGCTAACCAGAACCTTAGTGCTTATGCTCTCTCTATCTTTAAAATTGTCACTGCAGGCTAGTGACCATTTTCACCAATTCTAATTGGCACACTGGAAGACCCTTAAAATTCCCTAGTATATGGTACCTAGGTACCCAGGGTATTTGGGGTTCAAGGAGATCACTTTGGGCTGCAGCATTTCTTTTGCCACCCATAGGGAGCTCATACAATTCTTACACAGGACTACCACTGCAGCCTGAGTGAAATAACGTCCATGCTATTTCACGGCTATTTTACACTGCACTTAAGTAACTAATAAGTCACCTATATGTCTAACCCTCAGTGAAGGTTAGGTGTAAAGTTACTTAGTGTGAGGGCACCCTGGCACTAGCCAAGGTGCCTCCACATTGTTCAGGGCAAATTCCCCAGACTTTGTGAGTGTGGGGACACCATTACACGTGTGAACTACATATAGGTCAATACCTATGTGCAGCTTCACAATGGTAACTCCGAACATGGCCATGTAACATGTTTAGGATCATAGAATTGACACCCCAATACCATTCTGGTATTGGGGGGACAATTCCATGAGTGCCCGGGGCCCCAGCATGGACCCCGTGTACTGCCAAACTAGCTCTCTTGGGTTTTCTCTACAGCTACTGCTGCTGCCAACCCTCAGACAGGTTTCTGCCCTCCTGGGGTCTGGGCAACCCAGTCCCAGGAAGGCAGAACAAAGGATTTCCTCAGAGAGAGGGTGTTACACCCTCTCCCTTTGGAAATAGGTGTTAAGGGCTGGGGAGGAGTAGCCTCCCCCAGCCTCTGGAAATGCTTTGAAGGGCACAGATGGTGCCCTCCTTGCATAAGCCAGTCTACACCAATTTAGGGAGCCCCCAGCCCCTGCTCTGTCGTGAAACTGGACAAAGGAGGGGGTGGTGCACAGAGCTCCTCTAGTGTGTCCCAGACATCTGCCATCTTGAATGCAGAGGTGTGAGGGCACAATGGGGACCTCTGAGTGGCCAGCAGGTGACGTTAGAAACCCCTCCTGATAGGCTCTTACCTGGTTAGGTAGCCAATCCTCCTCTGAGGGCTATTTAGGGTATCTCCTGTGGGTTTCTCTTCAGATAAAGAATGCAAGAGCTCACCAGAATTCCTCTGCACTTCTCTCTTTGACTTCTGCCAAGGATCGATCACTGACTGCTCCAGCACGCCTGCAAAAACGCAGCAAAGTAGCAAGAGGACTACCAGCAACATTGTAGTGCCTCATCCTGCCAGCTTTCACAACTGTTTCCTGGTGGTGCATGCTCTCAGGGCTGCAGCACACATAAAAGTTGCAAAATGCCATGGACGATTGTTTACGTGCAGGAAGGGTCACCTTCCTCCCGACAAACAATTATTCAAAATTACACTTTGGTACTTCTACGTGTGCTGCATTTTTCAGCACACATAGAAGTGCTAAATTGCCATTATAGATTGTATTTGTGCAGAAAGGTACACCTTCTTGCACATAAACATTCTATCCCCTCTACGCTGACACCCTTGCACTATGGTGTAAGGATGCCTGTGTTGGTGCTGGGCAGCTTCATTCAGTGCCTGCGCAGGGTGAAATGCAGGGGTGATTCATATTCCTCTAAATAAGGTGTACCCCGTGCTTCAAAAGTGACACAGCGGGACAGTGCTATGTTTGGCACAGCACCAAGCTGTGCCACTTTAGCATAAATCTGGGCCTTTCTATTTAAGAAAAATTAGCTCATCAGAGCTGATGCACCACTTTTTCTGCACCCCACTACCAGCACCTAACAACACCATGGTTGGGCTGAATTTATGATATGGTGCACCATGGCATTCGTTAGCACAATAGCGTCAACATTTCTGATGCTATTGTGGAGCTTTGCTCCACTAGCGTCAAAAATGTTGACGCTAGTGTACCAATATGCAAGGAGGCCCTTAGGCTTCTATCGCAACATCATTTTAACACCTGCTGTGAGCAGGCATTGAAAATGATGCCATAAATGGCGCGGTGAAATCTGTTTAATCTCACTGTGCCATTTTTTCGGGCCTCCTAGTGCTGGAACACCCCCTTGCATACATTACGCCTGGTGCAGGCATAATGGTCGGCAAGGGTTTACAGAGTGGCGCAATGTATGTATTGCGCCACTTGTAAATATGGCGCAGGGGAAAAGCCACTTTAGCACCACCTTAGCATAAAAAAATTACACTATGGCAGCGCTAAGGTGGTTCTAGGGGCTCATAATATGCTCCTAAGTATTCCTAGGGGTAACGAAGCCGAAGACTTGAAATCCTTTGTAATCACTCTCATAAGGAGGGAGTGTTAAATGGTATGATTGAACTAGACATATTACATGAAATACAGAGAGTTGCCAGAGACCCTTTCATTCGGAATACAAACCATCAGAAGCCTATAAAAACCCTGATTAATTTTCTGACTTACATTGTAAACAGCAAATATTATTTGCAGCATTACAGGCAAACATTATTATCTCATATAAATATTGCCTTTTATGCATTAATCAGATATTTTCTGTGGGACAGAAAAAAGACAGTGGGCCTTGATACAAAGAATGGAGGAATTTTGTTCTTTATGCGCTAAATGCAAATAAAGTTTCAATCAGTGCTGAGACTGATGAGGGACAACAAACTGTTCAACATAAGATAGGTTGAGAAGGTAGGTGAGCTTATCAATCACATGAGATCTAATATGCAACAAGAGATAAAGTTGTTTCTCCTTGATTGGGTAATAGAGTAATGCTCACAGGGAAGGGGGTAGGGGAAATAGGGTGTCTAGTCACCAAGGCAGCCATAGAAAAGAAGAAGAATGGGGGTGCCCATTTTTCACTGATTGGGGAGTAAGTTTGGTGAGAGATGTATGAAAACAAGACAAATACATTTCTTACGTCTTCCATACCAGGTCCTTGATCCTGTAAGTACATTAATGGGGAAGGAAGAAAACTAAAAAAAAACAATATAATAATGAACATTTTTTAGGAGACATTTTTAGAATAGGTTGTTAACAGGTTATGAGCACTTCTTACTAACTCTGAGTGTGAAATGCTGTTTAGTCCTGGATGTTCAGCCTAACTAGTACTTACTACAGAGCAAACTTGTATTGCACAGAGTGGTGATGGTGAAAACAAAAAGGAATAACATAGATGTACTGGAAAAATAGGGCAGGTGGGCCAGAGCTAAAATTAAAGTGTGTAACTCCATTTTAGTGTGTGCAAATGTGGAGGGGTCAAGTCTGTTGATATGCCTATTCTATTAATTAACCCAATATAAAACACCAGTAGTAGTGGGTGGGAAACTTTCAATCAATCATTAGATTTATAAAGCGCACTATGTACCCGTGAGTGTTTCGAGGCGCTAGGGGGGGTGGGGTGGTACCTGCCATTGTTCAAAGAGCCATGTCTTGAGGAGTCTCCTGAAGGTGAGGAGGTCCTGGGTCTGGCGTAGTGAGGTCGGGAGTGAGTTCCAGGTCTTGGCGGCGAGGTAGGAGAAGGATCTGCCGCCAGAAGTCTTGCACTGGATTCGGGGGACGATGGTGAGGGCAAGGTTGGCGGAGCGTAGTTGGCGTGAGGGAACGTAGAAGTTGAGTCTGGTGTTCAGGTAGGTGGGTCTGGTGTTGTGTAGTGCTTTGTGTGCGTGGGTGAGGAGTTTAAAGGTGATCCTCTTGTCCACGGGGAGCCAGTGGAGGTCCTTCAGGTGGTGGGAGATGTGGCATCGGCGAGGTATGTCGAGGATCAGGCGGGCGGATGCGTTCTGGATGCGTTGGAGTCGTTGGATGTCTTTAGTTGGGATACCTGTGTAGAGTGCATTGCCGTAGTCGAGTCTGCTACTGACGAGGGCTTGGGTCACCGTCTTTCTGGTTCCTGTTGGAATCCACTTGAAGATTCTGCGGAGCATGCAGAGGGTGTTGAAACAGGAGGAGGAGACTGCGTTGACCTGTTTGGACATGGTGAGAGCGGAGTCGAGGATGAAGCCGAGGTTTCGTGCGTGGCTGGCTGGGGTGGGTGGGGGGCCCAGGGCGGTGGGCCAGCAAGAGTCGTTCCAGGCCGAGGGAGAGCGACCGAGGATGAGGACTTCCGTCTTGTCGGAGTTTAGTTTCAGGCGGCTGTTGCTCATCCACTCGGCGATGGATTTCAGTCCCTCGTGGAGGTTGGTTTTGGCGGTGTGAGGATCTTTGGTCAGGGAGAGGACGAGCTGGGTGTCGTCGGTGTAGGAGAGGATGCTGAGGTTGTGCTGACGGGCCAGTTGTGCGAGAGGGGCCATGTAGACGTTGAACAGCGTTGGGCTTAGCGAGGAGCCTTGGGGGACGCCGCAGATGAGGTTGGTGGCTTCGGAGCGGAAGGGTGAGAGTCGGACTCTCTGGGTTCTGCCGGAGAGAAAAGAGGAGATCCATTTGAGGGCTTTGTCTTGGATACCGGCTTCATGGAGGCGATTTAGTAGGGTGCGGTGGCAGACTGTGTCGAAGGCAGCGGAGAGGTCTAGGAGGATGAGGGCTGAAGTTTCGCCGTTGTCCATTTGTTGTCTGATGTCATCTGTGGCGGCGAGGAGTGCAGTCTCTGTGCTGTGGTTGCATCTGAAACCGGATTGTGAGGGGTCTAGGATGGCGTTGTCTTCGAGGTAGTGCGAGAGCTGTGCATTGACGATCTTCTCGATGACTTTCGCTGGGGAAGGGAGGAGGAAGATCGGTCGGACGTTTTTGAGATCGTTGAGGTCAGCTTTATGTTTCTTGAGGAGGGGTTGGATTTCTGCATGTTTCCAGCTGTCCGGGAAGGTAGCCGTGTTGAAGGAAAGGTTGATGATCTTGCGGAGTTGGGGGGCGATGGTGACGTCGGCTTTGTTGAAGACGTGATGTGGGCAGGGGTCAGAAGGAGATCCTGAGTGGATGGAGTTCATGGTCTTTAGGGTTTCGGCGTCGTCTACTTGGGTCCAGGTGGTGAGGCGGTCGGCGTGGGAGGAGGTGTTGGGGGTTGGGTCAGGCGGGGGAGAGGTGTTGAAGCTGTCGTGGATGGTTGCGATTTTCTGGTAGAAGAAGGTGGAGAGATCGTCGCAGAGTTTCTGGGATGGTGGGACGTCGTTGACGTTGGCGTTGGGGTTGGAGAGCTCCTTCACGATGCAGAAGAGTTCCTTGCAGTTGTGTGCGTTGTTGTTGAGGCGTTCTGTGAAGTGGGAGCGTTTGGCGAGTCGGATCAGTTGGTGGTGTTCGCGGTTGGCTTCCTTGAGGGTAGCCAGGTTGTCAGATGTGCGCTCGAGGATCCATTTTTTCTTGAGTTTCTGGCAGGTGTGTTTGGAGGTGATCAGTTCGTCTGTGAACCAGGCTGTTTTTTTCTTTTCTTGGTTGATGGTGGGTCTCTTGAGTGGTGCTAGGATGTTGGCGCAGTTGAGGATCCATTGTTGGAGGTTGATGGCTGCGGAGTCCGGGTCGGTCGGGTCGGGTGGTGGTTTTTTGGCGAGGGTGCTGGCTAGTTGGTCTTCAGTGACTTTTCCCCAGCGGCGGCGAGGCGGTAGTGGGGTGCGGTGGTGTTCGGTGTTTTTCTTGAAGGTGAAGTGGACGCAGTGGTGGTCGGTCCAGTGGAGTTCGGAGGTGTGGCTGAATGAGATGTGGTTGCTTGCAGTGAAGAGTGGGTCAAGGGTGTGGCCGGCGATGTGGGTGGGTGTGTTGACCAGTTGACGGAGTCTGAGGTTGGAGAGATTGGTGGTCAGTGATGCGGTGTTGGCGTCATTGTTGTTCTCCAGGTGGAAGTTGAGGTCTCCCAGGAGGATGTAGTCTGAAGAGGCGAGGGCGTGGGTGCTTGCGAGGTCAGAGATGGTGTAGCTGAAGGGGGCTCTTGGTCCTGGAGGGCGGTATATGAGGGTTCCTCTGAGGGTAGTGTTGGGGTCCGTGTGGATCTGGAAGTGGAGGTGTTCGGCTGTCTTGAGGGTGTCGTCCGTGTGGGTGCGGATCTTGAGGGTGGATTTGTGGGCGATGGCTATTCCTCCGCCGATTCCGTTGGTGCGATCTCTTCTGGTGATCTTGTAGCCGTCAGGGATAGCGATGGCGATGTCTGGGGCCGAGGAGTCGTTCCACCAGGTTTCGGTTAGGAAGGCTACATCTGGGGCGGTGGTGTCGAGCAGGTCCCAGAGCTCGATGGCATGCTTTTGTGCGGAGCGTGTGTTGAGGAGGATGCAGTGCAGGTGGTTTGTGTTGGTTGTTGCCGGCTTCGTTGTTCTGTTGCAGGTGAAGTTGTAGGTGCGGCAGGAAAAAGGTCCTTTGGTGTGCTTCGGGGTGGCCTGGAAGCATTCTGAGGAGGGGCCGGGGTTGAGGGCGAAGAGTTCGCTGGCCGAGTAGCAAAGGCTGGTGGCGCGGGGGCGTGAGGACCAGGGGGGGTGGCGCTGGGCACGGTCCAGGCGCGGACGGGCGCAGTCGGGCTTGCCTCTGGTGCGCCTCCGGCGCGCCAGCGGCGCGGACGCGCAGCGCCAGCCATTAAGAAGGGAGGGGGGAGGGAGGAGCAGCTGGGAGGCGGGAGGCGGGAGGGAGCAGCGAATGGGGGCACGGGGGGGCGGTGCCGCAGGGAGGCAGCGGCAAGGGGAGATCGGCAAGGGGGAGCACCCAAGGGGCGAAAACCAGGGAAAAAGCAAGGCACAAAACAGTAAAAACAGGCACAAAATACAATTATGGCACAAGTTACAATCGGGGTACAGCAATCAGAGGGGCACAACGGAGGCAGAAGCGCAATGAGGCAAGGTGCTGAAAAAAATAGAAATGCACTTACAGGATGGCGAAAAGCGGCACAATCAGAAGGGGCACAATGGGGGCAGAAGTGCTAGGAGGCAAGGCGCTGAAAATTAGAAAAACAATGACAGGACGGTGAAAAGCAGCACACGGGTCAAGTGAAGCTTACTAGAGCCCACTAGACACCAGGGATGAGGCGCAGGAGGATGCCTGCGGGTGGAGGAGGGCCTCGAACACTCTAGCAGCAGCGTGGGTGTGGGTCAGGGGCAGGAGACAGCAGGGTGGTGCTGCGGACGTGGGGGGCGAGCTCTAGACCTAAGGCAGGTCAGAGGTCGCTCACTCGCGATGCGCAGCGCCAGCCATTAAGAAGGGAGGGGGGAGGGAGGAGCAGCTGGGAGGCGGGAGGCGGGAGGGAGCGGCAAATGAGGGCGTGAGGGGGGCGGGCCGCAGGGAGGC
The DNA here is from genome assembly GCF_031143425.1 of Pleurodeles waltl. Lineage (NCBI taxonomy): Eukaryota > Metazoa > Chordata > Amphibia > Caudata > Salamandridae > Pleurodeles > Pleurodeles waltl. The sequence goes on from NC_090438.1 coordinate 645,110,381, forward strand.
AGCGGCAAGGGGAGATCGGCAAGGGGGAGCGCCCAAGGGGCGAAAACCAGGGAAAAAGCAAGGCACAAAACAGTAAAAACAGGCACAAAATACAATTATGGCACAAGTTACAATCGGGGTACAGCAATCAGAGGGGCACAACGGGGGCAGAAGCGCAAGGAGGCAAGGCGGTGAAAAAAATTGAAATGCACTTACAGGACGGCGAAAAGCGGCACAATCAGAAGGGGCACAACGGGGGCAGAAGCGCAAGGAGGCAAGGCGCTGAAAATTAGAAAAACACTTACAGGACGGCGAAAAGCGGCACACAGGTCAAGTGAAGCTTACTAGAGCCCACTAGACACCAGGGATGAGGCGCAGGAGGATGCCTGTGGGTGGAGGAGGGCCTCAAACACGCTAGCAGCAGCGTGGGCGTGGGTCAGGGGCAGGAGACAGCAGGGTGGTGCTGCGGACGTGGGGGGCGAGCTCCAGACCTAAGGCAGGTCAGAGGTCACTCACTCGCGACGCGCATCGCCAGCCATTAAGAAGGGAGGGGGGAAGGAGGAGCAGCTGGGAGGTGGGAGGGAGCGGCGAATGGGGACGCGAGGGGGGCGGGCCGCAGGGAGGCAGCGGTAAGGGGAGATCGGCAAGGGGGAGCGCCCAAGGGGCGAAAACCAGGGAAAAAGCAAGGCACAAAATAGTAAAAACAGGCACAAAATACAATTATGGCACAAGTTACAATCGGGGTACAGCAATCAGAGGGGCACAACGGGGGCAGAAGCGCAAAGAGGCAAGGCGCTGAAAAAAATAGAAATGCACTTACAGAACGGCGAAAAGCGGCACAATCAGAAGGGGCACAATGGGGGCAGAAGCGCAAGGAGGCAAGGCGCTGAAAATTAGAAAAACACTTACAGGACGGCGAAAAGCGGCACACGGGTCAAGTGAAGCTTACTAGAGCCCACTAGACACCAGAGATGAGGCGCAGGAGGATGCCTGCGGGTGGAGGAGGGCCTCGAACACGCTAGCAGCAGCGTGGGCGTGGGTCAGGGGCAGGAGACAGCAGGGTGGTGCTGCGAACGTGGGGGCGAGCTCTAGACCTAAGGCAGGTCAGAGGTCGCTCACTTGCGACACGCAGCACCAGCCATTAAGAAGGGAGGGGGAGGGAGGAGCAGCTGGGAGGCGGGAGGCGGGAGGGAGCGGCGAATGGGGGCGCGAGGGGGGCGGGCCGCAGTGAGGCAGCAGCAAGGGGAGATCGGCAAGGGGGAGCGCCCAAGGGGCGAAAACCAGGGAAAAAGCAAGGCACAAAATAGTAAAAACAGGGACAAAATACAATTATGGCACAAGTTACAATCGGGGTACAGCAATCAGAGGGGCACAACGGGGGCAGAAGCGCAAAGAGGCAAGGTGCTGAAAAAAATAGAAATGCACTTACAGGACGGCGAAAAGCGGCACAATCAGAAGGGGCACAATGGGGGCAGAAGCGCAAGGAGGCAAGGCGCTGAAAATTAGAAAAACACTTACAGGACGGCGAAAAGCGGCACACGGGTCAAGTGAAGCTTACTAGAGCCCACTAGACACCAGAGATGAGGCGCAGGAGGATGCCTGCGGGTGGAGGAGGGCCTCGAACACGCTAGCAGCAGCGTGGGCGTGGGTCAGGGGCAGGAGACAGCAGGGTGGTGCTGCGGACGTGGGGGCGAGCTCTAGACCTAAGGCAGGTCAGAGGTCGCTCACTTGCGACGCGCAGCACCAGCCATTAAGAAGGGGGGGGAGGGAGGAGCAGCTGGGAGGCGGGAGGCGGGAGGGAGCGGCGAATGGGGGCGTGAGGGGGGCGGGGCCGCAGTGAGGCAGCGGCAAGGGGAGATCGGCAAGGGGGAGCGCCCACGGGGCGAAAACCAGGGAAAAAGCAAGGCACAAAACAGTAAAAACAGGCACAAAATACAATTATGGCACAAGTTACAATCGGGGTACAGCAATCAGAGGGGCACAACGGGGGCAGAAGCGCAATGAGGCAAGGCGCTGAAAAAAATAGAAATGCACTTACAGGACGGCGAAAAGCGGCACAATCAGAAGGGGCACAACGGGGGCAGAAGCGCAAGGAGGCAAGGCGCTGAAAATTAGAAAAACACTTACAGGACGGTGAAAAGCGGCACATGGGTCAAGTGAAGCTTACTAGAGCCCACTAGACACCAGGGATGAGGCGCAGGAGGATGCCTGTGGGTGGAGGAGGGCCTCGAACACGCTAGCAGCAGCGTGGGCGTGGGTCAGGGGCAGGAGACAGCAGGGTGGTGCTGCAGACGTGGGGGGCGAGCTCTAGACCTAAGGCAGGTCAGAGGTTGCTCACTCGCAATGCACAGCGCCAGCCATTAAGAAGGGAGGGGGGAAGGAGGAGCAGCTGGGAGGCGGGAGGCGGGAGGCGGGAGGGAGCGGCGAATGGGGGCGCGAGGGGGGCGGGGCCGCAGGGAGGCAGTGGCAAGGGGAGATTGGCAAGGGGGAGCACCCAAGGGCGAAAACCAGGGAAAAAGCAAGGCACAAAACAGTAAAAACAGGCACAAAGTACAATTATGGCACAAGTTACAATCGGGGTATAGCAATCAGAGGGGCACAACGGGGGCAGAAGCGCAAGGAGACAAGGCGCTGAAAAAAATAGAAATGCACTTACAGGACGGCGAAAAGTGGTACAATCAGAAGGGGCACAACGGGGGCATTATCGCAAGGAGGCAAGGCGCTGAAAATTAGAAAAACACTTACAGGACGGCGAAAAGCAGCACACGGTCAAGTGAAGCTTACTAGAGCCCACTAGACACCAGAGATGAGGCGCAGGAGGATGTCTGCGGGTGGAGGAGGGCCTCGAACACGCTAGCAGCAGCGTGGGCGTGGGTCAGGGGCAGGAGACAGCAGGGTGGTGCTGCGGACGTGGGGGGCGAGCTCTAGACCTAAGGCAGGTCAGAGGTCGCTCACTCGCGATGCGCAGCGCCAGCCATTAAGAAGGGAGGGGGAAGGGAGGAGCAGCTGAGAGGCGGGAGGCGGGAGGGAGCGGCGAATGGGGGTGCGAGGTGGGCGGGCCGCAGGGAGGCAGCGGCAAGGGGAGATCGGCAAGGGGGAGCGCCCAAGGGGCGAAAACCAGGGAAAAAGCAAGGCACAAAACAGTCAAAACAGGCACAAAATACAATTATGGCACAAGTTACATTTGGGGTACAGCAATCAGAGCGGCACAACGGGGGCAGAAGGCAAGGAGGCAAGGCGCTGAAAAAAATAGAAATGCACTTACAGGACGGCGAAAAGCGGCACAATCAGAAGGGTTACAACGGGGGCAGAAGCGCAAGGAGGCAAGGCGCTGAAAATTAGAAAAACACTTACAGGACGGCGAAAAGCGGCACACGGGTCAAGTGAAGCTTACTAGAGCCCACTAGACACCAGGGATGAGGCGCAGGAGGATGCCTGCGGGTGGAGGAGGGCCTCGAACACGCTAGCAGCAGCGTGGGCGTGGGGCCGGGGCAGGAGACAGCAGGGTGGTGCTGCGGACGTGGGGGGCAAGCTCTAGACCTAAGGCAGGTCAGAGGTCACTCCTTGCTTAATACCTAGTTGGATAGATCTACTAGACAAAAAAATATAAACTCTTCCATAGCTGCAAGATCCTTGAAAAACATGAGGAAAGACTTTGGTCTCTATGATGTCTAGCGTGAGAAAGCAAGGGCATGGACAGGTTCTGAGTGGCCTATAAGGCAATCATATGTGAAACACACCTAGGTGCGTACCCACGTAATCCTAATGCATTTGGGCATAAATATTACCAATAAAGGACATATCAAGATGTATCTGGGAAGAATTGTCAACCATAGCTTGACTCAGTAAAATCCTTAATTACTCACCAGAACGCTCAACATATGGCATAATAAATCTTTATTCCTCTCTTCAGTATAGGGGAAGTGATCTTAGTTTTCCTCAGTCCCTGGGATTCTTGGTTCATACACAAACATCAAACATAAGACAATTTGTGCAGAACAAAAATGTATCAAATAATAGCCCTTTTCCCCAATACTAATCAACAATGGCTGTACTGTCTATTTATATGTCAGTCCATTTGGAAAGTTAATCCTAGGATGGCAATGTAACTTGAGAGGCTGTGCCTAAATTTATTGTTGAATGGGCCCAGCAGATAAATCTTGGTCTTTCAAATGATTTGACTCCATCAAGATAGAGGTGTCTACCTCCTTTGGGCCTTCTCAGGCCTTTAAGGAAAGGTGAAATGACCTTCAAGCTTGGGCATGTTGGTGCAGCTAAAAGTAAATTGAATCCATGGTACCAGTCATCAATTTTGTATATACAAGACCTCCTGGTTACTGGCAAAAGCACCTCACTCAACAGACTCGTTGCTAGGTGTTTTTTGGGCAAAACAAATGCTGACTCATGTACAGGCATTTGTTTCATCCAAGACATGGAGCAACAACTCGGTAGGACGAGTTGCTTTTGCCAGCTACAAGGTGGTAGAGACATGGGGCATTTTATGAGTAAGATTTCATCCGGTCTTTTAGAAAGTTGTCATTTTCCTACCTAATCCAAATGTGCCTTTCTGCCAAGTTTTCGTGTCACCCAGATTAGGTGTGAATTGGCTCCCAGCATGAGACAAAGGGATTGGATTTGACTTAACCCTGACAGGATGGCCATCTTGGCTGTGCCCAGGAATGTAATTAACTCCAAAGGATGTCGACCCTGTCACTGGCAGATACGGCTGACACCATGCCGTGTTCCCTCATTGACCTGCTAGCAAGCCAAACACTACTCCCAGAGGGAGAGAAGCTGCTCCTAGAACTGCCTCTGAATGACCACAAAGGAGGGTTTTCCTATTATCATGGCCACACCTCTGAGTGGGCACAGAGATCCCTGCACAGGAAAAGAAAGGCTCTTACATGTTGGCTTTAGGTAGAGGTGGCACTGAGGGACAGTTTCCAGTAAAACACACAGCAAGTGCTGCAAAGGTGGGTAGGGCCACCTCTGGGAACTTTTACCTCATTGGTTAGGGAGTGCCAGGATTTTTCCCTACAAACAGTTGGCACTGTGCATTTATGTGTCACCCCAGTACCCTTTTTAGAACACTGCTGGGCCTGTGTGAAACAGAAGAAGGACCATACTTGCTGTTGTCACCTGTGAGGAGAACCATAAGGGCTGTACCTGTTCTCACTTGTGCCCATGACAAAGAGGTGAACTTCAATGGTCAGTTGGCTGACCACCTGGTAAGCTACAGTAATCTAAATGCTGCAAGAAGCTTACTTTCATGAGGAGCCCCGCTACCAGTTTCAACTGTATGTGCTATGAAGCCTACTGGTGGTTTTGGTTGGACTCAGCCCTGATTCCCTAATGCTGTTGTTGAGATACTGGAACCCCCAGCTAATGTTTCCTAAACTGCAAAAGCTAGGGTTTAGAAAATTCACACCAACTTTTATTTGAAGAACTGGCAGGTGACCGGGAGCACAGTTGAGCTGAAGCAGTCAACATTGAATCACAAGTCAAATCCAAATTGCTGAGCTGCCCTGTAGAAGGATTTCTGACTTCCAGAAGCATTTCTAAGTTCGAATGTAGAGGGCTTCATCTAGAGCATAGCTGAGCTACAGCAGAGTGACATTGAGACATTTCTGGGCAGCAATGCTAGACTTCACCAGCTTAGAGCCTTCCCACATTCATTGATGACTACACAGACCCAGTTCTTCAATGACCCACCATTGTTGACCCATGACTTAGATCCAACTTGTAGCATGCCCTGCCAAGGACTCGTCAACGACCACCTTTTCTCCAGAAACATTTCTAAGCCTGAAGGCAACTTTTTGACGGGTCTACCCCAGCCTTGTATCAGAACAACGCTCCATTGCAGTCTGCATCAAACCTTTCCCCTGTGCCAGTCTCCTGTGACTACTTGCCAAGGTTGACATTTTGTTCTGTTTGGTGCTAAAATTTAATCCAAACTTTAAACTTTTACATCTCTGTCTCCTGCCACTAGGCTCTTACATGACAGAGGTAAGGCTATAAGACACAGAAGATGCACCAATAGATTTATAAGTGGAGGGAATATAGCCATGACACTGCCAGGTCCTTCCCATAAGAAATAAATGTGCGTCAATATTTGTAAAGGTAGGTCAGTTTGATAAGCTAAACCATGCATCAGTCAGTTCATAGACTCTGAAGAAACTGCCATATTCATTTTTAAAATTAATGTCTGTCTCACACAAATTTAAAGGACGAGCTGGCCACTATCCATGAATAAAAATTAAATATGTTATAATCGCGCATTCCTGCTCACAGAATTCCTGTCAGGGCAAGAGAACCCAGCGAATGCAAAGAAAGGCGAGTGGGCACAGGAGTGAGGAAACCAATGAATACACCAAAATAGGATTATGAACAGTCCAAAAGCACTCACCCGACCCCTCCCCAACACCTGAGCTGCCTCCATCCAACTTCCACCAATTTCAAATCAGTGTTGGTCCAGTACAAAAAGCTGAAGCAGAGTTCACCATCATTGACATTAGTACACTGAAATAGCAATACCAGCAATCACACAGAAACACTGCCACAAGTGCAATAATAATAGGATCCTTACAAAGGGACATAGCCACTGGGAACCTGACAAAGGAGCACCAGCACTGATAAAAGATAATGGCTTGGGAACAGTGACATTTAAACGTTTACATGGGGAACAAATATATACACAAGCACAATTGACACTGGGAGATTGGCACAAGGAAACTAGGACATTGATACTCAGAAACTGATTCCTAGACACCAGTACATTGGAACAACAAAGAGATACTAATGCAAGGGCACTGAATGGTGGTATAAACCACTGGGATTCTGACCTGATGCTATTGACAATGGTCACCGACACTAGGATACTGACACAAGGTTATTGAACTTGTGATGCTGAAATAAGGGCCCAGGCAATAGTCAATTTTTTTTTAGATCAATCCTGCAAAGTGCCGAACTAGGATCAAAAATTTTGAAGCTAGTCCCCGAACTACCACCATCATGTGCCATATCTTAAATACAGCACAGACATGGTGGCATTAGGGAGGTGCTAAGGGGTGACACAGCACTAGGTGCAGCACCACTTTTCATAAATATGCCCATTAATATTTTATTTTGCTTTCCTTACAAGACATCAATCATGTAAAGAATGAACATTGCAGCTTCCACCATTGGTTGAAGTCTGCCTCTATCCAGCCAGAGATACTTGAATAGTTCATAGATCAGATGTTTAGATGATACTTCAAACTGATTCTTCACCATCTTCTGCAATGAAAAACAGGACAATAATCTATTATAATGTTTTTCCACTTTTTGTAGTATCATTACCTGAGCTTTACATTGCATGTGTTTTACTTAATCTTGCATAGTTGCATTGCCTAAGAATATTAGCTATTTCTAGGATGTGGTTTCTGCACTTTTTAATGTAGCACATTACTCTTCCGCAGAGCATACTGTGTTTATAACGTTCACGATTGAGAGAGATGGAGCTGGGGCTGAAGGAACTGCAAGTTTCTTACAGTGCCTGTCAGTCGGTGAAAAGGGGGTTCAGAATACATGACCATCCAATTCTAGGTGTCTCTGCAGAGCACACAGGGCAGTGGTCAAGTATTACAGTTGTAATTGTGAAATGGGTGCGATGGGGTCCCAGTAAAGCGGGTATGCTGTTTTTAAAGTTATGACAAGGTGGAACTAAAAGAGTCTTGGACACAGTTGTAATATCAATGGGGAGGTAGTGGTGAAGGACGTAGGAAGGGAAATAATAAATACGTTACTTAGATGAAAGACCGTGAGCAACGGCACTAGCTTAAAAACCATGACTTGCCGCAAAAATACACGCGTCTTCAGATTAAATACTATTTCCGAGAGGAGAAAGTATGGTACATTTTCATGAGCAACACAGACACCCAAAACATGCGTGTGATAAATTTAACTAAACACTGCCTGATGACCTGTAAATTTGTTCTGAGGAAATTAAATTGGCATCACGGAAGGTCACAACCTTCTGTGTATTTTGCTTTTGGTGCATTCCATTGGTTGTACGGGATAGTTACTTGCAGTTTGAAAGTGGCACTATTTCTATGTAACCAATATTGAAGTCCGGGCACTGTCTCAAAGGAAGGAATTCAGCAGTTGTGATTTTAAAGGATCATGCAGAGGAAAAAACTGTTTCTTTACAAGTCCTTCATCCTACCAATCAATCATAGGCATTCTAGAGTGTTGCTTTGTGTGATGATGTCGGCTGGGGTTTGGGGATGTAATGTAACACGAGTCACTGGATGGCCCATTGCCAATCCTGGGCAAACCCATTTCAATGGGATACCATGCTGTGAGGAGGACGGGTGGGGAGGTGGGGAAAGGTGGTGTGTGGGATGTGCGGGTGCTCTAAAGCAGCTGGTACACTGCCAGTCAAACCATACATTTAGGTACCAAAATATCTTAATGTGTTTCTGATGGCTTTGCCAGACACTCAAATATACTGATGCTTTGCATTAGAATACAAAACATAATTTGCTGTGGACTATGACACGTTCTTGGAATCAGTATCTTCCATACTTCATACATGACCCTAAAAGATCCTAATAAAATCACAGTTCATTTTTGTGTGGGGAGGTGACTGCTGCAAAAGAGCGTGACAAATCGTTAGTTTTAACGTTATTGGTACATTCAAATGCTGCTTGTGAAGGAAGTATCATCAATTCGTATGGAAAAAACAAGGACTTGAATTTCTGCTAATTTAAAATTCAAAATGTGTTTCCTGTGTGTGTTATTTATACATGTTGGCCTGTTTGTACTTTATAAATCTAATCTCATTCCTTCATTATTATCTTTCTGATCTTTTTTGTCGATTTTCTTGTTTTTTAATCCTCAGGGTCATGTCTAATTACGTGTCACTATTTTCCATTACTTCCAAAGGTCGCTTTATAGATTTTATGGAGTTACCGTAAAAACTGATATTTAAATAACTTTGCAGTAGTGCTTTAACAGAAGATGCACACAACGTTTCTCAATTGAAGTCATGGCATTATAAAAAGTGGCAAGGCCTCTTCCAGTGGATGGTCCACTGAATAATAATAATAAATTGTAGACATAAATAATGTAGAGAATTAATTTGCACGTTTGAAAATTTACCCTCAGAGTGGTCACCAAGATTCACAAATGTACTATTAAAATGAATAAGATGTATGAAATATAGAAAATGTATTAAAATAATGTAATAGTATGTCATACTGAGATGTATAATGTATGTTTTGCATTATATTGTAGAGTTACCTTAGCCGAAGTTGTGGCCTAGTTTTGCCAGGCCTCATGCAAAAGCTGAATTACTAGCGTAATGTAGAGAAGCTAATGTGCTGAACTGACCCTGAACTGCTTATTGTTTAATAAAAAATCTGCTCAGAAAATCCTATGCGTGAACCGACGAACAGGAGATGATGGAATCATAAATGTAACAAGGACTGTGTAAAGCAGATGAGATGTACTTTCCCAGGACTTGAACAATGGAGACACTGACTGGAGAAGAAGATGCAACATTTATGATACCTGACGAGCCAGATAATGAGAACATTGTACATTTAACTAATCAACATCTGGGGAAATCATGTAATACTCTAATTCATAGATTTGAAGAACTGAAATTATTGGGTAGAGTCATAACCAGTGACTAATTGACCAATTAGGAATTGGGGGATAGTCTGTGTGACTAATATAATGACATGACAGAAGGGGAGAGTTCAGTTGTTAGGGGCAGGCATTGAAAGAGAGACCTTCGATATTGGGGAGAAGAGATTTGAGATTCTGTCATTGGGCTCAAGCTCTTGAGAGCCTGATGTGATGCTCATCGATTGATGACCTGAGGACGAAGACTGACTTTGTTGCTAATCCACACCGTGGATAGGTAGCTATCACAATGTGATTGATTGACTTTTTGTGCCTTTTCCTTCTAGGTACCAACTGCGCTGTTTTATAGTTTTTCTCCTAGTTAGATGTTTTTCCAAATTCATTTTCTAAACTGTTTTCGCATGAAGTTCCATATGCTAATGCTAATCTGGGTTAGATAGGGTTCTTATTCTGAGATGTTGACATATATGGTGACAATTGATTGACGGACTGATTTGCTGAACTCTGCTACTCATGTTAACATATTCATTGTTATTGGCTTGTGTTGAGGCATAGAACACATGTTTTCTCAAGTTCTGATTAGGTTATCTAATTGGTGGTCACTAATGAATTAATCTTGAGTGCAATTGAATAAAGTTTGATTTAACCTCATGACTTAGTATTGTAACCAATAGGGAAATAAATTTACTAAAACGTATTCTGCGTTGTGGTTATTCATTACTAAAGGTCATGGTGTGATTAATGATTTGCTTAGTGGTGATTGATTGTTGATATTGACTATTGATGCACATTGGTTACACTGTAGCTATGATACTCCTTGCAAATCAAAAGGTTCATCGACCTATACGCATCCCCTTGTAAGTTTACTTACTGAGGACCAGGCGTGCTAGCAGTTTTTGGTAGCAGCTTGATGGTTACTTTCCTTGTAGAACTTGTTATGTGATGACCGATGGTTAAGATGGTAGTTGAAATTAGGGTTAGTTATTCATTTTATGAGATTTGAATTTTGTTTTCTGAAATGGCAACTGTAGCAAGAATGATGTCCCCTTAACCCCAGAAATGACTTTCCCAGGACCTGGATCCTGCAAGTAGAGTTGGGTATGTTCTCGGCATCTTTGTGCTAGTGTCAAAGTGATAGATTGCACTTGCAAAGGCTTATGCAAATCGCAGGTGAATTGTAATGTATGTGAAGGAAGTAGGAAGTCTGCGTACTCCAGGTGAGGTTTAGTAGGAGTGTGCGTACTCTGCAGTAACAAATTGTCCACATGGTTGTCGGTGTTATGCGGACTCTGCGTGGTCTAAGACTCCGGAGTGTATTCACAAGTGTAGGAGACACTTGGTTACATGTTGTAATCTGTCTGGTTTAGTATGTTAATCGGGCTTGGTCAACAAGTCAATGTGTGTGACAAGAGAGTAAGGGGAAATTTCGACTGAGATTTAGTGAGCCCTGTATGCACCAGGACAGACCCATTGATCAGTTGAGAGTAAAATTTGTGAGTCGAATTTTGCTTGCGAATGTGGGAAACTGAGAAAGAGGAATAGCTGCATGAGCGAAAGGGCCATCAGTGAAAATCCGTCAGGTCTCTGAAGCGATTGTTTACCTTCCTGTAGTAAACCAGCAGGTTTGTTTTTGGTTATTGTTTTTTTTATTAGGGCTCACAATAATTTGCATTAGTTTGTGAGAGTCAGAGAGTAGGACGACGAGCCGCAAAACTTTGTCAGCTACAGTGTGTAAGTGTGACGTCACAGTGTGCTGCGCTGGGATAGGTTGGTTAGTAAAAAGAGTTGTGAGAGGATTGACAGCTGTCCGTGAGAGACAATTGGTTGAGAAGGCAGGTGAAGGGAATCCTGGGAGTAAAAGTCATTTCCTTATTGAATCGAATAAAAACAGCAGAGAAAGATGACGTTTTTCAAAGCATTTAGGAGTGCCATGAAGGATGATACACACATTAAGGCGACAGCCGGGGAACATACCCCACTGGAAAATTCTCTGGCATATATTGTGATGGGGAGCGAGGTGTCACACCATGACTTTGGTTGAAGCAGTGGTGCAAGTAGACTGAGAAACAGGGAGCTTTGGTATTTTCAGAGCATGGAACGTTTAATTTGAGAATTTTGGATCAGTTGCGAATGACACTGTATGAGCCAAAGCCTCTTCCGAGACCAGCACAATTTAAGGCATTGGCAGTTTGGGAGCTCATAGCGAGACAGCAACAAGAAATCAAATTCCAGAGAAGAATAAGGAAGGTAGAGAAGTCTCTAGCACAGGCAAGATGGGATTGGGAACAGAAAAGGTGGAGAACTGAGATGTTGCAGGGTGTTAAGTTGTTTCCTACTATCACAGAGGAAGATGAGTCAGAAGGGAAAGAGGAAACTGGCAAGAGTGATAAGAGTTCATCATGGGGTAAGAAGATGAAAAAGACCTATGTAGAAGTTGAAGATTCAGATGTTGAGGATCTTATTACTCAGGTGTTCAGAGACCGACCTCCACCATTTGGGATGCATGAGGGGGGTCCAATTACTAGTTCTGCTAGAACTGCCAAAGCTCAAGTGTCGGGGACAGAGGGACCAATGCAAGCAGATAATGGACAGGTGCTAGGGTTAGTGCAGAGTAATCCGAATGCAGTGACTACATTGGTAGTCTAAGCACAGATTCACCCACCACCAGTACAGAGAATTTATCTAGAGATACCGATATCAGAACGAGCCGACTCCAATGTTGATGCACAGCTACAGGGTTTGCCGAAGTTTACACCACTGACCGGGACACAGTCAGATATAACACCAGTGATGAATCAGAGCATGGGAGTAGTCCTTCCACAAAATACAGGTGTCAGAGCTTCACCAGCTGCAATATCGCTGCCGGTTACAGTTGGTCCAGCAGTACCATTATTTGCGCAGAACAAGGTGAAATGTCACAAAGCCTCGTGAGGACTTTGAGGGATCCAGGCCATTAATGGACCTTAGTACCCTTATTGCACTTCCAGATGCCGTAAATGGCCTGAGTGTAAGTCAGAGCTTGAAGCTTTTGATACCGCAAACTCCAGGTGCAGTGGTACAACAAGTGCCAATACGAACACAAGTAATATTTCATTAAAAGGATTGACAGCACAGCAGTTAAATAAGTGATTAAATAGTCTGAATACCCCACGAAACACGTCCAAGGGTGAAGAGCAAATTGATCGCACAGGGCTGGCTACAAAATTGACTGAACTTGTTGACGGATCCATGGGAGTGAATAGGTTAGAATCCTATACTGAAGAAGAGCTGAGATACTTGTGTCCGAGAATCACGAGAGAAGTGGGCAAGATACACCAGAAATTGGCAGATTTGGCAGAGAAGCATGACATAGAAATTGAGAAAACGAAGCATTTGAAACAAAGTCACAGATTAGATTTTGAGGCAAAAGATTTCGAACACATGAGGTCAGCCGGGATGAAAGCTGATCTTAAAGAACTATTGCAGAGTGCTCAGATCTGGGGAGCATTAGAGAAGTGGGAAGGCAGATGGACAAAGAAGAAGGATAAACAGAAATGAGATTCACAGGAAGGGTCTGAAAGTGCTCAGAAAGAAAAGAATCCAGTAAAGATCCTACCAATGAGGGAAATCCAAGGGGGCATTTTGTTCATGTTCCTTGGCACAGGAGTGATATTTTGTCATTCCCAAATGATTATCCAATGTTGAGGGAGAAACCTCTTGAATGGTACCAGCAGACAGATAGATTTGTGAAACTTTCGAAATGTCTGTGGGAAAACCTGAATACTCTATTGGAAATAGTAGTGGGAGCTGATTTGTGGGTTGAGTGCAAGAGAGCAGTAGATTGGCCGGTGAGTGAACCGGAAAGAGATAGAGTTACAGGTGCACCATCACCTGAAGTTATGAAACATTAATATAAGGTGATTGAGTCCCTGAAGACAAGAATCTCACCTAAAAATATTGATTGGCAGATAATTGATAGGACAGTGCAGGAGGTAAAAGAGTCGACAGATGTGTACTATGAGTGGTTGCTGAAAGCTTTCAAGGAGTACAGTGGCAAGGAAGCGATTGAGCTGTAAAACATGCTACAGTTTGTGTTCAAATTGGTAGAAGGATTAAAACCTGAAATAGGATAGATGATTAAGAGTCATTTTATTTGTTGGCAAGCAAAACCGATTGATGAGGTGTTGCAGTATGCAAAAGACTGTAGTGATAAGATTGAGTTGAAGCAGAAGAAGCTGAAGGAGAAAGCAATGGTGATGCAAATTAAGGCAGCTCAGACAGGAGTACAAAGAGCCTTAGTTCAGCAAATGCCACAACCGCAAGGAACTGTTATGTTCCAACCCCAGGTGAGAGGCAGAGGTCATGGAGCTAATATGAATTGTGGTCCAGATTTGAATACTGTAGTGGTTCAAAATGATGTGCAAGGGATGAAAAAGATTTTGTCGTGTCATCTTTGTGGAAACATGGGACACTGGAAACTGGAGTGTCCGATGATGGTGCAAGATGGTGTTGTTCAGCAAAGTGGTCAATACATTTCAGGCTGTGAAAGTCCCTAGAATGAGAGGATTTAATCTGAATTTTCAGAATAACATGAATCAAGTGCAGCATTTTCAACCCATGCAGCAGATGCAAATGCAATGTGCACAAACGGCACAGTTGCAACCAATGCAGCAGCAGGTTCCTATGGTACCTAGACAGCAAATGCAGATACCTCCAGCCCATGATGGAACAGCAAAAGATGATGCTAATTCAGCAGGTCGCAGGTCAGAGACAAGACAGAAGTAGTGACACAGGGCACCAATTCCCATTATATAGTGAGAATGAAATAAACGAAGAATGGATGTGTGAGAGTTCAGATGAGGAGCCATGTGTGCTTGTAGCATCCTTAGAGGTAGGTCAGAGAGGACCTTTTGTGAAAGGAAAGGTAATGGGTTATAGGGTCTAATTTCTAGTGGACACAGGAGCTACGTGCTCTACAGTAAGAAGTGCAGAAGTTCCAAACTTGCCTCTTTCAGGCAGGACAGTTCAGGTTGTAGGATTACGAATAGACAGTTGATAAATCTGAACACAGATCCAGTACAGGTTGAGATTGGCAACTTCCAGGGACTGCATAAGTTTGTAGTCGGTGACTCAAGTCCAGTATCTCTACTAGGAAGGGACTTGTTGTGCAGGACCAGATGTTCAATTAGTTGTTCAACTGCTGGAATAGAGCTTCAGACGAATAGTGGTGACGAGGAAGAACACGCTCCTGAAACTGAGAATTAAACCACTAATGAAGAGTACCTGTTGATTGAATTTTTCCTAATGTTTACTGAGAAAGAGTTACATGCAGACTTGCAGGGAACAGTGCAGGAAAATGTGTGGGACCTGACAGGTAAAAAAGTGGGTTTGATTAAGGGAGTGGAACCGATTAAGGTCACTTTGAAGACGAATGTAGTATTCCCACAGCTTCTGCAGTATTACATGGCACAAGACGTTCTAATGAAAGTGGCACAGATAACTGGAGATTTTCTGAAACAAGGGGTTTTGAAGGGAGTGTTGAGCAGTCCATGTAATTTACCGATAATGGGCTTAAAGAAGCCTTGTGGGAAAGTACGAATTGTGCAAGACTTGCGAAACGTGAATGACATGGTTGTCAAGTGTTGCCCTGTGGTGCCAAACCCAGCGGTAATATTGTTTCAGATTCCATGCGATGCAGAATGCTTCACAGTGGTTGATTTGTCACAAGCTTTCTTTTCTATGCCTGTTCATGAGGATAGTCAGTTTCTTTTTAGTTTCAAATTCCTATGCAGAGACTACAGATGGTGCAGGCTTCCTCAAGGGTACACGGAGTCACCATGCTTGTTCAATCAGATTTTGAAAAATAATCTGGAGTCATTGGAATTGCCATACCAATCGACTCTGGTACAGTACATTGACGACTTACTGATTGCATCCAAAACAAGGGACGAGTGTAAGTATGACTTGATTGCCCTGTTAAATCATTTGGGAAAATTTGGACATAAAGTGTCACCTTTGAAATTGCAGTATTGTCAGAAGTCAGTGACATATCTGAGACACCAAATTGAGAAGAGGTCAAGGAGAGTTTCCAGAGTAAGGATTACAATGATATTGCAGAGAAGTCCCCCGACTTCAAAGAGAGATGTCAGAATGTTTTTGAGAATGGTAGGTTATTTTGTAAATGGATTCCAAATTTTGCTGAAATTGCCAAACCATTGCAGCATCTGACACATAAGGATGTTACAGATCCCATTACCTTAGATCACGATCAGATGAAGGCGTTCACTGAGTTGAGAGAGAGTTTGTGGAGGGCTCCAGCATTGGTAATGCCTGAGTACACAAAGCCATTCATATTATTTTGTCATGAACGTGATGCTTGTGCTTTGTCTGTCTTGACACAGGTCCATGGAGCTGCTTATCGCTCAGCAGCCTATTTGTCAGCTACCTTGTACCCAGTTGCAGCAGCCTTACCATGTTGTTTGCCTGCAGTTGCCACAGTTGGTCAAAGCCTTTCACAGTGTGAGGGAGTAGTGATGGGATGCCCTCTAACGGTAATGGTACCTGACTCTGTTGAGATCTTACTTACAAGGACGAAAACACAGTATTTGACTGGTGCCAGACTGACAAGGTATGAGACAAGCGTTCTAGATGCTCCAGATGTAACATTGAAAACATGTACAGTGCTGAACCCAGCAACTTTACTTTCAAGTGGTACTGTTGAAATCGAAAAAGAAGAAGACATTGAGCATGATTGTCTTGAGGTAGCTGAATTAAGCACAAAACCCAGACCTGATATTAGAGATACACGATTGGAAGAAAATGACCAAATTGTCTTTGTCTATGGCTCATGTCTCAGGGATGATACAGGAACATTGAGAGCAGGATATGATGTGTGCACAATCACAGGTTCTTTAGAAGCTTCTTGGCTTAGAGGTGTATATTCTGCACAAATACCAGAATTGGTAGCTCTTACTAGAGCATGCCACGTATCTGCAAGACTGAGAGTTACCATCTACACAGGTAGCCACTATGGATTTGGAATTGTCCATGATTTTGGACAGTTGTGGTTGCAAAGAGGTTTCCTAACCTCTACTGGTACTCAAGTACGTAATGGCGACAGAATAGAAGAGCTGCTGCATGCAATACAGTTACCTTAAGAAATTGCGGTGGTGAAATGCAGTGCACATCTAAAGTCACAAAATTACATCTCACTAGGAAATGGATATATGGATCAAATTGTAAGGTTTTGCACATTGAACTGTATATTATTCAAAGACAAGTGGGAACTGATGTCAGAAGAAGATAATACATGTACAAGTTTTGCATTGAAAGTGATCGATACTTTAGAAGAGTTGAAAACACTGCAAAATAATGTTGACAAAGAGGAGAAACGACTTTGGTCCAAACTAAAATGTGTTCAAAGGCCTGATGGGATATGGGTTTCTGTGGAAGGTCAGATGGTCCTGCCAAATAGTTTATTGTTGCAAATGGCCAGGTATTTTGACTGGATTGACTGGTTAAATGCTAGGTTTAGACAGGCAGTAGAGGCAGTATGTCATCACTGTATAATCTGTCAGCAGCTAAATGTGGGAAAAGATACAGTGGTGAATTTGAGCCACAAGGAAGAGCAATAGGTCCATTTGGCAGGATGCAATTGGATTTCATTGAGATGCCTGCATGTGGAGGTTTGAAGTATGTGTTGATGATTATGTGCATTTTTAGTCACCGGATTGAAGTATACCCCACAAGAAGAAATGACAGTCTCACAGTAGCAAAGTTGTTGCTCAGGGAGTTCATACCAAGTTTCGGGTTTCTGATCTCTTTAGAATCAGATAGGGAAACTCACTTCAATAGCGAGGCGATTAAACTCCTGTGTGCAGCACTAAACATTGAGCAGAACTTACATTGTAGTTACTGCCCTGAAGCATCAGGACTAGTGGAACAGATGAATGGTACTTTGAAATCCAGAATTGCTAGGATGTGTGCAGCCATGAATCTGAAATGCCCAGATGCATCGCCTTTGGTGCTGATGTCGATGAGAAATATACCTGACAGGAAGACAGAGCTGTTGCCCCACGAGATCCTCATTGGCAGAGCAAAGAGATTACCAGCAGTTCCAGCAAATGCACTTGTAAACATTACAGATGATATGGTGTTGGACTACTGCAAAGGTCTGGCTGATGTGGTTCGCTCTTTCTCTCAGCAGGTGCAGGCCACTACCCTTCCACCCATCCATGATCCAGGGCACAATCTGCGAACCGGTGACTGGGTTGTTGTTCGAAAACATGTTCGTAAGACATGTTTAGAGCCAAACTGGAGAGAGCCATACCAGGTGGTCTTAACAACTATGACAGCTGTGAAGTGTGCAGGACTTCTGAACTAGATTCATGCGAGTCATACGAAGAAGGTGGCATGTCCACTGGATCATGAAGAAGTGTTGTGAAGAGCACCAACAGCAGTGAAACAGGTTGTCATATCTGAGCCAGAAAAAGAACCAACAGAGCCTGAAATCGAACAAGAGCTTGTGGAAGATGGTTCTATGACCCCTGTAAGAGACAAAAGTGAAGATTTACAGGAGGGTGCAGAAGAATCAATCTCCACGAATACAGCAGGAGACCCTAGCTCAGCAGGGGTTCTCCCAGAAGCAGGCAGAGCAAGTGCCAGACCACGAAGGAGAGGGATTTGAGACGGAGCAAAGTCAAGGTGTTCCGACTCCTCCTGAGCCTGTTACAGGTCCATCAAGAGAGAACACCATAGAGAAAGAAAAGGAGAAGAGTCCAATCTTGAGAAGAATATTAACAGAAGGATTGAGAAAAGGAGACAGATGGCCTGAACAATAAGTAGAGAAAAGAAAGGAAGTGGTCATAAATGAAACAATAGAAGAAGAAATAGATACTACGAGAAAAGAAGAATTGAGTGAAGGAGAGATAAGTGGTGATCGAAAGTTGAAAAGAAAGAGAATAGCAAGTCGGCGTTACGTAGGTCCTTAACTGGCATATGCAACTACTAATGAATGGCAACATGAATTTGTGTCCTTTTGCTCTGATAGAGAGGTTGAGAGTCAGTACTTTGATGTAACCTGAAGGTGAACAAGTAGCTGAATTGCTGAACCAATCTGAAATACCTTAAAGAGACTGTTGAAAAATAAACCGAAAGAGACATTGATAAGCTGATTTGAAATAAAACCAGATGTGACAAGCTGCTAATCGATTTTGACAAGGAAAAGGGTTCCTGGATGTGATACTGAATTGTGAAAGAAGAATTCTTCCTTATTTTTGATTTCTACTGAGTTTCTTCTGCTTTCTCATTCTTTACAGATCATGGCTGAGATAAATAATTAAGTTCGGGATGCTAGGCACTGTAGATATATGAGAACTGGATTGGCAATTATGTGTGGGATTTTGTTTATAGTAGTGATTGTGGGAATGTCTGTTATTGATACGAAAGGAGCCAATCGTACTTCTGTTCCTGTAATTACTACACTAACGGCTTTAGAGAGGTTTAAGTTAGATGAGAAGTATTTGCATGACTATACTAATGCTCAAGGAGAGCTTTCCTCTAGTGTCTTCTATCGCTTGTTGAGTGAATATGTTGAGACAATGGATGCAAAGGATTGTCTTGTGTGTACGCAAATTCCTTTGTCAGTAAAGGAAGGAGTTACGTACCACAGCCTACCATTAACCTACAGAATAAGCTGTAGTCTGCTACTAACAAGGTTCTATAATCAAGAGTATATACAGTATTTTTATTTTTATTATGATGTGGTGTTTTCGTTTGTTCCTATTATTAGGTATCTGAGTAGAGTAGCTAAGGATCATGATATAGTATTAGTTAGAGGATTCTTTGATCCTACGCTAACATTTGGAACTGCTTACATACATAAAAATAACCTCACATGCTTGCTTACACCTTTTTAAAAGAGCTTTATAGAACATACTGATGATAAGATAAAAGCACTAAAATAGAAATTAGAAAAAGGTTTAGAGAAAAGGACTTACAAGAATTATTATGCTTACACCGCAATTAAGACACAAGGGAAACTAGCTTTAGATGCCTTACATGTAGGGAAGCTTTGTATATATAGGCCAAAATCACGCACTGACACTTTATTTGTTGTAACAAGTGAATGTGGGCATGTGTTTTTGTTTCAGAGTAAGTGGACTTTTATGTTGAATGGTCAGGGCCCTGCAATTCCTGGTATTTTTTATATTATCAGATAGATGACTTAAAGACATTTCTGAAATTGACTTAATTACATCATAAGCGACAGAGGAGGGAATCCTCTTCCGCTATTGTAGGAGATATATTTGGTGCGGTGATTCCTTCACTGGGAGTCATCCTGAACTCAATCAACATACAAAAGTTGTCTGCTATTGTGGATAACATACTGACAAAGTTTACAGGGGCAATACTCCTGATAGATACAGAATTAGCTGCGGATAGAGCTATGATGCTTCAAAATCGCCTTGCTTTAGACATCCTTCTAGCGAAGGACGGGCGGAATCTGTAAAATGCTTAACTCTAGGCATTTCTGCTCCTACATTCCTAAGAATAGTAATGAGATAAGAGACTTACTAACCTGACTAACGTAAGTAAGGATTTCAATGAATTGGAGGAACCAGATGTTTGGGGAAAGGATGGAAAAGAATTTGCTTCAGTGGGAAATTGGCTTAGTATTATTTGGAATGGGGTATGGGGTATTATTAAAAATCATACAGGGAATACTAATTGTGATTCCTTGCATATTAGGATTATGGGGTTCATGTAAATGGTGTCAAAAGATTAAATAGAAAAGGTCTAAAAATAATCAGAGGAGGGAAGTACGAAACAGGGAAATAATTTATAGGGAAGATTTGAGAAGGAGAGAAAATACTGAAGAAGTTGAGTTATGAAAATGTTAATGGGAAAAGTAGTGTGATGACATATTTAGTCATCAGAGGAGGAACTGTTCAAGCCAAAATGTTAATTATAGATATTAATAAGTGTTTATGCATTTAAAATAATAATAATAATACATTGTAGACATCAATAACGTAGAGAATTAATGTGCACGTTTGAAAATGTGCCCTCAGAGAGAGATCCCCAAGATTCACAAATGTACTAATAAAATGAATAACATGTATGAAATATAGAAAATGTATTAAAATAGTATGTTTTGCATTATATTGTAGAGTTAACTTAGTCGAAGTTGTGGCCTAGTTTTGCAAGGCCTCATGCAGAAGCTGAATTACTAGAGCAATGTAGAGAAGCTAATGTGCTGAACTGACCCTGAACTGCTTATTGTTTAATAAAAAATCTGCTCAGCAAAATCCTTTGTGAGAACCGACGGACAGGAGATGATGGATTCATAAATGTAACAAGGACTGTGTAAAGCAGATGAGATGTACTTTCCCAGGACTTGAACAATGGAGACACTGACTAGAGAACAAGATGCAAATTTTTTTATACCCGACGAGCTGGATGATGAGAACATTGCACAGTGAACCAATCAACACCTTGGGAAACTGTGTAATACTAGAATTCATAGATTTGAAGAACTGAAATTATTGGGTAGAGTCATATCTGGTGACTAATTGACCAATTAGGAATTGGGGGATAGTCTGGGTGACTTTAATATAATGATGTGACAGAAGGAGAGAGTTCAGTTGTTAGGGGCAGACTTTGGAAGAGAGACCTTCAATATTGGGTTGAAGAGATTTGAGATTCTATCATTGGGCTCAAGCTCCTGAGAGCCTGATGTGATGCTGATCGATTGATGACCTGAAGACGAAGACTGAATGTGTTGCTGATCCATGCCGTGGATAGGTAGCTATGGCAACGTGACTGATTGACTTTTTGTGCCTTTTCTTTCTAGTTATCAACTGTGCTGTTTTATACTTTTTCTCCTAGTTAAATGTCTTTCCAAATTCATGTTCTAAACTGGTTTTGCATGAAGTGCCACATTTAGAGACGTTGACCTATATGGTGACAATTGATTGAAGGACTGATTTGCTGAACTCTGCTACTCATGTAAACATATTTATCGTTATTGGCTTATGCTGAGGGATTAGAACGCATATTTTCTCAAGTTCTGTTTAGGTTATGTTATTGGTGGTCACTAATGAATTATTATTGAGTGTAATTGAATAAAGTTTGATTTAACCTCATGACTTAGTATTGTAACCAATAGGGAAATAAATTTACTAAAACGTATTCTGCGTTGTGGTTATTCATTACTAAAGGTCATGGTGTGATTTATTAACTGTTGATTAATGATTTGCTTAGTGGTTATTGATTGTTGATATTGACTATTGATGCACATTGGTTACACCGTAGCTACGATACTCCATGCGAATCAAAAGGTTCATCGACCTATATGCGTCCCCTTGTAAGTTTACTTACTAAGGACAAGGCACACTAGCATAACACTAGCACGGTTCACTGTGGAAGGAGTCAATAAATTTACCTCATCTGAACATTCCACATCGGAAATCCACTGGACGGATAGCTGACGCTGCAAAGGATAGAGAAGCAGTAAACAGGGAGGAAGAACTCAGTTCAAAAGAAATAAAAAGTGAAGGCGAAACAAAGCTAGATGGAGGGGGAGGATTTGCAACCGGAGGCAATGAAAGAGAAGAGGATTTTGAAAGAGACAGAATGAGGAAGATGGTGTAAAATAGAGGGGACTGACAACAAACCTTGTTTACCAGAATTCTAATGGTGCGATGCAGTAGGAGGAGGAGGACCAAACCCAAGAGCAAGTAAAGAGGATGTTTTTGGATTGTAAAACGAAGAGGTGGAGACTCACAATGGGATCAAACCTCAATTGGTCCTTTTGGACTGAGGCCACTAGGACCCACTGAACTGGGGTACCTGAGTGGCAGCAACAAGGACGTCCCACCAGAGGATTGCTCAGGAAAGGAGGAGATGGACAATTATGTCCTCTTTCTGGCCCTCGACTCCTAAAGAGCAAGGTTGTGTGTGTTGGGGAGAGCTAAGGAGCCTGAAGGAGTCAGTAGAGGTTGAGGAGCCGAGAACTACTGGCACTAATATTCCCTTGACAGTGGGACTGCCCACAGTGCAGCTGCACCCATAGGTATTTGTTTTAAAAACATTAAGGTGCTTCTGCAGCTCAGGAGAGTTAAGGAGTCTGAAGAAGGCAACGTGGGCTGAGGAGCCGAGTACTACCAACATAAAAATTTCCTTGACAGCTGGACAACCCACAGTGCAGCCGTGCCCAAAGGCATTTGTTTTAAAAACATGAAGGTGCTCCTGCAGCAAATTTTATTGGTCAACAAGCTCCTTATTTGTACAAGTTGAAACAACTATCCCTGGGGCTAGTTTTGTTCATGAGAAGGTTTCTTCTAGGCCTTCAATCACTGGTAGGTTGCATCTGACTCCTCGAATGCCATGCTGTTAGCCTTGTTTGCAGAATGCTATAGATAAGGTGGGATTGTTGGTAGGACAAGTTACAAACAACAATGCTGCGAATAATGTGCTCTGTCACCAGCAGTATCAAGCTAATGATTCACAGTCATAACCCTGATTGAGTCTTTCCCAGACTGCTGCCTTCATGTTGTGGTCTTTACTAGAGCCTACCCTCTAAAGCTCTGTTTGTAAGGAGGGTAAACTGGGTTGGCCCCATGGTGAAAAGCATTAATGGCAATTGTGTAGTTATCAACTGTAGGGGCCCCTGGCCAATCCAGAAGTTGATCAGGAGTGGAATGGGGATATGTATGAAGATAGTTTTTATAAATCTTGTCTCCCTGTTTTTTTTGTTTTTTATAAATATCTCCAAACTGAGAGTAGAGTAGCTCATGAAGTTTTGCCACTAATGGTAGATGGAGATAGACCCTCAGTGCCGACTACCAATAGATTCTCACCTCTGTTTGACTTTGATGGCCTTGACAGATGCCTACCATCTGCCAACAGCAACAGCAAGCCTGTTCCCTTAGAGGTAGTTTGGAACTTTGGGGTAGTTTCTCCATTCTTGGTCCCAGGAAAAGAGCTGCTTTGTCCGATTAACTCTCTTAGTTCTGTGGGCGAGTCGTTGGCTTGTGCGCATCAACTTTTGAGATACCTTCTGACACTTGCAAGTTTGCTGTTCCCATTCCTAGTCCTTCTGACACCACTAAGTTAGTTTCCTGGAACATTGCTGGGTTAGCATCTAAGTTGTCATGTGCATTTTGGGGTTCATTTATAGACTCTTTCGACATCTGTATGTTTCAGGAAACATGGGCATTAGTCCCGCACCTTCTTTGTGACAGCTACATGTTCTGGAAAAGGGAGGCCCTCAGGAGCTTAGTAATTTGGGTAAAAAGCTCCCTATGATCCTCGCTTAAGTTAATTAATTTGGGTAGACCAGATAGTCAATGCATCTCCCTATCATTTCCAAGTGGTGGCATTTATTATCTGCATAAAATATACTGTAGATCCGGGGCATTAGTGAAGAGATGCAAATGATTGACTAAATCAGTGGACATCTGTCAGATCAAAATAGAAATTTCTTTAAGATAATGGCAGGTGGATTCAATTGTAAATTCAAACCTTAGTTAGCCGTCAATGAGGATTTTTGTAGTGATAAGGACAATGCATGGGGAGTTTCTGGCGCTTCACTCTCTCCAGTGAAAACACGGTCTGCTGCTGTATTGCAGCTTAAGGCATTTACACTCAGCAGTGGCCTACTGGCATGTAACAAGAGAACTAAGGGCCTGATTTATGAAACGTTAGCACTGCCTTAATGCCATTTCTTGAAGCAAAACCAGCACAAACTTACAAAATATAATTATATTTTGTAAGTTTGCACCGCTTTTGAGTAAAAAAATGACATAAAGGCGGCATTAACTTTTCATAAATCAAGCCCTTAATCTGACAAGAAAGGGGAGCATACACTTCATCACTTGCTATGCTGTTGTCTAGCTGCTTATGTCCTCCTGGACATAAGGCTGTGGCTAGTCTTGCCGATATTGAAGTAATATCAAGGGAGGATAGTTTTCATAATGCTTTGGGCCTAACGCTAGCAGCCCTGGGAGATTCTCTTTAAAAAAATCCCAACAAGGCCTTAGATCAAAGGCTGGTCCCCACCAATAATCAGGGTAGGCTTAAGTGGAGCGTAGTGGCTGATGCGGAAGAAACTCTGGCAAAAGTGTTAGGGGCTGTGATAGCTGGGTTTGATGCTGTGGTATCAAAAATCTGTCCAATGATTGGATGGATTCTCTGACAACATTATGTGCAATTCTAATGTCTAAGTTTGATTCCCTTAGGGATCTACTTACGCAAGAGACTAATGGTATCTTGAAAACAAATAGGGAGGCTTCATGGTATACCAACCCTGCAGGGATGCTCCATGTGCCTTACTAGGGTACCTTAAAACAGGGCCTAGAGAGGCCATTTGGGCAGCCAGATTGTTTTACAAAGGTACTTTCTTGAAGGCAAAAAGAGACTGGGAGTGGGGTAAAAGGACCACAATGCTGGATGCCATTATATATAAAGATCTTCACACCCTGTGGCATACAGTTGCGCGTGACAACCCAGTAATTTTTGCTCCGCTTGATAGTAACATTGCTGCAGATACTTGGGCTGAACACTTTGCCCAACTGTATTCTGGTGATGCTGTCTGGGAGCTACCTGTGTTACACATGCTAGATGTAGCTCAGGAACCAATTTAGGCTCTGCTATGTGATCAAGGTACTGGATAGAGAGCAGAAACCCTTCTTATGTAGCCTCTGATAGTCCCCTTGGTGAGAATCATTCTCAGGCTACACCTGGTGGTATTGGATACCTTCTGAGGGGTGTAAAACCTGTTGATATGATGCCTGCTATGCCTTGAATTGAATTAGTATTGCAACAGGCACTTTACATATCTAGCGTTGAGATTTCTAAAGCCAGGGATCTGATTACTCCTACTAAGGCACAGGGGATGGACAAAGTTCCTGGCAATCTATTTAAGATGTTTAGGGACATATGGTGCCTTTATTTTGCTTTTGCATGATTCACCTATGGCTCCCTCTTGTGCAGGGGTTGAGATCATTCCAATCTTCAAGAAGGGCTGTTGATCTTCACCTACTAACTACAGGCCAATTAGCCTTATTGATAGAGCATAAAAATTGTTTTGCCGCGTAATATTGAATAGGCTGAGTGAGTGTATAATTGAATCAAATATCCTGATCCCATTGCAAGCTGGTTTTAGAGAGGATGTAAAAACGATTGATAAGGTATTCCGCCTGCAGTTATTGTACTGGAAGTATGTCTCTCTTAGGCAAGGCAGATTCTGCGTAATTTTTGTGGATCTCCTATCAGCTTTTGACTTTGCACCCAGAGGGTCTCTATAGAGGGTGCTGCTAGAGATGGGGGTCCTTGCCTTCCTCTTAAAAGTCATTCTTAGATTACCCACCAAGAACTATGCCCAGGTAAGATGTATGTTCCAGGGTGAGCTTACTGACCCAATCTCCGTAAACCAGGGAGTAAGGTAAAGGTGTGTGTTGGCCCCAACTCTTTTTCTTCTTTAAAGCCCTGGGGACCACCAACTCCCCGGGTCAAGATGCAAACTGTATGCAGGAAGACCGCATGCCCACCTCCCCCGCAGCCAGTGGACTACCACCTACTTGGGGCTGTTTAAGTTGGAGGGTCCTTGAGGAGCCATAAGTAGCCCTGGAGACCACCACCCCCAGTGCTGGCTCCTTCTATGTCTCAGGGTGCCCAACTCCTGGACATAGCTGATTGATCTGACTTGGTAGGAGCTTTGACAGCTCTTGTCAAGTTAGAGCAAACAATCCAGTTCAGCAAGTGAGCGGTGTTAAACAGCTCTCACTTGCTGGAAGTGGAGGTTTTCTCTAGATCCCTGCGTGCAGAGATAGAGGCCGGGAAACAGCGGAAACAATTGCCCTCACAGACAGGGAGCTGCATGTTTAGGAGCTGCATGTTTAACAGCTCCCTGTCTGTGAATGCAATTCTGGCTCCCGCAGGAGGTGGGGAGCCAGCTGGGACTGCAGGTGCCACACAGTCATCAGTAATTTTGACTGGGTGTCCTGGGGGAACCCACATGACTTGGCCAGGAACGGGTGATAATGGGCCCCAGGGCTGAGATCAGCCTGGGGAGGGTGGCCGTGTGTCCCACCTCCCACCCAAAATAATTAAGGGTCAGATGATCAGAGCTATTTAGCAGTTGCAAATGGTCCGATTCACAGAATCATGCTGTTTGTGACCACTAAAAAGCTGTCTGGTATGTTCCAAATGCAAAATTGTGATTCAGTAACCTGTTACCAAATAGCAAGTTGGCATTGCGATTTGGTATTAGGAAGGGGCATGTTTAGGGCGTCCCTTCCTAAAACCAAATCGCAGTGGTATGTTTAAATGTTTTGTTACCGAAATGCGGTCACCAAACATTCACAGGTTACCGCCAACTTTAAGTTGGAAGTAAACCATTTGAAAATTAGAAGGGGTCCCTTTGTGACTGTCTGTAAAAGCATTTTTCAAGAGCAGGCAGTGGTCCCAGGGACCACAGCCTACTCTTAAATAATGAAAGGAAAACGTTTAATTTTCTTTTTTTAAATGCATCCTGTTTTATTTAAAGAGAACTGACTGCATGTAAAAAAAAGATTGCTTTTTTTAAAAGCAATCACATACATGGTGGTCTGCTGACCCCAGGAGGCCACCATCCCTGTGATGTTTTGTGATTTCCAGTGGGTCACAAAGCAAGACCTGCCTCATGAATATTAATGAGACAGGTCTATATGCGGCCCATAGGGAATCGCAAATGTAACCTGGTGGAGATTTGACAGCTCCCACCAAGTCAGAGCAAACACTTTAGTACCTGCAAATGAGAGCTGTCAAACAGCACTCACTTGCTGGAAGGGAAAGATTTCCTCTGCTACCCTTCCTGCACAGAAGCAGGCAGGGAAGCAGAGGAAATAATTACTCTAACAGAGAGGTAGCTGCATGTTTGGCAGCTCCCTCTCTGTGACAGCAGTGTTGGTTCCTGCAGGAGAGGGGTACAAGCTGGGACCACGGGGAGCTTGTGGTTCCCTCTGCAGTCCCCAATGATGATGAATGGGTGTCCTGAGTGGCACCCACAGGACATGGCCGGACCCGGGGGCATGGGGCCACTGGGTCCTGCCTACATTAAAATATAAATAAGCCCTGGGGAGGTGGTGGTCCACGGGGTTAAAATGCCCTAGGAGCGGGGCTCCGTGCACCCCCTCCTTATTTTTAACATACCCTGGGACCTGGCCCAACGGGGGCTTCATTTTAAGCTTGCACTGTTTTTTTCTTCTTCAATTTTCAGCAGATTGGCAGCGAATCGTAGCAACATTTTTTTAAAAATAGCGTTCAGAGCTAGGGCGTAATGGTATCCTTGCTCTGGCTCCATTTCTTTTTCTCTATTCTTTTTATGGGACTCAGCAAGTTGGTTGTCAACACTCCTTGGTTGAAGTTTTGGCAGCCAATCAGAACTCTCAATTTCCCTGCACAAGCTCATTATTATTCGCAAACCTTTCGCACCTATAGATATCCGTATTTCTTCTTCCTTTAATATTGAAAAAACCAAGAGCATTTAGTGTGGGTAGGGCTATAGTTGTGTCCAAAACCCCTAAGGAAATTATGTTGGGAAATGCACTTTATTTGACCCCCTTTTTCTTGACCCCCACTTGACAGATCACCTGAAACTTCCGAAGTACAACAAGATTCATTGGAACATTTCTGTTTGAAAATTTCAAGAAGATTCATCGAATGACATCAAAGATACAGGCAAGTCAAAATATGATTTTTGAGTGGAAACATGATTCTAACTATAACTACTTACTGGCAATCATAGGCGTATATATAAGAAAAGTGGCACTGCACAGAGTGCAGCGCCACTTTTCTTGGGCCACTTAGCGCTCCCCTAACACCACCATGTGTGTGCCATATTTAAAATATGGCGAACCACAGAAGTAGTTAGGGGACTAGCATCAAAATGTTTGACGTTAGTACAGGACTTTGCATACATTATGCCTGGTGCAGGCATAATGTAGCACAAAGGGTTACAAAGCGGTTCAAGGCATGCATTCTTCATAAACATGATGCAGCATTTTTAGCCTTCTAACTCAATAATAGCGTCAAAAAATGATGCTAATGTGGCCTTGGAATGGCGCTAGGGGCTCTTAAATATGCCCCATAGTCCTTACTATACGTACCTACTGGCGACCATTGTATATAAATATATATACAGTGGTCACCAGAAAGTAGGTATAGTAAGGACAGTGTTTGGCAGTAAGTAGTTTTAGGTAGGACCATGTTTCCCTTGAAAAATAGTTTTTGACTCACCTATATCTTTGGCACAGTTTGATGAATCTTCACAAAACATTCCAAGAAAAAATGTGCCAGTGATTCTTGTTGCACACCGAGTGTTTTGGGGTGATCCATCAAGTGGGGGCTGAGAAAGAGTGGGAGGTAAAAAAGTGTGCATTTCTGATGTTAACTCCCATATGAGGATTGTGCATGACTACAGACTGAACAGCTGGACAGAATTACACCAAGTTTGGCAGAAAGATAGCTTTTGGTCCACAGATTATGCTTGGGGGTAAATGCATTCAGTAGTTTAAGAGAAATTAAATGAAAACCAAATTTGCATATCTAGGGCCACAGTTCTCCCCCCGACGACATTGAAAATAATAAGAACTCGTGCACAGCTCTGACTGGCTGCCAATACTTCATACAGAAAATGTTGGCAGCCATCTTGGGACTGTCTTCCGCCGAGAATTAATTTACTGAAACCTTGACTGGACCTAGTGGGGGTTTGTGGCCTATTGCTGAGTGTAGGTACATACCTGACCTTTCTAATAGTCCACTTTCCAACAGTACTTGTCTTAATGATGTTAACATTTATAATATGTGAGCAAATCAAATGCACACAACTCTTAAGGGGACATTAACAGTGCTTTGTTCCTGGGCAATGTCATTTCTTTAAAAGACTACACAATGGAGGTCATTACAACCCTGTCGGTCGGTGTTAAAGCGGCGGTAAGACCGCCAACAGGCCGGCGGTAAAACAATTGCAATTACGACCGTGGCGGAAACCGCCAACAAAGACAGGCACTTTAACACTCCGACCGCCACGGCGGTACGAACAAACAGCGCGGCGGTCACCGCCAACAGACTGGCGGGTGACAATGTACCGTTCAAACTATTATGACAGGCCAATCCGCCACCTCTTCCGGGGCGGATTCACCGCAGATAAAAACACGGTGGAAACAGGAATCCCGAAGGAAAAACGCTCACCTCTACACACCCCACGAGGAATGAGGACGCCATGGACCCAGAACTCCAAATTCTCCCTACAATAGTCTTCCTGCTCCTCTACCAGGAGCACGAACGCCGGCGGCGAAGACCACGGTGAGTACTGCACCTACGACACAGGGGAGGGGGGAGGCAAAAAACAGGCACAAACACACACAATACCCCCTCCCTCACCCACTACAACTAATGCATATCAATACATCACAGTCACACCCGCCCAAACCATTCGGAAGAATGCAAAGACAATAGAAAATTAGTGTAACCATTGTAATATATTAAAAGCAAGTAGGCAGAAATATATATATACACCATGTACATAATATATACCAAGCATAGTAGTTCAGGTAGTGCTCTAAGAAAGTCCGTGGAACACTGGGAGCACACGGTATGGGCGAGGCCCACACAAGATCCCCGACCATGACGGGGAGAACACTGCAGGGGCATCAGAGAGCAACTAAACAGGCACCTCAGGGGGAGGGAAAGGGGGGGCACCTCAGCCGCTTGAGTGCACGATGCCAAATCTACGAGGGGGCCACATGCCCACTGTTCCATCCTGGGGAGTGCAAAGCCACAGTCTCTCAAGTCTCTACAGTGGGTGGGTTGCCCACTGCCATATCCTGGGAGTGCAAAGCCACAGTCTCTCAAGTCTCTACAGTGGGTGGTTTGCCCACTGTTCAGTCCTGGGGGGTGCAAAGCCACAGTCTCTGAAGTCTCTACAGTGGGTGGGTTGCCCACTGCCATATCCTGGGGAGTGCAAAGCCACAGTCTCACAAGTGGATAACAGTCTCCACTGGTTCTGGAGGGGGCATGGTGCCCAGAGTGCTTCATCCTGCTAAGGACAGAGGTAGTGGATGACAGTCTCCACTGGTTCTGGAGGGGGCATGGTGCCCAGAGTGCATCATTCACCCCATGACGGACTCAGTTGCGTCAGTGCCCTTGCCGCTCATGGGACAGCAATGCTTGAGATGGCGGTGCCCTGTTCAGCGGGGCTTGAGGTGGCGGTGCCCTGTGCAGCGGTGCTTGAGATGGCGGTGCCCTGTTCAGCGGTGCTTGAGTTGGCGGTGCCCTGTGCAGCGGTGCTTGAGATGGCGGTGCCCTGTTCAGCGGTGCTTGAGACGGCAGTCCCCTGTTCAGCGGTGCTTGAGATGGTGGTGCCCTGTTCAGCGGTGCTTGAGTTGGCGGTGCCCTGTTCAGCGGTGCTTGAGATGGCGGTCTCCATTGCAGGGTCTCAGCTGCTGGAGGTCCTTCATGGCCCAGCGGGGCTTTCGCTGGCAGTCCTTCATGGCCCAGCGGGGCTTGTGCTGACGGTCCTTCATGGCCCAGCGGGGCTTGTGCTGGCGGTCCTTCATGGCCCAGCGGGGCTTTTGCTGGCGGTCCTTCAAGGCCCAGCGGGGCTTGTGCTGGCAGTCCTTCATGGCCCAGCGGGGCTTTTGATTGCGGTTCTTCACGGCCCTGCGGGGCTTTTGCTGGCGGTCCTTCATGGCCCAGCGGGGCTTTTGCTGGTGGTCCTTCACGGCCCAGCTGGGCTTTTGTGGCTGTCCTTCATGGCCCAGCGGGGCTTGTCCTGGCGGTCCTTCACAGCCCAGCAGGGCTTTTGCTGGTGGTCCTTCATGGCCCAGCTGGGCTTTTGCTGGTGGTCCTTCATGGCCCAACCGGGCTGGCGGTGGCCTCCTGGGCAGGTGGGCTAGTGCTGGCGGTCCTGTCCTGGGCAGCTGGGCTTGTGCTGGAGGTGGGCTCCGGGGCATCGAGGATGATGGCGGTCTTCTCCGCCGTGCTGCTCTTCCCAGACTTGCCAGGTTTCTTGTGGCCCCACCTTGGAAGGTGTCACAGCTGACTCCACACTCCCACCGGGGCCCCTGGGAGCGGCTTTGGTGACTGGAGTCTTCCCCCTCTCCCGCCGGGCACTGGCCAACTTCTGATGCTTCACAGGTGGGGGACTGTCTGTGCTATGGCTCCGTGGCACACTGGCTGCCCTGGTGGCCGGTGCACTCCAGATCCCGGTTACTACAGGCACCACTGGTCCCGGAAATGTTGTGGCTGAGGTGCTAGTTTGGGATCTAGGAGATGGACGGGGTGGGGGAGGTGTGGGAAAGAAGTCAAGGGTGGACAGGAAAAGTTTTTGGGACATACTGGGACGGGTAGCTGGAGGTGGTTTGGGAGTGGAGGAAGAGGTGGTGGTTGTAGGAGGTGTACGTTTGGTGACTTTGGGTGAAGGTGCATGCGCTGGAGGCTGTCGTGAGGTGGATGGCTGTTGGGTGGGTGTGTGCCTGCATTTGTGTATCTTGGGAGGGGGGTGTCACAGACACATGGGAGAGGACACAGGGGACGTGTGAATGGTAGTGGGGGTGGTGACTGCACGTGATCGGGGTGTGGTGGTGGATGTGCTGGAGAGGGATGTAGTGGCTGTAGAGGTAGTGCATGCAGGTGTGAGTGTAGATGAGACTGGGAGGGAGGAGGGAGACGAGGAGGAGGGGGACACAGTGGAGACAGTGGATGTTGATGTGTCTGCATGTGTGTGATGCTTGCATGAGTGCCTGTGGGATGTGTGGTGCTTCTGTTTGCCAGAGCTTCCCTTGTGTGTTGACGTGTGTGCATGCTGGTCTGTAGGTGTGCTTGGGATAGGCTGAGGTACAGGGGATTGGGTCTGGATGGAGGAAGTTGGAGGGGGCAGGCTAGAGATGGGGACAATGGCTGCCATCAGTGCTGAGGCCAGAGTCTGAAAAGCTCGCTGAAGGGCCGCCTGACCAGAATGAATGCACTCCAGGACTGCATTAGTTTGTTGCAACTGCCTCTCTACACCCTGGATGGCATTCAAAATGGTAGACTGCCTAACAGTGAGGGACCTGAGGAGGTCAATGGCCTCCTCACTGAGGGCAGCAGGGGTGACTGGGGCAGGGCCTGAGGTGCCTGGGGCGAAGGTGATGCCCACCCTCCTGGGTGAGCGGGCACGGGGCAAAGGCTGAGGGGCTGCTGGGAGGGTGGTGCTGGTAGGGGGGGTGGCAGCTGTACCTGTAGATGCGGTGGCACAGATGTTGCCACCACCACAACGGAGCTCCCATCAGAGGATGAATCCGTGTTGCTGGAGTCAGCTCCTGTCCCCGCCATGGAGCTCCCCTCGCCCTCCGTCCCACTGATGAACTCTGAGTCCGTAGTCTCGTCCCCCAGGGCCATGTGGGATGCAGCTCCCTCGTGCTCCGGTGCCACTGCTCCTCCGCCTGATGATGCTAATGTACACAAGAACAGGGAGACCAGAAAAAGGGGGGGACGACAGAAGAAAGACATGTTGAGTGCATTCATTACCGCTACCGTTGGCAGACACAACAGACACAGAAGCCCCCTGCACTACGCCGCGCTCTTGGGGTCCACTGTTCAATTCCTGGGAAAGGGCCTATAAGGCTATGGACGACATCTGCACACATAGATGACACAGGGGCATAACTAGGTGTACTTGGCACTCCACAGAGGTGGGGTGGGGTGCCACATGGCCTGCCTTACGGAGGGGCCTTGCCTACGGAACTCGCCCTGGCCTAGGGAATCCCACAGCCCACCTCCCCCACCCAGACACCTCCACTGCGCGCAAAGTCAGCTGAATGAGAGTGTACTCACCCCCTTGTGGCTGCTGTGATGCCCTCAAGCACCCATCCAACGCCGGGTAGGCCACCGCCAGGATCCTGAACATCAGGGGGGTCATGGTGCAACGGGCACCCCTCCCACGTTGGGAGGCCATCCCCAGCTGGGCCTCCGCCGTCTTCTTGCTCCAGCGGCAAATGTCCTCCCATCTTTTACGGCAGTGGGTGCTCCGTCTGTGGTGGACCCCCAGGGTCCGGACGTCCTTGGCGATGGCACACCAAATATATTTTTTCTGGTGGGCGCTGACCTACATGAAATGTACAGGGGAAAAAGAGAAGTTATTACCAACTGCACCATCACACTGATTGGCCCACATCCCTACCCTTGCCATGTGGCACATGCATTCACCGTCTTTCATGCACGCAGCACTCTCCCCCCTTCCTTCTTACATCCAGCCCTCTCCACACTGGCATAGCCCATACAACATGCTCCCTGTGCACTTACCTGTTTGTCTGGAGGACCGTAGAGTAGCGTGTACTGGGGGAGGACCCCATCCACGAGCTTCTCCAATTCCTCCGATGTGAAGGCAGGGGCCCTTTCCCTAGACACTCGAGCCATTGTCTCTTCCAGACCAAGGTCACAGCAGCACTTGCAGTGTAGGTCCTCTCCTGTCGAAGATCAGGTATCGAGTGATTGAACAGATAGAAAATGCTGGTCACGTCTGCGGTGGTGCGTACAGTCACTGCCGGCGTACATCGTCATTGGCTCCTGGGACCCAATAGGGTCCAATGTTAACCAATGCAGCATTGCTCAGCGGTCTTCGACCGCCTACCACGACGGTGTACAACGCCAGCGCAGTTACCTCACATCCCATTGTCCCACTTTACAGGTCAGGCAGCCCACATGGCTTCATTTTCAACTGCGTCACACATACCTAGGCCTAGACTCTACACACATACAGGCCATCTTCTGTGTATGAATGGTGTTCTGTGTAAACTGTGGGTAAGTATCTCTGAGTTGTTTGACTCTGTGCTCGCTGTTGTCCTTTATAGGCACTGTCCGCTGAGACATGTGAGGAGATGGCAGCATCCTCCGGTGTACCGACCATTGTTGGACCTGTCGACAATGGAGGAGCGACATGTGATTATCACATACAGGCTGGACCATGCCACAATCCAGGAACTGTGTACCCAGTTGGAGCCAGACCTGATGTCAGCAATCCGCCATCCCACAGGAACCCCCCCTCAAGTGCAGGTGCTGTCAGTGCTCCATTTCCTTGCAAGTGGGTCTTTTCAAACAACAGTGGCCATAGCATTAGGGATGTCCCAGCCTATGTTTTCCAACGTATTATCCAGAGTGTTGTCTGCTCTTCTGAAACACATGTGGAGCTACATCGTTTTTCCTCAGGTGGAGGATTTGCCTACAGTGAAAGGTGATTTCTACGCCCTGGGACACATCCCCAACATCATAGGTGCCATTGATGGGACCCATGTGGCTTTGGTTCCCCCCCCACAGGAGTGAACAGGTGTACAGAAACCGGAAGAGTTATCATTCGATGAATGTACAGATGGTATGTTTGGCAGATCAGTACATCTCCCATGTGAATGCCATGTTCCCTGGCTCAGTGCATGACATCTACATCCTGTGGAATAGCAGCATCCCTTATGTGATGGGTCAACTCCAGAGGCACCGTGTGTGGCTATTCGGTGACCACCTGGAAGCAAGTCATTGGGAATGGTTGTCTGGGTCGGGGGATATCCCTCCAGGTTAATGCGTGTCTAGCAGTTGTCCCTCACCATTTGTACGTGACTCTGCATGGCTACTGACCCCAGTGAAGAATCCCAGGACAAGGGCAGAGGAACGCTACAATGAAGCCCATGGGCGAACTAGGAGGGTGATCGAGCGGACCTTCGGCCTCCTGAAGGCCAGGTTCAGGTGCCTCCATATGACAGGTGGATCCCTATTCTACTCACCAAAGAAGGTGTGCCAGATCATCGTGGCCTGCTGAATGCTTCACAACTTGGCTTACCGACGACAGGTGCCTTTTCTGCAGGACGATGGTCCGGATGGCAGTGTTGTGGCAGCTGTGGAGCCTGTGGACAGTGAAGACGAGGAAGCAGAGGAAGAAGACATGAACAACAGGGACTCAGTGATCCATCAATATTTCCAGTGAGACACAGGTAAGAGTACAGACCTGCCTACTACATGTACTTTAACACTACTACCTCTCTACTGTCTGTCGTTTTCACCCAGTGTATGGTCACTGAGTTGCCACTTTCCCTTATGATTTCACAGATGTGGGTCCCACTGTGTGACATCTGCTTAGATTCCTCATGGACTAGAGCTGTGTGACATAGGTGTGTTGACATTACAATTGAAAGAGCATTTTGTCACTGTAATTGCTAATACACTATTTCGAAATCACAGACAGACTCCAGATTGTTTTGTGCTTTAAGTGTGTTTATTTAAGTGCTCAATATTGGAGGGTGTAGTGAAATGGTGAGGGGTGATGGTGGAGGAATGTCCATGGCAGAGTCCAGTCTATCAGTCTCACAGGTGCATTGCCCATATGGGCATAGGAAGTGGAGCTGGGGCAGTTTGAGTATGGACAGGGTGACAAAGTGGGACAGTAGGATGACAATCAGGGTGGTCTCATTTCTTGGCGGGAGTCTTGGCATCGTGCTCTGTCTTTGTCCTGGATCTCAGGGACCATTTGCGGGGTGGTTCTCCATCTGCAGGGGGTGGGTGCTGGTGTGGTGGTCCTGTGGCGGGGCGTCCTGTCCACTAGCGCCGGCGGAGGTGGTGGGCAGTTCATCGTCCATGCTAGTGTCAGGGGCCCCTTGTAGTGCCACAGTGTCCCTCCTGGTGTTGAGTACTTCCTTCAGCACCCCTACGATGGTGCCCAGGGTGGAGCTGATGGTTCTGAGTTCCTCTCTGAAGCCCATATACTGTTCCTCCTGCAGACGCTGGGTCTCCTGAAACTTGGCCAGTACCGTTGCCATTGTCTCCTGGGAGTGGTGGTAGGCTCCCATGATGGAGGAGAGGGCCTCGTGGAGAGTGGGTTTCCTTGGCCTGTCTGCCCCCTGTCGCACAGCAGCCCTCCCAGTTCCCCTGTGTTCCTGGGCCTCCGTCCCCTGGACCGTGTGCCCATCGCCACTGCCCCCAGGTCCCTGTTGTTGTTGGGGTGGTGGGTTATCCTGGGTTCCCTGTAGTGGTGGACACACAGCTGATTGATGTGTCTTGAGGACGGAGGTATGGGCCTGCTGGGTGGGTGCTGTGCTGGTGTTTCCAGAGGTCCCAGATGGGCCGGGCTGGTCATCTAGATCAAGTTGGACAGAGCTGCTGTCATCACTGTGGGCCTCTTCTGTTGGTGGTGTGGACATGTGTGGACCCTCCTGTCTGGTGACATTGGGTAGGGGGCCTGCAGGGGTATAAAAGGATGGTTATTACATCTGTGTGTGTCATGGTGTGCAATGGGTGGGTGACCGTGTACCCCAGTGCTTGCATTCCTGTGTGGGACCTTGTGTGATGATGGTTTAGGGGGTTGTATGGGTATGTGCAGTGGGCATGCTTTAGTGATGTGTGTCCATGCTTTGTTGTTGCATGCAGGGCTTGGTGTTGGGATGGGTGGTTTGTGATGTTGGGACATATGTGTGGAGTTGGGGTGCTAGGGGTGAGGGTGGGGGTATGTGCTGGCATGCAGGTAGGGTGGGGGATGTAATAATTAAGATTTGTCTTACCAGGGTCCATTCCTCCACCTACTCCTGCGAGGCCCTCAGGATGCAGAATCGCCAAGACCTGCTCCTCCCATGTTGTTAGTTGTGGTGTCCGCCGCCAGTCCGCTGAACCGCCAGGTGGTGTCTTGAGACCACGGAACTCACCTTCCCCCATAGGTCGTTCCACCTCTTCCTGATGTCCTCCCGATTTCTTGGGTGCTGTCCTACTGCGTTGACCTTGTCCACTATTCTTCGCCATAGCTCCATCTTCCTTGCTATTGAGGTGTGCTGCACCTGTGCTCCAAATAGCTGTGGCTCTACCCGGATGATTTCCTCCAACATGACCCTGAGCTCTTCCTCCGAGAACCTGGGGTGTCTTTGTCGTGCCATGGGGTGGTGTAGGTGATGTGTGGGGTGGAGTGTGTGGTGATAAGTGTGCTGATATGTAGTGGGGTGTTGTGTGAGGTGTGTGGAAGTTCTGTGGGTGATGGTGTTGTGTGCCTGTGGATGCTGTTGTTCTTGCTGGTGCTGTCTCTCTCTGGCCTTCTTTTGGAATTTTTTGTTGTAGGGGTTTGTGGGTGATGTGGGTGTGTGTTTTATATTGTAATGGGTGTGTGGGAGTGGTGTGTGTATGTGTATCAGGTGTGTGTATTTCGAATTGTCCAATGTGGCTGTGTTTTGTAGGAGTGTGTGTATTTTGAGCGCGGAGGTGTGTACCGCCAATAGAATACCGCGGTTGAAAGACCGCCGCGTGGATTTGTGTGTCGTGATAGTGATAGTGTGGGCGTTTTTCTGTTGCAGTGACGGTGGAGGTTTTGTTTTCACCAGTTTATCACTGACCTTTGGTGTGGCGTACTTGTGTGGGTGTCTGAATTTTGGCGGATTCCGAAATGTGGGTCATAATAGCTGTGGCAGAATTCCGCGGCCGCGGTGGTGTGTTGGCGGTCTTCTGTACGGCGGTAAGCGGCTTTTACCACCAATGTTGTAATGAGGGACATTATTATCAAAGTTTTCACTGTAATATACATTGCTGCAATATACTTAATATACACATGTTCTTGGTAGCTTATTTGGACAGCAAACTAATTCTCTTCAACTATGCACTTTTAAAGTGACAGTGCATCTGATTTAATGTGACATTGCTTCTTTTTAAACAATTATTATAATTTTCACTGTAAACTGCAGATTGATCACTTAGTCACAGTAAAGATGTTGTATTTTCAACATGTGATTTGTAACAGA
Source organism: Pleurodeles waltl (assembly GCF_031143425.1). Taxonomy (NCBI): domain Eukaryota; kingdom Metazoa; phylum Chordata; class Amphibia; order Caudata; family Salamandridae; genus Pleurodeles; species Pleurodeles waltl. The sequence continues at coordinate 645,148,750 of NC_090438.1, forward strand.
GCTTCTTAATATTTTGTTTGAAGATTTTTTCATTAGTTTGATTTTTCTTTGTAATTTATTCAATTTCTTTTCAGAATTCTTTTGACATTGAATACAAGATCAAAGGGCTCATTTTGATGCAACTCAGGAGTCATGGTGGTAACGATTAACCACTTAATACTAATTAGGTAATAATGTATTTATGTGAAGGGTTATACAGTGGTGAGAAAGTAGCTTCTTTCTAGCATGGTTACCCCGACTTTTGGCCTGTTTGTGAGTGTGTGTCAGTGTGTTTTGACTGTGTCACTGGGATCCTGCTGGCCAGGACACCAGTGCTCATAGATAAAAACCAATATGTCAGTATGTTTTTCCTGTCTCACTGGGATCCTGCTAGCCAGGACCCCAGTGCTCATAGTTTGTGGCCTAATGTGTATGCCTGTGTAGTGCCTAACTGTGTCCCTGACGGTCTGCTATCCAGAACCTCAGTGCTTATGCTCTCTCTACTTTTAAATTTGTCACTGTAGGCCAGTTGCTCAATTTACCAATTTCAATTGGCATACTGGACCCCTTCTTATAAGCCCCTAGTAAATGGTACCTAAGTACCCAGGGCATTGGGGTTCCAGGAGATCCATATGGGCTGCAGCATTTCTTTTGCCACCCATAAGGAGCTCAGACAAACCCTTACACAGGACTGCCATTGCATCCTGCGTGAAATAGTGCAAACACTATTTCACAGGCATTTTCACTGCACTTAAGTAACTTATAAGTCACCTATGTGTCTAACCTTTACTTGCTGAAGGTTAGGTGCAAAGTTACTAAGTATGAGGGCTCCCTTGCACTAGCAAAGGTGCCCCCACATAGTTCAGGGCAATTTCCCCGGACTTTGTGAGTGCGGGGATGCCATTACACGTGTGCACTATGTATAGGTCAATACCTATATGTAGCTTCACAATGGTAACTCCGAAGATGGCCATGTAACATGTCTAAGATCATGGAATTGTACCCCCATTCCATATCTGGTATTGGGGAGCCAATTCCATGCATCCTGGGGGCTCCACCATGGACCCCCAGTACTGCCAAACCAGCTCTCTGAGGCTTGCAGTACAGCTACAGCTGCTGCCACCTCACAGACAGGGTTCTGCCCTCCTGGGGTCTAGGCAGCCCAGTCCCAGGAAGGCCAAACAAAGAAGTTCCCCTGGGAGAGGGTGTTGCACCCTCTCCCTTTGGAAAAAGGTGTAACAGGCTTGGGAGGGGTAGCCTCCCAGAGCCTCTGGAACTGCCTTGAAGGGCACAGATGGTACCCTCCTTGCATAAGCCAGTCTTCACTGGTTCATGGACTCCCAGTCCCTGCTCTGGCATGAAACTGGACAAAGGAAAGGGGAGTGACCACTCCCCTGTCAATCACCACCCCAGGGGTGGTGCCCAGAGCTCCTCCAGTGTGTCCCAGACTTCAGCCATCTTGTTTTGCAAGGTATGGGGGCGCTCTGGATGGCTCTGAGTGGCCAGTGCCAGAAAGTTACGTCAGAGACCCCTTCTGATAGGTCCATACCTGATAAGGTAGCCAATCCCCCTCTCAGGGCTAGTTAGGGTCTCTCCTGTGGTTTCTCTTCGGACTCTGCTTGCATGTTTCCTTCAGGAATCCTCTGAAACAATTTTAGACTCCTCTGACCTCGGATCAACCGCAGCCTGCTCCAAGAAACGCTGTAACTGCAACAAAGTGTCTACAAGAGACACTTCTCTTCAGCAACCTCAGCTTCAAGTCAGCAACTGCAAGAGTTTCCACAGTGTGCATGCTCTGGGGACTCCCTGTCTTCATTCTGCACCAAAAGAGCCGAAGAAATCTCCTGTGGAGTGACAAAGTCCCTCCCCTGCTTCAAGCAGGCACCTTCCAAGGCAACGACCGGTAGCCTGGGACTCCTATCACAGCGACAAGTTTGCTCCTAAGGACACAGAGGGTGGACATCATCGACATAGACTGTCCTGAGGTCCTGCTGTTGCAATTTGGAGGAGGTAAGACCTTGCCTTCCCTGAGAACAATGGTACCCTTGTGCATTATGTCTTCTTCGCTTCCTGAGGCCTCTGTGCACTCCCTTGCAAAATTACTTTGTGGACAGTCTGGCCCAAGTCCCCAGCACTCCACCCTGTGACGCTCAACTCACTGAGTTGTTCTCCGGCGGCGTGGGACCTTCCTTTATTGTGCTGCATCAACTGTGTTTTGAACCTCCTTTGAACCTGGATCCAGTGCCTTCTGGGGATCTGGCTGGCATCCTTAGGGCTCTCTCGAGTGCTGCGAGCCCCCTCTTCCTCCTCACACAGAGATTAGGCTCCCAGGTCCGTCCTGGGTCCATCCAGCGCCATTTTGATGAAAAATACACTTTTGCCGTAGCCAAGGCTTGTGGGCGACTTCCAACACGAAATCTGAAATGATCTTCATGCCATGGGACATCTTTTGCATCACGCAGAAATCCACTTGCATCTTCCCTAGGGTGCAATTCAGCAGTCTTTGACTAACCGTGGACTCTTCTTTTGCACCCTCTTCTGGGTTGGCAGGGGCTCCTGTCCATCCTGGAACTTATTTCAACTTCTGGACTTGGTCCCCTTCCTTTGCAGGTCTTCAGGTCCAATAATCCAGAAGTTTTTCTTTGCAGACTTGGTTGGCTGCTGCAAAATCCCCAAAACGAGGTGTAGTGTGTCCTAAGGAAACTTGCAGTACTTTACCCCTGCTTTTCTGGGCTCTGGGGTGGAGTAATTTACTTGCCTTTACTGTATTCTTACTCTCCCAGCAATTCTGCACATACTACACTTGTCTAGGAGGGAATTTGTGACTCACATTCCACTTTTTTAGTATATGGTTTGTGTTCCCCTAGACCTATGTTCTCCCATTGCATTCTATAGGATTTCCTTCTGTTTGCATTGTTCTATGACTATTTACTTGTCTAATTTTGGTGTCTAGTGTATATAGTGTGTATAATACTTACCTCCAGAAGGAGTATTGTCTCTAAGATATTTTTGGTACTGTGTCACCCAAATAAATACCTTTATTTTTGGTGACACTGAGTATTGTCTTTACCTGTGTATAAGTACTGTGTAACTATAAGTGGCAGTGCATGAGCTTTGCATGTCTCCTAGTTCTGCCTAAGCTGCTCTGCTATAGCTACCTCTATCAGCCTAAGCTGCTTTAACACTACTACATTTACTAAAAAGGGATAACTGGACCTAGTGTAGGGTGTAAGTACCCAAGGTACCCACAACAAACCAGGCCAGCCTCCTACAACAGTGAATTGGGATAGGCTGGCATGAATTAGCTACTATAGCTTTACTTTGTTTTACTGTATTCATCTCCTACTATAGCCTGTATTCTTCAGATCTACTGAAAATCATGAAAATTATGACAATGATAATGTTTTATATCAGTATTTTTTCTGCCCTAATGAAATTGTATCTGACTTGCTACTGAAAACATTTTCCTTCTATGTTTCTGTTTTTTTCAAATTGTGTACTGTTGCATAATGTATAAAATATTGTTTTGCAATTTATTTGAACTCAATGAGTGAGGCATGAAAAGTTTGTGTAAAGTCTTTTTTCTCTTTTTTTTCTTTCATGATGTGATTGCTTATAACGGAGTGGAATGGTTACATGGTCATGTCATCAAGGCTCTTCTGGCTGAAATGCGTTATCTGTATTCCTTTGCTGAAACTCCCATAAATAGGAAACTTTTGCACCGTTATTGGAATGACTCATCCTTTCTCATTTCTGAAGGTGGGATTTGATTTTGAATTTATTGGGCAGTGGTGTCTGTTAGTTAAACTCCATCCCGTATGGTGAGGGGTCCTTTGTATGCCTTTGGAGTTGTGGAAGCAGTATTGGTTAAGGACACCCATCGGCTGTCCATGTTGGATTTCCCTTTGAAACTTGTGTTTGTTACCGCTGCGAGTGGCCAATGATTGTGGCTACATGGCAGCAGCCACTGCAAGGTTTAGAAGTGGAGCACGAGTGCAGAAACAGCCAAGTTCCGCTCAGAACTTTAAAGGTGCAGTAGCGGTGTCTCTGGTAAAAGCTGTTTGGCAGCATGGCAAAGGAAATTTTGAAAGGAAGTGAGGCATCAGTGGCACACATTTCCATACCATGCGATGCGAGGAACACAACCAAAATTGCAGGATCAAACGACCCTTTGAGTCGTAAGCAATAACTGGATCTCTCGGAACATTTGGGAGAAAGAAGATGAGTTGCTGGTAGGAGGCAACATTGCTCAAGAATTACTTGGAGGTGGAGAGGATTCCCTGTGGTTTATGTATTAATACCATTCCCACCTTGTCTAATTTGAAACCACAGCTCTTGAATGAGTTGGTGGAAAACTCTAAGGCGTGTTCCCAGGGCATGTTAAGGATATTAATAAACCACGCTTGAGAAGAGAATCATGAGTTAATTACAAAAATCAATAAATTACTGGCTGATTTGAAACTGGATCCGGACCAAGAGGATTAGAAACCTCTTTGAAAGTGGTGAATGAGAAAGTTAAGAAACATGAGCAGGAGGTGACTTCCAGTGTAAAGAGATTCATTATGAGACTGGCCAGATTTTGACATTTGCAAGGAAATATGATAAGGCCAGAGTTCAGCTAGCTAGGGAGGAGACTTTGCAAATGATGGGTTTTACAGATGGCTCGTCTTCCACTGATGTGAGCTCAGATCCGGGTTGATTAGTCCATGCTTGCAAGATTTCTTTTTCCAAGGAGTGTCGGCTCCTACAACAAAGCAATGAAGAGCCTCCCAGGAACACTCTAAGGAACAGAGGAGGAAGAGGCAAAATTGGAAACAACGTCAACGGAGAAAAAGACAGCAGTGCCGGGAGGGGAACGCTGGGCTGGGGCTGCAAGAAGGGACAGTAGAAGAGACTCAGCAATTGATGGTAATTAACCTATCTTCTACAGTACTGACTGAAGTTGAGAGGGAGGTTTTAAGTCTTGGATTGTCTTTCTGCCTTGAAGTGTCAGCTGATTATGAACAAATGTGGGTTGATCTTTTCAAATTTGTCCAAAAATGTAAACTTTATAAAATGTATGCATTGAAAAAGAGTGAGATTACACCAATCACATCAGTTGGGGAAGGTGGGGCAGCTAAATCCTCCAATCTTGTGATTGATGATGTTGAAGTTTTATATTCACTATATGAACTGAGCAGTGGTACAGCTGTAGAGAAGATCAATAGCAGCATGGAACCTTTCGATCCTAAGATAATTGATGACATTTGAAAAGAAGTTAGGAAACATACAGCTCTGATGGGAGAGACTGATTTTAGACAACCATCGAAGTTTGTGCCCCAGTTACCACATGACAGTAGTGATGTATTCTGTGAGCTTGTTGCTGCAGATCTGTTGAAAATGATAAAAAGCACATTAGGAAATCCAGTTTGAGCAAGCAGCACTGGAAAGCAGTTTGTTTCCTACAATGAGATGATGATATTGGCATTAAACCATCTGATAAGGGTGAAACGTTGTTATTATGGCACATGAGGATTATGTAGCTGGAGCATATAGACAGCTCAATGACGGAACATGTTATCATGTGATAGAAATAACATATTTTGTGGAACTGCAGGCACAATATTATGATTGTCTTAAAGATTGGTATAACAACCAACTGTTAAATTGGGATGAGATGCAGCTTCTCAATAATGATTTTCCTTGTATTCCAACCCCGTACCTACTTCCAAAGATTCATAAGAATGGTATACATCCCCGTGGGTGGCCCATCGTGTCATCTAAGAATAGCCTTTTTGAGAATACATTGATATGTGTGGATATTTTTTTTTTTTCTACAAACCTTGCCTTCTTTTGTAAAGACACAAACAATTTCATAATTTGAACTGGGAAGAGAGTTACATCATGGTGTGTTTGGAAGTGGAAATCCTTCGCACCAGTATAAAACATTAGGATGGTTTGCTTGCATCAAAACATTTTCTACATGCTAGGGTTTTACATTTTCTCCAGCACACACACATGCTGCTAGAGATGATTAGCAAGTGTCTTTCTGAAAACATCCTCATGTTTCAAAACACATTTTTCAAGCAGGTACGGGGTACAGTGATAGGCACCTGTTCCTGCCCTAGCTCTGCCAACAGGTCGGTTGGCTGGTGGGAGGAACAAGTATTTTGGGGCTGTGACTTAAAGCAGTGGACTGATAAGATTGTGTTATGGCTATGCTGCATCTGTGATGTTTTTTATGTGTGGAATGGTTCATGTAGGAAGCTTGACTGGTGTGTGTTGGGCCCCTGTGGACCTTACACCAGGTCCAGGAAAACCCTTATTAGTTAGCAACAGGATCTAGGAAGTCAGGGCCCCCAAGGGGTAGCTGTGGATGAGCAGCCAAGACTTATTTAAGAGGATTGTAAAGCACTTGAAAAAACAACCTAGTCAAACAGTAACTTATCACACAAGAAAGGAACCACACGGGGTTGAACAAATAAAGGTACTTTATTAAGGTAACACTAAACTAGATTACTTATAGGCAGTCCCCCAACTAGAGATAAACACCATATACACAGTAATAGTTAAGAATTTAGCATAAGAAACAACAAGCATTGGTGAGACATAATAGAAAATAGGTAGGGCCTAGGGGAGAGCCAAACTATGTACAAAAATAGTGGAATGCAAAGTTAGGTCCCCCACCCATGGATGTGGAGTAGTTAGTCAGGAGATTGGTCGACCCTCAGTGACCACAACAGCAGAGGTAAGTTACCTGGTTTTCCCATAGACTAACAAGGAGACTTAGAAAAGGAACTTTGCCAGAACTGGACCAGACCAGAGGAACCCAAAGGTGGATTCTGGAAGAAGAGGACCTGAAAAAGAAAGGGACAGAGCCCTGTCCACGATGGAGTGTGCAGATGGGGCAGGAGCCACTGCCCATCCTTCTGTGGGTGAAGATCTGTGTTGATAAAGTAGGATGAAGACCAGTTGCAGAGTCCAGGAGATGTAGAGGATTCCCCAGGGTCATGAAGAAGAAGTCTCACGCTGTTTGACAGATGGTAGAGGGGTCAGGAGGACTACCAACTAGCCTTTTCAAATGCAAACCATGGAAGAAGAGGAGTTGCAAAGCTGAAGAGGATCAGCAAGGCCCTGGGACTCGACCCTGGGAGAGTAGTTGTAGGAGGCTGGCCTGGCTTATAGTGGGTACCTTATGGTACTTACACCTTGTGCCAGGTCCAGTTATCCCTTATTAGTAGAATAGAGGTGTTCTAGCAGTTTAGGATGATAGAGGTAGCTACAGCAGAGCAGCTTAGGCTGAACTAGGAGGCATGCAAAGCTCCTACTATACCACTTATATCATATAGCACTATATCATAAGAAAACACAGTACTCAGAGTTACTAAAAATAAAGGTACTTTATTTTTGTGACAATATGCCAAAAGTATCTCAGAGGATATACTCCCTTAGGAGGTAAGTAATATACACAAATGATATGCACACAAATCAAAATCAGATAAGTAACAGTTAGAAAAGTAGTGCAAACAATGTAGTTCACAATAGAATGCAATAGTGAGAAATAGGCCTAGGGGCAACACAAACCATATACTCTAAAATTGGAATGCGAACCACGAAGGGACCCCTGGCCTAGCGTAGTGTGTAGAGGGTCGCTGGGAGTGTAAGAGAACTCGAAGGGTGTCCAAGATACCCCACCCAAGACCTTGAAAAGTAGGAGTTAAGTTACCCTACTACCCAAGAAAGACAGTAAAGTTGAGATAGGGGATTCTGCAAGGACAACAACTGACTGCAAAACACTGACGACGGATTCCTGGACCTGAGCACCTGTAAAGGAAGGGGACCAAGTCTGAGAGTCACGAAAGTGTCCAAGGGGGGCAGGAGCCCACTAAACCCCGGATGAAGGTGCAAAAGGGCTGCCTCTGGGTGGAAGAAGCCAAAGATTCTGCAACAACAGAAGGTGCCAGGAAATTCTCCTTTGGTCTGAAGATGTCCCATGGGGTGCTGGAGGATGCAGAGTTCTTTCCACGCAGAAAGACCGCAAACAAGCCTTGCTAGCTGCAAGAGTCACGGTTGAGGATTCTGGGTGCTGCTAGGGCCTGGAAGGACCAGCAGGTCACCCCTTAGAGGGGGAGACAGAGGGGGGTACTTAGCAACTCATAGAACCCATGCAGAAGCAGGCAGCACCCGCAGAAGTACCTGAACAGGCACTTAGAAGATCTGAGAACAGTGGTCGACTCAGAGTCACTAAGGAGGGTCCTACGATGTCGGAGTCCAACTCAGCGAGTTGGGCAATGCAGGGCGGAGTGCTGGGGACCTGGACTAGGATGTGCACAAAGGAAGTCTTGCAAAAGTGCACAGAAGCCAGAGCAGCTGCAGTTCACGCAGTACACAGGATTGCTGTCTGGCATGGGGAGGAAAGGACTTCTCACCACCAAATTTGGACAGAACGGCCACTGGACTGTCGAAGACACTTGGACCCAGCTCCTGTGTTCCAGGGACCATGCTCCTCAGGATGAGAGGGGACCCAGAGGACTGGTGATGCAGACGTTTAGTGCCTGCGTTGGCAGGGGGAAGATTCCGTCGACCCACTGGAGATTTCTTCTTGGCTTCCAGTGCAGTGTGAAGGCAGACAGCCCTCAGAGCATGCACCAGCAGGAAACAGTCGAGAAAGCAGGCCGGATGAGGCGCTACAATGTTGCTGGTAGTCTTCTTGCTACTTTGTTGCGGTTATGCAGGCGTCCTTGAGCAGTCAGCGTTCGATCCTTGGCAGAAGTCGAAGAGGGAAGTGCAGAGGAACTCTGGTGAGCTCTTGCATTAGTTATCTGAGGAATAGCCCACAGGATAGACCCTAAATAGCCCACAGAGGAGGATTGGCTACTGAGAAAAGTATGCATCTATCAGGAGGGGTCTCTGATGTCACCTGCTGGCACTGGCCACTCAGAGCTGTCCATTGTGCCCTCACACCTCTGCATCCAAGATGGCAGAGGTCTGGGACACACTGGAGGAGCTCTGGGCACCTCCCCTGGGAGGTGCTAGTCAGGGGAGTGGTCACTCCCCTTTCCTTTGTCCAGTTACGCGCCAGAGGAGAGCTGGGGGATCCCTGAACTGGTGTAGACTGGCTTATGCAGAGGGGGCACAATCTGTGCCCATCAAAGCATTTCCAGAGGCTGGGGGAGGCTACTCCTCCCCAGCCCTTCTCACCTATTTCCAAAGGGAGAGGGTGTAGCACCCTCTCTCAGAGGAAATCCTTTGTTCTGCCTTACTGGGACCAGGCTACCCAGGCCCCAGGGGAGCAGAAACCTGTCTGAGGGGTTGGCAGCAGCAGTGGCTGCAGTGGAGACCCAGGAAAGTTAGTTTGGCAGTACCCGGGCTCTATGCTGGAGCCCTTGAGATGCATGGAATTGCCCCCCAATACCAGAATGGTATTGGGGTGACAATTCCATGATCCTAGACATGTTATATGACCATGTTCGGAGTTACCATTGTGACGCTACATATAGGTATGACCTATATGTAGTGCACACGTGTAATGGTGTCCCGCACTCACAAAGTCCAGGGAATTTGCCCTGAACAATGTGGGGGCACCTTGGCAAGTGCCAGGGTGCCCACACACTAAGGGCCTGATTACAACTTAGGAGGACGGTGTTAATCCGTCCCAAATGGGATGGATATACCACCTACCGTATTACGAGTCCATTATATCCTATGGAACTCGTAATACGGTGGGCAGGATATCCGTCACATTTGGGACGGATTAACACCGTCCTCCAAAGTTGTAATCAGGCCCTAAGTAACTTTGCACCTAACCTTCACAAAGTGAGGGTTAGACATTTAGGTGACTTAAAAGTTACTTAAGTGGAGTGTAAAATGACTGTGAAATAACGTGGACGTTATTTCACTCAGGCTGCAGTGGCAGTCCTGTATAAGAATTGTCTGAGATCCCTATGGGTGGCAAAAGAAATGTTGCAGCCCGTAGGGATCTCCTAGAACCCCAATACCCTGGGTACCTAGGTACCATATACAAAGGAATTATAAGGATGTTCCAGTGTGCCAATCAGAATTGGTAAAATTAGTCACTAGCCTGCAGTGACAATTTTAAAAGCAGAGAGAGCATAAACACTGAGGTTCTGGTTAGCAGAGCCTCAGTGATACATTTAGGCACCACACAGGGAACACATATAGGGCACAAACTTATGAGCACTGGGGTCCTGGCTAGCAGGATCCCAGTGAAACATATCAAACATACTGACAACATAGGGTTTTCACTATGAGCACTGGGCCCTGACCAGCAGGATCCCAGTAAGACAGTAAAAACACCCTGACATATACTCACAAAAAGGCCAAAAGTGGGGGTAACAAGGCTAGAAAGAGGCTACCTTCCTACACAACCCTCCCCAAATGAAGGACAATGGGGCTAACCTTGGCCAGTTGAGTCTTTATTGTCTAAGTGATGATAATTGGAGAGTAGCTCTGCAATAGATTGGTTACTCCCTTTATCATTCATTATATGGTTACTTCTCTATGGGGATGCAAACCACCCTGTTTGAAGTTTTTTAGCTAGCCTACAATGTGAAGTTATATACTCAGAGTTCCTATTAGTATGTTTAAGTTTAGAGCAGTGGGAATTGTCCACTGGACCTATATCAAGTGATGAGAATGCCAGACAGGGAGGCTGTCTCAATAAAGCCATAGCTGGGCAAACATGTTGTCCATATGGCTGTAAGAGAGAACAGGGATGCTGTTTCTCTTGAGTTGGAGCAGGGCAGGGATGCTGTCCTATGAGCTCCACACTAGGGCTTGGCTGCTGTCCTAAGTGTTGTGAGGCAGTGCAAGGTTGCTGCACTAAAGCTTCTCTGGGAGGGTTGGAGGGATGCTCCATGTTGACTAAAATGGTACACTTTTTCTCACCAATATTAGTTATCCCACAGAGAGGTACTTCCACCTCAGGGAGTACAGCTGTGCCACCTGATGGTTTCCTTGGTACAGGTGCCACCCCAGGAGAGGTTTCTCCCACCACAGGAATGGTATCCTGAATGGCATCGTAGGTAGGGAATACTTTGATGCCCTTTGTACCTGTTGTTGGAGAAGGATCCTGAGTTTTCAGGCCTTTTTCTCTCCTTTGCTTTTTCATTTCAGTTGAAATGAGAGAAAGCAATTCCCCAGGGATACCCAGCATGGCTGCATGGGTATTAAACTCTACCTCAGCCCAACCTGAGGCCTCTAGGTCATTACCTAAGAGACAGTCTACAGGTAAGCTAGGTGATACTACCACCTGCTTAGGGCCAGTAACTCCACCCCAACTAAACTGAATTATAGCTAAGGGAAGGAAATTAGTGGAGTTTTGGACATCAATAATCTTGTACTGTTGTCCAATGATGTGTTTTGCAGGAGACACTAGGTTTTCAGTCATCAAAGTGCTACTGGCACCCGTGTCCCTGTAGGCCTGAGCCTCAACACCATTTATTGAAACTGTCTGCCTGTACGTATCCATTATAAGGGGACAAGCAGCCAGTGTGGCAAGGCCAATGCCACTAGGTGTGGCAGAAACTGTCTTGAGACTGACTACCTCAGTTTCTATGATAGACCCATAAGTGAACCCAACTACACCCTATTTTGACTGTTACCAGCAGTCCCAACACTATTACCACTGCTGCTAGGGGCACTAGCGTTTGATGTATTAGTGGTGGTAGGCGCAGGGGGTTTACCTGGGCAGGACTTCTCCCCTGGCCTATGGCCTTTATTTTTACATACATAGCACCAAGGCTTTTTAATGTAAGTGGGTTGTGAAGAAGAGAAAGAAGATGATTTATCCCCACCCCCTGAAGAGTGTTTAGGATTTGAAGAAGGATATTTAGTTTTACCTTTATCCCCATGCTTATCGTGAGATTTCTCACCATCTTTCTTCTCGCCATCCTTGTCACCTCCTGTATGAATCTTTCTGTTCACTCTTGTTCTGACCCATTTGTCTGCCTTCTTTCCAAATTCTTGGGGAGAGGTCAGATCTGAGTCTACCAAGTACTGGTGCAACAAATCAGACACACAATTGTTCAAAATATGCTCTCTCAGAATCTCTCAGAATCAGATTATACAGGCTTTCATAGTCAGTCACCTTACTGCCAGGTAACCAACCCTCCAAGGCCTTCACTGAACAGTCTACAAAGTCTGTCCAGTCTAGAGAGGACTCTTTCCTGGTGTCTCTGAACTTAATCCTGTCTTGTTCAGTGGTTAAGCCAAATCCATTCAAGAGTGCATCCTTCAGAACTTTGTAATTGTTGGCATCACTTTCTCTGACAGTAAGGAGCGTGTCCCTACCCTTACCAGTGAATGATAGCCACAAGATAGCAGCCAACTGCCTTTGAGGGACCAACTGTACCATACAGGCCCTCTCAAGTGCAGCAAACCACTTGTTAATGTCTCCCCCCTCCTTGTAAGGGGGGACTATCTTATGCAGGTTTCTGGAATCTTGCTCTCTAACAGAATTGCTATCAGAAATACTGCAGCCACCATGGGGAACTAACCCCAATCTCGGTCTTTCCCTTTCTACATCCAGGGATTCCCTGTCTAAGGCCAGCTGCTGCTGTTTAAGCTTCAGCCTGCCTCTTCCAACCTCAGCTTTCTGAGTTCCCTTTCCATTAGGTTATCCTCAGGGTGGGAGGCTTGGGAATGTTTAGATACAGAGGAGATTTGGGAATTGGCAGAGAGAGACCTGTCCCTAACTGGCTGGACCCTAGTAACCTGGCCTTTAAGTGTGAAAGATGCCCTACTAATGTGTGACCCTCTCCCACTACCAGTGTCACTAGGTGGCCTGCTAGATGGCAGGCCTTTGTAAGAACCCTCCCCAATCTCTTCAGGGAACTCCTCTGAGTCTGACTGGGCACCCTCCCTGCCTACCTCCTGTTCCTGAGATGGGCCAGACTGGTTCTGGTCACTTTTTAGGAGAAGGTTAAAGAGAAAGTCTTTGGTAGGATTCTTACCAATGCTTAAAACTCTTTCTATGCAGAGACCCCTCAAACTTTTAAAGTTTAAACTCTCATAATTTGCTTGACCAATTTTGGGAGTGTGCTCTACTACAGACATGATAGAAAAAGTTTAAGACAGAGAGAGAAAAAGTTTTAGAACTTTTGAAAGTACAGAGAAAAAACGTTTTCAAACTGTTTGAAAACTTTTAAAAGTTTTCAGAACTTTTCTGAAACTTTGCAGAAAGTTTTAGAGCCGAACAGTAAACTGCTTTGGTTCAATGTGTATATATTGAAATATTTAGTATATGTTTTTTCATGAACAGTACCAATGACAAAGTGGTAAAGCAGTTACAAGTACTTATCCCACCGCTGCACCACTTATAGTGGGTACCTTGTGGTACTTACACCTTGTGCCAGGTCCAGTCATACCTTATTAGTAGAATAGAGGTGTTCTAGCAGCTTAGGCTGATAGAGGTATCTATAGGAAAGCAGCTTAGGCTGAACTAGGAGACATGCAAAGCTCCTACTATACCACTTATATCATATAGCACTATATCATAAGAAAACACAATACTCAGAGTTACTAAATACTGTAAAGGTACTTTATTTTTGTGACAATACGCCAAAAGTATCTCAGAGGATATACTCCCTTAGGAGGTAAGTATTATACACAAATTATATGCAAACAAACAATAATCAGGTAAGTAACAGTTAGAAAAGTAGTGCAAACAATGTAGAATCACAATAAAATGCAATAGTGAGAAATAGGCCTAGGGGCAACACAAACCATATACTCCAAAAGTGGAATGCGAACCATGAAGGGACCCCAGGCCTAGTGTAGTGTGAGTCGCTGAGAGTGTAATAGAACAGTAAGGGTGTTCAAGATACCCCACCCCAAGACCCTGAAAAGTGGGAGTAAAGTTACCCTACTACCCCAGAAAGAGAGTAAAGCCAAGATAGGGGATTCTGCAAGAACAACAACTGACTGCAAAACACTGAAGATGGATTCCTGGACCTGAAGACCTGTAAAGGAAGGGGACCAAGTCCAAGAGTCACGCCAGTGTCAGGGGGGCAGGAGCCCACTAAACCCCGGATGAAGGGGCAAAAGGGCTGCCTCTGGATGGAAGAAGCCAAAGATTCTGCAACATTGGAAGGTGCCAAGAACTTCTCCTTTGTTTAGAGGATGTCCCACGGCTTGCTGGAGGATGCAGAGTTGTTTCCATGCAGAAAGACTGCAAACAAGCCTTGCTAGCTGCAAGAGTCACGGTTGAGGATTTTGGGTGCTGCTAGGGCCCAGGAAGGACCAGGAGGTCGCCCCTTGGAGGAGGAGACAGAAGGGGTGCTCAGCAACTCATAGAGCCCATGCAAAAGCATGCAGCATCCGTGGAAGTACCTAAACAGGCACTTAGAAGATCTGAGGACAGCGGTCAACTCAGAGTCACACAGGAGGGTCAAACGACGTCAGAGTCCAACTCAGCGAGTTTGGCAATGCAGGACGGAGTGCTGGGGACCTGGGCTAGGTTGTGCATGAAGGAAGTCTTGCAAAAGTGCACAGAAGCCCGAGCAGCTGCAGTCCACGCAATACACAGGATTGCTGTCTGGCGTGGGGAGGCAATGACTTACCTCCACCAAATTTGGACAGAAGGGCCACTGGACTTTCAAAGACACTTGGACCCAGCTCCAGTGTTCCAGGGACCACGCTCGTCAGGATGAGAGGGACCCAGAGGACCGGTGATGCAGAAGTTTGGTGCCTCCGTTGACAGGGGGAAGATTCCGTTGACCCACAGATTTCTTCTTGGCTTCCAGTGCAGGGTGAAGGCAGACAGCCCTCAGAGCATGCACCACCAGGAAACAGTCGAGAAAGCTGGCAGGATGAGGCGCTACAATGTTGCTGGTAGTCTTCTTGCTACTTTGTTGCGGTTATGCAGGCGTCCTGGAGCAGTCAGCGGTCGATCCTTGGCAGAAGTCGAAGAGGGAAGTGCAGAGGAACTCTGGTGAGATCCTGCATTCGTTATCTGAGAAACAGCCCACAGGAGAGACCCTAAATAGCCCACAGAGGAGGATTGGCTACTGAGAAAGGTAAGCATCTATCAGGAGGTTTCTCTGACGTTACCTGCTGGCACAGGCCCCTCAGAGCTGACTGTCCATTGTGCCCTCACACCTCTGCATCCAAGATGGCAGAGGTCTGGGACACACTAAAGGAGCTCTGGGCACCTCCCCTGGTTGGTGCTGGTCAGGGGAGTGGTCACTCCCCTTTCCTTTGTCCAGTTTCGTGCCAGAGCCAGGCTGGGGGATCGCTGAACTGGTGTAGACTAGCTTATGCAGAGAGGGCACCATCTGTGCCCATCAAAGTATTTCCAGAGGCTGGGGGAGGCTACTCCTCCCAGCCCTTCTCACCTATTTCCAAAGGGAGAGGGTGTAACACCCTCTCTCAGAGGAAATTCTTTGTTCTGCCTTCCTGGGACGAGGCTGCGCAGGCCCCAGGGGGGCCGAAACCTGTCTGAGGGGTTGGCAGCAGCAGTAGCTGGAGTGGAGACCCCGGAAAGTTAGTTTGGCAGCACTCGGGCTCTATGCTGGAGGCCCGTGAATGCATGGAATTGTCACCCCAATACCAGAATGGTATTGGAGTGACAATTCCATGATCCTAGACATGTTACATGACCATGTTCGGTTTTACCATTGTGACGCTACATATAGGTAGTGACCTATATAGTGCACGGTTGTAATGGTGTCCCCGCACTCACAAAGTCAAGGGAATTTGCCCTGAACAATGTGGGGGTGCCTTGGCAAGTGCCAGGGTGCCCACACACTAAGTAACTTTGCACCTAACCTTCACTAAGTGAGGGTTAGACATATAGGTGACTTATAAGTTACTTATGTGCAGTGTAAAATGGCTGTGAAATAACGTAGACGTTATTTCACACAGGCTGCAGTGGCAGTCCTGTGTAAGAATTGTTTGAGCTCCCTATGGGTGGCAAAAGAAATGCTGCAGCCCATAGGGATCTCCTGGAACCCCAATACCCTGGGTACCTAGATACCATATACAACGGAATTATAAGGGTGTTCCAGTGCGCCAATCCGAATTGGTAAAATTAATCACTAGCCTGCAGTGACAATTTTAAAAGCAGAGAGAACATAAACACTGAGTTTCTGGTTAGCAGAGCCTCAGTGATACATTTAGGCACCACACAGGGAACACATATAGGCCACAAACATGTGAGCACTGGGGTCCTGGCTAGCAGGATCCCAGTGACACATATCAAACATACTGACAACATAGGGTTTTCACTATGAGCACTGGGCCCTGACCAGCAGGATCCCAGTGAGACAGTAAAAACACCCTGACATATACTCACAAACAGGCCAAAAGTGGGGGTAACAAGGCTAAAAAGAGGCTACCTTCCTACAGTAGTCTGGGCTGATCATCAGCAGTTGGGAAAGCCAACAGAAGCAGACACAGACCCCACAGGCAACTCAATGGCAGCAGGCAAAGTAAGGTGCAGTGAAGCCCAGTCAGCACATCTAGAAAGAAGTCCCACATTGGTGGAGCACCAAAGGAGAGATTGTCCTTGCAAGGATGAGCTGCTGCAGGGCGGGGCTACTTGGACCCTGAAGATCCCTTGGAGCAGGAGTCAGAAAGAATTGGTTGCTGCAAGAGTCATGGTGCACAATGTTTCCATCTTACAAGGAGAGGCAAATGATCACCGTCTCCCAAGTTGGATCGAAGCCAGAGAGGACCAAGGGGACAACTCAGACCCACCACCTCTGTTGCAGGATTCCTGCAGTTCCAGAGGAGAGAAAATCCATGGAGCTGGACATCATTGCCTTGGGTGCCTGCAGATACAGGAGAGTGACTCCTTCACTCTTCTTGCTGCAGCTGAAGTATTGCAAACCCACTAAATGCACAGAATAGAAATGTTGCAGTTGCTGGAAGGAGCTCGGGAAACAATGTCGCAAGGCGAGGTGGTCTCAGAAGTTGCAGCCTTGTTCGGTCCCTGAAGTGTTCAATTGTGGTTCCGGGGGCCAGGAGCAGAAGAGGTCAATGCATAGGAGTCCTGGTGGAGTCTTGCATGTCAACTTGAGGACCCACCCACAAGGGAGTCCCTAAATAGCTTTAAAAGGGGGTTTGGTCACTATGCATGGTGACCTCCTATCAAAGGGTGTCACTGATGTCACTGGCCTGACCCGGCCACTCAGCTGCTCAAGGAGGCCTCTACTCACCTTACGTCTTGTTTGCAAGATGGCAGATTCGAGTGGCCACCTGGAGGAGCTCTGGGCACCACCAAATAGACAGAGGAGTGGTCACACCGCTTTCCTATGTCCAGTTTTGCACGAGAACAAGGACCAGGGGTCCTTGGTCTGGTGCAATCCGATTTATGCAAAGAAGGCACCAAGGGCCATATATAGCAAAGGGTTTTACCCATTCTGTCTTTATAGGAAAATGTGTTCGTACATATGGCCCCAAATGTTTCCTTCAAAGTAAACTGGTAGCTTGGAAAGGCTACCCCTTTCCATCTTGTAACACCTATTTTCAAGGGAGAGGGTGTTGCATCCCCTCTCCCACAGGAAATCCTTTGTTCTACATTCCACATGTTTGAACTGGTCAAGCAGCAGGAGGGCAGAAACCTGAGACCCCCCCATTCAAAGGGAACCTGCGCCATTCTGCACAGGCGCTCTGAGTTGTCAACTGCAACTACTTGGTGACTTACACAGGGACCTATCTGCTCTTTAAACACCAGGGCCCATATTTATACTTTTTGACGCTAAACTGCGCTAACGCAGTTTAGCGTCAAAAAATTTAGCGCCATCTAACGCCATTCTGAAGCGCCATGCGGGCGCCGTATTTATGGAATGGCGTTAGCCGGCGCAAGCAGACCGGCGCTGCCTGGTTTGCGTGGAAAAAAACCACGTAGACCAGGCAGCGCCGGCGTTGGGAAAAAATGACGTTAGGGCATCTTAAAATGGGGCAAGTCAGGTTGAGGCAAAAAAATCGCCTCAACCCGATTTGCGCCATTTTTTTACGACGCCCAGACGCCATTTCATGACTCCTGTCTTAGTAAAGACAGGAGTCATGCCCCCTTGCCCAATGGCCATGCCCAGGGGACTTGTGTCCCCTGGGCATGGTCATTGGGCATAGTGGCATGTAGGGGGGCACAAATAAGGCCCCCCTATGCCACCCAAAAAAAAGTAAAAAAATATAAAAAATAATACTTACCTGAACTTACCTGAATGTCCCTGGGGTGGGTCCCTCCATCCTTGGGTGTCCTCCTGGGGTGGGCAGGGGTGGCAGGGGGGGTCCCTGGGGGCAGGGGAGGGCACCTGTGGGCTCATTTTGAGCCCACAGGCCCCTTAACGCCTACCCTGACCCAGGCGTTAAATAGTGGCGCAAATGCGGGGTTTTTTGACCCGCCAACTCCCGGGCGTGATTTTTGCCCGGGAGTATAAATACGACGCATTTGCGTCGCCGTCATTTTTTTAGACGGGAACGCCTTCCTTGCATCTCATTAACGCAAGGAAGGCGTTCACGCAAAAAAATGACGCTATTTGCCAATACTTTGGCGCTAGACGCATCTAACGCCAAAGTATAAATATGGCGTTAGTTTTGCGCCGAATTTGCGTCGGAAAAAACGACGCAAATTCGGCGCAAACGGAGTATAAATACGGGCCCAGGTGACTCCACACTGAAGTCACACTGGCTCCTGTGTCTCCCAGAGCCTCCACCCTCTGTCCATTGATGGTCACTCACTGCCTGTACTTCTTATTGTTTTCAGGCACATATGTTCTCTGGACCATCCCACTGTCCCCTAGTGAGACAAGGGCCTTTTCAGCTGGCTCCTAACCAACTGGAACCAACTCCTCCCCAAGCGCTACACTGTCCAAACCCTGTGACTGAGCACCAGTGGGTGCCGGTGTCCCCTTAGGACATTTGGGATCCCCTCTCACATGCCCCACCTGGTCACATGCAAAATACTTGTGGGGACCCCCCTCTGCCGGTTTCCCTTTGGAGAACCATAGCTTCTTTTTACTGTGGGGCTGGGAATCCTTACCCTGGGGACATGGTTGGGGCCCTTTGGAGAACTCACCCTGTTTACTCTTACCCCCCTTTCTTCTGAGAGGGACCCTGCCCACTCTTGGCATGGTCTTCCCATAACTCTTGTGGACCCTGGTGCCTTCCCAATGGTCCGCTTCCTGCGCAAGTTTCCTGGGGTCAGTCAGCTTGCTGTCAATCAGGTGCTGGCATAGCTCTGGAAAACAAAGACTATACAAGTGCTCCAAAGCAATTAAATTGTAAAGCCTTCTACACGTTGTTACCTTACTGCTCTTTACCCAACCATCCAATGTCAACTCAACCCTGCATGGATCTGAGGTGCCCAGTCCAGAAATTGACACATCGCTCTCTTGTGAAGGAGAAAAACGACGTATCGTCAACCACACAGGAGAAGAAACAACACATGGCCTCCCTTTCGAGGATGGAATCAACGCATCGCTGACTTTTCTGATGAACGCTTGCCTGTGCAGCTTTATTTTTTTACGTTAACCAGGTAATTTGCTCAAAATCAACGTTTCCATTGTGTTTCATGGAGTAAGACTCTCAGGCTTTCATTTTGACTTTGACGGTCTTGTCATCAATGGGCAGAGGATGGAGGCTCTGGGAGACACAGGAGCCATTGTGACTCCAGTGAGGAGTCACCTGTTGTCTAAAGAGCAGACAGGTCCCTGTGTAATTCACCAAGTAGTTGCAGTGGACAACTCAGAGCGCCTGTGCAGAATGGCGCAGGTTCCTCTTGAATGCAGGGTGGTCTCAGGTTCCTTGAAAGTAGCTGTGAGTCCAACCATGCCTGTAGATTGTTTGCTTGGTAATGACATGGAGGATTCCCCTTGGAAGGAGGTGGCACACAGGTCACACTTGGAGATGTTGGGTCTGCCTAGGTGAGTGTGTGTGTCTACTCAGTCAATGGTAGCCCGCCAGGGTGGTCAGAAGCCCCTGGAGCCTAACACAGTTGCCCAGGGGTCCTCCAGTAGGAGGAAGGGCAAGGGGCATGGGAAACCGGCCCCAGAAGTTCCCACAGTCCGGGAGGAGGCTGGACCTGAGGGTGACGCCTCAGACCCTACCAGCGGAACAGGTGGCTGAGCTGGGGGAGGTCCCTGAGCTGTCACAGTGAGAGCAGGAAGGGGGGCCCACCAGGGAGGCATTCTGTGAGGCACAGAAGTTATACCCTACTCTGGAGGGTTTGTGGCATCAGGCTGCAGACCAGGTGGCTGGCAAGGAGCCAGGATCACCCCTAATCTTTTGGGAGGACGACCTCCTGTATCATGAGCCTAACGTTGCTGAGGCTGTGTGCTGGTGTTACGCCAGTGCTTCAGAACCTTCCTACTGGGTTTAGCTCATGATCTGCCTTTAGCTGGACATTTGCTGCAAAACAAGACCTTTAACATGCTTGTCACCCACTTTTGCTTGCCCCAAATGCGCAGGCACTCAGATGCACACTGTAGGTCTTGTCAAACTTATCAGGTAAGTGGCAAGAGTGGGAGTAAATGCAAGGCTCCAATCCAACCTTTTCCTGTGGTTAGTACCTTCTTTGAAAGGGTTGATATTGACACTATGGCACCTCTGAATCCCAACACAGCCATGGACCAAAGGTTTATTCTGGGCTTGGTGGACCATGCCACCCTGTACCCAGAAGCCATTCCTCTGAGTTCAATCACATCCCCTGTAGTGGGACGTGCTTTGATGGGGTTTTTTACCTGCATGAGGTTCCCCAAGGAAGTGGAATCTGATAGGGGTAACGTATACGTTTACCACTCCTTACTACCCCCAAAGCAATGGTCTAGTTATAAGGTTCAACTGCACCTTGAAAGGCATGGTCATGGTCTTGTCAGAGCCCTTGAGGTGTAAGTGGGACGTCCTCTTGCCATGCTTTGTGTTCGCCTATGGGGAGGTGCCTCAGAAAGGTCTTGGATTTAGTCCTTTTGAGTTTCTGTATGGCCACCCTGTCAGGTGACCTTTAAATCTGGTAAAGGAGGACTTGGAGAAAGTCCCCAGTGACCCCCCCCCAGATGTATTCAGTTACATGCTGGCTTTTAGGAATCAGACTGATAGCTTCAGAGTTCTTGCACAAGAGAACCTAGAAGCAAGCCAGGAGGACATGAAATACTGATATAACCAGAATCTGTTTGAATTTCAACCTGGTCAGCAAGTATAGGTGATGGTGCCAGTGGAGACTAGGGTGATCTAGGACACGTGGACCGGGCCATTTGAGGTGGTAGAACGCAAGGTGATCCCTGAGGGTCTTGCATGTAAAACGCCAGAAGCCGCACTTTGAGCGAACTGAATTGAAAATGCTCCTAGCAACAGATGATGGGGTGGAGGAAGAGAGTGAGCCTCTTCCTGACCTCCTGTCTGCTGCTGGAGAGAAAGATGGGTCTGTGGAGGGTGTGAACCTCTCCCCCTCCCTGACCTCAGAACAACAAAGGGACTGTCACCAGGTGTTGGGTCAGTCTGCCTCCCTGTTCTCCTCAATCCCAGGGGACACACACTTTGTACACATGATGTGAACACTGGGGACAGTCCACCTGTTAAATAGAAGGTTTACGGGGTGACTGATAAGGTCAGGGCTAGCATCAAAGATGAGGTATCAAAGATGTTAACTCTAGGGGTAATTGAGTTTTCCATTAGTCCTTGGGTCAGCCCAGTGGCCTTGGTCCCAAAGGCTGCTGCTCTTGGTTCCATGCCAGAAGTCTGGTTCTGTGTGGATTACTGGGGTCTCAGTGTCGTCACTAAGACTGATCCCCACCCCATTCACCGAGTTGATGAGCTCGTTGATCAGTTGGGAGCTGCCAAATACCCTAGCACCTTTGACTTAATCTCTGGGTATTGGCAGATTGTCTTAAATGTGGGGGTCAAGGAGAGGTCAGCATTTTCTACTGCAGATGGGCACTACCAGTTTAAAGTAATGCATTTTTGGACGACAAATGCCCCTGCCACCTTTCAGAGGTTGGTCAAGCAGGTGTTGGCTGTACTGGACGATATCAGTGCTATCCACCTGGACAACATTGCTGTGTTCAGTTCTACTTGGGAGGCACACCTGCAGCACCTCTGCAAAGTGTTGGAGGCCTTGCAAAAGGCAGGCTTTACAAGTAAGGCAAGTAAGTGCCAAATAGGGCAGGGTTCAGAGGTGTACTTGGGGCCAGTTGCCAGGTAGCACCCCTACAACCACAAATTGACACTATTCTGGCTTGGGAGCCTACCAAGACCCAGACAGACGTGATAGCCTTTTTGGGCCTCACTGGTTATTATAGGAGGTTTGTCAAGGGGTATGGCACCATTGTTGCTCCCTTGAATGAGTTGACTTCCAAAAAACAACCAAAGAAGTTGATCTAGACAGAGTCTTGCCAGACAGCTTTTCATGTCCTGAAAGCTGAAATGTGCACAGCACCTTAGCTGAACGCACCTGATTTCTCCAAGAAGTTTGTTGTGCAAACTGATGCTTCAGAGCACAGCAGTGTTATCACAGCTAAATGAAGAGGTCCTAGATCAACCTGTAGCCTTCAAGAGCAGAAGGTTACTTCCCAGGGAGCTCAGGTGGGGTGCAATTAAGCGTGAAGCTTTTGCTGTGGTCTGGGCACTGAAGAAGCTGAGACCCCACTTGTTTGGGACTCACTTCCGGGTTCAGACAGACCACAGGCAACTCTGATGGTTAATGCAGATGAGGGGTGAGAATCCAAAACTGTTGAGGTAGTCCATTTCCCTACAAGGGATGGACTTTACGGTTGAACACTGCCCTGACACAGAACACCGAATGCTGATTGTCTGCCCAGATTCTTCCACCTTAGTGATGAAAACCCCCATGAGGTTGGGTAGTTCTCCCCACTTTCAGCTGGGGGAAACACGTGTTTGGACTTGGCATCCTTGGCATGGTCTCCCCTAACTTTTTGCCTCTGCTTCCCAGGTTGTTGATGTGTGCTGGACTCTGTTTTTGCTGTTTTTGATACTCTGGGCACTTTACCATTCCTAACCAGTGCTAAAGTGTAGGTGTTCCTGTGTAAAATGTATGTGTAATTTGCTTTTCCACGATTGGCATATTTGATTTACTAGTAAGTTCCTAGTAAAGTGTACTTGAGGTGTCACGGGCCTGTAAATCAAATGCTACTATTGGGCCTGCAGCACTGGTCATGCCACCCACATTAGTATCCCGTGTAAACATGGCTCAGATCTGCCAATTCGATTTGCCAAGTGTACCCACTTGCCAGGCCTAAACCTTTTTATACATGTAAAGCACCCATAGATAGGCACTATGTAGCCCTAAGGACAGAATACAGTGTATGTTAAAGGTTGGACATGTACTTGTGTGGTTTCACACGTCCTAACAGTGAAATATTGCTAAGTTTGGTTTTCACTGTTGCAAGGCCTATCTCTCTTATAGATAAATATAGGGTCTGTCTTTAAATATCTTTAAAGTGTAGATTCCCTTTGAGAGCAGATAGAAATGTGATGTTTGGGGTCTCTGAACTCACAATTTTTAAAATACATCTTTTATTGAAGTGGGTTTTCCGATTGTTAGTTTGAAAATGCCACTTTTAGAAAGTAGGCATTTTTTCCCTAAACTCTCTGTGCCTCTGCCTGTTTGTGGATTCCCTGACTGGGTCAGTTTGACACTTGGGCTGTTTGTGAATCCCCTCAAGACAGTGAGACAAAGGGAGCTAGGGTGTAGCCTTCATATCCTCATGAGTCATCTGTGCTAGAGTAGAGGGAGAAGTGGTCACTTACACCTGAATGAGCTGTGCCTGCCCTCTCCCAGTGCAGTATCCAAACCCCTGGAGTGTGTCTGGGGCCTGGCCTGGCCTGGACAAGGCAGGATCTTGCAAACAAGAGAAACTCCCCTCTGAAGTTTGCCAACTTCAAAGGCAGAAAGGGGTATAAGTATTGGAAACAGAACCCCTGCAAATTATATCAATTCTGGAACCAACAGGAACCTCTGCCAAAGAGAAGAGCTGAAGAGCTGAGGAGAAGTGTTGCCTTTGCCTGTGACTACTTTGTTGGACTATCCTGCAGTTGCTGCTTTTATCTGTGAAAGGGGACAACGACTGGGCTTTGTGGTATATTCCTGCTTGTGAAGAATCTCCAAGGGCTTGAACTGAGCTTGCCTCCTGTTTTGAAGTCTCAGTGCCATCAAAGACTTCCTCTGCCAGTACCTGGAGCATATGCTGAGACTCCTGTCCTGCCAAGTTGTGCTCTATCCAGTCCCTGGACCCTTGGAAGGTGAAGTTGGCAGAACAAGAGATGAAAATCCACGCAAAGATGCTCTGCAGGGAAATTTTCGATGCACCACCTGCGACGCTGCTGATAAACGATGCACCATCAAATCAATGCTCCACCTGCATTGTGGCTGGGAGATCAATGTATCACGGCTGGAGAAACGACACGCAACACCCATTTGCGGCTGCTGATAATGATACAAACCCGATACAGTGCAGTTTTCTAACACAGAGCAACTGGATTTTCCATGCGTCGTCCCAAGGCATCAAAGTCAACCCAACTCTGCACGGATCCGAGGTGCCCAGTCCGGAAATCGACTCATCGCTGTCTTGCGAGGGAGAAAAACGATGCACCGCTGACCCGACAGGAGAAGAAACGCTGCAAGGCCTCCCCTGGTGGGAAGAGATCGACATATCGCAGATTTTTCCAATGCACGCTCTCCCGAGCAACTTCATTTTTTACACTAACCAGGTACTTTGTGAAAAATCTACGTTTCCATTATTTTCTACGGAGTAAGACTCTTATGCCCTCATAATGAGTTTGGCGGTTTCTAATTGAGACTGCCAAAGTCACAGGAGCCAGAAAACCATTAGTGCTGGCGGTCTTCTGCCCGCCATAATATGGCTACTATGGCTACTGCCGGATTTCCACCACATTTAGGGCAGAAATCCGTCAGTAGCCATGCTGGTGGTTGGAAGCATCTGACGGTGCTACCACCTGCACCACCCCACCAGTAGGACGCCACCAGCTGATTAAGACCATTGTTATAGCCTGGTGGTGTCCTGCTGATGGGGCACGTCGATCGTCGGATTCCCATACCCACGAATATGTGGACTCATGGACATGCTGATCCAGAGGAAAACTGAAAAAAAAGGCCACACGCAGCTAGGGTTGGGTGCATGCTGGAGGAGTGACCAACCTTCAGGTGTGCATGGCGCTGATTATATTTACATCTGTGAATGCTAAGAAACAAACCAAAGAAACTTCACTGAAAAAAACAAAGGTTACAGGGATGTTATATTTAGTTTCTAAATTTACTCACACAAAACCTTTGCAATTCAGCATTTTATCATCAAACAAAACTTTATTCAGCTATAAAACTATCAACGCATGCATGAGCAATAGAAAGAGCAGCATAGAACGTGCAAATCTAAAACCAATGTAATAAATAAATATAGTGAAATAAAAACACTCACATATCTTTAGTATCATCAAATTACCCTAAAACCTTCCAAGCATTATCACAATAATGCTGTAAAAAAAAAAACAGCATGAAAGACTAGCCGTTCTGAATTCATAAGTATTTAGTCAGTTCCTATGAGTTCCAAAACAATCTATTAGATATTGTCTTCTGTGCAGGATTACTTTAGCCATTCTTTAAAAATTGATCGCACTTAAGCCATACAGCAACTAAAAACGTACTAACTGCCTGAACTACTACATCAGAAGTGTCGAATTTTCAAATTCTAAAGGCAGTAGCATACCGTCTAATGCCCATATTGAGACAGATAGGACACATCTACTTCTGTTGAAAAGTGGCATAAGCTGGGCAGAAGAACAGTATATGTTCTACTGACTCAGTGGCTAAACTACACGCAGGACACAAATTGGAAGCTAGTGCTTTCTTCCAACTACTGGTAAAAAGTTTCAGTGCAGACAATCATATACGAAACGGAAATATAGACTCTTGGCAAGACATTCAGAAACAGAGTAAAAAAAAATAATCAAAGTGAGGATACCACTTAGGCCCATATTTACACTTTTTGACGCAAGCCCACTAAACCCCGGATGAAGGGGCAAAAGGGCTGCCTCTGGATGGAAGAAGCCAAAGATTCTGCAACATTGGAAGGTGCCAAGAACTTCTCCTTTGTTTAGAGGATGTCCCACGGCTTGCTGGAGGATGCAGAGTTGTTTCCATGCAGAAAGACTGCAAACAAGCCTTGCTAGCTGCAAGAGTCACGGTTGAGGATTTTGGGTGCTGCTAGGGCCCAGGAAGGACCAGGAGGTCGCCCCTTGGAGGAGGAGACAGAAGGGGTGCTCAGCAACTCATAGAGCCCATGCAAAAGCATGCAGCATCCGTGGAAGTACCTAAACAGGCACTTAGAAGATCTGAGGACAGCGGTCAACTCAGAGTCACACAGGAGGGTCAAACGACGTCAGAGTCCAACTCAGCGAGTTTGGCAATGCAGGACGGAGTGCTGGGGACCTGGGCTAGGTTGTGCATGAAGGAAGTCTTGCAAAAGTGCACAGAAGCCCGAGCAGCTGCAGTCCACGCAATACACAGGATTGCTGTCTGGCGTGGGGAGGCAATGACTTACCTCCACCAAATTTGGACAGAAGGGCCACTGGACTTTCAAAGACACTTGGACCCAGCTCCAGTGTTCCAGGGACCACGCTCGTCAGGATGAGAGGGACCCAGAGGACCGGTGATGCAGAAGTTTGGTGCCTCCGTTGACAGGGGGAAGATTCCGTTGACCCACAGATTTCTTCTTGGCTTCCAGTGCAGGGTGAAGGCAGACAGCCCTCAGAGCATGCACCACCAGGAAACAGTCGAGAAAGCTGGCAGGATGAGGCGCTACAATGTTGCTGGTAGTCTTCTTGCTACTTTGTTGCGGTTATGCAGGCGTCCTGGAGCAGTCAGCGGTCGATCCTTGGCAGAAGTCGAAGAGGGAAGTGCAGAGGAACTCTGGTGAGATCCTGCATTCGTTATCTGAGAAACAGCCCACAGGAGAGACCCTAAATAGCCCACAGAGGAGGATTGGCTACTGAGAAAGGTAAGCATCTATCAGGAGGTTTCTCTGACGTTACCTGCTGGCACAGGCCCCTCAGAGCTGACTGTCCATTGTGCCCTCACACCTCTGCATCCAAGATGGCAGAGGTCTGGGACACACTAAAGGAGCTCTGGGCACCTCCCCTGGTAGGTGCTGGTCAGGGGAGTGGTCACTCCCCTTTCCTTTGTCCAGTTTCGTGCCAGAGCCAGGCTGGGGGATCGCTGAACTGGTGTAGACTAGCTTATGCAGAGAGGGCACCATCTGTGCCCATCAAAGTATTTCCAGAGGCTGGGGGAGGCTACTCCTCCCAGCCCTTCTCACCTATTTCCAAAGGGAGAGGGTGTAACACCCTCTCTCAGAGGAAATTCTTTGTTCTGCCTTCCTGGGACGAGGCTGCGCAGGCCCCAGGGGGGCCGAAACCTGTCTGAGGGGTTGGCAGCAGCAGTAGCTGGAGTGGAGACCCCGGAAAGTTAGTTTGGCAGCACTCGGGCTCTATGCTGGAGGCCCGTGGATGCATGGAATTGTCACCCCAATACCAGAATGGTATTGGAGTGACAATTCCATGATCCTAGACATGTTACATGACCATGTTCGGTTTTACCATTGTGACGCTACATATAGGTAGTGACCTATATAGTGCACGGTTGTAATGGTGTCCCCGCACTCACAAAGTCAAGGGAATTTGCCCTGAACAATGTGGGGGTGCCTTGGCAAGTGCCAGGGTGCCCACACACTAAGTAACTTTGCACCTAACCTTCACTAAGTGAGGGTTAGACATATAGGTGACTTATAAGTTACTTATGTGCAGTGTAAAATGGCTGTGAAATAACGTAGACGTTATTTCACACAGGCTGCAGTGGCAGTCCTGTGTAAGAATTGTTTGAGCTCCCTATGGGTGGCAAAAGAAATGCTGCAGCCCATAGGGATCTCCTGGAACCCCAATACCCTGGGTACCTAGATACCATATACAACGGAATTATAAGGGTGTTCCAGTGCGCCAATCCGAATTGGTAAAATTAATCACTAGCCTGCAGTGACAATTTTAAAAGCAGAGAGAACATAAACACTGAGTTTCTGGTTAGCAGAGCCTCAGTGATACATTTAGGCACCACACAGGGAACACATATAGGCCACAAACATGTGAGCACTGGGGTCCTGGCTAGCAGGATCCCAGTGACACATATCAAACATACTGACAACATAGGGTTTTCACTATGAGCACTGGGCCCTGACCAGCAGGATCCCAGTGAGACAGTAAAAACACCCTGACATATACTCACAAACAGGCCAAAAGTGGGGGTAACAAGGCTAAAAAGAGGCTACCTTCCTACAGTAGTCTGGGCTGATCATCAGCAGTTGGGAAAGCCAACAGAAGCAGACACAGACCCCACAGGCAACTCAATGGCAGCAGGCAAAGTAAGGTGCAGTGAAGCCCAGTCAGCACATCTAGAAAGAAGTCCCACATTGGTGGAGCACCAAAGGAGAGATTGTCCTTGCAAGGATGAGCTGCTGCAGGGCGGGGCTACTTGGACCCTGAAGATCCCTTGGAGCAGGAGTCAGAAAGAATTGGTTGCTGCAAGAGTCATGGTGCACAATGTTTCCATCTTACAAGGAGAGGCAAATGATCACCGTCTCCCAAGTTGGATCGAAGCCAGAGAGGACCAAGGGGACAACTCAGACCCACCACCTCTGTTGCAGGATTCCTGCAGTTCCAGAGGAGAGAAAATCCATGGAGCTGGACATCATTGCCTTGGGTGCCTGCAGATACAGGAGAGTGACTCCTTCACTCTTCTTGCTTCTTGCTGCAGCTGAAGTATTGCAAACCCACTAAATGCACAGAATAGAAATGTTGCAGTTGCTGGAAGGAGCTCGGGAAACAATGTCGCAAGGCGAGGTGGTCTCAGAAGTTGCAGCCTTGTTCGGTCCCTGAAGTGTTCAATTGTGGTTCCGGGGGCCAGGAGCAGAAGAGGTCAATGCATAGGAGTCCTGGTGGAGTCTTGCATGTCAACTTGAGGACCCACCCACAAGGGAGTCCCTAAATAGCTTTAAAAGGGGGTTTGGTCACTATGCATGGTGACCTCCTATCAAAGGGTGTCACTGATGTCACTGGCCTGACCCGGCCACTCAGCTGCTCAAGGAGGCCTCTACTCACCTTACGTCTTGTTTGCAAGATGGCAGATTCGAGTGGCCACCTGGAGGAGCTCTGGGCACCACCAAATAGACAGAGGAGTGGTCACACCGCTTTCCTATGTCCAGTTTTGCACGAGAACAAGGACCAGGGGTCCTTGGTCTGGTGCAATCCGATTTATGCAAAGAAGGCACCAAGGGCCATATATAGCAAAGGGTTTTACCCATTCTGTCTTTATAGGAAAATGTGTTCGTACATATGGCCCCAAATGTTTCCTTCAAAGTAAACTGGTAGCTTGGAAAGGCTACCCCTTTCCATCTTGTAACACCTATTTTCAAGGGAGAGGGTGTTGCATCCCCTCTCCCACAGGAAATCCTTTGTTCTACATTCCCCATGTTTGAACTGGTCAAGCAGCAGGAGGGCAGAAACCTGAGACCCCCCCATTCAAAGGGAACCTGCGCCATTCTGCACAGGCGCTCTGAGTTGTCAACTGCAACTACTTGGTGACTTACACAGGGACCTATCTGCTCTTTAAACACCAGGGCCCATATTTATACTTTTTGACGCTAAACTGCGCTAACGCAGTTTAGCGTCAAAAAATTTAGCGCCGTCTAACGCCATTCTGAAGCGCCATGCGGGCGCCGTATTTATGGAATGGCGTTAGCCGGCGCAAGCAGACCGGCGCTGCCTGGTTTGCGTGGAAAAAAACCACGTAGACCAGGCAGCGCCGGCGTTGGGAAAAAATGACGTTAGGGCATCTTAAAATGGGGCAAGTCAGGTTGAGGCAAAAAAATCGCCTCAACCCGATTTGCGCCATTTTTTTACGACGCCCAGACGCCATTTCATGACTCCTGTCTTAGTAAAGACAGGAGTCATGCCCCCTTGCCCAATGGCCATGCCCAGGGGACTTGTGTCCCCTGGGCATGGTCATTGGGCATAGTGGCATGTAGGGGGGCACAAATAAGGCCCCCCTATGCCACCCAAAAAAAAGTAAAAAAATATAAAAAATAATACTTACCTGAACTTACCTGAATGTCCCTGGGGTGGGTCCCTCCATCCTTGGGTGTCCTCCTGGGGTGGGCAGGGGTGGCAGGGGGGGTCCCTGGGGGCAGGGGAGGGCACCTGTGGGCTCATTTTGAGCCCACAGGCCCCTTAACGCCTACCCTGACCCAGGCGTTAAATAGTGGCGCAAATGCGGGGTTTTTTGACCCGCCAACTCCCGGGCGTGATTTTTGCCCGGGAGTATAAATACGACGCATTTGCGTCGCCGTCATTTTTTTAGACGGGAACGCCTTCCTTGCATCTCATTAACGCAAGGAAGGCGTTCACGCAAAAAAATGACGCTATTTGCCAATACTTTGGCGCTAGACGCATCTAACGCCAAAGTATAAATATGGCGTTAGTTTTGCGCCGAATTTGCGTCGGAAAAAACGACGCAAATTCGGCGCAAACGGAGTATAAATACGGGCCCAGGTGACTCCACACTGAAGTCACACTGGCTCCTGTGTCTCCCAGAGCCTCCACCCTCTGTCCATTGATGGTCACTCTCTGCCTGTACTTCTTATTGTTTTCAGGCACATATGTTCTCTGGACCATCCCACTGTCCCCTAGTGAGACAAGGGCCTTTTCAGCTGGCTCCTAACCAACTGGAACCAACTCCTCCCCAAGCGCTACACTGTCCAAACCCTGTGACTGAGCACCAGTGGGTGCCGGTGTCCCCTTAGGACATTTGGGATCCCCTCTCACATGCCCCACCTGGTCACATGCAAAATACTTGTGGGGACCCCCCTCTGCCGGTTTCCCTTTGGAGAACCATAGCTTCTTTTTACTGTGGGGCTGGGAATCCTTACCCTGGGGACATGGTTGGGGCCCTTTGGAGAACTCACCCTGTTTACTCTTACCCCCCTTTCTTCTGAGAGGGACCCTGCCCACTCTTGGCATGGTCTTCCCATAACTCTTGTGGACCCTGGTGCCTTCCCAATGGTCCGCTTCCTGCGCAAGTTTCCTGGGGTCAGTCAGCTTGCTGTCAATCAGGTGCTGGCATAGCTCTGGAAAACAAAGACTATACAAGTGCTCCAAAGCAATTAAATTGTAAAGCCTTCTACACGTTGTTACCTTACTGCTCTTTACCCAACCATCCAATGTCAACTCAACCCTGCATGGATCTGAGGTGCCCAGTCCAGAAATTGACACATCGCTCTCTTGTGAAGGAGAAAAACGACGTATCGTCAACCACACAGGAGAAGAAACAACACATGGCCTCCCTTTCGAGGATGGAATCAACGCATCGCTGACTTTTCTGATGAACGCTTGCCTGTGCAGCTTTATTTTTTTACGTTAACCAGGTAATTTGCTCAAAATCAACGTTTCCATTGTTTTTCATGGAGTAAGACTCTCAGGCTTTCATTTTGACTTTGACGGTCTTGTCATCAATGGGCAGAGG
This sequence comes from Pleurodeles waltl, assembly GCF_031143425.1. Taxonomy (NCBI): domain Eukaryota; kingdom Metazoa; phylum Chordata; class Amphibia; order Caudata; family Salamandridae; genus Pleurodeles; species Pleurodeles waltl. The sequence goes on from NC_090438.1 coordinate 645,180,266, forward strand.
ATGGAGGCTCTGGGAGACACAGGAGCCATTGTGACTCCAGTGAGGAGTCACCTGTTGTCTAAAGAGCAGACAGGTCCCTGTGTAATTCACCAAGTAGTTGCAGTGGACAACTCAGAGCGCCTGTGCAGAATGGCGCAGGTTCCTCTTGAATGCAGGGTGGTCTCAGGTTCCTTGAAAGTAGCTGTGAGTCCAACCATGCCTGTAGATTGTTTGCTTGGTAATGACATGGAGGATTCCCCTTGGAAGGAGGTGGCACACAGGTCACACTTGGAGATGTTGGGTCTGCCTAGGTGAGTGTGTGTGTCTACTCAGTCAATGGTAGCCCGCCAGGGTGGTCAGAAGCCCCTGGAGCCTAACACAGTTGCCCAGGGGTCCTCCAGTAGGAGGAAGGGCAAGGGGCATGGGAAACCGGCCCCAGAAGTTCCCACAGTCCGGGAGGAGGCTGGACCTGAGGGTGACGCCTCAGACCCTACCAGCGGAACAGGTGGCTGAGCTGGGGGAGGTCCCTGAGCTGTCACAGTGAGAGCAGGAAGGGGGGCCCACCAGGGAGGCATTCTGTGAGGCACAGAAGTTATACCCTACTCTGGAGGGTTTGTGGCATCAGGCTGCAGACCAGGTGGCTGGCAAGGAGCCAGGATCACCCCTAATCTTTTGGGAGGACGACCTCCTGTATCATGAGCCTAACGTTGCTGAGGCTGTGTGCTGGTGTTACGCCAGTGCTTCAGAACCTTCCTACTGGGTTTAGCTCATGATCTGCCTTTAGCTGGACATTTGCTGCAAAACAAGACCTTTAACATGCTTGTCACCCACTTTTGCTTGCCCCAAATGCGCAGGCACTCAGATGCACACTGTAGGTCTTGTCAAACTTATCAGGTAAGTGGCAAGAGTGGGAGTAAATGCAAGGCTCCAATCCAACCTTTTCCTGTGGTTAGTACCTTCTTTGAAAGGGTTGATATTGACACTATGGCACCTCTGAATCCCAACACAGCCATGGACCAAAGGTTTATTCTGGGCTTGGTGGACCATGCCACCCTGTACCCAGAAGCCATTCCTCTGAGTTCAATCACATCCCCTGTAGTGGGACGTGCTTTGATGGGGTTTTTTACCTGCATGAGGTTCCCCAAGGAAGTGGAATCTGATAGGGGTAACGTATACGTTTACCACTCCTTACTACCCCCAAAGCAATGGTCTAGTTATAAGGTTCAACTGCACCTTGAAAGGCATGGTCATGGTCTTGTCAGAGCCCTTGAGGTGTAAGTGGGACGTCCTCTTGCCATGCTTTGTGTTCGCCTATGGGGAGGTGCCTCAGAAAGGTCTTGGATTTAGTCCTTTTGAGTTTCTGTATGGCCACCCTGTCAGGTGACCTTTAAATCTGGTAAAGGAGGACTTGGAGAAAGTCCCCAGTGACCCCCCCCCAGATGTATTCAGTTACATGCTGGCTTTTAGGAATCAGACTGATAGCTTCAGAGTTCTTGCACAAGAGAACCTAGAAGCAAGCCAGGAGGACATGAAATACTGATATAACCAGAATCTGTTTGAATTTCAACCTGGTCAGCAAGTATAGGTGATGGTGCCAGTGGAGACTAGGGTGATCTAGGACACGTGGACCGGGCCATTTGAGGTGGTAGAACGCAAGGTGATCCCTGAGGGTCTTGCATGTAAAACGCCAGAAGCCGCACTTTGAGCGAACTGAATTGAAAATGCTCCTAGCAACAGATGATGGGGTGGAGGAAGAGAGTGAGCCTCTTCCTGACCTCCTGTCTGCTGCTGGAGAGAAAGATGGGTCTGTGGAGGGTGTGAACCTCTCCCCCTCCCTGACCTCAGAACAACAAAGGGACTGTCACCAGGTGTTGGGTCAGTCTGCCTCCCTGTTCTCCTCAATCCCAGGGGACACACACTTTGTACACATGATGTGAACACTGGGGACAGTCCACCTGTTAAATAGAAGGTTTACGGGGTGACTGATAAGGTCAGGGCTAGCATCAAAGATGAGGTATCAAAGATGTTAACTCTAGGGGTAATTGAGTTTTCCATTAGTCCTTGGGTCAGCCCAGTGGCCTTGGTCCCAAAGGCTGCTGCTCTTGGTTCCATGCCAGAAGTCTGGTTCTGTGTGGATTACTGGGGTCTCAGTGTCGTCACTAAGACTGATCCCCACCCCATTCACCGAGTTGATGAGCTCGTTGATCAGTTGGGAGCTGCCAAATACCCTAGCACCTTTGACTTAATCTCTGGGTATTGGCAGATTGTCTTAAATGTGGGGGTCAAGGAGAGGTCAGCATTTTCTACTGCAGATGGGCACTACCAGTTTAAAGTAATGCATTTTTGGACGACAAATGCCCCTGCCACCTTTCAGAGGTTGGTCAAGCAGGTGTTGGCTGTACTGGACGATATCAGTGCTATCCACCTGGACAACATTGCTGTGTTCAGTTCTACTTGGGAGGCACACCTGCAGCACCTCTGCAAAGTGTTGGAGGCCTTGCAAAAGGCAGGCTTTACAAGTAAGGCAAGTAAGTGCCAAATAGGGCAGGGTTCAGAGGTGTACTTGGGGCCAGTTGCCAGGTAGCACCCCTACAACCACAAATTGACACTATTCTGGCTTGGGAGCCTACCAAGACCCAGACAGACGTGATAGCCTTTTTGGGCCTCACTGGTTAATATAGGAGGTTTGTCAAGGGGTATGGCACCATTGTTGCTCCCTTGAATGAGTTGACTTCCAAAAAACAACCAAAGAAGTTGATCTAGACAGAGTCTTGCCAGACAGCTTTTCATGTCCTGAAAGCTGAAATGTGCACAGCACCTTAGCTGAACGCACCTGATTTCTCCAAGAAGTTTGTTGTGCAAACTGATGCTTCAGAGCACAGCAGTGTTATCACAGCTAAATGAAGAGGTCCTAGATCAACCTGTAGCCTTCAAGAGCAGAAGGTTACTTCCCAGGGAGCTCAGGTGGGGTGCAATTAAGCGTGAAGCTTTTGCTGTGGTCTGGGCACTGAAGAAGCTGAGACCCCACTTGTTTGGGACTCACTTTCGGGTTCAGACAGACCACAGGCAACTCTGATGGTTAATGCAGATGAGGGGTGAGAATCCAAAACTGTTGAGGTAGTCCATTTCCCTACAAGGGATGGACTTTACGGTTGAACACTGCCCTGACACAGAACACCGAATGCTGATTGTCTGCCCAGATTCTTCCACCTTAGTGATGAAAACCCCCATGAGGTTGGGTAGTTCTCCCCACTTTCAGCTGGGGGAAACACGTGTTTGGACTTGGCATCCTTGGCATGGTCTCCCCTAACTTTTTGCCTCTGCTTCCCAGGTTGTTGATGTGTGCTGGACTCTGTTTTTGCTGTTTTTGATACTCTGGGCACTTTACCATTCCTAACCAGTGCTAAAGTGTAGGTGTTCCTGTGTAAAATGTATGTGTAATTTGCTTTTCCACGATTGGCATATTTGATTTACTAGTAAGTTCCTAGTAAAGTGTACTTGAGGTGTCACGGGCCTGTAAATCAAATGCTACTATTGGGCCTGCAGCACTGGTCATGCCACCCACATTAGTATCCCGTGTAAACATGGCTCAGATCTGCCAATTCGATTTGCCAAGTGTACCCACTTGCCAGGCCTAAACCTTTTTATACATGTAAAGCACCCATAGATAGGCACTATGTAGCCCTAAGGACAGAATACAGTGTATGTTAAAGGTTGGACATGTACTTGTGTGGTTTCACACGTCCTAACAGTGAAATATTGCTAAGTTTGGTTTTCACTGTTGCAAGGCCTATCTCTCTTATAGATAAATATAGGGTCTGTCTTTAAATATCTTTAAAGTGTAGATTCCCTTTGAGAGCAGATAGAAATGTGATGTTTGGGGTCTCTGAACTCACAATTTTTAAAATACATCTTTTATTGAAGTGGGTTTTCCGATTGTTAGTTTGAAAATGCCACTTTTAGAAAGTAGGCATTTTTTCCCTAAACTCTCTGTGCCTCTGCCTGTTTGTGGATTCCCTGACTGGGTCAGTTTGACACTTGGGCTGTTTGTGAATCCCCTCAAGACAGTGAGACAAAGGGAGCTAGGGTGTAGCCTTCATATCCTCATGAGTCATCTGTGCTAGAGTAGAGGGAGAAGTGGTCACTTACACCTGAATGAGCTGTGCCTGCCCTCTCCCAGTGCAGTATCCAAACCCCTGGAGTGTGTCTGGGGCCTGGCCTGGCCTGGACAAGGCAGGATCTTGCAAACAAGAGAAACTCCCCTCTGAAGTTTGCCAACTTCAAAGGCAGAAAGGGGTATAAGTATTGGAAACAGAACCCCTGCAAATTATATCAATTCTGGAACCAACAGGAACCTCTGCCAAAGAGAAGAGCTGAAGAGCTGAGGAGAAGTGTTGCCTTTGCCTGTGACTACTTTGTTGGACTATCCTGCAGTTGCTGCTTTTATCTGTGAAAGGGGACAACGACTGGGCTTTGTGGTATATTCCTGCTTGTGAAGAATCTCCAAGGGCTTGAACTGAGCTTGCCTCCTGTTTTGAAGTCTCAGTGCCATCAAAGACTTCCTCTGCCAGTACCTGGAGCATATGCTGAGACTCCTGTCCTGCCAAGTTGTGCTCTATCCAGTCCCTGGACCCTTGGAAGGTGAAGTTGGCAGAACAAGAGATGAAAATCCACGCAAAGATGCTCTGCAGGGAAATTTTCGATGCACCACCTGCGACGCTGCTGATAAACGATGCACCATCAAATCAATGCTCCACCTGCATTGTGGCTGGGAGATCAATGTATCACGGCTGGAGAAACGACACGCAACACCCATTTGCGGCTGCTGATAATGATACAAACCCGATACAGTGCAGTTTTCTAACACAGAGCAACTGGATTTTCCATGCGTCGTCCCAAGGCATCAAAGTCAACCCAACTCTGCACGGATCCGAGGTGCCCAGTCCGGAAATCGACTCATCGCTGTCTTGCGAGGGAGAAAAACGATGCACCGCTGACCCGACAGGAGAAGAAACGCTGCAAGGCCTCCCCTGGTGGGAAGAGATCGACATATCGCAGATTTTTCCAATGCACGCTCTCCCGAGCAACTTCATTTTTTACACTAACCAGGTACTTTGTGAAAAATCTACGTTTCCATTATTTTCTACGGAGTAAGACTCTTATGCCCTCATAATGAGTTTGGCGGTTTCTAATTGAGACTGCCAAAGTCACAGGAGCCAGAAAACCATTAGTGCTGGCGGTCTTCTGCCCGCCATAATATGGCTACTATGGCTACTGCCGGATTTCCACCACATTTAGGGCAGAAATCCGTCAGTAGCCATGCTGGTGGTTGGAAGCATCTGACGGTGCTACCACCTGCACCACCCCACCAGTAGGACGCCACCAGCTGATTAAGACCATTGTTATAGCCTGGTGGTGTCCTGCTGATGGGGCACGTCGATCGTCGGATTCCCATACCCACGAATATGTGGACTCATGGACATGCTGATCCAGAGGAAAACTGAAAAAAAAGGCCACACGCAGCTAGGGTTGGGTGCATGCTGGAGGAGTGACCAACCTTCAGCTGTGCATGGCGCTGATTATATTTACATCTGTGAATGCTAAGAAACAAACCAAAGAAACTTCACTGAAAAAACAAAGGTTACAGGGATGTTATATTTAGTTTCTAAATTTACTCACACAAAACCTTTGCAATTCAGCATTTTATCATCAAACAAAACTTTATTCAGCTATAAAACTATCAACGCATGCATGAGCAATAGAAAGAGCAGCATAGAACGTGCAAATCTAAAACCAATGTAATAAATAAATATAGTGAAATAAAAACACTCACATATCTTTAGTATCATCAAATTACCCTAAAACCTTCCAAGCATTATCACAATAATGCTGTAAAAAAAAAAACAGCATGAAAGACTAGCCGTTCTGAATTCATAAGTATTTAGTCAGTTCCTATGAGTTCCAAAACAATCTATTAGATATTGTCTTCTGTGCAGGATTACTTTAGCCATTCTTTAAAAATTGATCGCACTTAAGCCATACAGCAACTAAAAACGTACTAACTGCCTGAACTACTACATCAGAAGTGTCGAATTTTCAAATTCTAAAGGCAGTAGCATACCGTCTAATGCCCATATTGAGACAGATAGGACACATCTACTTCTGTTGAAAAGTGGCATAAGCTGGGCAGAAGAACAGTATATGTTCTACTGACTCAGTGGCTAAACTACACGCAGGACACAAATTGGAAGCTAGTGCTTTCTTCCAACTACTGGTAAAAAGTTTCAGTGCAGACAATCATATACGAAACGGAAATATAGACTCTTGGCAAGACATTCAGAAACAGAGTAAAAAAAAATAATCAAAGTGAGGATACCACTTAGGCCCATATTTACACTTTTTGACGCAAGCCAGCGCTGGCGCTGGTTTGCATCAAAAACTTTACCGCAGGCTAACGCCATTCCTATGCGCCATGCTGTCACCTTATTTAAGGAATTACATTAGCCGGCGCTGCGGACTCGTCGGAGTAAAAAAAAAAAGACTCAAACCAAGCAGCGCCGGCGTAGGGGACAATGGGGGTTGTGCGTCAAAAAATGGTGCAAGTCAGGTTTGAGGCAAAAATCATGCCTCAAACTGGACTTGCGCCATTTTATGATGCACAACCCACATTGAAAAGACTCCTGTCTTAGTAAAGACAGGAGTCTGTACCCTGGGCATGGTCATTGGGCACAGTGGCATGTAGGGGGGCCCAAATTAGGCCCCCCTATCCCACTTTAAAATTTTTTAAAAGAATTTAAATGAATACTTACCTCAACTTACCAGGGATGGGTCCCCCCATCCATGGATGTCCTCCAGGGCTGCGCGAGGGTGGTAGGGGGTGTCCCTGGGGGCAGGGAAGGGTACCTCTGGACTCCTTCCATGGTCAGAGACCATGGAAGTGAGCCCACAGGTCCCTTTATGCCTGCCCTGACCTAGGTGTTAAAAAACAGCGCACATCAGGCTGTGCGCCGTTTTTTAAGGCCCGCCCTCTCCTGTGCGTCAAAATGACGCAGGAGTAAAAATAAGGCGCACAGGCCTTAAAGTCATTTTTTGGGCAGGAACGCCTACCTTGCATGTCATTAACGCAAGGCAGTTTCCAGCATCCAAAAAATTACTCACACAGAGGAATTTCGACGTCCGCGGGCTCGGGTGTAAAAGTTTAAATATGGTGCGTGGTTTGCACCAAATGTGCGTCCATTTGTTATGTTATGTTATGTTATTTTTATTTGTACCGCCACAGCTGCCCCAGCAAAGGGGCGTCCCGGCGCTTTGAGAAGGAAAACACAACACAGCACTAAAAGCGGGCAAAAGAAGACAAAACACAACAAACAAACTTAGACAAATAAGAAGGTCTTAATAGCCCGCCTAAACTGAATAAGCTCATCAATGGCCCGGATTTGAGGAGGAAGAGAATTCCACCAACACGCTGCCAGGACTCGAAAGGAGCGACCCCCAATTCTGCTCAGCTTAAAGCGCGGAACCACTGCTAAGTTCTGGCCTAACGATCTAAGAATGCGAGAGGGAACATAAGGAATCAGCAATTTCTCCATGATTTTCGGGGAAGTACCCTTTAAGATTTTAAATGCAAAACAGAGAACCTTAAATCTAATCCTCTGTTGCACAGGGAGCCAGTGGAGAGAGCGCAGAGTGTTGGACACCGAACATCGCCTGGGGAGACCAGTCACCAGTCGGGCCGCAGCGTTTTGAACCCGCTGGAGCCGCCGAAATTCTGACTGGTTTATCCCAGCCAATAGGGAGTTCGCATAGTCCAACCTAGACAGCACTGATGCTTGAACCACCAGCTGTCTTGTAGGTGCATCAAAGAATTTGAGGATAGGTCGAAGTCCTCTGATAATGCCATAGCAGGAAGCCGCCACCTTCTTGGTATGACAGATGAAACTCAGAGAAGAATCTAACCATACCCCCAAGTTTTTCATCTCTACCGCTGGGAGGGGAGTCACACCCAACTCCGAAGGCCACCATTTATCATCCCACAAAACCGCCTGTTTACCAACCACCATAATCTCCGTTTTTTTGGTGTTTAACTGGAGACAGTTGGATTTCTTCCAGTTAGCCACTTCCCGCAGACCCTCACAAAACCTGGGAGCCTCCAGGTCTGAGTCCCCACTCAGTGTGACCGCCAGCTGCGTATCATCTGCGTAGGACACCATAGTTAGGCCCCACCGCTTGACGACCGCAGCCAACGGTCTCACATACAGATTGAAAAGGGTGGGACTCAGTGAAGACCCCTGTGGGACTCCCTGGTCTAGCGGGTAGAATGAAGACTTACCGGGCGGGATCGCCACCTGGAATGACCTATCCGTAAGGAAGGAACGTAACCAGTGCAAGGCGGAGCCCGAAACGCCCACCTCCTCAAGACGCCGAACCAGAATTCCGTGCGAGACCGTGTCGAAGGCGGCACTAAGATCTAATAACAACAGTGCCGCCGTCCGACCGGAATCCATCACGGAGCGCAGATGCTCGACCATCGAGAGGAGGGCCGTCTCCATACTATGACCCGCGCGGAACCCGTTCTGGGTAGGATCAAGAATGTTAAACCTACCAAGGTGGTCTGTGAGAGTGGCATTCACATGGGCCTCTGCTATTTTCGTGGCCCAAGGAAGAAGGGAGATAGGGCGGTAGCTCTCAGGTTTAAGGGGGTCAAGGGTCGCCTTCTTCAGAATTGGCGTAACTACTGCCTGCTTCCATCTAGCGGGAACCACTCCAGAAGAAAGAGACAGGTTGATCAAGGACAGTACCGGGGAGCGGCAAACCGGTGCCAGAGTCTTAAGTTGGGCCGGTTTCAACGGGTCAGCCGGAGAGCCAGACTTAATTTTGGCGCTGAGATAGTCAAACATCTCCAGAGATAAAGGGGGTAAGATGGAAAGACATTCCCCCTCACCTAAGGTACGACCAACCTGCTCTAGCATCAGGGAACCCGTTGGGAAAGTGCGATAGATAGCTTGCACTTTTTCATAAAAGAAAGAGGCCAAACCCTCACAATGTGAATCCGAGCAAAATTCCCCTGCAATTACTCTCTTCGCCATCAGGTCCTTTAATACTTAAAAAATAAGTTTCGATGGATTGGTAGAATTCTGAAACTGTTGAGCATAAAAGGAGGCACGAGTTTGACACACTGCCCTGTGATAAATCTTGATTTTAGCAAGATAACATATTTTCAGATCAGAGTCATATGACTTCCTCCATAATCTTTCGGCCTGTCTACAGACCCTCTTAAGAGATGCCAAGGAAGTGTCATAGCAAGGGATCGGCTCCTTCCGGTGACACTTGGACCAACACATAGGAATCAGAGAATCGAGGGCACCAGAAATCCATTCACAGAAGGAGTCGTATCCACAATCGACCTCGGTGAGCGGACCTAAAGGAGCCTTCTCGAGCTGATGATAAAAATCCTCCAGACTTAATTTGTTCCAATGTCGTTTAAGAACAAATCTATCCTGAGATACAAAAGGAGAGTCAGACAGAGAGCATGCCATTTTCACCAGCATGTGGTCTGTCCAGACCAACTGAGAGGACCCAAGAACTCTGAGACCTTCTAAATTTGTGAAGAACGGGTCAAGAGTATGACCACCTTTATGTGTAGGGAAGGAAATCATCTGCGAGAGCTGTAAAGCCTCAAGATCCGCCAAAAAGCTCCTAATAGTAGGTAAGGAAGGACAGTCCAAATGGAGATTAAGATCTCCCACAACATTAAAATTTGCGCATCCTAGAGCCTCTATGCTAATATACTCAGGAAGAGCAGCCCTAAAAACAGAATCACAGCCCGGAGGCCGGTAAATTAATAACCCAGAGAGGGTAAACTGATGACTAAACGCTATTTTAAATAGGGCACCCTCACACCCAAGAAGTTCAGCGGCTTTCCACTGACAGGGATAACACCGTTTGGTGACCATCGCAATACCTCCACCTCTAGTCGTACGATTTAAGGTAAAAATAGCATATTCTGGGGGAAAAGCTAAGTTAGTTATCGAGGAGTCAGAGTCCTGGAGCCACGTTTCCGTCAGAAAAAGCACATCCGGCGAACCATCAGCAAGAAGGTCGTAAATCTCCTGATAGTGCTTTACCACAGATCTGACGTTTAAGCTCCAGATACTCAAGTCCCGTTGTCCTATCCTCTTTACGGCAGGCCCTAAGGAGCGTATAAGGGAAGGGGGTTCCAATGACCATTCACCGCACCTACAGTGATATGGGCCACACAACGGGCCTACAGGCGAACACTCGCAACATGTACATTGACCCCGAAGGGGCAGTAAATCGGACCTACTATAGGTTCTCAAACGAACAGTCATAATTACCAGGTCCAGAGTTTTGCCACGAGCCGCGTTTCCTTAGCGCGGACGGGCGCAGACGGGCAGGACTCTGGCACGACTCCGGCACAGCGAAGGCACGCCCGCTGCGCGTATCCGCTGCGCGGTGGGGGGAGCTTTAAATAGGCGTCCCTCCACTCAGCCGGAGCGCTAGACTGCTCATCAGCAACCCCACCCAGAGTGATCACCACTCCAAGATGTCGCCCAAAATCAATACCCCAGAGACCGGACCCGCCAAACAGCGGTCGGAGAACCGATTAGAGTGCAGGTAAGGGGGTTACAATAAGTCCTATAAAATCAGGACAATAAACAACTAAAAAAAGAACACTAATAGTTATAAAAATAGCTTTTTAAAATAATATCGCCGTATAGAGGCGCAAAACGCGATGCAAAGCGCGAATACCTTCTCAGGACAGCCCCCCGGGCAGGTCGCCTTAAATAGGCGTCCCTCCACTCAGCCGGAGCGCTAGACCGCTCGTCAGCAACCCCACCCAGAGTGATCACCACTCCAAGATGGCGCCCAAAATCAATACCCCAGAGACCGGACCCGCCAAACAGCGGTGGGAGAACCGATTAGAGTGCAGGTAAGGGGGTTACAATAAGTCCTATAAAATCAGGACAATAAACAACTAAAAAAAAGAACACTAATAGTTATAAAAATAGCTTTTTAAAATAATATCACCGTATAGAGGCGCAAAACGCGATGCAAAGCGCGAATACCTTCTCTTTCTCTTTGGCGCAAACAGAGTAGAAATATGCCCCTTAATTTTAAAAAATTGATTGGTCAAACCTTCGTTGGTAACGTTGAGAAAATACCTTTTTCTAACAAATGCCCAATAACACCATTGTAATGAGTGCTTTTCTTAGACCACTGGGTTTCTCCCAATAGCTCTGAAGGCCTAACTTACAAAACCAAGTGAACACATGCTTGACCCAAGAAATACATGACGCGTTAGGCCATTCTACGCAATCAGAGAGCGAATCACTGTATGTATGTAATTCAGGAGTAGTCCAGAGCATAACCAAGTATGTCAAAGGTTTTCGTGCTATCAAATCAGAAACTATTTTTATATCTTAGCCAAAATAGATAGGAGACATAGGAGTAATAACTGGGCATGCAACTAATAAACTAACACAAACATATTCAGCCACAGACAACTATGGGCTTTCCAATCACATCACACCTCAGCTTCATAAGTAGCTGCATTCTGCGCTTTTACTTGATATATTTTAAGAGCTGATGATACCGCTTTCAAGCTAGTGCTCTTGTAAAGGCAGAGAATGGCAGTTGACCTATGCTGAGTAAGAAAACAGCACTTGGAGATCTGATCTTCCCACCCTAAGTTGTCTAACACTCTTACGTCAAGATAGTCTATGGAGCCTGTCCTTTCCAAAGGAATACCATCTACTTGTGTTGTAAAACTCTTGGTCAACTCTGGACTGAGGACCATCAGCTTGGTTTTGTTAATATTCAGGTCCAAATCATGAGCTATGCAAAAAGCTAAAAACCTATCAATGAGGGTCTACAGCCCTCTTGGTACCTTGATAACTAAGAGAGAGTCATCGGCAAAAAGTAAAATAGGAACTTTTTGGGCATTCAAGATGGAACCTCGTTCTGGCAAACAGATAGCACTTGAACCACAATATATATGTATAATGTGAACAATGTGGGTGACAAAACACAGCCCTGATGAACACCACTCTTTATGGGGATACAGTCAGTAAGCTCACCCTGATTACCCCACCTGACACCTGGCGTAGGTGTCCTCATGTAGCCACGGTATAAGTTGTACCATATTCCTAGGTATACCCATATTGCCTAAGACCTTCCACTATTTCACTGTTAGAACCAAGTCAAATGCAGACTTTAGATCCCCGAAAGCCACATAGAATTTCTCCTTGGCATGAAACACATATTCCCACATATTTCTAACACAAAATTGCCAAACAAAAAACTTAGGGGCATATTTATGAAAATGCACAGTACTATCAATTTAAAAGCATCACAAGAGAATACGCTCTGCCGTCTCCCCTACAGCTGAGAAATACTCCAAATTTGTCTTCAGAATCAGTTAAATCACTGCTACATATGCAGGGTTCAAAAGAGCAATACACATCACCAGCAACCACTATTCTAAAGCATTGATTCTATGAATTTGTTCAGCTGTGTCAGGGTCTGAGATTCATTTCCACACAATACTGATCTAGCATAAACATTAATTATTACAAGCTTACAGCCCTCCGAAAACTTAAGCTGTACACTTGTAAATCTGGTGAGTTTATGTTTAAAATCAAATGGATGCATTGCAATTTCTTGCTTAACAGTGTTAAGAGGCCTACCTTAGCCTGACTCCTTCCCCCAGTAGACTGGGCCCCACATAGTATGTTAAGTACCCATCTAGAAGCCCTGGGTCTATTGCCCTAGTCTCCTGGAATATACAGATGCCATGTTGGTAAATGTAAGTAACCCAGTCAGCATCCACCAGTTTGCTGCTTATCCCAGCCAAATTCCATGAGATAATAGACAGTTTAGAACTATTGCCCATACATCTCAAGATCACCTCCCTTCTTCCCTTAGCCATTGTTGTAGCTGGCAATTGACCCCCACCCTCTGCGGCCATTTCAGTAGATGCTAAAATAACAACATTGGATAGTCAGTCATTTTCATTATGGGAAGAACTTGCATTGGAGTTAATTAATACGCCATTTGGCCCAGGGACATGAATTCAACTAGAACCATCCACATGTCGGTCTTCCCTTCTAGAAGATACAGGCGTAACATCTTCTGGTGGAGATACCTTCAATCTGATACAAGAACTTAGAGTGGCTCTAAAATAGCAGGTGCACAATTCAAAATCAATTAGGTTGCTCACTAAATGATTATCCTTCAGGAGCACAGAAATAAAATCATAATCTGAACCTGGGGAACTATGCCTTCTTGCCTCTATAATATCTGCTCTTATAACAGAGGAACAATTACGCTGCTCTCTGAGCCAATAAATAATCCTATTAATCAAAGAACACTCATTTTCACGGGATCCTGGTACCAACTTAGGGACCCTAACCATATAAATGATTGTTCCTGACTTCTCGACGGCCATAGGCTGGTGCTTGAGGACTGATGACCTGCTATTGAGAAACGACTGCTTGTGGTCTAGGGCCCTATCAGAGCTCCTTAGCAGTCCTGGTACCACATTATGAGTAAAATCCTGACAGTGTGCCCCCACACACTTAAGCTTGTAATGAGCACCAGATTTCCCATTAACATGACAGCTACCATCCAATGAAATACATCCAGTTGTTTCATACGTAGATCGCAGTTTCTTTACCACCAAGTAGCCCCCAACATCCCCAGTGCATACAGCGATCATATTCATTGCTGAAATATTAGCTAGGGTATTAATAGGACACTCATGGAGCAAATCCGGGGGCAACGTCTGGTCTTCCAATGATGGAATTATGGACGGGGCTGCGGGCCCACCCATAATTGGTATTGGAACAGTCACTGGCCCGCTCGTGCTCGAACAACTACAAGGTTGACCTGACTCCCCTGTTACTTTCTCCAACAATGTTTGCAATAATCTTTTGACATCGTCCAACTTCTGATGTATAGACATCAAATCAGGACTAGATATGACCCTTGTCAGACTTCCTTCTCACAGTGTTTTAATAACCAGGCTCTCGATACCAGCAGGCAACCACCGAAGGTTTAGAAACAACAGTTGCAGGGGTGGCCAAACCTGTGAGAGCACATGAAATTAAGCACCACTATAACCTCAGTGCTAATATGGAAGCAAGAAACCTCCTTGTCAGTAACAGTGGATTCCTTATTGCAACGCTATATAACTGGCCCATCGCAAAGACTCCCCGCCATCACAGGAGGTGCAATTTTGCTATTTTGTCATTTGCCTGCTACGCTTAGCCTTATTCTCAGCAAACACAATTTATTTTTAAAGATTTCAATTATTTTAATTGGTCGAGGGCCATTGCTTACGGAGGTTGCGGTCACATTATTACCCTCAATCATCATCAACATCATCATCATCATCACACACAGGCTTTATTTGGTCATTTTTACTATCAAAGCAATAGAATCACAACAGCTAAAATATAAAGGATACATAATAAATACAGGAGAAAATAATTTAAAAAGAGGAAATAAAAAACACGTATTCTAAAAATCCTTGCATGCTTCTCCTAAGTACTATTTAGCCACCTAAACCCATCTCTCTTTCTCGTCCTCATTAGCGTCTAGTAGAAGAGCACAGTAATTATAAAAAGTGTTATATATAGCCAAAAAAACAATAAGTTAAAATATATAGGTGGTCATTACAACATTGGCGGTAAAAGCCTCTTACCGCCGTGCAGAAGACCACCAACATACCGCCGCGGCTGCGGAATTCCACCACAGCTATTATGACCCACATCTCGAAATCCGACAAAATTCAGACACCCACACAAGTCCGCCACACCAAAGGTCAGTGATAAACTGGCGAAAACAAAACCTCCACCATCACGCCAACAGAAATACGCCCACACTATCATGACCCACGAATCCATGCGGCGGTCTTTCAAACGCGGTATTCCATTGGCGGTACATACCGCCGCGCTCAAAATACACACACATTTACAAAACACAGCCACGTTGGACAGTTAAAAAAGCACACACCTGATACACATACACACACCACTCCCACACACCCATTACAATATAAAACACACACCCACATCACCTGCAAACCCCTATGACAAAAAATCTTGAAAGAAGGCCAGAGAGAGACACCTCATCCACAAACTAGCATCCACAGGCACTCAACACCATCACCCCCACAACTTCCACGCACAAAACACCACACACCATTACATATCACCCCACTTATCACCAGACACACCACCCCACACATCACCTACACCACCCCATGGCACGGCAAAGACACCCCAGGTTCTCGGAGGAGGAGCTGAGGGTCATGATGGAGGAAATCGTCCGGGTAGAGCCACAGCTATTTGGAGCACAGGTGCAGCACACCTCAATTGCAGGGAAGATGGAGCTATGGAGAAGAATAGTCGACAGGGTCAACGCAGTGGGACAGCACCCAAGAAATTGGGACGACATCAGGAAGAGGTGGAACGACCTATGGAGGAAGGTGCATTCCGTGGTCTCCAGACACCACCTGGCGGTTGAGCGGACTGGCGGCGGACCCCCGCCTCCTCCCCCACAACTAACAACATGGGAGGAGCAGGTCTTGGCGGTTCTGCATCCTGAGGGCCTCGCAGGAGTCGGTGGAGGAATGGACTCTGGTAAGTCAAATCTTTAATACTATATACCCCACCCTTCCTGCATGCCATCACAAACTCCTACCCGTACCCTCACCCTCATCACTCCACCACCTCACATATACCCCACTATCACAAACCACCAATCCCAACACCAAGCCCTGCATGCAACACCAACGCATGGACTCCCATCACTAAAGCATGCCCACTGCACATACCCATACACCCCCCTAAACCATCATCACACAAGTCCCCACATAGGAATGCAAGCACTGGGGTACACGGTCACCCACCCATTGCCCACCATGACACACACAGATGCAATAATTAAGCTTTTACACCCCTGCAGGGCCACTACCCAACGTCACCAGACAGGAGGGTCCAGACATCTCCAACCCACCCAAAGAAGAGGCCCACAGTGTTGACAGCAGCTCTGTCCAACTGGATCCAGATGACCAGCCCGGACCATCGTGGGCCTCGGGACAGTCGGTTCCCCTCACACAGGCACAGGCCACCACAGACCTTCCACCCTGTGGTAACACAAGCACAGCACCCACCCAGCGGGCCCATACCTCCATCCCCAGGACATGTCAATCAGCTGTGTGTCCACCACTACAGGGAACCCAGGATAACCCAACACCCCAACAACAACAGGGACCTGGTGGCAGTGGGCACACGGTGCAGGGGACGGAGGCACAGGAACACAGGGGAACTGGGAGCGCTGCTGTGTGACGGGGGCGGACAGGCCAAGGGAACCCACTCTCCACGAGGCCCTCTCCTCCATCATGGGAGCATACCACCACTCCCAGGAGACGATAGCATCACTCCTGGCAAAGTTTCAGGAGACCCAGCGCATGCAGGAAGAACAGTATTTGGGGTTCAGGGAGGAACTCAGAACCATCAGCTCTGCCCTGGGTACCATCGTAGGGGTGCTGAAGGAAATACTCAACACCAGGAGGGACACTGTGGCACTCCAAGGGGCCCCTGACACTAGCATGGACGATGAACTGCCCACCACCTCCGCCGGTGCTGGTGGACAGGAGGCACCGCCACAGGACCACCACACCAGCACCCCACCCCCTGCAGATGGAGAACCACCCCGCAAGCGGTCCCTGAGATCCAGGAACAAGACAGAGCACAATGCCAAGACCCCGCCAAGAAATTAGACCACCCTGATTGTCAACCCACTGTCCCACTTTGTCACCCTATCCATATTGGAACTGCCCCAGCTCCACTTCCTATGCCCATATGGGCAATGCACCTATGAGACAAATAGACTGGGCTCTGCCATGGACACTCCACCGCCATCACCCCTCCCCATTTAACTTCCCCTTCAAATAATTTGTATATAAATAAACACACCTAAAGCACTAAAAGATCTGGAGTCTGTCTGTGATTTTGAAATAGTGTATTTACAATTACAGTGACAACATTTCCAGGAAAATAGTAATGTCAACATACCTATGTCACATAGCTCTAGTCCAGGAGGAATCTAAGCAGATGACACACGTTGGAACCCACACCTGTGAAACCGTAAGGGAAAGTGACAACTCAGTGACCATACACTGGGTGAAATCGACAGACAGGATAGAGGTAGAAGTGTAAAAGTACTTGTAGTAGACAGGAATGTATTCTCACCTGTGTTTCACTGGAAATATTGCTGGATGACTGAGTCCCTGTTGTCAATGTCTTATTCCTCTGCTTCCTCCTCATCACTGTCCACAGGCTCCACAGCTGCCACAACACCGCCATCTGGACCATCCTCCTGCAGAAAAGTGATCGCAAAGCCAAATTATGTAGCATACAGCAGGCCACGATGATCTGACACACCTTCTTTGGTGAGTAGAATAGGGATCCACCTGTCATATGGAGGCACCTAAACCTGGCCTTCAGGAGGCCGAAGGTGCGTTTGATCACCCTCCTAGTCCGCCCGTGGGCCTCATTGTAGCGTTCCTCTGACCTGGTCCTGGGATTCCT
This sequence comes from Pleurodeles waltl, assembly GCF_031143425.1. Lineage (NCBI taxonomy): Eukaryota > Metazoa > Chordata > Amphibia > Caudata > Salamandridae > Pleurodeles > Pleurodeles waltl. Next base: position 645,197,863 of record NC_090438.1, read on the forward strand.
CACTGGGGCCAGTACCCATGACAGGTTGGGGTAACCAGAGTCCCCTAATAGCCACACCCGTGCGTCTGTAGTTGACCCATCACATAAGGGATGCTGCTATTCCGCGTGATGTAGGCGTCATGCACTGAGCCAGGGAACATGGCATTCACATGGGACATGTACTGGTCTGCCAAACATACCATCTGTACATTCATGGAATGATAACTCTTCCGGTTCCTGTACACCTGTTCACTCCTGTGGGGGGGGACCAAAGCCACATGGGTCCCATCAATGGCACCTACGATGTTGGGGATATGTCCAAGGGCATAGAAGTCACCTTTCACTGTAGGCAAGTCTTCCACCTGAGGGAAAACGATGTAGCTCTGCATGTCTTTCAGCAGGGCAGACAACACTCTGGCCAACACGTTGGAGAACATCGGATGGGACATCCCTGATGCCATGGCCACAGTTGTTTGAAAACACCCACTTGCAAGGAAATGGAGCACTTATAGCACCTGCACTTGAGGGGGGATTCCAGTGGGATGGCGGATTGCAGACATCAGGTCTGGCTCCAACTGGGTACACAGTTCCTGGATTGTGGCACGGTCAAACCTGTAGGTGATGATCAAATGTCTTTCCTCCATTGTCGACAGGTCCACCAGCGGTCCGTACACCGGAGGATTCCACCATCTCCTCACATGTCCCAGCGGACGGTGCCTATGAAGGACAACAGCGAGCACAGAGTCAAACAACTCAGAGGTATATATCCACAGTCTACACAGAACACCAATCATACACAAAATCTGGCCTGTATGTGTGTTGAGAGTAGGCCTAGGTATGTGTGACGCAGTTGGTAATTAGGCCATGTGGGCCCCTGAAATGGTGGCTGCCTGACCTCTAAAGCGGGACAATGGGATGTGAGGTAACTGCGCTGGCGTTGTACACCGTGGCGGTGGGCGGTCGAAGACCGCAGCACAATGCTGCATTGGTTAACATGGGACCCTATGGGTCCCAGGAGCCAATGACGATGTACGCCGGCGGTGATGGTACGCACCGCCGCAGACGTAACCGCCGCGGACGTGACTGCCATTTTCTAACTGTTTAATCACTCGACACCTGATCTTCGACAGGAGAGGACCTACACTGCAAGTGCTGCTGTGACCTCGGTCTGGAAGCGACGATGGCTCATGTGTCTGGGGAAAGGGCCCCTGCCTTCACTGCAGAGGAGTTGGAGAAGCTCGTCGACGGGGTCCTCCCCCAGTACACACTACTCTACGGTCCTCCAGACCAACAGGTAAGTACACAGGGAGCATGTTGTATGGGCTATGCCTGTGTGGAGAGGGCTGGTTGTAAGAAGGAAGGGGGCAGAGTTCTCCGTGCATGAAAGACGGTGTACGCATGTGCCACATGGCAAGGGTAGGGATGCGGGCCACTCACTTTGACGGTGCAGTTGATAAGGACTTCTCTTCTTCCCCTGTACATTTCATGTAGGTCAGCGCCCACCAGAAGAAGGATATTTGGCATGCCATCGCCAAGGACGTCCGGACCCTGGGGGTCCACCACAGACGGAGCACCCACTGATGGAAGAGATGGGAGGACATTCGCCGCTGGAGCAAGAAGACGGCGGAGGCTCAGCTGGGCATGGCCTCCCAACGTGGGAGGGGTGCCCGTCGAACCATGACGTTGGATGGGCGCTTGAGGGCATCACAGAAGACACAAGGGGGTGAGTACACTATCATTCAGCTGACTTTGCGCAAAGTGAAGGTGTCTGGGTGGGGGGGGAGGGCTGTGGGTTCCTCTAGGCCAGGGCGAGTTCCGTAGGCTAGGCCCATTCGTAAGGCATGGCCCTGTGGCCCCCCACTCCACCTCTGTAGAGAGCCAAGTACAGCAATTCATGCCCCAGGGTCATCTATGTGTGCAGAGGTCATCCATAGCCTTTTAGGCCATTTCCCAGGAATTGCACTGTAGAGCCCAACAGTGCGACGTAGTGCAGGGGGCTGCTGTGTCTGTATTGTCTGCCAACGGTAGCGGTAAGCCATGTACTCAACCTGTCTTTCTTCTGTTCCCCCCCCTTTTTTAGTGGTCTCCCTGTTCTTGTGTGCATTAGCATCATCAGGCGGAGGTACAGTGGCACCGGAGCACGAGGGAGCTGCATCCCGCATGGGCATGTAGGCCCACACTACGGACTCTGAATACACCAGTGGGACGGAGGGCGAGGGGAGCACCACGGCGGTCACAGGATCTGCAACCAGCGACACAGACTCATCCTCCGATGGGAGCTCCCTTGTGGTGGCGGCAACATCTGTGCCCCCCACTTCAACAGGTACAGCCGCCACCACCCCTACCAGCACCGACCTCCCAGCAGCCCCTCAGCCTTCACCCCGTGCCCGTTCACCCAGGAGGGTGGGAATCACCTTCGCCCCAGGCACCTCAGCCCCTGTCACCTCTGCTGCCCTCAGTGAGGAGGCCATTGACCTCCTCAGGTCCCTCACTGTTGGGCAGTCTACCATTTTGAATGCCATCCAGGGTGTAGAAAGGGAGTTGCAACACACAAATGCACAAATGCATTCCTGGAGGGCATTCATTCGGGTCAGGCTGCCATTTATCGAACCTTTCAAACTCTGGCCTCAGCACTGATGGCAGCCATTGTCCCTGTGTCTAGCCTCCCCCCTCCAACTTCCTCCACCCAGACCCAATCCCCTGTACCTCTGCCTGTCCCAAGCACACCTACAGACCAGCCTGCACACACCTCACCACACAAGGGAAGCTCAGGCAAACATTAGCACCACACATCCCACAGGCACTCACGCAAGCATCACACACATATAGACACACCAACATCCACTGCCTCCACTGTGTCCCCCTCCTTGTCGTCTCCCTCCCAGTCTCGTCTATACTCACACCTGCATGCACTACCACTACAGCCACTACGTCCTGCACCAGCACACCCACCACCACACCCCGCTCACGTGCAGTCACCACCCCCACTACCATTTGCACATCCCCTGTGTCCTCTCCCAGTGTGTCTGTGACGCCCCCTCTGAAGATACACAAGCGCAGGCACACACCCACCCAACAGCCATCCACCTCACGACAGCCTCCAGCGCATGCACCTGCACCCACATCCACAAAAGTTACACCTCCTACAACCACCACCTCTTCCTCCACTCCCAAACCCCCTCCAGCTACCCGTCCCACTGTGTCCAAACAACTTTTCCTGTCCCCCCTTAACCTATTCCCCACCCCCCTCCAACTCATAGGTCCCGTACTAGCACCTCAGCCAAAAAATCTCCGGGACCAGTGGTGCCTGTTGTTACAGGTATGTGGAGTGCACAGGCCACCAGGTCAGCCAGTCTGTCACAGAGCCACAGCACAGCCAGTCCCCCCCCTGTGAAGCACCAGAAGTTGGACAGTGCCCGGCGGGAGAGGGGGAAGACTCCAGCCAGCCAAGCCACTCACAGGGGTCCAGGGGGGATTGTGGACTCAGCTGTGACTCCTCCCAAGGTGGGGAAGGGGCAGAAGAAACCTGCAAAGTCAGTGAGGAGCAGCACGGCGGAGAAGACCGCCATCATCCCTGCTGGCCAGGAGGCCAGCCCCATCGTCGCTGCCCAGGAGGCCACCGCCAGCCCCATCGTCGCTGCCCAGGAGGGCCCCACAAACCACAGCCCAGCTGCCCAGGAGGGCCCCACAAGCCACAGCCCAGCTGCCCAGAGGGCCCAACAAGCCACAGCCCAGCTGCCCAGGAGGGCCCCACAAGCCACAGCCCATCTGCCCATGAGGGACCCGCAAGCCACAGCCCAGCTGCCCAGGAGGGCCCTGCAAGACACAGCCCAGCTGCCCAGGAGGGCCCCACAAGCCACAGCCCAGCTGACCCATGAAGGACCGCCAGCCACAGCCTAGCTGGTCAATGACGGACCGCCAGGGCAAGGACCGCTTAACAGGGCAAGCACCGCAGAACAGGGCAAAGACCGCCATGGCAAGCACCGCTGAACAGGGCAAGCACCGCTGAACAGGTCAGAGACTGCCAACTCAAGCACCGCTGAACAGGGCAAAGACCGCCATGGCAAGCACTGCTGAATAGGGCAAGCACCGCTGAACAGGTCAGAGACTGCCAACTCAAGCACCGCTGAACAGGGCAAAGACCGCCATGGCAAGCACCGCTGAACAGGGCAAGCACCGCTGAACAGATCAGAGACTGCCAACTCAAGCACCGCTGAACAGGGCAAAGACCGCCATGGCAAGCACCGCTGAACAGGGCAAGCACCGCTGAACAGGGCAAAGACCGCCATGGCAAGCACCGCTAGCCCATTAGCGGCAGGGGCAGTGATGCAACTGGGACCGTCGCTGAGTGAGTACTGCACTCTGGGCACCAGTCCCCCTCCAGAACCAGTGGAGAACAGCATCCACTCCGTCTGTCCTGCACAGGATGAAGCACTCTGGGCACCAGTCCCCCTCCAGAACCAGTGGAGAACAGCATCCACTCCGTCTGTCCTGCACAGGATGAAGCACTCTGGGCACCAGTCCCCCTCCAGAACCAGTGGAGATTGTTATCCACTTGAGAGACTGTGGCTTTGCACTCCCCAGGACAGTACAGTGGGCAACCCACCCACTGTGGAGACTTGGGAGACTGTGGCTTTGCACTCCCTAGGATTGTACAGTGGGCACCCCACCCACTGTAGAGACTTGAGAGACTGTGGTTTTGCACTCCCCAGGATTGTACAGTGGGCACCCCACCCACTGTAGAGACTTGAGAGACTGTGGCTTTGCACTCCCCAGGATGGTACATTGGGCAAACCACCCACTGTAGAGACTTGAGAGACTGTGGCTTTGCACTCCCCAGGATTGGTCAGTGGGCATGGAGCCCCCTCGTGGATCTGGTGTCGTGCACTCATCCGGCTGAGGTGCCCCCCCCCTTCCCTTCCCCCTGAGGTGCCTGTTGTATTTCTATCTGATGCCCCTGCAGTGTTCTCTCCATCATGTTCAGGTATCTTGTGTGGGCCTCGCCCATGCATTTTGGGCCCAGTGGTCCACGGACTATGAATGATGCAAAACCTGGACTACTAATCGTGGTATATATTTTGTTTACAGTGTATATAAATATGTATATTTTTGCTTACTGATTTTGTATATATTACAATAGTTACACTCATTTTCTTTTGTCTTTGCATTCTTCCGGGGGGGTTGGGGGGTGTTACCGTAATGTATAGATATGCATTGGTGTGTGTGTTGTAGTGGGTGAGGGTCGGGGTAGGGGTTGGGGTGTTGAGTGTGTGTGTCCCTGTTTTTTGCCTCCCCCCTCCCCTATGTCGTAGGTGCAGTACTCACGTGGTCTTCGCCGCCAGCGTTGGTGCTCCTCGTAGAAGAGCAGGAAGGCTAGCGCTGGGAGAATGTGAAGTTCCGGCTCCATGCTGTCCTCCTTCCTCTTGGAGTGTGTAGAGGTGAGCGTTTTTCATTTGAAATGCCTGTTTCCACCATGTTTTTATCCGCGGTGAATCTGCCCCAGAAAAGGTGGCGGATTGGCCTGTCATAATAGTGTGGGCGGTACATTGTCTCCCGCCTGTCTGTTGGCGGTGACCACAGCGCTGTTTGTCTGTACCGCCGTGGTGGTCTGAGTGTTAAAGTGGCTGTCTTTGTTGGAGGTTTCCGCCACGGTCGTAATTGCTAAATTTTTACCGCCGGCCTGTTGGCGGTCTTACCGCCACTTTAACACCGTCCGCCAGGGTTGTAATGACCCCCATAATCTCTTAAAATCATTTTGACTTTTTAGATAACGTGTGCATATATGCCATGCGTCCACAAGGAACTTGCTAACCGCACAAACGAAAGGGGTAGAAGTGTCCCTCATCATCAGCCTTAAAGCATCTTTGCAGTGTCTCATGCCCATATTCCTACAAGCTGGGCAGAGCCACTTCCGCCGAGCAATCCCGTAAGTAGGACAAATAAACATTAAATGAACTACAGATTTTGTAGTGCAATTACAGCTAGGACATAGATCTTTTGTCAAAGTAGGACTCCAGGTCCTGCTATAAGACTTAAGGGGTAAACATCCATATCTAAACCGAACATACAAGCTTTTGCTTAGTAGGTCGGAAATTCGATCCATGAAGGGTTCGAAATGAGAGTACCACTGGAAGTCAAGGAATTGGGATGTCAAACTACCATGTGACTTACGTAGCAAGTAATTTTCCCTGACGTAAGACCAATAGACTGTTTTCAAGTGTTGCTTCTGATCCCTCCTTAGGTTGTGGGATTAGATCCATAAGTTTCTAAGTCCTAAAATATGAAACCATCTCGAAATGTGCTTGAACCAAGGAATCAAAAGTACATTGGGTCTATTTAAAATGTCTTGTAGACACTCCTTGTATATAATTAATTCAGGAGTAGTCCAAATGCATACCCAAAAAAGTAAGGGTCCTAAGGCAATTACATCAGAGATGCGAGAGAACCCGAGATCCAGGAACACTGGAATCAATGGGGTATGATGAGGGCATGCCAAAACAGATCTTACAAAGCTGTTTTCTCCCACAGAAAGTTTACTAACATTAGAGAATCCTCAGACCTCTGCACCATAAGCCGCAGCAATTTGAGCCTTCGCTAAAAAAAATTGATAACTGGAGAAACAGCTTTCACAAAAGTGGATTTATAAAAACGCAGAATAGCCCCTCATCTATGTAGTAGAAGGGCTGCGCTTTTATCAATCTGAGCCTCCCATTGCATGTTGTTACTAATTCTTACCCCTAAGTAGTCGATGGAACATACCTTGCTTAGGGGGGTCTCATTAAGAAGGATGGTACATCTTTTAGTAGAACCACAGCCCAGAGTCATAAGTTTGGTTTTATTGAGATTGAGCTCCAATCCATTATCTGCACAAAACGCACTAAACCTGTCCACTAGAACCTGGAGACCCATGGGTGTTTTGGAGATCAAAAGAGTCATCGGCAAATAACAGAATCTGGATTTTTAGGTTATTCAAGGAGGAGGCGTCATTTTGGCAATAAGTTACAACTTGCACCACCTCGGTGATAAACAGAGTAAAGAGAATTGGGGCAAGGACACAGCCCTGGTGGACCCCCGCCTAATATCTATCCGGGTTGTGAGTTCCCCCTGGCTACCCCATCTCACTCGTGCATAAGTATGCGTGTGCAGCGTTTGAATTAAATGCACTAAATGCCCGGGACTCCAATTTTGTTCAAAACTTCCCATAGCTTCTCTCTAGGGACAATTTTTGTTTAGCTAAGGTAACATAATTCCAGAATAAAAATAAAAGCCTAAAGACCTGGTCCATAGTGCTAGTTCTTGGGCGAAAACCGGCCTGAATAGGGGATAATACATGGTTATCTTGAACCCATTTCATGAGCCTGTCTAAAACTTGCTTGGCAAAGATCTTTTGCAAGTTATCAATAAGACTAATTGGTCTATAATTAACGGGCAAGCCTGCATCACCTTTTTTATAAATAGGGATTATTTACGCCCCATGCCACGAATCTGGAATGGGGCTACCTGCTGCAATGGCATTCATCAGAGTGTTTATCTACCATGCCCATATCAGATTTGAACAGGTCCCCTGGTATCTTATCCAGACCAAGTGCCTTAGCAGGTCTCAGGCAATTAATGGCTGCAGTTGTTTTAGCTATTGTAAAAACAATGTCCTCCGCAGAACCATCAGCGGAGAGTCTGCAGTCATCACCCCCATTGCCCGCAAAATCCTGTTGTACAGGTAAGGCATAAATCTTGGAAAAGTGGGTCACCCATCTTTCGGGCTGAATATGCATGCTAATAGTGTCATTATCCCCTCTTGTTTTTGTTGTATTAGCCAGCAGCCTCCAGAAAGAGCTGTCATCTCGATTCTTGACTGCATCCAACATCCTCTGCCTGGTCTCGTATTCCCAATTTTTTTTTTGCTAGTTCCAGGGCCTTGATATACCTGAGTCCAGCATTTCTAATCTCCCCCTGTGAATGGTTTTTGAGAGCTGCTTTTAGATTAGACCTCGCATGAGCACAATCCTTATTAAACCATTCCCTAGATTGAGTACTAACAGGAGTCTGCCTAGACAAAGTTTTCTTATAAAAGATACCCTGTAGGGTACCTACCATTACTGTGTGGATGGTCATAATTGGAATAGTATCAATCTCTTGCTCGTCAAAGCTGGAAAAAAGTTTTAAAAACAATTAATTGATTTCCTTAATCAGATATGGGTTTGATATCACCTTTGACCAGCTAAGACGGGTTTGTCTAAGGTTCAGGCAAGGAATCGGGACATCAGTGGTCTCTAAGTGCTGTACTCTCCCAAATGCATGGATAGTTAGAGTAAGACACAAGGGATTGTGATTGCTATCATAGCGGGGTTCTATCTTCATATCTAAGGTGCTTGTCCAAAACCTAATATCCACCAGAAAGTAATCAATAGTGCTAGAGGAAAACCCTCGCTCAAAAGTGGGAGCACGTTTGGAATCAGATCTAGTACGGCCGTTACATTCATTTAGTCCAAATATTAAGCAAAAGGAGGCCCTCTGCGGGGCAACATGAGAGTCAATAAAGGGGACAACCTCCATTGATTGGGGAATTCCCCAAAGTTTGTCTTCCTCTGTTGTCAAACTGCTAGTGAGATTCTTTAATGCAAAAGAACAATCAAAGTCACCTGCAACCACCAGATATTCTGACAGGTGCAGGTGCTCCATGAATTCAACTAGCTGGGCAAGTGTCTTAGACTTTGTGCCTCCTGAGACAGACCTTGCACACGCATTAACCATGGTCATTTTAAGACCAGGTCGAAATGTGAGTTGAACACCAAGTAAATCAAGTGAATTAAAACTTAGTACTGAATGATCACATTTCAATTTTTTATTCAACAAGATCATAAGCCCGCCTATCGGTCTGCCAAAACCCCCACAAGCAGGTTGGGCCGCAAAGAAGTGAGTTATAAACCCATCTAAATTAATCAACTCTTCAGCCCAAGTTTCTTGAAATAAGCATATATCTTGCTTGTTGATAAGGCTGACCCACTCGGGATCTACTAACTTTTTCTCTATTCCTGACACATTCCAGGACATGATGGTAAGTTTTGGGTATGCAGTTTTTACCTTAGTTCCCAAATAAGGGACGGTTTCTAGTTTCTCTGGCCATTCTGCTCGACTAGCCTTACTAGCTGCATTAAGAGACCCTACATAGGTGGCATCATTTAGTCAGTCCAGATCAGATAATGAAGGAGAAGGATTCTCTATCATAGATGGTAAAGAACTCTTAGATGAAACTTGGACCTCACCCGTATGATCATCAGATGTACTACAACATCTACGGGTCTTGCCACCAGGTGGATGGATACAATACCAGTTTCTCTGCCAGCTCTTAGGGGGCGAGTCCGTAGATCAAAGGCAATAAGATTATTCACCAAGGTACTATCAGTGAAATTAATTGAAATATAGTCGAATTCCGACCCCAATTGGCTATGTCTACACACCTCCCGAATGTTAGACCGAATAACAGAGAGGCAATTCCTCTGTGTACGTAGTCAATGGATAACTTTGTTAATTAGGGAGTCATGTGTCTCTCTGTGGCCGGCTGGCAACCTGGGGACCCCTGTCATAAATATATAAGCATCCTCCCTTCTCCAACCATATCTTCCTTTCATGTTGTATGCCTGTATTGGTCTTAGTTAACCAAGGGATGAAACACTGGGTAAACTAACAGGCATCTGCGCGCCCATAACACCCCCAAAATCCATACAGGAGATTATTTAGCAGGAAATATTTAAATCCCGTGGACCGAGGGTGTGCTCATGTTGGTTTGAGTCTGAGTTGGGCATTCACCCAAAGGCGGCCGATACGGTTGGGTGAGTTGCCTTTCCGTTCACTGTTGCACTTCTGGGCCTTAGCCCTATACATATAGGAATATTAGCCCCTTTGCCACTGGTATTTGGTGCAGCTGATGTGTTTTGTCCCTCAATCAATTCAGAATTATTATCAACCTTGCTGGACAGTTTACAATTGCATACCACCCTCTGTTCAGAAAGTCCAGAGATTTTATTCAGGAGTGTTACTACCAGGAGCTTTAGATCGTCCATCTTCTAGGAGATCGTTACCAGTTCAAATACTCCATTTGATTGTGTCTTCCTAGCCTGTTTCCCCTTGTCTGGTTCATCAGGAACTGAGCCGAGGTGACATTCAGGATCTTCACTGAAAGAAGACAAGGCTGAGAATCTGTTAGAACAAGGAATATCAATAGAGATTAAGGACTTATGTCTTGGAGATGGAAAGTCCTTAACTTGAGTATGTTCAGCAGATTCCTCATCCGGAGCAAGACTTTTTGATAGTGAGAGGATTGCATCCTGGGTTTTGGGAGGGGAGTGAAGCTCCACCTTTACATCCAATTTGGACATCTGAGATTTGTTCCTAAAAAGGTCAGGGATCTTCTTATGCAAAGAGGTATCAGGGTTTGGGAGGGCTGAGATAGAAGGGCTCCTCAAAATTGCCTCGACCTCCTCAAACAGTGAATCAATAGTTTGAATTGGTTCCTACTTGTGGCAGAGCGTCCATCCACTTTCCCACTAAGCTGCTTTAAATGCTTTTTGATTTCAGAGTGAGGCACAGGGAAATCGTCTGCCTTCCGCTTCCCCATATCTCACACACGATAATCAGGGATTTGGCGGGGAGAGGAAAGTAAAAGATCAAATGTTAAGGGCCAGACTATATGTCTCCTTACCTAAACTCTTTTGTTCCAGAACCAAAAGAGATGGCCCAGCCCAGACGAAGACGGGCCCGTCTTGGCCCGGTCTTTGCCCGGGCACACGTCTGGGAGCGTCCTGCGCCGCGGTGAACACAGCCCCTGAAAAGGGCCTGAAGGAGCTAGGAATGCTGTGGGATGTGGTCCTCTGTCCCCCAGCAGGCGAGTCTGTATTGCCCAAGTGCGCATCCCACGCCGTGGTGAACACAGCCCCTGAAAAGGGCCTGAAGAAGCTAGGAATGCTAGGGGATGTGGTCCTCTGTCCCCCAGCAGCTGAGTCTGTATTGCCCAAGTGCGCGTCTTCAATCAAATTGTCAATATCTTTTAGGGTGTTGCTATCATTGCGCTCTAGAGGTTGAGTTTAAGTGGACGGCCTCTTAGACATTTTATTGTCAGTGGTGTGAGAGGGAACATCTACAGCTTTCTGCTTGCCCATTGCCACTATTGCATCTAAGCCCAAATAAATTCCGAAGTACAGACCAGTGCATCCAAAAAGGGACAACACCACAACTAAACACAGCCAGAAATGCTGGGACGTACATGAAAGAGGGGAGGCCCAGCCCAGCCTCTTCCAGGCAATGATGGACCAAGATTAGCCTGGTTTTGGCCCGGTCTCAACCCCGGCATGCGTCCTGGTGTGACCTGTGTAGTGGGACAGCGTCTCGATAAATAAGGCATCAGGGCAGCCCACTGGCCTGCTGGGGGATGTAGTTTTTATGTGTGGCCCACCTAGGGCTGAATTAAGAATCCCACCCAGAGGGATAGCAACTCTACAAATAAGCACCACTGGGCACTGGGAATGGCATCAGTGCAGCCTACTGGCCTGCTGGGCAAAATAGTTTTATGCGCTCCCCCCCCCCCCCATGGCTGAATAAAGTCTCCCACACAGCAGGACAGCCTCTCTGCCAAGAAACACCTCGGGCGTAGGGAATGGACTCAAATAACTAGCACTCACGCCCAAATGTAACTACAAGTTGCAACTTCACCATGCATATCTAATTACCCCACATATTACATCAATTGATGACACCTTCTGTGCCATCTTGATATTATCACTGCAACATTTGCAATAACATTATTGATGAGAAAACTGTGCATGGTGAGCGTACAAGTTATAGTTGCCTCAGGGCGCAAGTTATAGTTACTTGAGTTAATGATTACTATAACTGCTGAATTTCAATGGTTTTGAGCTACTAAATTCAGACCCTAAATCCTAACTATAACGTCCCTGTAACCTTTGTTTTTTTCAATGAATATATATATATATATATATATACATATGTCTATACATTCACCTAAAAAACAAAAGTTAGAGGGATGGTATAGTTAGGCTCACATTTTAAACACACAAAACCATACACATTCACCAGTTATAGTTAGAGTTACCTCAAGAAACTATAACTCGTGCCCTAAGGTAACTATGACTCTCCCCTCGCCATGCACTGCTGATTACCCCACAAATGATGACACTCATGACATCTTTGATAACATTATTGATCATATCAATGTAATAGTTGCAGCAACATTTTTGACGAAAAAATGGTGCATGGCTGGGGCGCGTGTTATAGTTACCTTAGGGCACAAGTTGTAGTTACAGCACGAATTCTAACTATAACGGATGAATTTCTCTAGTTTTGTACCTATGAAATGTGAGGGTAACTATAACGTTCCTGTAACCTTCGTTTTTTTCTGAGAATATATATATGTATATATATATATATATATATATATATATATATATATATATATATATATATATAAAATATACATCCTTCACTCACAGTTGTTGAGCTCCTCCTCGGCCTCACAAACTTGAGACTTTCTGATATTGGGTACAATATAATTTAATTAAATATATCAACCATATAGGGGGACACGAAAAGCAAATATTAGACCAACATGTTTCAGCAAGATGCCTTTAACTGGGCCTATTTCAAATTCATAGTGGTTCATTCTTAACAGTTTCCATTTTCCTCATCACTTTCCATGGCCTTACAACAAGTAGTGAGCTGGCCATAATTCCATGATGCATTTTTTGCATTCTATTTTATAATATAGTTCCATCTATTCAGTTCACAACATATACAAAACAGTAAATCAAATAATCACTTAAACCCACAAATAAAAATATATATTTCACTTTTTTCCTTCTTCTCACATCCTTTCTCTGCTACTCTATAAAATACATTTGTTTCACAATATAACATTAAAACATAGCAGTTTGCCAGTGCAAAAAAAAAAAAGAAAATCCACTGCTCACTCATTATATTGCACTCAATAAAATTAAAAGTGCACAGAATAAGCCATCATATAAAAACCTTACACTTTTAATAGTCCCAATCAGCGATCTTATCACCCTAAAATGCACCATGTAATCAGTAAAGGTGGAACATGTTGTCTTCACTCTTCCACATCATGAGATTATTGCACTAAAGTTTTTAAAGCGAACAGTGCTCTACAACAGTACTCATATCAAAACATAGTTACTGTTTCATTGAAAAATATCAATACTTCAATATACTGTAGTAAGGCCCATCTTAGACCTATGATGGTTCTCTATTTTAGCTTTGTTTTATATTTATACTTAACACATTTTAGCTGACTGCTTTTAGCAGTGACATTTTACACATCTAAGAATGCACAATAGCATTCTAAGAATTCATTGTACATGGTGTTTGTTTTTAGTTAACCTTTTTTGACATGTAATCTGTGCAATCTGTTCAAGGCCAGGAACACAGTACAAGATATCCTAGTGATTGAGTTGCCCGTTCAGAGACAGCTTGTAACATCTAGACATATCATTGCATCAGAGCTGTGCCTCTAACATAGTTTGCCTTTAATTCTATAAAAGATATAGGCCCTCATTACAACATTGGCGGTAAAAGGCGCTTACCGCCGTGCAGAAGACCGCCAATACACCGCCGCGGTAGACCGCCACAGTTATTATGACACACATCACGGAATCCGCCGAAATTCAGACACCCACACAATACCGCCAGACCAAAGGTCAGCGATAAACTGGCGGAATCAAATCCTCCACCTCCATGACAACAGAAACACACCCATGCCATTACGAGCCACGAATCCACGCGGCGGTCTTACAACCGCGGTATTCCATTGGCGGTACACATCGCCGCGCTCAAAATACACACACATCTCCTAAACACCGCCACATTGGACAATTACAAATACACACACCTGATACACATACACACACCACTCCCACACATCCAATACAATATAAAACACACACCCACATCACCCACAAACCCCTACAACTGAAATTCTGAGAGAAGGCGAGAGAGAGAGCACAGAATAGACAACCCCATCCCACAGAGGCACACAACACCATCACCCACACAACATCCAAGCACAAAACACCACATACCACTACACTCACCACACTCATCACCACATACACCACCCCACACATCACCCACACCACCCCATGGCACGCCAAAGACACCCCCGCTTCTCCGAGAAGGAGCTCAGGGTCATGGTGGAGGAAATCCTCTGGATAGAGCCACAGCTATTTGGCTCATAGGTACAGCACATATCAATAGCCAGGAAGATAGAGCTATGGCAAAGAATAGTGGACAGGGTGAACGCAGTGGGACAGCACCCAAGAAATAGGGAGGACATCAGGAAGAGGTGGAACGACCTACGGGGGAAGGTGCGTTCAACGGTCTCCAGGCACCACATCGTGGTGCAGCGGATTGGCGGCGGACCCCCACCTCCTCCCCCACAACTAACAACATGGGAGGAGCAAGTCTTGACCATCTTGCATCCTGAGGGCCTCGGAGGAGTGTTGGAGGAATGGACACTTGTAAGTCAAATCTTAACTATCACATCCCTCACCCTACCTGCATGCTATCACACACCCCCACCCTCACACCCTCCCCTATCACCCAAACTCCTCACTAATCTACCCATGACTCCAACCACCCATCCCAACCCCAAGACCTGTGTAAGGAAATGCCTCCTTGGCATGGTTACCCCCTGACTTTTTGCCTTTGCTGATGCTATGTTTTGAATTGAAAGTGTGCTGAGGCCTGCTAACCAGGCACCAGCACCAGTGTTCTTTCCCTAACCTGTACTTTTGATTCCACAATTGGCACACCTGGCATCCAGATAAGTCCTTTGTAACTGGTACCTCTGGTACCAAGGGCCCTGATGCCAGGGAAGGTCTCTAAGGGATGCAGCATGTATTATGCCACCCTGGAGACCCCTCACTCAGCACAGACACACTGCTTACCAGCTTGTGTGTGCTAGTGAGAACAAAATGAGTAAGTCGACATGGCACTCCCCTCAGGGTGCCATGCCAGCCTTTCACTGCCTATGCAGTATAGGTAAGACACCCCTCTAGCAGGCCTTACAGCCCTAAGGCAGGGTGCACTATACCATAGGTGAGGGTACCAGTGCATGGGCACTGTGCCCCTACAGTGTCTAAGCAAAACCTTAGACATTGTAAGTGCAGGGTAGCCATAAGAGTATATGGTCTGGGAGTCTGTTTTACACGAACTCCACAGCACCATAATGGCTACACTGAAAACTGGGAAGTTTGGTATCAAACTTCTCAGCACAATAAATGCACACTGATGCCAGTGTACATTTTATTGTAAAATACACCACAGAGGGCACCTTAGAGGTGCCCCCTGAAACTTAACCGACTATCTGTGTAGGCTGACTGGTTCCAGCAGCCTGCCACACTAGAGACATGTTGCTGGCCCCATGGGGAGAGTGCCTTTGTCACTCTGAGGCCAGTAACAAAGCCTGCACTGGGTGGAGATGCTAACACCTCCCCCAGGCAGGAGCTGTAACACCTGGCGGTGAGACTCAAAGGCTCACCCCTTTGTCACAGCACCGCAGGACACTCCAGCTAGTGGAGTTGCCCGGCCCCCACTTTTGGCGGAAAGGCCGGAGAAAATAATGAGAATAACAAGGAGGAGTCACTGGCCAGTCAGGACAGCCCCTAAGGTGTCCTGAGCTGAGGTGACTCTAACTTTTAGAAATCCTCCATCTTGCAGATGGAGGATTCCCCCAATAGGATTAGGGATGCGACCCCCTCCCCTTGGGAGGAGGCACAAAGAGGGTGTACTCACCCTCAGGGCTAGTAGCCATTGGCTACTAACCCCCCAGACCTAAACACGCCCTTAAATTTAGTATTTAAGGGCTCTCCCTGAACCTAGAAATCAGATTCCTGCAACTACAAGAAGAAGGACTGCCGAGCTGAAAGACCCCTGCAGAGGAAGACCATAAGACACCAACTGCCTTGGCCCCAGACTTACCGGCCTGTCTCCTGCCTTCCAAATAACCCTGCTCCAGCAACGCTTTCCAAGGGACCAGCGACCTCTGAATCCTCTGAGGACTGCCCTGCTTCGAAAAAGACAAGAAACTCCCGAGGACAGAGGCACTGCTCCAAAAGAACTGCAACTTTGTTACAAGGAGCAGATTTAAAGACCCCTGCAACTCCCCGCAAGACGCGTGAGACTTGCAACACTGCACCCGGCGACCCCGACTCGACTGGTGGAGAACAACCAACTCAGGGAGGACCCTCCGGCGACTCTACGACTGTGAGTAACCAAAGTTGTCCCCCCTGAGCCCCCACAGCGACGCCTGCAGAGGGAATCCCCAGGCTCCCCCTGACCGCGACTGTCTGAACTCCATTTCCCGACGGCTGGAAAAGACCCTGCACCCGCAGCCCCCAGCCCCTAAAGAAACGGAACTTCTGTGCAGGAGTGACCCCCAGGAGGCCCTCTCCCTTGCCCAGGTGGTGGCTACCCCGAGGAGCCCCCCCCTTGCCTGCCTGCATCGCTGAAGAGACCCCTTGGTCTCCCATTGAAACCTGAAGGAAACCCGACGCATGTTTGCACACTGCACCCGGCCGCCCCCGTGCTGCTGAGGGTGTACTTTCTGTGCTACTTTGTGTCCCCCCCGGTGCCCTACAAAACCCCCCTGGTCTGCCCTCCGAAGACGCGGGTACTTACCTGCTGGCAGACTGGAACCGGGGCACCCCCTTCTCTCCATTATAGCCTATGTGTTTTGGACACCTCTTTGACCTTTGCACCTGACCGGCCCTGAGATGCTGGTGTGATAACTTTGGGGTTGCTCTGAACCCCCAACGGTGGGCTACCTTGGACCAAAAACTGAAACCTGTAAGTGCCTTACTTACCTGTTGAAACTAAAAATAACTTACCTCCCCAGGAACTGTGAAAATTGCACTGTGTCCACTTTTAAAACAGCTTATTGTGTTTTATGTGAAAAGTATACATGCTAAAGTAATGATTCAAAGTTCCTAGAGTACTTACCTGCAATACCTTTCAAAAGAGCTATTACATGTAAAATTTGAACCTGTGGTTCTTAAAATAAACTAAGAAAATATATTTTTTATAACAAAACCTATTGGCTGAATTTGTCTCTGAGTGTGTGTACCTCATTTATTGTCTATGTGTATGTACAACAAATGCTTAACACTACTCCTTGGATAAGCCTACTGCTCGACCACACTACCACAAAATAGAGCATTAGTATTATCTCTTTTTACCACTATTTTACCTCTAAGGGGAACCCTTGGACTCTGTGCATGCTATTCCTTACTTTGAAATAGCACATACAGAGCCAACTTCCTACATTGGTGTATCAGCGGTGGGGTACAAGACTTTGCATTTGCTGGACTACTCAGCCAATACCTGATCACACAACAAATTCCAAAATTGTCATTAGAAATTGATTTTTGCAATTTGAAAAGTTTTCTAAATTCTTTAAAGTCCTGCTAGGGCCTTGTGTTAGTCCCTGTTAGCATTTCTTTTAGAGTTTAAAAGTTTGTAAAAGTTTGAATTAGATTCTAGAACTAGTTTTAGATTCTTAAAAGCATTCCAACTTTTAGAAGAATAATGTCTAGTACAGAGATGAATGTGGTGGAACTCGACACCACACCTTACCTCCATCTCCAGATGAAAGAGCTAAGGTCACTCTGTAACATAAGAAAAATAACAATGGGCTCCAGACCTACCAAAGTACAGCTCCAGGAGCTGTTGGCAGAGTATGATAGAGCCAACCCCTCTGTGGATAACACAGAGGAGGATGATAGTGAACTGGAGGAAGAATCCCCTCTACCAGTCCTATCTAGGGAGAACAGGGCTTCTCAAGCCCTAACTCCAAAAATAATAGTCAGAAATGCTGGCTCCCTCACAGGAGGGTCCAGCCTCTCTGAAATCACTGAGGATAACTCCAGTGAAGAGGACATCCAGTTAGCCAGGATGGCCAAAAGATTGGCTTTGGAAAAACAGATCCTAGCCATAGAAAGGGAAAGACAAGAGATGGGCCTAGGACCCATCAATGGTGGCAGCAACATAAATAGGGTCAGAGATTCTCCTGACATGTTGAAAATCCCCAAAGGGATTGTAACAAAATATGAAGATGGTGATGACATCACCAAATGGTTCACAGCTTTTGAGAGGGCTTGTGAAACCAGAAAAGTGAACAAATCTCACTGGGGTGCTCTCCTTTGGGAAATGTTCACAGGAAAGTGTAGGGATAGACTCCTCACACTCTCTAAAAAAGATGCAGAATCTTATGACCTCATGAAGGGTACCCTGATTGAGGGCTTTGGACTCACTGAGGAGTATAGGATTAGATTCAGGGGGGCTCAAAAATCCTCGAGCCAGACCTGGGTTGACTTTGTAGACTACTCAGTAAAAACACTAGATGGTTGGATTCAAGGCAATGGTGTAAATGATTATGATGGGCTGTACAATTTATTTGTGAAAGAACACCTATTAAGTAATTGTTTCAATGATAAACTGCATCAGCATCTGGTGGACCTAGGACCAATTTCTCCCCAAGAATTGGGAAAGAAGGCGGACCATTGGGTCAAGACTAGGGTGTCCAAAACTTCCACAGGGGGTGACCAAAAGAAAGGGGTCACAAAACCTCCCCAGGGGAAAGGTGGTGAGACAGCCAAAAACAAAGATAGTAAAGAGTCTTCTACAGGCCCCCAAAAACCTGCACAGGAGGGTGGGCCCAGAGCCTCTTCACAAAACAATTCTGGGTACAAGGGTAAAAACTTTGATCCCAAAAAGGCCTGGTGTCGTAACTGTAGTCAGTCTGGACACCAAACTGGAGACAAGGCCTGTCCCAAGAAAGATACCACTTCTAACTCCCATCCAGCTAAAACTGGAATGGCCAGTCTCCAAGTGGGATCAACAGTGTGCCCAGAGCAAATCAGGTGTCACACTGAAGCTACATTAGTCTCTGAGGGTGGGGTGGATTTAGCCACACTGGCTGCCTGGCCCCCTAACATGCAAAAATACAGGCAGCAGCTCTTAATTAATGGGACAAGTGTAGAGGGCCTGAGGGATACAGGTGCCAGTGTCACCATGGTGACAGAGAAACTGGTTTCCCCTGGCCAATACCTGGCTGGACAAACTTATCCAGTCACCAACGCTGACAATCAGACTAAAGTACATCCCATGGCTATGGTAACTTTAGAGTGGGGAGGGGTCAAGGGCCTGAAACAGGTGGTGGTCTCCTCAAATATCCCAGTAGACTGTTTGCTTGGAAATGACCTGGAGTCCTCAGCATGGGCTGAGGTAGAACTGAAAACCCATGCAGCCATGCTGGGTATCCCTGAACTGGTGTGTGTCAAGACTAGGGCACAGTGCAAGGCACAGGGTGAAAAAGTGGAGCTGGAGTCTGGAAAAATGGCCCAGCCTACCAAGAGAAAAGGAAAGTCAGCTGGGAAACCAGCTGCAACATAACACCAAAAAGAGAACCTCTCTTCTCAGGAAGAAGTTCTGCCCTCTGAGGGAACTGAGCCTATGGAGCTGGAACCTTATCAGGTTGAGCTCTTGGGCCCAGGGGGACCCTCAAGGGAAGAGTTGTGTGAGGGACAGGAAACCTGTCCCTCTCTTGAAGGCCTTAGGCAGCAAGCTGCTGAAGAGTCCAAAGGCAAGAAAAATGGAACACATAGGGTCTATTGGGAAGATGGACTCCTGTACACTGAGGCAAGAGATCCCAAACCTGGTGCCACTAGGAGAGTGGTAGTGCCTCAGAGTTTCAGAGAGTTTATCCTGACCTTAGCCCATGATATTCCCCTTGCTGGGTATTTGGGACAAACCAAGACGTGGGAGAGGTTAGTCAACCACTTCTACTGGCCCAATATGTCCCAGAAGGTTAAGGAGTTTTGCCTCTCCTGTCCCACCTGTCAAGCCAGTGGTAAGACAGGTGGGCACCCAAAGGCCCCCCTCATTCCACTTCCAGTGGTGGGGGTCCCCTTTGAAAGAGTGGGTGTGGACATAGTTGGTCCACTAGAACCTCCCACAGCCTCAGGAAATATGTACATCCTAGTAGTAGTGGATCATGCTACTAGGTATCCTGAAGCTATTCCCTTTAGGTCGACTACTGCCCCTGCAGTAGCCAAGGCCCTCATTGGTATCTTTACCAGAGTGGGCTTCCCTAAGGAGGTGGTGTCTGACAGAGGTACCAACTTCATGTCAGCATACCTAAAACACATGTGGAATGAGTGTGGAGTGACTTACAAATTCACTACACCATATCATCCACAAACTAATGGTCTTGTTGAGAGATTCAACAAGACCTTAAAGGGCATGATCATGGGGCTCCCAGAAAAACTCAAAAGGAGATGGGATGTCCTCCTGCCATGTCTGCTTTTCGCTTACAGAGAGGTGCCTCAGAAGGGAGTAGGATTCTCACCCTTTGAACTTCTGTTTGGCCACCCTGTAAGGGGACCACTTGCTCTTGTTAAAGAAGGCTGGGAGAGACCTCTTCATGAGCCTAAACAAGACATAGTGGACTATGTACTTGGCCTTCACTCAAGAATGGCAGAGTACATGGAAAAGGCAAGTAAAAACCTTGAGGCCAGCCAACAACTCCAGAAGTTGTGGTATGACCAGAAGGCTGCACTGGTTGAATTTCAACCAGGGCAGAAAGTCTGGGTTCTGGAGCCTGTGGCTCCCAGGGCACTCCAGGACAAATGGAGTGTCCCTTACCCAGTACTAGAAAGGAAGAGTCAGGTCACCTACCTGGTGGACCTGGGCACAAGCAGGAGCCCCAAGAGGGTGATCCATGTGAACCGCCTTAAGCTCTTCCATGACAGGGCTGATGTAAATCTGTTGATGGTGACAGATGAGGACCAGGAAGCTGAGAGTGAACCTCTCCCTGATCTCCTCTCATCAGACCCTAAAGATGGCTCTGTAGATGGAGTGATCTACTCAGACACCCTCTCTAGCCAACAGCAGTCTGACTGTAGGAAGGTCCTGCAGCAGTTTGCTGAACTCTTTTCCCTAACCCCTGGTCAGACACACCTGTGTACCCATGATGTGGACACAGGAGACAGCATGCCTGTCAAAAACAAAATATTTAGACAGTCTGACCAAGTTAAGGAAAGCATCAAGGTGGAAGTCCACAAGATGCTGGAATTGGGAGTAATTGAGTACTCTGACAGCCCCTGGGCTAGCCCAGTGGTCTTAGTCCCCAAACCTCACACCAAAGAAGGAAAGAGAGAGATGAGGTTTTGTGTGGACTACAGAGGTCTCAACTCTGTCACCAAGACAGATGCCCATCCCATTCCTAGAGCTGATGAGCTAATAGACAAATTAGGGGCTGCCAAATTCTTAAGTACCTTTGACTTAACAGCAGGGTACTGGCAAATCAAAATGGCCCCTGGAGCAAAAGAAAAGACAGCATTCTCCACACCTGATGGGCATTATCAGTTCACTGTTATGCCCTTTGGTTTAAAGAATGCCCCTGCCACCTTCCAAAGGTTGGTGAATCAAGTCCTTGCTGGGCTGGAATCCTTTAGTGCAGCTTATCTTGATGATATTGCTGTCTTCAGCTCCACCTGGCAGGATCACCTGGTCCACCTGAAGAAGGTTTTGAAGGCTCTGCAATCTGCAGGCCTCTCTATCAAGGCATCCAAATGCCAGATAGGGCAGGGAACTGTGGTTTACTTGGGACACCTTGTAGGTGGAGGCCAAGTTCAGCCACTCCAGCCTAAGATCCAGACTATTCTGGACTGGGCAGCTCCAAAAACCCAGACTCAAGTCAGGGCATTCCTTGGCTTGACTGGGTACTATAGGAGGTTTGTGAAGGGATACGGATCCATTGTGACAGCCCTCACAGAACTCACCTCCAAGAAAATGCCCAAGAAAGTGAACTGGACTGTAGAATGCCAACAGGCCTTTGACACCCTGAAACAAGCTATGTGCACAGCACCAGTTCTAAAAGCTCCAGATTACTCCAAGCAATTCATTGTGCAAACAGATGCCTCTGAACATGGGATAGGGGCAGTTTTGTCCCAAACAAATGATGATGGCCTTGACCAGCCTGTTGCTTTCATTAGCAGGAGGTTACTCCCCAGGGAGCAGCGTTGGAGTGCCATTGAGAGGGAGGCCTTTGCTGTGGTTTGGTCCCTGAAGAAGTTGAGACCATACCTCTTTGGTACTCACTTCCTAGTTCAGACTGACCACAGACCTCTCAGATGGCTGATGCAAATGAAAGGTGAAAATCCAAAACTGTTGAGGTGGTCCATCTCCCTACAGGGAATGGACTTTGTAGTGGAACACAGACCTGGGACTGCCCATGCCAATGCAGATGGCCTTTCCAGGTTCTTCCACTTAGAAAATGAAGACTCTCTTGGGAAAGGTTAGTCTCATCCTCTTTTGTTTGGGGGGGGGGGGGGTGGTTGTGTAAGGAAATGCCTCCTTGGCATGGTTACCCCCTGACTTTTTGCCTTTGCTGATGCTATGTTTTGAATTGAAAGTGTGCTGAGGCCTGCTAACCAGGCCCCAGCACCAGTGTTCTTTCCCTAACCTGTACTTTTGATTCCACAATTGGCACACCTGGCATCCAGATAAGTCCCTTGTAACTGGTACCTCTGGTACCAAGGGCCCTGATGCCAGGGAAGGTCTCTAAGGGATGCAGCATGTATTATGCCACCCTGGAGACCCCTCACTCAGCACAGACACACTGCTTACCAGCTTGTGTGTGCTAGTGAGAACAAAATGAGTAAGTCGACATGGCACTCCCCTCAGGGTGCCATGCCAGCCTCTCACTGCCTATGCAGTATAAGTAAGACACCCCTCTAGCAGGCCTTACAGCCCTAAGGCAGGGTGCACTATACCATAGGTGAGGGTACCAGTGCATGAGCACTGTGCCCCTACAGTGTCTAAGCAAAACCTTAGACATTGTAAGTGCAGGGTAGCCATAAGAGTATATGGTCTGGGAGTCTGTTTTACACAAACTCCACAGCACCATAATGGCTACACTGAAAACTGGGAAGTTTGGTATCAAACTTCTCAGCACAATAAATGCACACTGATGCCAGTGTACATTTTATTGTAAAATACACCACAGAGGGCACCTTAGAGGTGCCCCCTGAAACTTAACCGACTATCTGTGTAGGCTGACTGGTTCCAGCAGCCTGCCACACTAGAGACATGTTGCTGGCCCCATGGGGAGAGTGCCTTTGTCACTCTGAGGCCAGTAACAAAGCCTGCACTGGGTGGAGATGCTAACACCTCCCCCAGGCAGGAGCTGTAACACCTGGCGGTGAGCCTCAAAGGCTCACCCCTTTGTCACAGCACCGCAGGACACTCCAGCTAGTGGAGTTGCCCGCCCCCTCCGGCCCCGGCCCCCACTTTTGGCGGCAAGGCCGGAGAAAATAATGAGAATAACAAGGAGGAGCCACTGGCCAGTCAGGACAGCCCCTAAGGTGTCCTGAGCTGAGGTGACTCTAACTTTTAGAAATCCTCCATCTTGCAGATGGAGGATTCCCCCAATAGGATTAGGGATGCGACCCCCTCCCCTTGGGAGAAGGCACAAAGAGGGTGTACTCACCCTCAGGGCTAGTAGCCATTGGCTACTAACCCCCCAGACCTAAACACACCCTTAAATTTAGTATTTAAGGGCTCTCCCTGAACCTAGAAATCAGATTCCTGCAACTACAAGAAGAAGGACTGCCGAGCTGAAAGACCCCTGCAGAGGAAGACCAGAAGCACCAACTGCCTTGGCCCCAGACTTACAGGCCTGTCTCCTGCCTTCCAAATAACCCTGCTCCAGCGACGCTTTCCAAGGGACCAGCGACCTCTGAATCCTCTGAGGACTGCCCTGCTTCGAAAAAGACAAGAAACTCCTGAGGACAGCGGCACTGCTCCAAAAGAACTGCAACTTTGTTACAAGGAGCAGATTTAAAGACCCCTGATACTCCCCGAAAGAAGTGTGAGACTTGCAACACTGCACCCGGCGACCCCGACTCGACTGGTGGAGAACAACCAACTCAGGGAGGACCCTCCGGCGACTCTACGACTGTGAGTAACCAAAGTTGTCCCCCCTGAGCCCCCACAGCGACGCCTGCAGAGGGAATCCCCAGGCTCCCCCTGACCGCGACTGTCTGAACTCCATTTCCCGACGGCTGGAAAAGACCCTGCACCCGCAGCCCCCAGCCCCTAAAGAAACGGAACTTCTGTGCAGGAGTGACCCCCAGGAGGCCCTCTCCCTTGCCCAGGTGGTGGCTACCCCGAGGAGCCCCCCCCTTGCCTGCCTGCATCGCTGAAGAGACCCCTTGGTCTGCCATTGAAACCTGAAGGAAACCCGACGCATGTTTGCACACTGCACCCGGCCGCCCCCGCACTGCTGAGGGTGTACTTTCTGTGCTACTTTGTGTCCCCCCCGGTGCCCTACAAAACCCCCCTGGTCTGCCCTCCGAAGACGCGGGTACTTACCTGCTGGCAGACTGGAACCGGGGCACCCCCTTCTCTCCATTATAGCCTATGTGTTTTGGGCACCTCTTTGACCTTTGCACCTGACCGGCCCTGAGCAGCTGGTGTGATAACTTTGGGGTTGCTCTGAACCCCCAACAGTGGGCTACCTTGGACCAAAAACTGAAACCTGTAAGTGCCTTACTTACCTGTTGAAACTAACAATAACTTACCTCCCCCAGGAACTGTGAAAATTGCACTGTGTCCACTTTTAAAACAGCTTATTGTGTTTTATATGAAAAGTATACATGCTAAAGTAATGATTCAAAGTTCCTAGAGTACTTACCTGCAATACCTTTCAAAAGAGCTATTACATGTAAAATTTGAACCTGTGGTTCTTAAAATAAACTAAGAAAAGATGTTTTTCTATAACAAAACCTATTGGCTGAATTTGTCTCTGAGTGTGTGTACCTCATTTATTGTCTATGTGTATGTACAACAAATGCTTAACACTACTCCTTGGATAAGCCTACTGCTCGACCACACTACAACAAAATAGAGCATTAGTATTATCTCTTTTTACCACTATTTTACCTCTAAGGGGAACCCTTGGACTCTGTGCATGCTATTCCTTACTTTGAAATAGCACATACAGAGCCAACTTCCTACAACCTGCATGACACAACTAAGCATGGACACCCATCACTGAAGCATGCCCACTGCACATACCCAGAACACCCCACCAACCATCAGCACACAAGCCCCCACACAGGAACG
The DNA here is from genome assembly GCF_031143425.1 of Pleurodeles waltl. Taxonomy (NCBI): domain Eukaryota; kingdom Metazoa; phylum Chordata; class Amphibia; order Caudata; family Salamandridae; genus Pleurodeles; species Pleurodeles waltl. Next base: position 645,223,057 of record NC_090438.1, read on the forward strand.
CCTGCACTGGGGTTCACGCACACCCAACCATTGCACACCATGAAACACACACATGCAATAATCATGTTCTTATACCCCCGCAGGAACGTCACCACACCAGAGGGTCCAGACAACACCACTCCGCCCACAGAAGAGGCCCACAGTGACGATATCAGCTCTGCCCTACTGGATCTTGATGACCAGCCCGGACCATCGTGGGCCTCAGGACATTTGGTTCCCCTTGCCCAGCCACAGCCCAACACCGAACTTCCACCCTCTGGTAACACCAGCACAGCACCCACCCAGCGGGCCCAAACCTCCCTACCCAGGACAGGTCAATCAACAGTGTGTCCACCACTACAGGGCACCCAGGATAACCCACCACCCCAACAACAACAGAGACCTGGGGGCAGTGGTAGTGGGCACACAGTCCAGGGGACGGAGGCACAGGAACATAGGGGAACTGGGAGGGCTGCTGTGCGACAGAGGGGGGACAGGCCAAGGGAACCTACTCTCCACGAGGCCCTCTCCTCCATCATGGGAACATACCACCACTCCCAGGAGACGATGGCAACGGTCCTGGACAAGTTGCAGGAGACCCTGCGTCTGCAGGAGGAGCAATATTTGGGGTTCAGGGAGGAGCTCAGGACCATCGGCTCCGCCCTGGGCACCATCGTAGGGGTGCTGACGGACATTCAAAAGACCTTGAGGGACACTGTGGCACTCCAAGGGGCCCTTGACACTAGCCACGACGATGAACTGCCCACCACCTCCGCCTGCGCTAGTGGACAGGACGCCCCGCCCCAGGAGCACCACACCAGCACCCCACCCCCTGCAGATGGACAACCACCATGCAAGCGGTCCCTGAGATCCAGGAACAGGACAGAGCAAGATGGCAAGACCCCGCCAGGAACTAAGACCACCCTGATTGTCCCCCAACTGTCCCACTTTGTTACCCTGTCCAAATCGGAACTGCCCCAGCTCCACTTCCAATGGCCAGATGTGCAATGTACCTGTGAGACTAATAGACTGGATTCTGCCATGGACATTCCTCCACCATCACCCATCCCTATTTTACAACCCCCCTTCATTTTTTAGCACTTAAATAAACACCCTTGAAACACTAAAAAAACTGGAGTCAGTCTATGATTTGGAACTTTGTATTATCAATTACAGTGTCATAATGGGTTACCCATTGGAAGTCTCACATACCAATGTCACACATCACAAGCCCTTCAAGGATGCAAGCAGTTGACACGTAGGTTACCACATTTGTGAAACTGAAATGGAAGGGGACAACTCAGTTAACAAATAGTGAGTGAAGTGTCGGTACAGGATAGAGGTAGACGTGTGAAAGTTAATGTAATGTTAAACCTGAAAATGTACTCACCTGTGTTTCACTGGAAATATTGCTGTATGACTGACTCCCTGTTGTCGTTTTCTTCTTCCTCAGCTTCATCCTCATCACTGTCCACAGGCTCCACAGCTGCTACAACACCGTCATCTGGATCATCCTCCTGCAGAAAAGGCACCTGGCGTCGCAATGCCAAATTATGGAGCATGGAGCAGGCGATGATGATGTCGCACACCTTCTTCGGTGAGTAGAATAGGGATCCACCTGTCATATGGAGGCACCTGAACCTGGCCTTAAGAAGGCCGAAGGTCCACTCGATTACCCTCCTAGTCCGCCCATGGGCCTCATTGTACCGTTCCTCTGCCCTGGTCCTGGGATTCCTCACTGGGGTCAAGAGCCAGGAAAGGTTGGGGTAACCAGAGTCCCCCAACAGCCATACACGGTCCCTCTGGAGTTGAGCCATCATATCAGGGATGCTGCTATTGTGCAGGATGTAGGGGTCATGCACTGAGCCAGGGAACATTGCATTTACCTGCGAGATGTACTGGTCTGCCAAACAGACCATCTGGACATTCATCGAATGATAACTCTTCCTGTTCCTGTACACCTGTTCACTCCTGCGGGGGGCCAGAGCTACATGGGTCCCATCAATGGCACCTATGACGTTGGGGATTTGTCCAAGGGCATAGAAGTCACCTTTCACTGTAGGCAAATCCTCCACCTGAGGGAAAATGATGTATCTCCTTACGTGTTTCAGCAGGGCAAACAACACTCTGGACAAGACGTTGGAAAACATAGGCTGGGACATCCTTGATGCCATGGCTACAGTTGTCTGAAAAGACCCACTTGCAAGGAAATGGAGCACTGACAGCACCTGCACGTCAGGGGGTATTCCAGTCGGATGGCGGATTGGTGACATCAGGTCTGGCTCCAACTGGGTACATAGGGGCTCATTCTGACCGCGGCGGACGGCGGTCGCCGCCCGCCACGTGGTTCCCGCCGAAAGACCGCTCCGCGGTCAAAAGACCGCGGCGGTCATTCTGGCTTTCCCACTGGGCTGGCGGGCGACCGCCGAAAGTCCGCCCGCCAGCCCAGCGGGAAACACCCTTCCCACGAGGACGCCGGCTCAGAATTGAGCCGGCGGAGTGGGAAGGTGCGACGGGTGCAGTTGCACCCGTCGCGAATTTCAGTGTCTGCTCCGCCGCCATGGAGGATTCTCAAGGGCAGCGGAAAGTCGGCGGGACACCGCCGACTTTCCGTTTCTGGCCGCGGCTGAACCGCCCCGGTCAGAATGCCCAGCGGTGCACCGCCAGCCTGTTGCCGGTGCTACCGCCGACCTCCGCCATGGCGGTAATTACCGCCAGGGTCAGAATGACCCCCATAGTTCCTGGATTGTGGCACGGTCAAAACTGTAGGTGACAATTAAATGTCTCTCTTCCATTGTCAACAGGTCCACCAGCGGTCGGGACACCGGAGAATTCCACCATCTTCTCATATGTCCCAGCTGACGGTGCCTAAGAAGGACAACAGCGAAGAAACAGTCACTATTCCAACAGGTATGTACCCACAGTTCACACAAGACTACACCAGACAATAAACCCTTCCTGTATGTGTGTTGAGTATAGGCCTAGCTATGTGTGATGCAGTAGTAAATGAAGCCATGTGGGCCCCTGAAATGGCGGCTGCCTGACCTCTAATCTGGGACAATGGGATTGTGGGGTAACTGCGCTGGCGTTGCACACCGTCGCGGTAGGCGGTCGTAGACCGTGGCGCAATGCTGCATTGGTTAACATTGGACCCTATGGGTCCCAGGAGCCAATGAACAGATGCGCCGGCGGTGATGATGCCCCGGCCGCGGACGTCACCGCCGCGGACGTCACCACCATTTTCTATCTGTTGAATCACTAGATACCTGACCTTCGACAGGAGAGGACCTACACTGCTAGTGCTGCTGTGACCTCGGTCTGGAAGCGACGATGGCTGCTACGTCTGGGGAAAGGGTCCCTGCCTTCACTGCACAGGAGTTGGAGAAACTTGTGGATGGGGTCCTCCCCCAGTACATGCTACTCCAAGGTCCTCCAGACCAACAGGTTAGTACAGAGGGAGCACGTTGTATGGGCTAGGCCTGGGTGGAGAGGGCTGGGTGGAAGAGGGAAGGGGCCAGAGTTCATACTACAGTAAAGCATGAGAATAAATGGGCCACATGGTCAGAGTAGGGAGGGGGCCACTCACAACGACGGTGCAGTTGGTAATGACTGTTCCTCTTCCCTTGTGCATGTCATGTAGGTCAGTGCTCACAGAAGAGGGACATTTGGCGTGCCATCGCCGAGGAGGTCCGGACCCTGGGGGCCCACCAGTTGTGAATGCCATCCAGGGTGTAGAACGAGAGTTGCAACACGGTAATTTATTCCTGGAGGGTATTCATTCTGGTCAGGCTGCCCTTCAGCGAACCCTGCAATCTCTGGCCTCAGCACTGATGGCAGCCATTGTTCCTGTGTCTAGCCTCACCCCTCCAACTTCCTCCACCCAGACCCAATCCCCTGTACCCCAGCCCATCCCAAGCACACCTACAGACCAGCATGCACACAAGTCAACACACAGAGGTAGCTCAAGCAAACATAGGCACCACACACACCACAGGCACTCACACAAGCATCACACCCATACAGACACAGCAACATCCACTGTCTCCACTGTGTCCCCCTCCTCCTCTTCTCCCTCCACCCTCCCAGTCTCGTCTACACACACACCAGCATGCACCACATCTACAGGCACTAGGACTCGCACCAGGACACCCAGCACCACAAGCCGCTCACCTGCACTCACCACCTCCACTGCCATTTACATGTCCCCTGTGTCCTCTCCCAGTGTGTCTGTGACGCCCCCTCCCAAAGTACCCAAACGCCGGCAATCACTCACCCAACATCCATCCACCTCACAACAGCCTCCAGGGCCTGCACCTGCACCCAAAACAGCTAAAGTGACACCTCCTACAACCACCTCCTCTTCCTCCACTGCCAGACCCCCTCCAGCTACAAATCCCAATGTCCGTCAGAAACTGTCCCTAAGTCAAATTGACCTTTTGCCCCCCCCCTCCAATTCATCAGTCCCATCGTAGCGCCTCAGCCAAAAAGCCTCCAGTACCAGTGGTGCGTGTTCCAGGTTTTTGGAGTGCACTGTCCACCAGGGCAGGCAGTAGGACCCGAAGCCAAGGCACTGGCAGCCCACCCCCTGTAAAGGCTCTGAAATTGGAGAGTGGACGACCGGACCGTGTCAAGACTCCTGGTGGGACAACAAGTGAAATGGGATCAAAGGCGATTGGTGAGTCAGCTGTATCTCCAAAAAAGGTGGGGAAGGTCCAGAGGAAGTCTCCCCAGCCTGTTGTGAGTGTCACGGCGGAGAAGTGCGCCATCATTTCCGGCAGTCCAGACACAACCGCCAGCACCGTTGTCACTGGTCCAGAGACCACCGCCAGAGTCACAGCCCAGGAGGGCCCAAGTATCGTTACTGGTCAGGAGACCACCGCCAGAGTCACAGCCCAGGGGGGCACAAGTATCGTTACTGGTCCAGAAACCACCGCCGGAGTCACAGCCCAGGAGGGCACAAGTATCGTTACTGGTCCAGAAACCACCGCCGGAGTCACAGCCCAGGAGGACCCAAATATTGTTACTGGTCCAGAAACCACCGCCGGAGTCACAGCCCAGGAGGGGACAGGATGCCACAGCCCCGCTGGCCAATGATGGAACGTTATGCCACACACCAATGTCCAGTGTTGAGACCGTCATGCCACACACCAATGTCCAGTGTGGAGATCGTCATGCCACACACCAATGTCCAGTGATGAGATCGTCATGCCACACACCAATGTCCAGTGTGGAGATTGTCATGCCACACACCAATGTCCAGTATGGAGATCGTCATGCCACACACCAATGTCCAGTGTGGAGATCGTTATGCCACACACCAATGTCAGTATCAGAACCGCCATGTCAAAGCTCCGCTGAACAGTCCACAACCGCCATGTCAAAGCACCGCTGAACAGGGCAAAGACCGCCATGGCAAAGCACCGATGAACAGTCCTGAACCGCCATGGCAAAGCACAGCTGAACAGGGCAAAGACCGCCATGGCAAAGCACCGCTGAACAGGGCAAAGACCGCCATGGCAAAGCACCGCTGAACAGTCCTGAACTGCCATGGCAAAGCACCGCTGAACAGGGCAAAGACCGCCATGGCAAAGCACCGCTGAACAGGGCAAAGACCGCCATGTCAAAGCACCGCTGAACAGGGCAAAGACCGCCATGGCAAAGCACCGGTGAACAGGGCAAAGACCGCCATGGCAAAGCACCGCTGAACAGTCCTGAACCGCCATGGCAAAGCACCGCTGAACAGTCCTGAACCGCCATGGCAAAGCACAGCTGAACTGGGCATGCACCGTGTAGGAATGAATGGACCACCACATCAGGCATCCTTATCCCATGTGCAGCTGGGACAGTGACAGGACAGGAACTTTCACGGGGAGACTCATCCAGTCTGGGCACCAGTCCCCCTCCAGAACCAGTGGAGACCTGCATCTACTTGAGAGACTGTGGCTTTGCACTCCCCAGGATGGCACAGTGGGCAAACCACCCACTGTAAAGACTTGAGAGACTGTGGCTTTGCATTCCCCAGGATGGCACAGTGGGAAACACACCCACTGTAAAGACTTGTGAGACTGTGGCTTTGCACTCCCCAGGATGGCACAGTGGGCAACCCACCCACTGTAAAGACTTGTGAGACTGTGGCTTTGCACTCCCCAGGATGGCACAGTGGGCAAACCTGTTGGTGCACAGACATTGTTGTGTACATATCTGCACTACTTCTCTGATTGTATGTGTAAATAAGAGTGATTTAGAGATATATATCTGTATATTTTTGTATGACATGTATATTGGCACATTACAATGTTTGGCCGAAATTTGCATTGTCTTTGCATTCTTCCGGGGGGATTGTGGGTTGTAATGTGATTTTTGTGACTGCATTGGTGTGTATGCAAGGGTGGGGGTGGGGGTGTTTGGTGGGTGTCCCCCTAACTTTTGCCTCCCCTCCCCCGTGTCGTAGATGCAGTACTCACCGGTATCTTCTGCGCCTACGTAGCTGTTGGTCGTAAAGGAGCAGAAAGACAAGGGCAGGGAGTATTTGGAGTTCCGGGTCCATGGAGTCCTCGTTCCTCGTGGGATGTGTTCATGTGAGCATTTTCCCATTGCAGAAACTGTTTCCGCTGTGTTTTTATCCACAGTGAATCCGCCCCGGAAAAGGTGGCGGATTGGTAGGTTGTGATACTGTGGGCGTTACATCGTCTTCCGCCTGTCTGTTGGCGGTAACCGCCGTGCTGCTTGTCTGTGCCGCCGTGGCGGGCAGTGTGTTAAAGTGGCTGTCTTTGTTGGCGGTTTCCGCCAGGGTCATAATTCCCTTTTTTTGTCCGTCGGCCTGTTTGCGACATTATCGCACCTTTTACACCGTCCGCCAGGGTTGTAATGACCACCATAGTGATCTAGTAGTTCAGAGGGGCACTCCAGCTACGATTGTCTTCGGATGAATACTGTGATTGAAATGTAGCTTTGCTGGTGCTGATCTTTCAGTATGTAGAGATGAATTGGCATCTACACTACAGGCTGATTTCTGATTTATTTCTCAAGGTATGCGGGCTACGTCTATCCTCTTAGATCGGGTGAAAGCACTCATTATGCTCTCAATATAGGGTTAGTGATGGGTAGGAACATCGAGAATTAATTTCCCGTGGTTAAGACTCACACCTACAAGGCACTTTACAACATCGGACAAGACTACCTCAACCATCACCTGACCTACACCCCCACCAGGCAACTCCGATTCTTCCATCTCGCTCCTACCGCCATCCCCAGAATCAGGAAAAGCACAGCTAAAGGCAAATCCTTCTCCTGCCTTGCAGCCCGGATATGGAACACTCTTCTACTCAGCCTAAGAGAGGCCGCATCACTGAAGTAATTCAGGAAGGAGCTCAAGACCTGGCTATTCGAGTGATCAGCACACCCACAAACAGCTCCTTGAGCTCTCACAGGTAATAACCCGTGCTCTACAAGTACTGATTGATTGATTGATTGATTGAACATGCCCCAACATTGGGTCCTGCTGGCATTTGCACAGATTTTGCTCCTTGTGGAGCGGAACAGGGCTGAATGGGGCATTATGATATTGGAATGCTGCTCGCAGTGTGTGTAGAGACTGTGGACTGTGTAGATTACATCTATTGCATCCAAATCTCAGAATCTACCTCCCCCTTATTTGGGTTAAGACATGTTTGTGTCCTGAACTTCTCATCACAGCTAAGCCACACATAGCCCCCTTAAGTACATCTGTGCTTTCATAATAAAGTCCACATATTCAAACAAGGCAATGGCCCGATCTGTGTGCTTCTCACAATAAACACTGGCATTAATGAAAAACACTGATGTCCAATTCTCCATATTGAGGGCCACTCTTGGTCTCCTAGTCAGTTCCCAGTCCTCATGTATAGACCCTTTCTCAGCCTATATGTGCCTGTGAAACAATTTGAACATGTCCACATATTCATGCTTCCATATCCTGTTAGTCACTTCACAAAGGTGGGACCCCAGAGGCATAGACAAACCCATGTAAGGCAAACAATTTGTTATCCTTTTCACCTTCTGCTGTCTTCTTGCACCCTGTAGCATCCCCTTTTAGATCCCCCATCTGGCCCTCTTTCCGATCCATGTCTTTGCCAATGGCAGACTCCGTAGGAACTGCCTTTAACAGCCATTTGGCCTTGTCCCCTACTTCATCAATGACTCCATTCGAATTCCCATTGACTTGCACGGCTTTACCCTAGGCCCTGAAACCAATGCATTCCACACTGATCACCAGTCTGCTTTACCTGAAGGTACAGAGTCTGCATCCGTCCTTTCCTTGCGACGTCTGCTGCCTTTCTGAGCCGACTTAACAGCGGTGGTTCTCTTGTCTGCTCTTGACCTCTGAAAGACACCAACAGAACTTTTGGTTGTCTTCTCATTTCAGTTTCTTCTTCTTCGCTGACACAACCATATCCATCTCATTGCACAGTTCACCTTTCTCCTACTCATCGCTGCCTTCCTCATCATCCAAAATCAGTTCATTCTCTTCTACACACAGTTCTGTCTCCTGCACTGCCACTCTTCCTCAAAGGCACATCTCTTTCTGGTGTGAGTTGATTCACTGGTCCAGTGCTGAATGACTGAGCATTTAGCATATGGGGGGCCATGGTTGACCCCTCCACCTCTTTGGGCCAACCTCCAGGGGCCATCATGCCCCCATCTGCATCACCAACTTTCTGTTGGTCTCTCTTTCTGGCTTTGTCACTCCATCCACCTACAGGCCACACAAACTGGGGACTGGGGGGGCTTGCACCGCTGGGAACCCAAGCTGTACCAGCTCCACCTGTCCCTAGTTTTCCCTCCTGTCTTTCAGTCACTCATATCCATCTACCCCTAGTACCTATCAGCCCTACACTCTTACCTTGCTGTGCCTAAGGGGGTACACCCCAAGGGGGGGCGCTATCTAGCACAGCATCCTTGGACCTGCACATCCAGGCCCACCACTCCTCAGTTCCCTGGATCAATAAGCACTGCTCCCTTATGGATGCCTCTAATGCATACCTGGCTACCTGGACCGACTAACAGGGCTCAACACCATCCCAGGCCTCTGACCCTAAAGTGCCTCAGCAACTGCAGAGGCAGCGCCAGGCCCTCCACCTCTGCCCCCCAACAGGCTCATTGGCCTTCACCTCCCTTTTTAGCATTTCTTGGGGGTTGGGCATTTCTCCCTGGAAAAACTGAACTAATATCCCCCAAGGCAGTCCTGAATGACAAATACTTGGACCCCTCACTTCCTGGGGGCCCCTGTGCCTGCATATCACCAGGAGGACCACTGTACGTATGTAGACGGGTGCTCCCACTAGACCCCACTTCCTCCACCTCCCTTCTATCAGCTCCTGCCTGCTCCAATTTTGCTGGCAGGCTGCAACACCTCCCAATAGGTTTCTCTTTTGCTGCCAAGCGCAGCATGCCACACCCGTGCCTGGCCCTTTCTTGAGGTCACATTCCCCTGGGGGGGAAGAACAGGCTGAAACAGCTGCCGTAACACCACCAAATGTGGATCACATCAGGCGTTGCATTCCTACCCAGACCTGGTCAAGGATACTAGGCCTAAGCAGATCTGCTTGCCCTGCCACTCCCAACATGTGCAGGGCAGCTCGCACTGCATCATTATCGGCCTCCAACATTCCCCCAGTCTGCTCTGCTAAAACTCTGCTTACTTCGCTAAACTGAAATGCCTTCCCAGTGGTGAAAAGGAATAAGGATGAGACTGGACCCACCCTCCCTGACTCATAACTAATATCCCTCTCCTTCCCCTCAAACATACCTATTCCTGCCTGATGCCTCATTTCTAATGCACGAAACATCCTGGGTGAAGATTAGTCTACGATTGTCACGTCACCTGCAGGCCTTCCTTGTTGCAATTATTCAGGTATGGTCGGTCAGCTCAGTCATCAGCAACTCTTCCTGTCCCTCACGCAGGAGTCTGTCCCAGCCTCAGCAGCACGCAGGCCCCAGCGATCCTATGTTGGTGGCCGTGTACATCATCTGGCAGCCAGTGACTGCTATGCAGGGTATTCAGGATCAGGGTAACATATACACTTTGCTATTCATTGATTTTGCTTATGCTAAATGCAGGATGTTGACAGATATTAGCCTCCTGTTGTGGGTGCTTCAGCTTATGCTGCTACTGCTCCCTGGCATCCCTCATCAAAACTTATCTTATCTACCTTGAAGAATGTAGTTTCTGTAATTGCATCAACTTATTATGGGGGTCATTCTGACCCCGGCGGTCGGCCGCGGTCAGAAGAGGCAAACCGGCGGTCTCCCGCCGGTTTACCGCTGCCCTTAGAATCCCCCATGGCGGCGCAGCTTGCTGCGCCGCCATGGGGGATTCTGACACCCCCTACCGCCATCCTGTTCCTGGCGGTTCGCCCGCCAGGAAGAGGATGGCTGTAGGGGGTGCTGCGGGGCCCCTGGGGGCCCCTGCCGTGCCCATGCCAATGGCATGGGCATGGCAGGGGCCCCCATAAGAGGGCCCCGCAAAGTATTTCAGTGTCTGCTGTGCAGACACTGAAATACGCGACGGGTGCCACTGCACCCGTCGCACCTTCCCACTACGCCGGCTCCATTCGGAGCCGGCGTCCTCGTGGGAAGGTTGGTTTGCCCTGGGCTGGCGGGCGGCCTTTTGGCGGCCGCCCGCCAGCCCAGGGCAAACCTCAAAATACCGTCAGCGGTCTTTGGACCGCGGAGCGGTATTTTGACGGGGGAACTTCGGCGGGCGGCCTCCGCCGCCCGCCGAAGTCAGAATCACCCCCTATGTGTTGAAAGTAATACTTTAGATTCCTCCCAAATCTGTCCTTTACTCAATATTTCACTTTTAGTTTATCTGAAATGAATTCCTTTTTTGAAAGAGTTGTGTAAAGTTCACTAAAGATACAGAAGTCCTAAACTTAGCAATGATTTGCTCGATTAACAAAATAATTTTTATGTATTACTTTGACTTTCACACACAAAAACTCTTTTTTAATAAATGCAACACCAGTTTTCCAATTCAGGAAATGTACTATCTTCAACGTAAAATGATTCACTAACTTGCAAGTTTCTGTGTGAAGAAATCTTCTCCTGTGAGTGAGGAATGCTTGTGCCCATCAACAAACCATGGTGTTTGAGTGGATGCACAAACAATGTGTAACCCATTCAGAAAAGATCAGAGAATTGCTTCTGTCAAGGACAATGGGAAATTAGTTTCCAGAGTGAGAAGGAAATATTCCCCCAATGTAATGGGGAGGTATAATAAGGAGTTTCCATATAAAAAGAAAAATATTTCCCCAAGGAAAAAAAGATAACAACCAGTGAATTAGCACCTATAAGGCAGATTTTCTCATGTACATAAATTCCTATACATAAATGAACCAAATCACAAAGGCTGCTATACATATATGGAGTAGTACCTCAATATTTATTTACATAATCTTAAATTAAATTGTTAAGTTATGTTATGTTATGTTATGTTATGTTGATTTGTGGAGCATAACTAATCACCTGTGAGGGTATTCTAGTGCTGAGGAGGGCAGGCCTGAGGAGGGAGGAGGTGATCATGTTTGTTTCATCTGGAAGAGCGATGTCTTGAGGTTTCTTTGAAAGCCCACAAGAGAGGGGGAGGTTCTGAGATGTTTTGGGAGACCCTTCAAGGTCTTGGCTGCAATGTATGAGGAGTGTCCTCCACTTCTGGTCTTCTTGATACGAGGGAGGTGTGCTCTTGCCTGGAATGCTGATCGAAGGTCTCTGGTGAGTTGGCAGGAGTTGAGGCAGCGGTTGAGGTACTCTTGACTGTTGTGGAGATATTAGAAATGGGGTCAGGTTACCCCCTTTCCTAGCAAGGGCCTTCACTCTCGTCAAGGCAAAGGAGAAACACATATGCATAACCCCCCACTTATACCCTTGGTGGCTTAGCACGAGGAGGCAGGCTTAACTCAGAAACAATGTGTAAAGTATTTGTACCAACACACACACTAATACAGTGAAAACACTACAAAATGGACACCACATCAGTTTTTGAGAAATTGTACCTGGTTAGTGTAAAAAATAAAGCTGCACGAGTGAGTATGCGTCTGAAAAGTCAGGGATGCATTGATTCCTTCCTTGCAAGGAAGATCGTGCGTCGTTTCTGCTCTGTTAGGGTCGCGATGTGTCGTTTTTTCTTCCTTGCAAGACAGCGATGCGTCAATTTCCAGATAGGGCACCTCAGATCTGCGCAGAGTCAGGATGACTTTCACGCCCAGGGACGAAGCGCGGAAAATCCTGTCACACGGCGTTAGAAAACCGCGATGCATGTGGTTTGCGTCATTATTAGCTTGTCGTTTCTCCAGCTGCAATGCATTGATCTCCCAGCCGCAATGCAAGTGGAGTGTCCATTTTAGCCGTGAGGCAGCAACTTGTCGTTTATCAGCCGCGTTGCAGATGGTGTATTGAAAATTTCCCTGTGCTGCATTCTATGCATGGATTCTAAGCTCTTGTTTGACAGCTTCATTTTTCAAGGGGCCAGGGACTGGATAGGGCACTACTTGGCAGGGCAGGAGTCTCAGCAGAGAGTACAGGTGCTGACAGAGGAAGTATTTTATGTCCCTGAGACTTCAAACAAGAGGTAAGCTCAATTCAAGCCCTTGGAGATTCTTGACAAGCAGGAGTGCACAACAAAGTCCACTCTTTGTCCCTTTCACAGGCAGAAGCAGCAACTGCAGGATAGTCCAACAAAGCACAGTCACAGGCAGGGCTAGCACTTCTCCTTGTCAGAGGTTCCAATTGGTTCCAGAAGTGATCTTGAAGAAATCTAATCTTCAGGGGTTTGGGTCAAATACTTATACCCCTTTCTACCTTTGAAGTAGGCATACTTCAAAGGAAAGTCCCTGTTGTTCACAAGACTCTGCATTGCCCAGGCCACACCCCAGATACACACCAGGGGGTTAGAGACTGCATTGTGGGAGGGCAAACACATCCCATTCAGTTATAAGTGACCACTCCTACTTCCACTTAAGCAAAGATGGCTCATCAGGATATGGAGGCTACACCCCAGCTCCTTTTGTCTCACTGTCTAGAGGGGATTCACAAACAGTCCAACTGTCATACTGACCCATGAAGGCAATCCACAAACAGGCAGATTCACAGAACGGTTTAAGCAAGAAAATGCCTACTTTCTAAAAGTGGCATTTCAAACTAACATTCAAAAAAACAACTTTACCAAAAGATAGACTTTTAAATTGTGAGTTCAGAGACCCCAAACTTCTCATTTCGATCTGCTCTCAAAGGGAATCTACACATATAGGTGGTCATTCTGACCTCGGCGGTAAAAGGCGCCTACCGCCGGTCAGAAATCCTCCATAATCCCGCCGCGGTCGCGGAAACCCGCCACGGTCATTCTGACCCGCAGAAGGCAAACCTCCGAAAATCCGACCGCCACAACAGACCGCCAGACCAGCGGTCGGCGGAAAGGTGGAGGTGACAAAACCTCCACCGCCACGCCAACAGAAATACGCCCATCCCATTACGACCCACGAATCCACGCGGCGGTCATTCAAACGCGGTATTCCATTGGCGGGACACACCGGCGCGGTCAGAATACACACCAACGAACAAAACTCACCCACATTGGACGATTTGAATCCCACACACCTGATACACATACACACACCACTCCCACACACACAATACAATATAAAACACCCACCCACATCACCCACAAACCCCTACGCTTACAAAATCGTAAAGAAGGCAAGAGCGAGACACCAGCATCCAAAACATAGCAGCCACAGCCACTCAACACCATCACCCACACACTATCCACACACAAAACAACACACACCACCACACTCAACTCACTTAAATACACATACTCCACCCCACACATCATACACACCACCCCATGGCACCCCAAAGACAACCCCGCTTCACAGACGAAGAACTCAGGGTTATGGTGGAGGAAATCGTTCGTGTAGAGCCCCAGCTGTTCGGCACACAGATACAATACACCAGCATTGCCCGGAGGACGGAGCTATGGCAGAGGATTGTCGACAGGGTGAACGCAGTGGGACAGCACCCCAGAAATCGGGAAGACATCAGGAAGCGATGGAACGACCTACGGGGGAAGGTGCGTTCCATGGTATCCAGGCACAACATCGCCGTGCAGAAGACTGGCGGAGGACCCCCACCTCAACCCCCACAATTCACATCATGGGAGGAGGAAGTCTTGAACATCCTGCATCCTGACGGCCTCGCAGGAGTCGGCGGAGGAATGGATACTGGTAAGTTGAAGCTTCAATACTGCTTCCCCCCCACCTGCATGCCAAATCAGACCCCAACCCTCACCCCCATCCTCGAACCCCACCCTCACCCCCACCCCCATCCTCACCCCCACCCTCACCCCCACCACCATCCTCACCCCCACCACCATCCTCACCCCCACCACCATCCTCACCCCCACCCCCAGCACACCTATTCCCCGCCAATGTCTCACCATCACAACCCACACATCCCAAAACCTAGGCCTGCATGCGTCCACTAAGCATGGACACCCATCACCAAAGCATGCCCAATGCATATACACATCCCCCCCACAAGCCACCCTCACCAAAGCCCCCACACACGAATGCCAGCACTTGGGGACACGGGAACCCACAGATACACCCATATGCCACACATTGAAACTATAACCATACCTCTATACCCCTGCAGGACCCGACCGTCAACACACCGCGGCGGAGGGGCCAGAATTATCCACACCCCCCACCCAAGAGGCCGTCAGCGATGACAGCAGCTCTGTCGATCTGGACACCGATGACCAGCCCGGACCATCGGGGACCTCTGGACAGTCGGTTCCCCTCACACAGGCACAGGCCACTATAGACCCTAACCCCTCTGGGAACACCAGCACAGCTCCCACCCAGCGGGCCCATGCCTCTGTCTCCAGGGCGCGTCAATCTGCGGTGTGTCTACCACTACAGGGCACCCAGGATAACCCACCACCCCAACAACAACAGGGACCTGGGGGCAGTGGTAGTGGGCACACCGGCCAGGGGGCAGAGGCCCAGGGAAACAGGGCAACTCGGCGGGCAGCTGTGCGACAGGGGGGGGAGGAGAGGCCCAGGGAACCCACTCTCCACGAGGTCCTCACCACCATCATGGGAGCATACAACCGCTCCCAGGAGACGATGGCGACGGTACTGGCCCGGTTCCAGGAGATCCAGGTGCTGCAGGAGGAACACTATCGGGGGTACAGGGAGGACATCCGAGCCATCAACACCACCCTGGTTACCATGGTAGGGCTGCTGCAGGACCTCGTAAACAGCAGGGCGGACACCGAACAACACCCAAGGGCCCCTGCCACTAGCCTGGACCAAGAACAGCCATCCACCTCCGCCGGCGCTAGTGGACAGGAGGCCCCCGCACAGCAGCAGCCCACCAGACCCCCACCTCCTGCAGGAGAAGAACCACCCCGCAAGAGGGCCCTGAGATCTCGCAAGACAGAGTAGGATGTCAAGACCCCCGCCAGCAATGGATACCACCTGATGTCATCCCACTGTCCCACATTGTCACCCTGTCCATCCTCGAACTGCCCATGCTCCATCTCTCCACAGGCCTCTGGACAATGCACCTGTGTGACTGTTACTCTGGACTCTGCCATGGACATTCCTTCACCATAGCCCCCACCCACTTGAAACCACCCATCCCATTTTGAGCACTTCAATAAACACCTATTTTGCACCAAAATATCAGGAGTCTGGCTGTGATTTCAATAGATTGTAATTGACATGACAGTGCAAATATGTCCTTGTACATGGTGAAGTCAACAAACAGCTGCCACAAAGCTGTAGTCCATGGGGAAACGAAGCACAGGACTCGTAGTGGGGACCCCAGATCTGAAATAGGGAGGGAAAAGCCAAAACTCAGTCATCATACACTGGGGCAAATAGACAGGCAGCAGAGATGCTGCAGAGTAGTTAACATTTACTAAATTATCTTTGAAATGTTACCTGTGTCCTATTGGAAGTACTGTTCAATGATTCTGTCCCTGTTGTCTGTTTCAGCCCCGTCGTCTTCCTCCTCGTCACTCTCCTCAGGTTCCACCGCTGCCACAACACCACCGTCTCGACCATCCTCCTGCAGGAAAGGCACCTGGCGGCGCAAAGCCAGGTTGTGAAGCATGCAGCAGGCCACGATGATGTGACACACCTTCTTAGGTGAGTACATTAGGGATCCACCGGTCATATGCAGGCAGCGAAACCTGGCCTTTAGGAGGCCAAAGGTGCGTTCGATCACCCTCCTAGTACGCCCATGGGCCTCATTGTACCGTTCCTCTGCCCTGGTCCAGGGATTCCTCACTGGGGTCAGTAGCCACGACAGGTTGGGGTACCCAGAGTCCCCCACTAGCCATACACGGTGTCTCTGTAGCTGTTCCATCACGTAAGGGATGCTGCTATTCCTCAGGATGTAGGCGTCATGAACTGACCCTGGGAATTTGGCATTTACATGCGAGATGTACTGGTCAGCCAAACACACCACCTGGATGTTCATTGAATGTAACTTTTTCTGTTCCTGTACACCTGCTCCCTGTCTCTTGGGGGAACCAAAGCCACATGGGTCCCATCAATGGCACCAATTACGTTGGGAATATGTCCAAGGGCGTAGAAATCACCCTTCACTGTAGCCAATTCGCCCACCTCAGGGAAAATGATGTAGTTCCTCACGGATTTCATCAGGGCAGACAACACTCTGGATAACACCTTTGAAAACATGGGCTGAGACATCCCGGAAGCAATTCCCACGGTTGTCTGAAATGACCCACTTGCCAAGAAATGGAGTACTGACATGACCTGCACCAGAGGGGGAATCCCTGTGGGTTGGCGGATGGGGGACATCAGGTCGGGCTCCAGCCGGGCACACAGTTCATGGATAGTGGCACGGTTAAGACGGTAGGTCAGGATAATGTGGCGTTCTTCCATTGTCGACAGGTCCACCAGCGGTCGGTACACGGGAGGATTCATCCGTCTCCTCGCCCAACCCAGCGGACGGTGCCTAGGAAGGACAACATGGAGCACACAGTCAAGCAACCCACAGGTACGTACTCACAGCTAGCACAGTATACGATTCTCTATGCAGTGAATGGCGTGTCTGAGTGGCTACGCAAGGCCTAGGCCTGTGTGACGCAGTTGAAATTGAGCCATGTGGGCCCTGGAAATGGCGGCTGCCTGACCTGTGAAGTGTGACAATGGGATGTGAGGTCAATGCGCTGGCGTGGCACACCGCGGCGGGCGGCGGGCGAAAACCGCGGCGCGAAGCCGCATTGGTTAACATTGAAGCCTATGGGTTTCAGGAGCCAATGGCGAAGGGCGCCGGCGGTGGCGGGACGCACCGCCGCGGTACGCACCGCCGCGGACGTGACCGCCATTTTCTATCTACTTATCCACTTGCGACTTGAACTTTCACAGGAGAGGACCTATACTGCAAGTGTTGCTGTGACCTCGGTCTGGAAGGGACAATGGCTGCTGCGACTGGGGAAAGGGCCCCTGCCTTCACTGGAGAGGAGTTGGAGAAACTTGTGGATGGGGTCCTCCCCCAGTATGCGCTACTCTACGGTCCTCCAGACCAACAAGTGAGTTTAATTCAATCTGGATTTGGGGCCACTGGCTGGCTTGGGGGCCTGGCGGGGATGGGGGGCATGTTGGGGCTGGCGGGGGGCCTGGCGGGGGGCCTGGCGGGGATGGGGGGCATGTTGGGGCTGGCGGGGGGCCTGGCGGGGGGCCTGGCGGGGATGGGGGGCATGTTGGGCCTGGCGGGGGGCCTGGCGGGGATGGGGGGCATGTTGGGGCTGGCGGGGGGCCTGGCGGGGGGCCTGGCGGGGATGGGGGGCATGTTGGGCCTGGCGGGGGCCTGGCGGGGGGCCTGGCGGGGATGGGGGGCATGTTGGGCATGGCGGGGGGCCTGGCGGGGGGCCTGGCGGGGATGGGGGGCGTTGGGCCTGGCGGGGGGTCTGGCGGGGATGGGGGGCATGTTGGGCATGGCGGGGGGCCTGGCGGGGGGCCTGGCGGGGATGGGGGGCGTTGGGCCACTGGAAAGGAAAATGCTGAGTAACTTGAACGTGGTATTTCTCCCTCCCTGTACGTGTCACATAGGTCCGCGCCCATGAGAAGATCGGGATTTGGCGTGCCATCGCCAAGGAAGTCCGGGCCCTGGGGGTCCACCATCGACGGGGCACCCACTGCCGCAAGAGGTGGGAGGACATCCGCCGCGGGACCAAGAAGACCGCCGAGTCTCTGCTGGGGATGGCCTCCCAACGTAGGCGGGGTGCCTGCCGTCAACTGAGCCCCCTGATGTTCCGGATCCTGGCGGTGGCCTACCCTGATTTGGATGAGCGCGTGAGGGCAGCACAGCAGACACAAGGGGGTGAGTCCAAGCATTATCTACTCTGTTGTCGCGCAGTGGAGGTGTCTGGGTGGGGGAGGAGGGCTGTGGGTCCCCCTAGGCCAGGGCGATATCTGTAGGCTGGGCACCCCCGTAAGCCCCTGTGTCCCCAGCCACCCCCCTCAGTAGTTTGTCAGTACAGCCATCCCTGGGCCGTGTCATCCATGGGTGCAGTTGTCAACTCTAGGCGTGTAGGCCATGTTCCACGGAATGCGTAGCGTACCCCAAGTGCGCAACTTAGTGCAGGGGGCATCTGTGTCTGTCATGTCCGCTAACTGTACCGGAGATCCATGTACTCAATATCCCTTTATTTCTCTCTCCCCCCCCCCTTTTTGTTTGTCTTTCTGTGCTTGTGTGCATCAGCATCATCAGGCGGAGGAGAAGTGGCATCGGGGCAGGAGGGAGCTGCATCTCACATGGCCCAGGAGGGCCATGCCACAGAGTCAGACTGGACCAGTGAGACGGAGGGCGAGGGGAGCTCCACGACGGGGACGACTGGAGCCTGCAGCGACACGGACACGTCCTCGGAAGGGGGCTCCCTTGCGGGGGTGGCACCATCCGTGCCCCCCGCCATTACAGGTACAGCCGCCACCCAGCGCACCATCTCCGCCCTCCCAGCAGCCCCTCCGCGTTCGCCCCGTGCCCGCTCTGCCAGGAAGCCGGGCATCTCCTTCGCCCCAGGCACCTCAGGCCCTGCCCCTGTTACCCCCGCTGCCCTCAGTGAGGAGGTCATTGACCTCCTCCGAACGCTCATTGTTGGGCAGACTACCCTTTTGAATGCCATCCAGGGGGTGGAGAGGGAGGTTCATCGCAGCAATGCGTACCTGGAGGGCATTCATTCGGGTCAGGCTGCCCATCAGCGATCGTTCCAGGCTCTGGCCTCAGCACTGACGGCAGCCATTGTCCCTGTCTCCTGCCTGCCTCTACTAACTCCCTCCTCCCAGTCTCCTGTTCCTCTGCCTGTCCCACCCACACCATCAGACCAGCCTGCACACACCTCAACACCCAAGAGAAGCTCATCCAAACATAAGCACCACAGATCACGCAGACATTCACACACGCAACATTCCGATGCAGACATGCCAACAGTCACTACCACCTCTGTGACCCCCACCTCCTCGTCTCCCTCCTCCCTCCCTGTGACGTCTACACTCACACCTCCATTCACCTCACCATCAGCCAGTGTTTCCATCACCAGCACACCCTCCACTCCAGTCCGCACACGTGCAGTCACCACCCCCACTGCCATTTACACGTCCCCTGTGTCCTCTCCCACTGTGTCTGTCACCCCCTCTTCCACACCACACAAACGCAGCCACCCACCCACCCAATAGCCATCCACCTCACGACAGCCTATCCCTCCTGCACCTGCACCCAAAGACAGCAAACGTGACTCACCTACAACCACATCCTCTCCCTCCACTCCCATTCCCACTGTACCTACCACTCTCCATTGTCCCAAGAAGCTCTTCCTCGCCACTACTAACTTCTTTCCTGACCCTGAGCCCCCCCCTCCTTCTCGTCGGGGTAAGAAGAGCACCTCAGCCACCACCAGCCCTGCAGCCCCCTTGACAAGGGTGCAGGGGTATTGGAGCCCGCCAGCCCGCATGTCTGGATCTTCGCCCAGCAGCAAGGGGACAGCCAGCCCACCCCCTGGGAAGAGGAGCAGAAGGCGGAAGGGGCGCCGCAGGAGCCCGCCTTCTACATCCCCCCCAGACACCACCCAGAGACAGTCACCAGCCACAGCTCCAAAGGGAGGAAAGGGCCACAGGCCGACGACTAAGGAGGGCAAGGGCAGCAAGTTGGAGAGGTCAGGCAGCAGGCCTGCTGCCCAGGAGGAGCCCACAACCCCCATAGCCGCTGCCCCGGGAGGAACCGGCACAGCTGCCCCGGGAGAGCCCACCAGCCCCATAGCCGCTGCCCAGGGAGGACCCAGCCCAGCTGGCCAGGAGGGCCCCACCACCCACAGCCCAGGTGGGCAGTGAAGGAGCACCATCCCCGCTGCCCAGGAGGGCACCACCAGGCATTTAGCAGTTGGCCATAGACCGTCCGCCGTCTCAAGAACCGCTGAACTGGGCCCTTCAAGGCAAGAACCGCTGAACTGGGCCCTTCAAGGCAAGAACCGCTGAACTGGGCCCTTCAAGGCAAGAACCGCTGAACTGTGCCCCGCCGTCTCAAGAACCGCTGAACTGGGCCCTTCAAGGCAAGAACCGCTGAACTGGGCCCTTCAAGGCAAGAGCCGCTGAACTGGGCCCCGCCGTCTCAAGAACCGCTGAACTGGGCCCCGCCGTCTCAAGAACCGCTGAACTGGGCCCTTCAAGGCAAGAACCGCTGAACTGGGCCCTTCAAGGCAAGAACCGCTGAACTGGGCCCTTCAAGG
Source organism: Pleurodeles waltl (assembly GCF_031143425.1). Taxonomy (NCBI): domain Eukaryota; kingdom Metazoa; phylum Chordata; class Amphibia; order Caudata; family Salamandridae; genus Pleurodeles; species Pleurodeles waltl. The sequence goes on from NC_090438.1 coordinate 645,243,833, forward strand.
CAAGAACCGCAGAACTGGGCCCTTCAAGGCAAGAACCGCTGAACTGGGCCCCGCCGTCTCAAGAACCGCTGAACTGGGCCCCGCCGTCTCAAGAACCGCTGAACTGGGCCCTTCAGGGCAAGAACCGCTGGCCCTTTGGCAGACGTGGCAGGGCAGGATCTATCTCGGGCAGGGCTGCAGGATGTCCTCTGGCCAACTTGCCTCCTCCAGTGGCAGTGGGGTCTGTTATGGACTGTATGGACTGTGGCTTTGCTCTCCCCAGGATGGCCCAGTGGGCAGGCCACCCACTGTATGGACTGTATGGACTGTGGCTTTGCTCTCCCCAGGATGGCCCAGTGGGCAGGCCACCCACTGTATGGACTGTATGGACTGTGGCTTTGCTCTCCCCAGGATGGCCCAGTGGGCAGGCCACCCACTGTATGGACTGTATGGACTGTGGCTTTGCTCTCCCCAGGATGGCCCAGTGGTCATGGAGTCCCCTCGTGGATCTGGCGTCGTGTACTCAAGTGGCTGAGGTGCCCCCCCTTCCCTTCCCCCTGAGGTGCCTGTCCTATTTTCTTTCTGATGCCCCTGCAGTGTTCTCTCCGTGGAGTTCTTGTCGTGGGACTGGGCCTTGCCCCTTTGCACAGTTTATTTATTTTTTGGGATTAATGGCGTACATATTTCAATATATCTGCCCGTTTATGATCTCTTCTTTTGGTCTTTGCATTATTTCGGAGGGGGGTGGTTTGTGGGTTGTGACAGTGATCTGTGGGAATGCATTGATGTGTGTGTTGTAGTGGGTGTGGGTGGGTGGGTGTGTGCCGGTAATCTTTTCCCTCCCCTGTGTCGTAGGTGCAGTACTCACCGATGTCTTCCGCGCCGCCGGGCGTGCTCCTGGTATATGAGGAGGAATAGGAGTGCGGGGATGACCTGTAACTCTGGCTCCATACTGCCGGAATCTCGCGTGGAGTGCGTAGAGGTGAGCGTTTTCCCGTTCGTAGTCTGTTTCCGCCGTGTTCTTATCGGCGGTGCTCCCGCCCCGGAAAAGGTGGCAGATTGGTGGGTCGTAATAGGGTGGGCGGTACTTTGTCTGCCGCCGGGCTGTTGGCGGGAACCGCCGCGCTGTTTGTTTGTACCGCTGTGGCGGTCGGGGTGTTAAGTTGGCGGGCTGTGTTGGCGGTTCCCGCCAGGGTCAGAATTGCATATTTTAGACCGCCGGCCTGTTGGCGGCTTGGCCGCCGCTTTATCACCGACCGCCAGGGTCAGAATGAGGGCCATAATCGTTAAGGGCAGCCCCCATGTTAACCTATGAGAGATAGGCCTTGCAACACTGAAGACTGAATTTAGCAGTATTTCACTGTTAGGACACATAACACACATCAGTACATGTCCCACCTTTAACATACACTGCACCCTGCCCAAGGGCCTGCTTTAGGGGTGCCTTACATGTATAAAAAGGGACAGTTTAGGCCTGGCAAGTGGGTACACTTGCCAAGTCATATTGGCAGTTTAAAACTGCACACACAGACACTACAGTGGCAGATCTGAGCCATGTTTACAGGGCTACTAAGGTGGGTAGCACAACCAGTGCTGCAGGCCCACTAGTAGCATTTGATTTCCAGGCCCAGGGCACCTGTAGTGCACTTTACTAGGGACTTACTAGTAAATCAGATATGCCAGTCATGGATAAACCAATCAACAATACAATTTCCACAAAGGACATATGCACTTTAGCACTGGTTAGCAGTGGTAAAGTGCCCAAAGTCTTAAAGCCAACAAAAATATGTCAGAAAAAATAGGAGAAAGGAGGCAAAACGCTTAGGGATGACCCTGCAAAAGGGCCATTTCCAACAGGAGAGCTTTGAAGACATGGGTGAGAAGCTTAAACTTACATCTTTCCCAGAATGGGATCCAGTAGAGATTGTTGAGGTGTGGAGAGATGTGGTTATTTCACTGGATTTTTAGGATGAATCCGACAGCGGCATTCTGAGTGGTTTGAGGTTGGTGTAGAGCATGGCCTGGGATTCTAAAGTAGAGGGCTTTTCCATAGTCAAGTCTACTTGTTATGTAAAACAGGCCTGCTACACTGATTTTGATTATTTTTCTGTCTTCCTAGTCTGATGTCTGATGGTTTCCTGGTTGCAGGTTTGCAAGAACCACCAGATAGTAAGTTTTCTGCAGGGATGCTGGTAGTGTTAGCTCTGTAAAAAATGCAGCTGGTTTTGAAGATGGTGAGAGCTAATGGAGATTCATGGACTGGGTGGTGTGATCAAATGTCTTCAGGCTCTAAATCAAATCAAATCATTAACATTTATAAAGCGCGCTACTCACCCGTGCAGGTCTCAAGGCGCTAGGGGGAAGGGGTTACTGCTGCTCGAAGAGCCAGGTCTTGAGTAGTCTCCGGAATGCGGAGTGGTCCTGAGGATGGTGGGGAGGGTGTTCCAAGTCTTGGCCGCCAGGTAGGAGAAGGACCTCCCACCCACCGTGGAGCGGCGGATGCGAGGGACGGCGGCGAGAGCGAGGCTGGTGGAGCGGAGAAGACGGGTGGGAGCGTAGAAGCTGAGGCGACGGTTGAGGTATTCTGGTCCCTTGTTGTGGAGGGCTTTGTGTGCGAGGGTGAGGAGACGGAAGGTGATCCTTTTGCTGACGGGAAGCCAGTGCAGGTGTCTCAGGTGTGCGGAGATGTGGCTGTTGCGGGGTATGTTGAGGATGAGGCGGGCGGAGGCGTTTTGAATTCGTTGCAGACTTTTCTGGAGTTTAGCTGTGGTTCCTGCGTATAGGGTGTTGCCATGGTCCAGGCGGCTCGTGACGAGGGCGTGGGTCACGGTCTTTCTGTTGTCGGCGGGGATCCAACGGAAGATCTTTCAGAGCATGCGGAGGGTGAGGAAGGAGGAGGATGATACGGCGTTGACTTGTTTGGTCATGGTGAGAAGTGGGTCCAAGATGAAGCCGAGGTTGCGTGCGTGGTCTGAGGGGGTTGGTGCGGTGCCAAGGGCCGTGGGCCACCAGGAGTCGTTCCAGGCGGTCGGGGTGTTACGGAGGATGAGGACTTCCGTTTTGTCTGAGTTCAGTTTCAGGCGGCTGAGTTTCATCCAATCTGTGACGTCTTTCATTCCATCTTGCAGGTTGGTCTTGGCGCTGGTGGGGTCCTTGGTGAGGGAAAGTATCAGTTGAGTGTCGTCGGCGTAGGAGGTGATGATGATGATGTGTTTGCGTACGATGTCAGCAAGGGGGTTCATGTAGACATTGAAGAGTGTCGGGCTGAGCGAGGAGCCTTGTGGGACGCCGCAAATGATCTTGGTGGGGTCTGAGCGAAAAGGTGGGAGGTAGACTCTTTGTGAGCGATTGGAGAGGAAGGCGGCGATCCAGTCCAGGGCCTGGCCTTGGATCCCGGTGGAGCGGAGGCGGGTTATTAGGGTGCGGTGACAGACGGTGTCGAAGGCAGCCGAGAGGTCGAGGAGGATGAGGGTGACTGTTTCTCCGTTGTCCATCAGGGTTCTGATGTCGTCTGTGACTGAGATGAGGGCGGTTTCTGTGCTGTGGTTGGCTCGGAATCCGGACTGAGAGGGGTCGAGAAGGTTGTTGTCTTCAAGGAAGTTGGTAAGCTGCTTGTTGACGGTCTTCTCCATGACTTTGGCAGGGAAAGGGAGGAGCGAGATGGGGCGGAAGTTTTTCAGGTCGCTTGGGTCAGCCGTAGGTTTCTTCAGTAGGGCGTTGACTTCAGCGTGTTTCCAGCTCTCGGGGAAGGTAGCAGACGAAAACGAGGTGTTGATGATGGTCTGGAGGTGCGGGGCGATGATGTCGTCGGCTTTATTGAAGATGATTTGTGGGCAGGGGTCCGAGGGGGCACCGGAGTGGATGGAGTTCATGGTGGCTTTGGTCTCTTCTGTGTTGATGTGGGTCCAGGCGTTGAGGGTGATGGCTGGAGTTGTGGGTTCTGTGGTGGTCGGCTGGGTCTGGAGTCCGAAGCTGTCATGTAGGTCGGTAATCTTATGATGGAAGAAGGTGGCGAGGGAGTTGCAAAGGTCTTGTGAGGGCGTGATGGCGTTGGCGTTGGGGTTGGAGAGCTCTTTTACGATGTTGAAGAGTTCTCTGTTGTTGTGGCTGTTTTTGTCCAGTCTGTCTGTGAAGAAATTCCTTTTGGCGGCACAGATCAGGTGATGGTGTTCGCGGGTAGCGTTCTTGAGGGCAGTCATGTTGTCTGCGGTGTGGTCCTTACGCCAGGCTTTCTCAAGGGTGCGACAGGTCGGTCGGACCGCCGAGATCCGGATGGCGGTAGGGGGGGTCGCGGGGCCCCTGGGGGCCCCTGCAGTGCCCATGCCACTGGCATGGGCATTGCAGGGGCCCCCGTAAGAGGGCCCCTACATGTATTTCACTGTCTGCTGCGCAGACAGTGAAATACGCGACGGGTGCAACTGCACCCGTCGCACAGCTTCCACTCCGCCGGCTCGATTCCGAGCCGGCTTCATCGTGGAAGCCTCTTTCCCGCTGGGCTGGCTGGCGGTCTGAAGGCGACCGCCCGCCAGCCCAGCGGGAAAGTCAGAATTACCGCCGCGGTCTTTCGACCGCGGAACGGTAACCTGACGGCGGGACTTTGGCGGGCGGCCTCCGCCGCCCGCCAAGGTCAGAATGAGGGCCATAATGGACTCGTAATACGGCTGGTGGTAAATCCGTCACTTTACCGTCACTTTTGGGACGGATTAACACTCCTCCAAAGTTAGAATAACCCCCTCTAGAGTGTTGTACTCCAGGCGCCTAGAGAATCAGCTTGAAGCAGGATCGCTTCGGATAATGCATGCACGTCAACTTAGGTAGTAACAGTGGCCATTGCACACATTCAGCAGTACTCTAGTTATTTCCCTTTTGTACAGACTTAAAGCATTCTTAAAGTAAAGATCTTTTTTAAGATCACTGTATCATTAAATACTCATTCCGTGTACTTTATTGAAGCACCGTCGGAAGCAGGAACTTGACACACAACGTTCTTCAATTCCCATGCTCCGAGTCGACAGCCTATGTGTACTATGTGTGAAACTCTATCAGGCCAGCCAGTCATGTTTAAGTGTGGGGCTTTGTATACCATCTATAAACTACATCCCTCCGAAGGGATGACAAAATGCTGCTCTCTTTCAGTATATCAAGCACCGAAAGTGAGATGATAAGCTAATGCCAGGATAGCAAACTGTGACAGATGACCCTCACCCACGAGAGTTTCAAGTCACCTGCGATTTCATTTGTTACTCATTGTACACCGCACGGCCTATTAAATCACATTTTACACACAAATTTGAAGTATTTTTATGAAAAGGGGCATCGCCAAGACACCACCTACCCAGTTGCAGGCATTCATGTTAATGGATTTGGAGATGTGTTAGTGGAAATTGTTCAACTGAACAGAACAAAGGCTACAAATGCCAAAATAAATTGTTATGTTAAATGAAAGCACACGAGTGGAAAATCCAGGCCCCGTCAAGCCCCAGACTGCAAAGGTAACATGGACTGGACAAATCCTACATACAGACCTGAGGGTTCAGGGGTTCCTTTGGAACTCATTCAACCAGTGTAATGTCTTTGCACATTCCTCCAGTACACGTAAATAGGAGCTACGATGGTGTCTTGCTGTTTTGGTGCTGTCTATAAATGTTTAGCTAAGTGAGGTGGATTTCTTGATCCATTCATAGAGAAAGCAGCATGAGTACATTTTCCATCAATGCAACACGCAATTCAACCATCTAAAGGGCACACATTCGCTCACAACTCAAGTTCATCACAGCAAGCAAAACAACACGCATTTGAAGCAGGAGGAAGTACACCAACACTGATTAAAGAAAAATAAATCACTGCAAAAGCACCAGTAGAGAGTCGCAGAAACAGCTAAAACAAACCAGATTTGTGCCCAGCCATGGAAGGTGATCGTCTCAAACCCTAAGGTGAAGTTTCTAGTTGAGCTGCACACCAGGTGACTCTCTCTTCATTCACACATAATGATATACACAGAAGTAGCCTATCTGATGGAGGAGCCCCAAGATGGTGCATCTTTCCATTCTGCAGGTAGGCTAAAGTGCGATGGATTGGGTAGCAGCCCTTAGTCAACAGGGGCAAGAAGTGGCAGAACCGGAGGAGTGAAAATAAACCGGTACTCACGTCTGCTGGAGGTAACAGCGGCACAAGTATGTGGAGAATCCCGTGAAGTGTAGTGAGAAGGCAGCAGTAAGAGACTCAGAACTAGCTTCTAGCTTGCACACGGTTATTATTAAATAGTCTCAGTAAAGACTAGAGTGCTACTTGCAACATCAGACCTTGCAGCGAAAGCAGGTGAATGAGTTTGCATTTGTTTATATGTCTAGCTTAAATAAAAAGTACTTTAGATTATGTGAATGATGGGAAAGTGGAAAAAACAAAGGAGGGGTCCTGTGTGGTTAAAAAGTTGAAAAATTGCTTCTGAGCTTCTTGAGTCAGTAAAATGCACCACATGGCGGTTGACAGTTTTTTGTCCAACTCTGTGCTCCAAGTGGAGTACGGAATGGCAAGTTTAGAAAAATAGAGTAATTTCTAATAAATAAAACAAGACCAAAATGACATATATCCGATCTGTAGAACTGGAGGTATGCAGATTTAAATATTTCATTGAAAAAAGTGCTGAAAAGCACAAAGCACAAACTGTGGTTATTTGGTCACGTCGGACCAGGACTAAGGCCATCATCATGAACATGGCGGCAATAACTGCCGACGACTGTGACGATGGTGAACAGAAGACTGCCACTAGCGGAAGACTGGATATCGCTGAGTTATGATGCCAAAAAGGCAAACCTTAAAAATCCTGCAACCTCCACCCACTGCCAGCGCATACGATGGTAGAAAGGCAGTACACTCCACCCCTCCACCATCATGCAGACAAATACTTCGCCCACCAATAATGATGCACAAATCAGCGTGAGGGATAGTGGATGCCAAACGACCATTGGTGGTACGGACAGCCACGGCCAGCAATGGGACCCAACAACAACAAATGCACACATCGGCAACTTTGAAACCCACACACCTGACACACATCTACAACACTATGAAACACCCACATACACACACCACAATCCTTTGCATCACCAATAGCACAACAGATATTGACAACACAACATGCATACATAGAACACAACATAACAAAGGTCTCACACACAATTACACCACCAAAACACACACAAACCCCAAACACCCTCAGAAACCACACACGACAGCACCCTCACCAATACACCCAAAACACACCACCCACAACACATACCATGGCATCCCCCAAGCACCCTTGCTTTACAGATAGGGAGCTAAGGACCATGGTGGATGAAATACTCAGGGTTGAGCAACAACTATTTGGGACACAGGTGCAGCACACACCTGTCGCCAGGAAGATGGAGCTATGGTAGACGATTGTCAACAAGGTTAACGCAGTGGGAAACCATCCACGCACAAGGGAGGACATCCGGAAGAGATGGACCGAGCTGCGCAGAAAGGTGAGGTCTATGGCATCCAGGCACAACATCGCCGTACAAAAGACTGGTGGAGGACCCCCACCTAAATCCCGACTACACCCACTGGGCGGAGAAGGTATTGTCTATCCTGCACCCAGAGGGCCTCACTGGACTCACTGGAGTACTGGACTTGGGTAAGTGAACTACAATTTCTTCATATCCACCACATCTGTAATACATGTGCCACCCCATTCCCTCACTACCACCAGGACTCCATCCCCACCCAGTCCACAACACCCACATCCAATTATCCTGCATGCCCACAGTCCCACAAACAGGTCCCCATCCTTCCCCCTGTGCACAGTCACCCACCCCTGCATGGACTCCCAGTGGCACCACAGCACCCACAATGCACCTTCACCCCACAAAGAAACTGCAAAGCTAAGTACACAAAAGGACCCTGCATGCTATGACAGGGGAATAAAAGCACAAAATAGGGCAGAGCTGTGCATCAATTTCCAAAATAGTATATGACACATACGTGTCAATTCCCCCCCACAGGCACCACCACCCATGCCATCTGGACCGACAGGCCAAGCAGTGCCAGCGCTGCACACAGAGACAAATACCCCACTCAGAAGACTGGAGAGGGATATATAGAAAGTGAGGAATACCCTGGACCGTCACACAGTCCTGGACTGTCATCATCCAGCAGCCCCACCCAGGATACCACTGACAGCCCTGCCACCCAGCCATCAACATCAGCTCTGGTCAAACGACTCGACACCTGTGTCTCCCGGCTACAGACTTGCGGACCACATGTACAGAGGCCAGAGTCTCCACCCACCAACAGGCAGGATGATGAAGGCCCCAGTGCAAGTGGGACTGCCAGACCTGTGCATGGGACATAGGCACAGAGGGCAAGGGCCAGTGGGAGGGCATCAGTGGCCCAGGGGGGAAGCCAAAGAATGGATGCTGCAGCCCAGGAGGTGATTTCTGAGGCCCTGGGAGCATACCATCATACCCAGGACAAGATGGGCTAGATCCTGGCCACCTTGGAGCACAATCAGAGGCTGCAGGCCAACAAGAGGCCGTGGAGCAATGGAAACAGCTCAATGCCACCATTGCAGGGGTGCTGCAGCACCACAACCCTGGCCCACCTGAGACCTCCATCCACATGCAAGGCCCTAACCACAGCCAGAACACTGTACTGTCATCCTCATCTGCAGCAGCTACTGGACAGGTGGCACTGCCAAAGGACACACAGAAAACTAGCATCCCTACCCCTGTGGCCCATCTCCAGTGATGCAAACGTGCCCTCAGATCCAGACATGCCACTGGAACACCAGCCAAGACCAAGGCCACTGCTAAGAAGTGACTTGCCCTGAACTGTCTCCCTTGTGTGCCACTGTGCACCCTTGTTGACTTGCCACTACCAACACTCAATCTACCAATGGACACATGGAACAAAACCCAGTGCCACCAACAGTTGAGCATATGCACCTGAGTATGGATATGCACCATGATCCCACTCCCTATCACTGTCCAACAAAATACGTAATTTGTGTCACTTAATAAAAAAACCCTATGCACTCAAATCGTATGTCCCTCCTCATGATGAGATACCAATTGTGAGTGTGTATGCATTCGGCAGTCAATTTCATATTCATTCCTTTATTGCAGGAGGGGATCCCAAGCACTGTACTGTCTGAAGTAAGTCACACTATACACAATATTGGGTTCCCTGGCACATGCCACTTCAGTCTCCAGTTAACAGTGTCACTGACTATAGACACCTCTTTACCAATTACATGAGTCAGACTGAAACTATGCAGTGAAGACAACAGCATAATTGAACAGTACCTTTGGGTCACTGGAAATATAGGTGGATCAGCTGGGTCCTGGAGTGAAGATCTCGCCCCTTTTCTTCCTCACCATCACTCTCATCTCCTCTCTGAGGTTGCTGGCCTGGTTGGACAGCACCCTCCTCTTCTAGAAGGGGGGTAGCTCTTCTCACAGCCAAGTTGTGCAGCATGCAGCAGGCCACCACTATCTTACACACCTTGTCAGGGACATAGCACAGGGATCCCCCAGAGAGATGGAGGCAACATCATCTAGCCTTTAGGAGAAGTATTGTGCACTCAATCACCCTCCTAGTACGTCCATAGGCCTCATTATAATTCCTCACTGCATCTGTTTTGTGATTCCTCACTGGTGTCAGGAGTCACTGCAAGTTGGGGTAGCCAGAATCACATGCAAAAGTGAGTAAAACAGGACCTTAAGAAACTGACCACACATGCATATTGGCTGGCTGTCACCTATGTACAGAACCATTGTCATACGCACTCACCTATGAGCCATCCTCTGCCCCCTTGTAGTTGTCCCATCAGGTGTGGTACATTGCTGTTTCTCAGGACCAACAAATCATGGATTGAGCCTGGGAACCTGGCATTTACATGTGATGTGTACTGGTCAGCAGTACACACCAATTGTATATTCATGGAGTGGAAGTTCTTCTGATTCCTGTACACCTGTTCATTCACTCTTGGGGGTTTGAGAGCTATAAGGGTTGCATCTATGGCACCTATCACATGGGGGATGTTGACAAAGGCATGAAATCCTGGTTTGATGGTAGGAAGTTTAGCCCTTGGGGGGAACTGGACATACGTCTGCAAGTGTTGGACAAATTCATCCAGGAATTTTGACATAATGAGATTATACATGGCTGTGAGACTCTTGCGCCCACGCCCACTGTCACTTGAAATGAGCCTGTAGCCAATAAGTGGAGTACAGATAGCACTTGCACTTAAGTAGGGATGGCATGCTGATTAGCCGGTTTCAGTACAGGATCGAGTAAAGCATAGAGGTCATGGATTGTAGTACGATTGATCAGGTGACAATGATGTGACGTTCCTCCATAGTTTCCAAATCAACCAGAGGTCTGAATATAGATATGGCCCTCCCTTGCCACATGGGTCTGTACCTATGAGGAGGAATGAACACATATTAAGGGCACACATACACCTGCAACACATGATGTTACTGTATCAATTAATGTGCGACACGTAGGTAACACACTCAGATGCTAGGTATTTAGTACACCGTCAGGCATATGTGTGCAGAGTCAACACTGTTATGATGGCATCCCAGTGTGGACACATTTCCACAGATGGGTACATGTGAGGATCAGAAACTCATGGCAGCAAGCAACTAAGGTCGGAGATTAGGAGGTCCTGGATGAGGCCCCTGGCCAGGCTATGGTGATGTGGTGGTAGCAGTTTTTGGCAGACTCCTGCCATCCAGGTATGAGGGAGTGGAAGTGACATCATTCAGCTGGTGGCACTCGTCATGGCGGAAGTCGGTGTTCACCGCTGTGCACCCAATCATAGGATTACATGGTTGTCAATGGGTAACCTGGACCTATCATGATCGGTGCTGGCAGTGACGGAGCACACCGCCGTGGAATGTAAGCCATTTCGTCAGCCCCTTGACACTTGACTCCTGATTCCTGTGCAGGGCAGTACTCCACTGCATGAGCTGCTGTGTCCTGACTCTGGTCCCTGAGATGGCATGGCTCTTAGGGGAACAGGCCCGACCTTCACCATGGAGGAGCTGGAGAAGCTGGTGGACGGGGTCCTACCCCTGTATGCCAAGTTGTATGGGCGACCAGAGGAGCAGGTGAGTTGGCGACTGTCATCCTTGGATGTGTGTGAATGTGGCAGATGCCTGTATGTATGTGGGTTCAATTTGTGATTGCCCAGCTGTAGAACGTCTGGCATGTATTGTATGTGAGTTGATAACATGGCCTTCAACAATGACCATTCCATAGAGGAATGACATGTCATCTGTATTTGGAGCACACATAATAACTTCTGATTCTTTGCTCTGTGTGTCCCGTGGAGGTCAGTGCCCAACAGAAGAGGGGACTATGCCCAAGGAAGTGCAGACCCTGGGGGTCTACAACCGGCGGAGCACCCACTGCAGGAAGCGGTGGGAGGACCTGAGGTGCTGGGACAGGAAGACGGGAAAGGCCCAGCTGGGGAAGGCCTCCCAACGAGGAAGGGGTGCCTGTCGGACCCTGACCCCCCTAATGGCCTGCATTCTGGCAGTGGCCTATCCAGATTTGGATGGGCACTTGAAGGCAGCACAGCAGCCAAAAGGGGGTGAGTAGCAACACTGTTGTGATACCGCTTTGATGGATGTGTTTTGGTGCTGTGGTATGTATGCTGTCTAGTGCCAGGCACCTGGACAGGTGTTTCTATGCAGTCCTTGCCCCCTCAAAGACCCGGGGATGGTGTGAGGATATGTTTGGCCAGTCCCAATTGGCCCAATGGGGGTCCCCTTTATGTAATCTGGTATGCTTTGTGGGCTCATTGACTAGTAAGTGCATTGGCTGGGCATGGTCTCCCATGGGTGTACTCCACAAAGTTTATCAGGTCTGTGTTTCCTGTGGGTAATATGGTGTATTCTGGGTTAATGGCCACTAATCAGTCATGACTAATGTTGTAAGGGCTGCATGTAGGTGTGTGACCTTGATGGGAGTGTGCGTGAGCCAGGCATGTCCATATATTAATGTATTTAAAAAGTTCTCCCATGTTTTGTCTCTCCACCCCTGTGCTCTTGTGTCCTTTGTGTACATCAGCATCATCTGGAGAGGGAGCAGTGTCACCAGAGAGTGGGGATGCAGCAGCCCATGGTTCCAAGGAGGCAGAGTCGGTGGATGCCAAGAGGACAAGTTGGTTGGAGGGTGAGGGGAGTACCATGAGGGAGGCAAGTACCACTGGCAGTAGAGACTCTGATACCTCCTGGCAGCTCCCTGTCGGTGGTGGACCCTACTGGCCACACCCATTCTATGTCATCTTCCGCTACCAGCCTTGCCATCTCTGCCCTCCCAGTTGCTCCCAACCCAGTTGCCCGTGCCCCCTCACCCAGGAGGGTGGGTGTCTCCTTCTCCCCAGGCACCTCATCCCCTGCCCCAGTCAGCCCTGCAGCCCTCTCGGAGGAGGCTATTGACAACTTGTGAATTATCTTTGTAGGGCAGACAACCATTGTGAATGCCATCCAGGGGCTAGCATCCCAGATGCAGCAATTCAGTGCATATCTGAAAGGCATTCACTGTGCCATGTCTGACCTACAGAGATCTTTTCAGGCTCTGGACTCCTCTTTGACGGCAGTCAGTGTCACTGGTCTTTCTGTCTCCCCTCCTACCACCTCTACCCCTTTCCAGCACCTCAAAGCACACATTCAGACAGCCATGCACACAGACCAACACACAAGAAGCACACAGAGAAACACCAGCACCACACTTTCCACCACAGGCAGACACACAAACCAACATACAAAAGCACATACAACAACATCCACCTCCCCAACTGTGTCAACCTCCCCCACCTCCCTGTCTATCACCTCACCATGCACACCCACAAGCACTGCACTCTCAGTCACTGCTGCTGCCCCCATTCCTGCAGTCACTATGATATCTGACATCCAGACATGAACCCTAGACACCACACCTGCTCTCACCACAACTACATTGACAGAAACTTGCAGCACACTCACCAGATCTGCAGTATGGTGTGGGATGGTGGGAGGGGTTGGGAGTGCATTGCGAGGTAGGTGGGGTGGGTGTGTAATTGTGCCCTTTTTTCCCATGTGTACTAGATTGCGGTACTTACCATCATCTTCTTCATCTGCGGTCACGGCTGTGGAGTTATATGGCCAGGAGCAGCACTGACATTATTTCCAACTCTCCATGTCTGCGTCCGCGTGTTGTGTGTGCCTCCGGTGAGTGTTTCCTTTTATTTTGTTGCTTTCCACCAAGCCCACCCCAGAACTGCCGGCAGTCTAATGCTTCATTATTTGGTGGGTGGGCAGGTCCTTTCCGCCGGTGTGTAGGCGGCCTCCTCCATCTTTGTCGGGACTACAAAGATGGCAATGTGTGGCATCATTATTTGGTGGGCAGGACCACCAGCCTGTTGGCGGTAGTTACTGCCACTGCCATGTTCATAATGACCACCTATGTCACAAGTTCAGGCCACCCACAATGAAGAATGAGTCGGCTACATGGACCCACTTGGGTCTGCTGAATACAGTACCCTAAATCCTGCATCTCGGGCTGCACTGTGTTGCTTCGCTAGATTTTGCGTCATCCGGCACCAGTTTTGATGAAGCTGTGCAGCAAGGCTTTGTGTCACTGCGCGTCAGTTCCAGTGAGTTGTGCGGCGTAGCTTGCCATTGCTATGTATTGGTTCCAGTGAGGATGGCAGCTTTGCGATGAGGCTTTGCAGGGCTTTGCATTGCTTTGTGTCAGTTCCGATGAGGATGGTAACTGTGCAGTGGGGCCTTGTAGGGCGTGGCGTCACTTCACGTTGGTTCTCATGGAAACCACAGCTGGGTTTGGCAGCATATCTTCAGGCCCACTTCCAAAGTTCCAGGACTGGGGTGGCCCACTTGGGAGAGCACGACTCACAGATGGCAGAGTCCACATGCTGAGTTCAAGGTTGTTGGAAGCCTGTTATGTCCCTCATGCTTTTGATCAGAAGGCCAGGCAACTAGCTTTTGGAGTCACTCTGGAGTACTGGTTCAGAGATGCAGGTTCAGTCCTTCCCATGCAGGCAAGAGGGCAGCAAGCAGCAGGTTAGCACTGCAAGGCAACAGTCAAGCAAGGCATGAGTACAGTAGGGCAGTAGCTCAGCAGAGCTGCAGTCCTTTCAGCAGTCTTCTTCTTCTTCTTCTTCTTCTTCTTCTAACTACAGGTTCGGAAGTGTACTGAAGAGGTCGTGTCTGAAGTCAAATATTTATGCCTGGTATTCGTCCTCTGGAAGGTGAGAGAAGCTTCTAGAAATTCCTTTGAGGTCCCAGGCATCTTTTCTTCCCTGTTCTAGCTTCGGACTAATGCAGCCTATCCAAATGTAAGAAGGGCAGTGCACAGCTCCTCCCTCATACCCTGCCAGTGGTGGCCTATCCAGGCACACCTAAGCTTCTTATTGTGTGTGGGCGTCTACGCAGAATACACAAAGCACAACCGTCAACTGCACCCAGTGTTGTGACCCAGTGTCAAAGCCCAGCTCACCTGAGTTCTTGTTCAGTTCTGATGGAGGTTGAAGACAATCCGACCCCACCCTGAAACTGCTTGTTCCAGCACACTAGTTTTTAAAACAGTGCACTAAGAACAGAAGCTCAAGGGAAGGGGGGAAGTGGATAAAATAAAAAAGAGAGACAACACCGTTCTTGCGTTTCCACTGTTGAAGTGCTGCACAAATCTGCAGCCCTTTCTGACTTCTGTAGAAACTGGTGCCTAATGAAACATAAACAAAGAACAGATAAGTGCAACCTATTCCTAAATGGGTTCCTGACTATCCCTTTATTTATTAGAAATTCTCTTCTAAAAGTACCTCTTGGATCCTGGTCTCTAGTTTCCAGGTTTGGAATGTGTTACTGCTCTGGGATGTGTTTTCTATTACTGTAAAGCTTCTAAAACATTAAACAAATACCGTTATCAGAATTACCAATATCAATCATTCATCATAATATACCTAAAGCCTAAATTCCCAATAGCAGACTCACTTTTCCCATATTTCCAGAATCTTTTATAAAAACAAATGCTGTACTTTTACATCAAAATACAGCATGTAATTTGTGCAAGTCCTTGATTTACTGTTTGCCTTGCTGTTAATGCTTTCCACTGTTCGATTCTTAAAAGTTCCATGAGAAAAAACAATGTTTGCTTCACAAATTTCTGCAAAATATTCTTGTAACAAAGAGTTTGTATCACAATGTTCGTGGAAGGTATTTCGTTTCAAATTGTCTATACACGAATCCAGAAATTGTTGTCAAAGTTCTTTCAGGTAATAAAAGGTTTTGCACTTACTTGTTGCTGGCAAGAGATACTGATCAGTCTAACCTTGTCTTCTTTCTCTTTTGCAGGTTACTCATAGGAGAGAGGCTGAAGCAAGGAGGAACCGGAAACCGGAAGAAGGAAGAGCCAGAAGCTGCGCCCATTGAAGTCAATGAAAGTCTGTAAAGAGCAGGAGTGCCAGCGCCGAGGGATCTGTTCTCAGGTAAGCGGGACGAGCACAAGCACTGGGTGAGGCTCGGGGGATGCCTTTTATAGACAGGGCTGGGTGTGGTTTGAAGGGCTGGGTGTGGTCCTCACATGCTGCACATGTTCTTGGAAGGTGTGCAGAGCTGGGTGTGGTTTGAAGAGCTGGGTGTGGTCCTCACATGCTGCACATGTTCTTGAAAGGTGTGCAGAGTTTCAGTTATTATACAAATGAGTTGGATTAACACATGGCCTAGGGAGGAGTATTTTAAAGAAGCCTTGGTAAAAGCAAGGCCCAATGTGTAAACAAAACAGCACATTAAACAACATACACAGAAGCCTAGGGGGGGGGGAGGTGAGATAACAAGAAAGGCTTTCAATAGTAAGTTTAAAAGGGAGCTATTACAGAACCCACTAGTGCAGTGAGAGGGGACATGCTCTTTGCTGTGTACAAACCCTAACACCCAGAGACAAGCTACAGGCACTAAATCGCTAAGGCAGGAAAAAGCCAACTTTCTAAAAGTGAAATATTCAAACTTGTATTTTGAAATCTGAGAGAGTATTTTGTATTTCAATTCTAAAGACACCAAACATGAATTGATTATATGCTCCCATTTTGAAATTACAATTTACTATGTGCAAGGTAACTACAATGTATTCCTATGAGAAAGGTATGCCACGCAGTAGTGAAAAGTATTTTTCAGTACCAGGATGTATACATTTGTACATATCTATCCTTTGAAATACATTGGGGGTGACATATGTATTAAAAAGGAAGGTATGTGCCTGGCAAAAGGTTTATTTTGCCAGGTCATAATGACATTTTAAAACTGCACACACAGGCTGCAATGGTAGGCCTGTGACATGGTAAAGGGCTACTGAAGTGGGTAGCAAAATCAGTCCTGAAGGCCCACTAGTAGCATTGAATTTACAGGTCCTGGGCAAAGATAGTGCCACTTTACTAGGAACTAACAAGTACATTAAATATGCCAATGGGACATAAGCCAAATTTACCATGTTTTAAGGAGGGAGCACACACATTTTAGCATGGATTAGCAATTGTAAAATACACAGAGTCCTAAGGTCAACAACAAAAGAACTCTGCAAAAAATAGAGGGTAAAGACAAAATGTTTGAGGGTGACCCTCCAGAGAAGTCTAGGGACAAAAGTGTTGATGTTGTGTGAGTGGATGATGTTGGCCGGATGGATCATGAGTGATGAGCCTTGAGGCATTCAGAAGATAGGTTTGCAGGCTTCTGGAGAGTAAGGTGCCAGGATGACAGTTTGTGTTCCGTTCGTTAGCAATTAGCTGATACACTGGAGGGTAATCCTTGGATGCCAATCTTGCGCAGGTGCCTAATGAGGATGGGATTTGAGACTGTGTCAAATGCTGAAGAAAGGTCTAGGTGAATGATGGCTACTGTGTCTCTGCTGCCAAGAACTATGCAGATTGCATTTGTGGTGGCCATGAGTGGTGTTTCTCCATTGTGGCTAGGCCTGAATCCAGGTGCCATGGCATTGAGGAGCTTTTGGTTTCCGAGGTGGTCAGTGAGGTGTCAGATGATTCGTTTTTCTACGAACGTGGGCAGGTATGGTAGGAGGGAGATAGATCTGTAGTTAGAAAGACCCATCTAACTCCTACCATATTTGAATTAATGGTGTCTTCATTACCATTTCAATAAAAAAAATATTTAAAATTCTAAATAAAACATTTAAGTACATTACTTAAATAGACTATATGGCTGCAAAATGCATGTATTTCTATTATTCTCCACAGTCCAAGAATCAAATACTACTGTCAAGTATCAAAATACCAAGTTTTAATATGGGTGGGTGCAGTTGCAAAGTTGGCTGGCTTGCAACTTCACATTTTTTATATCATCTTTACATGCTCCACAGTGAAGAAAGGTGAAAATGCAAATAAAAACAAGCATTTTCAATGCAACAGGTCTCGCATTTGCTCGAGTTAGAGCTATTAGTGCTGTAAACTCCTAACCGGAATTTTCTTGCCACACAAAATAACATTTTAAAAAACACAGTGCGATCACACTATGCAAAATGCAGCGTGATCGTGTTGAAATTGAAAATGGAAAAACCAAGCTTGACTGCGCTATGTAAACCCCAGTGTGATCGAGCTGCGTGGAAAATAAACAGATAAAGTAGTCCGGAAACCATACTGAAAACATCAAGCCTCATATGTTTTTAGTAGGTGACCAGTGCTGTGTAGGTGGGCTAAACACCGGAAAAGGCATGACGTATGCATACCTTTCACAAATGAAAGCAAGCGGATTTTATAAGGCAAGCCCACAAACCAATGAAAGTGACTGATGTGACATGGGCATGGTTGGAAGCCCAAAGAGAGATTACTACAGGGGACAGAGCACTTTGCGCTCGCCCCTAAAAATAAAACAAAAATGCAGTATAGCAGCCTTTTCAGATAGGAAACTGTTCATGCAGAGGTGAGAGGCCACAGTGGCAGTAGTTGGAATGGAACTTCATGGCAGCCATCACCGTCTACTTCTTATTCTCTCCCCTTGCTCAGTTTCTAGCCTGGCATTTCCTCCTGCACTTCTCTGTTCCTTTCTCAATGCCAGACAACTCTCTCATCATCCACCTGAGCTATACTCTGTGGCCCCAAAAGTCCGACTATTAGACCTGAAAGCCTTAGGGTGGTCACCCCTAACTTTTTGCCTGCCTCCCACCACTTTTTAGATGCTGTTTTTGCTGGTTTTAAGAATCTGCGCACTTTACCACTGCTAACCAGTGCTAAAGTGCATATGCTCTCTCCCTTTAAACATAGTAACATTGGATCATACCCAATTGGACTATTTAATTTACTTATAAGTCCCTAGTAAACTGCACTATATGTGGCCAGGGCCTGTAGATTAAATGCTACTAGTGGGCCTTCAGCACTGATTGTGCCACCCACTTAAGTAGCCCCTAAACCTTGTCTCAGGCCTGCCATTACAAGGTCTGTGTGTGCAAATTCACTGCCAATTAGACTTGGCATAACAAAGTATTTGCCAAGCCTAAAACTCCCCTTTTTCTACATATAAGACACCCCTAAGGTATGCCGTAGGTAACCCATAGGGCAGGGTGCTGTGTAGACAAAAGACAGGTCATGCCTGTGTAGTTTACATGTCCTCGTAGTTTAAAACTCCTAATTTCGTTTTACACTGCTGTGAGGCCTGCTCCCTTCATAGGCTAACATTGGGGCTGCCCTCATACATTGTTTGGGTGGTAGCTGCTGACCTGAAAGGAGTAGGACGGTCATATTTTGTATGGCCAGAATAGTGATACAAAATCCTGCTGACTGGTGAAGTTGGATTTAATATTGCTATTTTAGAAATGGCACTTTTAGAAAGTGAGCATTTCTTTGCATTTAAACAGTTCTGTGTCTTACAATCCACGTCTGTCTGGGTTTAGCTGACAGCTCCCTCGTGCATTCACTCAGACACACCCCGAACACAGGGTACTCAGCCTAACTTGCATACATCTGCATTTTGAATAGGTCTCCCTGGGCTGGGAGGGTGGAGGGCCTGACACTTACATGTCAAAGGACAGTAGCCTGCCCTCACACAAAGGGCTGCCACACCCCCTACTGGGACCATGGCAGACAGGATTGGACTGAAAGGGGACCTTGTGCACTTCTAAGCCACTCTTTGAAGTCTACCCCACTTCAAAGACAAATGCGGGTATTTAAACAGGACCTCTGCCCCTACCAACTCAGACCCTTCCTGGAGAAGAAACCTGAGCCAGAACCTGCATCCTGCCAAGAAGAACTGCCTGGCTGCCCAAAGGGCTCACCTGTCTGTTTTCTGTGAAGGACAGCTGACTTGCTGTTTCACTGCTGCCTTGCTGCTCTCTGGCTGTGGTGAAGAAGTGCTCTCCAAAGGGTTTGATAGAGCTTGCCTCCTGTTCCCTGAAGTCTCTACAAGAAGGACTCCTTGTGTGGCGAAATTCGACGCACATCCTCCCAGAAACGATGCATAGCCTGCACTGCGGTAAAAATTTCACTGCACGCTGTATCGGAATGATGCAGCCCAACTTTGCATCGAGAAGATTGATGCAGCGCCAGCGTAGCGACCAGATATTCGACACACGGCCCACCGGATCAATGCACAGCCAAGCCGGAACGATGCAGCCTGACTTCCAGAGAGGAATCAACGCAGCGTCTGCGGTGCAGTAGAAAATTCTATGCAACACCCACCGAATCGACACAGCCCCTGTGACTTCATCCTGCCAGCGCAGGAAATCCAAGCATTGTCCCAAGGGTGTCTGAAAACCCCGCAACCCAAAGAGAATCCACGACCGAGCGCCGGTAATCGACACAAAGCCGCCCCTGTGTGAAAATTAAATGACGCATCACCATGTGCGGCCCGAGAAAGCGACGGACACCCCTTTGTTTCCACGCATCTCCTCCTCTGCGGTTCTTTGCGGAGCTTTTTTACGCGAACCAGGTACTTTGTGTTTGAAAGAGAATTTGATTGCTTTTAAAATACTTAAGGCACTTTATATCACTTTTACAGTTGTTTCTCAAACATATACGTATTGCATTTTAATTGTTTTGGCCTGCATTAATCCAGATAAATATTATATATTTTTCTAAATGCTGTGTGGTGTATTTTTGTGGTGCTATATTGTGTTATTTCATGATTTATTGCACAAATACTTTACACATTGCCTTCTAAGTTAAGCCTGACTGCTCAGTGCCAAGCTACCAGAGGGTGGGCACAGGATAATTTGGATTGTGTGTTACTTACCATGTCTAGAGAGAGGGTCCTTGCTTGGACAGGGGGTAATCTGACTTCCAACCAAAGACCCCTTTTCTAACACCTACAAAATGATCATTCTCCACTTTCTCACTCCACCTTCTGTCCTACATCTCCTACTATGAAGGAAGGTTGAAGAGGACCTAAAACACTACAGGATTTTCTACCATTGGTTATCATACTCACAGGTAATCTTGCACTGCAGTGACCACCAGTGGAGTTAACCTGACCTTGGAAAAAGTCAGGAGAAGTTGTGTAATTTTGATCAACCATGGCTAACATTGTGATGAAGCTTTCCCAATATGATATCAAGTAACAGGCTATCTAAACTAACTCCTCTTATCAACATTAAGCTATACTTCATTACTGTACTGAGTAACATAAAGGATTCTGAAATTTGTAACAGTCTCCTCATAACAGGCATTCTCTCCTTACATTAATCAAATTAGATAATTTGTCATTCATACCTGGCAACCGTAAACATATTTTCAACATGTAACAGGAAGAAGAGGCAGGGCCTTAGTAAGTAGAGGTTCTGGAGAGGGGGCAGAGGCTTAAGCCCATCACTGCCAGACCAATCAAGGACAGTTCTTGGAGGATGCAGTGTAATGGACAGAGGATGTGGCTTAGAGTTTTCAAAGCCTCTGATGGACAGTTGGCTGTACACAACCTACACACACAAGCTGGAAACTCACTCTCTGCAGGGTGACCCACTTAAGTTGTCTTACACAGTGTATTAAAAGCTCTTCATAGAGGCACTGTTTAAATATAGCCGATATTGTGCAGCACAGAGTAGTACTATATGAGATGGCAGGTCTGGGCATTGCAAAGTGACTGCTTTGCAAAACACATACAGAGAGAAAGAAATATGCCTTTGTTTCAAAAATGTATTTCCAAAAGTTTATTTTCTAGACCATGCATTCATTTAACATTTGCTCTTGGTAAGCCGCCCATCTCTACTTTTGGAAATACAGAACACAATTTTTGCGGTGTGATAAAAAGACCACAAAAACTAGAAGTGGGTGCATTCTAAAAAAAAGACACATTTGGTCAATAGTCTATTCATATTTAAAAAAAAATGTTTCAAACAGAGTGCAAACCAAGCTGTAGTGTTTGCAATGCACAAAATTTAGAACATTATACATTTCTCATATTTATTTTCTTTTAAACAAAATGTGAGCCCAGAGGAAATGATTCTCTTTCAGAACCAATTTTTAGCTAAATTAGCTTAGGAGTTCTTGGGATGGTTATCGTCCCTGCATACCATATGGCCATGTACCCCTATGTTGAGTGACCTAACTGCATATGGATATTTTGCTTGGACCAGTGGGATCCAGCACACCCTGGAGGATAGCTACAGCTTCCTGTAGACAGTGGAAATGTATTGCTATTTTAAAGAGTGTCTGGACAACTCATTGGATAATGCTCTTCTGTTAAGGTGGCAGAAAGACATTCAGGGAACATTGGTTCACTGCTGATCTACTTGGAGGAAGGAATGTAGGCACCTAGAAAGAAGATGGAGAAAAACTTATGACACTACTATTAGAACAGAATATAGGAACTACATCAGGTGCTATCATGTGGAGATCAAAGCATCTCAAGCTGCCTTTTATTCTACTAAAGTTGCCAATTCCTCCAGCTCTTCAGAAGAAATCTTTCTTACAAATATTATTGAGACCACGGCAGCTGGCTGCGCTTCAATGGCATCGGTCCAACACTGTGAAGAACTAGCCCATTTCTTTAAAAAACATAATGGATATCTAATCTTCCCTCCATAATACCTCTGATTTGGCTGTCATTTGCCCCAACAGAACTTCCTGTGCTCCTTATGTGTTCCCTTTTGGTCTTTCCATATCTTACTGTGTGTTTTGTTAAGAATCTTTTAAACTCTGTAAAATCAGGCTCACCCCTGGATCCAGCGCAATTACACATTCTTCATCAAGGGTCCAATGTCATTGCTCCAGTATTGACAGAGCTATTTAATCTCTCTCTATCCTGTGGGCTTGCCCCTCATCAATGAAACATGCAATCGTTAAGCAACTTTTAAAGAAACCTAACTTAGAGCTGTCCAATATGATCAACTATCTCTGCTTTTCTTGAATCAATGGCACTCCTTCATCCAACCTAGATGGCCTTCCACCCTCTACATAGTACAGAAACAGCACTGTTTTCAGTGGCTGAGGAACTTAGGAACCTCCTTGATCAAGAGCACTGGATTGGCTCCCCCCCTACTTCCTGGAGAATCGTTCTTTCCATGTCTAGGACATGCCCTTTCACCCAGCTAGCCTTCCATCTTGTTGTGGAGTGCCTTAGGGCTCCTCCTGGAGCTCCACCTTGCTTAATCTCTATTAATGCCTTCTGGCTGATTTAGTTTGATTGCAAAGGCTATCGTTGGTTTCCTATGCCGATGATACTCAGCTAGTCATGTCCATTTTCTGAGCTTAAATTCTGGTCACTTACCTCTGACTTCTTGTCTCCAGAAGTAGCCTGCTGGATAGCTGGCTGCAAATTGAAACTTAATGAAGACAAAAAAGAGGTTATGCTGTTGGGCAGCAATCTTAGTAACCCATCTCTGAGTTCTCTACCAGACTGTCTAAGTAAACTGCCCACTTCTAAAGATTCAATAAAGAGCCTTACGTTTTGACACGATTCTGACCTTAGAAAGGATGTTCAAGGAAAAAACTTGCAGTCAGCTCTTATGGTATTCTGAAACTTCTGCAGATGGTCTTCTTTCTCCTTCTCTTTATGGCTAGAAGATTGATTGTTCTGGCCCTTGTTTGGTTTCGTCTTGACTGGAAATGCCCTGTTCTTAGGCTCACCTCACTATGTTGTCAGGACGCTGCAAATTGTGCACAATACTGCTGCACACATCCTAATGAACATTCTTAAACATGTTTCGGCCATCAAGGCCTTGAGAGAGGTATACTGGTTTCCTGTGGAACGCCGGGTGCGGTTTAAGTCCCTTTGCATTGTGCACAGGGCAATCAATAACAAGGGCCTTCTTCTGCCAAGATCTTTAGTCTGCCCATATCGCTCAGGAAGAATCCTTTACTCATCTGCTGAAGGTCCCCAGGATTTACAAATCCCACTGGGATGGCTGGCCCACTTCTTTTATGGCCCCCAGACTCTGGAATATTCTTCCCCTGTAATTGCTTCTCCTGGAGTGCGAGCTCTCCTTTCTGCAAGGCTTTGAAAATCGGTCTTTTTGGCACCTGAATCCCCCTGTTAGTGCAAATCTGTAGCAAATCTGTAGCAGCACTGGGAGGCCTCCGAGTATCCATGCGCTATGTACGAACCCAAGAATAGAACAGAATAGGATTGGTGTCTGCGCAACAGCCAGTCCGTTAGAGGTGAGGGGACATCACCTCAAGTTTGTAACTTGCCTGAGAAGCTCTCCGTTTTCCTAGCTCCTAGAAGCCTGCTTGTGCAAAGAGGGTAGAAGAGTGCCTGGCTGCAAGAAGAGAAGCCCGTTTTAATAATAGGAAAGTCAGCCTTAGCACAACAAATGAATAGGCGCATACCAGATTTCTACTGAGAGCCTCAAATGTGGCCCTCTCGCTGGGAAAGGGGGGCGAATAATCTAGGTTGGGGTAGGGGAGTCAATGTTTATTTGACCAGTAAGATAAAAAATACTTCTCCCCTCTAAATGAAATATTGCATGCTCCCTTATTGTGCCACTAGGGTCAACATGTTTATTATCACTCATTGTCCTATTTGTTGCATCCGCCGGACTATGACTCGTGCTCTCCTTCTGCAGTCTAAATTATCTAGTCTCCTGCAATTTCCTCTCGGAATTGCATTTAGAATCTACCTCATTGGATTCCTATTACTAAAGCATTTGTCATTTCCACTGAGAAATGCTCCAAATGTTTGTAGGTAGGCCATTTGCCAGGAGACGAGCAGTTGGTCCCATTACCCACACAACGCCGCACTCAATATTTCAGTAGTTACTAATCAGTTGTATTTTTATTATTTTCCGAAAAGCTTGCTCCTATTTAATTAGTTTTCCATTGTAGACATTTTCCTGACAACTCGCTTAGTCATGATTTTCCCAGTCTGCCAAAATGCATTTTACACAAAGAAGGGTGCCATAAAATGAAACCATGGTGCTGCGTGACAAAAAAATCTATGTGTTTTACGTAACAAAAGTTCTAGAAAAAACATTTGTATTGCTATACTTTAAGAATGACTGTGCAGGTTATTTTACATCACTAATTGGACTTGAAACAAACAATAAGAATCAATTTTTTTTTCATTTCACAGCCAATGAAAGCAGAAATTCATCTCAGATAAAACACAACACATATACCACTAAGAAAGTGCCTAGTAATATACCGTAGTACATGCAGCATAGTGTTACCCATGTCAACAGCAGAAATAAGTTACTATAGTAAAAATTCAATACAACACAGCCTCATTCATTCCCACAACAGAAGGAGGAAGCAAAAGCCAAAAGCAGACATTTAGTAGAATTGAATTTTGGAAGTTCTTTAGGAGACGCAGCCGATCCCTTATAATCCCTTAACCTCAGGCACTGCTTTAGCAACAGTCACTGTTTTCCTTCTGCAGCTTCCAGTAGGCATTACTCTTTAGGGATTGGCGTAGGGCAGCGCCGGTAGTCTTTTTGCTGTGCTACGCCAAATCAAATGGGCAGGAATGCACCGTATTTATGAAAATGCAGTATTCTTTCACCCAGCACTAGTGAACAAGTTGGTGCCCAGCACCAACGCAGGCATCCTTCCACCATGGTGCAAGGGTGTCTGCTTTGTTGGCAAGACCGTTTTTGTGCAGGAAGGGACACAATGCAGCACACATGGAAAGAGGAAAATAGGAAGAGAATTGAAAACATTTTGCCTCATTACACATGCTCTGGGAGGGCGTACAGTTTTGGCGCTGCCCCAGGTTTATGTGACTTTGTAAGTCTGAGGCAAGTATCAAAATCCATGGGTGCTGTGCAGGAACACCCACCTCAATGCCCATTGAACGCCTCCTTTACTTTACACTGAACAAGGCTTTGTGTCTCCTCATAGATAAGATTAAGAGGCCTGCACCACCAGAACATCTAAAAAACTGATGCTCTGGCAGCGCAGACCTCTTGTAAATAACCCCCATAGTTCATCCTCACAAACTACTATTGAAAGCAGGTGGAAATGCATGTGGCAAAAATCAGCATAATACAGTCAATATAGTCGTGTAATATTAGCTTCCTCAACCCCGAGCTCTGGGGATCTCCTCAGCACAACAGACACTGTGCAGTTGGCCCCTAGCCTGAGAGCTCCTGACTGGGTCTGGGGTGAG
This sequence comes from Pleurodeles waltl, assembly GCF_031143425.1. Classification (NCBI taxonomy): domain Eukaryota; kingdom Metazoa; phylum Chordata; class Amphibia; order Caudata; family Salamandridae; genus Pleurodeles; species Pleurodeles waltl. The sequence continues at coordinate 645,269,386 of NC_090438.1, forward strand.
TGGGCCCCTCCTTCTACTTTGCAGGCCCCACACCCCTCAAGTTTCCTCACACCACCGAATCAATCGTCTCCGATTGCAAAGCATCTCAACTTCATACATTATCCAAGTATTAAAGAAAAATAGAAGTTCCTTTTCAAGAGAGCTAACTTGCTCGGCTTGTCCAATGTTTACAACTTGTGTCTGGCACATGCAAAAATAATGGTGGAGCTTAATTGTATCAAACATATCTGCAGGAGTAAATAATTCACAGACAAGCTCCAGAAATTGACTTGCAAAAGTAACAAAATAGTAATCACACAGAATGAGTCACAAAACATTAAGGCCCTCATTACGACATTGGCGGTAAATCCCACTTACCCCCGTGGTGACGGCCGTCAACATACTGTCGCAGAGGTGAACATACGTTCACCATATTATGACACACACACACTAAACCGACAGAATACTGCCACAAACACATATCTGCCAGACCAAAGGTAAGTGGTAAAGTGTTGGTACGAACACCCATACCGTCACACAAACAAAACAATGTCCTCCACATGATGACCCACGAATCACCACGGCGGACATTGAACAATGGTAAACCATTGGAGGTACACACCGGCGCAGTCAGAATGGCCACCCAAATACAAAACAACAAAACATTGGCCAAGATTAAAACCACACACCTGACACTGATACACACTGCACACCCACCCACCCACAGCACTTTAAAACATACACCCACATTACACACAACCCTTTTCGAACATGAAAAATAGCCAAGAGATAGCCAGGCAAATCACAGTGACAACTAACCACACTACAAACATCCATCCATATGTCACACACCCCACACCCCACCACATTATACAACGCCCACTGTATAACACACACCACACAACACCCATGCCCCGCAAAGGCACCCCCGTTTCACAGATGAGGAGTTGCGGGTCTTGATGGAGGAAATAGTCAGGGTAGAGCCACAGCTGTTTGGAGCACAGATACACCAAATTTCCATTGCAAGGAAGATGGAACTGTGGCGGAGAATCGTGGACAGGGTGAACGCTGTGGGACAGCATCCAAGAACAAGAGACAACATCAGGAAGAGGTGGAATGACCTATGGGGGAAGGTACATTCCATGGCAACAAGGCTCCAGCTGGCCATCTAGAGAACTGGTGATGGACCCCCACCTTCTGACCTACAGCTGACAGCATGTGAGGACAAGTCTTGGCAATACTGTGTCCTGAGGGACGCACTGTAATAGCCAGAGGACTGGACACTGGTGAGTCAAAATGTACTATCTATCCCCCGACATACCTGCATTTCACCACCACCCCTCACCCTGACACCCATCACTCCACTCCATCCCACACAGTGCACCACCACAGCTGACTAACCTCAATGCCAAGCCCTGCATGCCATACTCACTGCATGACCATCCCTCCCAGCCCTGCATGTACACCCACCACCAATGCATGCACAGCGTGGAGAACTAACAATCACACAATACATCACCATACACAAACTAAGGTGGTAGGTCAACAGCAACAATATAGGGGAAGCTAGGGATGCAGAGAATGTCACAGACATCCCCACAGGTGCCCCAGCCAATTTGAGCGGCAAGGAGGTGCCACAGCTACCCAGACCCCCAACAGAAGATGCCCCCAGTGATGACAGTAACTCTGGACTTCTGGATCTGGATGAACTTCTTGGCCTATCAAGGACCACTGATCAGTCTGGAACCCCAGTCCACACCCACTCCACCACAGAGCCTACCCCCTCAGTATCTAACACCACAGCAACCACCCATCATCCCCAGACCTCTGTCCCCAGGACACGTCAATCAGCATTATGCCCACCTGTACAGGGACCCCCAGTCCACACCTCACAGCCAAGACAATCAGGGCCCTGGGGTCAGTGGCAGTGGGCACACCTTTCAGGTGACACAGGCACAGGGGGTAGGGACGGTCAGAGGACAGCTGTGTGCCAGGGGAAGGATAGGCTTAGGGAACCAACTGGCCAGGAGGGACTCACCAATGTCCTGGGGGCTTCCCAACAATCCAAGGACAAGATGGGTCAGATTCTAAACATAATGCATCAGAACCAGTGGCTGCAGGAGGTACACCATCAGAAGATAAGATTTGCAGGCCCTCAACACCACCATGGTCTCCATAGTAGGGGTGCTGGCTGGTATGGCCAACATCATGAGGGACTACACAGCACACCAGCATGACCCTTCCACTAGCCATTCAGCTGAACAGCCCTCCACATCTGCTGCAGCTAGTTGACAGGAGACCCTGCCACAGGACTCACAGGCCACCAGCACTCCTCCCCTGCAGAAAGTGAACCACCCTGCAAATGTTCCCTGCGACCCAGACAGATGCCAGAGACACTTGCCAAGACCACCGCCAGAAAATGAGACCCTCCTGAATGTCCCCCTTGTGTTCCACTCTGTCACCTTGTTCACTTTGAACTGCCATTGCTCCCCTTCCTATGGCCCATTGGACACTGGACCTGTGCTACAAAGAGACTGGAACAATACCCTGGACTTTCCTCTACCATCACCCCATTCCATTGCACTATTCCCCTTTTTTTTTTCACTTCAATAAACACCCTTGAACACAACTTGAGTGACAGTGCTTAATGTGACAAAAATGTGCAATAATATCAACAGTTACATCTTGTGCAATTGTCCTGAAATTTGTGATTGCATAGAAATGACGGCCAGTAGCTGTGTGTAGCCATCACATCAGCACACAGTTGTAATAACACCAACATCTGCAAAATGAGAAGGCATGGGTGACAGTCAGTTGAGATGCAAATAAAGTGACTGCTATCATGCTACAGCCACACTGAAAAGATAAATAAACAGAGGAATCATCAGTTCCACTGTCTTACCAGTGTGTCATTGGAAGTACTGCCATATTACTGATGTCCTGTTGTCCACATCCTCATCCTTCGCCTCCTCATCCTCACTGTCCTCAGGGTCCACTGCTGCCACAGGAGCATTTTCACCACCCTCCTCCTTGTCTGAGGGCCAGGTTGTGCAACATGCAGCATACAACAACTATCTGGCAGACCTTCCCAGGGGAGTATCACAGGGATCTACCTGTCAGATGGAGGCATCTGAACCTGGCCTTAAGGAGGCTAAAGGTTTGCTCAATTATCTGCCTGGTTCGCCCATGAGCATCATTATACCGATTCTCAGCCCCTGTCCTGGCATTCCTCATAAGGGTCAAGAACCAGGACAGGTTTGGGTAGACAGAGTCACCTGCAAGAATTGAGGTACAAACATTAGCCTTGCACAATGGTATGGGGGATGACTCCTGAAGGCATACACTGATATGCATTCAGTGGGGACTCAGGCTTACCTACTAGCCACACCCTGTGCCTCTGTAGTTGTGCTATTATATTTGGGATGCTGATATTCCTCAAAACGAAGGCATCATGTACTGACTCAGGATACTTGGCAGTGACGTGGACGATGTACTGGTCAGCCAGGCACACCATTTGTTCATTGAGTGAGGGGAAACTCTTCTGATTTCTGCACACCTGTTCATTGTGCTGGGGTGGGGGACAAATGCAATATGTTTTCTGTCAATGTCCCCAACAATATTTGGAATATGTCCCATTGCATAGAATCCAGCCTTCACAGTGGCCAAATCTTCCACTTTGGAGAAAGCGATGTAGCTACACATCTGTTTGAGCAAGGCAGACAAAACCCTTGCCAGCACTTTTGAGAACATTGGCTGTGACATTCCTGACGCCAAGCCCACTGTTACTTGGAAAAAATCTTGTTGCCAGGAAATGGAGCTCAGATAGAACTTGCACAAGGAGGGGGATCCCAGTGAGGGATAGCTGACATCATATAAGGCTCCAATTGAGTACACAGCTTTGTGATTGTCCCCCTATCCAGTCTATAGGTGAGTATTATGAGCCTGTCTTTCAGTGTAGCCAAGTCCACAATGGGCCTGTACACGGGGTCTTGCCTCCTCCTCCTATTCCTCCACAGTGGTAAGTATTTAAGGGACACGAGAGTGAGAAGGGTGTCACAAACTGAACAATGGAACCACCACCTCAGTTTAACTGAGCATGTACGCAGTTGGACAATGTAAATGGCAAGGTATGTACAATTGATAGCAATGATACAGATTCCAATTTCAGATTGTTGACCACCACCATAAAATGGTGACTGCCTGTTCTGTATGTAAGGACAGTTAGAAGATATGTAACTCCATCGGCGTTGGGCGTCATGGCGGAAGTCAGTCTTGCACCGCCGTGCTATTCCTCATTATTCCTCATTGGCTTACATGGGGCTCTATGGAGTACAGTGTCCAATGAGGATCACCAGTGCCGGTGACGGTGTACACTGCAGAGGACGTGACCTCCATTTTCTGTCTATAACCTCACTTGATTCCTGACTTTCCACAGGACAACACCTCCACTGAGTATGTTGCGGTAACCTGTGTCTGGAACCTACCAAGGCCCGTGTGACAGGGGAGAGGGCCCCTGCCTTCACTTTAGAGGAGTTGGAGCACCTGGTGGATGGGGTACTATGGACAGCTGTATTTGCCTCCACACCAACATGTGAGTACACAATGTGGATGATCCATGCAACAAGATAGCATGGACATGTGTGTGGTGGCAGTGTGTCATTTGGGTAAGGGGTGTGTCTGGTGGTAGTGTACATTCAGGGCTCTGAGTGATGTGTGTGCCAACTGAGGGGAAATAGTATTTGTGGGCCATTTGTTTGATTGGCTGGATTGTATGGTTAATGGTGTCCTCCTGTCTGTGTTACCTCTGCAGGTCAGCACCCATCAGAAGAAGGGATTGCGGTGTACCATCACCAAGGACATGCGGCCCCTGGGGGTCTATAGCAGGTGGCTCACCCACTGCAGGAAAAAGTGGGAGGATTTGAGACACAGGACCTGGAAGACCGTGAAGGCCCTGCTGGAGATGGCCTCCCAACAAGAGAGGGGTACCCGTCGGAACCTGACTCCACTGATTGCCTGCATACTGGCGGTGGCCTACCCAGAGCTGGATGGGCACTTGAGGGCAGCACAGCAGCCACAAGGGGGTGAGTACAGTGTGTGTAACAACCATCTTTGTTACCTGATTTGGGATCCTGGTGGAGGGTTTCAGTTAGTGGGTGCCCTTTAGTGCCAGCTCAGACATTCCTGCATGGTCTAGCTCAAGGTAAATGAGTGTATGGCTAAATCTTGTTAACTAGCTTGGTGGCATTCCATGCCAGACAGGGCTTAGTGGGTCCCAGGAGGGTTGCAGATGCGGTGGTTGGCTCTCATCCTGCTGTGGTACCTAACCAATGGAATGCCAGTGCAGTGCATAGTGCTCAATCGTGATCCCTGTGTGTGAAGGTAATGTGTGTGCCATATGTGGTGTTAGTGCTGTAATTGAGCCAGTGCTCCCTTTCTCTCCCACCCATTTTCTTCTGTCATTCTGTCCATGTGTGCATTAGCGTCATCTGGCAGAGGAGCATGTCCACTGATGCCGAGGGGACCATTGGGACGGAGGGCGAGAGGAGCACCACAGCGGCGACAGGAGGTGACAATACTGACATCCCAGATGCAGCAATGCAATGCCTGCCTGGAGGGCATCCGCAGTGGGTTGGCGGCCCTACAGAGATCGTTTCAGGCTCTGGCCTCCTTTCTGATGGCAGCCAGTGTGCCTGTTCCTACCGTCCCCCCTCCAACTACCACTTCCCAGTTCCAGTCTCCTCAACCCCAACCTCTTCCATGCACACATACAGACAAGCATGCACACAAAACATCACCCAAGAGTGGCACAGACAAACACAGGCAGCACACTTCAGGCCACAAGCACTCACACAAACAAAAGACAGTTGCACACACAACAACATCCACTGTCTCCCCTTCTCCTCCTCCTCCTCCTCCTCCCTCACACTCACAACCGTACTCACACCTGCATACACTGCATCAACAGACACCACCACCTTCACCACATCATGCAGCACACACACCTCACTTGCAGACACCTCCACAACATCCATCCACATATCCAGTTTGTCCTCTCCCGCCCTGCTCCCTCTCATTAGAGACACAAACTCTCACACTCAGACACCTAACAGCCATCCACCTCACATACGCATACTGTCCATGCACCTACACCCAAGGCCAGCAGATGTACCTCCACTTCCATCCCTCCTCCCACATCCCTCCCCAACATCTCTAAAAAGCTTCCGTGCCCAACTTGACCTCTTCCCTCCCCCTCCACTAAATTGGTCAGCTGCTGGCACAAAGGGGCCCCTGAGTGTGACACCAGCCACTCCTAGTAAGAGCAGAAAGGGAGGACTAGGGTGGAGATAACAAAGGGACAAAGGACGGGGAGAGTGGAGGCACCTCCTTGTACTGGAGGCAAGGACACAAGTCACATGTCAAAGGCCAAGGGGGCCCGTCACAAGAGGGGACACACGGATACCCCTCCACCACCAAAGAGTACCAAGGTTCCCCCTCCACCATCAAAGAGTGCCATGGATCCCCCTCCACCACCAAAGAGAGCCAAGGATACCCCTCCGCCACCAGAGAAAGCCAAGGTTCCCACTCCACCACCAAAGAAAGGCAAGGTTCACACTGCACGACCAAAGAAAGGCAAGGTGCCCCCTCCACCAGCAGAGGGCAAGCTGAACCAACAAAATCACAAAATAGTATACATACAAATTTACAACCGCCTCATACATGAGAGGATATTTAAACAGCACAATAAAGTTACTGCTTTGATGCTACAATTATGCGTTGTAGTTTGGATTGTATAAAATTCAACATAATAACAGCCAATTCTAGGTTATAATTTCCTGATTCAAATTCTCGTGTTACAGGCCTGATGGTAGCCAATCCTGGTCAGGGCTTCAAATTTGCCAATTTCAAACACTTCATGCCAATGTTCAAGACATGGCAATTTACAAGCCGATGCGCGTTTCGGTGAGTCAAGAAAAATATAAATACACCTTCATCAGGACTTTATGATTCAGTATAATTGGCATACATACATCTTGTAATCTGCCTTAGATATGAAAGAACTTAGATATCCCTTACAGGCTGGATTAAACACTCTCAAACTTCAAATTTGTAGTCCAAAATGACGGACTAACACATGGATATAGCTAAATGAAGCTATGCTCTCTCACTCTACAAGTTCACATGGTTTAAAAAACGTAATCCACAGGGGAAACCCACAAGGATACCAAACTTGTAGGGAACAACTTGCTAACAGTATCAGCAGGATCCAGGACATATGACCAGCACGATGATCTCTCGAGGTTCTGTGTTATTTGTTTATTTTTGCGTATTTACTGGTATGTTATTTATGTTTTCATATATGTATGTTTCATTTAGGTTAGGGTGTTGTATTATATTTTTTTGGTTGATTCTATGTTGATTATATTATGTGCGAACTGAATGTTTAATTAGTTATAATAAATATCTAAATTGAAATATATTGTATGTTGTATATTTGAATTCCTATGTTTGCTATGTTAATGGAGAGTAAACTACGTTATACTCATAGTTACCTGATAGGTATGCCTGACCACACAGTCCATGGCAGCTCGGGAGTGTGGTAAGAAGGACCTGGATTCTGAAACAATGGCCCAGGGTCCTTCCAAGAAGAGGAAGGGTAAGGAGTCTGCAAAACTTGTTCCAGAGATTTCCTGGTTCAGGAGGGGGCTGACCTTTAGGGTGATGCCCCGGTACCTACAAAAGGATACATAGCTGAACTGGCAAACCTGCGTCAGCTGTCCAACTGGCAGCAGCAAGGAGGTCCCACCAGGGAAAGATTTTGGAAGGAGCAGAGAAAATGCCATTCTCTTGTGGGTCTTCAGCAGCAGGAGGAGGTCCAGGAAGCTGGTGATGCCTCTTGCAAGCACCTGATCTGCTGGGAGAATGCTCTCCTGTATAATGAGTCTAAGGATCCTGAGCTTGGTGCAACCTGTGCGTTGGTGGTCTCCAAGTGCTACAGATCCTTCCTACTGGGCCTGGCTCATAATATGCCAATGGCAGGTCATATTGGGCAAGATAAGAGCTTCGACAGGCTTGTCACCCTCTCTTATTGGCCCCAAATGAGACAGCACACAGCTTCCTACTGTAGGTCCTGTCACAACTGCCACGTGATTTGCAGAGTCACAGGGTAAGTGCAGGCCCCCTGCAACCTATACCTGTCATTGCCACCCATTTGAGTGGGTTGGCATCATTGTCATGGGGCCGCTGGATCTCAAGACAGCCATGGGGAAATGATTTGCTCCGATCTTTGTAGACCATGCCACTCAGTACCCTGAGGCTATCCCTCTGAGAAACGTAACTGCACTTGTGATGGCCAGGTCACTGATGAGTATATTTACCAGGGTGGGTTCCTCCAAGAAGATGGTGTCTCACAGAGATACCAACTTCATGTCCAATTACATGAAGCACATGTGGAAGGATTGTGGGGTAAACTATAAGTTCACCACCCCTTACCACGCCCATACCAATGGGTTTGTTGAAATGTTCAACTGAACCCTGAAGGGCATGTTTATAGGTCAAGCCAATCCCATGAGACATAAGTGGGATGCCTTTCTACCATGCCTGTTGTTCACATATAGGAAGATACCGAGGTTGGCTACAGCCTATTCCATCTTCTTTATGGGAACCTTGTTAGAGGGCCTCTCACTCCAGTTAAGGAGGACTGGGAGCAAGCTCTCAGCAGAACCACCCAGGATGTGATCAACCACATGCTTGCCTTCTGCAACCAGACAGCATGCTTCAGAAAGCTTGCACAAAAGAACCTAGAAGGCAGCCAGAAGAACATGAAATGCTGGTATGACCAGAATGCCACTTTTGGGGAGTTACAGCTGACCAAAAAGTGCGGGTCATGGAGCCTGTGAAGCCTTGTGCTCTGCAAGACTTCTGGTCTGGGCTTTATGAGGTTAAGGAGTGGACGAGTGGTATCACCTATCTGGTGGAAGTCAAAACTCCTAGAAACTCCTTGAGGATTCTACATGTGAACTGCCTCAAGCCCTACTTCGAGAGGTCTGAGGTGACCATGCTCTTTGTAACTGATGATGGGATGGAAAATGAGGGTAATCCTCTCCCCAAACTCCTGTCTTCCAAAGAGCAGGATGGGTTAGTAGAGGGTGTCAGCCTCTCCCATACCCTGACCCTAGACCAACAGAGAGACTGTTGCCAGTTGCTGTGGCATATTGCCACTTTATTCTCCCTTACGCCAGGGCTTACTACATGGTGCACCCATGTTATGAACACTGGGGACAGTCCATCTGTAAAGAATAAGATGTACTGGTTGTCTGATAAGATTAGGGCTAACATCAAGGGAGAGGTCTCCAAGATGCTGGCATTGGAGGTTTTTGAGCCCTTAAACAGCCGTTGGTCCAGCCCAGTGGTGCTGGTACCCAAGGATGCCCCACCAGGTCTCACACCTAAATTCTGGTTCTGTGTAGACAACTGTTAGCCCAGTGCAGTCACCAGGACTGATGGTCACCCCATCCCCCAAGCTGAGTAGCTCATAGATCTACTTGGAGCTGCTATGTTCCTCAGCAAATTTATCCTAACGTCTGAGTAATGACAGATTGCCTTGACCAATGGGGAAAAAGAGAGATTTGCATTCTGTACCCCAGATGGGCACTTCCAGTTACAGGTCATGCCCTTCATGTTAAAGGAAGCACCTAACACCTTCTAAAGGTTGATAAATCAGGTCCTAGCTAGAATGGAGAACTTCATTACCGCTTATACATAGACAACATTGCAGTATTGAGTGCTATCTGGGAGGACCACCTGTGCCACTTGAGGTAAGTGCTTCATGCTCTGCAGAGGATAGGCCTGACTATCAAGGCCAGTAAGTGCCAGATAGGGCAGGGTACTGAGGTCTGCCTGCGACACCAAGTAGTAGGTTGCAAGGTGCAGCCCTTGCAACTCAAGATTGATACCGTTCTGCTTTGGAAACATTCCAAGACCCAGACTGAAGTGAGAGCCTTCCTAGACCTCACTGGATCTTACAGGAGATCAATCAAGGGATATGGCACCATTATTACCCTCTTGAGAGAGCTAACATCCAAGAAGCAGCCACATCAGATGATCTGGACAGCAGCATGTCATAATACCTTTGACACCCTAAAGGATACCATGTGCATAGCACTCATGCTCTGGGCTCCATATTTCCTGAAATAATTTGTTGCTCAGGCAGATTCCTCAGAGCAAGGCATAAGGTTTGTGATCTTCCAGCTAAATGAAGAGAGCTTGGATCAACCTGAGTTTTCATCAGTAGGTGATTACTTCCCAGGAAACAGTTTGGAGCGGATTTGAAAGGGAAGCCTTTGCTGTGGTCTAGGCACTGAAGAAGCTAAGGCCATACCTGTTTGGCACTCACTTCCGGGATCAGACAGACCAAAGGCCCCTCAGATGGCTAATGCAAATGAAGGGTGAAAATCCCAAACTGTTGAGGTGGTCCATCCGTGTATAGGGAATGGACTTTGTGGTGGAATACCATCCTGGACCAGACCATGCCAATGCTGATGGTCTCTCCATGTTCTTCTACCTCATTGAAGAGAACATCTAAGGGGTTGGGTAGCTCTCCCTACTTTCAGCTGGGCAGACAATTGTAAGACCTAGCATCCTAGGCATGGTTTCCCCTAACATTTTGCTCTCTGACTTCCTGTCTGTTTTTCTGCTGGCTTTTAGGATGCTGTGCACTTTACCACTGCTAAAATGCAGGCAGTCTGCATGCTAAAACATGATAACATTGGCTTACCCACAATTGGCATATTTAATTTACTGGTAAGTCCCTAATAAAGTGCTCTTTATGTGCCTAGGGCTTGTACATTAATTACTTCTAGTGGGCCTGCAGCACTAATTGTGCCACCCACCTCAGTAGTTTTGAAACATGTCTCAAGTCTGCTGCTGCAGAGCCAGTATGGGCAGTTTTAAATTGCCATTTTGACCTAGCAAGTGCATACACTTGCCAGGTCCAAATCATCCTTAATACATATGTCACCCTTAAGGTAGTCCCTAGTTAATTCAAAGGGCAGGGTGCAGTGCATTTAAAAAGTTGCTGTTTAGTTTTATCATGTCCAGGTAGTGGAAAACTTTCAAATTCATTTTCCACTGCTGTAAGGCCTATCTCTCCCACAGGAAAACATTGGTATTGTCTCAAAGCACCTTTTAAATGTAATTCCCAATTGGGAGCAGTTAGGACTTGTCGGATTCTAAATTCTGTGTCTGAAAATGCCACTTTTAGAAAGTTAGCATTTTCTTACTTTAACCAGTCTGTGCCTTAGACTGTCTCTGAATACACATCGGGCCTCGCTGGGTGACAGCTATACTGTGTGAATTCCCTCTAGACAGTTACAAACACAGGACACTCAGCTGGATCCATTCTGATGGGTCTTCCTGGGTAGAGAGAAAAAGAGGGATTCACACTTACACTTCAACAGATGGTGTCCTGTATCAACACAAAGGACTGATTCCACCCTACATATAGCCTGGCAGACAGGGCTAGCATGAAAGGGACCCTCATGCACTTCAGAGGGCTCTTTTGACATATCCCCTACATCAAAGGTCGTTTTGGGTATGAGTACTGGTCCCTAAACCCCACTAAACTTTTTCACTCCAGGGTCCTGAGGAGACTCTGCAACCAAAAGGAGCTACATTGCCCAGGAGTGACTGGCACTTTACCATTTGCTTTGCTGTGTTTGCCTGCTGATTGCTTTGCTGTCAGGAGAGGCTGCCACTTTGCACTGTGCTCTGCTGTGTTGACCTGCTGCCTACTACCTCTGCAGTGAGGGGGAACTAAACCTGACTCTACAACCTCTGCTCCCTGAGTGACTTCAAGAGCTTGTTGGCTTGCCATCTGTTCTCCCTGAGGTCTCAAGGACATCAAAGACCTACTGTGACAGAAACTGCGCCTTGTGGCCAGACTTAAGGCTCCGAGTTGCCTGAGCATTCTATTACTGCTGGAGCAGCTGAGGGATTCAGCATGGTGCACAATATTGCTCCAGTGCCACCATGCCTCTCTGTGAGGCGATCTGCCTCATGCCACAGTTATCCCAGTGCTCCCATTCCTCAAAGGTCAAGCAAGGATGCCTCTGGTGAGCCCAGTACCTGGGATCAGTGCTTCTCTGCTACAGTGAGTGTTGGGATCCCCAAGGGGTATGGGAGTCCTTTCAGTTGCCAGAATGAACCCGTCCTTCGGTGCTCAGGGGCAGAAGACTTGCAAGGGTCTCTACAGCAGCGTAGCCACCGAGCCCCACTGCACCTGCGCACTGGGCCTCTCAGTAATGCTGACCCTGCCTAAGGCTTCCGACTACCGGAATGGTGACCTCCACCCCCCAGATACTATGTCGCTAGGCTCTTGAGGCCTGTCTGTCAAACCCCTCCTCAACAAGGAGATTTATAAGGTGGGAAAGTAGTCTTATTGCAAGCTGGTCTCTCTGCTTCCTTCTGGAATGTGAGACAGAAAATTACCATAACTCCCCTTCAGGGAGTGACCACAACTTTTTTTTGAGCACTTAAAAACTACCCATTCTGAGCATGTGTAACTGAAAAAATCTTTGTTGAATTTTTATAATTTTGGTCACTTTTATTTCAGATAATTAATATTTATTTTTCAAAAAACGGTGTAGAGTTGTTTTGTGTTATCCCCTACTGTCTTATTGTAATAAGTGTTGCACACATGCTTTACACATTGGCTCTCAATTTAAGCCTGACTACTCTGTGCCAAGCTATCAGATGGTGAGGACAGGCTAATTTAGGGTGTGTATCTAACTTTCTCTGACTAGGATTGTGGTCCCAACTTGGAGAGGGTGTACCTCTGGCAACTAGAGACCCAATTTCTAACAACCATTTGTAAATATATGACATAATGGTAGCCACACATTCCAAACTGTTGCCAGCACAACCACATAATACATACAATGTTTTCTTTTTTTTCTTTGAGTTGAATCACTCTCAATAGTAGCACTACTGCCTTCCAGCATCAATAGTATCTGTATTCCTTAGTGGGCCCATTGTTCTGCTGTTGTGATGGAGAGACTGCCCTCCAGATATATAAATGACTGTCAAGCTGGTGGTCATTTATAAAGCATTGCTAGGTACTGCCATCACAATGTTTTTGCCACTGCATTTTGCTGTTTGGTAGAATGCTCCATGGGCATGAAGGAGACTTGCACCAAACAGTTTTCTTTTTTTTATTTTCAAAAAGGAAATTCTGAAACAAGATTTGCCTTTTAACGACTGAAAAGAAAATGCTCCCCTTGCAACGATTGTCCTCTGTCATGGCAAGTGGAGCATTTAACAGTTTCCCCCTCCCTCTACCTCCAGGTTTTTCCGGGCAGTTATGGGCATTTAAATTGACTCATAATTCTGCCCATCTAAATTAGATGGTCAGAATTGAAGGTCTGCCGAAATGGCCCTTGTTCCACAGTGCCATAGAAGGGGTTTAATCATCACTCAACCTATGGTCTGCCAATACCTAAATTTGGCAGCCAGACCATTAGCTTGGCAGTATACACACTCCGTCCTCATTGAGACATAGTGTTCCCATTGCCAAGATATAAATCATACCCTTAGTACTTAACATCCCAATCCACCTAAGAGTATGCTTTGAAAGCCCACCAGGACCTAAGGGGAAGCAATAGAGATTCACAGGGTATCAAGTAGAGGCCAACTGCACAGCCGAGTGTAAGCCCAGTTGAAACTGACCAGCTGGGCAGTTGCAGGAAAGGTCCCTTGTAGCTTGTCTACTTATTTGTCCTGGGTACAAGAATGAGCAGGTTCAGTCCTTCAGGGCCCCTCTCAGGTCATAGACAGCAGATCTAGTATTCTTCTGTCCTTATTCAGGTCCAGCAACGTTCTGAAGCTGGTACTTGGAGATGCAGCATTTGTGCCAAGAACTTGCTGGTTGGTAGGAATATGACACCTGGGCATGCCCTACCTAGTGGGGTAAATGTTTTCAATCTAGGATTACCCACTTGGGGCATTTTCAAGATGGGGAAAGTAGTGTTTAGCCACACTAATCTTGGAGTAAGAGAGCTGAGGGGCGTTTGGCGTCCTCCTACACTTTACAGTAAAATCCATTGTGAAGCAGTTATTGTGTTCACAATAAACCGAAAGACAGAAGTGTGGTACAACAAAAGCAAGGTCTTTCGCAACCATACGGTGGACACAAAAGAATTATCTTGGCATCCCGTTTCCTTCCTCTCAAATGCGCCCAAGTGTTATATGAGAACCCCAAAGACATAAGTCTGGTAAGACAAAAGTATGGTTCTTCTTTAACTAGACAGTGGATTTACAAGAATTATCTTGGTATTCTGCTCCTTTCATTTTAAGTGATATATGTGGCTCAGCAGCCCTGTAAAGCAGTATTTTGCACTGTGCTATCAAAAGGAGTCGCACAGCCCTACTCTGGATATTCGGCAAAGCTCAGAGGAGTCATCTCTGCTTATATAAGTCAACCTCTTGTTTGTTCCTGGAAGACATTTCAATTTTTTTTTACACCACTTCAAAAGCTAATCACTGGCTGGGATTTGGCAGAGGATGCTAAATAGGCTTCTGACAGTTCAGACAGGCAAACTGTAACTATACTGAAGTTTTGTTTGCTTAATATTTATTAAAAATATGACCACTGTCGAATTGGAATTTAATAACTATTAAAATAGTAGTCTAATTATGTTTCTAACTATTCCCATTCCTGAGAAACAGTGATAGAATTTCAACCAGAAATTTGGTTATCTACATGGGACAACTAGTTCTGCCACGGTGAAAAATAGCTTTTGGGTTCTAGTCACTTTAAGGGCAAGTTAACATTACATTTCTACATGTCCTGCTTTTAAATTCCGTTCACCCTGCCTTGTGGGCTACAAAGCATACATGGGGTGACATACATATTTAAAAGGAAACTTTTGATCTGTCAAAAGTGTTTATTTTGGCTGGTCAAATTGCAGTTTTTGCATTGCTATTGTCAGGCTCCAATAATAGGCCTGAAGCCATGTTTGCACTGTCACTGTAGTGAATGGCAGAAAAGGTGTAGCACTCCACTAGTGGTACTTCATTTGCAGGCCCTGATCAAGAATATGTTAATTCAACCATGTTAAAAGGGGGAGCACAGGTACTTTGCTACTGATTAGTTGAACTAAAGTGCACAGAGTTCTAAAGCCAGCAAAAATATGGGACCAAACATATGCGACACAATCTGGGATGACCATGTAGAAAAGGCAAATTTTCTATAGAGGCCGGCTAAAAGTGAGGGTAGGCTAATCAATCCCTTGAGGAGTTTCCTGTTCAGACAATAGAACGTGGACAATTCACCTCCTCTGTAGTGGCCCTTGTCGGTTCTTTGCTGCCCAAAAATTACCTATACCCCTCTGTCAGCATTTTCCCTAGCCACTAACTCTGCCCATAGAAAACATTTCTCCACATCTGCACCCCACTTGTGAGGCGACTAACCCTAACTTGCTCAGCGCTTCCTCTTATTTGGCAGACAGTACCACTTCAGCCAACAGGGTTATGTGGTCCATTTTGCAAATGTTGGACCTGGCCCTTTTTGCAGGGTCATCCCTCAAACATTTTCCCTCCTTCCTCTTATTTTTCTGACCAGTTTTCATTGTCTTTAGAACTCTGGGCTCTTTACCACTGCAAACCAGTGCTAGAGTGCACATGCTCTCTGTATAAATTGTACTGGTGATTGGCGTATCCATGATTGGCTTATTTGATTTACCAGTAAGTCCCTAATAAAGTGCAGCAGATTTTCAGATTACTTCTAGAACAAAGAGGAACCTCTGCCAAGGAGAGGAGCTGAAGAGTTAGAGGAAGAGTGCTGCCTCTTTGCCTGTGACTGTGCTTTGCAGGGTTGGTCTGCAGTTGCTGCTTCTGCCTGAAAGAGGACAAAGATAGGACTTTGTTGTATATTCCTGCTTGTGAAGTGTCTCCAAGGGCTTGGACTGAGCCTGCCTCCTGTTTTGAAGTCTCGTGACCATTAAAGACTTCCTCTGCCATCACCTGGACTTTCTGGTGAGACTCCTACTCTGTCAAGTGGTGCCCTATCCAGTCCCTTGGCAATGGAAAGGTGAAGCTGGTGGAACCAATGTGGAAATCCATACACTGGAGCCATGCGGGGAAACTTTCAACACAACACCTGCAATGCGGCTGGGAATTTGACAAATCACATGCTCCATGGCTGGAGAAATGACGCAATGCCCACTTGAGGCTGCTGAAAACAACGCAAACCCCACCCAGGGCAGACTCTTGTCCTCGTATTGCCTGTTTTTGCACGCAACTTCATTGGGTATCAAAACAGACGTGAACCTGCCCGGACCCAAGGTGCCCTTCCGGAACTCAACGCATCGCTCTCTTGCAGGAGAGGGAAACGATGCACCGCCTACCCGACCAGAGAAAAAACAAAACACGGGCTCACTTGCGAGTAAGGAATCGATGCATTGCTGACTTTTCCAATGAACGCTCGTCCTTGCTGCTTTATTTTTTGGCACAAACCAGGTACTTTCTTTAACAATAATATTTCCATTGTTTTCTTCGGAGTAAGATTCTATTATTTGATAATTCATAACTTTCATTATGTATGTTGGATTTTTGTTGGTTTGGTCTTGTTTGATTTAGGTAAATATTGGCTATTTTGCTAAACTGGTGTGGTGTCCATTATGTAGTGTTTTCACTATGTTACTGTGTGTTTTGGTACAAATACTTTACACATAGCCTCTGAGATAAGCCTGACTGATTGTGCCATGCTACCAAGGGCATGAGCAGGGGTTATCCTAGGTCTCTATTACCATTACCCTGACTAGAGCGAGGGTCCCTGCTTGGACAGAGTGCAAACTGACTGCCAGTTAGAGACTCCATTCCTAACAGCAAACTAGGTCACAATTCTGTCCCCAATTCAAGGAAAGCTCTACCCAAACGACTTATATCCAATAGAGGCCACTGGCTGCTTTCAAGTGTCAAGAACGAGCCTCTGGCCATCCACTGGAAGGTGTGGCTTCCATCCTGGGGCCTTGGGTAGGCCTCAATTCCGGCCATGGGGCTGGCAAGGGGGATCCGATTTGTTGCTGTGGTCTCTCTGAGCTGGACCCCCAAGTGACAGACAGCCTCTCTCCACTATTTCTTCCACCAACTCAGAGGACGCCTTGAGGCTGGTCTTCCAGGTCAAGTTTGTACCTTGAGACTTAACATGTGCCTGGCAGAGCAAGACTTCCTGGGATGACATATAGGCCCTCTTTATAACAGTGGTGGTAAAAACCACCTACTGCTGCGGTGACGACCGCGAAAAGACCGTCAAAGTGGCTACCAGCCATCTGCCGTATTATGACCACAGCTGGATTTCTACCAGAAGGATGGTGGAAATCCAGCTGCAGCCATGGCGGCGGATGGCAGTAAGGTGGCACTGCTGCCACCAGCAGCGCCATGCCAGTAGACCTCCACCGGCTGTATTATGACCCATAATACGGCCTGGTGGTGTTCTGCTGGCAGCAGCGCCCCGTCCCGTCTCCTGCCAGAGGATCCCCTGACTACAGGTAAGTCGGGTCTCCGACAGGGTAGGGGGATGGAGGGTGTTGTGTGTTTTGTGTGGGTGTGTGTGTATGTAAGTGTGTTCGTGGATGCAGGTGTGTGTTGCGTGTTGGATGCGAGTGTGCATGTATGAAGGTGTGAGTGCGTGTATGTAGTGTTATGTGAATGTGTGTCTGTGTGTATGTTTGAAAGCGTGTACGGGTGTGTGTGAGTGGATGTATGCATGCGTGGATGTTTGTGGGAAAGTGTGTGTATGTGTGTGTGTGTGTGTGTGTGTGTGTGAAGAGGGGAGCGTGTATGTAGGTGGGGTGGTTTGGAGAGGCGGTGCTGGGGGGTAACTGGAGAGGGAGGGGGAGGGTGGAGACCCCTGTCAGTGACAGGGAAGGAATTCTCTGTCACTGATGGTGCCTACCGCCATGGTTTTTGTGGCAGTAAAGAAGCCACGAAAACCATGACAGTAGGCGGGGTCATAATCCTGCGGGCGCAAGAGTGACGGCCGCCGGGCTAGCGATAGATATCTCCAGCCCGGTGGCTCTCACCGCCATTGTAGTCAGAGTGTTACAATGTCATAATATGGCGATGAGTACCGCCAGCCTGTTGGCGCTACCTACCACCATTTTACCACTGACCTCTGGTGTCATAATGAACACCGTAGTACCCCTTATTAATGACACACTCTGCCTGTGTCATGTAGAGATCTGCCTAGTGCAGGTCTCCAGTACTCTGTTTGTGTGACAATGCAGGCAGCACCCCCAGATTAGAAGTGGACTCACCAGGGTCAGTCTTTGGGATCTCTTTTCTCAAACTAACTCATGAACCACTGTGTATGGTATGCATCTCTCACCACTTTCTTTTTGTTTTGTGTTTTGGGGCACCCTGTGTGATCGTCTCTCCTGATAGTTTTCTTACTGGTGGAAGGTCCTTATCAAGGATACAGTCAATGGGCATCTGGGTACTGACAGGGACCTTCTCTCTGCACGTACCCCCTCCCATTCTAGGGATACCAGGGCCACAGACCAGAAGGATCCTGCCCCAGGGTCTGTGTTGACCTACAGACCTGTCCTGACAGATACTGTTCTGGGGAAACCAGTTTTTATACCATCATGGTCTGGCTGGCAAAGGTACCTCTCATAGCAGAGACAAGGACCCCATTTACTCTGATCTCCTGGAAGTGATAGCTACTATCTTGAGGGATCACCCGCTTACTTTCAGGGTCCACCTCCCAACTAAGTGATACAAGGGCATGTTGTACCTTATCTTCCTGGGAATAGCTTCCAATTTGGGCTGCATTGGCCACCCCTGTGGTCAAATATGCATGGGGTCCTGGGCCAACCAGTGTTACCCTTCTTGGCTTCTAGCTTGCTCACGTGCCCAAGTCTTATTTGTAAGCAATGTCTGGTGGGAAGAATGCTCACTGTGCCCAATGTCTGCAGTGCAAAACCTTTGGCCAGGCAGTGCACCCATCTCTTATTGTTCAGCATACACCAGCTGCACACGGCCTTTGATCGTCTGCATCAAGGTTAGCTGTAGGGTCTTGCCTCAGACCAGCCCCTGTACCTAAAGTAACAAAGGTGGACGACACTTTCATCGCTATTGGTCATATCCAGCAACGGTCTTGAATCCAACACTTTGTGGGCCAACCTTCACTATCAAAGGTCAAAGGTCATATGTTAGAGGGCTGGTCAGGCTATGCTCTCACCTTGCCACATGCTGCCATCATCACCTTGGTCAAGCGCAGTAGTAGTGCACTAAATAATACAATTTTGTCATTGTTTTCGCAGAATTCAGCTTGTGAGGATTGAGGATCTGTCAATCCAGCATAGACTTTGAGGATCCTGTTATAAAAAGTGTGTTTTTTATTTTGTTTTTATCCTTAAGCAGGATCCTTTTGGGGTCCCTCCACATCGGTCTTGGAGGCAATATGTACCTTCACTCCCTTTTCTCTTCTTTTTTCCAAAAATAGTGCTCAGTGTACATTGTTGGGGAACTGCAACTGCAACAGAAATGTTATCCATTGTGGAACTGCAAATCCACAAATTAAGAGTCTAAATACTGCTATTAAATTAAACGTCCTAATGTCCGATGCAAGCACTGTTTAAACAAATAATTTCTCACAAACTAATCAACAAAACTAGACCTAACGAAGCAAAGGTATTTCTTTGAGCAAAATGCCAACCTCATAACATATTTAGTATAATTTCACTCAGCCATTTTTCTCTATCGATGAGCAAGGAATCCCATGGGAATCAAAATAGGGTTTGGTACCTTTTGAACCCCATTTTCTTGGCTCCTCTTGATGGATGTGCATGAAATTTGTATTGGAGAACTCAATGTGGGCACATCTTTTTTGGAAAGTCTTGTGAAGATTTGTCAAAAAACACTAAAGTTATTAAGAAAATAAAAAAATCCGTTTCAATGGAAACTCTGCCATACCTATAAAATCACAGGCAATATCGCTGCCTGTGTAATATTAATTTCATTCATAAGAAGAAAGCATAAAATCAATACTTTAAGAAATCATTTATTTGTTTTTAATACGGAAATCAAATGAGCTTTGAAAAAAATGTGCACAACAGTTTGTTGAGCTAGGCAAATATTTCTGTCCTACACCGTATTAAAGTTGTTGAGAAATGCCAGCCTGCCGGTCTTGGATTACAGTTACACTGGTAGTCAGAATATCAAGTTTTGACCTCACTGTAACTCACAATAATATAAATAGAGAGAATAGAGAGAATGCTTTGTCCATTTGAAATGTACCGCGTCCTGAAAAAATATCTATTTTGCAATAATTTAGTTCTCATTGGCAAAACGCAACCGTGTTGCTGTAACATCCATCCACAGAAAGCCATGCACAGTATTCAATGAAACTTTAAAAAATGCAGGTTCAAGACAAAAATATGGAAACGTGAAGACTATAAGAAGCAGTTTCACTACTGAGAGGCTAGTATGGATGGGGTAGAGTCAGCTTCCACGTGTTTCTGAGAGATTATCCAGTCCTTGTGAGGAATAAATTTACAAGTTGATGCTTCTAAGAGAGCCTCACAGCGCAAATGTGCTTTTAGTCAGTAGTCATGTCAATCACTTGATTTAAAGTTTTTATGCGGTGTATTCACAACCTCTCTGATCAAGGCTCTGGGAGCTGAAACTGCTGCTCCAATTTATCTAAAACAACATTTCGAGTCATGCTAGCAATCTCTGCCTTACACTGGTGAGACTGAACCCTAAGTGACAGTGTGCTAGGTTTCGTACTTATTACTAGATCACTGTAAAATGGCAGGAATTGGTTTTCTGTGGCTCTCAGTGGTGAACGTCTTTCCCTCGACCTTTAATGTGAGGCAGCTTGTAAGGCCTTAAGAAGGAAATTAAAACATAGCCTTCATTGAATTTTGTACTATACATGCAACAGTTTACCAGGTTTGTGATAACGGGAGGAGAGAAAACTAATTAATTACGTTCCTAATTCATAGCAGGTTGCACGTCCTACTTGTGCTAAACGTACGAAAACACAAGGACTTGGCTATCTGAAACGCACACGCTTCCTCCTAATACACACATAGGTGATACTGTTTGGTTTGTCATGTTCCCTATGTTCTTGAGGTGCAAGCTAGTAGTTGACATCTATTTTTATTTCTTGTCACACTGTAACATGTTGCCAACTGTTGATATACGAAAGGATATTTTTTTCTCTGACCCTCGTGTTTTAATTTTATGAGTACGATGCCCAAACACGTTTGTTAAGCCCATCCTGTCACACACTTTGAATGGGGCACTGGATGTACAAAGGTGTACAAAGAGATGCCTAATTCTAGCCTACACCTCCAGAACGTATGGAACTTGACAGAACGGAATCCATTACCTCTTCTGTCCCTTCCTCACCCCAGTCGTTATTTAATGAGTAAATGTGGAAATCCACTACAATTGCTCACTCTTTCCTCAAGCTGATTTCTATGTCTATTGTGTGAATGGAATCTACCCATGAACCCCTTACTTCCCTGGAGAACTTCCTGTTTATTTTTGTGTGCCTTTGTTAGTTCCTAAGATCTGTTTGAAGTCTGCTTAAATGGCTCGCTTCGGGCTGAAGGAGTGGGGCGAGCGCAGGGCGTAGAGGTGGAGTGGGGGGCTGGAGGTGGGAGAGGGTAAAGTTTATTTTAAAATATTTTAAAAGAATCAAAGCTTACTTGCTCCGCGCCACGCCACTCCTCTTGCTCCTGTTGCTGCAGCCAGGCACAGGCTCCAAGCCTGCCCTGCGGCCAATTCTAACGCTGCTCCGAGGAATAATGTTTTTTTCAGTTTCTGCCCCTCTTGGGGGTAGAGCGGCTGAAGCAACACCAGAGATGTTTTGCTCTTTGTCTTTTTTGTGTGGGGGGCTGCACCTTGGACAAGGGTCACTCCCCAAAGGGGGAAATGCACTGTTGGGCTGCTCGTCCCCCCTTAGGGGTATATTGTAGGCCCATCTGCCCCCAAGGGGGGCAGAATCCACTAAGCACCTGGGATCTTGTCTGTGTGTGTGGTTTTTGTGGGGGATGGCCCCTTGGGCAAGGGTCGCCTCTCAAAGGGGGCGATAGATTTTATGCCATTTCTGCCTCCCTGGGGGACAGATCGGCCTATTTTCTTTTAGGCCCATCTGCCCCCAAGACGCCAATGATTTTTTGATTTTTGGCAGATCAACCTATTTTTTTTAGGCGGGGCAGAATGCACTTCGCGCCAGAGATCTTGTGTGTGCTTTGTGTTGTGGGGTGGCCCCTTGGGAAGGTTCACCACCCCAAACAGGGGCAATATATTTGTTGCTATTTCTGCCTCTCTTGAGGTCAGAGTGGCCCATTTTTTCTTAGGCCCATCCAAGCCATAATTATGGCCGGAATTCTTGTTTCCTTTGTTTTTTTGTGCCCCCCCAAGGGTCCAGAGCACTGTTAGGTAGTTCTGCCTCCCTTTGGGCCCATCTGCCCCCAATGGGGGCAGAATCCACACAGCACCAGGGATCTTGTGTGTGTGTGTGAGTATGTCTGTGCTTTGTGTGGAGGGGTGGCCTCTTGGGCAAGGGTCTTACTCCCCAAGGGGGGCCAATATTATTTACACCACTTCCTATTATTTTTGGGTTCATCTGCCCCCCAGGGGGGCAGAAGCCACTAAGGCTCCAGGGATTTATTTGAGTTTTTTTTGTGTAGATGGCGGCCCCTTGGGGGCAGATCGGCCTAGTTTTTGTAGGCCCATCTGTCCCCAAGGAGGGTAGAGGCCACTAGGCACCAGGGAAAATGTCTAAATGTTTGATGGCGGGGTGTATGTCATCTGGCAAAGTATTTGCATGTGTGATTATATCAGTTTATTTCTCCTTTTTGTTATAGTTCAAAGATTTTTCTTCCTTTGCTGTGGCTTATTGCGGTTTTTGGAGTGGTTAACCTGCGTTTGCAAAGTTGCATGTTTTAGGTAAGTAAAAACAATTTATTCCAAAGGTGTATTGTTGCTTTTCATGAATGACATGTTTATAGGTGGTGTACCACATGCAGGATTGTGTGTTAAATTGTCCTTAGATTTGTGCACAATGATCTTTTTTTCTTTTTAGTGGGATATTGGTGATTGCTGTGTCTGTGCAGAGTAGTTGCTGGTGAGTCTAGCTTTTCCAGGCAAGTGAGTGGTATAGTTTATGAGTACATAACTCTTTGTGATAAAGCCACACTTTGTTTATTAATTTCTTTAGACAGTGCTGGTTGTTTTTGGCACATTTGTCAAGTTACACTTATTAGAAAGGATCACGGCTAGTCACAGAGTGACCACTCAGCAGGTTTTTGGCATGTTTTTTGAGTCATCTTCTGACCATGATTACGAGACTAACACTGCATCTAATGCAGAGGAGGAAGTGAGAGATTCTGGCAGTGAGTTTTCTGTCCAGGAGGAATCTTCAGATGCGAAAGCCATTCTGAGTGCAGATGAAGGACCTGTTATAGAGGACACTAATGTGCCAAAAGTTTCTGGTTGGAAGTTATGACATCTGTGTTACCTCAAACATGGAGCAGCCACAGTTGCCTGCCTTTACTGGTGTCCGAGGGTGTACAGTAAATATGGAAAACTTTTTGACTGTCAAATTCTTTGAGTTGTTTGTGGATGATGTATTTTTGGAAGAGATTGTTGAACAGACTAATTTGTTTGCAGAACAGTACTTGAGGGACAACGCTACCAGACTTAGGCCTCAGTCTAGAGCTACCCAGTGGATTCCCACAAATCTGTAAGAGATAAAAAAGTTCTTGGGTTTGAATTTTTGATGGGGTTGATAAAGAAGCCGTCACCAGCTTCTTATTGGTCTACTAGTTCCTTGATGGCAACGGCTATATTTCCTGCAACCATGACTCATAATCGGTATTTGGTTCTCCTTCGGGTGCTGTATTTTGTTGATAATGCTTTAGCCTTGCCATGAGATCACCCTGATTGTGACTGTCTTTTTAAGATTTGGCCTATCCTTGATCACTTTGTAGATAGGTTTTCAGAAGTGTATGTTCCAGGCAAAGGAGTAAGTGTGGATGAGTCTTTGGTTCTATTCATGGGTCGTTTCGTTTTTAGGCAGTACATTCCTAGCAAGAGGGCACGGTATGGAATTAAATTGTATATGCTATACAGGATATGTTTATAATTTCAGGGTCTACATTGGTAGGGATTGCACTGTTGACACCCCAGCTGTCTGCCCATGTTTGGAGTTAGTGAGCAAATTGTGTGGGAACTTGGTAAATGACTGTTTACCAAAGGTCACCATTTGAATGTATATAACTTCTACACCGGAGTGCAGTTGTTCATGGAATTGTTCAGAGTGGACACTGTTGCTTGTGGAACAATCAACTCTAACCATAAAGGCTATCCAAAGGAGCTTGTCTGTAAAAAACTTGAGAGGGGACAGTGCAGTGCCTTGTGGAATGATGAGCTGCTAGCTCTGAAATTTGCAGACAGGAGGGATGTCTACATGCTAACTACCATCCACAATGAGAATACTTCACCTGTGGCTGTTTGGGGTCAAGTTGCTGAAGTGCGCAAACCTGTGTGCATTTTAGATAACAATAAGCACATGGGGGTGTTTGATAGCGTAGATTAGAAATTGGAACCGTACACTGCTGTTCATAAGTCTTACTTTTGATATAAAAAGTTGGTGATTCATTTGTTTAATCTAGCAACTTGTAATGCTTTTATTGTGTTCAAGGATTGTTCCCCTGAGTAAAGAATGACATTTGTTAAATTTCAGGAGTCAGTGATAGAGAGCCTTGTTTTGATGGATCATGCAAGAGTTCCTAGAATAGCAGTGGTGGAGGATGTGGCTAGATTGAAAGATTGCCACCTTCCTGATCAGATTCCTCCCACTCCCAAAAAAGACTTTCCTGCTAAGAAATGTAGAGTCTGTGCCCGAAGAGGTATCCCAAGGGAGAGCCGGATATACTGCCTGAACTGTCCTTCAAAGCCTTGGCTGAGTGTGGGCGGCTGTTTCAGGAGTTACCACATAAAAAAACATTTCTGGGAAGTACCATGAGCATAAACTGCCTGTTTTATATTTCATATGTTCAGTTTCACAGTTGGCATTGCTGTTATGTATTTAGTTAGAGCTTTTGTGTTTGTAGTTTTGTACTTATAATTAGTTAGTGGTTTATTTGTTGTTTAAAAAAAAGTGATGGCGGTGTGCGTGGAGTGGCACTTGGCTGGCAGTGTGCGTGGAGTGGTGCTTGGCTGGTGGTGTGCTTGGAGTGCCGCTCGGCTGGCTTTGTGCATGGAGTGGCACTTGGTAGGTGGTGTGCGTGGAGTGGCGCTTGGCTGGCAGTGTGAATAGTGACTTGCTGTTGGCCACTGCAACACACTCCTAGCCAAATGCCAGTCCACACACTCCCATCAGCTGGTGTGATTGCTGTATCAGGCATGTAGGTGTGTGAAAGTGATGGGCCCTTGAATGGCGCTGTCTGTTGATACGAGTTTTGTAATGTGCTGGGCCCACGGCTGGTGGGGTGAATGGTCTTGTGCATGTCATGTATGAAAGGGATGTGAATGGACTGTAAAGCGGTTGGTGCCTTGTCACAAGCTGTGGGGCTTTGGTTCAGTTTTTTCACCTTTCAGTTATAAACAATGCATTTCATTTTTGTGGAATCTCTTGTTAATAAAATGGGATCTACTGAACCATCTCTCACCCTCGTGCCAGATCCAACCAGTATGTGTGGTAAAAATGAAAAAACCTGCTCCGGTGTAATCAGGTGTCGCAGCACACCTGTGACATGCTAGATGTCTCGGGGGGGACCCTGATGATGAAGCATGCCACCAACTTGGTTGAGGGGTCTTATAAATATAACCTATGTGCATTTTGTTTCACAATTTTAGTGTTTGGAACATTATAGAAGGTTGTGGACACATCAAAATGATCTATTACAAAACTACCTGTGTTTCAGGGGGAGAGCCTGCATTTATAGACGCAGGTGCAGCCTTCATCTAGGGAAACCTACAAAACTCAGATATGTTTGAAAACTAGACGCTCAGAGGAGTCCAAGGAGGTGTGGCATGCATGAATCCCCTAACATTTTCATACCCAGACACCTCTGCAAACCACAATATTTGGTTAAATAAGCATATTTTCCTCAATTTTCTTTGTAGGATCACCACACTGCCACAAATTTCCTACCCCCCAGCGTCCCCTCAGTCTTCCAAGTAAAATTGATACCGCACTTGTGTGGGTCCTCGAAGCAGAGTCTGCCTAAAAATGTATACAAGAAAAAAATGTGCTTATCAACTCGCTGTGCTATCCCCTTTTCCTGTTGCAGGCACATGGGCCACTCACACAAGAGAAGTATCATTAATCGGCAGACTGAGGAGAACATTGGGTGGTAGGAAATGTGTACCGGCTCAGTGATCCTACAAAGAAAACTGTGGAAAATATGATTTTTTTCAGCTGTATTTGAGTCTTGCACAGGAGTCTGGGTAAGAAAATGTTGGGGGATCCACACAAGTCACACCTCTCGAGTTTAAAAAAAAGTGTGGGTTTGGTAGCTTTCCCCAGATGACTGCCGCACCTGGGAACACAAAAGCAGGTGTCCTCCCCCCACTGCAAAAACAGATTGTTTTATAATAGATCATTTTGATGTGTCCTCATTGGGTTTTGGGGCATTTCCTGTCACGGGCACTAGGCCTACCCACAGAAGTGAGGTACCATTTGTATCGTAAGACTTGAGGAATGCTGGGTGGAAGGAAATTTGTGGCTCCTCTTAGATTTCAGAACTTTCCATCACCAAAATGTAAGGAACAAGTGGGAGTTTTTGCCAAATTTTGAGGTTTGCAAAAGATTCTTGGTAACAGAACCTGGTGAGAACTCAACAAGTCACCCCCTCTTGGGTTCCCCAGGTGTCTAGTTTTGAAAAATGTGTATGTTTGGTAGGTTTCCCTAAGTGCCTGCTGAACTAGAGGCCAAAATCCATAGCTAGGCACTTTCCAAAAAGCACATCAGTTTTCAATGTAAAAATGTGATGTGTCCATGTTGGGATTAGGGGTGTTTTCTGTTGTGGGCACTAGGCCTACCCACACAAGTGAGGTACTGTTTTTATCAAGAGACTTGGGGGAATACTGGGTGGAAGGAAATTTGTGGGTCCTGTTAGATTCGAGAACTTCCCATCACCGAAATGTGAGGAAAAAGTTTTTTGTTTTTTTTTACAAAGTTTAAGGTTTGCAAAGGGTTCTGGGTAAAAGAACCTGGTGAAAGCAGCACAAGTCACCCCATTCTGAATTCCCCTATGTGTCTAGTTTTTTAAAAATGTCCAGGTTGATAGGTTATCCTGGTGCCGGCTTAGCTTAAGGCCAAGATTCACAGCTAGGCACTTTGCAAAAAATAGGTCAGTTTGATTTAATTAAATGTAATGTGTCTACGTTATGTTTTGGGGCATTTCCTGTTGCGGGCACTAAGCCTACACACACAAGTGAGGTACCATTTTTATCGGGAGACCAGGGGGAATGCTGGGTGGAAGGAAATGTGTGGCTTCTCTTAGATTCCAGAACTGTCCATCACTGAAATATGAGGAAAAGTGTTTTTTCGCCAAATGATGAGGTTTGCAAAGGATTCTGGGTAACAGAACGTGGTGAGAGCCCCACAACTCACCCCATTCTGAATTTCCCTAGGTGTCTAATTTGTAGAAATGTCAAGGTTTGGTAGGTTTTCCTAGGTGCCGGCTAAGCTAGATGCTAAAATCCACAGCTAAGCACTTGAATAAACAGGTCAGTTTTCGTTAGGAAAATGTGAGGTGTCCACGGTGTGTTTTGGGTTATTTCCTCTCACGGGCACTAGGCCTACCCACACAAATGAGGTAACATTTTTATCAAGAGACTTGGGGGAATGCTGGGTGGGAGACAATTTGTGTCTCCTCTTAGATTCCAGAACTTTCCTTCACCGAAATGTGATGTTTGCAAAGGATTTTGGGTAACAGAACCTGGTGAGAGCCCCACAAGTCACCCCCTACTGAATTCCCCTATGTGTCTAGATTTTATAAATGTTCATGTTTGGTAGGTTTTCCTAGGTGCCAGCTGAGCACGGCTAAAATCCACAGCTAGCCACTTTGCAAAAAACAGCTTTGTTTTCTTCAAGAAAATGTGATGTGTCCACATTGTGTTTTTGGGCATTTCGTGTCACGGGCACTAGGCCTACCCACACAAGTGAGGTACCATTTTTATCGGGAGACTTGGGGCAAGGCTGAGTGGGAGGATATTTGTGGCTCATCTTAGATTCCAGAACTTTCCATCGCCGAAATGTGAGGAAAAGTGGGATTTTTTTGCCCACTTTTGAGGTTTGCAAAAGATTCTGGGTAACAGAACTTGGTGAGAGTCCACAAATCACCACATTCTGAATTCCCCTAGGTGTCTAGTTTTTAGAAATGTCTAGGTCTGGTAAGTTTTCGTAGGTGCTGGCTGGACTAGAGGACAAAATCCACAGCTAGGCACTTTGCAACAAACAAGTCTATTTTTTTTAGGAAAATTTGAGGTGTCCATGTTGTGTCTTGGATTATTTACTGTCACAGGCACTAGGCCTACCCACACAAGTGAGGTACGATTTCTATGGGAAACATGGGGGAACACTGAGTTTTAAGGAAATTTGTGGCTCCTCTTACATTCCAAAACTTTCCATCACCGAAATATTAGGAAAAGGTGTTTGTTTTTTTTTACAAAGTTTGAGGTTTGCAAAGGGTTCTGGGTAAAAGAACCTGGTGAAAGCAGCACAAGTCACCCCATTCTGAATTCCCCTATGTGTCTAGTTTTTTAAAAATGTCCAGGTTGATAGGTTATCCTGGTGCCGGCTTAGCTTAAGGCCAAGATTCACAGCTAGGCACTTTGCAAAAAATAGGTCAGTTTGATTTAATTAAATGTAATGTGTCTACGTTATGTTTTGGGGCATTTCCTGTTGCGGGCACTAAGCCTACACACACAAGTGAGGTACCATTTTTATCGGGAGACCAGGGGGAATGCTGGGTGGAAGGAAATGTGTGGCTTCTCTTAGATTCCAGAACTGTCCATCACTGAAATATGAGGAAAAGTGTTTTTTCGCCAAATGATGAGGTTTGCAAAGGATTCTGGGTAACAGAACGTGGTGAGAGCCCCACAACTCACCCCATTCTGAATTTCCCTAGGTGTCTAATTTTTAGAAATGTCAAGGTTTGGTAGGTTTTCCTAGGTGCCGGCTAAGCTAGATGCTAAAATCCACAGCTAAGCACTTGAAAAAACAGGTCAGTTTTCGTTAGGAAAATGTGAGGTGTCCACGGTGTGTTTTGGGTTATTTCCTCTCACGGGCACTAGGCCTACCCACACAAATGATGTAACATTTTTATCAAGAGACTTGGGGGAATGCTGGGTGGGAGACAATTTGTGTCTCCTCTTAGATTCCAGAACTTTCCTTCACCGAAATGTGATGTTTGCTAAGGATTTTGGGTAACAGAACCTGGTGAGAGCCCCACAAGTCACCCCCTACTGAATTCCCCTATGTGTCTAGATTTTATAAATGTTCATGTTTGGTAGGTTTTCCTAGGTGCCAGCTGAGCACGGCTAAAATCCACAGCTAGCCACTTTGCAAAAAACAGCTCTGTTTTCTTCAAGAAAATGTGATGTGTCCACATTGTGTTTTTGGGCATTTCGTGTCACGGGCACTAGGCCTACCCACACAAGTGAGGTACCATTTTTATCGGGAGACTTGGGGCAAGGCTGAGTGGGAGGATATTTGTGGCTCATCTTAGATTCCAGAACTTTCCATCGCCGAAATGTGAGGAAAAGTGGGATTTTTTTGCCCACTTTTGAGGTTTGCAAAAGATTCTGGGTAACAGAACTTGGTGAGAGTCCACAAATCACCACATTCTGAATTCCCCTAGGTGTCTAGTTTTTAGAAATGTCTAGGTCTGGTAAGTTTTCGTAGGTGCTGGCTGGACTAGAGGACAAAATCCACAGCTAGGCACTTTGCAACAAACAAGTCTATTTTTTTTAGGAAAATTTGAGGTGTCCATGTTGTGTCTTGGATTATTTACTGTCACAGGCACTAGGCCTACCCACACAAGTGAGGTACGATTTCTATGGGAAACATGGGGGAACACTGAGTTTTAAGGAAATTTGTGGCTCCTCTTACATTCCAAAACTTTCCATCACCGAAATATTAGGAAAAGGTGTTTGTTTTTTTTTACAAAGTTTGAGGTTTGCAAAGGGTTCTGGGTAAAAGAACCTGGTGAAAGCAGCACAAGTCACCCCATTCTGAATTCCCCTATGTGTCTAGTTTTTTAAAAATGTCCAGGTTGATAGGTTATCCTGGTGCCGGCTTAGCTTAAGGCCAAGATTCACAGCTAGGCACTTTGCAAAAAATAGGTCAGTTTGATTTAAGAAAATGTAATGTGTCTACGTTATGTTTTGGTGCATTTCCTGTTGCGGGCACTAAGCCTACACACACAAGTGAGGTACCATTTTTATCCGGAGACCAGGGGGAATGCTGGGTGGAAGGAAATGTGTGGCTTCTCTTAGATTCCAGAACTGTCCATCACTGAAATATGAGGAAAAGTGTTTTTTCGCCAAATGATGAGGTTTGCAAAGGATTCTGGGTAACAGAACGTGGTGAGAGCCCCACAACTCACCCCATTCTGAATTTCCCTAGGTGTCTAATTTTTAGAAATGTCAAGGTTTGGTAGGTTTTCCTAGGTGCCGGCTAAGCTAGATGCTAAAATCCACAGCTAAGCACTTGAAAAAACAGGTCAGTTTTCGTTAGGAAAATGTGAGGTGTCCACGGTGTGTTTTGGGTCATTTCCTCTCACGGGCACTAGGCCTACCCACACAAATGAGGTAACATTTTTATCAAGAGACTTGGGGGAATGCTGGGTGGGAGACAATTTGTGTCTCCTCTTAGATTCCAGAACTTTCCTTCACCGAAATGTGATGTTTGCAAAGGATTTTGGGTAACAGAACCTGGTGAGAGCCCCACAAGTCACCCCCTACTGAATTCCCCTATGTGTCTAGATTTTATAAATGTTCATGTTTGGTAGGTTTTCCTAGGTGCCAGCTGAGCACGGCTAAAATCCACAGCTAGCCACTTTGCAAAAAACAGCTCTGTTTTCTTCAAGAAAATGTGATGTGTCCACATTGTGTTTTTGGGCATTTCCTGTCACGGGCACTAGGCCTACCCACACAAGTGAGGTACCATTTTTATCGGGAGACTTGGGGCAAGGCTGAGTGGGAGGATATTTGTGGCTCATCTTAGATTCCAGAACTTTCCATCGCCGAAATGTGAGGAAAAGTGGGATTTTTTTGCCCACTTTTGAGGTTTGCAAAAGATTCTGGGTAACAGAACCTGGTGAGAGTCCACAAATCACCACATTCTGAATTCCCCTAGGTGTCTAGTTTTTAGAAATGTCTAGGTCTGGTAAGTTTTCGTAGGTGCTGGCTGGACTAGAGGACAAAATCCACAGCTAGGCACTTTGCAACAAACAAGTCTATTTTTTTTAGGAAAATTTGAGGTGTCCATGTTGTGTCTTGGATTATTTACTGTCACAGGCACTAGGCCTACCCACACAAGTGAGGTACGATTTCTATGGGAAACATGGGGGAACACTGAGTTCTAAGGAAATTTGTGGCTCCTCTTACATTCCAAAACTTTCCATTACCGAAATATTAGGAAAAGGTGTTTGGTTTTTTTCGCCAAAGTTTGAGGTTTGCAAAGGATTCTGGTTAACAGAACCTGGAGAGCCCCACAAGTCACCCTTTTCTGAATTCCCCTATGTATCTAGTTTTTAGAAATGTCCAGGTTTGGTAGGTTTTCCTAGGTGCCGGCTTAACTAAAGATCAAAATCCACAGCTAGGCACTTTGGAAAGAACAGTTCAGTTTTCTTTAGGAAAATATGATATGTCCACGTTGTGTTTTGGGGCATTTCCTGGTGTGGATATGGGCCTACCCACACAGGTGAGGTACCATTTTTATTGGGAGACATGGGGAAATGCTGGGTGGAAGGAAATTTGTGGCTCCTCTTAGATTGCAGAACTTTCCATCCTCGAAATGTGAGGAAAAAGTGTTTTTTTGGCCAAATTCTGAGGTTTGCAAAGGATTCTGGTTAACAGAACCTGGAGAGCCCCACAAGTCACCATTTTCTGAATTCCGCGATGTATCTAGTTTTTAGAAATGTTCAGGTTTGGTAGGTATTCCTAGGTGCCGGCTGAGCTAAAGGACAAACTCCACAGCTAGGCACTTTGCAAAAAACAGGTCAGTTTTCTTTAGGAAAAAGTGATGTGTCCATGTTGTGTTTTGGAGCATTTCCTGTCACAGGAACTAGGCCTACCCACACAAGTGAGGTACCATTTTTATAAGGAGACTTGCGGGAGTGCTGCATGGAAGGAAATGTGTGGCTCCTCATAGATTCCAGGAGTTTAATTCACCAAAATGTTATGATTTTTTTTTTTTTTTTAGCCAGATTGTGAGGTTTGCAAAGGAATCTGGGTAACAGAACCTGGTGAGAGTCCCACAAGTCACCCCATTCTGAATTCCCCTAGGTGTCTAGTTTTTAGAATTTTGCAGATTTGGTAGGCTTTCTTAGGTGCTGGCTGAACTAGAGGACAACAACCACAGCTAGGCACTTTGCAAAAACCAGGTCAGTTTTCTTTAGGAAAATGTGATGTGTCCACGCTGTGTTTTGGGGCATTTCCTGTCACGGGAACTAGGCTTACCCACACAAGTGAGGCACCATTTTTATTGGGAGGCTTGGGGGAATGCTGGGTGGAAGGAAATGTATGGTTCCTCTTAGATTCCAGAACTTTCCATCGCCAAAATGTGTGGAAAAGGTGGGGTTTTTTGGCCACATTTTGAGGTTTGCAAAGGATTCTGGTTAGCCGAACCTGATGATAGCCCCACAAGTCACCCCATTCTAAATTCCTCTCTGTGTCTAGCTTTTAGAAATTTGCAGGTTTGGTAGGTTTTCCCAGGTGCCGGCTTAGCAAAAGGCTAAAAACCACAGCTAGGCACTTTGCAAAAAACAGGTCAGTTTCCTTTGGGAAAATGTGATGTGTCCATGTTGTGTTTTGGGGCATTTCCTGTTGTGGGCACTAAGCCTACCCACATAGGTGAGGTACCATTTTTATCAGGAGACTTGGGGGAACACTGGGCGGATGGAAGTTTGTGGTTTCTCCTAGATTCCAGAACTTTCAATCACCGAAATGTGAGGAAAAATAGTTTTTTTTGGTCAAATTTTTAGGTTTGCAAAGGATTCTGGGTAATAGAACCTGGTGAGAGACCCACAAGTCACCCCATTCTGAATTTCCCTATGTTTGTAGTTTTCAGAAATGCACAGGTTTAGTATGTTCCCATCGGTGCCGGCTAAGCTGGAGGCTAAAACCCGCATCAAGGCACTTTGCAAAAAAACTGGTCAATTTTCTTTGGGAAAATGTGAATTGTCTTTATTGCATTTCTTGTTGCGGGCATTAGGCCTACCCACATAAGTGAGGTACCATTTTTATCAGGGGACCTTGGGGAACAGAAAATAGAAGAACACGTGATATTTCCTTCCATATGTAAGACAGTGTGTAAAAATTACATGTGTTTGAGAAATGCCTTGTATTTTACATTCTAGAATGGGACCCTGGAATTCAGAGATGTACAAATAACCACTGCTTCTCAACACCTTATCTAGTGCCCATTTGGGAAATAAAAAGGATTCCTTGATACCTATTTTTGACTCTTTAAATTGTCCCAAATAAATTGCTGTATACCTGGTATACAATGAAAACTCATTGCAAGGTGAACCTCTTTTATTGGCTCTGGTTACCTAGGGTTCTTGATGAACCTACAAGCCTTATATATCCCCTCATCCAGAACAGTCCAGCAGACATAAACCTATATTGCTTTTGAAAATCTGAGATGGCAGAAGAAAGTTACAGAGTAAAATGTGGAGAGAAATGGCTATTTTTTGCCTCAATTTCAATATTTTTGTATTACAGCTGTTATTAGAAAAACCTTGTAGGATCTACACAAATGACCTTTTGCTAAATTCAGAATTGTATCTACTCTTCAGAAATGTTTAGCTGTCCGGGATACAGCATTGTTTTCACATGCATTTCTGTCACTAACTGGAAGGAGGCTAAAAGCACAAAAAATAGTAAAAATGGGGTATGTCCCAGTAAAGTGCCAACATTGTGTTGAAAAATGTGTTTTTCTGATTCAAGTCTGCCTGTTCCGGAAAGCTAGGAAGATGGTAATTTTAGCACCACACCATTTGTTAATGCAATTTTCAGGGGAAAAAACACACACTTTCTTCTGCAGCTCTTTTTTCCTATAAAAAAACAAATCTCTGTATTTTGGCTAATTTCTTGGTCTCCTCCAGGGGAACCCACACACTCTGGGTACCTCTAGAATCCCTAGGATGCAGGAAAAAAAGGATACAAATTTGGCGTGGGTAGCTTATGTGGACAAAAAGTTATGAAGGCCTAAGTGCAAACTGCCCCAAATAGCCAAAAAAAGGTCTGGCATCTGAGGGGAAAAAGGCCTGGCATCGAAGGGGTTAAAGGTTTTGCAGCTTCTGCTGCTGGTGGGGGGGCTACGCTCTTACGCCCTAATGGAGGAGTCATCCCTCGGTAGGTGTTTTGGCCCCTTTGACTGAGATAGCCTGGGTTAAAGTAAGAATTTCATTTATTTCAACTATTTAACATTGATATTTTTGGAGAAAGTCCCTGTGTGTTTCTTGACAGCTTGGTCTGTTTGTCTGCTTGAAGAGCAGCTCAGAGGTGCTAAACTTTCTTTTGATTGCTTAGGAGTCTTATACAGATATTAGAGTCTGCTGTGAGTGCTTTTTTGGTCGTGTCAGGATACATTAGTGTGTGTCATGGCTTTAGTGGGTAACATTCTTTGGTACCTTGAATGTCAGGGTTGGGTGGCTGCTGTAGATGAAAGTGGATTAAAAAGTGTAAGAGGCTGGCCTGGCTTATGGTGGTTACCTAGTGGTACTTACACCTTGTGCCAGGTTCAGTTATCACTTATTAGTAGATTAGTAGTGTTCTAGCAGCTTAGGCTGATAGATGTAGCTATAGCAGAGCAGCTTAGGCTGAACTAGGAGACATGCAAAACTCCTACTATACCACTTATATCATATAGCACTATATCACAAGAAAACACAATACTCAGAGTTACTAAAAATAAAGGTACTTTATTTTAGTGACAA
The DNA here is from genome assembly GCF_031143425.1 of Pleurodeles waltl. NCBI lineage: Eukaryota > Metazoa > Chordata > Amphibia > Caudata > Salamandridae > Pleurodeles > Pleurodeles waltl. The sequence continues at coordinate 645,304,560 of NC_090438.1, forward strand.
TATGCCAAAAGTATCTCAGAGGATATACTCCCTTAGGAGGTAAGTAATATACACAAAATATACACACAAACCAAAGTCAGGTAAGTAAAACACTTAGAAAAGTAGTGCAAACACTGTAGAACACAATAGAATGCAATAGGGGAAAATAGGCCTAGGGGCAACACAAACCATATACTCCAAAAGTGGAATGCGAACCACAAATGGACCTCAGGCATAGTGTAGTGTGTAGAGGGTCGCTGGGAATGTAAGAAAACACTAAGGGTGTCCAAGATACCGTATCCCAAGACTCCGAAAAGTAGGAGTAAAGTTACCCTACTACCCCAGAAAGACACTAAAGTCGAGATAAGGGATTCTGCAAAGGCAACAACTGACTGCAAAGCACTGAAGACGGATTCCTGGACCTGAGGACCTGCAAAGGAAGGGGACCAAGTCCAAGAGTCACACAAGTGTCCAGGGGTGGCAGGAGCCCACTAAACCCCTGATGAAGGTGCAAAAGGGCTGCCTCTGGGTGGAAGAAGCCCAAGATTCTGCAACAACAGAAGGTGCCAGGAACTTCTCTTTTGGTCAAAAGATGTCCCACGGTGTGTTAAAGGACGCAGAGTAATTTCCATGCAGAAAGAAAGCAAACAAGCCTTGCTAGCTTCAAGAGTCACGGTTAAAGATTTTGGGTGCTGCCAGGGCCCAAGAAGGGCCAGGAGGTCGCCCCTTGGAGGAGGAAACAGAGGGGGCACTCAGCAACAGAGACAGCCCATGCAGAAGCAGACAGCACTCGCAGAAGCACCTGAACAGGCATTCAGAAAATCTGAGCACTGCGGCTGTCTCAGTACAACAAAAGTGGGTCCCACGAAGTCGGAGGTCAACTCAGTGAGTTGGGTAATGCAAGACAGAGTGCTGGGGATCTGGGCTGTGTTGTTTATGAAGGAAGTCTTGCAAAAGTGCACAGAAGCCCTAGCAGCTGCAGATCATGCAGTACACGGGATTACTGTCTGGTGTGGGGAGGCAAGGACTTACCTCCACCAAATTTGGACAGAAGGACCACTGGACTGGCGGGGTCACTTGGATCCAGCTCCTGTGTTCCAGGAACCATGCTCATCAAGATGAGATGGGACCCAGAGGACCAGTGATGCAGAAGTTTGGTGCCTGTGATGGCAGGGGGAAGATTCCGTCGACCCACAGGAGATTTCTTCTTGGCTTCCAGTGCAGGGTGAAGGCAGACAGCCCTCAGAGCATGCACCACCAGGAAACAGTTGAGAAAGCCAGCAGGATTAGGGGCTACAATGTTGCTGGTAGTCTTCTTGCTACTTTGTTGCGGTTTTGCAGGCGTCCTGGAGCAGTCAGCGGTCGATCCATGCCAGAAGTTGAAGAGAGAAGTGCAGAGGAACTCTGGTGAGCTCTTGCATTTGTTTTCTGAAGAGAAACCCACCGGAGAGACCCTAAATAGCCCTCAGAGGAGGATTGGCTACCTAACCAGGTAGGAGCCTATCAGGAGTGGTCTCTGACGTCACATGCTGGCACTGGCCACTCAGAGGTCTACATTGTGCCCTCACACCTCTGCATTCAAGATGGCAGAGGTCTGGGACACACTGGAGGAGCTCTGGGCACCACCCCTGGGGTGGTGATGGACAGGGGAGTGGTTACTTCCCTTTCCTTTGTCCAGTTTCACACCAGAGCAGGGGCTGGGGGATCCCTGATCCGGTGTAGACTGGTTTATGCAAGGAGGGCGCCATCTGTGCCCTTCAAAACATTTACAGAGGCCAGGAGAGGCTACTCCTCTCAGGCACCTCTCACCTATTTCCAAAGGGAGTGGGTGTAACCTATATGTAGTTCACACGTGTAATGGTGTCCCTGCACTCACAAAGTCTGGGGAAATTGCCCTGAACAATGTGGGGGCACCTTGGCTAGTGCCAGGGTGCCCTCACACTAAGTAACTTTGCACCTAACCTTCACTAAGTGAGGATTAGACAAATAGGTGACTTACAAGTTACTTAAGTGCAGTGTAAAATGGCTGCAAAATAACATGGACGTTATTTCACTCAGGCTGCAGTGGCAGTCCTGTGTAAGCATTGTCTGAGCTCCCTATGGGTGGCAAAATAAATGGTGCAGCCAATAGGGATCTCCTGGAACCGCAATACCCTGGGTACCTAGGTACCATATACTAGGGAATTATAAGGGTGTTCCAGTGCGCCAATCATAATTGGTAAAATTATTCACTAGCCTGTAGTGACAATTTTAAAAGCAGAGAGAGCATAAACACTGAGGTTCTGGTTAGCAGAGCCTCAATGATACAGTTAGGCACTACACAGGGAACACATACAGGACACAACTTATGAGCACTGCAGTCCTGGCTAGCAGGATCCAAATGACACAGGCAAAAACAAACATACACACAAGTAAAAATGGGTGTAACATGCCAAGCAAGATGGTACTTTCCTACATAAAGGAAGACCCTAAGCAGGAAGTGGCAAATCCTTGCTCTGACCTTCAACTCCCTATGGAAGACGATCAGTTGATCATGAGTGGAGAATGCTGTGCACAGTTCCAGAAGCCCTCTATTCCCGGTGTACCAATACTTACAGCTGATCAAAACCTCTTAAAGTGTGAATGTTTGGGCCCAGACATGGTGTAAGCCCCAAGATTCATTGGAAATTTAGCCCTTAGCTAAGGGAGAGGCTGAACTACCTCAGTCTTTAATGGTATAATAGTATATCCCCTCAAAGCATAGATGGATATCATGTCCGCTGAAATCTGAATCCCATAAGATATATTAGGATTTAGATTTTGGCGGAATGGATGTATGCCACCGTTGAGATGGAACAACAAATCTATCAATATCTAAATAAGGCCCTTAGTTGGTAAATCCTCTCTCCTCTCTGAGGATTTTGTCCTTTCGGACCTGTGGTCAAGAAGGCTGAGGGTGCTCTAAAGATACCTCATGCTGGACTTAATGTAGTGATGAGAATGGAAATGTATGGGGTATACCCTTAACAATCGCTGCTAAAAGACTTTCAAACATTTTTTTGTTGTACTCCAGAGATGAAAAATGTGTTTCAGCGTCCAGAGACCCACTTTTTGTCTGACATAATGGTTGATAATCTAAAGGTTTCATCAATAGCCTCTGCTGGTACAGTTGCAGAATGACAACATCTACACCTTAGAAATCGAAAGTGGAAGCAGCTCAGAAGAACTGATTAGTGAGGATGCCTTTCCCAGGTACTAAACTATTTGTGATAAAATTTGAGGACGTTTTGTGAAAGTCCTTTAAGAGCCAGAAGCGTGTGCAACCTTTTCTGCCACAAACAGCATGGCTGGGAAAGCAGAGGAAAGAGATCAGAAGGACAGGCATTTTTCAGAGTAGAAGTCAGTAACAGCCTAAGAAAACTTGTTTGGTTTTCTCTTCATGACAACTGTCTGAGATAAACAATTACTAGCATTGATTCTGACTATGCTGGAATTTTTAGCACTTTGCCAGGAGGCTGCTTACAGCTGTTTTTCTGATTTGGAACAGCCTGATTGGAGACAGAAGGATCCAACAGTCTGTCTCCCAGGGCTATTTCACAAAAATGCAAAGTTTTCCAAAGCGGCCTTTTGTCAAGACGGCATGGCCTATCAGGAAGAAGGCTCAAATGGACAGTACTTCTATAATCATCTTCCCTTTCCTTTGGAAGAGAGGTACCTGAAATGCTGTTCCAGAATGTGTATTTGTGCAGAAGCCACAGGCAAATACAGAATGATAATAGACATGAAGTTGTTTAACAAATATATTCCTACTACTCATTTCAAGATGGATACCCCAGAACATGTAATATCCCTCATTTCTAAGGGGGAGTTAGTACCAAAATAGATGAACAGGATGCATGTTTTCATGTACCAATAGCTCTACAGCAGTAGAGACTCCTGAGACTTGCTGTTGAGACTCAACACTGGCAATTCCAGAATGTTGCCCTTTGGACTCTTGACCTCTCCGAGAGCTTTTACAAAGATTCTGGTGCTGGTATCAGGAATATTTCATTCCCAAAGGGTTGTCGTCCATCCATACCTTTATGAACTCCTATCCAAGCCTCCTTCTTATAGTCTGTCACTAAAGAATACAGCAGCAACAGTCTAGAACCTTCAGAAGTTTGGGTTTTTAGTGAACTGGCAAAAATTGACACATCTGCAAGGGAGGGGCATCATATCCATGGAAATATGATAGTGTTCATTTTCCTGATCACTTTTTTCTTTTGGTCTCAAACTGGGCATCTTGGCAAGTGTGCCTACTATGTTTCACATTCTCAAGTATTAGATCTCTCTTAAAGAAAACTTATAAATTGACAACATCAAAAAGATACCAGCATCAATAGCAGAGTTCAGCAGATAGCTCGTCAGTCATTTCTCACTGTCAACGTCACCCTTAAAAGCCTATCTAACCAAGATTAGCATTAGCATGTGGGACTTCATGTAAAACAATTTAGAGAAAACATGAATTAGGAAAACATCTTTCTAAGTGAGAATCTATAATCAGCGCAGTTGGTACCTAGAAGAAAAGGCACAATTAGTCAGTCACACTTACATAGCTACCTATCCAAAGAATGGATCAGCAAAAAAGTCAGTCTTCATCTTCAGGTCATGAATGGATCAGCAATACATCAAGCCCTCAGAGTATGAGCCCAACAATGTAATCTCGAACAGAGTCTCCTGACGTCATCAACGTCTCACTCCTATTCTCCCGCATCTGAAAACTTAGCCCCTTGTCATGACTTTTTATTAGGGTCTCCCAGTTCATCCTCTTAATTCCCAGTTGGTCAGTCAGTCAGCAGATATGACTCTAACCTATAATATTTGTTTACCAAATCTATCAATTTCAATATCAGTCCTTTCACAAGTTGCGGATTGGTCCACTATACGATGTCCGCATCATCCGGCTCTTCAGGTATCGAAATTGTTGCATGTTCCTCTTCAGTCAGTGCCTCCAATGTTCAAGTCCTGGGAAAGTACATTTAGCCTACTCTACACATAATTGTGTCAAATCGTTTTCATCATCTCCTGTTCACCGGTACACTGCAGAAAATTCGAGCTAAGCAACTTTAACATCTGGCAGTTCAGGGTTGAGTCATACATCCAGCTTCTTGCAACACAGTTAATATTTCAGCTCTCTGTGTGCGAGGCCTAGGAAGACTAGGACATAATTTCAGCTAAGTTACCACTACAAGTTAAGGTAAAACATATGTTTTCATTTCAATATGACATATTACTACATTATTATTGTACATTTTTCATTATTTCACACAGTTTCAGTTATATTAGTACAATCTCGTATAAGTGGCTGACATGCCCCAAGGGCACATTTTCAAACGTGCACATTATTTTCTCTACAATTAATTTCTCTACAACCTTTTCATTATTCAAAACACATAAACATCATTAATAATTTTCTAATTAGCATATCTGCTTCAGCAGTATCAAGATTCCAGGATTCAGCAGTGATGGGAATAGATGCGCTGACAAGTTTGTGGCAAAAGGGATTCCTCTAAGCTTTCCCCCATTCCACTAATACCAAGACCCCTGGCAAGATTCTAAAGAGAGCCACAAGAGATAATCCTGATCTTACCCTTCTAGGCAAGGAGGCCATGGTTTCTGCTCCTGAAGCTTCTACAAGTAGAGCAGAAGTGTTTAACTGTATGCTTGTTGGCCTCCCCACAACTATTGGTCTGGAGGTTGAGAGGGAGGGGTTATTGAGTAAAGTTCTCTCTTTCTCCATTTCTAGATCATTACAGGCTTCGAGAAAGGAGTCTACTAATAGGGATTACAGCCATCACTGGTATTATTTTGACTCCTGGTGCAGAGAGTCATTGTCCTAAGTTCAGACCTCATTGTTTAATATTTTCCATTTTTTGCAGGAAGAGTTTGATATGAGTCTAGTGGTCTTCACTCATCAACTTTAGTGGTCTGCAATAAGGGCCTTTTGATCTCCATCGGGCGAGTTATCTTCTATAAAACCACCGATATCGAAGCAGTTTAAAGGTTTTGATCTTTAAAGACAAAGGGTTCACAAAACATTTTGGGGGTGATTCTGACTTCGGCGGGCGGCGGAGGCCGCCCGCCGAAGTTCCCCCGTCAAAATACCGCTCCGCGGTCCAAAGACCGCTGACGGTATTTTGAGGTTTGTCCTGGGCTGGCGGGCGGCCGCCAAAAGGCCGCCCGCCAGCCCAGGGCAAACCAACCTTCCCATGAGGACGCCGGCTCCGAATGGAGCCGGCGTAGTGGGAAGGTGCAACGGGTGCAGTGGCACCCGTCGCGTATTTCAGTGTCTGCACAGCAGACACTGAAATACTTTGCGGGGCCCTCTTACGGGGGCCCCTGCCGTGCCCATGCCATTGGCATGGGCACGGCAGGGGCCCCCAGGGGCCCCGCGGCACCCCCTACCGCCATCCTGTTCCTGGCGGGCGAACCGCCAGGAACAGGATGGCGGTAGGGGGTGTCAGAATCCCCCATGGCGGCGCAGCAAGCTGCGCCGCCATGGGGGATTCTAAGGGCAGCGGTAAACCAGCGGGAGACCGCCGGTTTGCCTCTTCTGACCGCGGCCGAACCGCCGCGGTCAGAATGCCCTGCGGGGCACCGCCGGCCTGTCGGCGGTCCTCCCGCCGACCCTGGCCCCGGCGGTCTTAGACCGCCGGGGTCAGAATGACCCCCTTTGTGACCTGGGATGTTCCCCAGATCCTATTTTTTAGCAGAAACCACCATTTAAACCACTAGAATGAACAACTGACAGGTTCCTTACTCTGATGATCAATTTTTTGGTTTCCATCACCTCAGCTTGATGATGAAAGGAGCTTGGTACAGTCACTAACATCCATACCTTAGGGAGTCTGTGTCATTCTTTCATTAGATCCCAAGTTTCAACCAATACTGATTTCCATAGTAATTAGGAGATTGATCTTCCTTCTTTACCCAGTGATGAAACCGGGAAACCAGGAAGGATTCTTTAATTCATCTCCTTGATGTGGTTAGAGCTCTAATGATCAAGCTAATGATCTACCTAAACAAATCAGCAGAGCATACAGTCTCAGATGCTCTGTTTGTTCAATTTGTCCCATCCTACAGAGGTGAAAAACCTTCATCTTTCAACTTGGCAAGATGGATTCGACAGTGATATCCCGAGCTTGTCAGGAGTGTGAGAAAAAGGGTCCTGGAATTATGAAAGTGCATTCAACCAGAGGGATGTCAGCATTTTGAGTTGAATGAGTAGGAGAACATATTAGAGATATTTGTAAGGCCACTTCATGGGTTTTTCTTCCTATTCTTATATTACATTATACATTATACATTATACATTGCAGATTGTTCGGGATTCTGAGCTAGGGTTTTTTGATCAAAGTTTATTTTGGGATACATGCCAACTTAGATTTAAATACATATCTATTCCTTTTTCTTTGTTTCTGGAGAACTATAGAGCCAGATTCAATGTAATGTGCAAGTGATTTGATGTAGGTGTTGAATAACAAATACAACTCTTCCTTACTCTATTAAGATGGATTTGGTATGTTTCTTTTTTCTCTTTATTGAGCAAGGTACCTCCTGCCTTGGGTATATCTCATTCAGTAAGAACAGGCAACCTTCATTATTCTGACTTCTCTTTACTCATCCCAGTACTGATGACCCTCCCTCCAACCCAGTTTCCTTCATGAGACATTAACTACAAACTTGATAGAGAACAGGAACCACTTCGGGAGGAGGGTAAGGGTTTTATTGATAGATTCACATACACACAATTGATATAGTTAGTGAGCAATTGTAGTGAATGGGCACACACACTCATTGAATAAGTACTTGACTAGGTACGGAGAAGTTGGAGTAATGAAGATTACTAGTAAGAAATGCAAGTAATCACAATCAATCAATAGTAGGGGACTAAGGCAGAAACATCACACAAGATGATTTCTTGTGCAAGATGGGAAAATCCTTTTGTGAAGCCTGTTAAATTATGTGAGTGAGTGTTCTCTCTCTTGTGTGACAAGCAGGATGCGATATATGACAGAAATAGAACACCTTTTGCATGTATTAGGTGGCTATCCACTGCCCCTTAATGAAGTCACATTCTTGTATTTTTGCAGAAATTCACTTATGGTAAGGAAAGTCACAGATAACACCATTTAAGTGGGTTTTTTTCAATTTACATTCATCACAGCTGAACAATTTTTGGAACATCTGGCATGCTTTTTACTGTGTTACCTCTTTTCTGTCGACTTTATTTGCAATCCAAAAGAAATATAAAATCGTAGTAATGAAACATGTACTCACTAATTCTGAAAAATATAGACAGGAGACATTTTTGTAGAAATAGAATGATACAAAGAGAGAAAGTGAAAGACAGGGATGTCAGGGCAAAACAGAGCGAAGGAGAGATAAAGAGAGAACAAAAGATGGGGAGAGAGAGCAGTAGCGTACAATGGTTGTAAGTCGGACTTGCCATGGGGAAAGCACTGGACTTTTGAATAGTATAATTTGCTATTCTATCTCCAGTCTGTGACGCAGTTGGGAAAGTGTTAGACTTAAAGTCCTTCATCAGTCTAAGAACGCTTTCCCTATAGGAAGTCATTGTAATGACTTGTGTGATTAAGGAATGGGTTGTAAAGGCGCATTCGTGGTTCGGGCCACGTTGTAAATACACTGCCTGGTTCAAGCTGCGTTGTTAAGGTTGTTTCCCACATAGAATGTATGCCATGGCACCTGTTCAAGCAAGGAAAATGGCTCTTTTGACTGCTTTTGGGGTAGTAAAATACTCCATTGTCAGGGTTCAACAGGCTCCTCGGGGCTTAGGGCCAGGGCTGCAGCAATTGTAGCTACGTTCACGGAGAAAGGGAGATAGTGGGAGAAGGAGCTAGAGATAAAATAGAGCGGGGGTGGGGGGCAGTGTCATAAAGACCATGTTAATCTAAGGAAACAAAATGGCTGCCTTGAAATATACATGGAGAAGACTGAGGAGAAATAGAGTAAGGAATCAACGCGTCTTTCAGGCTCTTTGCTGGAAAGTTACCACGCTGCAGTGAATCAGCATTTGTTCTCCAGCCGTTTGCTATGCACAAGGAATCAGTCTCCCAATCATTAGCAAATAGGCCAGATTAAGTTTCATGTAAAGGAACACCTCTTTGAATAATCTTCCTATTGGCATCGCACCTGCTGAGCTAGGCCACATACAACAACCTCTTTCACAAGGCCAGTTGGAGCCTGTTACTCAAGTGACATCATTCCTCTAAAAGATTTTAACAAGCGTTTCAAGAGAGGCTTCCGGAGCCTCAGTTTCAGTGTCTCAACAGATTAAATCTGATACTTGGCAATGTGTATTTCTTGCTTACCCGACTACGTTTACTTCCAGGTGGGTTTTCTACTTGGGGAAGGGAGGGGGGGGGGGGGCATGAATTCCGAATATACGTATTCTTGACGTTTAAAATAAAGCTACACAGTCCTTCTGTTAGAGACTTTTCGCCAGCTTCCAAGCAGCCTCGGACTCCACTCCAATGGGATAGAATTCACAGAAATGCATGGCTTTGCCTTTTTCTCAAGCCTGCAAATAAAGGCCCTGACAGATGTCCCACGGCATAGTTTTTTTTTATTTTACCAAATACAAAATAGTAATTAACTTTTTTCTTATGAAATATAAAAATAATAAGTAGTTGAGGTTATGATAGATTGCAAAAAAATAATTCAGCTCGCTCGAAATCTTTTGCTTATTGTGACTATTAAAATTGAAATGAGTGGTGACTTGTGTTTTTGTGTTGTGTCCACCCGAGGTAATGGGAGGAAAATGTTGCATCACAAAAACTGCTTATTTTGTAAATGTTAGTGAAAAATATGTCACGGGTTTCAACTCATCCTTAAACATAAAAAGGAGAATATGTTGTATACCATTTTAAATCATTTATACCCCATGCACACCAATGGAGGATATTATGGTGGTGTAGAGAATACATTCGTTTCATTTTTCCATGCTTAAGTAACCAAATCATAGGTCCTAGTCTATTTACAATGTTATTTCTTGTGTCGAGAAGAATGGCATTCTATTTAGGGTTAAATCATTCGTTTATGTTTGCAAAACTGTGCCTCAATTTGCTTACCACTATAAAAGCCCGTCAGTGTTTAATTTGACCCGCTGAATTCCGGTGCTCGCACCAGCACTTAATTGTAAACTTAAACGTTAGTGATGGTCCACCACATGGTGGTGCTGTCTGTCATATTTTTAAATGAGCACAACAACAGTGTTTAATAAGTCAATATGCATTCAAATTAATATCTGTCGCCCAAACCATTATTATACCTTTGGATGGCTTGAAATTGAAGGAACTGTCACACTTGTAGTAGTGGGATGGTTAGTAGTTGTACTGGTACTGTGATTGACTGGTCTAGCAGGGTCAATGGGTGGTGAAGGCTGCATTAGCCTCATGAGAAGGGCCCTGGTACATACTTTTTTTTTTTTACAAATTAAGCTCTGAAGCCTGCAAACATGGAGCAAAAGTCAGCAGAATCCATATGGATGTGTGTGCAACCCTTACTAAACAACCCTTCATGTTTCTAACCTTCGGCTTGTAGCCTTCTTCCTGTTGACAACACTCCACATATCCAGCTATTTTATTTCTCCTATTGAAATCCTAATTTATTAAAATAAATATAAGGACTGGGTATAGGAAGGTAGCCTCTTTCTAGCCTTGTTACCCCCACTTGTGGCCTGTTTGTGAGTATATGTCAGGGTGTTTTTACTGTCTCACTGGGATCCTGCTAGCCAGGGCCCACTGCTCATAGTGGAAACCCTATGTAGTCAGTGTGTTTGATATGTGTCAGTGGGCTCCTGCTAGCCAGGACCCCAGTGCTCATAAGTTTGTGGCCTATATATGTTCCCTGTGTGGTGCCTAACTGTATCACTGAGGCTCTGCTAACCAGAACCTCAGTGTTTATGCTCTCTCTGCTTTTAAAATTGTCACTGCAGGCTAGTGACTAATTTTACCAATTCTGATTGGCACACTGTAACACCCTTATAATTCCCTAGTATATGGTATCTAGGTACCAAGGGTATAGGGGTTCTGGGAGATCCCTATGGGCTGCATCATTTCTTTTGCCACCCATAGGGAGCTCAGACAATTCTTACACAGGACTGCCACTGCAGCCTGAGTGAAATAACATCAACGTTATTTCACAGCCATTTTACACTCCACTTAAGTAACTTATAAGTCACCTATATGTCTAACCCTCACTTAGTGAAGGTTAGGGGAAAAGTAACTTAGTGTGAGGGCACACTGGCACTAGCCAAGGTGCCCCCACATTGTTCAGGGCAAATTCCCCGGACTTTGTGAGTGCAGGTGGGGAAAAAAAGTCTAAGTTGACATGGCACCCCTCTCAGGGTGCCATGCGCACAAACCACTGCCTGTGGCATGGGTAAATCACCCCCTAGCAGGAATTACAGCCCTAAGGCAGGGTGCACTATACCACAGGTGACGGCATAGCTGCAGAGCTGCATGTCCCTACAGTGTCTAAGTCCATTCTTAGACATTGTAATTGCAGTGTAGCCATATTGAGTATATGGTCTGGGAGTTTTAAATTATGAACTCCACAGCACCATAATGGCTTCACTGAATACTGGGAAGTTTGATACAGAACTTCTCAGCACAATAAACCCACACTGATGCTATTTTGGGATTTATTGAAAAATGCACACAGAGGGCATCTTAGAGATGACCCCTGTATGTTAGCCCAACTGCTAGTGTAAGACAGACCGGTCTGTGCCAGCCTGTCACTTTCAGACTAGTTTCTGAGCACATGGGGTGAGTGCCTTTGTGCACTCTGTGGTCAGAAACAAAGCCTGTCCTAGGTGGAGGGGCTGCACAACTCCCCCTGCAGGAACTGTAACAGCTGGCGGTGAGCCTCACCCAAGGATACAGCCCATTTTTGGCGGCAAGTCTGGCAAGAAAATTAGGAAAACAGGGAGGAGTGAAAACCCCAGCCAGGACCACCCCTAAGGTGTCCAGAGCTGAGGTGATCACCTCCATGCAGAATCCTCCATCTTGGTTTGGAGGACAGGGACAAATAAGGATAGGAATGTGCCCCGTCTCCAAAGGGAGTGGGCACAAGGAGGGTGTTGTCACCCTCAGGGACAGTAGTCATTGGCTACTGCCCCCTGATCCTAACACACCTCTATGTCTAGAATTTAAGGGCCTCCCTGAACCCAGCTCACTAGATTCCTGGTGACCTACAAAGAAGAAGAAGGACTGCTAAGCTGAAAACCCCAGCAGAGAAGAAGGAATACAACAACTGCTTTGGCCCCAGCCTGCCCGCCTGTCTCCTGCTTCAAAGAACCTGCTACAAGACCAGCAACACATCCAGCAGGCCCAGTGACCTCTGCCAACTTCAGAGGACTGCCCTACATCCAAAAGGACCAAGAACTCCAGAGGACAGCGGCACTGTCGCAAAGAAACTTTCAACTAAGGACTCCGTCCTCACTCCTGAAGCATGAGTCCTGATTCCTGTGCACCTGACGCCTGTGTCCAGGTGGTCCACCCAGCAAGAAAGTGTCTCCAGGGGATTGGGAACAAGAGTCCATCCTGGATTGACCCCTCAAACTCTCCACAACGACTCCTGCAGAGAGAAACCAGAGGTCCCCCTGACCGCAAGCTCTGGATTAAGATATCCAACGCTTGAAGGACACACTGCACCTGCAGCGCCCAGGCCATAGAGAACCTGACCCCTAGTGCAGCATCGACTGGTAGGCAGTCCTCCGCCCTATCCCACCAGTGATGTGCCCGAGACAACCACCTGGACCTCACCTGCAGCTACTAAATTACCCTGTGGTCTCTCCATAGACTTGCATTGGAAACCCAACGTCCTGTTTGCACCCTGCACCCGGCCACCCCTGGGCCACTGAGGTTATGCATTTTGTTGCCTACTTGTGGCCCCTCAGGTGCTCTTCTACCCCCCTGGTCTGCCCTTCGAGTCGGGGTACTCTCCTGTGGTTGACCGGATTCCGAGTACCCCCATCTCCATAGGAGCCAACGTTAACTTGGCTCACCTTTGGCCTCTGCACCCGACCGGCTCCGTGTTGCTGGTGGTAGGTGTGTGGGGTTAACTTAAACCCTCAATGACAGACTACCTAAAACCCGGAGATAAGAACTTTAAGTCGTGTACTTACCTGTTACACTGTTCAATCTTTTCTTCCCCCAGGAACTGTTGAAAATTGCAGCGTCTACTTTTAGAATTCCTTTTTGACATTTTAAAGAAAACTATATACATTGTTGAATTCATTCAAAGTTCTAAGTATACCTATGCAAAGTACCTTATAATGTATGTACTTATCTGCAAACTGAATCTTGTGGTTCCAGAAATAAATTAACAAAATATATTTTTCTATATAAAAACCTATTGGTCTGGAGTTAAGTCATTGAGTGTGTGTTTCTTCTATTGCTTGTGTGTGAACAACAAATGAATAACACTACCCTCTGATAAGTCTAACTGCTCGACCACACGACTACAAATGGGCATTAGTATTATCTACTATTGCCTCTGGCAAGCCTCTGCAGAAACCCTGGACTCTGTGAACACTATATCTCACTTTTTATATAGTATATACAGAGACAGCTCCCTACAACTATGAACATTGATTCCTAAAAGTTGAAAATCCCAAAACCCCTACAATTTACTTCCTTCCCAAGATTCATAACAGCTTAATCAGTCCACCAGAAAGGCCAATAGTAGCTGAATGAAATGTCCTAATTGAAAACATATCAAGGTACGTAGATCATTACCTAGCACCAATGGTCAAAGATCTCAGCTCATACAATAGAGTCACAGGGTGTTCACTATACGCACTGACTGATGTACATGGCAGGATGATTATAAACTAGTCACCATAGATGTAGTCTCATTATCTGCTGCAATAAGACATGCAGTAGGACTTGAAGCAAGTGCATATTTCTTAAAGCAACGTGTAGTTGGTGAACTCGAACTTACCCGAGTCCATTCCTCCAGTGAGTCCAGTGAGTCCAGTGAGTCCAGTGAGTCCCTCTGGGTGCAGGATGGCGAGTACCTTCTCCTCCCAGTCTGTGTAGTCGGGTGGTGTTGGTGGCAGTCCTCCCCCAGTCTTCTGCACTGCGATGTGGTGCCTGGATGCCATGGCCCGGACCTTCCCCTGCAGGTCGTTCCATCTCTTCCAGATGCCGTCCCTGGTGGATGGATGGTGTCCCACTGCATTCACCCTGTTCACAATGGTCTGCCATAGCTCCATTTTCCGTGTGATGGGTGTGTGCTGCACCTCGGACCCGAATATTTGTGGCTCCACTTTTAGGATCTCGTCCACCATGGTCCTTAGCTCCATTTCAGTGAAGCGAGGATTTTTGGGGGGGACATGTAGAGGGTGGTGGATGGCGTCGTGACTGGGGACGGGGTTTGGGTGCTCCTGTGTGGGTCGATATGCTTGTCCTGTCTGCCCCACTCCAACAATTGACACTGCTACCACTGCCAAACAACCATCCCACCCATTCACCAACTACACTTAGCTGAGGGTTAAATAAAGTACTAAACTACAAATAGGACCTACCTATGACATCAAACAGGCCTGCCACCAAGTCGGTTTTGAGGACACCCAACCATTATGACTTCCATCACTGTACATAGCACATTTCACTGTATTCCTCCAATAAACCACATATCTCGCCTGTAACACTGTCCCCTGTCTTCAATGTTGAACAAAGTGGAGTATGGATGCAACTGGCAGGGAACCACTTTATTGTCAATTTGTGCATGGTGGTGGTAAAGTGTCTTTCAAATTAGGCAAGGAGTGAATGCATATATTGTCTGTCAGTACCATGCTGAAGAGGTTCATTTCTTGCCTATCATGACCAATTCCCCCTAGATGACATGGCACACTTACAGTATCAGTCACTAACCACATTTACAGGCTTAAGTCCCACACAGTTATTGGAAGTAGAGTTGTATCAGTTGGTTCCTGGAATTGACATCTTCCCCTTTCTCATCCTCATCACCACTCTCCTCACCTCTCTGAGATAACTGATCAGGACCTATAGCACCCTCCACCTCCAAAAGTGGGATAGAATGTCTCACTGTCACGTTGTGCAGCATGCAGCAGGCCACCACTATTCTATACACCTTATCAGGCACATAGGCCAGGGTAACCCCAGAGATATGTAGGCACCGGAATCTAGCCTTCAGGAGACCTATAGTACGCTCTATCACCCTCCTAGTACGTCAATGGGCCTCATTGTATTTCCTCTCTGCATCTGTCCTGAGATTTCTCACTGGTGTCAGGAGCCAACAGAAGTTTGGATAGCCAGAATCACCTAGAAAATGGCGCAATACAGAGTCGTCATTGTTATGCCCCTTAGTCAGACAGGCTGGTTCTCAGCAATGTGTCAGTTAGTGACAGGCAAACTTACCTATGATCCACCCTCTGTCCTCTTGTAGTCGTTCCATCTTCTGTGGCACACTACTGTTCCTCAAAACAAGTGAATCATGGACTGAACCCGGAAACATGGCATTCACATGGGCTATGTACTGGTCTGCAGTACATACCAATTGGATGTTCATGGAGTGAAAGTTGTTTCTGTACACCTGTTCACTCACTCTTGGGGGGATGGTAGCTATGTGGGTGCCATCGATGGCACCTATGACATGGGGAATGTTTGCAAAGGCATAGAAGTCAGACTTGATGGCAGGGAGGTCAGCACTTTGGGGGAATCGCACATAGGATTGCAGATGTTATACAAATGCATTCAGAAATCTTGTTAGCACCTGGTTGAACATTGGCTGTGAGAAACCAGCACCCATGCCCACTGTCACTTGAAAAGAGCCTGTGGACAGGAAATGGAGTGCGGAGAGCACCTGCACCTCAGTTGGAATGGCGTGCTGATTACAATTTCCGGGAGTCAGTGCAGGATCCAGAAATGCACATAGGTCCTGAATAGTTGCATGTGTGAGTCTGTAGGTGATTATGATCTGACGCTCCACCATGGTCCCCATATCCACAAGTGGTCTGTACACTGATGGTGCCCTTCCTCGCCATAAGGGTCGGTACCTATGAGGGGTAAGAAAAAGGACTGATGTGCACACATACACTGGCAGATTTGCTACATACATGCACTGCACTCTTCATACTAGTGTCTGTACAATAACTGCAACCTGACAGATGTACATGTACATCACTAGGATGGAATGGAGTAAATCATGTTTGATTATATATTCAATGGATAGAGGCCTAGGTGCTTCTTATGGCTAGTAGGCCCAGCATTGTGAGTAATATGAATTTCAAGATGCATAGGTGATGGAAAAATGTCTGCCCACTGTAGTTCTGCCCCTTCGTTGTGGAAGTGCCCTAATACCGCTAGCGGTTGACATCACATCGTACGGCGGTATTGACCGCTGTTCACACCCTCATTGGCTAACATGGATGCCAATGGGAAATCCTGGCGTATCATGTTCGCCGCTGGCGGTGACGGTGCATACCGCCACCGAACATACGCGCATTCATCATTGTTTGATCGCTTGACTCCCTGATCCTGTCCAGACAAGTACTCCACTCTGTCTACTGATGTGGCCTGCCTCTGCTATGGATGTTCCACGTAGTGCAGAGGAAAGGGCCCGGCCTTCACCCAGGAAGAACTTGAGAAAATGGTGGAAGGGGTCCTGCCCCTGTACGGAAGGCTCTACGGACGGCCAGAGGTACAGGTGAGTCTGGGTTTTGGGGGCACTGTGTGAGTGATGGATGGGGTGGATTTCACAGATGTGTGCTCCTGTGAGCCAGGATGGGGCTAGGTGCATGGAATGCTGCATGCCACTTTCCTGCATGTCTGGGAGTACTGTCTGTCCTATGTCTGACAATCTGCCAGCTGTTGCCATCGTGCAGGTGCCTGACCTCTGTGTTCCATTTCTGTGTCACCCTACTAGGTCAGCGCCCACCAGAAGAGGGCACATTGGCATGCCATCACCAAGGAGGTACGGACCTTGGGGGTCTACAACCCACTGTTGGAAGAGGTGGGAGGACCTGGGGCGCTGGGTGCGGAAGATCACTGAGGCCCAGCTGGGGAAGTCCTCCCAACGTGGAAGGGGTGCCCATCGGGCACTGACCCCCCTCATGCAAAGGATCCTGGCGGTAGCGTACCCAGACCTGGATGGGCACTTGAAAGCTACATAGCAGTCACAAAGGGGTGAGCACTCACAGCCCATACTTCAGCCTTGAAGGATGAGTGTGTGTGTGATAGGGCTCATGGTGCTTAAATCAGGGATTTTGACTGGTGTCCAGCTACTGTCTGCTCCCCAAAGGGTGTAGGGGTGTCCCTGTCAGGTTTCTCCTACCTAAGCTCCAATATAATTTCAGGATATAAGTGTAGGTCAGTATACTGCTCAGTAGTCAGGGCCATGGCCATAGGCCTAGTGCACGGTGCTGCCTGTTGGGTGTGTCTGCTGGGTAGGTGTATGTCTGGCCATTGTGTATCAGCATTCAGCTGCTTACAAGTATCTCTCCCGTTTGTCTCCCCATCCCTGTTCTCTTGTGTTTGTCTGGTACAGCATCAACATCAGGCGAGGAAGTTGAGGCACCGGCAAGTGGGGATGCAGCGGCCCACGGATCCTCCAAGGCAGAGACAACAGACACCTAGGGGACCAGTGGGTGGGAGGGCGAGGGGACTTCCACGGGGAGGCTACTACCACAGGACGTAGTGACTCTGAGACCTCCTCCGATGGGGGGTCCTCCAGCAGTGGCGGACACTAGTAGACAAACCACAACCGTGAGATCTTCTGCCACCCCCATACCATCAGCGCCCTCCCTTCTGCTCCCCACCGAGTTGCCTGTGCCCGCCCACCCAGGAAGGTGGGAGTCTCCTTTGCCACAGGCACCTCCTCCCCTGCCCCAGGCAGCCCTGCTGCCCTCACAGAGGAGGCTATTGACCTCCTGAGAACCATCTCTGTAGGGCAGACAACCATCGTCAATGCCATCCAGGGTCTGGCTTCTGAGGTACAGCAGTATCTGGATGGCATTCATGGTGTTGTGTCTGCCCTACAGAGATCTTTTCAGGCTCTGAGCTCCTCTTGGACTGCAGCCAGTTTCCCTGGCCATTCTGTCCCCTCTCCAACCTCCTCTACCCCTTCCAGCACCCCACTCCCTTCACCCGTCTAAAGCACACAATCAGACCCGCGTACAGGCACATCAACACACAAGAAGCACACTTCCAAACACAAGCGCCACACCTCCCACCACAAGCATTCACACAGCCAACAGACACCTGCACACACAACAATGTCCACTTCCCCCAGTGTGCCTGCCTCTGCTGCCTCCCTGTCTGTCCCCTCTACATCCACACCCTCATGCACTGCACCTTCACTCACTGTCACTGCTCCTCTTCCTGTACTTACCACAATAGTAGACAGCCAAACCTGCACCCCATACACCACAACTGCACTCACCACCTCCACTGTAGTTGACACATGCAGCACACTCACCCGACTTGCAGACACCCACCCAACATACATCCACACTAGCTGTCTGTCTTCTCCCACTGTGTCCACCCCCCACCTCCCAAAACACTCAAACGCACCAAGACACCCACCCATCAGACATCCCACACACCACAGCATACTGAGCAGTCACCTGCACCCACTACACGCACACCTACACCCCATACATCAACTCCCTCTGCCTCCACTCCCATGCCCTCATCCACACCCACCCCAATTGCTCCCCCAAACCTTTTTCTCTCATGCAGACCTGTTTGAACCCACTGGCCCACCCGTCTTGTCCTGAAACATTCCCACCTCTTTGCCCTTTCTGCTCTTTCCACATCGCAGCCCACCCCGGTCCAGCCTTCCCATTCCTGTGCCCCTTCTCCGGTGAAGAAGAAGGGCCGCTCAGAGCCTAACCCATCCAGCTCCACCCGAGCCAAACAGCCCCCATCCCCTTCAAAGGAGAAGCCCACCCCCCCTCCAACCTCCTCCCGCAATTCAAAGTCCCACCCCTGTCATAAATCTCCACCCACACCAACCCCCTCCATCAGGTGCCTGGATCCCCATATGGTGCCCTGTTCAGTGGAGTACCCAGCACTTTGGGAGTCAAGACAAATTACTTTTGAAGGACCTGCCATTGGCCCTGTTGGCACAATTTCGCTCACTGAGCTACATAATAAAGTTTCGGTGTGGCCTGTGTTTGGGCTGCACGCAGTTCCACCCTGGTGTTTGTTTAAATTATTTATGGGTATGAGGCTATTGTATGTACTGTGGCCAAGTTGCAGTAGCCTTCAGTCGGGTACATCCCTCTTGGTGTGGGGTGTCTGACTTGTGATGCTGGGAAGGGTTGGGGGGGCTTTGCGGGGTGGGTGGAGTGGGTGGGTCTGTAACTTTTCCCTTTCCTCCCTTGTGTCGTAGGTTGCGGTATTTACCATCGTCGTCTTCGTCGGGGGTTTCGGTCATGTAGATATATGGCAAGGAGCAAGGCTGACATGATCTGCAGCTCTCTGTCCATGGCTGCCGCTGCACGTTTTGTTGAACTCCGATGAGTGTTTCCTTCTTTTTGTTTCTTTTCCGCCTTACTTTGTGTGGCGGTGGTTCCCGCCCCAGAACTGGTGACAGAATGGTGGTTCATAATTTGATGGGCGGGTTGGGCCTTTCTTACGGCCTGTGGGCGGACTCAGCCATCGTCAGTGGGACTCCTTTCGCGGCAGTGGGTGGTGTGCGGGATGCATGTGTTTCGTTTGGTTCATTATTTGGCAGTCCAGGCCGCTCCTCTGTTGGTGGTTTCTACAGCCACTGCCGGTGGTGCGGAACGGACCGCCATGTTCATAATGAGGGCCTAAATATTATAATAAATCCATTAAGATGCCAATGTTGAATTTAATATAACTGTCACAGGAAAGAGGTTTAGAACTCTCTCTGAAAGTTACCAAATTTAGCTCAGTAGTGCCCTTTGATGATTGGTCAGCCTCTGGCAGTCTGAGCCAGCCTTCCTAAATGAGTTGTGAAGTGGCTTGCGCTGAAACAAAGAAAACATCTGGTGGGCAGAGAACTGCTGCAGCAGATGTCAGAGTAGGATGGGGGAGGAGTAGCCAAACTGGTCTTCTAAGTAGGGAAAGCCACCTGGGACAGAAACTGGAACTTACCCATTTCCTGTTCCCCCAGACTGATGGGAGTCCCACTGATTAGATTAGACGAGAGGCTGTAGGGTGTGTGTTAAGAGATACTTAGCCACACCAGTGGGTGGACTCAGTCATATTTAATCTCTAAGGATGAATTTTTGCTAACTTGGATTTTTAGAGAATGTTGCTTTCTGGGATTGATTTTTGTCACACTTCATTGAAAGTGGTGGCTTGCACCCATTGGACAGGAGCACCACACCTTCTTCCCACCCCAGGAGCAAGGATTTCAGGTTTGTCCTGGTGAAAGCTTCAGGCCTGTAGAATTTGATAAGTGGCTTGCGGAAAGGCAATCCTATGATGTTGCATCAAAATCAGCTTGGTGAGGAGGACTGCACAATGTTGAGGAAGAAAAGCTCCAGATGTGAAAGTAAAACTTTGATGGCGGCCTCACGCTCAGTATATCTGAGCAGGTCTCCTTCACAGTTGGCTTCAACTTTTGACTTTGCTCTGGTGGATTGTGACCAAATAATCCCAGTTGGCGCTTTAGGTTTTTTAGGCGCTAGAAAGCATTTTTTTAAATTTAATCTTTAAAAATTCATATCTCTGGTTCCCTACATTGGATTTTTATCATTTGGTGTCATTTTAAAGATACAAATATTTGATATTTTTACAGATTGGTGTTGGATTTTTATTGTGGGTTGTGTTTTACTTATTTACTGTTTTGTTGATATTCAGTGCTTTACCCGCCTGTCTCCTAAGTTAAGTCTAACTGCTCGTGGGCCAAGCTACCAAGGGTTGAGCAAGAGTCACTTACTGAGGCCATGACTGAACCTAGAGGAGGTTTGTGGCCTACTGCTAAGTGTAGGTACCTACCTCCCCTTACCAATAACCCACTTTCTAACAACATCATTCTATGGACCAGGTACATAGATGACCAATGTATTATAGGGAATGACACCCTACAGGTATTTGATAAGTATTTCAACAAATTGACAAAATAAATGGAGTTTGAAATTCACATACACCATAGATAATACAAGAGTCAACTTCCTGGTCATCACAATTAATTTGGAGAATGGGACTTGAAACCACATTACACAGGAAGGAAACTTCAAGAAATTCAATTTTACACATTTCCACCACTTATCCTCAGCCATTGCTAAATAGCATCCTATACGGAGAATTTTTAGGATTGAAAATAAACTGTTCCACAAGTCAAAATTTGGAGGATAACTGTAATGAATCTTGGCAACATTTCAAAAATAGAGACTACCAACATGAATACATTCAAAGAGGCTATGAGAGATCCAAAACTAAATCCAGGATGGATACGTTGTTCACTATAAGTAAAAAAACAAGAAATTAAGAGCCTGATTTAGAGCTTGGTGGATGGGGTACTCCATCACAAGCGTGACAGATATCCTGTCTGCCGCATTACGAGTTCCATAGGATAAAACAGAATCATAGTAATCTGATGGAGCAACCCCACCCGCCAAACTCTCAAACAGGTCCTAAGTCGAAGGATAGAGACATCAGGCTCATATTAACATACAGCAAACAAGCCAACAAGTTAGAATAATCTTTTAAAAACATTGGAACTTGCAGAGAGAAGATCCGGATATGGGGCACTATTTGCAACCTACAGTATCAATCACATACCCAAAGTCAACACCTTGCTGAGGAACAAACTAATAAAAAGTCATTTTGAGGAAACACAAAAGGCTACATGGCTAGATAATTCAAGCAATGGATTCAGTAAATGCATGAAATGTAGGACCTGTAGGCTCTGCAGACATATGAAAGAGATTAAAATGCCAAAATTGAAAATCTAATAAAATAAATCAAAGAATAAAATGAGACAACATGTGGCGTAAATCTTGGAATGTAAATGTGTCCTCAAATATGTAAGGACTACCATCTACCTTCAAAAAATAATTCAGGTTGATATATACTCCGACATTTTAACATTCTATGCATTTCAACTACTGCGGACCAGATTGACTTTGGTTGGGAGTTTCTGCAACTTACTCAAACCCACACCTTCCTAAAGCCTTTTGTGGTCTCACCGTTAGGCTTGCGCATTGTTCAGTGGCTACAGCTACTTATTCAAATGTGTCCTCAAATGTGAGACAAGATGTCTCTGTTTTTATTTTTTTTATAATTATGCGTATTTCTGCATAGTAGACATTTGGTTACTTGGGCCCTTAAATATTAAATGGGCAATTATTTTTTGTTTGATATCTCTTTGTCCACTGCCTCCGTTTTGAGCCTCTTCACGTATTAGTTTTAAACAGTTATATTTTTTTTACTTGGTCTGAACTTTATAGTTCTTTCTTACCTCACACGCACACACACACACACACACACACACACACACACATGCACACACACACTTACACTTGCCTATAAAGTATAGTCTTGTTGCTTACTCCACATTCCCCAAAAAACCCTGGATATCTTACAGAAGCCTCTAAACCATTCTGGGTCTACAAGCCTGGCTGAGGATGTCACTTGCTTACATCATCAAGACTGATGCCGAAGTCCGACGGTCAGGTCAGTGTCAGTGCAGTGACCTTCCTGCAGCCCCTATTACGAGTTTCCTGCTGGCCCAGTGGGAAACAACCCACAACCTTGACACCAGCTCATAATCGAGCTGGCAGCAATGTTGCAGTGCGAATGGGGCACCAGCACTTACGCTCTTTACACTGTCTGCAAAGCAACAAGGCAGGCCATGGGGGCCCCTCACTCCGACTCGGACCCATGGAAACACCAGCGGAGAGAGGGGTCATAATCCCCAGCGGATTGAGACCACCAACACCGGCAGGCTGTCAGCCAACGGAAATGTGGCAGTACCAGGGGTCAGACAATGGCACATTTGACATGTTCGTAATGTGGCAGCCGGACAGCCACATTTGTGGCAGGCAATCGCCACCACAACCCTGGCGGTCTCAGGACCACCCAGGTTATAATTAGGGCCTGAATCTTCTCTCTCATACAGCCACGGAGGCTGCTTTTTTTTTACAATGAAACAGAACTGGGCTTTTTATAAATTAATGTACACAGATTATCAGCGTGAGCTACTGCTTTCCACACTCCATCCAAGAGCCCATTGTGAGCCCCCTTAATCAGTCACATATTGGAGGAAACTCCTCGGAGAGGGACCCACTGCTTACGAGCTGCCATTCACGAACCTCCAGTGCAGAAGAGAAAAAAAGTCTTTGTAGAGCAGTCAATACACTTTATACCCAGAATCTGCCCCTGGTTGCATGCGCTTTTTCTTTTGTAATTAAACATCACTGGACCTCAATATGCCTGTGCCGCTTTGAATCACACATGGATGCTTCTCTTTCAAGTTTTCTGCTGTTTTCTTCTGTACTGACAGCTGTGTATCGCATGGGGAAATTCGGAGCATCTTCATTCGCCTCTGAAGCTTTTTAAATATAAATGTTATTTGGGCATACCTTTTTATGATACCGCCCTTAGTCTTGGTACTATTAATGTTTCTTACTACTTACAGATCTAGAGCAAATCCAATATTTTCACAAACAACCAGTTCAAGCAGTAGTATTACTAGATTTAGCCCAAAATAATGTCAGACAAAAATGTCGAGCTCTAGGAAAGAATTATGTTACTGGTGTAGCTCATTATATTTTGTTCCTTTGCCATTTGGTGTTAATCATTTCCCTTCTGAAGCTTGATGAAGGAAAAAAGTTATTTGGAATGTTTTAACTATGGAAACTAACTTTTTACTCTGTATTGTATTAGCGATCAGAAGGTGACAACTCATGCGGGTGCAGCCTTGCTTCCTTTCAATATTTGAATACACTTTCGTTTTGTGATATACTCCAGACATATTATTAAAAAACTTGTTTTGAGTTGTGACTCAAAATGTAAATATTCTGTTTTTTTAGGTAGATCTAACCAATCCTTGAGACCACCCAGAACAGTATATTTCCACTAATTGAAACGGATATTTCTCTTGCAACATCCACAAAACATGTTATTTTCTCTTGTGGGTTCACGTTGCACTTTTGCAGTAATGTCGTCATTTAATATACGTCTCTTTTTAATTAAGTACAGGTTAGAATACCATCTTACTATTTCACATGCCTAGAAGAAGGACCTTCAAAACCTGTATACTGCTCATAGTCAAGCTTATGTTGCAGACCTTAAATTTCCAATCATGGAAATCAACTCGTCAAACCGCAAGGGTAGTTAAAACTAAAGTTGCTAAGAACTTATTACAGGATAAGTAGATAAACACTGATAAGGCAGTTAAAGTATAATAATACTTGCATATTGACTAAAGGGATATAAGGAAGCAGCTTGATATTCCTGAGATGCCGCTGTCTTCTACCCAGGCATAACCATCATATGTGAAGCATAAACGTCAGATGCTAAAAAACAGACTTACATCCCAAATGATAAAGTCGTATTCTAGGCATAATTTCAAATGATTTTAGCAGCTAACCCCAAGGATTTGTGAGGCCCTGTGCAATAAACTATATTGGGGCCTCACAGTGGTCATGCACAAATGAACTCACTAAATTTAACAATATGACTACTCACCAGTCACTTGCCTGTCAGGATCTCACCTTTTACCCCATCTTCAGATCAGATCCCTGCAAAATCTACAACAAGGAAATCACACTCTAGATCAGCACCTCATTGATAATCCAGTACAATAATATGATTTGCTTAGATTTCAAACTCCTAGACAGCTTCCTTGCCCACACCGGTGCAAGCAGGAAAATTGAGACACAAGTGATCAAGCCGTGGGTGATTGGGTCCCTGGGGCCATTAAAGGCTGTGGGCGGGGGGCTGTGTGGTCTCCTCCGTTCTTTAAAAGTGACGGCCCTGTGAGATGGGGTAGTGAGGACCTTTTGAAGGATTGAGGAGGGGCCTATGTGCCCCCCTCTTCTTACTCAATACTTTGATCCCTGCGGATGCGGTCCCTGGAGCCAAATTTAGCTTGTGAAGGAAGGCGTGATCAAGGGCTGGTGGCTGTGATAAATCACTTTCAAGTCTCCTCCTCAGTGCAAGCTTTGTTTCCTGTGAAGCTTTTTGTTGGATGATTTTGTCAGCAGTCATTCCCGACACAACGTACCAACCCCACCTGGGAGCATGTTCTGTGAAAAAAAAAAAATATATATATATATATATATATATATGTATGTATATATATATATATATATATATATATATATATGTATATGTCTGTGTGTTGAAAAGTGGGTTGTTGGAACTGATGAGTAGGGACCTGTCACTAGTACTAAGGAAGCAAAACGCAATAAAATGTTCAGTCAGGGTGTCAATAATGAATCCCTTGCTCACCCCTGGTAGCTGGTAACGAGCAGGCAGGCTTAACTTAAGATACACATGGCAAAGCATTTTAAAACACCACTACATTGAATAAGTAAAACATAACACACAATAAAAATCCAAAATCTATTTATAAACATAGGAATTATACTTACTTTTAAAATGACACAAAATGACAAAAATCCAATGTAGGGAACCGGAGTTTAAAGAATAAATAAATAATTTTGCTTTTTAGTGCTTAAAAAACATTGCTAACTGCGGACATCTGGTCATGCTTGATCAGGCCCAAGACACAATTTGACGCAAACCACGTTAGAGCTCTGAACGGTTACACTGGCAGGAGGCCTCGGTCAAAGTTTTACATTCGGACCTAGTTGTTTTTCAGGAGTTTGTTTTCTCATTGTCGGGCGAGACCCCTAATCAGGCCGGCGTCCGATGCGACTTCATTGGCTTAGCTCAGCATGAGCTCCAGGTCAACTCCTTTTTGTATACAGGGAAAAGCTCCAGAGCTTCAGAGTGACAAACCTGAGTTACAGGCCAGGTTGTGGTTCAATGCAAGCATCTTGACTCAGCGACAAGTCAGTCACCTTATAGAGCTTTTTTTCCAAAAGTTCTCCAATCTTCTCTGAAATTCTGGATCTCCTTACAAAAATTATTCTTTGGGTCTCCAGTGGTCCACAACACCAATCCAAGGGTCTAGGAGCTCTGAGATGGTCCATGAAATGTTGGGAATACATTTTCCAGAATGCACTTGGCAAATCATCAAAAGTCCAGTTGAAGGTGGTCAGCTGGGTCCTTCTTTGTGGGGAAGTTGCAGGTGAAGCTCTTTTAACCTTTTACTCTCAGGGAGTCCACTTCTTCACTCTCTTGAAGCCAGTCAAAGTCCTTAGACCTGTAGTCCGTCAGTGTGCAGCAGATGCAGTCATGCAGAGTGCAGTCCCTTGCGGTGCAGACCACGGTTCCAGTATGGCAGTCATTCTTCTTCTTGTGGTTCAGGCAGTGATGCGAGCTGCTGGACAACTCTAAGATATTAATTCTGTGTGCCGGGCTGTAGGGAGGCACCCCTGACCAATGGTGTGCAGGGTGTCATCCTCTGGGGTGACCACTTCCTGCTAAGTGTGGCAAAAAACAATCCCAGCAAGCACTATGTTTCCAAATCCCAAAAGGGAGAAAGTCTCTCCTTGGGGTTATGATCTGGCTAAGCCATCCAGTGGTGTGGCCTAATTTCCCTAACACTCTCCTTCCAGCCCCTCTGCTAATCTAATGGCTGGTGTGGCTGGATGTGTTGGTGATCCTGGGTCCTGCCCTGTCATTCCCACTTTGAAGACCAGTTTTGCTACCCAAGCCCCCTTCCTGTTGCTTGCTCTACAGCTTTCATATGTCCACCCAAAGGGTGTCCCTTTGTCTCAATGTGGGCGACTTCACATGTCATTAAGGCAGCTTAGCTCAACCTGACAGAGATTGGCCAATCAGAGAAGGGCTGCTGGATTTTGGCTTACAGAAAAGAAAGTTCTGTAACTTCTTTTCTGTGTTAGTTATAATAAATATAAGAGTGGAAAGTTGTTGGGTTAATTCTAACTATCAGTTTGAGTCCAAAAAGGACATTTTTAGCTTTCTTTTTCGATAGTTATACTTTAATAAAGTATTCCCATGTTAGCATATGAAGCTAATGTACTACAATGGGGAATAACAAAAATGGCAGTCTTTCCCTCAACAGGGCATATAAAACATATTTTACACTATCCCTGCTTAAAGTTACAAGGCACCCTACCTGGGGCAACTAGAGGAGACCTTAGGAGTGATGACTCACATGTAACAATAAATGTATTTGAGACTTTGGAAGTACCTTTCAAATTTGCATGTAATTTACTTTTAAAAGCAGCTTGCAAACAAGGCTTTTAGTGTATCATATGTAGAATGCAGGACCCACAGATCCGAAGCAATTCTTGAAATACTCAGTTGTATTTATTCAGATTTGTCTTCATTTAAAGAAACTCCAACCACATAACAGCATCCTGTTTCCCATCTTCATCTCTCTCTCACTTCCTGCATTCCATTCTTGAATTTCCCTTTGGTACACTACCATAGTGCTACTGAAGAGGGAAACTAGGAGCATATCAATCAAAACTACAATACAAAATGAACAGAACAATAAAGTGAAAAATAAATACCAATAAACAATACTACAGGGCTGCCTTTAAAACTACAGCAGCAACTGCGAAAGGTAGAGTACATTAAATCTGCCGGACCTGTAAACCTACATGCCCAACCATTTACTAGGGACTTACTGGTTGATTGTCATTCCAATTATAATTATGCCTAATTTGCATATACTTTTAATCAGAGCTCAGGCCCTGGGTCTGGTTGGTGAAGCCTAGGGCATGATCAGAGTCGGAAGACCAGCATCTAGGGGTCACAAATGGATGCAAAAAGTGGGGGGACACTTGAAAAAGACCTGGTTTCTCATTATATAGATATCTATATCTATAGCTATATCTATAGCTATATATATATATATATATATATCCCTACACACACACAGAACAATAAAGTAAGGTAACTATAACTCGTGCCCATGTCATGCAGTTTTCTCATCAATAATTTTACCTCAAATGTTACAATGATATTATCAATTATGTCATAGAAGATATCATGAGTGATGTAATATCTGGTACAATTAGCAGTACATAGCGAGGGCACGAGATATAGTTACCTTAGGGCACGATTTATAGTTACCTAAAATTACTCTAACCATAACAACCCATCTTCCTCCTCCCATACCCAGCTACAGACTTGAAGAGACTAACCAACTGACGCCACATCGACCACCTCAGCATAAAGCAGTTCCTTGATACAATGCAGGTCGGATTCAGGCTCAACCACAGTACAGAAACAGCACCCATTGCCGATTTAGATGACATCTGTATGGTCCTTGACAGAGGTGAGGTGGAAGTCCTCATCGTCCTTGACTGCTCTGCAATATTTGACACAGTCTCACATTCCATTGTCATTAGGCACCTTCATCAGATTGGCATCCCTTTTTTCTTTTTGTCCAATGACTGCTCCCTTGAGCTAATGAGCTGACAAGCTCTGGTGAGGCACCTGTGCGCCAGTGAGTGGTACATAAACCTGAGAAGACTTTTGGCGACATTTCAAGCAACCCCACAGACTTGGCTGCTCTCTGCTGATGACAGGCTAAACCCAGAAACACGTGTCCAGAGATACACAGCACTTGCTGCACCTACTAAGGTGAAAGACTTTTAATTACTTTTTCAACACAAAACGAAGTGACTGCATTTACCATGATGCATTGGGGCTAACTTTTTGCTGGAGTGTGAGGCAGTGTGCTCCCTTTTTTCTTTTTGTCCAATGGCATCCAAGGACCTGCTGTCTTCTGGATCTGTTCATTCTAAACGGATAGAACACATGCTGTCAGCATGGCACCTTACTTCTCGGAAGCAAGCAAACTTAACTATGAAGTATCTCAAAGTTGATTGCTCACCCCATCCTCTTTTATGCATACACAATCTCTGTATAAAATCATCTGCATACAAAAAACAAAACAGCAACATCATCTCCTCATGCAGAAGGCAAGTAGCTCCTACTGTATCTTAGATACGACCTCCAATATAGGAAACAAGTTCTCCGCCTATATGACTGAAGTCACTAACTAGAAGAAAAACTGTCTCAAGCTCAACACTGACACAACGGAAGTAGTGATCTTCACCAAGAAGACCCCGCCATGGGACTCCAACTGGTTACTGTCTGAATTCAGAACCACACCCAGCACCCACACCAGAAAATGTGGAATAATCATTAATGGCAAACTGGGCATGATACCACAACTCAACACCATCACTGCACCATGCTTCCACTCCTTGAAGATGCTGAGAAAGATTTTCAAATGTGTCCCAAGTAACACTAGAAAAACTGTCCCTCATGTCCCAATCACCAGCACATTGAACTACAGGAATACTCTCTATGTTGGGATCACCCATGAACTAACTAGAAGATAACAAACAATGCAGAACTTGGCAGCCAGGCTCATCATCAACCTCCCACACAGAATTCACATAACATCACACCTCAGGCAACTGCACTTGCTCTGAAACACAAATATGCTTATCTCAAACTCCACACACACACATCAAGGCCTACACAACTTAGGACCCATGCACCTGAACAGTTGCATATCTTTCCACCACCCACCCAGACACCCCCACTCTACAGGACTCCTACTTGCACACACCCCAGTCCTACACAGAATCAGATCAGGAGAATGGGCATCTCTCATATCAATCCTAAAGCTTGGAACAGCCTCCACTCTACACCAGAGCCTCCTCCTCTCTTCTTGAATTCTACAGAAGCTCAAGACCTGGCTTTTCCATTAACCACACTAAAATAGGCAGGGTAAGGCAGACACACCGACCCAATGCAAGGATACCCTTGCGGGTGAGAATTAAATTCACAAATACACAAACCTTGCCACAAACGCCTGTTTGCACAGTGCACCCGGCCGCCCCCGTGCCGCTGAGGGTGTACTTTCTGTGTGGACTTGTGTCCCCCCCCGGTGCCCTACAAAACCCCCCTGGTCTGCCCTCCGAAGACGCGGGTACTTACCTGCTGGCAGACTGGAACCGTGGCACCCCCTTCTCCATTGAAGCCTATGCGTTTTGGGCACCACTTTGACCTCTGCACCTGACCGGCCCTGAGATGCTGTTGTGGTAACTTTGGGGTGGCTCTGAACCCCCAACGGTGGGCTACCTTAGACCCAAACTTGAAGCCCGTAGGTGGTTTACTTACCTGCAAAAACTAACAAACTCTTACTCCCCCCCAAGAACTGTTGAAAATTGGACTGTGTCTACTTTTAAAATAGCTATATGTCATTTATGTGAAAACTGTATATGCTATTTTGCTAATTAAAGTTCCTAAAGTACCTACCTGCAATACCTTTCATTTGAAGTATTACATGTAAATCTTGAATCTGTGGTTCTTACAATAAACTAAGAAGATATATTTTTATATACAAAAACCTATTGGCCTGGAATTGTCTCTGAGTGTGTGTTCCTCATTTATTGCCTGTGTGTGTACAACAAATGCTTAACACTACTCCTTTGATAAGCCTACTGCTCGACCACACTACCGCAAAATAGAGCATTCGAATTATCTCTATTTGCCACTACCTTACCTCTAAGGTGAACCCTTGGACTCTGTGCATGCTATTTCTTACTTTGAAATAGTACATACAGAGCCAACTTCCTGCAAGCCCATAGGGATCTCCTGGAACCCCAATACCCT
Organism: Pleurodeles waltl; assembly: GCF_031143425.1. Lineage (NCBI taxonomy): Eukaryota > Metazoa > Chordata > Amphibia > Caudata > Salamandridae > Pleurodeles > Pleurodeles waltl. The sequence continues at coordinate 645,335,273 of NC_090438.1, forward strand.
GGATACCTCAGTACCATATACTAAGGAATTATAAGGGTGTTCCAGTATGCCAATGTGAATTGGTGAAATTGGTCAATAGCCTGTTAGTGACAATTTAGAAAGCAGAGAGAGCATAACCACTGAGGTTCTGGTTAGCAGAGCCTCAGTGAGACAGTTAGTCATCACACAGGGAACACATACAGGGCACACTTATGAGCACTGTGGCCCTGGCTGCCAGGGTCCCAGTGACACCTACACTAAAAACAACATATATATACAGTGAAATATGGGGGTAACATGCCAGGCACGATGGTACTTTCCTACAAGCAAGTATTGGCAATCATGCATCCTGAGGGCCTGGCAGGAGTAGCAGGAGGACTGGACTCTGGTAAGTCAACTCTCTCGTACTATCACCCCCCCACGTGCATGCCATCACATACCCTCACACTCACTCCCATCACTCCACCACCTCCCACACACCCTACCATCACATATCACTCATCCCAATTCCAAGCCCTGCATGCACTACCAATGCATGGACACCATTCACAGCCTTGTATGGACACCTATCACTAAAGCACGCTCACTAGAGAGAATCAGGTAGCCCACCAAATACCAACTCACACAAGTGAAAGCTGCCAGGCCGAATATAACCAAAGAGGGCAACCCACTGATGCATAATATGTCACACACAGAAACAATAACACTGCATTCACATCCCCACAGGTACCCCAGCCAATGTCAGCGACGAAGAGGTGCAAACTCTGGTCGCTTGGATCTGGATGTCCAACCTGGCGCATCAGGGACCTCTGGACAGTCGGTTACCCAGCCACAGACCTCCCCCCCCCCAGGAAACACCACCATAGCACCCACCCAGCGTACCCATACTTCTATCCCCAGGACACGTCATTCAACAGTGTGTTCACCACTACAGGGACCCCAGGGCACATCTCATACCGAAGACTATCAGGGACATGGGGTCAGTGGCAGTGGGCACATGGTTCAGGGGACAGAGGCACAGGACAACTGGGAGAAATGCTGTGCGCCGGAGGACAGGCCCAGGGAACCGACTCTCCAGGAGGCATTCACTCACAGATCCTGGGAGCATACCAACATTCCCAGGATATGCTGGGCCAGAGCAAGGTAAAAGTGCAGGAGAACAGGTGGCTGCAGGAGGGACAGTACCAGGGGATCAGGGAAGACTCGCAGGCCATTAACACCACCCTGGTCTCCATTGCAGGGGAGCTGGCGGATATGGCCAACATAATGAGGGAGGCACCCTCACAACAGTGGGCCCCTGCCACTAGCCAGACATCTGAACAGCCTTCCAACTCTGCTGCCGCTAGTGGACAGGAGGCCCCACCACAGAACCAACAGGCCACCAGCACCCCTCCCCCTGCAGAAGTATAACCAACCCGCAAATGTTCCCTGCGTTCCAGGCAGAAGCCAGAGACTATTGCCAAGAACCCCGCCAGGAAATGAGACTCTCCTGATTGTCACCCTTGTGTCCCACTCTGTCACCCTGTACACCTAGAACTGCCATTGCTCCCCTTCCTATGGCACCTTGGACAATGCACCTGTGCAGCAAATAGACTGGAACTATACCCTGGACTTTCCTCCATCATCACCCCAGTACAATGCACTTGCCCCTCTACTTCTTAGCACTTAAATAAACACCCTTTGAAAAAATAAAATTATGGAGTATGTCAAATGATTTAAGTATGTATTTGTTTAACCATGTTCAAACTTTGCATTTCAAAAGTACAGTAATGTTCACATTGGAAAGACCTGTAGTTGGCTGCAGTTATCTCACCAAGAGTGATGGTGGGGCAACAACATCTGCAAAGCGAGTTACCAAAGAGTACAGTGAGTGGGCATAGAAGAGGGAAATAACAGCATGCTAGTGACAAAGATAAACAAGAAAATGTCAATGAAAGATGAAGTAACGCTGTCCTACCTGTGTGTCATTGGAAGTATTGTCTGATCACTGCAGTTCTGTTTTCATCATCTTCATCCTCTGCCACCTCATCCTCACTGTCCACAGGGTCCACTGCTGCAACACGGCCATCTCCAGCCTCCTACTCCTGCAGAAAAGGCACACGGCATCCCAAGGAAAGGATGTGCACCATACAGCATGCCTCGATTATCTGGCAGACCTGCTTGGGTGAGTAGCACAGGGATCCACCTGCTAGATGAAGGCACAGAAACCTGGCCTTCAGGAGGCCAAAGGTGCGTTCTATTATCCTTCTTGTACGCCCATGTGCCTCATTGTAACATTCTTCTGCCCTTGTCCTGAGATTCCTCACAGGGGTCAGTAGCCATGATAGGTTGGGGTAACCAGAGTCACCTGCAAATATGGAGGGACAATATTTAGCCACACACCATCCCATATGGCCTGCACCATACCCATACACCAACACCCACTCAGTGGGAACCACGGCTCACCTATTAGCCACACCCTGTGCCTCTGTAGTTGAGCCATCACATTTTGGATGCTGCTATTCAAGGCATCATGCACCAATCCAGGATACTTACCATTGACATGGGAGATGTACTGGTACGTAGGGCACACCATCTGGACATTCATGGAATGATAACTCATTTGATTTCTGAATACCTGTTCATTTTGCCGGGGGACGGGACAAATGCAATATGTGTTCCATCAATAGCCCCAATTATGTTGGGGATATGTCCTATTGAATAGAAGTCGACTTTCACTGTGGCCAAATCCTCCACGTGGGGGAAAACAATGTAGCTGCACATGTGTTTAATCAGGGCAGACAACACTCTGGTCAGCACTATTGAGAACAGTGGCTATGACATTCCTGTTGCCAAGCCCACTGTCACTTGGAAAGAACCAGTTGCCAAGAAATGGAGCACTGATAGAACTTGCAGGGGGGATCCCAGTGGGGTGACGGATAGCAGATATCAGGTCAGGCTCCAGTTGGGCACATAGCTCCGTGATCGTGGCCCTGTCAAGTCTGTAGGTGAGGATAATGTGCAAGTCCACCATTGTTGCCAAGTTCACCAGAGGTCTGTACGTGAGGGTGTGTCTCCATCTCCATCTTCATACACCACAGTAGCAATCTATGGGGCAGAAGAGTGAGCAGACAGTCACAAACTGAACATTGGAGCCACAACAGTACAATACATGATGTTACTTTGAAATGTATATGTATCATTTGTCCTGTGTGTCCAATTGTGAACTGTGACACAGTTATAATCCAGGGCTTGCCCCCCCCTGAAATGGCATCCACCTGTCCTGTGTGGAGGGTCAGGTGGAAGTGAGGTAATTCTGTTGGCATTGTGCGCCATTGCGGGAGGTGGTCAGGAACCACGGTGCAAGGCCTCATTGGATAATATTGGCCCTATGGGGTACAGTGGCCAATGGTGATGTACACCGGCGGTGACGGTATGCACCGCCACGGACTTCACTGGCCATTTTCTATCTGTTCTCTCACTTTCTACCTGATGTTCAACAGGGGAGGACCTACACTGTATGTGCTGCTGTGTCCTGTATCTGGAACCTACCATGGTGTGTGTGACTGGGGAAAGGTCCTCTGCCTTCACTTCGGCGGAGTTTGAGAGACTGGTGGATGGGATCCTACCCCAGTACGGACTGCTGTATAGGCCTCCATACCAACAGGTGAGTACACTGTGAGCACAATGCATGGGGCATGAATTCATGAGTGGTGTGTGTGAAGGCCTTGTGTAGTAGGAGGTTGGTGGATGTCCCCTGGGCGACATGCAGCTTGTGTCCTGGGACCTGTGTATGCAACTGGTGATGTGGAGGGGTGTGTTGGTCCATAAGTGTAACAGGCAGGACGGCCTGACAAATACCTTTCCCTGTGTGTATAACCCTGCAGGTCAGCGCCCATCAAAAGAAGGGGTTATGGCATGCCATCACCAGTGATGTGGGGACCGTGGGGGTCTACGGCAGATGGAGCACCCACTGTTGGAAATGGTGGGAGTAACTGAGACTCTGGGTACGGAAGACAGTGGAAGCCCAGCTAGGGATGTCCTCCCAATGAGGAAGGGGTGTCCATCGAACCCTGACCCCCCTGATGGCCCGCATACTGGCAGTGGCCTATCTAGAGCTGGATGGGCACTTGAGGGCATCACAGAAGCCACAAGGGGGTGAGTACAGTGTCCATCATTACAACTTACGCATGGTAGGGTGGTATTGGGGTGGGGGATGTGTGTCTGTGGGTGCCCCTAGGCCAGGCCTGACATTGCAGAGTAGGTCCCATGTTGGCCAGGGTTCTGATGTGATATTCCTCCTACCTACCTAGCTTGTAGGCATCCATTACTGGGTAGGGCTGTGTGGGTCCCAGTTATGCTGCAGTTGGCGTTATGTGTCCCTCCCCATGCCCTGGTGGCTAGCATTGTTACTTGTAGTGAATTGCGCAGTGCGTAGGCCTGTTCCCTATGTGTGAGGGTGGTATGTATGCCAACGGTGGTGTTGGTGCAGCCATTGACCCAGTGCATCCTTTGTCTCTCCCCCCTTTTGGTTTTGTCATCCTGTCGTTATGTGCATTAGCATCATCTGGCAGAGGAGCAGAGGCACCGGCAACGGAGGGAGCTGCATCCCACAGGACCCAGGAGGCAGAATCCACCGATGGTGAGGGCACCAGTGGGACAGAGGGCGAGGGGAGCACCACGGCGGAGACTAGTGGGGACAGTTCAGATACAGATACCTCCTCCAATGGAAGCTCCCTGGTGGTGGCGGACACTTCTGTGACCACCCCAGCTACAGGTAAAGCCGCCACCCCCATAGCAGCACTGCCCTCCCAGCAGCCCTTCATTGAGTTGCCCATTCCCGCTCACCCAGGAGGGTGGGCATCTCCTTTGCCCCAGGCACCTCAGGCCCTGCCCCAGTGAGCCCTGCTGCCCTGAGCGAGGAGGCTATTGACCTCCTGTGATCCATCTATGTTGGGTAGTCAACCATTGTGAATGCAATCCAGGGGCTGGCAGCCCAAATGCCACAGACAAATGCATTTCTGGAAGGCATTCACACTGGCTTGGCAACCCAACAAAGATCAATCCAGGCTCTGGCCTCCTCTCTGATTGCAGCCATTGTCCCTGTTTCCAACTTCCCCCCTCCAACTTCCTCTTCCCAATCCCATTCCCCTCAACCCCCAACCTATCCCAAGCACACAGGCAGACGAGCATGCACACAAGACAACACACAAGAGTGGGACAGGCAAACACAAGCACCACACATCAGCCTACAGGCACTCACACAAACACCATCCAGGTGCAGACATACCAATATCCACTGCCTCCACTGTGGCCCCCTCCTCCTCCTCCACCCCACTCCTAGTTGCATCTACACTGACACCTGTATGCACTACATCTTCATCCACCATCACCAGCAGCAGCTGCACCACCACTACCAGCAGTGGGCAGCCGTCTGAGGGTGCTGGGGATGGGCTGGAGCTTCCCCCCGCAACCACCACCAGCAGCAGCAGCACCACCATTAGCAGTGGGTAGCCGTCTGAGGCTGCAAGGGATGGGCTGGAGCTTCCCCCCACAACCAGCAGCAGCAGCACTGCAACCAACAGCAGTGGGCAACCGTCCGAGGCTGCAGGGGATTGGCTGGAGCTTCCCCCCACAACCACCACCAGCAGCAGCATCACCACCATCAGTGGGCACCCGTCCGAGGCTGCAGGGGATGGACTGGAGCTTCCCCCCAGAACCACCACCAGCAGCAGAACCACCACCAACAGCAGTGGGCAGCCATCCGAGGCTGCAGGGGATGTGCTGGAGCTTCCCCCCACAACCACCACCAACAGCAGCACCACTACCACTACTGAGCAGCCGTCACCACCGGCGGACGGTTTGTAGACCTGCCTCCATGGGCTGTTGTGCGACCTGCCCCCTGCAAATCCTGTGGGTATGACACCCACCTGAGAGACTGTGACCTTGCACTCCCAGGATCAGAAGCACAGGGCACGATGCCCCCTCCAGAACCAGTGGTTATGGCACCCTCTCACCCCATCCTCAGCAGGATCAGAAGCACAGGGCACAATGCCCCCTCCAGAACCGGTGGGTATGGCACCCACTCACCCCATCCTCAGCAGGATCAGAAGCACAGGGATCGAGGCCCCCTCCAGAGCCAGTGGGCAAGTCACCCACTTGAGAGACTGTGGCCTTGCACTCCCCAGGACCAAGCACAGGGCATGTTGTCCCCTCCAGAGCCACTCGTCTTCTATCCTCTGCTGGCTGAGATGCCCCCCCATCCCATGTCCCCCTGAGGTGCCTGCCTATTTTCCCAACTGATGCCCCTGCAGTGTTCTCTCCGTTTTTTTGCAGGAGACAAGTGGGGCCATGGACTTTGTCATGTGGCCCTGTGGCCCACGCACATTGAGGACTGGGCAGTGTCCCTTGAACTGTATTTATGTAAATACTTTTAAATTTAATGTTCGTATTTTTTACTGTATTTATATTATTACACTCACTTTCATCTATTCATGTTGTCCTTGCATTATTCCTGAGGGGTACGAGGTAAATATGTTTTATTACTGCAGCTCTATGTGTGTATGGTGTTGGGGGTGGAGGGGTGTGTTGTGCGTGTGTGTGTTACTCTCTTTTTCCTCCCCCGTGTGCTAGATGGCTGTACTTTGCTGTTGTTGGTGTTCATGGTGGAGCAGAACGTAAAATATTATAGGGAAGATTTGCAGCTCGGACTCCATGTCATTGGGGTTGTTCCCTGTGTCTCCAAAGGCGAATCCTTTCCCTTCTGTGCAATGTTTCCACCAGGCTTTTGCTGCCGTTGGTACCGCCCCGGGAAAGGTGGCGGATTCGTGTCTCTTAATATGGTGGGTGGAACATTGAGTTCCACCTAGCTGTAGGAGGCTACCGCCGTGGTGCCTCTTGTTTCCGCCCTGGCAGTCGGTGTGGTACAGTGGCTGTCTATTTGAGTTCACACCGCCATGGTCATAATTTGGCGGTAGTTACCGCCAGCCTGTTGGCGGTATTACTGCAACTTTAACACCCACCGCCAGGGTCGTAATGAGGGCCTCTGTGTCCACTTTCTACTTGTGTTAGATGCTGCATCGAGATTTGGAGAAATATTATTCCAACTCTATTTGTTCTTCTCATTCAGTATGCCTGGTAATTCCTATAACATGATCCCATTAAACTTATGTTAAATGACTTACACAACCAATCTGTGTCCTGACATACTAGAATCACAGAGCATAATGCCCACAAGTGGCACATATAACCATAAAACAAAAGGTGAACATTGTGAGTGCTAATTTAAGAGTATTTTACCAACTTAGTAGCAAATGGTTGTTTGACATTAGATTATGAAACAATATTAGGCTTCCAGCTTCAAATATAGCAGTATTTCTTGACATCTCCTAAATTATCAGAGCACAGCAGATCACAACATAATAACAGACATGAGGCAATATAGAATAAGAAAGAACAACAACATAATAGGGTACAACACAGCAAACACCTAAAATAGAGCACACTACAGTAATGTACAATACAACAACATAATGTAACAATATAACACAAAAAATACTACTACACAAAGATAACAGACCACATAAACACCCCAACTAAATGCAACACACCAAATATGAGCAATCATTATTGTCAAACATAACCACCTCGGAAATATGCTTTTAAAATATTGCGGTAAAAGGTGTTTCACGAGGTACTCCCTTCGATGATACCAGTGTTATAACTGGCATCCTTGGCGTGATCTCCCCTGAATTGTTTGCCTTCTGACATCCTGTTTGTTATTACATGAGAAATGTCAAGGGATATTGCACCAGTGTTGCCCTATTGACAGAGTTGACTTCCTGGAAGCAGCCACGTCAGGTGATCTGGACAGAGGCGTGCCAGAAAGCTTTTCACACTCTGAAGGCGCCCATGTGTACTGCACCTGTGAGCAAGGCCCCTGACTTCTCCCAACACTTTATTGTTTTAACAGACTCCTCAGAGCATAGTGTAGGGTCCGTGCTCTCACAGCTAAGTGAAGAGGGCCTGGACCAACCTGAAGCCTTCATCAGTAGGAGGCTACTTCCCAAGGGATCAAAGTGGAAGGCAATAGAAAGGGAAGTGTTTGCTGTGGTCTGGGCACTGGAGAAGCTAAGGCCACATCTGTTTGACACTCACTTCTGGATTCAGGCAGACCACAGTCCCCTTAGATGGTTAATGCAGATGAGGGGTGAGAATCCCAAACTGTTAAGGTTGGTCAGTCTCCCTACAGGGAATGGACATTTGCTGTGGAACACCATCCTGGAACACACCACGTAAATGCTGATGGTCTCTTCAGGTTCATCCGCCTTAGTGAAGAGAACACCCAAGTGGTTGGGCAGCTCTCCCCACTATTAGCTGGTGGGGTCACGTGTTAGACCTGGCATCCTTGGTGTGGGCTCCCCTGACTTTTTTGCCTTCTGACCTCCTGTTTGCTGACTTCATATTTGCTGGCTTTAGAACTATGGGCACTTTCCCACTGATAGCCAGTGCTAAAGTGCATGTGCTCTTTGTTTAAAACATGGTAACGGAATAGGGTTTTACAATTAAATAAAAATAAACTAAAAGAATGCTTCATCAAGCAAATAATTTACATAATTTGTCATTATTAACCTAGGTCAAAAATATCTTAAGGATAACTGTAAGAATTTTTGTAGCACCATTTGCAAAGTACCATACTATGAGATGTATATTTCTTTGACCTTCACACTCTCATAAGTTCATCTAATGAACAGAATTGTTAATAACGTCACTAAAATTGTTTTCAGCATATGGGAGAGAAGATGATTTTTTTTTAAATTCGTTACACTAACCATGAACTTTTTCTCTCCTATTTCTTGAGTGACTGTAAGCTGACATCCAGTAGATAGTTTAGTTACAATGTGAAAAAAGATTGAATTGAAATGTTTCTTAACTGTTTTACTCAAAGGTTTAGTCAATGGAAACCATCCTGTTTTCGTGAAGACTTCGTATTTGATTGGCTGAGCAAATGGGGGGGCTGAAGAAAGAATATACAAGTTACAAAATCATGTGATTATAAATGCATGTTCCTAGACTAATTTGGTAAACATTTGGGGAGCTTCTGACAAGCCCTTGAGGAGATGCCTTAGAGGCTTGAACCCATCCAGCAGTGATTTACTCCTCCATTCTGATACTCAGTTCTCTTGCAGACACTCTCTGAGATAATACTCAGACTCACTTTAAGCTGCTTTATCTTTGACAATTTAAATCTGAGACTTTTTATCTGAAACTTGTTCTGCCCTAAAGTTCTATCAAATTTCCTAAATGCTTTCACATCTTTGAATTATGAAGTCTTTATGGGTTCCTATAGCTAACTGAGTTGTCTTAATTCATAAAACCATCCACCAGATTAGGCACGTATAATAAAGTGCATTGAAAGTGCTCATGCATTGTTTTATTAGCTTTGATATACGAATCCAATTCTGTCAAAAAAGATGAGAAACTAAGAGAATTGAAAATAAAAATATTTAATCATTTAATCATTTATAAAACTCTCATTATTAACTTACAATAGAAATGTCCTTATAAAATTAAAATATGTGAGTGTTTAATTGCAACTTCTATTTGCCTCATCAAACACCTGAGAGGTCTGTCACCTGGAGTCCATTAACAGCTTGGAAAAATAATATTAACATTTATGAGGTGATTTCCACACTGTAGCAGTAAAATTTGCTTATCCACAATTGGAGTGTTCAATTTACTTATATGACCCTAGTAGAGAGCACTACCTGTGCTCAGGGCCAGTAAATTAACTCCTACTGATGGGCCTGAGGCACTGATTGTGTCACCCACTTCAGTAGTCCTTTACACAGGACTACGGCCTGACGTTGCAGAGCCTCTGGTTGCAGTTTTAAGCTGCCATGTCGACCTAGCAAGATAATCCACTTGCCAGGCCCAAACCTTCCTTTTTAATTCATATAAGTCATCCCTAAGGTAGGTCTTGCACAGCCCAAATTGCCGGGTCCAGTGTATTTAAAACGATGGACATGTACCTATTACTCTTACATGTTCAGGTAGTGAAAAACTCTCTAATTCATTTTCCACTACTTCAAGGCCTTTCTCTCCCATTTGTTAACATTGGGAATTGCCTAATTACATTTTATAAGTGTAATTTCTCATTGGGAAGGAATGGGACCCCCAAGTTTGGTGTACCTGGAATCACAATTTAAAATAACAACTCATGGTGAAGTTGGATTTTAAATTATGTAATTCTGAAAATGCCACTTTTTAGAAAGTTGGCATTTTCTTACTTTACCAATCTAGTGCCTTATGCCTGTCTCTTAATACATGTCTGGATGGGTGACAGCTGGGCTGTTGTGCATTCCGTCTAGCCAGCCAGAGACAAAGAGATTTTCGGTGTGACTGAGTGGCTATCTGCATGTTAATGGACCACCCAGAGCAGGATGGGAGGGAGGAGCGACACTTACACTTGAATGGGCTGTGTCCTGATCCCACACAGAGAGCTGCATAACTCCCTGTATTGAGTCGGTGCCGGGGCAGGAAGGACAGCGACTTTGTGCACTTCAAAAGACTGTCTTTGAACTCTCCCTTCTTAAAAAAACAAATTGCGTATAAGTACTAGACTCCTAACTCCACCAACTCAGTACATTTCTGGCAGGAAGAAGGATTGTGGTGCTTCTGAAGGGACTCTCACTCTGCTGTACTCTGATGGACTTTGACAGACTTGTGCTTCACTTTGCCCGCCCTGCTGTCCTTCTTGCCTGGGAGTGAGAAGGGATAGACCTGCATCTCTACATCTCCAGAACCAAAGTGATTCTGTGGGCTTGTTGGCTTGTCTCCTGTTCAGAAGTCTCAGGGACATCAACGTCTTCGGTTCATCCTGCAACAGCATCTGGACGTTGCTTGCTGCAAGTCTTGGTGTGTCAAGTGATGCCAATCCAGTCCAGGACCCTTGGAAGTGGGTTTAAAGTGTGCAACTGCAAAATCCATGCATTGCATTGATGCGCCGGTTGCACCAGATGCATCTCTCTCTCGACTCTGTATGCTGAGAACAGAGACTTTGCGTCACCGGCTGCCTGGCTTGGTGAAAGGGCATCACCTACATTGCTAAGGAACTGCTGCTGATGCATCTTGGATTGCGTGGCTTGGAACTGCCACATCTCCTTTATTCAGCAGATTCGGCGCTGGCGCATCACCTCCTCTGCTCCACACATCGGTCCCTGTTGATGGTGCAACAAGGTACTTTTTCAGCAGGACAAGGTTGGTCCCTGCATCTGAACCAAGCTCCATCATGGTCTACCTGACTTTTCAGATTTCACTAAGTCTAACGGGACCAAATAGTCCAGTTGGCGCTTTTATGCCTGTCAGCACAATATTGCACTTTTATCTTTAAAAATTCAAATCTCAACTTCTTCTTGTTCGGTTTTTATTGTTTTTGTCTTGGTTTGTTCATTAAATTAAGATGTATAATGTATAATTCTAACTAATTATGGTATCTTTTGTGTCCTGTTTTCACTGTTTTATTGTTTTAAGTGTTGCACAAAATTTTTACACTTTGCCTCTTAAGTTAGGCCTGCCTGCTCTGTGCCAAGCTACCAGAGGGTGAGCACAGGTTAATTTATGGTGTTTATCTGACTTACCCTGATGAGATTGTGGTTCCTGCTTGGACGTGGTGCATACCTCTGCCAGCCAGAAACCCAATTCCCAACAACTAATGACTAGTAGTTGGGCAATTCAAATTTGTTTTGTGGTCTTGCCCTCACTGCCTGAGTAGTTACCAATAAATGAAGTAAAACATACAAATTGCCTGATATCTATAGCATTTGAAGCAGTAGCAAGCTTATCTTTGCCAACAAGCAATGCACATTATTGCTTTAAAAAAATCAAAACAAGGTTACATATTATAATGTTCGATTCGGAATAGGGTTTTCAGTGAATTTATTTTCTGGCAATTACATTTCAACTTGTTTGGTTTTGATCCAACAATTTCCAATATACTCTCCTAGATCCATTAAACGAGGGCACGGTACACATAAAACTTCCCAAAAACGTTTTTTCTCATTTCTCATAATCCATTTTGGGAGAGGGTGTCTCTTCTTAATTTTTTCCATTCTTTTTTTTTTCAATTTTGCATGATTAATGTGCGTGAAATCAAAGTTTGTGGTAGTTAAGCGAATGGGAAAGAGATACTTTAGGTTGCAAGACCTAACACTGAACAGCCTAGCTCAAGATTTCTAAAAAGAACATAAAAGGTTTAAGTTTAAAAGGTAGTTGAAGACTTGGCTATTTAACCGGGCGTGTAGCAGCCTCTGTCTTGAGTATTCTCTTCAGCAGACATCAATGGGGCCAAGAGGATGATTTCATGGTGAACGCACCGCTTGATTAATTTATTGAGTATATTCCTTATGAAGATAGGTCGAGCAGTTTATAAGTGCTTTGGGTTCATGCATTAACAATAACAGTCTTTGCTCAGAAAGGCTGTGAAAAATCACATATACAACGCCAGTAAAATGTCTGCCTGTAAAAGCTACACCATAAAGACCGAAGTTATAATGTCCGGTTGGCAGATGCCATTTCGAGTAAACGCGCAACATCGTCGTTTATGCTTAAACACCAGAGGCAGCCGGCGAGATAGGAAAGGCTGGTGGGCTGGACTAAATACAATCTGTAGTGAGAATGAACTAACAAGTGGTTATCCGCAATACGAGCCTGCTGTGGACGGTTTCCTAGTGTTGCCAGCGTTTGGGCACTTAAATGCGCACGAAATATGGGAGATAAATTCCAGTGCGCCCCTGTGGTTCCTTTTTCTCGCAGAGAAGCAGTGGAAACAAACGCAGCTCCTCGTGGAAACACGTGGAGACAAGCGGCCTTGGTAGAAACACATTTAAAAGGGTATTTGGGGAGTCCGGGATCAAAATTAAAAAGGTTATTTGGGAAGTCCGGGAAGTCAGGCCAATGACCAGCTACAGACAGGCACCTGTAGACAAAAATGTCTCATAGCAACATTCAAATCCAGACATCTGTGTTTACAAGAAGCTCTGTTTCTACACAGAACAGAACGAAGGCAAGAGAGCAAGGTAACAGCTAATAATGAAACCCGCTTGCTTTTTATTGGAGTTGTTAACTACAGGCCTGCATTTCCATTCATTTAAACGAGTAAGACAAACGTCCAGTGCCGCAGGGCATCGTTGACTGGAAATGCAGCATTAAATTGTTTTCTGTCCTCTGATAACCGGACTTGCAATAATCTCCACGATTGCTTATTCTGCTGTTTTTGGTAGAATGACACGGGTAGGTCAACAGCGAAGAGCCATGAAGTTGCTGTGGACAAGATGTTCGGAAATGGTTTTCTCGCCTCTTAGAACAATTCAACATTGGAACATTGGACCTTTTAACAAGAAAACATAATGCGCCATATTTAAAAGAAGGAAACATATCGCCAAAACATACAACTGAATTGTCTTGTGTAAGTACTCACTATGGGGACCTAGAACAATGGTACACTTATCTAACTTTCACAAGGTAAATGGAAGGGTCTTCTGTAAATGTTTTTCCAGATCACTGTCAATCGTTTTTAGTCTCCCACAATGCTATTGCATGCGCAATGTAACACAAATGAAGAGGATGGCATGTGCCCCCCGAAAAGCAACACTCACTTCTTTAAGCAACCTTTTACAGAAGTAAAACGTTTCGCGACAGAACACACAGGCAGCACCTACTTTCATATGTTTTTTTGGAAACGATGGTGACTTGCTCGGTATAAGTCAAAGCGCTGTGAAACACAGCGCCACTTGAAGGGTTAAAATTCATTTTCTTTATAGTATCACCTGGTAAATCCAAATTAACAAGAGTTTACACAATCCCTTTCTTAAATTAAATGTATGCCGCTATGTATAAATTAAAGAGCTAGCGATATCGACGGTGTGATAATGGTTAGGCATGAGTAGTATGGTGATTAGTATTTTGGTTAATACTTCGGTACTGTTTGTCAGCCTGCACCAAACATTCCAACCAAAGAGCTAAATTGGCTACATTTCAGCATATCAAGTTTTATGCAGATTTGTCCAGACGGGGGCGAGGTAGAAGTCCGAGGTTGGTCCGTAAATAGGTGTTTTCCATTAACACCCATAGGAAACTTTGTCCTCTGCTACAGGAGAAACCAACATACTAGATATAATAGTAGAGCTTTATTGAGCGATGTACTTTGATTTGTGCTTGGTTATAGGTAAATCTGTTGCGGGTTTTTTGAGAAACCAGCAACGCAAAAAAGTGTTGTGTGGGCTTCATGATTAAAAGAAAGACCTTGACCTTTAACTTATGAATCTTCCCAGGAATTCCGAAACTGTGGGAATTCAGGAAATGTATACAAATAAACATTTATCAGTGCCCCAGAGAGCTTTCTTTCCCGTCATCCATTGCATATTCTGAAATCTGGAACCAGATCTACAATCCACAAACTTTGGTTGACTAGCTACCACAGAAACGTTCATGTTGTATCTGCTGATGCCCAACGCAAGGCACAAGCCCTTTGTTCGGAAAATGTATACAAAATACAGCGAAATAGACAAGATGAGCGTACCCTATTTTCCCAGGCCCACGTGGGGGCGCCAAAACGACCACCTGTGGCATTAAAATTAATTTATTAAAAGTAAGGGCCTCATTTATGAATATAAACTTACACTTCTTTAATAACTTTACTACGTTTTGGTATTTACAAACTACGAGTGTAATTTTACTACTGCACTTGTATTTTATGAACACCAAAACAGTAGTAAAGTTACTAAAACGTGTAAGTTTACCGTTGGGCGTGATTCACAGGGCCCGATTCACAAATGCAGACTTACACATTTGTGTAAGCTAGTAAGGTTACACTTGCTGTAGTAACTTTACTACTTTTTTGCATTGAAAAACTATAAGTGTAATTTTACGTCTGGTAAAATTAATAGTACTAACATTACACTTGTAGTTTGTGAATACCAAAACAGTAGTAAAGTTACTACATCAAGTGTAAACTTTCACAAAAGTGAAGGTTTACCTTTGTGAATCCGGCCCTAGATATTTTTCACAGGAGTTGCTTCTCCTGAACCTTCAAGGGACCATGTGAATCCTTTTGGAGATCTCAGGATCTGCTGACCCAGCTCATAAGTCACAAATCCGGAAAAATATTGTCAAAATCAATTTGGAGCAACTCCTAATCACTGGGGCGCAATGGCCACGTGCAGTGATGTTGGGAGCAGAGGGGGTTGGGAGAATTCCCTGCAGGGAACTCTCACTGTGCACTAAGGTAAGGGGTTGGTTAACCTGGGAGGCTTGGCTGACCGGGTGTGCCGAATGTCAGGCGCTGCAGCTTACAGTCATGTGCATGACCAAAAGAGATGGCCAGGTTAGTCCCTGTGGCCAACGTAGCACTGCACTCAAGCAATACTCAGCGGGAATTGGGAGTCCATGGAGGGGTAGATTTAATAGAAGTTGGTTAGAAGATATCTAAAAAAACAGAAGTTTCCTGAAGAATACGAAGTTAAAGTTATGCCTATTTTGGTTGTAACACTTTTCTGTATAATTAATATAAGCTTTAAAATTCACTTGAAAACACCATTAAATTGCAATTATGGTGCGAAATAAAAGTGAAAAACATAAAAATTCCCCAGTTATGGTTAGAATCTCCACAATTGCTCGCACACCTGGCATGTAAACTATTGGTTGCTCACCAAATACAATGCGCAAGACATCACCGTATTTATAACGATAACAAAAAATACATTTCAGCATATCCTTAAAAGTCAACATGTACTGTATCCATAGTTTTTTTTAGATTGATGATATCAATAAAAATGTACAATTTCATGTCATTATTAAGATCATTTATGTAATCTGTGAAATCATCTTTTACATCAAGGGAGCGATCATGAACATTCCGAGATATATTCTGCATGGCAGATGCATGGTTTGGGCTGCAGAAGTATCTATAATTGAAGAATTTCAAAAATTGTATTTTTACAGGTCCTGTTGCAGGCTTTAAACTGCAGCAGTTAGGTTAAAGATGTAGGCCTGGAGTCATGTTTACTTTTCAGTGCAACTGGTGCATGGCTCTTGAACAAGGATTATTCTATTCTGTAATAATTTATCACTTCACAGATATATTTCTATATAGGGAGAAAACCCCTTACTCGCAATTAATTGTGGCATGTTTCATGATAGGTACAGTCTTCTCACCCAAGCAGGTAAATACTACTCAAATGGGTTCAACTACTTGCTGGGAGCTCGTAGTAAAGATTTGTCCTGGATAAACACAGGAATACATTTATTTATTTATTGATTAAAAATAACAATGGAAATACACCTGAGACACCTCTAATTAATCTAGTGATACCCATGTCATGGGTAAAAGGTAGAAAGTATGGATGTATTGTGAAGGACAGTGTTACAACATCCATATAGAAATGGTTTTAGCCAGACTGGAGTCATATTTATCTGATCAAATTAGCAAATGCTACAGAAGTGATGTGGTCCATAAGTTACATTTAACTTCCCATGCCACGGGTGTATTTTTGGCACTATATACTATGACCTTATAGGAACGTTAAATATGGGATTTATCAATTGTCGTTTTCTATGTGTTCTAAGGGTCAGGACACATGCACATTTACCATAGGGCAAAGAGGGCTTCAGGCGCCCGTCATGTGTCTCAGCCCGGGCTGCTGCAGCTTGAACTACCGTGGCATTCCCTAGGGAGTGCCTGGAGTGTTATCTCAGTCATACTTAAGTTTTTCATAGGTTTGAAAAAGACCATTGACATGCCTTTGTGAATTGGTTAATAAGGCTTTGTGTTGTTTCTAGTGGTTCCAGTACCCCCTGGGTCCGCACTCCGAGTATTCCTTAGATTTGTATTTTAGTTTTACTGCCACAGTGGGAGAAAGCATTTCACGAAAAGGCATATCAGGAGCAGGGATGACACTTTTCCAAAAGAAAAATACCGGGCATTTGTTGCCATTTAAAGAGCCTGCACGGGCCTCGCCTTGACACCGAATAGGGCCGTAAATAAAAGTGTATGTATTCATTTGTAATTTGATATTGCTATTGTTTCCTTTAATTGATAGTCATGGATTACTAATGCAGTCCTAGAACATATTTCAAAGGGATTTCTATCTATGTTTGCTGTTTGAAGTTTGCACAGAGTACTGCTAAAATATCAGCTGTAGGCGATTTTGCTTAAATTTGTACCAGCTGGGGCATCACAATTTGGTGTTGCCAGAGGAAATCTGGTCAGCTGGCAACCCTATTCACAAGACTGAAAGTTTGTTGTAGGATCAGCACATTATTTATTTCCTCCACTCTCCATCCCTGAATGATGGTGTACTTCTTTCTGAAACCCTGTGCCAGCAGTCAATAACATGCTAAGTTACTCTAAGCGTCTGGCAATACATCCTGCATTCAAACAACATTCTCACCATTCACCTTTCATTTTCACACTCACCCTACACTCACAATAATAATATACACGCGCACACTGCTCACATTGCGCTCAGATGACACTCCACTCATCTGTCACTTTTACCAATTACCATACACTCACAGCAGTCACACTGCACTCACACTGCTTACCGTGCACTCACACCGTTCATCCGCCTCTTATCCTGTGCTCACATGCATACACCGCTCACCTTGACTCATAGCGAACACACTGCACTCATGCAACTCGCCATGAACTCACACCGTTCTCCCTCTACTTACCCTACAGTCATATGAGCACACCACTCACCCTCCACTCACAGTGATCACACCACTCACACCACTCATAATGCACTTGGACTGTTCACCCTGCAATCACCCTGTAGTCACACAAGCACATTACTTTCTCTGCCCTCATGTGACACTTCACTCGCCTCTCACCGTACTCCTCACTCTGCAATATCACTGTAACAAGCACATCAATCACCATGCACTTATTCCTCCCACTTTGCGCTTTCACCTTCACCCACACCTAAAATCTAATGGTCACATCACTCACCCTGCAGTCACTCTTCTCACCTTACTCTCACACTGTCACGTCACTCAATACACACTCACAAAGCTCACCCTTCATGCACATGGGCACATCACTTACCCTGCAATCACACCACACAAACAAGCACATCACTCACCCTGGAGTCACACCACTCACCATGTACTTCTTCTTCTCACACTGCAGTTACACAGACAGACCTCTTAGGTTGCACTCATACAGGCACTATGGCCCTCATTCTGACCCTGGCGGTCGGTGATAAAGCGGCGGCCAACCCGCCAACAGTCCGGCGGTCCAAAATATGCAATTCTGACCCTGGCGGGAACCGCCAACACAGCCCGCCACATTAACACTCCGCCCGCCACGGCGGAACAAACAAACAGCGCGGCGGTCCCCGCCAACAGCCAGGCGGCAGACAATGTACCGCCCACCCTATCACAACCCACCAATCCGCCACCTTTTCCGGGGCGGGAGCACCGCCGATAAAAACACGGCGGAAACAGACTACGAACGGGAAAACGCTCACCTCCACATACACCACGCGAGATTCCGGCAGTATGGAACCCGAGTTGCAGGTCATCCCCGCACTCCTATACCTGCTCCTGTACCAGGAGCACGCCCGGCGGCGCGGAAGACATCGGTGAGTACTGCACCTACGACACAGGGGAGGGCAAAGATTACCGGCACACACCCACCCACCCACACCCTCTACAACACACACATCAATGCATTCCCACAGATCACTGTCACAACCCACAAACCCCCCCCTTCCGAAATAATGCAAAGACCAAAAGAAGAGATCTCAAACGGGCAGATATATTGAAAAATGGACAGCAGTAATCCAAATAAATAAATAAACTATGTACAAAATATACACAGCCACTAAATGTAGTCCAACCACTGTCCGTGGACCACAGGGGTCCTGAGCAAAGGGGCAAGGCCCAGTCCCACGACAAGAACTCCACGGAGAGAACACTGCAGGGGCATCAGAAAGAAAAAAGGACAGGCACCTCAGGGGGAAGGGAAGGGTGGGCACCTCAGCCACTTGAGTACACGACGCCAGATCCACGAGGGGACTCCATGACCACTGGCCCTTCCTGGGGAGAGCAAAGCCACAGTCCAAACAGTCCATACAGTGGGTGGCCTGCCCACTGGGCCATCCTGGGGAGAGCAAAGCCACAGTCCAAACAGTCCATACAGTGGGTGGCCTGCCCACTGGGCCATCCTGGGGAGAGCAAAGCCACAGTCCATACAGTCCATACAGTGGGTGGCCTGCCCACTGGGCCATCCTGGGGAGAGCAAAGCCACAGTCCAAACAGTCCATACAGTGGGTGGCCTGCCCACTGGGCCATCCTGGGGAGAGCAAAGCCACAGTCCAAACAGTCCATACAGTGGGTGGCCTGCCCACTGGGCCATCCTGGGGAGATCAAAGCCACAGTCCATACAGTGGGTGGCCTGCCCACTGGGCCATCCTGGGGAGAGCAAAGCCACAGTCCAAGCAGTCCATAACAGACTCCACTGCCACTGGAGGAGGCATGTTGGCCAGAGGACATCCTGTAGCCCTGCCCGAGACAGATCCTGCCCTGCCACGTCTGCCAAAGGGCCAGCGGTTCCTGCCTTGAAGGGCCCAGTTCAGCGGTTCTTGCCTTGAAGGGCCCAGTTCAGCGGTTCTTGCCTTGAAGGGCCCAGTTCAGCGGTTCTTGCCTTGAAGGGCCCAGTTCAGCGGTTCTGGAGACGGCGGGCCCCAGCGGAGCGGTGCTGGAGACGGCGGGGCCCAGTTCAGCGGTTCTTGCCTTGAAGGGCCCAGTTCAGCGGTTCTTGCCGTGAAGGGCCCAGTTCAGCGGTTCTTGAGACGGCGGTCCCCAGCGGAGCGGTGCTGGAGACGGCGGGGCCCAGTTCAGCGGTCTTGCCTTGAAGGGCCCAGTTCAGCGGTTCTTGCCTTGAAGGGCCCAGTTCAGCGGTTCTTGAGACGGCGGGCCCCAGCGGAGCGGTGCTGGAGACGGCTGGGCCCAGTTCAGCGGTCTTGCCTTGAAGGGCCCAGTTCAGCGGTTCTTGCCGTGAAGGGCCCAGTTCAGCGGTTCTTGAGACGGCGGGCCCCAGCGGAGCGGTGCTGGAGACGGCAGGGCCCAGTTCAGCGGTCTAGCCTTGAAGGGCCCAGTTCCGCGGTTCTTGCCTTGAAGGGCCCAGTTCAGCGGTTCTGGAGACGGCGGGCCCCAGCGGAGCGGTGCTGGAGACGGCGGGGCCCAGTTCAGCGGTCTTGCCTTGAAGGGCCCAGTTCAGCGGTTCTTGCCTTGAAGGGCCCAGTTCAGCGGTTCTGGAGACGGCGGGCCCCAGCGGAGCGGTGCTGGAGATGGCGGGGCCCAGTTCAGCGGTCTTGCCTTGAAGGGCCCAGTTCAGCGGTTCTTGCCTTGAAGGGCCCAGTTCAGCGGTTCTGGAGACGGCGGGCCCCAGCGGAGCGGTGCTGGAGACGGCGGGGCCCAGTTCAGCGGTCTTGCCTTGAAGGGCCCAGTTCAGCGGTTCTTGCCTTGAAGGGCCCAGTTCAGCGGTTCTGGAGACGGCGGGCCCCAGCGGAGCGGTGCTGGAGACGGCGGGGCCCAGTTCAGCGGTTCTTGCCTTGAAGGGCCCAGTTCAGCGGTTCTTGCCTTGAAGGGCCCAGTTCAGCGGTTCTGGAGACGGCGGGCCCCAGCGGAGCGGTGCTGGAGACGGCGGGGCCCAGTTCAGCGGTTCTTGCCTTGAAGGGCCCAGTTCAGCGGTTCTTGCCGTGAAGGGCCCAGTTCAGCGGTTCTTGAGACGGCGGGCCCCAGCGGAGCGGTGCTGGAGACGGCGGGGCCCAGTTCAGCGGTCTTGCCTTGAAGGGCCCAGTTCAGCGGTTCTTGCCTTGAAGGGCCCAGTTCAGCGGTTCTTGAGACAGCGGGCCCCAGCGGAGCGGTGCTGGAGACGGCGGCCATTCTATGGCCAACTGCTCATTGCCTGGTGGTGCCCTCCTGGGCAGCGGGGATGGTGCTCCTTCAATGCCCACCTGGGCTGTGGGTGGTGGGGCCCTCCTGGCCAGCTGGGCTGGGTCCTCCCTGGGCAGCGGCTATGGGGGTGGTGGGCTCTCCCGGGGCAGCTGTGCCGGTTCCTCCCGGGGCAGCGGCTATGGGGGTTGCGGGCTCCTCCTGGGCAGCTGTGACGGGTCCTCCATGGGCAGCAGGCCTGCTGCCTGACTTCTCCGCCTTGCTGCCCTTGCCCTCCTTAGTCGGGAGTCTGTGGCCCTTTCCTTCCTTTGGAGTTGTGGCTCTTGACGGTGGCTGGCTAGTGTCCTGGGGGGATATCGAATCCGGGCTCCGGCGGCGGCCCTTCCGCCTTCTGCTCCTCTTCCCAGGGGGTGGGCTGGCTGTCCCCTTGCTGCTGGGCGAAGATCCAGACCTGCGGGCTGGTGGGCTCCAATACCCCTGCACCCTTGTCAAGGGGGCTGCAGGGCTGGTGGTGGCTGAGGTGCTCTTTTTACCCCGACGAGAAGGAGGGGGGGGGCTCAGAGTCAGGAAAGAAGGTAGCAGTAGAGAGATAGATTTTCTTGGGACAATGGAGAGTGGAAGGTACAGTGGGTATGGGAGTGGAGGGAGAGGATGTGGTTGTAGGCGAGACAAGTTTGCTGTCTTTGGGTGCAGGTGCAGGAGCGGGAGGCTGTCGTGAGGTGGATGGCTGTTGGGTGGGTGGGTGGCTGCGTTTGTGTGGTGTGGAAGAGGGGGTGACAGACACAGTGGGAGAGGACACAGGGGAAGTGTAAATGGCAGTGGGGGTGGTGACTGCACGTGTGCGGACTGGAGTGGAGGGTATGCTGGTGATGGAAACACTGGCTGATGGTGAGGTGAATGAAGGTGTGAGTGTAGACGTCACAGGGAGGGAGGAGGGAGACGAGGAGGTGGGGGTCACAGAGGTGGTAGTGACTGTTGGCATGTCTGCATCGGAATGTTGCTTGTGTGAATGTCTGCGTGATCTGTGGTGCTTATGTTTGGATGAGCTGCTCTTGGGTGTTGAGGTGTGTGCAGGCTGGTCTGATGGTGTGGGTGGGACAGGCAGAGGAACAGGAGACTGGGAGGAGGGAGTTAGTAGAGGGAGGCAGGAGACAGGGACAATGGCTGCCGTCAGTGCTGAGGCCAGAGCCTGGAACGATCGCTGATGGGCAGCCTGACCCGAATGAATGCCCTCCAGGTACGCATTGCTGCGATGAACCTCCCTCTCCACCCCCTGGATGGCATTCAAAAGGGTAGTCTGCCCAACAATGAGCGTTCGGAGGAGGTCAATGACCTCCTCACTGAGGGCAGCGGGGGTAACAGGGGCAGGGCCTGAGGTGCCTGGGGCGAAGGAGATGCCCGGCTTCCTGGCAGAGCGGGCACGGGGCGAACGCTGAGGGGCTGCTGGGAGGGCGGAGATGGTGCGCTGGGTGGCGGCTGTACCTGTAATGGCGGGGGGCACAAATGATGCCACACCCGCAAGGGAGCTCCCTTCCGAGGACGTGTCCGTGTCGCTGCAGGGTCCAGTCGTCCCCGTCGTGGAGCTCCCCTCGCCCTCCGTCTCACTGGTCCAGTCAGACTCTGTGGCATGGCCCTCCTGGGCCATGTGAGATGCAGCTCCCTCCTGCCCCGATGCCACTTCTCCTCCGCCTGATGATGCTGATGCACACAAGCACAGAAGGACAAACAAAAAGGGGGGGGGGGAGAGAGAAATAAAGAGATTTTGAGTACATGGATCACCGGTACAGTTAGCGGACATGACAGACACAGATGCCCCCTGCACTAAGTTGCGCACTTGGGGTCCGCTACGCATTCCGTGGAACATGCCCTACACGCCTAGAGTTGACAACTGCACCCATGGATGACACGGCCCAGGGATGGCTGTACTGACACACTACTGAGGGTGGTGGCTGGGGACACAGGGGCTTACGGGGGTGCCCAGCCTACAGATATCGCCCTGGCCTAGGGGGACCCACAGCCCTCCTCCCCCACCCAGACACCTCCACTGCGCGACAACAGAGTAGATGATGCTTGTACTCACCCCCTTGTGTCTGCTGTGCTGCCCTCACGCGCCCATCCAAATCAGGGTAGGCCACCGCCAGGATCCGGAACATCAGGGGGGTCAGTTGACGGCAGGCACCCCGCCTACGTTGGGAGGCCATCCCCAGCAGAGACTCGGCGGTCTTCTTGGTCCCGCGGCGGATGTCCTCCCACCTCTTGCGGCAGTGGGTGCCCCGTCGATGGTGGAAGACCAGGGTCCGGACTTCCTTGGCAATGGCACGCCAAATCCCGATCTTCTCATGGGCGCGGACCTATGTGACACGTACAGGGAAGGAGAAATACCACGTTCAAGTTTGTCTGCATTATCGTTGCCAGTGGCCCAACGCCCCCCATCCCCGCCAGGCCCCCCGCCAGGCCCAACATGCCCCCCATCCCCGCCAGGCCCCCCGCCAGGCCCAACATGCCCCCCATCCCCGCCAGGCCCCCCGCCAGGCCCAACATGCCCCCCATCCCCGCCAGGCCCCCCGCCAGGCCCCCCGCCAGGCCCCCCGCCAGGCCCAACATGCCCCCATCCCCAAAGGCCCAACATGCCCCCCATCCCCGCCAGGCACCCCGCCAGGCCCCCCGCCAGGCCCCCAAGCCAGCCAGTGGCCCCAAATCCATATTGAATTAAACTCACTTGTTGGTCTGGAGGACCGTAGAGTAGCGCATACTGGGGGAGGACCCCATCCACAAGTTTCTCCAACTCCTCTCCAGTGAAGGCAGGGGCCCTTTCCCCAGTCGCAGCAGCCATTGTCCCTTCCAGACCGAGGTCACAGCAACACTTGCAGTATAGGTCCTCTCCTGTGAAAGTTCAAGTCGCAAGTGGATAAGTAGATAGGAAATGGCGGTCACGTCCGCGGCGGTGCGTACCGCGGCGGTGCGTACCGCCACCGCCGGCGCCCTTCGCCATTGGCTCCTGAAACCCATAGGCTTCAATGTTAACCAATGCGGCTTCGCGCCGCGGTCTTCGCCCGCCGACCGCCGCGGTGTGCCACGCCAGCGCATTGACCTCACATCCCATTGTCACACTTCACAGGTCAGGCAGCCGCCATTTCGAGGGTCCACATGGCTCAATTTCAACTGCGTCACACAGGCCTAGGCCTTGCATAGCCACTCAGACACGCCATTCACTGCATAGAGAATCGTTTACTGTGCAAGCTGTGAGTACGTACCTGTGGGTTGCTTGACTCTGTGCTCCATGTTGTCCTTCCTAGGCACCGTCCGCTGGGTTTGGCGAGGAGACGGATGAATCCTCCCGTGTACCGACCGCTGGTGGACCTGTCGACAATGGAAGAACGCCACATTATCCTGACCTACCGGCTTGACCGTGCCACTATACATGAAATGTGTGCCCAGCTGGAGCCCGACCTGATGTCCCCCATCCGCCAACCCACAGGGATTCCCCCTCTGGTGCAGGTCCTGTCAGTACTCCATTTCCTGGCAAGTGGGTCATTTCAGACAACAGTGGGAATTGCTTCTGGGATGTCTCAGCCCATGTTTTCGAAGGTGTTATCCAGAGTGTTGTCTGCCCTGATGAAATACGTGAGGAGCTACATCATTTTCCCTGAGGTGGGCGAATTGGCTACAGTGAAGGGTGATTTCTACGCCCTTGGACATATTCCCAACGTCATTGGTGCCATTGATGGGACCCATGTGGCTTTGGTTCCCCCAAGAGACAGGGAGCAGGTGTACAGGAACAGAAAAAGTTACCATTCCATGAACATCCAGGTGGCTGACCAGTACATCTCGCATGTATATGCCAAGTTCCCTGGGTCAGTGCATGACGCCTTCATCCTGAGGAATAGCAGCATCCCTTACGTGATGGAACAGCTAGAGAGACACCGTGTATGGCTATTGGGGGACTCTGGGTACCCTAACCTGTCGTGGCTACTGACCCCAGTAAGGAATCCCCGGACCAGGGCAGAGGAACGGTACAATGAGGCCCATGGGCGTACTAGGAGGGTGATCGAACGCACCTTTGGCCTCCTAAAGGCCAGGTTTAGGTGCCTGCATATGACAGGTGGATCCCTAATGTACTCACCTAAGAAGGTGTGTCACATCACCGTGGCCTGCTGCATGCTTCACAACCTGGCTTTGCGCCGCCAGGTGCCTTTCCTGCAGGAGGATGGTCGAGACGGTGGTGTAGTGGCAGCTGTGGAACCTGTGGAGAGTGACGAGGAGGAAGACGACGGGGCTGAAACAGACAACAGGGACAGAATCATTGAACAGTACTTCCAATAGGACACAGGTAACAATTCAAACATAATTTAGTGAATGTGAACTACTCTCCTGCATCTCTGCTGGCTGTCTATTTGCCCCAGTGTATGATGACTGAGTTGTGGCTTTTCCCTCCCTATTTCAGATCTGGGGTCCCCACTACGAGTCCTCTGCTTCGTTTCCCCATGGACTACAGCTTTGTGGCAGCTGTTTGTTGACTTCACTATGTACAAGGACATATTTGCAATGTCATGTCAATTACAATATTTTGAAATCACAGCCAGACTCCAGATAGTTTTGTGCTAAATGGGTGTTTATTTAAGTGCTCAAAATGGGATGGGTGGTTTCAAGTGGGTGGGGGCTATGGTGAAGGAATGTCCATGGCAGAGTCCAGAGTAACAGTCACACAGGTGCAATGTCCAGAGGCCTGTGGAGAGATGGAGCATGGGCAGTTCAAGGATGGACAGGGTGACAATGTGGGACAGTGGGATGACATTAGGTGGTATCCTTTGCTGGCGGGGGTCTTGACATCCTACTCTGTCTTCTTGCGAGATCTCAGGGCCCTCTTGCGGGGTGGTTCTTCTCCTGCAGGAGGTGGGGGTCTGGTGGGCTGCTGTTGTGCGGGGGCCTCCTGACCACTAGCGCCGGCGGAGGTGGTTGGCTGTTCTTGGTCCAGGCTAGTGGCAGGGGCCCTTTGTTGGTGTTGAGTGTCCGTCCTGGTGTTGATGAGGTCCTGCAGCAGCCCGACTATGGTAACCAGGGTGGAGGTGAGGGCTCTGATGTCCTCCCTGTACCCCCGATAGTGTTCCTCCTGCAGTACCTGGATCTCCTGGAACCGGGCCAGTACCGTCGCCATCGTCTCCTGGGAGCGGTTGTATGCTCCCATGATGGTGGTGAGGGCCTCGTGGAGAGTGGGTTCCCTGGGCCCGTCCCCCCCCTGTCGCACAGCTGCCCTCCGAGTTGCCCTGTTTCCCTGGGCCTCTGCCCCCTGGCCGGTGTGCCCACTACCACTGCCCCCAGGTCCCTGTTGTTGTTGGGGTGGTGGGTTATCCTGGGTGCCCTGTAGTGGTAGACACACCGCAGATTGACGCGCCCTGGAGACAGAGGCATGGGCCCGCTGGGTGGGAGCTGTGCTGGTGTTCCCAGAGGGGTTTGGGTCTGTGGTGGCCTGTGGCTGTCTGAGGGGAACCGACTGTCCAGAGGTCCCCGATGGTCCGGGCTGGTCATCGGTGTCCAGGTCGACAGAGCTGCTGTCATCGCTGACGGCCTCTTGGGTGGGGGGTGTGGAGAATTCTGGGCCCTCCGTGGCGGTGTGTTGGCGGTCGGGTCCTGCAGGGGTATAGAGGTATGGTTATAGTTTCAATGTGTGGCATATGGGTGTATCTGTGGGTTCCCGTGTCCCCAAGTGCTGGCATTCGTGTGTGGGGGCTTTGGTGAGGGTGGCTTGTGGGGGGGATGTGTAAATGCATTGGGCATGCTTTGGTGATGGGTGTCCATGCTTAGTGGACGCATGCAGGCCTAGGTTTTGGGATGTGTGGGTTGTGATGGTGAGACATTGGCAGGGAATAGGTGTGCTGGGGGTGGGGGTGAGGATGGTGGTGGGGGTGAGGATGGTGGTGGGGGTGAGGGTGAGGGTGGGGGTGAGGATGGGGTGGGGGTGAGGGTGGGGTTCGAGGATGGGGGTGAGGGTTGGGGTATGATTTGGCATGCAGGTGGGGGGGAAGCAGTAGTGAAGCTTCAACTTACCAGTGTCCATTCCTCCGCCGACTCCTGCGAGGCCGTCAGGATGCAGGATGTTCAAGACTTCCTCCTCCCATGTTGTAAATTGTGGGGGTTGAGGTGGGGGTCCTCCGCCAGTCTTCTGCACGGCGATGTTGTGCCGGGATACCATGGAACGCACCTTCCCCCGTAGGTCGTTCCATCGCTTCCTGATGTCTTCCCGATTTCTGGGGTGCTGTCCCACAGCGTTGACCCTGTCGACAATCCTCTGCCATAGCTCCGTCCTCCGGGCAATGCTGGTGTATTGGACCTGTGTGCCGAAGAGCTGGGGCTCTACCCGAACGATTTCCTCCACCATGACCCTGAGTTCTTCGTCTGAGAAGCGGGGCTGTCTTTGGGGTGCCATGGAGTGGTGTGTATGATGTGTGGGGTGGAGTATGTGTAGTTAAGTGTGTTGAGTGTGGTGGTGTGTGTTGTTTTGTGGGTGGATATTGTGTGGGTGATGGTGTAGTGTGCCTCTGTGTGATGGTATTCTGTGTTCGATGATGTGTCTCTCGGTGCTTCTTTCGGAATTTTTTGTCGTAGGGGTTTGTGGGTGATGTGGGTGTGTGTTTTATATTGTATTGTGTGTGTGGGAGTGGTGTGTGTATGTGTATCAGGTGTGTGGAATTCAAATCGGTCAATGTGGCTGAGTTTTGTTCGTTTGTGTGTATTCTGACCGCGGCGGTGTGTACCGCCAATGGAAAACCGCGTTTGAATGACCGCCGCGTGGATTCGTGGGTCGTAATGGCATGGGCGTATTTCTGTTGGCGTGACGGTGGAGGTTTGGTCACCTCCACTTTTCCGCCGACCGCTGGTCTGGCGGTCTGTTGTGGCTGTCGGATTTTCGGAGGTTTGGCTGCTGCGGGTCAGAATGACCGTGGCGGGTTACCGCGACCGCAGGAGAATTATGGAGGATTTCTGACCGGCGGTGGGCGCCTTTTACCGCCGAGGTCAGAATGACCACCTATGTTCACTCTGCCTGCACACAGCAACAATAGTCTGCTGGAACTCATAGTGACACACCATTTACCCTGCACTAACTCCTCCCACAATGCACTCACCGGTCACTCTCACAGATCACCCTTCATTCTCGCTGCACACCCTGCACCACACATACAAGCACACCACTCATCCTGCATTTACATCACCCATACCACCCTGCACTCACTAGTGAAAATAATTTGCAGGGTGTAGAGGTGACAGTTTAAGAGTGCAGTGCGCGCTGTCTCTGCAAAAAGAAGAGAAGCAGAGACTTCTTAATTAAATAAAACATTCCCTAATTGTAAAATGGATATAATTGCATACATTTAAAGAGTAGCTGAGCCTGTTACTCTCTTAACCTAACTTTCATTTTTCCAGTTTACAGTCAAAATTGAGCCATGTGGTCTGGGCTATCCTAATAACTGTGAATCTGGCGCCCGTGTCTTCGGGGAGTTGCACACGTGTGGACTGCTGCACCCTGGAGTGCAACCTGAGACTTTGCATTGATGCAGGAGGAAGAATCAGCATGAGGAATTTTGTGGCTGCAACAACAGCCATGTCCGTTGGAGTACTAGGTTGGAACAGCTGAACCAATTGCTTATTCTTCACAGCACAAATATAAATGACGATGAAAAAACCTGCGCAGATGACTTTGCAGCATTAATGTGGATGACAAAAGCTCTGTTCACCAACAGGATTAGCCTATCAATAAAAACATGGTTCACAGTGTAGTTAATGCACACAGTGAGCATGTCATGATGCTTTAGGAATATTATTAGCCAATACTATTATCACATAGTAAAGGAGCCTTCCTTTTGCAGACTGCACGTCATTAAAACATGTTTGCAACTGAACTCTCCTCAGGAGTCAACAGGATTATGACAAGCACTGTGTCTCAAAGGCAGCACACACCTTCTGCTCAATCAAATACTATACTCAAGGTAACCAACACGTGGTGGAGACAAAGCCCCTCTCTTGGGTGTGCTTCCTTTTTATGTTGATCACATACGGTCAGGTCACTCTTGTGATGTGCATCCAGATCTAAATGGTAAATCTCTGAATCTTGAAAGTTCTGAAACACGTCCCTTAATTAAGGTGATTTTTAATAAAAGTGCATCATAACATTATACAAGTATCTTACATTGCACAGACAGGTGCATGGGTGGCATGGTTGCAGGGTATTAGTCATTATCCAGAAGCGCTGCAGTGATATTAGTACAATCTGTTTTATTCAGAGTCACATTGTTTTTAAGTATTGAAAGTAATCTTGCACAGTTCACATTTGCACCCATTGTGCATTTGACTCATCTAAATCTTAGTAAGTGGATGACAGTTACTACAAGGAACTAGGCAGAGCACAGTTGTCCTGAAGGAACCTGTATCCTTTCTATTAGAGCATATTCATGCAGCATTTAATTTTTCCTAAATTGAGATGGGATCTCCTATGGTTGTTCACTCCATACATGTTGAGTGCACTCCGTTAAATTTGTCATTGCATGGATACTAAATTGATGTATATTTGTATCTCCTTGTGTAATAATTGAACTGAATATATATTCATTCCAACGATTGCCCATGTCTGTAAAGCACACACCTGCAGGACTAGCTACTGATCAACCTTTGTATGGTGAGCAGCATAGATGTTTTTTTTTTTTTTTTCAGAAGAACAACCCAAGAGTAGGTAGCAGGAAAGCCTGACTGTAGCCAGGAATGCCATAAGATCTGATGCCTGCCTTGCTTCTGAGTAACGCACCCTTCGTAGTGGAAAGCTGACCTGCGGCCTGAAGAGTAGTCAGTGGTCAAGATACTTTAAACATAAGACTGTAGATTGGAACAGGGAGAGCTGATGATGCGCCGCAAGGTCACAAAAACCGACCTGCTAGAATAATTCACAGGAAAAAGGGTCCTCCAAACACATGACCTGTAGAGGCAGTAACTTTGGACATCCTGATGCTTTGGTAGCACAATCGAAGGCCTTGCCATTTGCCACTGCTGTGTGCCTGGCACACATGTATTCCTTCAACCTTGCAAATAATTTTAGACCCCCTGCTTCCATCTTCATTGCTCGATCATTGCCCAATCTCAATTCTAGCAGTGCTGTGCAGTTTATTAGAAAAGAAATCATGAAAACAATCAGATACTAATCTTTAGCCTCATGACCGCAGATGACTTCTTCAATGCTGCAAAAGCTTGTAGGTCAGCACGATTACCAGCAGACTCATGTCCTGTTCATAGATGCAAGAACATCCCTAGAAATAGCTCTCTGGTCAACCCAGCCAGGAATTTCAAAAACGTCCATAAAGTTCTATTCCCAAATTAACTCCCTAAAACAAAGAGGCCTTCAAACAAAAGCTTCTTCTAACTTCTGATCAATAATCAATTGTTTCCAGGCAAAAAAGACTGAAATATCAATTTATAGACAACCTGCTACATTAATCTAAGAAAGTGGCCTTTTCCCAGATTACCAAAACAGATTCTGGTACGGCTGTGACACAAAAGCAGCACTGATGTCCACACAGGAGGATTTAAACACTGCAATGGATTCAAATGGAGACAAGAATGCCTATCCTTGACCTCTCAATTGCCTTTGATTCTTTTAATTTCCTTTGGGAATTGGACCAATCTTCCTCAAAAAATAATTTTACATATGTATTCCTCCTAGACCTCTACCATAGAGGTTGGCACCTCTGCCCATAATACTCACTTTTTCTCAACTTTTTTTGCCAGCTTGTCAATAACAGCCTGATGCATTCCTGCATGAGTGTGGCTCAATAAGCTTCCTATACAAGAACTGCCCAATGTGTCATGATAATAATAACTATTGTATTTTAATCTAGTGTAGCACATTTGTGTGTGAACGTGCATTTCCAATCAGAAATGTTACCAAGTCAATGCACAGAGTTCAGAAAGTAGGAATGGTATTTGGGGAATTGAATCTCTGACTTACCAGTCACAGACCCCAAGTATGGTAACCCACTAAGCAGTCCTTAATTTGAAAAATAATAAATGCTGAGGCCCAAAATTCTTGCTCAGGAGCCTGTACCCAGCAATTTCAAATGTCATGAAAGTCGAATACCCTGACTGCCTTGACATGATTCTGCTGTGTGCCACTTTTATCCACCACCAGGCACTCCCTGCAATTTCAGCTCACTTTAGCAGGTTATTTGTCTTCTTTGCTGTCTTCCTTTATCACAATTTTGCCATATTTCTCCAGTTCTATTTTTGGGATTTTCTCTCTCTTGTTCTGTAACGCTGATGAGGAAAAAATATGTGTGGGACCCTGAAAATGAGTACAAATGGGCTCCACCTGCAACTACCAGCAGAATACCCATGAAACTTTTGCAACATCGCATTGGGTAAACTAAAACTGTACATTCAGCCAACAATGGGTCAAAAGCATTTTTCTGGACGTGTAATGATTTGAAGCCTATGCAGTGTCAAATGTACAAAAAATATATTAGTTATACTATCAGGTTTGTCCGATATGTTTGAATTGCACATCTTGTCACTTCTTTTTCCTCATATAATGACTATGAGGATAGCTGTGACTTAATTCCTGGAAATGCTTGCCCTACCCCATTTCTGGGAGCAGAGCTGGCTTTAGGGCAGTGCAACCAGTGAAGTTACACCTTTCGATGACTTTGGTGTAGGGGGGGCTGCTGTGTTTAAGAACAACTTTTGTTTTAAAATTACATGAACTTCCTTGTGCATCCAGAAATTTTTAGGCAACTATAAAAATATCCAGATACCTCTCGAGATTAATGTTCCTACTGGTCAGAGATTGGATTTTTTCTAGTGGCAGTTTTGGCTCATTGTATAGTAGTGCAGAGGGTTAATGTGCCTGCTGCAAAGGACATGTACCATGCAGATCATAGAACTGAGTGTCAGTGATATGCGAGTAGCAGTATAATAGAAATGATATGTACGCCAGAGAGATGCTATGGAGCAATGAGGTGCACTGTTGGAGAGTGTAGTGTGGGAATTTATGGAGAAGGAGGTCATGGGGGAGAGGGCACTAAAAAAGACTGTCACAGTGGGTCTTTTATTCATGCGGTTCCCTGCCTGCACTCCGCCTGCATTGTTTTCTGTGGCAGGTGCTGGGGTGGGACTTCATCCCCCAGTGTGAATCGAGGCTAGGTGGGACCTGAGGATACCAAATCATGCTCTTTAGCACACACAGCTTCCCACAGTGCTGGACACACCCAGGCATGCACCTGGGCAGGACTGCCCCAAAATCAGGTCCGTCTCCGTCAATCAGCGCTTGGAAGAGGCTGGGCTAGGCCACTCCTCTTTTAACTATGTTTCAAGGTATTCGTTCACTTCATCGATCCTTTTTGGGTCCTCCCCAGCTGATTTCACATGGGGAAATATAAAACAACTCCCCGGGGCACCTACACCTGGCACCACCCTGGATGTTTTTCTGCAGTGGGTAGTGAATGGAATAAGCAAGGAGATCAAACTGCTTGTGTGTTGCCTATCCTTGTCCTCCCCACCTGTCTCTCATACCTTGCTGGAACATTGTGATGTTACTGCAGTCTTTGAAGGTCCAACTCAGCCTACGATAAACAAGAACCACAGTGCTGTAGTCATTACAATTGCCTCTGACATTACTCCTGGCATAGAACTTGTTGACCACCCAAGAGGGATTTAGGTCCTTAACCAAGCACTAGGCAAAGGGTGAAAAGCAAAGAGTTATTTGGGGAAAGGGAAGAGATCAGATGGGAGACGAAATCCAAAAGACAGCTCTCTGGTCCCCCATTGTGCCTGCTAAGCCCTTGATAAGTCACAGACATTAACAATTTGTTGAACGGAGGGGAGAAATATCTTCCCTGAAGTAGCAATGGAATCACTAGTTGGCAGTGGCTTGCACCCTGTTCAAGTAGAGACCTCCACTCTAGTCAGGGCAAGGGAGCTACATAGCTAAGATAACCCCTGCTCACCCCCTTGGTAGCTTGGCATGAGCAGTCACTCTTATCTCAGAGGCAATGCATAACATATTTGTACAGTAACACAGTGAAAACACCACCCAAGTACTCCACACAGGATAGAAAAATAACTTATATTTATTCATATAAAACAAGACCAAAACAACAAAAATCAAACTTGCACAAGCAAAGATATCACTTTGTAAATGTTTAAATGATTCTTAAGCCATAGGTATCAATGGTTGTATCTTGTTAGCATAAAGCACCTGGGATGTGTCAAAAACAAAGACAAATAAGGCCACAGGGAAGGTGAGACTCCGGAGAGCAAAGCAATGCATATTACTGCTCTGGGGATGTAATCCAATGATTCTTTTCTCACAGGAGAGGAGATGTGTTGATTTCTGTGGTGCGTGGTCCATGAGAAATTGTCGAAACTGGGGCCATGCATGGACAATCCAGACGTGCTGTGCTGATGGAGGTGCAGGACAGGGGCTGCATCGACTACTTTTCTGCTGTGGTTCATTGGGGCATGGATTGTCTCCTTTTAGGTCAAAAGCTTACACTTCCAAGGGCCCAGGAAATGGAGTTGGCACCACTTGGCAAGTCAGGACTCTCAGCAGAAGAGCTGAACTGATGAAGTATTTGATGTACCTGAGACTTAACAGGAGGCAAGCTCAGTTCAAGCCCTTGGAAAACCTTGGAAAATAAATAGGATGTAGAAAGCACAGTCCAGTCCTTTCACTACCAGGACAGAAGCAGCAAGCAGCAAGCCAACACAGCAAAGTAACAGGCAGAGTAGCAGTCCCCCCTACAGCATCCAGCTCTTCTTCCTGGCTGAATGTCTTCAGTCCAGAAGGATTCTAAAGTTGTAGTCTCAGAGGTCCAGTACTTATTCTCATTTCTGCCTTTGAAGTACATAAAGTTGCAAGGTGCAGGTGCAAGGGTAACCTCCTCCCAACACACTAGTTCAGGAAGATCCATCAGGAAATGCAGGGCACACCTCAGCTCCCTTTCTGCGACTGTCTAGAGTAAATTTACAAACTACTTAAATGTCATCCTGATTTCAGACGTGTATTCCACAGACAGGCACAGAATAGTTAAGCAAGAAAATGCTCACTTTCTAAAGGTGGCATTTTTAAACCTACAATTCAAAAACCAACTTAAAATAATATGTATTTTTAAATTGTGAGTTGAGAGACCCCAAACTCCACATCCCTATCTGCTCCCATGGGACATTACACTTGCAAGATATGTCAAGGCAATCCCCATGTTATCCTATTGGATAGACAGGTCTTGCAATAATGAAACCTGAATTTAGCAGTATTTCACTATCAGGACTTGTAAAGTCTACTTTAGGGGTAACTAACATGTAGTAAAAGGGAAGGTTTGGGCCTGGCAAGTAGGTGCATTTGACAGGACGAAATGGCAGCTTAAAACTGCAAAGTCACTTGTGTGGGTGGCACAATCAATGCTGCAGGCCCATTAGTAGCATTTGATTTACAGGCCCTGGGCACACATAGTGCACTTTACTAGGGACCTATTAGTAAGTCAAATATGACAATCATAGGTAAAACAATCACCAATACAATTTAGTCAGAGAGCACCTGCACTTTAGCACTGGTCAACAATGGTAAAGTGCCCAGTGCCCTAAATCCAGCAAACATGAAATGCAGCACAAATTCAAAAACAGGAGGTCAGAGGCAAAACATTTAGGGAAAACCCAGCAAAGAGGGCAGTTTCTAACACTTACCCACTTCAGGCTCTAAACACTCTTTTTTTGAAGCACAATCTTTTCTTAGCAAGTGATATAGTTTGTAACAAGAAAAGTAAACTTCCAACTTTTACGAGTAGCATCAGAGGGAGCACCATGGATTTTATTTTTATGGCATCTCAGTTGGTATCATGTCTTTCTGATTTCAATATTGTTGCAAAGTGTGTGGGTGATCATGAACTCACCAGATAACACAGCCCACAAAAAATAAATACTGCAATATAGTGTATGCAAAGAAAAGGGGTATTAAAACTAAAGGACAAAGGAGGATACGGACTTTCACAGACAGATTGTGTCACAAAATTTGGCTACTGTTCTAAATTGTTTGTCAGATAATGTAGCGGGTCACTCTCTTTTAGATGGTTTTGATATTTTATGTGGATCCATGTCAAATAATTTGACCTCAACAAAAACTCTTGAATGAAAGGCCACCACATAGGTGGTTCAACTCAGCATGTACGTTGGCACATAAACAGTTCAAGGCAACACTAAATAATCACCCACGGTCTCTAGATGATGTTAGAGCAGCAAGAAGGCTAGTTAAATGCATTGTTGAGGAGAGAAATAAAGAGATTAAGGCCAAAGCATGGTAGGATCTTTTTATAGCTGCCAGGTTGAGAGACAATGCTACATTTATGTTAATAATTAATCACCCCTTTTTTACAGATCAAGACAGCTTGAAAATTGAAGTATAGAGCTCAGGAGATTTATGGGGGGCTCATTTTGCACAGATATTTCAATCAGGGTCTAGCCAATCATCATACACCCCTTTAGTACATGATATTAATTTTCCTGATACTGCTGCCCAGGCCCCCTCATTTGTAATAAACATCAACAAAGTAGTTAGTGTCATTGGGAAATGTGCACCTGTGAAACCTTGCCTGTATGGAGTCCCTGAAGGCATTTTTAAATCTAACATTGATCTATTGGCACCCCAGCTAATTATTGTGTTTAGGAACTCTGTGACAGGCCAAGTTCCTGATTCCTGGAGGAAAGCTATAATTATATCAATTTATGAAAAAGGGGATCAGCACTCAGCATCAAATAGATTCTAGCATGAGGATCTGAAGTAGAGTGTTCCTGTCACATCTAGTATCATGGCAGTAGAAAATAGGATTCTGCCCAATGTGAAATTTAGCTTCAGATCAGATATTGGAACTATAGACCAGTGTCTAAACTTTTATATGATAGCAGGGAACTATGTACTGGCCAGGACAGGAGCCCTTCATCTGGCGTTTATTGATTTATCATAGCAGGGAACTATGTAATGGCCAGGAAAGGATCCCTCCATCTGGCATGTATTGATTTATCTATCTCTTTTGACCTGGTAAATCATTCAAAACTCTGGGCTCTGATGGAAACAACAGGGGTGGAGTTGGAACTGCTTACTCTAAATGAACTTCTCCACTATGAGCTGTCAGAGTTTCTTATGGTTTGTAGAACGAAACTACGACTCAAATAAGATCTACACGGTGTGAGAGACGGTAGTGTATCCTAGCACCTTTTCCATTTCTTCTCTACATAAATGGGATTTATCGGCATCTTTCTGAGATTAGAAAGGACACTCCTCAAATAGGTAGGCAATCCATCCCAATTTTGCTGTATGAGGATGATACTGTGTTGATTGCCAATACTGCAAAATGTCTATAAGTCCTATTGGACTCTTTCTCCTCATATTTGGAAGAACTGGGAGAAAAGGTCAACCATTTCATATCATTTATAATGACCTGTGCCCCCCCCCAGCATGAGATCATAACCTTTTGTCATGGGGAAAACATCTCTTGAGAAGGTGGGAGATTTTATTTATTTAGAGATTGTCTTTAGTTCTTCTTTTAAATAGAATTTACTTTTATTGTCTAGTGCATTGCAATTTAGTAGGAATATAGAAGGTTTTTTTTTAGATTTTTTGATAGCCTGGGTCAGAAACCTATCACAGAGATGATTAATTTGTATAAAAGTAAATATATTTCTGATGAGCTTTATGGAGCAGTCTTGTGGTGGTACACAAATGTGACAATCCTCCAACAGGTAGAAAACAGCTTCATATGGAGGCTACTCACAATTTCCACGGGGTCCGTCACTCTGATTTGTCATGAGGAATTAGGCTTTCTCTTTTTGGAGGTCTTGCCCCACTGTTGCTGTGGGTTAAGATCTGGGGAAATCTAGAGACAGCCATGGTTAGATATTACATTTCTGGCTGCTTATCTTTGAATGGAGTTGCTCGGTTCCCTTGGGTCACATTCCTGAAGAAAACCTTTGAGGCAATAGGCCTGAATGAGGTGTTTGATAACCCTCTTATGATTACTCCAAAATGCAAAGAGGAAGTCAAACAATATTTTCTCATGCATTGTTCACATCTAAGGCTACCGAGGTCTCAGCCTATGGTGTTAGTTGTAAGATATATAGGGGGTGATTCTAACCCTGGCGGTCGGTGATAAAGCGGCGGCCAACCCGCCAACAGGCTGGCGGTCCAAACAATGGAATTCTGACCCTGGCGGGAACCGCCAACACAGCCCGCCACATTAACACTCCGACCGCCATGGCGGGACCGACAAACAGCGCGGCGGTCACCGCCAACAGCCAGGCGGCAGAAAATGTACCGCCCACACTATCATGACCCACCAATCCGCCACCTTTTCCGGGGCGGGAGCCCCGCCGATAAAAACACGGCGGAAACAGACTACGAATGTGAAAACGCTCACCTCTACGCACTCCACGAGTACGGAGGACAGCATGGAACCCGAATTGAACATCATACCTGCTCTCGTCTACCTGCTCATCTACCACGAGTACGAACTCCGGCGCAGACGTCAACGGTGAGTACAGCACCTACGACACACGGGAGGGGGGAGGACGAAAGGTTACGGGCACACACATATGCAACCTCCCCCCCCCCAATATGTACACACCAATGCAGAGCAACAAGTCACAGTGACACCAACCAAACCCCCGTAAAAAATGCAATGACATTTCAAAATTGACAATAAATATTTATGTCCAAAATAGCCTCCGATAAGTATTGGTCAACTAGCCAGAATATTTACATTTAAAAAGTCTATATACACAGCAGTGGACAACTGAAGAAATCAGTCCTGCACATTTTACGTATTAACGATTTGTCCGTGGGCCAAAGTGTAGCAACACAAGGGCAAAGCCCACACACGAGACCTGAGTCCTTTGGAGAGAACACTGCAGGGGCATCTGATGACAAAACTACAGGCACCTCAGGGGGAAGGGAAGGGGGGGCACCTCAGCCACATGAGTCCACGACGCCAGACCCACGAAGGGGCCACCATGCCCACTGCCATATCCTGGGGAGTGCAAAGCCACAGTCTCTCAATGTCTCTACAGTGGTTGGATTGCCCACTGCCATATCCTGGGGAGTGCAAAGCCACAGTCTCTCAATGTCTCTACAGTGGTTGGATTGCCCACTGCCATATCCTGGGGAGTGCAAAGCCACAGTCTCTCAATGTCTCTACAGTGGTTGGATTGCCCACTGCCATATCCTGGGGAGTGCAAAGCCACAGTCCATCAGGTGGAGGAATTGCTCCACTGGTCAAGGAGGATGCATGATGGCCACAGTGAACGTGAACTGTGTTTGCAGGAAGGGCCCAGCGGAGCAGTGCTTGAGACGGCGGGGCCCAGCGGAGCGGTGCTTGAGACGGCGGGGCCCAGCGGAGCGGTGCTTGACAGGAAGGGCCCAGCGGAGCGGTGCTTGACAGGAAGGGCCCAGCGGAGCGGTGCTTGAGAGGGCGGGGCCCAGCGGAGCGGTGCTTGAGACGGCGGGGCCCAGCGGAGCGGTGCTTGACAGGAAGGGCCCAGCGGAGCGGTGCTTGAGACGGCGGGGCCCAGCGGAGCGGTACTTGAGACGGCGGTGCCCAGCGGAGCGGTGCTTGACAGGAAGGGCCCAGCGGAGCGGTGCTTGAGGCGGCGGGGCCCAGCGGAGCGGTGCTTGACAGGAAGGGCCCAGCAGAGCGGTGCTTGACAGGAAGGGCCCAGCGGAGCGGTGCTTGAGACGACGGGGCCCAGCGGAGCGGTGCTTGAGACGACGGGGCCCAGCGGAGCGGTGCTTGACAGGAAGGGCCCAGCGGAGCGGTGCTTGAGACGGCGGGGCCCAGCGGAGCGGTGCTTGACAGGAAGGGCCCAGCGGAGCGGTGCCTGAGACGGCGGGGCCCTGTTCAGCGGTGCCTGTCTTCACGGCGGGGCCCTCTTCGGCGGTGCTCTTCTGCACGGCGGGGCCCTGTTTAGCGGTGCCTGTCTTCACGGCGGGGCCCTCTTCAGCGGTGCTCTTCTGCACGGCGGGGCCCTGTTCAGCGGTGCCTGTCTTCACGGCGGGGCCCTGTTCAGCGGTGCTCTTCTGCACGGCGGGGCCCTGTTCAGCGGTGCCTGTCTTCACGGCGGGGCCCTGTTCAGCGGTGCTCTTCTGCACGGCGGGGCCCTGTTCAGCGGTGCTCTTCTGCACGGCGGGGCCCTGTTCAGCGGTGCCTGTCTTCACGGCGGGGCCCTCTTCAGCGGTGCTCTTCCAGGAAGTCTAGGGAGCCAGACCTGGGCTGGACACCCTGCTCACTCGCCCTCCGACTGTGCAGTGGCAGGCCCCTTCGGGGACGGAGTCCTGGGCCCTTTGCTGTCGTCCCTTGCAGGCGGGATGGGGCTTGCGGGGCCCTCCAGCTCCGCGCTCCTGATGGATGACCTCTCCGCCCTGCTGCCCTTTCGCTCCTTAGATGGGGCTCTCGGGCCCTTGCCTCCCCTGGCTGTTGTGGCAGGTGAAGTGGCCGTTGTTGGCTCCTTGTGGGCAGCCGTCTCAGTCCTCTCACGGCGGTCCTTCAGTTTACGTGTCCTCTTGCCTGGGGGTGGGCTGGATGTCCCCTTGCTGCTCAGTGAAGTGTCACTGCCGCCAAAGGGTGGACTCCAGAAGCCATGCACCACTTGGACACTCGAAGCTGGGCTGGTGGTGGCTGAGGTGCTCTTGGGACTCTTAACCGATGGAGGGGGTGGGTCAGGGGAGGGAAAGAGGTTAAGATTAGAGAGGTAATATTTCTTAGGACCAAGGTAAAGGGTAGGATTAGTGGTGATGGAAGTGGAGGAAGAGGATGTGGTTGTAGGAGAGTCAGGTGTGCTGTCTTTGGGTGCAGGTGACTGAGGCGTAGGCTGTCGTGAGGTGATTGGCTGTTGTTTGGGTGTCTGCCTGCGTTTATGTGTCTTGGAAGAGGGGGTGACAGACACAGTGGGAGAGGACACAGGGGACGTGTAGATGGCAGTGGGGGTGGTGACTGCACGTGTGAGGACTGTAGTGGAGGGTGTGCTGGTGATGGAAGCACTGGCTGATGGTGGTGTGCATGCAGGTGTGAGTGTAGACGTCACAGGGAGGGAGGAGGGAGACGAGGAGGAGGGGGACACAGAGGTGGTAGTGACTGTTGGAATGTCTGCATCTGGGTGTTG
This sequence comes from Pleurodeles waltl, assembly GCF_031143425.1. Classification (NCBI taxonomy): domain Eukaryota; kingdom Metazoa; phylum Chordata; class Amphibia; order Caudata; family Salamandridae; genus Pleurodeles; species Pleurodeles waltl. The sequence goes on from NC_090438.1 coordinate 645,375,365, forward strand.
CTGGGGTGAATGCTTGTGTGTCCTGTGGTGCTTGTGTCTGGATGATCTGGCCTTGGGTGTTGAGGTGTGTGCAGGCTGGTCTGATGGTGTGGATGGGATAGGCTGAGGAACAGGAGACAGAGAAAGGGTGGAGGCAGTTAGAAGAGGGAGGCTGGAGACAAGGACAATGGCTGCCGTCAGTGCTGAGGCCAGAGCAGTGAACGATCGTTGATGGGCAGCCTGACCCGAATGAATGCCCTCCAGGTAGGCATTGCTCCGATGCACCTCCCTTTCCACCCTCTGGATGGCATTCAAAAGGGTAGTCTGCCCAACAATGAGCGTCCTCACGAGGTCAATGAGCTCCGCACTGAGGGCAGCAGGGGTAACTGGGGCAGGGGCTGAGGTGCCTGGGGCGAAGGAGACGCCCGCCTTCCTGGGCGAGCGGGCACAGAGCGAAGGCTGAGGGGCTGCTGGGAGGGCGGAGCTGGAGCGCTGGGTGGCGGCTGTACCTGTGGAGGCGGGGGGCCCGGATGTTGCCGCCACCGCTAGGGAGCTCCCAAACGAGGACGTGTCCGTGTCGCTGGTGTCTTCACCGGTCCCCGTTGTGGTGCTCCCCTCGCCCTCCGGATCACTGGTGCCCTCGGTGTCTGTTCCAGTGCCCACCGGGGCATTGTGACTTGCAGCTCCCTCGTGCTCCGACGCCAATTCTCCTCCGCCTGATGATGCTAATGCACAAGAAGACAAAGAATAAGGGTGGGGGGAGAAATAAAACAAAGTTGAGTGTATGCCTTGTCAATACCGTTGGCGGAGAGGACAGACACAGGTGCCTCATGCACTAAGCCGCGAAATTGGGGTACACTACTCAGTACTTCTGACTAGGCCAACAGGTCTAGGGACAACAGACGCGCACATGGGTGATGCAGGACCATGGATAGCTGTACTTGGCACCCTACAGAGGTGGGGGGCGGGGGCACAGGGCCATGTCTAAGGGAGGGGACTACACTACAGAAAGCGCCCTGGCCTAGTGTCACCCACGGCCCTCCTCCCCCACCCAGACGCCTCAACTGCCCTTAAGGATAGCAGAATGTGCGGGTACTCACCCCCTTGTGTCTGCTGTGATGTACTCAAGCGCCCATCCAAATCAGGGTAGGCCACCGCCAGGATCCGGGACATCAGGGGGGTCAGGGTACGACTGGCACCCCTCCTAGGTCGGGAGGCCATCCCCAGCAGTGACTCGGCGGTCTTTCGGGTTCCGCGGCGGATGTCCTCCCACCTCTTGCGGCAGTGGGTGCCCCGTCTGGTGTAGACCCCCAGGGCCAGGACTTCCTTGGCGATGGCACGCCAAATGTCGATTTTCTGATGGGCGCTCACCTGTTAGACATGTACAGGGTGGGAAAGAGGAAACGTGAAATTTCGGCATGTTTGGAGTACATGCCCCCCCCTCCCCAACCTTGCCATGTGGCCCATTCTCTCATCTGTCGTGCGTTGCACTCCTCATTTTCTCCCCACCCCAACAACTTACATCCACCCCACTCCACACAGGCATAACCCATTCAATGTGCACTCAGTGTACTCACCTGTTGGTCTGGAGGACCGTAGAGTAGCGCATACTGGGGGAGGACCCCATCCACTAGTTTCACCAACTCTTCAGACGTGAAGGCAGGGGCCCTTTCCCCAGTCGCAGCAGCCATTGTCACTTCCAGACCGAGGTCACAGCAGCACTTGCAGTATAGGTCCTCTCCTGTGGATGATCAGGTCTCGAGTGATTAGGCAGATAGAAAATGGCGGTCACGGCCGCGGCGGTGCGTACCGCGGCGGTGCGTACCGCGACCGCCAGCGCACATCGTCATTGGCTCCTGAATCCCATAGGGTTCAATGTTAACCAATGCGGCTTCGTATAGCGGTCTTCGACCACCTACCGCCACGGTGTGCCACACCAGCGCATTGACCTCACATCCCATTGTCCCACTTCACCGGTCAGGCAGCCGCCATTTCAAGGGCCCACATGGCTTAATTTCATCTGCGTCACACAGGCCTAGGCCTTGCATTGCCACACATCCAAACATAGCCATCCATACCTTTTCGTGTACTGTGCATGCAGTGGTGAACGTACCTGTGACTTGCTTGACTCTGTGCTCCATGTTGTCCTTCCTAGGCACCGTCCGCTGGGACTTGCGAGGAGAAGGATGAATCCTCGCGTGTACCGCCCGCTAGTGGACCTGTCGACAATGGAAGAACGCCACATCATACTACGATACCGACTTGACCGAGCCACTATACATGAACTGTGTGCTCAGCTGGAGCCAGCCCTGATGTCCCCCATCCTCCAACCCACAGGAATTCCCCCTCTAGTGCAGGTTCTGTCAGTCCTCCATTTTTTGGCAAGTGGCTCATTCCAGACAACAGTGGCCATGTCATCTGGATTGTCTCAGCCTATGTTTTCAAAGATCTTGTCTAGAGTGTTGTCTGCCCTGACGAAACACATGCGGCGCTACATTGTATTCCCTGAGGAGGTCGATTTGGCCACTGTGAAGGGTGATTTTTATGCCCTTGGACATATTCCCAACATAATTGGTGCCATTGATGGGACCCATGTGGCTTTAGTACCCCCAAAAGACGATGAGCAGGTGTACAGAAACAGGAAAAGTTACCATTCGATGAACGTTCAGGTGGTCTGTTTGGCTGACCAGTACATCTCCCATGTGAATGCCATGTTCCCTGGGTCAGTGCATGACGTGTATGTGATGCGAAATAGCAGCATCCCTTATGTGATGGAACAGCTACAGAGACAACGTGTGTGGCTAATTGGTGACTCTGGTTACCCCAACCTGCCTTGGCTATTGACCCCAGTGAGGAATCCCCGGACCAGGGCAGAGGAACGGTACAATGAGGCCCATGGGCGAACTAGGAGGGTCATTGAAAGAACCTTTGGCCTCCTGAAGGCCAGGTTTAGGTGCCTACATATGACAGGGGGATCCCTGATGTACTCACCAAAGAAGGTGTGCCAGATCATCGTGGCCTGCTGCATGCTTCACAATCTGGCATTGCGACGTCAGGTGCCCTTCCTGCAGGAGGATGGTCCAGATGGTGGTGTTGAAGCAGCTGTGGAGCCTGCGGAGAGTGAAGAGGAGGAAGACGAAGAGGACGACCCAGACAACAGGGACAGAGTTATCCATCAGTATTTTCAGTAGCACACAGGTAGGAATCACCCACGCCATTTACCATTTACTGAATGCCCCCTGCATCTTTACTTTGTGTATTTCCCCCCAGTTCTTTTAAACTGAAGTTTACTTTTCCCTTCCCTTTTCAGTGCTGTATGACCCACTGCGTGACTTCTGCTTGGTTAGCCCATGGACTAATGCTTATTGACATCGGTATGTTGTCCACACATAAATAACAGAACATTATTGATAAGTAATGTGTTATACATTTGTAAATAATACAGGCTGACTCCAGAATGATTTATGTGCAATGAGTGAATTATTTTTAGTGCTATATTTTGGTACATGATATTAAAACGGTGAAGGGTGAGGGTGGAGTTATGTCCATGGCAGAGTCCAGTTCTCGGTCGCACAGGTGCATTCTTCATATGGCTGTGGAAGGATGGAGCAGGGGCAGTTCAAGGTTGGACAGGGTGACACTGTGGGACAGTGGAATGACATCCGGGGGGATATTAGACTGGCGGGGGTCTTGGCATCCTACTCTGTCTTCCTTTGAGATCTCAGGTTCCTCTTGCGGGGTGGTTGTTCTTCAGCAGGAGGTGGGGTTCTGGTGGCCCGTCGTTCTGTGGGGGCCTCCTGACCACTAGCGCCGGCGGAGGTGGTAGGCTGTTCCTGGCTAGTGACAGGGGCCCTTTGCGGTGCCACATGCTCCCGCAATGTGGTTTCTATCCGTTTGAGGGCCTGGACTATGGTCCCCATTGCGGTAGCGATGTCCCGGAGTTCATTGCTGAACCCCATGTACCGTTCCTCCTGCTGTGCCTGGATCTCGGTGAACCTGGCCAGTACCGTCGCCATCGTCTCCTGGGAGTGATGGTATGCTCCCATGATGGTGGTGAGGGCCTCTTGGAGAGTCGGTTCCCTGGGCCTGTCCTCCCCCCCTGTCGCACAGCAGCCCTCCCAGTTGCCCTGTTTCCCCGGGCCTCTGTCCCCTGGACGGTGTGCCCACTACCACTGCCCCCAGGTCCCTGTTGTTGTTGGGGTGTTGGGTCAGCCTGGGTGCCCTGTAGTGGCGGACACACCGCTGATTGACGCGTCCGCGGGACAGAGGCATGGGCCCGCTGGGTGGGAGCTGTGCTGGTGTTCCCAGAGGGGTTTGGGTCTGCTGTGGCCTGTGTCTGTGAGTGGGGAACCGACTGTCCAGAGGTCCCCGATGGTCCGGGCTGGTCATCAGGTTCGAGGTCGACAGAGCTGCTGTCCTCGCTGGGGGCCTGTTCTGGGGGTGGGATGGACATCTCTGGACCCTCCGTGGCGGTGTGTTGGCGTTTGGGCCCTGCAGGGGTGAAGGAGTATGGTTATTGTTTCTGTGTGTGCCATGGCGTGCATTTTGGGTGCCCTTGTCCCCCAGTGCTGGCATTCCCTTGTGGGAGGTGTTGTGAGGGTTTGGGGGGGTGTATGGGTATGTGCAATGGTCATGCTTTGGTGGTGGCTGTCTATGGTTTGTGTTGGCATTCAGGGGTTGGTGTTGTTTAGGGTGGGTTGTGCTGGTGAGACATTGGCAGGGAGGTTATGTGCTGGGGGGTGATATTGTGGGGGGGGGTTGGCATGCTGGTGGTTGGGGGGGGTGAAGTAGTTGAGATTCGACTTACCAGAGTCCATTCCTCCGTGTACTCCAGCGAGGCCATCAGGATGCAGGATGTTTACCACCTCTTGCTCCCATGCTGTGAATTGGGGTGGGGTGGGTGGGGGTCCGCCGCCAGTCTTCTGCACAGCGATGTTGTGCCTGGAGATCATCGAGCGCACCTTCCCCCGTAGGTCGTTCCATCGCTTTCTGATATCTTCCCGATTTCTGGGATGCTGTCCCACAGCGTTGACCCTGTCTACGATCCTTTGCCATAGCTCAGCCTTCCTTGCTATGGTGGTGTGCTGCACCTGTGTGCCGAAGAGCTGGGGCTCAACCCTCATGATTTTCTCCACCATGACCCGGAGTTCTTGGTCCGAAAACCGTGGGTGTCTTTGGGGTGCCATGGGGTGGTGTGGATGAGGTGTGGGGTGGTGTTTGTGGTGATGTGCGTGGTGATATGTGGTGATGTGTGCGTAGATGTGGTGTGGGTGATGAAGTTGTGTTCCTGTGTGTGTTGGGGTTTTCTAATGCTGTGCTCGCTATCTCTATCTCTCTCGCTCTCGCCTTCGCTCCGATTTCCAACTAGTGGGGGTTTGTGGGTGATGTGGGTGTGTGTTTTATAGTTGATTGGATGTGTGGGAGCGTTGTTTGAATGTGTCTCAGGTGTGCGTATTTCAAAATGTCCAATGTGGCAGTGTTTTGTAGATGTGTGTGTATTTTGACCGCGGCGGTGTGTACCGCCAATGGAATACCGCGGTTGAAAGACCGCCGCGTGGATTCGTGGGTCAGAATGGCATGGGCGTGTTTGTGTTGGCGTGACGGTGGAGGTTTGGTCATCTCCAGTTTTCCGCGGCCCGCTGATGTGGCGGCCTTCCTTGGATGTCGGATTTTTGGCGGTTTCACAGTTGGTGGTCAGAATGACCGTGGCGGTCTACCGCGGCCGCGGCGGTAGTATGGCGGACTTCTGACCGGCGGTAAGGGCCTTTTACCGCCGAGGTCAGAATGACCCCCATAATGATTTCAACTACAACCAATGTAGAAACTTACCTAGGAGGGATTTCAAATCCTAACTATTGTTGCTTCCTACCTCTTTGGTTTCTCATCATACCCTTTAAGGTTGCCTTTCCCCTACAATGTATATGGTCACATGATCTACCCACATGTCACAGTAATAATGCTGTAAAACAAAGCACTTGTCATTTTATATTGTTTTTTCTCCAATACGCAGAACCCAGTTGCTCATTCAAAATTGAGAGCACACCAATAAGCCCTGATGAGTTTACAGAATCTTTCCACCATAGAGTCCTGCTAGGTGGTCCTAAATTTTATCAGAAGAGCAATAGCAATTAGAAAAATGAATGAGTTATTCTCACATGATTGCATCATTGATCTTGTGACTATGCTGCTTCTTTGGTTTATGAATTTTGTAATGGCAGATATATCAATGCTCTAAAATTTTTAATTTTTAGTGGAAAATGACTTATTTAATTATTTTTTTATATGTGTTTTATTGGCTTTCATGGTTCTTTGCTGAGTGAAGATTTGATCTTTTGACTGTTGCAATTGGCCACCAGTACTAGAGCCAGCCCTGGCTGGGAGTGTCAGCCCCCCAAAGTTCCAGTCTAGTTGTGCCCCTGGATTAAATAAATTCTTTTATGTAAAACTGTGCTCTTCTGGTTACTCTTCAGTCTGGTTGATGGACTGAAAATACTTGAAAAGTTCCACCACTGCTGGGTGTATCTTAGTGCTTGTTTGGAATACTGCAAAACCGAATATGTCTTCAACTTCTGCTTGAAAACCATCAGTTAGCAAAAGACATTACCACCGGACAAATAGAGAGTTCCATAGTCTGTGTTCGTGAACGGAGAAATAACTTTCCTTGTTTGATAGTCCACTTGGCACTGAGGATTATCAGTTAAAGGTTTATGATCACTGAAGCTAGTACATGTACTAGAGAGCAATTCCTCAGCAACAGTTGCGTCCAGGTACTTGCTTCCTAGTCCCTGGATGCAACTGTTGCGGAGGAATTGAATTCCAAAGCATAAGCAATTGGATAGTGGTAGCAAATGTAGCATCCTACAACAGAAGGGAAATCATCTTCTCTGCACAACATTTTGATAGCTCTCGCTGCTGCATCTTGAGCTCGTTAGAGTCATGATGTGGTAAAGCATGAAAGGGCCCACTTAGCGTCTCCATTTTAGATTTCACATTTTGACATAGTTTTTCTTTCTGATTGTGACTTTTTACTTGACTTTTCGTTCATGCGATAATGCACTGAGTGATCACTGTACATGCAGCATGTTTCTTGTAAGTGTTGTTGCCATCAAGTCTGTACACTCCGCCCAAGGCTAGGCACAAAGAATGTGATGCCCTAGTATTGATTGTCAGTTGGAGACAGCTTTTCACTTGCAGACATATCATCACGTAGGCTTTGCACCTCTGACATAGTGCAATACAAACAGTGTCTTTATTATATAAACTGTCTCTGTGCTGCATTCAGCAGAAGATCACTTCTGCTAGAATTATCCTGGCACTTTGGCCGAGATGCAGCCCTGCCGACTTTGATCTCTGCCTTGTAAAGGATAATAGCCTACAGTACACCAAACTGGCTTCCTGGTACATCTTACCCAGGTCGGAGGGATTAGGCTATCCCACCTGATCTGGAAGTGGTTACTCCCACCAGGCTCACAATAGTGTAGGTAGTAACAGATATGATTGTACCAACATAATAACATTATCATGGTTGAACTCTTTATCTTCTTCACCCTTTTTGCAATACTGGTTTCCACGCTCTGTCTCATTTGCCGAATATTTGCAGCTCATGTTTTTAAGCAAGGATACAACTGTTTCAATAAGTGTTTGAAAATACATGTTTGCATCTTTCCTGTATTTCATCTTGGGTTTGTAGAGTGACAAAGATCTTTCCATGATTTCCTTGGGGATCTGAGTAGTCATGTTCAAGATTGCAGATATTGTCTGGTACCCTGGTATGTTTAGGGGTTGAGATGGGGCACTGTGAGCTAGCTATGAACAGTGTCAATATTTCCTGATGGTATTTGCAGACTGAGTGCCTATTCTCTGACATTTGTGTTGGTCAGAAATACAGTCCTACTTGATTCTTAGGAACTGGTGCCACCAACATTCTAGGTCAGGTACTTATTTAAATGGTGTCCTGAGAAGTTGTGCCCATGTGCCCCGTTTTGACCTTTTTAGGGATATATTCAAGGTGTTAAGGATCAATCATCTTCAGATGAATAGGAAACTCCTATTTTAGTTTGTAGGTTGTTCAAGCTTGAACGTTTAAAAGGATCACCCCACAATAGTGTTCCCTCTCGCAATCCCATTCTTTAAAATGGGTATTGCAATTAACATTCCAGTTAATTGTAGGCATGCTGTTACAGCATATTTGGTGCCACAGGGACTCTTCCCTCTCATGGGTGGAGATGTTACTTTTGTGGTACAGGCCCACGACATATGCAAATGTGAAGTTTTTTAATCATAAGTCAATTTTCCTGCAAGAGATACAAATACACAAGCTTTCCACACATACAATGAAGCCACACGACAAAGCAATACAGGCCTTATAAACAATTAGAAATGCCATTAACATATCAGGAACATCAAAATTGGTTCCAGGGCACCCTACCAAATGCACTGCAAAATGCAAGTTTGGGACCCCTCAGCAATAATGGAGCGTCATGGCCTGTCCTGACCGGCTACACTCTATAGACAAATTTGGGACCATTCAATGCTGGTGAACTCTGTACCCTGCGCTGGTTTAGTTAGACTACGTCAAAGTCTAATGTAGTTTGTTATGCAAACAATAACAACTGCCCCAGTGAGAGCTGTTCAAGCTTTGCAGCCATAGTTAGTTATGCCTGTTATTAATCCTATCACTACTGACACAATTATCGGTAACGTTCCCACCAGATGGGAGGAGATTGCTGCTGAAAACACAGGGTGGATCTTCCAAACCAAGCCCACTGGAAAACAATATAACTTACATACCTGGTACACTAAAGCAGCCTGATAACTTTCAACATAAAGATACATGCCCTTCCTGTTCCTTTTAGGACTCACCAGACAAATGCTCTGAGAGAGGAGAATGACCCGAGCACAGGCATGAAGAGTATGTAAAACCAAAAACAGACTCACAATGCTCATCTAACATCATCATGTAAAAGGAAGAGAATCTTCCACAACAAAAACCCCAGTTTAGAAAGAAGAAAGTGGCAGGTATTAAAGCTAGATATGTCGCTTATATTGAGAATGCTCCTTCAGAACACAACATGGGCATTGACACTGCTAGACAGCACAGCAAAGGTCACAATAATTTGCAGACATCTTGTAGTGTTTCTGGTTTTGAGAGCAACTAGTACATTTGTTCAAGTTGAAACAGTAAGTCAACAGGAAGCCCTCCTAACAGACTTTGTGAATTAGACATCCTAATTGAGGGTGATATACCACGCACTATTATAGTTAAATTATCATATACTTATGACATTCCCTTAGCTAAGGTAGATTAGCCCCCAGAGTTTGTCAGACATGTCCCAGACAGAGAAGGTGTAATATTACCTTGCTTCTCTGTTTTTATTTCCTGAAACATTTCAACAAGTGTGTGCCGAAGCCTCAGCTCTTACCAAGACCCAGCATTATGCCACAATCATGTAGGTTGGGATAATGGTTTCATCTTGTGCACTCTTACAACCACCAAATACTTTGAAAAAGCAAAAGTCATTGTTAGGCTTCCTGAACTTTGGTAGAACATACATACCAGATTATGCACAGCGGGAAACTGTTGTATGATGTAATTAACCCATATTTGTCCAGTACATACTGGACATAAGAACGTGCACAAAGACTTCGATCACTGCCAACTGACTTGCTTGCATCCGGACACTTACGTACTTGTGTCAACCCAACAAATCTACTGATACTTGTAATTGTGGGATCCACTGGCTATACATATGTCTCCTTCAATGAAGGAGACACAGTGCATATTTCACATAAGTCACATTTATATTCCAATGCTGAAATGCATTTTCACCCACTGAAAAAATATTGACTTTTGTTCCGATGGCTGCCATAAAGGAAAGACCATTGGCTCAGGGAAAATGCATAATTGTTGTAAACCCCTTTCCAGCCTTATAGGCTGTCACTAAGCAAGCGTTCCTAAAACTAAAACCTTACGTCTAAGATGGCTATATTGAACCACTTCCCTGCCAGCTGCTGATGTAGACTATGGGCCTGATATGAATCTTGGCAGTCACATCAACAAGCCATGTCCATTAAAGACCCAAAAAGACTGTTGAGCCAATGGTGTGCCACCTGTTGTACTTATATGTTACAGCTCTGCAAGTGGATTGATTGGTGATGGATTACTGATGGCTGGAGTCAGCGTGGTCACTCAATGGAGTTCTTACAATGGCTTGTGCTATGGAAGAGAGGTAAGTGACACAGACTGTCCCTTAGCCATATGTGTACCCCTACACTTTACAACACACCACGTACATACAATAACATATTGCCACTCCAACACAACCCGTACATGCCGAAAACACACATTGACATATGTCCATGACACAACATACAAACACCATTGACAGTGCACCCACACAAAACACACCCACAACAAGCAACACAACTACAAACTAACCCACACACACACAAAAACAAAATGACACACATTATGACAGCAACAACATTCAATTGAATCTGTCACATTACAACACAACATACACACATGCAAATGACACACATACTGTCACAACAACCCACTCCAGCACCCTCCACCTCAAACAGCCGTTACACACACACACACACACACATACACAATGGATAGCACAAAATAACCTGTACAGGTCGCCTTGCAATGTGCACACATGTTTGCCGTTGTCCAGTGTGACTATACCATCATTGTGGTGCCAGCATTCATTTTGCCATGAATGATGACACAACAATGATAGTTATATATGTGTGCGATATGCGTGTTGTGTCCATGTGTCCTCAGTCATGTGTGACTCCAACATATGCATGTCACAGTGATTTAAAAGAATTACTGTGAAATGTATATGCCTGCAGTGGTCACGACCTCCCGCGCAGTGACCATCCAACATACCCTGGAAATGCAGCATCTCTACCTTTGAGTCCGGCGATGGGGGGGGGGGCGTCATGTTTTTGCCATGAATTTGTGGCAGGAGCGATGGCAGCTGTAGTCCAATCATGTCCAGTTGAAGATGGGGTGGAATGGGGAAAATAGGTGAGTTTTTACCCCCTTCTCCCCTCAATCCACCAACTCAAACATGGAGGTCGTACAGCCACTTTTTTTTCCTTGGTGGTAAGGCACATCTAAATCTGCATGGTGGGAAAGATGTCTGGGGTTTTGCTGTCAGACACTTTTACCTATGACGCCATCGAATCGGGTGGTGTTTCTTGGCAGAGAAAGTGGTTAAAATTCAGGCTTTCGTCTATAGGACTGCCAACTTCTAAATATGGCTTGTGGACCACCTCAGTGCCAGACGTTTTTCAGTCAAAACATCAACGGTAGGACCATTACTGCCAAGATCTTACTCAGGCCCTAAGTCTTTGATCCAAGAATTCCTTCAGTACAAAACAAGATTACCCTGTGCCCAGCGATATTATGCTTCTTGATCAGTATGATTAAATATTATAAACTGATTTTCATATCAGTCTATGTTCGACACTAATCAGCAATATTCTGCTGCTTGCCCAGCAGTACATGGAGTCAGGGATGGAGCATTTTGTGCACAAAAAACTTCTACATAGCCCTTAGGGGACTCTACCACCCAGGTAACTGAACTGAAAGCACTTATTCTGGCACTGAAAGATATGGATCCTAATTTCTCCACACAACCAGTGTGTAATTCTTATCACTGAATCTAGCCCTATAATAAAAATCTACATTATTGGTGGCTAAATGGAATCTGAGACTCCAAAGGTAATACTATCAATTACAAACTGCTTTGGGGAAAAGTGGTGCATCGTAAAGATTGCTTGCCAAGGGCTCATGTAATTCATTCATTTAGTCATCAACATATTGGAATAGATGTTGCAGTGAATTCACTGGCTGATTAAGCTGTAAAAGAAGTGATCCAGACTTCTGTAGTAGTTGTGATAACTCGTTCTCACACGAAGATAGATGACAACATCATGGCTGCTGTCACTGCTTTGTGCAGTGGCACACCCTTACCTAAAAAATATCCAGCAAAATATTCCTATCTGTTGAATGCCCAAAAGATTACTTTTGCCTGTGTTCCTTGGAGGGTGACCGAGTGATATCCAACTGGGACTGCAGGTTAGAATTGATAATAGCAGCACATTAGGAGTAAGCATCTGCACATGAAGCTAGTTTCCCTAGTTTAGCAATACTAATGGTGGCATGGTATGTACAAGCAGACAAGATTGTAGGTCCTCAGTTGAGGTATTTGTCAGTAGATTAAAGGTTCCATCATCACACACCCATCACAGACACCACCCTTAATTTCGAGCAAACATCTCCAAAGTTTGTATTTGGACCTCTGAACTCAGATGGTGCAATTACATTTATTCTATTAGCCATAGGATTATGTTCTAGATTCCTATGGGTGTGGCCAGAGTGTGGCCACAGCGACCAGCTGATACTCAAACTTTAAAAAAGGATTTGCAAGTCTTTGTTGGTATATATGCAGGAGAAGCATTCAACTCAGATCAATTCCCTCATTTGCCTCTCAGGTTTACAGGGATACTATGGGAACCCTGGGTGTGCAGTAGTTCACTCCCTATCATCCTATCAGGGAAATTCAATATAGGAAAGGAAAAAGTGTGACTTAAAGGAGTGTTTAACAGCTAGGTTCAGGTTTTAGTAGGGCCCATCATCTTTATGAAGCCGAGAGACCTTTAAATAATCAACCTAGAAGATTTTTTGGAGGTCCTGTTTGGCATCCAGCTGTACATACTGAATCTTGATAATCTTGGCACAATGACTGCAGACACACTGTTTGACATCAATTAATGTTTAGCTGCCTTACAGGAAATGTAAAACTTCTGGGACTCAAATTAAATTACCAAACATTCTTCCACTGATAAATTGAAGGAGCAACCAGCATCTTACGGCTGGATTCCTAAATTAGGAGATCTAGTTTGAGAGAAGATTATTGATAAAAAGAAGTTTGGCCAATCATACAGAGCAAAGGTGCCAGTCATTGGCTTTCAAGGTACCAGAACTGTGAATTTGTCTCTGCTTGCTGGTTGTAAAAACTAAAATTTGTTTCAATTGACCGGCTCAATCTACACCATGTGGCTAGTCCTACACAGAAGGCCACAAGGGCTCCTGGCTAGTTCCTTGTTCCTAGTTCCTACAAGTATTGCTTCTCTCTTGCTAGAGACCTCAGATGCTGAATTTCCAATAGTTCCCATTGCTACTGCCAATACAGGACCTGCTCCAGATGTGAGTTTACAATTTTCAACTTTGGTTTCTAATAATGAAGTTGTTTATTACCAACCACTTTTGGAAGAGACTTCCAGTTCTTCTTTGCCATTTAAGGTCTCTGTTTTTGCCCAGACTGCCTCTGGTTACTTTGTCGACGTTAATGATTTCTGTTCACATTCTTCACATACTCCCCTACATGGAGAACTTGCATTTCGTCTCTGGCTGAAACAGACTTAACTGATTCCTCCTTGGTAATAGATTTGATTTATCATTTCACTGCTTTTCCTTTTCATTTGGATTGAATTTGTTATGGTTTCCTTCTTGATTTTGAATTGACATTACATTCCAGAAGACACTTCTCATGAACTTGTAGCCATGGTGTTAAAACCTTATTCTTCCTTGCATAGGGTACAAATAGACCTGTCCCTGGTAAACATTTCTGCATTTCCTGCCTCTGATGGAATTGTGTGTGATGAGGTCCCATTTGATATTTTTTGGTCCTACAGATACATTATAAATACCATGGGGCATATTTATACTCCGTTTGCGCCGGAATTGCGTCATTTTTTTTTACGCAATTTCGACGCAAAACTAACTCCATATTTATACTCTAGAGCCAAAGTCCATGGAGTTTGCATCATATTTTTGCGTGGACACCTACTTTGCGTTAATGAGATGCAAGGTAGGCGTTCACGTCTAAAAAATCGACTCCGAGGCATGTGCGTCGGATTTATACTCCCAGGCAAAATACACGCCCGGGAGTGGGCGGGTCAAAAAAAATGACGTACGGCCGCTTTTGCGCCGTTTTTTAGCGCCTGCAAAAGGCAGGCGTTAAGGGACCTGTGGGCTCTGAAGGAGCCCAGAGGTGCCCTCCCATGCCCCCAGGGACCCCCCCTGTCACCCTTGCCCACCCCAGGAGGACACCCAAGGCTGGAGGGACCCATCCCAGGGACATTAAGGTAAGTTCAGGTAAGTGTTTTTTTTTATTTTTTTTATGTGGCATAGGGGGGCCTGATTTGTGCCCCCCTACATGCCACTATGCCCAATGACCATGCCCAGGGGACAGAAGTCCCCTGGGCATGGCCATTGGGCAAGGGGGCATGACTCCTGTCTTTGCTAAGACAGGAGTCATTTCTATGGGGGTTGGGAGTGAAAAAAAATGGCGCAAATCGGGTTGAGGCGAAAAATTTGCCTCAACCTGACTTGCCCCATTTCTTGACGCCCAAGCCCCATATCCCCCTACGCCGGCACTGCCTGGTGTACGTCGTTTTTTTCCACGCACACCAGGCAGCGCCGGTGGCTAACGCCGGCTAACGCCGGCTAACGTCATTGATTAAATACGGCACCCGCATGGCGCTTCAGAATGGCGTTAGCCGGTGCTAATTTTTTTGACGCAAAACTGCGTTAGCGCAGTTTTGCGTCAAAAAGTATAAATATGGGCCCATATGTTTTCAAAATGGCTTTGTATGACATCATTACTCCCTCTGAGGTAAATATTGTTGCAACAAGATCTGTTTTCTAGGTCTTCCCCTGAGCACAGAGGACACCATGTTGCTCGTGGAGGCAGATGATTTCTTGGTGCTGCATCTCAACTTCCTCACCCCTTGCTGTCTCATTTTCCTCCAAGGTAGAAACTGGCTCTCCAACTGAGGCCATGTTTTGATGCAGCTCTCGCATGTCCTGGGAGAGGTCATTTTTGAGGTCTTGGATATCTGTCTTCAAGGACCCCAGAAAAAGGGAGGCTAGGAAGGCCTGAGTCACTAGGGCCTCGTCTGAGACCTCCTCTTTTTTGGATTGCGTGGGGTGATCTGAGGCAGACGTTGAATCTTTGATGGAAGCTTGTGTTGAGGGTCTGAGCATTTTCCTTCACTGATTGGCTATGTTTATTTTTAGTTGCTGTCATATTGCAGTGCACACTGGGTTCATTGTTTGCAGTGTTTAACTGGGCCCAGCTTTAGAGGCTCCTTTCTCAGGCAGCTATGGTCAGTGAGGGCCAGGGAACAGTTGCAGTCCACTCTGATGCTCCCTATGGGGCCGGCGGAGTACACAGATGCCCTTGACTCAGGCAGGGGAACAGTTTGGTTTGTTTGGTTCCCATGGGATGGGTAATGTTACCCTTATATGGTCCTCTGGTTAATAACGTACCCCTGTCACCAGTCTGTATGCTCCTCCCACCCACAACCCATCACCATGTCAAAGTTCACTTAGGGCGACAGGCCCCTCTCCTTTGGCGATATTTCAGCATTGGTTAGTGAATACTTGTCAGGCCCCTAGGCTCAACGGAGCAAGTTATACAATAAGCTCACAAGCCTTATGCTCCCAGAGCCCCTGGAAGCTGTGCAGAAATGAGATGGGCATCACATTGGCCGGGGACCATGGAGATCCACTATGGCCCCCACTGCAATTATTAGCAATTGATGGATGCCCCAGAGGCCTACTTTGCAGCACAGATGATCAGCATGGCCCCAGACCTCGCGCAGTTGGGCAGAGTCCCCAAGGCTGCCAGTTGCTATGAGGAACTCGTTGATACTGGCGAACAGGAATGGGCCACAGTATGGGAGCAGAAGCAGTCAGAGGGGTGTTATCAGCACCCCATGTGCCTGCTCTTCTGGTACTCCAAAGGAGGGACTCCCACAATGTGGCAAACGCTGGGCCCCCCTTCATCAAAGGTTTGGCAGTATCAGTGTAGGTGGGCTCACTAGCCACGAACTCACCAGTACAACTCTAGTTCAGTAGTCTCATGTTCCCTGGGCATCCCTGGGCACCATGCAAGGATAGCATGGGCAGTCACAATGGCAAGAGCAAAACAGGAGCCCTCCAGGGCCCTTGCTCCTGCCCTCTGCAGTCCATGGGTTCCCAGAGACCTTCGTCACGGTGCCACATTTCCCCAGCAGCCAGGCCCTCAATTCAGGCTGTGTGCACTAGATTCCAGTTATCGCTGGGGAGCTTGTCGATGACAGAGGGGAAAGGGGGTCTGCTGGTGCACGGTAAAAGGTGTCTGGGAGTATGTTCACCCCCAGATATCTGCTTCTCTGGGGCGCTGAGTTAAGGAATCTTGCAGTGTGGCCAAGGCTACTGTGTTTAGGTTGATGTCATTATGAGAGTTACAGGGTGCACTGCACCAAGCTTCATGGCTCACAGTAAACGTCTCAGTTGATCTGTGGTTCTCCTGCTGTGTCGGGATTACCTCCATACTCTGGGCAGGGGTATTTGCAGCTGGGAGCGGGCATGGGATGCCATTTGGCTCTGCTATCGAGGACCCGGTGGTCGAGGTGCAAAAAGCAGGACCTACTCTGCCACCATCTTGGCCATGCCCCTGGCACATTGTTTTAAAGCAATTGGGTCTGGCTTTGTGACCACATTCCAGACTGTATTCAGAGTGATAGCATCCTTTCTGCACTCTTGGTTTCAAGTGTTTTTCCGGTCCTGAGGGTCCTGAATGCCTCCATCACCATAGCTTTCTTTCCTGAGGACAGAAAAGACTGAAGAAACCATCTGCTGACCCAGCAAATCCGAAGAATTACCAGTCCATCCCCTGCTCCCCTTTCCAGTGAAGGTTCTTGAAAAGACAAGCAACCAGCACTCACCAAACACTTGGAACACTACAACCTATTTGGACCCCCTCAATCCAGATTCCCATCCACCCACAGGACTGAGACAGCTCTGATCACAGCCAACAACAACCAGTCAGCTGCCTTCAATGACGTCTCCCACCATATCTTGATCAACAGAACCCATCAAATCTGAATCAGACCTGTCAGCTGCCTTCGACACCGTCTCCCATCATATCTTGATCAACAGACTCCATTAAATCTGAATCCAGGGAGAGACCTCTAATGGATTGCCTCATACCTTGCCTGATGAACCCAGAGAATCCGTCTTCCACCATTCATCTCAGAATACAGAAAGATCATCTGCGTTGTCCCACAAGCATTGTCCCTCAGCCCCATCCTCTTCAACACGTACATGACACCCAAGCCAATACCGTCAGATCGCACAGACACAACATCATCTCATATGATAATGACACCCAGCTCAGGGCAGAAGACCCCTCCACCACCAGAATGAACTTCAACTGATGTATGATGAGTGTTGCCCACTGAATATAGGATAGCTGTCTCAATTTCAACACGGGCAAGATGGAAGTCCTCATCTTTGGGAACAGCAACTTGCAACATAATGACACTTGGTGGCCTGCTGAACTAAGCGCTTCCCCCACGCTGATAGACAATACCCATAACCTCAGCATCATCTTGGGCAGCAAGTTATCTATTCAATCAGATAAATGCAGTTTTGTATGCCTAATTCCACACCTACGCATGCTCCATAAGATCTTCAGATGACACCCAATCAACATCAGAAGGACCGTCACTCAAGCCCTCACCACCAGTTGGCTGGACTATGCTAACACTCTGTAAATATGAACCACTACACACCTCCTGAAGAGACTAAAGACAATCTAAAAATCATAGGCAAGACTCATCCTTGACCTCCCCAGATGGACTCACATAACCCTGCACCTCAAGATGCTACACTGTCTCCCGATCCAGAAGAAATACCAGTTCAACATTCTGGCCACACATACAAAGCCCTGCACAACGAAGAACCAGCATACATCAATAAATGAATTACCTTCCACCAATCAACCAGTCACCTTTAATCCACCTCCCTCTTTCTTGTAGACCTCTCCCGTATCTACTGATCCAACAGCACAAGACGCCCTGGTGCCCAAAACCTGAAACGACCTTCCTCTGCACCTCCGGAATGCCTCATATCTCCAGAAATTCAGAAAAGGACACAAGACATAGCTGTTCGAATGAACAAAGCACCACGAAGCAGCTAGCAACTCCAGTGCTTTGAGGCCTTCACAGGTGATTGCCAGGCTTTAAAAATCCTAAATGATTGAGTGGATTTGAGGCATTCCAATTCTATTACTCCTGGTCATTGCTATTTTGGTCTTATTTTTGTTGCTTCACTATGGATGTTCCACCTCGAAGCCAAATGGTGATGAATCGGCCACACGTCCTGCTGGGTCTTGAACTCATGTTACAATATTTCACTGTCTTTGTTCCAGGAAGTGAACATCAACTGGTCTTTGTCCTTTGGACCGGTGTGGATACAATGTGTACAGGCCATATTTCACTGTCTGCTGTGCCCTTTGGAGTGTGCACTGGATGTAATTGGTACAATCTGTGGATACAAATCTGTATATGAGTTTCTTGAGGACCCACCTTCAATGCTGTCCTAAGAGGCTGTCATTGCTGCTAGATGGGTACTCTGTTCCATCATTTATGGTTGATATGGATGTTTCTGCTCATGGATTTCTAAGATCTGGCTTTAACATTGCAGTTACACCATCAGCTGTCTTGCCTTCATCATCAGCTGAGTTGGCTGGATCTGGCCATGTTTATTCATTGGAACATGATTCTCAGGCCAAGGTGGGTGTGTCGTCTGTGGTTGTGGGTTCCTTCCTGGACCCCATTAATTTTTTACATGTTAACATGTCAGGAGCCTCCTAGACATTTGATTCAGCCTCTTCTTTTAAAAGAAAAATGTTTTTTATTCATATTATTTGCTTTTTTTTATTAGTATATTATAGTAACACTTTTGTTTGCTTTCATTATTAAAGTGCATTTTACATTTTAGACAGATATTCATTTAATATTCATGTTTCAGGCTAGCTTTTCTGCTTTTTTTTGTTATGAGTGTAGTCTACCACAGCCAGGGCGAGGGTGTGGTAAAGCACAACTGGGCCTGCTTAGAGACTCCACTTTAGATTGCACATTTTAACTTAGCCTTTCTTTCTGATGGTGACTTTTTACTCAGGTTATCGCTCATTTAATAATATACTGAGAAATCACTGCACATGCAGCATGTTTCTTGTAAGTGTTGCTGCCTTTGAGTCTGTATACTCCACCCATGCTTAGCCACAAGGAATGCAGTGCCCTAGTATTATGACTGTCAATTGGAGACAGCTATTCACTTGCAGACATATCATTGGCTCTGCACTTCTGACACAGTGTTATATGAACAGTGCTTTCATTACATAAATTACCACTGTACTGCATTTGGCAGAGGAGCACTTCTGCTAGAATTATCCTGGCATGCGGGGCACTGTGGCCAAGGTGCAGCTCTGCTGACTCTGCCCTTTAAGTGATTATAGCCTGAACTACACAGAACTAGCTTCCTGGCTTCCTGGTACATTTTACTCAGGTATGGGGGATTAGTATGTAACAATTGATCTGGCAGAGGGTACTCCCACTATACTCTCAATAGTGTAGGAAGTAGCAAATAGGAGTGTACCAACATAATAACATGATCACAATTGAACTGTTCATCTTCTTCACCATTTCCGTAATGTTGGTTACCATGTTCTGTCTAATTTGCCTAATAATTGCAGCTCATGTTTTTGATGCACAGATACGATTGTTGCAACAATTGTTTGCAAAATCTTTTTCTTATCTTTCTTGCATCTTGTCTTGGGGATGTAGAGTGACAACAAAATGGTAGATCTGTTTCCATAGTTGTCTTGGGAATATCAGTAGTCATGTTCAAGGTTGCTAATACCGTTTGGTACCCTGGTATGTTTATGGGTGCAAATGGGCCACTGTGAGCTAGCTAGCAATGATGTCAACATTTTCTGATGGTATAGGTGGAGTGAGTCCCTATGCACTGACGTTTATGAGTGTTTATGTTGATCAGATACACAGTCCTACCTGCTTCGTAGGAACCATCTGACAATGATATGGCAGATCATCACAATAATCAAAACATACATTAACCATAGCACTGTTTACCAGGGCATGATACACACAAGAGATGAATAGCAATATGGGTTTCAAATTATTATTTAGGAAATTTTCTAAACATTGCAAATTTAGATTTAAAGTAGGTAATATCATGCCTATGAGGTACAAATCACACTTCCTGTGTGTAAAGTAAATCAATTAAACAGATGATCTTTCAGTAAAATATTTGACAGCATATACTTTCAAGTAATACATCTCGAAATGTTTTCTTGATGAACATGAGCAATACAAAAAATATACTGCAACACACGATGACTGTTTAAAATATGTCACACGTTACTCAGTTTTACTGGACTATAGCTTTTGAAACTTGCTGTGTCTTGAAAATATTCTTTTGGTCACTGGCTTTGCTATAAAAAATAAATCAATCATGCGTCGCTAAATCTTCCATTGGCCTTTCCTACCTATATACGATGAAGTAAAATGGTCCACAGACATAGATTCCGTCACAGTCAAGCGCGGGCTCAAAGAGATAATTGTATCCTCTTTTGAGGCGTTTTAGAAAGTTGTCATTTTGGTAAACACATAAGATAATTGCATGCTGACAACAATATTTCATTTTCTGTTTTTACACGTGACTAACGTCAAGCCAGTGCAATTCCATTATTGGATGGGAAAAAATGGGAACTGTTTTTATGTGCTGCACTATGTGGCACTCATTTTGCTCAGTGAATTACCTCTTAAACTTCCAGATACTCCCCACAAAAATCTTCAATGTATCTGTTTAATGAGAAGTAATGGCATAAATGCTTCTAGTAGAAGGTTTACGAGCTATTCATATCGTTTTTAATCATTTCTGTGAGGAGACTGATATAAATACGATTGATTTCTACAGTCCTCTGACGTCAGAAGCCAATGGTTCTGCGAATGACTGTTATCAATATCCTTCTGCAAGTATTAAGATGTTGATCACGAAAAATGCCTAGCGAGTCTAGAATCTCTAAACAAAAACTAAACTCGAAACTCTGTATCAAATGTTTAGTATTCATAATAGGTTGATCAAATTTCAAACAACTGATATATTAAGAACCGTGCACAAACATTAACAGACACACGTAACTTTCGTCTGGGAGAACGTATATATATATATATATATATATATTAGATAGCAGCAGGTGACGTACAGAAAGTGCACAAAATATAAAACATCGTCTTCAAAATGAAAGTGTCCACTTTGGTACATTGAGAATAATGTATAGCCTATTTATTAAAATCACCATCGGTATGGGCATTTCATGCTTAGGACTATGGCCCAGATTTAAAAGCACCTCCTAGAGCCATATTACTGTAATTTTGTATGACGCTAATGTGGCCCAATGAACCCAAATTTGCGCGCCATATTTACAAATTGGCGCATTGCATGCATTGCACCACTTTCCCATGCCTTGAACCACATTATGCCTGTGCCAGGCATAATGTATGCAAAGGGGGCGTTCCCCCGTCAGGGGGACCACAACAATGGCACAGTGGAATCTAAAAGATTCCACTGTGCCACTTTTAGCAGCTATTTCTAATGCCTGCAAAGAGCAGGCATTAAAAAGGGGCATATCATTGTTTTCAACAATACCCTATGTACTCTGCAGGATTAGCGCCGTTGGGTACATCAATAGTATAAAAAATGTTGACACTATTGCCCCTATCCTGTACCACGGTGTGTTATATGTTAAATACGGTGCATGCATGGTGGTGGTAGAGGGCGTTAAGGGGTGCAAGAAAAGTGGTGCTGTGGTGGTAGGGGGCGCTAAGGGGCACAAGAAAAGTGGTGCATTGGATGCAGCGCCACTTTTCTTAAATTCGTGCCTATGTGTTTTTTCTATTGCATGGTAAGCGTTACAACGCATGGTGGGCCACAGAGTTCTGCGAAAGGATTAGAATGCTAGAATCTTCCGTGGAGGGCAAAAAAAAGTACTACAGCGATAGACTTTGTATTGTTGTAACACAAGCAAATTCACAAAATTCCCTATAAAGCAAACTGCGGGAAATGTGCCAAATGGCGTTTTATCAACCTTTCTTTATCAATGCAAATTTGAACCTACTTTTGTCAAAACATGAAAGGTACGATATGCTTACAATTTAGCTTTGACATTTTACAACGCTGTACATCCAACATTCCCTTTCTGTGACGTGTGGTGACATTCCCTTCCTTCTTTGTCTTTTTATGCTAATTAATTTGTAGGACAGTATTTATAGTTTTCCGTCTTGCCTCTTCTGTTCAAACAGAGTGGAAAGCTTTTGCAGGGCGATACCATACATAAAATCACCACGTTTAAGGTCAAATAATTAATTTCATTGGTTTATTTGCATTATCCTTCCTATCTGAGAATCAAATGAGCAGCCAGGCGGCATGTACAAGTGTGGACCGTATCATATGTGCGTAAGCAAATTCCCATTTCCATGAAGCATGAATATCTTTTGTACAGAAATTATGCTCTTCGGTACTTCGTTAGACTCGAATAATTCACATATTTCACCTGATCTCCCTTAAAACTTCTTGTATATCCAATTCATTTTTAGACAGTATACTCGAGAACAAGTGTTGTAAAAACATTTTTTTTCGATTCTCCAAAATGTTCCTAGAATAAAATTTTCCCTAATCCACCCTGAGAGGATTAGTTTTAGGTTACATTTGCTCAATTTCTGCAAAGAAGGGCTGGTTTGGAAATGTTTGTCATGGTTAGATTAGGTTCCCAAGTCAGTCAGCATGATATGCATTTGGGTAGGGTAGACTACACTTTTAACAATCATTGAAAAAGCCAATAGGTCAGGAGTTGGCTGGCAATTATTTTGTTTTGTTTTGTTATGTTTTTTGCAAAACATTATTGTTTGGGAATATGCCATTCCCTTATAAAAAAAGAAAACAGTTGATACCGGTTTAAAAAAATCACACTTTAGCATAGTACTCCCTGGCACTGAAGAATACAGCATTGTGTGTTAATGTGTTCCTTGTGAAAGGTTGGCATGCCCTAACTTGTGGTGAAATCAGCCAACGATTGAAGTGATTTGACACATTGCCCCTTATTGCACGCTGAAATGGGTGGAAGAAACATGGAAATGACATCAAGCACAGACTAATGGATCAAATATGTCTAAAACTCTGATAAGTAACTATATTTTTCACATGATTTAAGTAAAATCAAAAGGTTTAGGCGAACAAATACTCAAATAAGCATATCAGTCTGGAATTGGCTGCAAGTTTTTTGCCTTTGAGAAAGAAAAGAAAGAAAGAAAGAAAGAAAGAAAGAAAGAAAGAAAGTTAGAAAGAGAGAAAGAAAGAAAGGAAGAAGGAAAGAAAGAAAAACGTTGTTTTCTTTATTGTTTGCACAATTAATTCAAATCATTGCAAATCACCCATTAAAAACGCAATACAAGTGGAATGGAGTTTATACTGATGCCAGCTACCATTAAAGAAACAGATCCTGAACCTCTCAGAAAAGCAGAAAGTGCAGCAACTAAACAATGCTGTCAGATGGCTGATGCGAAAAGAGCAATACAGAAAAGCATAAAATTCACAACCGTTTGAAACACAATTAAAATGCAACTGAACGATAAAAAATACAGACATCCTGAATCAAACCCAATAAAAGTGGAAGTGCGATTTCATCAAATTCAGCTAATTCTCCTAAAGAAAGAGAGAAAGAAAGAAAGTGAAGGAGGAAAGGAAAAGAAGGAAAGAGAAGAAAAAAGAAGTAAGAACAAAAAAGAGAGAGAAGGAAAGAAAGAGAGGGAAGGAAGAAAAGACAAAGAAAGAAGGAGATAGAGGTAAAAAGAAAAGAAATGAAAGAAGGAAAGAGTGAAAGAAAAGAAAACATGAAGGAGAGAAAGAGAAAGAGAAAAAGAAATGAGAAAAGAAAGAGAATGAAATGGTGAAAGGAGAAAAAGAACGAACAAAAGAAAAAG